>NC_091624.1:82227623-83492980 GCF_027580195.1 Bos mutus
GCTCATCAATGGTTAGTCCTAAGAAGCAGCAGCAGCATTTAAAAGAAAGTCTTCAGCTACAAGGCACTTTATATAGGTTTAGTCATTTCTACAACACCCTGAGAACCAGGCAGAACTGAGCCTTCCATAGAGTAGGACAGAAAACTCAAGTGGAGACTTTGATGCTGAGCCTGAGGCTAAAACAGAAGTCCTTAGTGATTTCCTGGAGAAGGAAATGGCAACCCACTTCAGTATTCTTGGCTGGAAAATTCCACTGACAGAGCAATCTGTCAGGATGCAGTCCATGGGGTCTCAAGAGTCAGACATGACTTGGTGGCTACACCACCAAGCTATATGCTAGCTTGGGCTCATCACTGAGCTAGTAAGAATTAGAAGCAGCGTTTCTCCTTCTTTCCTGCTCTTCATGTGCTACAATGAGTCCATTTTGGCTCTCAGAACACAGTGTTTACCACCATAATGATATCACTGAGACAACAAAGACAAGAATTTCTAGGAGACCAAACACACTGAACTTAACGATTATCATCATTTATAGTCAAGGCCCATTCTTCAGCACACAAAAATTTTAGCCCTTGCTCACACACAGGTGCACTCATACACACACATCAAGCAACTCTGATTCTAGGGTCTCCACTCAACTTGGGATGGTTTACTTATATAAACAGGTAGAAAGATATTTAAAACCTTTAAAATTTCAGGGTCTATATAATGATATAAAGAGCTGAACTAGGTCTGACCATACACGTATAAATAAAAGATTTCCAATGTAAATTAAAATGTGCTGAAGTGAAGCAGAGGGCAGTCAAATATACTCTGATCTTTGAATTCTTACTCTTCTATTGCCAGACCTAGAGAGTTGCATAAAACATTGACTGTTGACATTTGTGCGAGTTAACTGAGAAAATCCCTGGGCAATGATAGAAAAGATAGTATTATCTGCGTTTTAGCCCCAGTACAAAAATAGTGTCCATTCTAAGGGCACACTGTTTGAAAGAAATACTGGAATGTATTTTTCTAGACAGAATGCTATTCTTAATTGCATTCATGTTGGAATTCTCCTCTACGTAATGTACATAACAACTTGCTATGAGGGTATTCTCCACAAATATTTAGTTTTCATAATCTGTACCACTTTTAAAGGCAAAGAAAGCAATAAAGCAGAATATTTATCTAAACGCCTGCATATAAATTACAAGTCAATGATTCTTTAAAGAAAAAGATGAACAGCTGAGAACACTTAACTATCAGAACTTAGAGATATGAACTAAATCTTGGTTGGGTGCCTCAGAGGCCACAGGACTTACTCTATAAAGAATGAACTTTTGAATATCCTGACTATTCCTCATGAATAAATTAAGTATTTAACTGAAGTCAGGAAAACTGACCCGATTTTCCCCTCTGTGAAAACCTAGGAAAGAATTATATATTTAGACTAATTTTATTTAAAATATTCCATTAAATAGCATGGCTGTCTCACTCTACCCAGTGCAGCAGCAATGCAATTAATCTCCAAATTGCCGCGGGGAGGACAAGGCTTCTGAGTTGCTCGACTTAACAAGCAAAATCAGGGCAGCCTTGGAGGATACTGGGAAGGAACAGTCAACTGGCAACTTGTTGACTACAGGTCAGCAAGTACTCATTTCCTGCCTGCCCCCCATTTTTAGAGCCAAAAGGGTGAATATCAAGAGTCCTATTTGGAAGTGCAAATGAACTGGTTTTGAGTTGGAATTAAACATCAAAGCAGGTATAATGTTGCTGCAAAAACAACTCCACCATTTATAATAAAAGGCCTACTTTTTTTCCTTTCAAAGTGAAAAAGTAATTTGTTTCTAGAGCAGGTCATCAACTTCTGGTTATGTGATCATTGCCAAAAACTGCTTTGTATATCTCCCCCAAGAAAGAAGAGTGATCTTGCTGTATCATTGGTGGTACATTCGATGGTAAAAAGCCTTTCTCTATATTATCTTCACCAAAACAGTTTGACAGTACCTACCTGAGAGCACAGAACAGAAAAATGACAAAAATTGCTAAGAAAATGCTGCCACCAAATATGATATTACTTTTCCCACCCTGCATGCTTCGTCTACTGGAATTGAACTGACATAAACCAACAAACAGATGTTTCTTTCATTTGAAAAAAAGTAAAAGTGACAAAGGAAGAATTTCCAAGCCAAAGCAGACAACTTTTCTGAAACTCAGGGTCAGAAGAATGGAAGGGTTATTTCTTTTTCAGTTTTCTACTGGTTCAAACAGATGAAGCCACATTATCAAGCTTCTCTTTTAAGGTTGTTAATAGATGAACTTTTATATTGTAGATATGAAAAGAGAGACAACTTATCTGCAGATGAACAGCATTAGGAAAGGATTATCCTACTTAGTACATTGCTCCTATTATACAAAATTCTGAGAGGGATTTTTTTTTTTCAATTGAGATGAGAGTAAGATGCTTCTCAGAAGCTGGGTCTTTACCTTGAAAATATGAAGAAAAACTGAGAACAATATAGGCCGATTATCACCTAATATGCCCCCTTAACTTATAAAGAAAGTGAAATATACGTAAAACAAGCAATGAATAATTAAAGAAATGCAGAACACTAAAGGCCTGATTTTAATTTGCATAATTTTTCCCCTAACAGTGCCTAATTAAGACATCAGTTAAAAAAAAATCCAATGGAACTCTAAGATTTTCCACACTGAATTAACGTTAAGGACTTTTAATGGATGTCTTAATTAGACTTTGTTATTCATGGAAATTCTACACAAATTAAAATCAGACCTTGTGTGCACTGTTCCCAGCTGAATCTAGCAAAATGCTCTATGGAACTGAGACTTCTGCATCTATGCTCTGACAGCAAATTTTATTTCTAAATTGATATACCAAGATCCTGTTTTACTTAATAATAATTATTATAGCCATTAAAAGTGCTATACCATTTGAACATTTTCTTCTGAAACACAAATCATTTAACTTTAAATTCAAAATTCAAGAATGGTATACTTAGTATTACTAGTCAATGGAGGAACAAGTACAAGTAATTTAATTTTAACTAACCAAAACAGTGCTGAATATGCTATTAAAAAAAAATTCAGAAGGGACCATTTTGCTCCACTTTAACAATTAACACCAAAGGGATTTTTTTTCCAGATCTTTCTTTTTTAAGTCCCAATTAATATGCACATGCTATTTGCTGGCATTTTAGTAAATGAAAAGCATTAATGACAGAACACTTACGAAAATCCCTCAGAGCATTAAAAATGGTGGTTGGAAGTAGATAGGAGTCTTGGAGGTAAAATAGCAAAGCCAAATACCAAACCCTAAGATTGAAATTACATTACAGACTTTGGATATGATGATGATTGATAGGCCAGGTTTGGTACACTGTCTACTTGATAACGAAAAATCCTCTTGTACCAAATCCCCATGATGCGACCTCTCCATAGGAGAAATCATATATTGAGGAAGTGAAGAAGGCACAGAGCTATGCCATTTATACAAAGAATCCTTAAAGCCACTGCATACTGTTTACCATTAAAAAAAAATAAAAGACACTTCTGGTAATGTCACTCATTATGAAACACAGTCATGTCTGTGCAAAGAATATTCAGGTAGTCATCAAACACTGAAAATGTTTACATTACCAAAGCTTATTTTAATACCTAATAGTTGGTCTATAAATACAACTGTAAGGTCTTTTGCCTGTGTTTATTTTAGCTCATACTTCGCTCCTGCCTGAAATGAGCACTCTGTGTCAAACCAGGTATTTCAGAGGTGTGAACTCCAGCTCAGGACATTTTTGTCAATGGACTTTCGGCCTTAATTTTCTCTTTATCCAATGGAAATCCTAAAACATCAGACCAAGAACATCTTCACAAATGTTCCCCTTTGGGGCAACAAACTTCCTACCTGTCATTCAGCCACCTTTCAATAAAAACCTAGTGAGTCACCAAGAAACTTTCTGAAGATGGATTTCAAAAGCTTGCTGTTCTGCCAGACACACTGTCTGAGTAAGCTTCGTGGCCTAGGGTTAGACCTGTGCCATCGCCCTTAGGCTCTACTAATACGTTCTCTCTCATTTTTACCTGGCTGGTTTGCGGACTGGATGGATCATAAGAAGGTACATAGTTCTTCAGAGTATCCTGAGGATTCAGGTGGGGAGGATATCTGATTGTTGGATGAGAGAAGTAGCTCGATGGGGCTGGCGGAAGAATAGCTTGTGTTGGAAATGGCAGCGGTGAGGGCGGAGGTGGAGTCCGAGTTGAGATGACTGTAAGAGACAGAAAAGGTGAGAGTAACTTGTCAGCTATTGTCCTTACAGCTCCAACTCGACCTGCAGAACCCCAGGAAACTAAACAACCAACTGCTCCTCATTTTTTTTTCTGATTTGACCAAACTCTCTTAAAATAAGCTAGTCTTTTATTTGTATTCTCCATGCCTGGACTGCTAAGTACACACAGACATAACGTCCAGTCTAGGAAATGAACAATCTCACTTTCTAGATCCATGAATGGTTTTAAAAAAAGAAGTTTCTCTTTTATGAAAGTGGAAGTGTTAGTCTCTCAGTCGCGTCTGACTCTTTCAGACCCCACTGACTGTAGCCTGCCAGGCTCCTCTGTCCATGGAATTCTCCAGGCAAGATTCTCTTTTATAGGTTAAACTAATACTTCATAAAACATTTCTCTAAGCAAAGTTATCTCCCACCAGAACACATTTTTTGATTAAAAAGTCTTTGCGTCCTAAGTCGAGATTAAGTCATAGCAGTAATTAGAGGTCATGAGACCCACACATTTTCTACCAAAATTTAAAACAGAAGTGTGCTTCAATTTTAAATAAATATTTTCCACTATTTAGAAAGGAAGCCAATAATTAGTAAATAATAATGTCCCAAACAGTTACCCGATCATTGTATAAATGCTTATGAATATTTGAATGGAAACCTGAAACTTTTTTTTTTTTTTTATGAAAAAGTTCCTTTTAAAACCAAAAGAGTCTAGTTTCTTACTCTCAGAAATGCAAACTTTCATATAGGCATATTAACTTACCCATAAATCACATATTTTATAAAGAGAAATTATGTACAAAACATATGTAATGTGGATAATGTTTAATATTACTATAATTTTTCAACATTAGATCATAATTTATTATTCAGTTTTCGAAATATAATTGTTAAGTTTAAAAATGGGTAAAGAATGTAACTGCATAATCATTATCTCCTCAATGTTGAATTTGTACTTTATATATAAGTACATTTGAAGAGTATCAATCAGTATATGCACAGAGTTGGACACGACTGAAGCAACTCGGCATGCATGCATGCACTGGAGATGGAAATGGCAACCCACTCCAGTATTCTTGCCTGGAGAATCTCAGGGACAGAGGAGCCTGGTGGGCTGCCATCTATGGGGTCGTGCAGAGCCAGACATGACTGGAGCGACTTAGCGGCAGCAGCAAGTGCTTTAAGACCTAGTTTGGTCCCACTTCCTTGGCCTCATCTCTCCCTGTGCAGAGCACATTTTGGTATTGTGTATTCCTCAATATACAGCAGTTCCTTGCTGCAATGACCTCCAATTTGTTTATACTCGCTGTCTGCTCTGCCTGAAATGTCCGTCTCCCTAGCTTGTTCCCTTTTGTTGTGAACCTACCTCTTCCAGGCATCTATCCTCCATGTATTCAATCCTGTTTGTGTTCAATGCCTAGCTGATGTTGTGGTCTCTCTCTCTCCCCACTATACCATTACTCGTTAAGGAGAGGAAATGTTGCTCCGGACAAGGGTGCTACATGTCCTAATACATTACATACTGAACATACCATACATAGGGTAAAAGACAAAGGTGGAGGGCTTGTCTGGATCTTCCAGGGTTTATTACGTAAAAATGTACTGTTGAACTTTTTCCAAATGTTAGAAATATAAATACTTTAATCAGACATCATAAGGGGTGATCTGACTTCGAAGTTCATTTTGCCCCACTCAACATTACAAATGTATGAAATAGTTACTGATTTTTTTCACTTATCTTAGCAGTCCAATAAATAAATGTAAAAAAAAATTATATACCAATTTGACTTGTATAGTCTTCTCTTAATTTTATAATTGTCTTAATGATAGCATTGAAGGCTATGCATTTTTTAAGTACAGTGACAATACCTATCAATATATATTTATAGACCAAACTTAAGAATTTTATTATAAACAGTTGTTATATCCCTTGAATAAAGGTTTAAAACCTAGATTCATTTCTTTGAAGAATAAGGAGTTGCCACCCTGGTGGCTAAGACGGTAAAGCGTCTGTCTACAGTCTATCTACAGTACGGGAGACCCAGGTTCAAGCCCTGGGTTGGGAAGATCCCCTGGAGAAGGAAATGGCAATCCACACCAGGACTATTGCCTGGAAAATCCCATGGACAGAGGAGCCTGGCAGACTACAGTCCATGGGGTCACAAAGAGTCGGACACGCCTGAGAGACTTCACTTCACTATATATTTAAAGAAATAAGAGTATCACTATAAACATATTATTTTGTATATAAAAAAATTTTCTTCATCTTAAAGTCAGCCTACTCCTCTCTTGGGTTTAAGAGCAATAGGAAGAAGTATGCAATATCGCTTATGAATTAGATCTCATTTTTAATTTTGAAAGAGCATTTGATGTGAATCATTCTTCAAAGTATAAATGTGAAATACTGGATTCTTCTTCCTATTTAAATTATGATATTAAACATAATATCAAGTGTACTAGCCCACAGGAAGGATTTATATATATAAAGTAATCGTCAAAATCTCTCTTATTTTCTGATTAATTTTGCTCCCAAACAAGTAGTTAAAATATTGATTTCTATAGAGAAAATCTATGGAAATAGAATCTATACATCAATGCTGCTAGAAATATTTTAGACTCAGCTGTATCCTTGAAATTCCATCTTTCTCTTAGTAAAATATATAGAATTAGGACCAATGTGGAAGCTACTGTTAAGATAACTATATATTTGCTTATTTCTTATGATTATAGTCTTGATCCATCCCCAAGACTTTGGACTCTGCAAACAGGAGGGAGGTTTCTCGTCTACGCTTGAAACTCCTCACCACTGTGTGCAACTCCAGGTATTCCGGGATGGTGGTGCTGGGGGAAAGTGCTCAGTCTTGGGGAGGAATCTTGTGGAGATGTAGAGCTGAACAATGGCTTTTCGGGCTTCTTCATAGTAGTCGGAGAAGACATATCTGCAGAGAAAGAGAGGAAAGTCCAAGCTTTATGACATTCTCAAGCTACAAGTTTCATGCCAACCTAGTAAGAGATCTCATTTGCCAATGTCTTGTGATTTTTGTATGTCTGGCTCTTTTACAAAATACATTCTGAGTCAAAGACCCAGCTACGTTGGAGTTTTAAAATATCTGTCAGAAACAATCTCCACTGAAGCTAACACAAAGCTTCATTAAAAGTATCATCAGAATTATTCCAACTACTAAATGAATCTTGAACTTAGCATCCCCTGGTCCTTTGGTTCATATCTAGGTCTTTTCTAACCTCAGCATTTCATTTATAAGTGTATTCAATTCAGGGGTTTGTCTTTTGATTGACTGACTGTGTAGGGAAGAAAATAGAAGAAAACCTGGTGCAAAAGTGAAAAATAACCTTTGTGTATGCTGTTAAGTGTATCAGTAATTTAAAAATTTTTATGAAAAACTAAATCAACCCTGAATATTCACTGGAAGGACTGATGCTGGGGTAAGAGGAGAAGGGGGCGACAGAAGATGAGATGGTTAGATGTCATCACAATGAACATGAGTTTGAGCAAATTCAGGTAAGTAGTGAAGGACAGGGAGCCTGGCGTGCCAAAGTTCAGGAGGTTGCAAAGAGTTGAACACGACTTAGCAACTAAAGAACAATAACATTTTATTTGTCTAGCAAAAAAGACATTCCCTAATTTTCTCATTCTGGAGATATTTACAGAGTTCTTCTATGTGCTAGCTGAAGGGAAGATGTTACAAAAAATTAAAAAGCAATGGCTGCTGTAGGGATATTTACTCTTAGTGAAGAGAAAAATGATAAGAAGAAAATGCTTGCCAACATCAAGAAGGAGGAAGTACGCTGACAGCAGAGGTACTGTGGTGTCGGATGCTACTTCTCCAGCCTCACTATACAGAGGCATTGATCACCTCAGCTTCCTCAGGTTAAGGAAGTGGTGCCGTGTTTAAAACATGGATGCGGGCGACATTTCCAGAAGAGGAAATGTTCTGAAGATGGGAGGCATAACATATGTAAGTAGTACATGTAGTCTGTACTTCAACAAGTACAAAAATGAGGGAGAAAGCGGACAGCTGGCAGGACCTGCACAGTGAGTGGTCACGGACTTCACGTGTAAATGTCTAAACATTTACTCTGATAAGAAAACACTGCTGATGAGCAAAATAGGACCGCATTTGCTGTGTAGAGCAATCCCCCTAGGAACTCCAGGGAAGGTGAATTAGTCGAAATAAAAGGCAGCCATCCTGGATATTACTTGAGAGGGTTAATTAATATAGTCATTCCATAGATATTTACTGAAGGTCTAATACAGGCCAACACTGTGCTAGTTGCTGGGGACATGATGTGACCTAGACTTGGCTTCAGCCTCTGTAAAACTTGATACCTAGAGAGGGAATATAGACAAGTTAAGAAGGAATCATAAAACAATGTAAAAAGCGCTGTGACAGAAGTCAGGGCTTTATTCATTCATTCATCCCACAAACATTGTATACTGCCAAAATATTGAGACTTGGAAGAACAGTACAGACAGAGCTAATGTAATAATAGATACATCAACAGAACTGACCCAATTTAATGAATAACTAGTTTAGAAGGTCATTGTCTTGGGTGACTGTGAGGTTGTACCATGCAGCTAGTTTGAATGGGGGATTCAGGAGGAAACCCCAGTTGGCAAGGATATGTACCCCTTTTCTCAACATCTTAAGTAATGTTGATTTTTATAGAGGTTTATAAATGTAGAGTGAAATATTCCAAACATCATATGAGCTAGTAAGTTTAGATTTCCATTATCAAAAACTTTAAATATATATGAGGTAGACAGAATAGTAATTCTCTGGTACTCATCACCCAACTTCTTTGACTATTCAATTATTTCATTTTTATCCCATCTATACTCGCTCCCCCTGTCTTACTTTGAAGCAAATCTCAGGCATCATATAATTCCACCTATAAATATTTCAGTTTGTATCTCTAAAAAATGAGAAAATTTTGTTTTAAAAAAACCCAAGACTTTATCACACATAAAATATATTTACATGTTGCATTTTTAATTAGTAACTTTTTGACATGAGAAAAAATTCATGGTGCTACTGATACAAGAAACTAGTTATCATTGTTTCACCATTTAAAAAATTACCTAAATTCTGGGAAAGGCATCTGATAAAATTAAATATATGCTTTCAGTTCACTGGCATGTAAAGAATAGATATGCTACTGTAACCATAGCAGATATCACAGTCTATGAAAAAATGACAGGAGTATTTGTAGCCTTAAGCTACAATTTGTGACTAACTGGTTGTCACTAATCTATGAGAACTTTGATGAGTCAGTGTACCATTTCCTTACACTATCTCTCTCAAAAAGGAAAGACACATTTTACTAATGAAACCACAAAATTAATACTATTACCAAAAAGAGATAAATTTTAAAACTATTTAAAAAATAGACAAAGGAAGTTCATTTCAGCTAAGTTACCTTGAAAAATGCCAAAAATAATAGTTGATTTCACTTAAGAGTTATGTGATTTTGAAAGGCAACACCACAAATATACGTTTTGGCCTGCTGTAAGTTAATCACAAACATACAGATTATTATAGGTAGAAAGAACTGCTTTTTCCATCCCTCACTTGATAGGTGATGTAATAAGTTTCCATTCCAAATTCTTAATTTAAAATTAACTCTTAGAAAAAGAAACGTAAGTTTCTGTTGACAGTTTACATTGTGCTTCAATATAAATTTTGAATAAAATTAACCTGAGTAAATGAGTTTCTAAAGACTCCATACTACAAGCAATAAACCATGTACTGTACATCATTTAAAAGCAGTTAAATATGACCATAGTTTGGGAAGCAGAATAGAGTGTCATTCTGGTTATGTCATTTCCGGAGAAGATCAACCAAGGCTATTGCAACTACTATAACTATTTTGGGATTTTCATTAAACCCATGTGAATTTATGTGAGCCTCTTTTCATAAAGGGCCCATAAATCAGAGGTGTTTGTACAGAGAAGTTCAACAATATAGGTGATTATGTAATTTTTGAGAAATGAAGGCTTTGCAATTTCTTAGTCAAAATGATACACTTGCTTTACTGGGTAATTATTATAGATCCATTTATTTTACTAGTTTTCTTTAGGCATATACTGAATAATGATACCTTCATGTTCAAAATACACAGAGGAATTATAGAGGCCAGCACTACAGAAATAATAAAATTCGCTCTTCAAATTGTAAAAGGGACCACAAACTGCCATCTTTTTTAAACAACAAAATTACCTTAAGGAAAAATAAGAATGTGAAGGTCCACTGTCTCTACTGAAACAATTTTTTTTTAGAAACAGATAAAGACTGGTAGTATTAGAAAATAGCCTTAACTGCCTTTGTTTTGCCACTATGAGATCAATTGGGCTCATTAATCATCTCACACGCTAGTAAAGTAATGCTCAAAATTCTCTAAGCCAGGCTTCAGCAATACGTGAACCGTGAACTTCCAGATGTTCAAGCTGGTTTTAGAAAAGGCAGAGGAACCAGAGATGAAACTGCCAACATCCGCTGGATCACTGAAAAAGCAAAAGAGTTTCAGAAAAACATCTATTTCTGCTTTATTGACTATGCCAAAGCCTCTGACTGTGTGGATCACAGTAAACTGTGGAAAATTCTGAAAGAGATGGGAATCCCAGACCACCTGACCTGCCTCTTGAGAAACCTATATGCAGATCAGGAAACAACAGTTAGAACTGGACATGGAACAACAGACTGGTTCCAAATAGGAAAAGGAGTACGCCAAGGCTGTATATTGTCACCCTGCTTGTTTAACTTATATGTAGAGTACATCATGAGAAACGCTGGGCTGGAAGAAGCACAAGATGGAATCAAGATTGCCAGGAGGAATATCAATAACCTCAGATGCAGATGACACCACCCTTATAGCAGAAAGTGAAGAGGAACTAAAAAGCCTCTTGATGAAAGTGAAAGTGGAGAGTGAAAAAGTTGGCTTAAAGCTTAACATTCAGAAAACTAAGATCATGGCATCTGGTCATGGCATCATCACTTCATGGGAAATAGATGGGGAAACAGTGGAAACAGTGTCAGACTTTATTTTTTGGGGGCTCCAAAGTCACTGCAGATGGTGACTGTAGCCATGAAATTAAAAGACGCTTACTCCTTGGAAGGAAAGTTATGACCAACCTAGATAGCATATGAAAAAGCAGAGACATTACTTTGCCAACAAAGGTCCGTCTAGTCAAGGCTATGGTTTTTCCAGGGGTCATGTATGGATGTGAGAGTTGGACTGTGAAGAAAGCTGAGCACCGAAGAATTGATGGTTTTGAACTCTGGTGTTGGAGAAGACTCTTGAGGGTCCCTTGGACTGCAAGGAGATCCAACCAGTCCATCCTAAAGGAGACCAGTCCTGGGTATTCATTGGAAGGACTGATGAAACTCCAGTACTTTGGCCATCTCATGCGAAGAGTTGACTCATTGGAAAAGACTCTGATGCTGGGAAGGATGGGGGGCAGGAGGAGAAGGGGACGACAGAGGATGAGATGGCTGGATGGCATCACCGACTTGATGGACATGAGTTTGAGTGAACTCCGGGAGTTGGTGATGGACAGCAAGGCCTGGTGTGCCACAATTTATGGGGTCGCAAAGAGTCGGACACAACTGAGCGACTTAACTGAACTGAACTGAGTCAATAAAAATATATTGGTGTACAGCATGTAGAATGCACTATACTTAAGGTGACATAAAATGAGCCCCCCCTATTTTACAAAGGAGAAAAAAACCTCTCTGGCCTGAAGAGAGAATAAAAATAAAGGTCAATTATCTGGGAGAAGTAGAGTCACTAGCTATTACATTTTAAGCATGAATCAAACTCAGATTATTTTAATTTTATTTTAATGTCTGCAGTCCGACAGACCTCATGCCAAACTGAAAAATGATATCATTTCCATGTTTAGTGCTCTCATATTCTACAGAAAAAAAAATGTTTGAGGAATAGATACATAGGAAAGATGTTCTTAAGTGACCTTTCTGTGGAGAAAAACAAATGTCAAGCTTTTCACAATCTAATGTCCCTCAAGCAGGAAGAATCATACATAAAAAGATTATGTTGAAAATAAAGTGAATAATAATAAAACTGAATAATATGTAAATATGTAATAAGTTGAATAACAATACATACATATTAATGCATATGTTGAATAATACATGAAATAAAGAAGTTGAAGAGAAAGCAAGATGATAAAAAAAGTTTATCGGTTTTTCTTCTGGTGAGAAGGAGGCTGGAGCTGCTGGTAGCAGATGCAAGGGAAGCAAAGGACTATGAAGGCTTGAAACCAGACAAAGAAATTTAAATGTGATCTGGAAAGCAGCACTATAGAAATGAATTGATTTCAGAAGGGAAATCTTTCCAAAACTCTTATTTTTTTCTCTTCCACAATTTGGCCCATTTGATTGGTATTGGGTTAAACAAGAATTTCCTTTCTATACTCATTCTTAAATATTCCTCATTGTGGTTCTTTATAAAAAGAGTAGTTGGAATCATCTTCTTCAAATGGTATCTTCTTCATTTTAAGATCTAGCATGGTACCACATTTTTACATAAATATTTCCTTATCATTCTATTAAACTTTAGCTAGGCTACTTTGTTTATGGTGTCTTGGAAGTGAAAAAGGCCACGGGGGATGTATTTCTAACTCAGCGCCTTTTCTAGCATATGATAGTCCCTCAGGCTAGGAAATTAGGTCGTTCTGTCTTCTTATGCCATTTACAGAACAATATTTTATCCACTGAACCAACTTGACTTATTTTCTTTTTAAGTAATCCCTCCTAAAGAACTTTGGAGGTCTAGATTTCCTAATGATCTTTTGATTGTTTCTTATATTACTTGATCATTATTTCATTATTATTTTGTTATTGTTATTATATTATTATTTTGTACTTGTTACATCCATAGCATGCATCTGTATGCATCTCTGTGTGTGTATATATATACACACGCAAACACACACACACGTTCATTTTGTAAAAAGTTGACTAATGTCTTACTACCTATAGAAGATGATTTATCAAGGGCACAAAAAACGTGGAGGATAGATCATGCTACTCAAAAGAAGGAAGAAGAGATAGAGCAGACATTGTGTCTAGGCAGTTTATTTTACAATCTCTTGCATGTGAAAGAAGCTATCTGGTCAAACGATAACCAGTAGTGTAGGATGAGTGAAATAACCACAGTCGGTCTTAAAATGTATCATGAGGGGATAGACACCACCAGATGAGAAAGAACTGAATGTAAAGTGAACAGAAAGAACCAAATCAGTCACTGAGCTTCTAAGAAGTGTAAGAAAAGTGCAAGGCATAAAGTTCAAGATGTTAAGACCACTTGTTCCTTGTGCTGGTGACACAGTTCAGCACAGAAGACAGACATCAACTATAGAAATCTATTAAATAATTCCAAGTGTGATAATATTGGGCTATAGAAAGGATTCTTCTAAATGGCAAAAAGCTAGGAGTCTGTTGCTTTTTAAAGGAGGTTCACATTGACGGTGTTCATCTTCAGTGTCCACACCCACGTTTACATTTATAATTGGACAATTAGCTATGGCTTTAGAAACCAATTGTGTAGTTAAATGAATAAAAGGTTACCATGTAAGAAAAGGTTCACGGCGAATACTTCTGTAAGTTGGTTCATTTAGACTTAAGCATACCTTTAAATAAATATTTTGCAAAAGCATGTTATCACATAAATTTTACTAGCCATACTATAATATTGCTGGCACTCTGACATACATACATCCTAAACCCTGATGTGTCATTCATTTCACAGTATCACTTCAAAGAGATAAAGGTATAAGCAAATAAAGTGGCTAGATCAACTCATCTCACAAGGTAATTTCGTCTACAAAGGAAGAGCGTTGCTGTGAAACACAGCGTATGTACTTGCCTCGTCGGCAGCTTGCACAAATGGCGCCCCAGATGTATATCTGTTCAAGTCAGCCCAAGGCAACAATTTTGATCAATTCTAATGTGATAAAATGCTGCAGGGAAAGTGTGCAGAAACGTGTTTACGTCAGCCCTTAATTAAACTGTTGTTCACTTCCAAAGAACCTTAGGAAACACTAATGAGACATGAGTTTTGGCAATTTCTTCATCAAAGCAAAGACCCCTTCCTCAGTCTGTAGCAGCCTGTCATCCAAGTCGCTCCCAGGATAAATGTCACATGACACTCCAATCAGTTAGCCACCTGTTAGCAGAACTTCACTGAAGTCAACTAGTGATCTAGGGCAAGCTCAAACAGCCACCTTAACACACGCCTGTCTGGGACACCTGCTCCTTCTTCACATACAGGAGAGCAATATGTTATCTTTTCCCATATGCTTCAGTAGGTGAATGTTACAAATCTAATTTCTATCACCTACAAGAAACCGTGTCATTTTCTTTTTTTAAAAAAATCCTATTCTTCTTCTCTGTATGACACGGTTTACAGGTTTACAACTATTTGAAGTCAATTATGTAAGATCACACACGAATTCTTGAATGCCTATGAAGCTGTTCTTTTCAAGCATAGCATAACACTAAATTAAAATATATTAACTGTGCCATTGCTATGATTTAGAAAAACATATTTTATTTAGTTAACAAAGAAGTAAATTGCCTCAAAATCTATTAAAATTCCAATCCTTTTATATCTTAGTAAGTTGTCTTTCTCATTTATCTGCTACACTTGTAAACAAGTCTAAAAGAATCCTCTAGATACAAATCACCTTTTGCTAACATCTGTTATTTTCCAGTATTTAATATTAAGGTATATTTTATTACTAGGTGCTTAAATAGCTATAATCATTGTTTAAAATGTCTCTATTTTACACATTATCAAGCTTCTGAGCAGATGTTACAGGATTTTTTTTTTTCTTTTGCAGAGGAAAGCTCAAGGTGCAATGAAACTTTGCCCCTTTGGAATAAGCATGACACAGATCAAAGAAGAAAAGTGCATTTGTGGGAAAACTTAGCTTAGGGAGTCCAGTGACTGGGATTTGATAAAATTGTATTATCTTGACAAGTCTTCCTAACTTAATACCTCTCATAGTTTCCCAGGTTCCTTTATTTTTTTTTACAGGTTTTAGACTTTCTAGAGTTTTAAGAAGCTTTAAAAATTTACACAAACTCTAGATATAGAAAATCTCTTCAGAGACCAAACTCCTTGTTGGAAGAAGGCAGAGGTGGTCAACACGTTCAACACTGAGGGTCTGTCTAACAACACAAAATGGAGTGAAATATGAATGTGAGCTAAACTGGGGAATTCCTGCTTCCCATTAAAATGGTGGGGTGAAAGCTGGGTGACAACATGAAAAAGAAATGACCCATCTGTATAAAATAATAACGCTATTTATAATACATGAGATAATAAATGAGAGGCCACTAAATCTGGTGTGTGGGACGGGTTCAGGAGCTGGAAATCTGATGCTTTTACTTCAGGCCATAAATCTAGAGTCAGTCCCAAGACAAGGAAACAGCCTGGGCCCTGTGCCCAGAGGACGGGGAGAAGGTAGGAAAGATGCCTCTGCCAACTAAGCTCTAAAGAGACCAGGGTTTCTCTTTCTCTGTTTCTGCCTGGGGGTAAATCATGGGGAAGAGAGGAAAGCTTAGAGGAGAAGTTACTTATAACTGAAAAAGCGTTATGTAAAACACTGAAATTACCAAGCCCAGAGCTCTGATGTATTTATTTCTATTATTTCCCTGGGGGAAGCATACTGACCCTTACTTTCCTGTTTTACCTGTAGATCATGTAAAGATGTGGGGAAGTACCCAGAGGGAGCGTGTCTGGAGGACAAGGAGAGAGAATACGTAGGTGTCTGTACTCGAAGGTTGTGCACATTCCACTAGGTACCCTCTACATTTCCCTGTTTCCTCCACAAAGAAATGGGGTGGGGGCTCTCCTGGGTCCCAGGAAGCAAAGATATAATTGGATGCCCAACGGCTTAAAAGGAAGATAAATGAGAAAAAAAAAGAGGTGCATGAGTAGACTCATAAGGCATTGATTCACTGTTCTTTAAATACATGTCAGAGGACATGCTCCAAAATTGCTCATAGAGCCCTGTGCTCTGTCTAAATAGTATGGATATGACAGTGGAGTTAAACAAACTACTCAGGCACTGCTAGTGAGAATGTAAATTGATAAGATCTTTCCAGACTCTGTGCCAGTATTTATCAAAAGCCTTAGAAATGGACATAATATTTAACTCAGGAATTCTACAGTAAGAGTACATTTCATTGAGCATCTATCTATTATATTTGGTGACTTAATGCCAGGGAGTGTACTAGGTATAGGGCCACTGAAGAGAGCCAGACAGGAACAAAATGATGAGACTTAAGTACAAAGATTTGTATGCAATGATTTTTACTGTATCTTTATTAATTATATAGAAAGTTGGAAACTCTCTAAATATTCATGAGCAAAATAGACCTTTAAAACTGAATAGTATAGCCAAAGGGTAACATACGCTGTGGTCATTATGCAGTGGAAACTGAATGACATGGCGTGAGTGCATGCTCAGTCGCTTCAGTCATGTTTGACTTTTTGTGACCCTATGGACTGTAGCCCTCCAGGCTCCTCAGTCCATGGGATTCTCCAGGCAAGAATACTGGAGTGGGTTGCCATGCCCTTCTCCAGGGGATC
The DNA here is from genome assembly GCF_027580195.1 of Bos mutus. Lineage (NCBI taxonomy): Eukaryota > Metazoa > Chordata > Mammalia > Artiodactyla > Bovidae > Bos > Bos mutus. The sequence goes on from NC_091624.1 coordinate 82,244,540, forward strand.
TTCCCAACCCGGACTGAACCAAGGTCTCCTGAGTCTCCTGCATTGCAACTGGATTCTTTAGTGCTGAGCCACTGGGGAAGCCTGAATGACATGGTAACAAGCTATTATATTATAAATAAAAGACCAAAAAAAAAAAAAAAGAAAGAAAACAATTTATAAAACAGCATATACAAGCCTAATTTAGTGCAAAAAATTTACTTGAAATAGAATATATAGGATATCCATAAAAAATATATATATATAGAAAACAGACTAGCATATGTCCAAACATTAACATGAGTTATCTATACATGATAGAATTATAGGTGATTTTTATTTTATTTTTTATAATTGACAGTTTGTTTTTCAAATCTTCCACAAATAATTTTTACTTTTATAACAAAAATGGTAAAATACATATTTGGAGAAAAATACTGCCTGTAGCTCCATAGAATATTTTAAATAGTTCTCAAGGATGGGTGGACAATATCAGATATTGATAGTGTGCCAAACACTACACTGTAAGAAGGAAATGCCTCATTGGTCTTAGGTATTAGATGTTGCAAAAATGCAAAATGAAATGCTTCAATATAACATTTGTAATCTACTTGACTAAAGGTGAAATAATGAATTTTGAGAATGCAAGTGAAAAGAAATATCTGAATATCTGTTTCTAAGGACTCTTCTAAATGTAAAATTTTGTGATTTGGTGGCAAATATGAATAAGTCCTTCCCACACAATCCAAGTTAACAAAAGCTCTGAATGTTATGACAAAACCTAGGGACTTAATCTCCCTGCAGTAGTTTGATGATGATGCCAGATGATTCAAAAAACAATTAGCTGCCATGTTAATTATCTCATATATATATATATATATATATGTATATATTGCCACACTCTAAAATAACTTTGGAAAATCAGCAAGCTACAGTAAGAGGAGATAAGATATCATCTTCAATTAGATTTGTCAATCCTTTTTTTTTTTTTAAGAAATAAGTTCTTTTTCAAAGGAGAAAACAGAAAATATGGTAATCTTCATGTTAAATATATGAAAATTCTTACTTTATAATATTTGAGTTATATAATCTTAACTACACTTGTGTATAATACTGTATCCTTGAGCAGTCTGAAAACTTTTGTGATAATTTAAGTCTCTCTATATAGTATATTCCAACCCAAGCCTGTAAGCAGCATGTTTCTACAAGTCTCTGTTTATCACAACTCTATTAAAAAAAAAAGTCTCCAAGCTTCACCAACACCTAATGCCAAGTTAAAGCTCAAACCCCTTTGAAGCTCACAAACACCTTCCTGATACATAAAGAAAAAAAAGTGTTGAATAATGAGGAACAATGCTACAAGAGTGCATACTGAATAAGTGAAAACTTCATTTTTAAAAGTACTTAAAAATACTTTTGTCCATTAAGCAATTTCATTTTAACAGACAGACAAGGATAAAGTGTCTTGAGTAATGCCAGAAAATCTAATTTTCAAGGAGGAAAAACACCAAACAATTATGCAAGATTTTGAGTATATTTTAGATGCTTATTAAATATTGGCATAGGTAAATAGCTGTTATTCGCCATGCCTCTGGGGAGAACTGCTTGGCTATAGAGGCTTATTAGTGTTAAGCATCTGAGAGCCATGGACTATAAAATAAAATCAATACCGTAACCTTAACTGTAAAAGTCAGAGAGATACTGGAAGAGTTCTAATTTAACAAGATTACAGATGACTTTTTAGAGAACATTTGGGGAAAAGCCATGCATTTAGAAACATTTATGCTGTAAGACATCTCAAGGTTGAGGTTGTTACTGATGGTGTTATTATACACGCTGGTAATAGTTAGGGTTGCTTTTACTGATGTGTTACTTTAGTGGATTTACAGGAAAGTCCTAGAAATGATTTGGAACTTATTTCAAATAAAATCATTAACCTGAGGTAGTAAACTAATTGCTTAGGAACAACTGTGATTTGATGTGGTTTAGTATAGCAGACAAAAAAATATCATGAAAATTATAAAGTCGTCACTTTGGCAGTTCAATGTAAATATGATTACTCTGCAAAATATTCCATTTCTCTTAATGGAAAAGTAGTCAAAACTGTTATAAATTGTAGTGTTTAAGTTCAATCTAAATCTATATTTTTCCTTTAACAAATGTAAATGAAGAAAAAAAGAACATCCTGTCAATGAAATTACTATGATGGCAAATTTATTATCCTAATGGTTTTAGAAAGCACGAGAAATTGATCAGTAACAAAACCTCTATTTAGTAATGGACCAATTACATTTGTGAGATAATGTCAATGAAACAGAATATTGTCACAGGATAATGGTCTCCTATTGCTACATCCCTAGTCATTTAGAGAAAATAAATGTTGCCGTCTGGCTGAGTCATTTATTTTCAAAGTAGGAGACACTGATCCCATAACAAGGTTCTGTTATAATAGCTCAGTCTCTCTCAATCATTTGTTGTACCAGAATGGTGCAGGACAAGGCATGTATTTGTAAGAACTGCACATTCCTCAGGTATAAGGCAAAACATATGATGCCTCCAAGCACCTACAGAGCCAATTATCATGTTATTCAATAAGAATATTTAAAACAAACATCTAAAAAATAATTTAGGAAATTGAAAACCTTCAGAGTTTTCAAAAAGATTCAGGATAATGAAAGCTTAAAGACTCAAATATTAAATATCTATAAAATCTCTGACTTCAATTAATTTAAAATCCAGAACATTAGAACACACTGTTACCTTAGTATCCAACTTTGGCATCTCATAGATGAAAAAACTCAGTTTACTGACATTCAGTGATTTGTCTAAGGCCATACCACTGTTTACAATTTCCTGGTCAATTAAATGTAATTCTTAAATTTTGTTACACCTAGCTCATTTCAAACTGAATGCATATCACACACCTCTACTAAAGACATTCTAGACTTTAGGATTATTTATTAACAACATCTTATTATCAGAAGGAAAAGAGACGCTTAAGCTGAGTTCAGCCCAAGGACTGTATTCATGAATCCCTGAAGTTTGTACATTCTTCTGTCGTTATGTCTGTTTTGTAATGAAATCTCATTTGTGTAAGGAAAAGAAAAACTGTCACATAGGTTTGGTAACCAATCTGCAAAACCATGAACATTCCTGACTGACTTCTTTGGAAGGCAGTATATATAGTAATAATGAGTATCGATTCAGTAACTGAAGAGACAAGGGCTCCGTTCTACCTCTGCTATTTATGATCTGTGTTTCTATGTCAGATTTCTTAACCACTGTACTAGTGGGCTTAACAAGCTGTGGAAAAAAAATGTTTGTTTCTAAAGAGGATTGAAAAGAAAAATATATCTAAAGCCTTAGCTCAATCCTGAAAGGGAGTAAATGCTCAATAAATGGTAGTCACAAATGGCAGAAGGGTCTGGTTTTCCTCATTTATATGTGATTTTTGAACAGAAAAATTAAATTTATGTGGTTTCTTCAATAAATAAATGATATATAAAAGGGAATAAATACAAAAATAGTTAATAGAACAATTATAGGTTAAAGACTGTTTGAAACTACAAGTATGGTACATGGACTGTTTTGGATCGTCATTTAAACAAACAGCCTATAAGATATTCTGGGGAATTCACACATGAGTAATATAGTACATATTAAGGAATTATTGTTGTATTTGTTAAGTTAATAATGATATGGGGGTTGTATTAAAAACAGAATTAATTGTCTATTAGAAACTTAAGTATTCACAAGTAAAATGACACAAAGTCTGGGATTGACTTTAAGATACTAAAAAAAAACCTGGGAGATACTAAATGAAACAAGATGGGCAAAATATTGATGACAGTTAAAGCTGAAAACGGTACATGGAAGCTCACTTTAAGATTCTTTCTGCTTTTGACATTCTCTATAACAAAACGTTTTTTTTTTAACTTTAAATAGCATGCTTAAATATTCAAGCCAGCTCTCCTCCACATTTATCCATTGAAAGCACTCAAATCTCCTTTTTTTTCCCTAGTTCAGAAACTTTATCATGGCACAAAGTGTAAGGGTAAGAGGTTTTTTAAAAAAGAAGATATAAATTTTACCACCTCAAAATTGTTTTGACAATTCTTCTAGAATCTAAAAACTCATAAATTCACCTCTACTTTTATTCTAGTTCTATAAGGTTTAACAGAACCTTCCATGAAGCTCCCTACAAGAACTGTCCAACTGCCAACACATGTTAAGCAGTGTTCAGATTCTCCTAGTCCATTTCTCCCTACACAGGTTAAGTTATATCGATTCCTTGGTGGGTGGCAGGATAACAGAAAAATTTAAAAAAAAATAGCCTTTGAAAAAGAAGACTAAGGCTCTGGTCTTAATATCTAGACACTCTAGAAGAGACAGCCTCTCATACTTAAATGGGGTGTGTGTGCTCAGTGACTACTGCTGCTGCTGCGTCACTTTAGTCGTGTCCGACTCTGTGTGACCCCAGAGACGGCAGCGCACCAGGCTTCTCTGTCCCTGGGACTCTCCAGGCAAGAACACTGGAGTGGGTTGCCATTTCCTTCTCCAATGCATGAGCTGTCTCTGATTCTTTGTGACCCCAGTAGCCCACCAGGCTCCTCTGTCCATGGGATTTCCCAGGCAAGAATACTGGTGTGGGTTACCATTTCCTTCTCTAAGGAATCTTCCTGATCCAGGGATCAAACCCGTGTCTCCTGCATTGGCAGGCGGATTGTTTACCACTGAGCCACCCAGGAAGCCTGGGTTGCTTACCTGTAAATAAGGAGTTTCAAGGTAAAGAAGCATTCTGCAATGTGGGAGATCTGGGTTCGATCCATGGGTTTGGAAGATCCCCTGGAGAAGGGAAAGCCTACCCACTCCAGTATTCTGGTCTGGAGAATTCCATAGACTATTTAGGAGAAAAGGAAAGATACACCCATGTGAATGCAGAGTTTCTAAGAACAGCAAGGAGAGACAAGAAAGCCTTCCTCAGTGATCAGTGCAAAGAAATAGAGGAAAACAATAGAATTGAAAGACTAGAGATCTCTTCAAGAAAATCAGAGATACCAAGGGAACATTTCACACAAAGATGGGCTCAATAAAGGACAGAAATGATATGGACCTAATGGAAGTAGAAAATATTAAGAAGAGGTGGCAAGAATACACAGAAGAACTGTACAAAAAAGATCTTACTGACCCAGATAACCACAATGGTGTGATCACTCACCTAGAGTCAGACATCTTGGAATGCAAAGTCAAGTGGGCCTTAGGAAGCATCACTATGAACAAAGCTAGTGGAAGTCACGGAATTCCAGTTGAGCTATTTCAAATCCTAAAAGATGATGCTATGAAACTGCTACACTCAATATGCCAGCAAATCTGGAAAACTCAGCAGTGGCCACAGGACTGGAAAAGGTCAGTTTTCATTCCAATCCCAAAGAAAGGCAATGCCAAAGAACGAGCCAACAACTGCTCACTTGCACTCATCTCACACGCTAGCAAAGAAATGCTCAAAATTCTCCAAGCCAGGCTTCAACAATACATGAACCATGAACTTCCAGATGTTCAAGCAGGATTTACAAAAGGCAGAGGAATCAGAGATCAAATTGCCAACATTCATTGAATCATTGAAAAAGCAAGAGAGTTCCAGAAAAATATCTACTTCTGCTTTATTGACTATGCCAAAGCCTCTGACTGTGTGCATCACAACAAACTGTGGAAAATTCTGAAAGAGATGGGAATACCGGACCACCTGACTTGCCTCCTGAGAAATCTGTATGCAGGTCAGGAAGCAACAGTTAGAACTGGACATGGAACAACAGACTGGTTCCAAATCGGGAAAGGAGTACATCAAGGCTGTATATTGTCACCCTGCTTATTTAACTTATGTGCAGAGTACATCATGAGAAATGCCGGGCTTGCTGAAGCACAAGCTGGAATCAAGATTGCCAGGAGAAATATCAATAACCTCAGATATGCAGATGACACCACCCTTATGGCAGAAAGTGAAGAAGAACTAAAAAGCTTCTTGATGAAAGTGAAAGAGGAGAGTGAAAACGTTGGATTAAAGCTCAACATTCAGAAAACGAAGATCATGGCATCTGGTCCCATCACTTCATGGCAAATAGGTAGGCAAACAATAGAAACAGTGTCAGACTCTATTTTTGCTCCAAAATCACTGCAGATGGTGACTGAAGCCATGAAATTGAAAGACGCTTGCTCCTGGGAAGAAAATTATGACCAACCGAGATAGCATATTAAAAAGCAGAGACATTACTTTGCCAACAAAGGTCCATCTAGTCAAAGCTATGGTTTTTCCAGTAGTTACGTATGGATGTGAGAGTTGGACTATAAAGAAAGCTGAGCGGCAAAGAATTGATGCTTTTGAACTGTGGTGCTGTAGAAGACTCTTGAGAGTCTCCTGGACTAAAGGAGATCAAACCAGTCAATCCTAAAGGAAATGAGTCCTGAATACTCATTGGAAGGACTGATGCTGAAGCTGGAACTCTGATACTTTGGCCATCTGATGCAAAGTACTGACTCATTTGAAAAGACCCTGATGCTGGGATTGAAGGCAGGAGGAGAAGGGGACGACAGAAGATGAGATGGTTGGATGGCATCACTGACTCAATGGATATGAGTTTGAGTAAGCTCCGGGAGTTGGTGATGGACAGAGAGGCCTGGAGTGCTGCAGTCCATGGGGTCGCAAATAGGTGGACACAACTGAGTGACTGAACTGAACTGAACTGATACAGTCTATGGAGTCACAAAGAGTTGGACAGGACTGAGTGACTTTCACTAAGGCTTCTAATAATCCGTGTTCTTATGTCTGAAAAATCAACTTCCTATTGTATATGATATTGGTATCATAATAACAAAAGAAACGGGGTTTCCAAGCTACTTCAAAATAAACTTAAATAGGAAATCAGTGCATAATGGATTTGAAATAAAACCTTTTTCCATTTCAAGAAACTTTTTAGGGCACTCTATGAACATGAAGCACACTGTATCCCATGGGTTTTCCACACCCCTAATTTAGGCTGTGTTCCCCCAATCTAGAGGCGCAGCATCACACACAGCAAGTTATTTTTTTCAAACCAATTATCCATGGTGGCTTTTCTGCAAAATGCTGTATTTTCAAATTATTAAGGCTCCAGAGAACAGAAGTTGAGTATCACTTCCCACTTATAAGTAGTATTGTCTCTTCTAACATGTACACAGGTTGTGCTCCATCCAAAACACGTCAAAAGAGCACACACATCTGTCAAGTAGTAGTCAGTATAAGGATTCTGATGCAAGCCTCACCAACAACGTACTGTTTTCCTTTCTGTTTGAAAGATATTCATAATGCGATTTTTCTTTTTTCTTTTTTTACTTTAGTTCTCTAAAGAGGATCTTTATTATCAGTATATTAATCAATTGTGTAATTATATGACTTAATTTATAATTAGATTTTTTTTATTTTTTTTTAAATTTTATTTTTAAACTTTACAATATTGTACTGGTTTTGTGGTTGAAGAAGATGAAAAAGACTGTGATGAAGGCATCGCCAGGGTTTGCCTTCTAATAACATGATGATATATGGAGATTCACTGCAAGTTCTATAAGAACTATAAGTTCTTGATTTTCAGTATTTTTTTTAATAATAAGCTGAACAACAACAATGAAAAAAACGCTTTAAAATTGTGCTTAAACAACATGTATCCCTCAAGATCACTTGTATCTTTGATTTTAATTCAAAATCTGATATTTGAACATTTCATATTTAATCCTTGTGATACAAACTCTAGGGATGTAAGGAATTGTTGCTGTTCTATCTGGCCCCCAAAGCAAACTTAAACATTCAGGAGATTATTAAGCTGTTTCCTTGCATTTTTCTAGGACATCACTAAATGTTAGTAGTTATTCAACTATTTGTGAAAGCTGCTCATTCACCTACTTCTACAGTTAGAAACTTGAGAGTTTATCATTTGTCAGACTGTAGTTTGGGCTAGAGCACTGTTTTTTAAAGTTTTGAATGTATGATGGATTCTCCCTATAGATTCTTAGATGGTGAGAAAAAGGGTTCTAAGGTCACAAACTTAATAAACATATTCTGTCAATATCCACTCAGAGATATTCATATTCACAGCAGACAGTAGCATATTAAATATTCTACAAAATGATTTATGAATAAGAAAGTTTAAAGTTTTGTATAAATAAAATTTTCCAATCTTAGTTGAATGTTCTTATATCTAGGAGATATATTAACATTCTTTAAACTTGAATTAAGAAAGGCTAGTCTCTGATTCTGGTTCTATCGGTGTCACCACATTCTACTGACTGTTATTTATTTCCTGTACTTGATTAAATGCATGATACTAAGCTGGCATTATTACTCTTTAGCCCTGAGTGTTCCCTTGAGGCCGTTGGCTTAATTCATTGGATATTTAATACCATATCCTTATAGAACTCTATAAAATGCAAATTGAAATTGAGCACAACATATAAGACTCTATTACTAAACAGAACCTTTGCAAATTTATCACAAATAAATCTCTAGGGTTTGGAAATATATTACAACTTCAAAAAACCTAGCTGAAGAGACTTATTTGTATGACAGAACTGTAACTTTTTTAAGCAGTGTTTTTTTCTAGTACCTACAACAAGTAGACCACTACGCCTAAAGACTGACTGACTGAGAGTCCAGTATAAATTTTTAAACTGCTCTTAAAATTGTGATTACATACCAATATACCTCTAAGTAGTGCTAGTTTTTGCCAATATACCAATTTATTGATTTTTGTGTAAGATTTATTTCTCATAATGATCAAAAGTAAGATGGTCATGCAGACAGCTTCTTCATAATCTGATTTACATTATTCTCTGTGAAGCATATTTTTCATAAATAATAAAAATAAATAATTATAAATAATAAAAAATTATTTATCTGCTTCTACGATTCTAATAAACCGCTGATTCATCTAAGCCTGAATATAAAACTCCTAAAACACTATTTAATAGACATTTAGTGATATAGTAAAAGTATTTGTAATATATAGCTGGGCTTTATAAATGGAAAATTTAACAGCTTCTCAGTCTGATAAGTATTTGAACAACTAGTAATCTTAGGTAAAATTTTTAGTCTGTTAAATTTCTGGCCTTGAAAATACTACAAGCTTGAGTCCCAAGAAAGCAACTTAAATTAGAGGAAAAACTCAGACCTGTCTCTATTTTTCCTATTACATCATAAGTTACAAAGGACTAGTTTAATGATTTCAAGGGAATTATATCAACAAGGAATTTAGTCTATGAGTTGGCTCAGGTGGAAGAAATTTCAGGTACACAAGTTCTCGGATGGAATATTTTGTGAGGTTAACTATTAGAATAATAAAAGAAACTTTCAACAAGCAAATTGATACACTGACCCAGTTCAATTAATTTAACTATTAAAATCTAAAATGATGAAAAGCAGTATTCAAGAAACTAACTTGTCAATAGCGGTAAAAGCAGTCACACAGTTTAAGACTAGGAAATTCAAAACAGAAACCAAGCAAGAAAAAAATATTCTAGAATATAGGAAAACAGTGTAAGAGCAGCTGTACATCCCTTTGTTACTGCCCCAGTTTTCTTTTTTCTTCCTTTATATATAAAAGAATACAAAGCTAAAACATAAATATTCTCTAATATAGATGCTGCTGCTGCTGCTAAGTCGCTTCAGTCGTGTCTGACTCTTTGTGACCCCACAGACGGCAGCCCATCAGGCTCCCCCGTCCCTGGGATTCTCCAGGCAAGAACACTGGAGTGGGTTGCCATTTCCTTCTCCAATGCATGAAAGGGAAAAGTGAAAGTGAAGTCACTCAGTTGTGTCCGACTCTTAGCGACCCCATGGACTGCAGCCTACCAGGCTCCTCCGTTCATGGGATTTTCCAGGCAAGAGTACTGGAGTGGGTTGCCATTGCCTTCTCTAAATATAGATGCTAGCAAATTTAATTTCTGCACTATTTATCAGAAGAAAATTAAGCAAATTATAAAGTTTCCTACAAAATGTTTAACACTATTAAGCACTGTTCAGTTTTAAAATGTTCTATATTCTACAAAACTAAAAATTACAATGATTTTATGAAATGTAACTTTTTTGCATTCTGGAAGACAAAAAATATAACTTTGTAATATGCTAAAATAAAAACACTTTTCATTAGCTTGTTAAAATTACAGGACCATTTCTCATTGCATGAATTTAGATCTTATAACGTTCTGCCTAACTCTTTAAAATGAAATGAGGATAATCATTTAGTTACACTATATCCTTTATTTTTATCTACCTGGAATAAATCTCAAAGGTTTAGGTTCGTGGTTCAGATTATAAGGAAAGGTAGAATGACACATACTGTCCATAATTTTACTATCTTTGATTCACACAGTTCACTCACTTTTGTTAAGGACTATGGCAAGTGTAGATTTTAGTGCAAAATTGAACAGAATGAGGCAGATGCAGGAAATAATTAACAGTAAATTTTAAACATTTCTGCCAATTATAAACACAAGTATATTTTAAGCGACCAGTAAGTAGTCACTGAATACTAATTAGTATAGGGTTTTTAGACATGTACTAAAGCCATTACAATTTCAAGTGGTACTCAATATGCCCTTTAGAATACTCCCTGCAAGACGACAGGCAAGTGTGACTAAAGAACATGTGAAGATGGACAAGAACAACCATGAGGCATTTTATTTTGCAAATCTGAAGAAAGCAATTTTCACCGAACAAAAGGACTGCATTTGGTTTAGGAAATTTATAAAGATAGTACTATCCTGCCCTCATGTTTTCATTACAGTTGATGTCTTCTTCCCACAGTGGCTTATTGTGCACATTACAAAATCTTCAGGGTCTCAGAATTAAAGTGACACACATTTTTTTGAAGCACGTGTGAAAATGAATCATTCTTCCTTACTCTTAATATAATATGCCTTTACAGACTTCTCCAATATTTCTAGTCATCTTGACAAAAGAAAATCACCAAGACAATACAATGATTTTACAAAGAGAAAGAATGACAGTTTCCCTTCTACTTTTCAAAAATGTTTTACAATATGATTTGAAATTGGCTTTATTCAACAGGCTGAAAGAGGAAGCAACTCTTACAGAGTGACACTGTCTGTAATAAAGAACACCTACACTTCTGCACAACACATTCACTGCCACACATTCACAATGTTATTGTTATTACCATTAGAATCTTTTCCAGAACAATTTTCTGATGAGGAAAATATGGCTTTGTTTAGAAAAAGCTGACAATGTCAGCAAAACAAGTAATAAAATATAAAGGGTTGAGGGTTTTGCTTTTATTCTTACTTCTGCAAGTCTGATGAAGGCCCTGTTATTTCTGGCCTTTGCTAATGAGACTGGTGTTTCGCCTATCGGTGGTCCACGTAGCCAACAAACATCTATTTGCCTCTGCTGAGCCCCAAGTGTTGCACAGGGTTCCTAGGCTCTGAATACACAGTAGCCAAAACAGATAAAGTCTCTGTCCTCACAATGCAGACAGATTCAGACAATTAATCCCATAAGCAAATACGGAACAACATACTACGAGTACAGTGAGGGAACAATACTAGGTTTCAAACTGAAATTCCTCAATTTAGGCTGGGACATGAAAAATGACCAAGAATTTGCCAGATGAAGAGTCAGAAGAGGAGCGTTCCAGAGGGCATGGCTTATATGAAGGTCTTGGGTGTTACACTTCCAAATCTAAACAAAGCAGCAGGCTCGAGTGCGAGAAGGAAGCAGACAGCCCCCGCTGAGACTGGAGCAGTGGTCAGAGGCCAGAGGACCAAGAAGATCTGTGAATCGTGTGAGGGAATCCTGCTTCTCTCCTAAGAGAAGCAGGACGTAACTGCAGCAGGGGAGTGATATGACGTTATGTTTTAAAAGATGGTTCTGTCTACAGAATAGACTGGGGAGGTGGGGTAGGATCTCTGAGCCCAAACTCTTCAGCTGATTTTCAAATCCTTCCTTAAAATGACGGCCCATTATTTCCATTCACACAAACAGCCTCCAGCCACAGGGCACACACACGGCCATTCGGAAACTCACTTCCCCACCTCAGTGCTTGCCTGTGCTTTTGTCTTCATCCACCCTGCCCCCTGCTTTTTTAGTTAAAATCTCAGCATGCTAAAGGAGACCCACCCGGCTCCACCTGACTCAATGTCAATTCCTCTGTGAAGACTATTTCACCATTCTTTAAATCCTATGGCACTCAGTAGAAAAACATGGAGCAGCAGAAAGGGAATCCTGAATTTTGGCTTTAACTGCTAAGCTTCAGGGCTATTTGGTTTCCTGAGATTACTGGACATGCAACTCCTCAATCCTCAGATACACTCGCCCAAGTTATGGACTGAAAACCACTTTTTTTTTTTTTTACATTTTTAATTAAATGGAGAATTTTAAAGACAATTTTCAAATACACTTTGTTCTGCTCTATAAGTCATTTTTGCACACATACCAACAAAGACTGTTAGCTAATCTTTGTTTCCATGTTTAATAATCTCCCTCTAACCGTGGCAAAAAGGCATGAGTATACCTGATGAAATATATTTAACCCAGTAGACTTTAAGAAAGAAAAAGAGCAAAGTATGAATGTAGAGAGTCAAAGAATACCTATTTCTGATATTTATATTTTTTCCTAGAGCTGCCCTAGAGTTAGGTTATAGTTTCATCTAGAAGAAATAACTAGATTGATTCAGACACCAAGTGTCTAACATCACACTTATATTTATTGTTCACGTTGTACCTACTTCCAAAAGAAAGCATGGTTTCCTTTAAACGAGAACTTTCAGTAACTGGCACCTGAGAACCGCTTAAAGTTTGGCTCCACCTTAAAATACCCCATATTAAGAGGAACAAACTGATCTGACTGAATTAGAATTTATGTCTGCTATAATCCAACCAACTAATATGGCCACACCATCATCAGTCACACACATACTGAGGTTTCTAAAAGATTATTCTAAAAAAAAAAGAAAAAAGTTCAATTTCAAGAAACAAATAAATATATGGGAATTTTGTAACTTCAATAACATTTGATCAGTACATGACCTTAAAAATAATTGTACTGCAATCATTTCATGAAGAAATATAACCCATATTGATTCAATTATGAAATTTTGACTAAATGAAACTTATGGAAGGAGCTGACATTTTCCTCCACCGTCCCTAGAGGCAACTCCTTTTTACTCACCTTGATCTCTTTCGTGCCATGTTCGACTTCCAGCAGCTGGTGAATTCGGAGAGGGATAAAAGTCTCCTGTAGGACTTGGTTCCATATTTTCATCTATGGATATGGTTTTGGGTCTTTTGCTGTTAAAATATGACAACAGTTAATGGGAATTCTAGGAAGATGCGTAGCACCTGCAAGTTTATAATCTAAGAATATTCTTACTGGAGAAATTTCCACAAACACAAGTAATAATATCCCAGAAATAATGGTGAGTATTCAAGACATCAACAGGAGTAGCAAACATTTTCAGTTTTATGTATCATTTATTATAACAGAGTAGAACTGTATTTGTGTAATGAATAGGATGTTTCTTATATTTACCTTTTGAAATATATTTCCAGTAGTAAAATACTATTTTTGGTAGTTAAAAAGTGAATTCTTAATGTGATATGTTTACTAACTTAGAAAATGTTATTAAGATTGCACCTAACTCATAATTATTATCAATATTAATAACATTCATTTGTACGGCACTTGCCATTAACAATGTAATCCTTTCATATGAATTCACAGATAAGTAAGGTCCATAACCTTTCTAAGCTCAATTTAATTATCTGTAAAATGGAAACAATAAAACATTGCTCAAAGGGGAATTGTAGGGAGGATTAAATGAGTTATTAAATATAAAGCTCATACATTTAGTGGCTGGCACTTATTAAATAGTAATTATTAGTAGTAACCCTATAATTAATAATATTAAAAATTTATAGTACTTGTCTGATTATAAACTGTTTCATATATTCTTATTTACCTTTTCCTTAAAAAATACAGTTGTTGATCCTTTACTCTTAAGGTCAACCATGAAAATCATCATCGCCAAATTCAAACCCAATGGTATACTTCCAAAATAATATATTTTAATAAACAAAACATGGTTTTATCACAATAACTAAGAAAAATGAATATTTAGAGCCATGATTAAAAATCTATTCTATGCCACATGCCATATTGCTTAATACATGCCTTCATATATCTCCACCAATATTGTATTAAACAATTAGTTATGAATATGAAAATGGATATTGTTTCCTTAAATTAAAAAAAAAAATCCTTATTCACACCCATGCAGGTAAAAACTAAAAAAAGGAAATCTTCTGAATAAACTTGAGGTTGTGATAAAAAACCTAATGTCGTAGCATTTCAGAGTTGTACCTGACTTTAGAAGCCACATACATAATCCAATCCTCTATTTTATTACAAGTAGGGAGACAAATTTGAAGAGAATCAATTGTCCTGAGCATGTTAATTGTAGCAGCCTGACTTCCTAGACTGTACTCTTTCAAAATCCTGGAAACATGTGCATGTCTGGGTATACTCATAGATACATTTGTGATTAAGATTTGACTCACAACTCCCAAACTATTAACATTATGTAGAAGATGGCAATTTCTATTAGTGCTAAATCACAGTGAGAATAAATAGTAGATATTTAGTTTCTTTCTAGGGTATCTAAAATTAGAATGCATTTTTTAACCCCTCCTTCAATCTAATTCTTTCATCTGTGAATCAACAGTAAATACAGGAAAACTTGAAATGAGGGAGAAAAGATTTTCATAAGGAAATAAAAGATAAATGTTTTTTAAAACTTTTTTATTCTAAATGACATAGTATTGTATTTAATACTGAATAATCATGAGGAAAGAGCCAGGTGGATGATACCGATCCATCATATAAAATAAAAATATTACTATTCACATTTTAAATTTAGAAAAATCAAAGCATTTTAAACAAATTACCATACCACAGACAATTTTAATAATAAACCTAAATACTTGCTATGAAATCTTACTATAGGAAAACAGTTTGACCATAAATGACACACAATTAAATTAGCTAATAAATGTACAGATGTGCACAGCCCCATAATCAATCCAAATGCAATTAACTTTTGTTACTGAGACTAGCATAGGAAAATGGTTATCCAGATTTTTTTATTTTTAAAAAATTGATATTATAAAATACATGTTTTGCTCTGAAATTCATGTAGGATCTTTTAATTGATCATGGGTATTTTTAATGCTCTGAAAGTGAGATTGGTCTTTCTGTATTGAAGATTCAACCTCCAGAAAACCCAATAAAGCTACAATATCTGCTTATCTTGCCTTCTTGTTCACTCAGCCCTCTTCTATCATTCTATAGTAAAGGAACATATCATGAAATTCTAATGTACAATAACTTCCCAAGCTAATTTTCCCTCATTTAAATAGAAGATTTCCTTTTAAACTCCTGAAGGTTACAATTAGAAGGTCAAGAGAGAAAAATGAGAATGTCAGCAGAGAACCAAAAGACAAAGTCACCTCACTGTAGCTCTTTCCCAACTGGTTCAGCCAAATCTCAGAGCAGGTAATACTTTCACTGGTAACTAAAAGTTAACTAAATTATTCAAAGAGCATCAATTGAAGAACTTGGCAAACCTGTGGCCTAGAATAAGGCCTTTTAAAGTTAAATAAATGACACATTTTATTTTTCACTTCATTATCCCCAGTTTGGGCATGGTATTAGGATAAAAGTTGGGTGGATCAGTCCTAAACCAGGGCAACATCATTTTTAAGGTCACCAAAAGAATTACATGACTTGTGAAATTACAATACTTCATAGAAGATAAAAATCATATTAATACATTTTCATAGTTCCCTTGTCCCCCCACCCCCGAAATGATTGTTTAAAATGCTCTGAACAACAATTACACTTAACTTTCAAATTTCAAAATAAGTTCAACCAAGAAAGAGTAAAACTCTGTGAAAAATCAGCAAAGAATCTTGAACTTTTTGTTTTATTTCCACACTGTTTACCAACAAACCTATGTGCATGTCTCCCTATCTACCTATTTGCATACCAGACTGAGAAGAAAAGCAGTTCCTCTTTGAGTTACCTGCTTGGTGGAGAAGACAAAGACCTCTGAAGATTGACCCCCGAGTTCATGTCATGATAGTATGGTTGGCTTGGGATTTCTCCAATTGGAAAGTTGACTCCAGTTCCCTGGGTTATGGGCGCTGAGGAATAAAACAACAAAAAGAGCATTGGGAGTGGCATTTACTATTGTCATCTCTATTCAGATATAATAATCTCATATTTTCCATGCCTCTGGGCAAGGATGAGAGGAATTCTCTTTACCTTAAGACTCTAATATCAACCGTCCATTGGTTAAGACTTGCAAACATCCTCACTATGCCAGTGTTCACGTGTGGAAACTCAAGGCACTAAGACGGCCATCACTGGTTACCCCTTCCTCTGCTCGCACTGCCCAAGCTTCTTCATTCAGTCCTTACTGTTAGCCGTCACTACATCTGCCATCCCACTGGTCTATGGATGCTCCACAGGGCACAACACATGCTGATTATTGCTCAGGACAAAGCAAGGCCCTTTGTACTAACTCAGCTCTTAAAAATCAAATTATTGTTAAATAAAAATTAAAATTAAATTAAATCAAATTAAAATAGTTCCATAAAAAGATTATTTTATAATAATATTAACATTAATATTAAAGTACATTAGAGATCATATTTCTAATATTTGATATAAAATAATTATTGTATTAGGACAAGTATATAAGTAAAATTGACAAATATGAAATAAAAGTCAAGATTTCTTTTTCCAAAATACATATTCGGTTTCATATATGAATAGGAAGTACAGTTTTACTTTATGTCTTGTTTTTTAAAAAGTTGATATGCTCAACTTCGTAAGTCATTTAAAATATACTCATGGAGTTTTATACTTTAAGGTATAAATCAAAAAGTCTTTTTGAGTTTGCTGATATATTGTGAACTGAGATTTTTGATGTAAGTATTGGTTGTCATACCATGGATTACAGCTTTCTAAATTTTTAAAATTGGTTTCTAAACTTCTTGAATAAATCTTTCAGGCAGCATGTTGTAAGAATGAGGAGAGTACTGGGAAATAGACAGACAACATTTTAACTCCTTCTGCCATTTATGTGCTATAAACCTCAGTTTCCTGAACTATAAAATGAGAATTATAATAAGCTATCACATATGACTATTTTGAGGATGAAATGAGGTAAGGAGTGATAAAAGTCTATCATGATGCCTAGTGGATAACAGATATTCAACAAGTATGAGTTCCCTTTTCTTGCTTTCTCCCCCAAAACTCTTCCCTGGCAACCTACAGTGGTTAGCAAAGATGAAACGGTCCAAAAACCTATGAAAAGCAGTAAATAGGTACAAATGAATGGTACAAATGAATCTATCCACTGAAGGTCTGTGCAATCAACAAGTTATTGTATCCATTACTGACAGGTGCTGAAAGGGACACAAACCAGTCTAAGATATAAGATAGTTCCTGTCCTTAATAAGACACATGGGGCAACAAGCTGGGTAAACAGAACACTCATGAAAAGCACAGAAATACAAGCATCATGCAGATTATAGTGAAACTTCCACAAGAACGACATGATCAACAAACGCTATAGGATTTCAAGGGAAGAAGAATCCGATATAAGCTTGAATGGTCCAAGAAATCTGCAGAAAGCCACAGCTGGCCCAGAGCTCTAGAGGATGAGGCGGGTACTCAAAGGAAGTTACTCTAAATAGCAGTTGCTGAAAGAGCAAGGTCATGGGCAGAGATGACATGCAAGGTGGAGACCAGCCAGGTTGGTGTCAAAGGACAAGGATTAAGAATAAATTCTATTTCTTCACCTGTTTTCACCAGGCCTTCAAGATCATCAATGAGGGAAAGTGTATCCTAGCCCATGGCAACAAAACTCTAGAGCCTCTGAGATTCACACTACAACAGAGAGTCCACTTAATCTTCCCCTTTCTCCAAACTAACCTCATGTTGAGTATAAAATTCCAAAGGGACCGTTGATTTTCAAGGGATTTTCCTTACCTAGAATTTTCAATAGACATCTGAAATGTGTTCACTATCAGTTGAATTGTATTTCAGTATCAGGCAGGCCAAGACTAACAACGTATTTTTTAAGAAAATGTGATTAGAGGGTACACGCTTTATTGCAGAGAAATAATCAAGGAATATACAATGGATAGCTCTATTAAAAATTAAGTCAAAATAAATTAATACATACAAGATTAGTCTCAGCTCTAAAGATCTGCAGTTTCTGCCTGCTGTTAGGTTGTTCATATTACATAATATGATTTAGCCTCATTTTATATAAAAAATACTAGTTTTCAATGTATAACTATGCCTATTGGCTTCAGTTCTTTGGACAGTTAAAATGTAGTTGCTTGTTGTGGCTTGAGGTACACCAGAGGTTAAAAAAATGCAAGGTAAGAAATCCCACAATAACCACATGCTTTAAAGTTTATTATTAGAATCATGTTCTACGTGACATTGGAAAGCAGAGTAGTGCTGGAAGGAGGCATTTGAGGGGTTCAGTGAAAGTAAAACAATCTGTTTGGCTTTCGATGGTAATAATGGATACAATTCAAAGAACTGAGTTACCAACAGGAAACTTACATGTTATATCTTATATCAATTAGCTGCTATTTATTAAGCTCATGCAATATTTAGACAAAGATTTGTAGTTCCTATTTAATAAACATATGGCATGACAGTCAACACAGATTGCTTGACCATAAGCATACTAGGTATAATTTATAGGAAAATGACAATTACAGATCTTTGGAAATATTATTTTTTTTCTAAATTTTGTACCAGAAGGATTATTTCAAAATATCAAGGAAGCAACACAAATAATTTATTTACAAATATTGTATGATCTCACTTATACGTGGAATCTAAACAAACAAAAAACAAGCTCATAGAAAAGTTTACTAGAGGTGGGTATTAGTGGGGAGGGAGAATTGGAGGAAGTTAGCACAAAATGTATAAACTTCTAGTTATAAAATAAATAGATACTGGGGATGTAATGTACAAAACAATGACTATAGCTAATGTAGCACATATATATATATATATAAAGCAGTTAAGAGAGTAGATCCTAAGAGTTCTCATCACAAGGAAATAACATTTTCTCTTTTTCTCTTTTTTAACAGCTGCATGACTGCATGAGATGATAGACATTAACTAAACTTACTATGGTATTTCACAGTATATGTCAGTCAAGCAATTATGCTATATACCTTAAAATTATACAGTGCTACATGTCAACTAAGTCTCATTAAAACTGGGGCAGGGGTGTGTGGACAAGATGGAAAGTAAAGCTTTAGTCATGGCTTAAGAAAAACAAAACAAAAGCATTTTGTCTACAGATTTACACACAAGCAATGTAAAATTTAGTGTAGATTTTGACACTAAACGGGAGATTACAGAAATTAAAGTAGATTAATAATGAACACGGCCAAATTCTAAAACAGCACATGCACAAAATTTATCTAATGACAAAGTGTATAAGAACTGCAAGTCCCAGCAGATATGCCTATTTAAAAGCCTCGGGAAAAACTTATATCAGATGCAAAGATCATTGTTAGCACCTCTCCCAGAGAGCAGCAAGGGGCCTTAAGGCTGCAAATCATGTTTAAGAGGCTGCCAATACCCTCTTAGAAACCAAGCTCAGAAGAACCTCAGATTCTAAGGGTTAGAGGGCAACCCTTAATCTCTCTTATTGTTCTCCTCACTCCAAAAGCTGATCCTAAATCAACTTTTAAGATGGAGATAATATCGTTCACCAGAAAGATCACTATCCTAAAATTGAACAACTTCATTAGCTAAAGTCAACATTCACATTAGAGGGTCATACCAGAGTAAAACCCCAGAGGACAGAAACCATTAACATATCGTAAACCCTCAAGAAGTCAGAATTCGTGATATACAGCAAAAGGGTTGTGCTGAAGTTGATGTTTACTTAGCAAAACCTATTTCATAAACAATGAAGTTCAATTGTATAAATAAGGTTATAATGTGGATATATTAAACACTTAGAATAACTTCTCAAGCATTTCAGAGACACCTATTTACATATGGGATAGAAAATGTTTGCTGAATTAATTAGCTAATGAATGAATATAGATAATTAACATACTAATTACAAATCAGTAATGTTTGTTATAACAGATAACTTAAAAATCTCTAAGAGATGAGAGTGTGATTTAAGAAAGAATGAATGATGTATGTTAAATTTACCTCACTTCTGAACTGTTATAGAAATACATTTTTTAAGTTTCAAATTCAGATTTCTCACAGTATCAATCTTCTCACAGTATCAATCTGGGTTTTTATAAGTTCTCATATGGCTCTCACATAGCGTCTAACATAATGTTACCTCTGCTGCTGCTGCTGTTAAGTCACTTCAGTCGTGTCCAACTCTGTGCGATCCCATAGACGGCAGCCCACCAGGCTCCCCCATCCCTGGGATTCTCCAGGCAAGAACACTGGAGTGGGTTGCCATTTCCTTCTCCAATGCTACCTCTGCTAAGTCGCCTCAGTCGTGTCCGACTCTGTGCGACCCCATAGACGGCAGCCCACCAGGTTCCCCCATCCCTGGGATTCTCCAGGCAAGAACACTGAAGTGGGTTGCCATTTCTTTCTCCAATGCATGAAAGTGAAAAGTGAAAGTGAAGTCGCTCAATCATGTCTGACTCCTAGGGACCCCACGGACTGCAGCCCACCAGGCTCCTCCATCCACGGGATTTGCCAGGCAAGAGTACTGGAATGGGGTGTCATTGCCTTCTCCAATGTTTCCTCTAATGAGGAACTAATAATATTTTCTGACAGATAACGCTATTATCCTTTTAAGAAGGATAGAAGTATAAAACTGAGAAAATTACAAATTTAAACAAATAATTTCATAAAGTCTCATAACTGTAGCAGCATAGCCTCTCTGCTAAAGAGCAACACACACACACACAAACACAACTACCCACCTTCAAATACTCCCTTCCTTACACAATGCCATTAAGTGGTAGTAAGTCACTCAGGCACGTTCCTTTCCAAATTAAAAATAAACATAAAAAGTTCAAATATTGCAGTCTTAGCACAACACATATTGATCAGGAAAAACACAGATGTCTCATGGCCTTGGTCAATGAAGTAGACCACCAAAATCCTCTTGCCTAGCAAACATGAATCCAATAGACACAGGGACACAGGATATGAAGTTTTGGTCACTTATACTACTCCTTAGTCAACAGATGAAGGCAGAAGTATTTGGGGCATAATATTTATCCACTGCAGAATTATGTCAGAAAGGATGCTACTAAAGTCTTAAATGTTTATTCACAGAACTCTCTGAAACACAGGCTAGGTGCACTAGTCACTTCAGAAGTCTGTATTTGAGAAACTACAGTTCCAAAGACAAAGTCACCTATGGCACTGGAGACTACTTCACTGAATGCCAGGTAAAGTACTACCTACACTTAGCCTCAGTAACTCATTTTTTTTTATTCTTTTTGGATCATCATAATTCTTGTTCATGACCTCTGAATTTGACCCAAGTGAAAAACACAGCTTAAACAGGGACCAGAGTGGCCCTACATCATCTGAATAAACCATTTCAAACTGTGACACTCCCTATCAAAACGTCAGGTGAAAATACAGCCATCAAAGGTACATAAATAAGCTAAATCAAAGAAGAGAGCAAGTAGAAATGAGTCACTCCCTTCAGCATAATCAATGAGATAAGAACAGCCTCTTACATATATCTGCAGACACCGTAATAACAACTAAAAGAGGTGATCAAGAAAACTTCTTCCTTGCTTAGTTAGCTGACCAGGTACACTTACTTGAGAAAAGTCTCCTCCAGGCTGCCAAGAATGGTGTCTCAGGTGAGGTGGCCAGTGAAAACAATTTGACATTGTTTTGGATAACAATGCTTTCTATCTATATCCAACTACAATCTGCAAAGTTAATTTCTGCATCCCTCTACACTCTGCCTGTTAGCGTGTATATCCTGTACATCTCCAAGCCCCCACCAAAATGTTAGCAAAATGAAAAAGCACTTATCTACAGGAAACTTATGTGGGTTATCATAACAACACTGAGTACATTTAATTAATCACACTTCCTTTGATATAAATGACCATCTATGGTCACAGAGTGAACAGTGAATTAAATGAATACCAACAACACAGCAAGCAGAACAAACCCCAAATTATTTTTGTACTACAAAAAGTACGGATTTAAATGCAAATATTTCAGAAAGCCAGACAAATTAACTTCATTTGTGAAATCAAAAAGTTAGAGATTTTAAAGCTCAAATTACCCTAATACACAGTTCTTTTCATACTGTATTTCATTTTCAAAATACAAAATATTTTAAGTCATACTGTATAATTAAATAATAAGCAAAGAGTTTACTTACTTCTAGATACCCTCACAAGTTCTGATACATTGAAGACTCCAGATTTTACAAAACTATCCTCAAGGTATCCTGAAAATAAACATCAAGAAGAAAGAGATCAACATAAGCAGGAAGCAAATAAATGATTTAACACTAGAATTCACTCAAGTGTTTCAAAACAAAGGTTAGACTAAAAACCAAGTATGCTTACAACAAAGACACATAAAAACAAAATGCTTATGAAATGCAAACTGAGTCTTTTAAAACAAAAGTTTACAGTTTAGAAGCTAAATAATCTCTCAGAAAGAAATTTTAACTTTCCAAGTGTACAAGGCAATTGGTATGGTTTTATTTGCCACGGCTCATGCATAGGGAATGAAGGTTTAGGGGCCCTTGGCCAGTAGCACCTGGTAGACTAAAGTCCAATCATTTAAAAAAAAAGAAAGAAAGAAAAAGGAAAACCACAACCACAATTAGCACCTTGTTGGAATTACTTCAAAGATCTCTGGAAACCACTGTTCTTTAACAAATCCTTCCCTGAGTAAAGAAAAGTGAGTTGCTGTCACCAGCCCTCCCACCTTTGTTCCTGTCCTGAATCACACAAAAGCAGAACTGGTACACAGAGCAAATACTTCACACGGACCTATTTCCGTGCACCTTTAATATACCTCACACAATTTCACTGCTTTCTCACCCTGCTGCCACTCCCTGGTACTCCATTTCAAAAACAGGATCCTTTTTTCTGGCAAACAGTGGTGAGGCCAGACCTCCAGGAATGCCTCCTGACCCTTCAGGGACCTCCACTGGTCAGGAGCCAGAGTCAAACGGATTCCTGGCTGGCCTAGCTCTGCCCAGGACTGGAAATGGAACTCTCACCGATTGCCGTGTCCCCAGGTTCTAGCCAATGAGAAGGAAGTTTAATGGTGGTGAGGAGGGGATGAACACCTCAGGTAGATGGAATACGGCTACTCATTCCATCTACCTGCTGCCCCAGGGAGAGAATAAGTGTGAAAATCCTCAGTATTCAAATGCTTCCAGGAAAAAACTCTAAATTCCAAGAAATGGCAATTTGATCCAATGCTGCAGAACACTTTGGGGCTGACTGAGAGGTTGATTTAGCGTAGGAAAGACAGGCACGAGTGGTTTAGCAACATGGTCCACTCACGTCAAAGAGCTGGGCTTTGACTCCTGACTACACTGTGCCACCATGGCATCCTGGAATAATTAATCATGATAATAATGAACTTATAGAAATTTATAATAATAATTGTCCTGGAACATTAGACTCTTTGTGCCTCAGAGTTTCCATTCATATATTAAAGATAATATCAATAAAATTAGCTACCTTACAGAGTTATGCATAAGTGAGATAAAACTATAAAATGCAGAGTAGGCACAGATTAAACACCACCAATAAATTAGGACTGGCTCATGGAGGCAACAATCATGCACACACTGAAATATTCACACTGAATTCCAGTCTCAAGATAACTATAAATAATCATTTAGAAACTTTACCAGAATGAGAGTCACCACCCTACTTTTTAACCATACATAGCATGAAAAGACAGAAAATCATTTACTTAGTACATATACATCACTGTTGGGAATAAACAGAGGAGCTGTGTACGTCTGAAGGCTGTTTGAACACTGTTTTATATCCATCCATTCACCTTCTTTAGAAAAAGAATAAAAGAATGAGAAGAAATTATGAGATCTCAGCTGGTGATAAAACTCAGGTCTCATATTAAATCATTACTTTAAAAAAGATATACATTTTTAAGAGGATAAGAACTAAATGTCCCCACTTAATGCAGCTCTATTTTAAGAAACGCCTACTTCTTGAGCAATTAATTTTCTGTCAGGGTGAATTCATTTCAGTGATTATTGAGAAACTTTCAGATAGATACCATTGTACAAAGTGCTAAAAGCCATTGAGACACAAAAGGACATCAACTCCCGCTCTGTAGTTGGAGACAAAGACAGTTTTAATTTCTGACAGGTTATTATTATTGTTTTTGTTGCTCTAAAGTATAATAGCTTACACTGTACTTCATGTATAGTAAACATTTTACATATGACAAGTACATTAAATATAGAGACTTTACTTATCATGATGACAGCCCGTGTGCTTAACCAATCAGACAAGGTTATTCGCTCTGTAAAGGCCCACCCTCATGTCATTCTCACACAGCTGCCTCTGATCAGAAGGCCCTCTATCCACACTCAACTCTCAGCCTTCCGTGTCCAGCTCAGCCACTGCCCGCTCCATAAACTGCTTCTCCACCCTCCTCTCCCAACCCCTATGCCAACTAAAATTGATCTCTTTTTCTATATTCACATAGCACCTGGTTTGTACTTACTTTACATCACTTTGTACATTCAAGTTTTCCAAGATAACTGTTTTCAAGTCTTGTGTTTTTTCTTATTTGGGGGAGTGACTGGGTTTTGTCCATCTGCTTCTCCCCTAACAACTAAGTCAGAGCCCACATATAAGGCAATGGCACCCCACTCCAGTACTCTTGCCTGGAAAATATCATGGGTGGAGAAGCCTGGTAGGCTGCAGTCCATGGGGTCGCTAAGAGTTGGACACGACTGAGCGACTTCACTTTGACTTTTCACTCTCATGCATTGGAGAAGGAAATGGCAACCCACTCCAGTGTTGTTGCCTGGAGAATCCCAGGGACGGGGGAGCCTGGTGGGCCGCCGTCTGTGGGGTCGCACAGAGTCGGACACGACTGAAGTGACTTAGCAGCAGCAGCATACACTAACCAGTAAACGCTTGCAGAAAAAAACTGTAAAATTCAACTTTTTGAAACATGGTCACAAATGCATACCTTAATAATTTTATAACAATGAAGATAAAGATAGCTTAAGACTGAAGGATAATTTTACTGATTCTTGTTATTCCCTGGAATTTGTTTGCCTAGGAGTTTATTTATGTTATTGGGCAGGATGGGAAAGTGTAATGATTACAGGCAGATTATATCTCTAACTTTGTTGTGTAACTAATGTACAACTTTAGGCATTTAGTATAAAATAACTACCAAGGCACTAGGAGTGTTCAAACAGCTCACAGATATTTGCAAATTGACAAAAGAGTAAATAAATGGTAAATATTTCAATTTATATAAATTATTCCATGTGTACCCGAATGCTGGGAAAGATTGAGGGCAGGAGAAGAACAGAGTGACAGATTACGAGATGGTTGGATGGCATCACTGACTCAAGGGACATGAATCTAAGCAAACTCTGGGAGATAGTGAAGGACAGGGAAGCCCAGGGTGCTGCAATCTATGCGGTCACAAAGAGGCAGATACAACTTAGTGACTGAACAATACAGGCTAACATTTCAATATATAGATATTATCTGAAGTTCATTTCCTTATTACTCCAGAGTAGTCAGGACTCTATTTGCTTCTTAGTTATGCTCTGCTGCTGCTGCTAAGTCGCTTCAGTCGTGTCTGACTCTGTGCGACCCCAAAGACGGCAGCCCACCAGGCTCCGCCATCCCTGGGATTCTCCAGGCAAGAACACTGGAGTGGGTTGCCATTTCCTTCTCCAATGCATGAAAGTGAAAAGTGAAAGTGAAGCCGCTGCAGTCATATTCATTAAGATGGAGTGATGTGTGGTCCATTAGGAACCAAATCCTAAGGCAGCAGATAGCCACCTCAAGGTAATCCTACCAGGAGGAAGACAGTAAGACAGTCATACACAGACAGACATGATGACTATCACATGGAAAAGGGAAGGCAAATCAGAATGTTGCAGGATGCTTCTCCACTCCCTACCCCCAATTCCCTGAGTTCCAAGGAATTTGGATCTACAAGGAAAACTGAAAGAGCTATTTTACTAAAACAGTGAAAGGCATTAGAAGTATGTCCAAACTGCTTTGGCACCCACAAGCAAAAATGCAACATCATAGGTCCCACTGGGCTCCACTCCTGCATGGGGCATAGCAAGATAACAATGACCTTATGTGGGGCAGGGAGGGGGGTTGGTGGGAATCAGCCAACTGGAAGCCTAGGAGAGACACCTGAAGCAGACAGCTGCCCCCTTCATGCATCTCTGCATGCAGCACAGCCTTGACAGTGGACAGGCATTACCCAAGATGAGGCAGCCTAAAGAAAAGAAACAGTGGATGATATGGTACTTGGACAGCTAATTGTGCTTGCTCACAAGCATATAAGAGATAGTACTTAAGGACTCTGGCAAAATAACTGGAGAGGATCACGCAGCGGGTCATGAGCCCTGCTATACAGTATAGAAGGTAAGACTCAGCAAAACGCAGGTTCTTGCTGTTAACACAACCCCATCTGTAACCTCCAGGCTGTAGGGGCCTTCTAAAAACATGGTTTGCATGTGTAACATAGACCACTGTGAATCTAGAATAGCTGCCAGAAAGGCCAAAGATCTTAAAGCAATTTGGAGACATTCATTTAGCAAACTTCCTTTATCTACCAAAGGAAATATGAGCATCTCTGAGACAGAGCAGCTGCTTAATGGTTACAGAGCAATATTACACAACAGCTTATGCCAGGAAGCAAAGAACAACTTAGCATTTATGTGATGCTGTATTTACACTACATGTATGCTTTTTAAAAAATAAAATTGAGTAGGAAATAAAGACCTTTGCAAACTGAAAATTCTCAAAGGCAATATCAAATTATATTATTTTACACTTTTTATTTTTCTCTAACAAAAGCAACAATAAATCACTACTCAGAAGTTAATATAGTGTTTAACCTCCTTTACAAACAATAACAGACTGACACAATGGCATATCTAACTGCTAATATCTCAAATTATAATCAGCACCATTTAAATGTTAAACAACATTCACACAGAAAATCCAAAGGAAGACTGATAATGGCTCATTTTTATGGTCTACTGTGTTCTATTCTTGAAATTAAAAAAAAAAAAAACCACAGAAAGCAGTTATTAAATTCATGAAAGCTGTCTTCGAGTATTTGAAGGACTGTTAATGTAGATGGTGGATTAGACTTATTCTGCATAGTCCAGGAACTGTTTTTTTGGCTCAGTAAACAGATTTGTCACCCAATAAGAAAAGTCCTAGAAAGGAATGTGAAACCTTGCAAAGGTAATAATAACCAAGACACGCCAAGCTACAAAAATCTTAGAAAGCGTAAGTCCATGCCAAGTTTGCAGTTATCCTCAAGTTATTACCATTTTACAGATGAGGAAACTAGTACCTAAACATAGGGGGTTTCCCAGTGGCTATCAAGATCCCGCCCCTGCTACTGCATTTAAGAATTCTCATTATGGATAGGAAACTGGATAGGAGTGTCTCAAACCCACTGAAACACTTAGATTCCACTTTTTCTTACATGGCTGTTTTCCTATTAGTTTCCTTGCGTTGTTCATTTGGAAAAAGAAGAGGACGCTGGATATCTCACAGGCATGCTCCAGCTGTGGGATTCCAATTGTTCACTTCCTTCAACTGAGTGTAAAGATGCCTAAATCCTTTTGCTAATGGATGCAAAGGGCAAGAACACTAGATTATTTCTTACTAACTCTTTGCTGATCTTCCTAAAACTTCAGCTACGAAACCTAACAGACTGGTCATTTTCTAAGACAGGGCTCTCTTCAGTTTCCTAACTGGTCTGAACCGTCCGTGGTTAAGGATGGAAACTATGATTATAAAATAGATACACTAATTATTGCAAAGACAATGATTCTCTGCACAGAGACTGAACCTCAGCCTACAGCTAAGGATAACATTTTAGTACTAATTTAGAATGAAGTTTGTGCTTCAATATGAAATGTAAATCCCTGATGGTTATTTACATGATCTGGCAGAGAGCTTTACTGACTTTAACACACTCTGATAGTACTACATTAACATATTTTTTTATGTTTGTTTAGTTTTTCCTTCCAGTCCATTAAAATTTTCCTTCATATATAATATATAAACATGTATTTTTATAAAATTGATATCAAATTTAAATAAATGCATATTCTGACTTTTTCTAATTAACATTATATCTTTTCCTTTAGATTAAACAGCATGATTTCAATGCCTGTATCCTATTATACTGCATGGCTGTATCATACTTTATTTGACCACTCTCCCATTGTTTGGCATTTTAGGTTATTTCCCATTTAAAAAAATATTATAAACAGCACTGCCATTAACATCCTTGTACACAAATCTTTGTCAGCAATTCTTGTGATTTTCTTAGGCTGGAGTTCCCAGAAGTGGAATTACTGGGTCAAAGGACATAAACTCTTTTAAAGCTCTTGGTAAAAACTGTCAAGCTACTTTCCATAAAGGTTTTTGCCAATTTATATTCCCTCGGGCAGATCATGAGTGTTTCATGTCACCTCCCTGTTGCCAGAATTACATATTAGTCATATTAATGGGATTTGTTTTTAATTGTGGATAGTTGATAGAGAGATTAATCTATAATTTTCATTAATGCTATAATTTTCACTATTATAATAAGGTAGGATTTTTTCAGAGACATACTCATTTCTTTGAAGAGAACATTCAAATACATGTAAATAATAAGAGTGCTACCAGGAATATTTACTCATAATATTAACAAGAATACTTTTAGAGTTTCACAGTTAATAATCATTTGGCTATTCATTGATGATTGATTCCTTTCTCAGCATTTGACATATTCACTTATTTCTAGTTTTCTCAGAGTTTTTTAAACTTTTCTGATCAGAATAGTTATTATTATTAAATGCCTTTTTGGTCTTGTAGAGATTATCCTTTTATCCCTTACAGCATTTCTTATTGTTACATATTACTGAATTCTTATATTATCTTTGTTGGTTCATGGTACATACCTCTTTTAATTTACTGTTGAACTGGTTTATTGACAGTTTCTTCCAAATTCCCTGTATTTTGGTGGGATACTTCTGTGGGAATTTTTGTATTTTATTTTCTAAGCTTTTATATCAGGGTTATATGTGTGCTTCATAAAACGGATTGGATGAGTCACTATCATTTATGAAAATAAAATACAAAAAGTTGAAAGTCTAGAAAATCTCACTGGTAAAAAATCACCTTCCCAGAATCTGTTTCAGCGAAGATTCTTAGACAACTATTAGTCTTTCAAGAAATTTATTCCTATTGTCTGGCCTTGAAACAGTATTATTACAAATTATTAAAGAAAATCAATTTTTGCAGGTTTTAAAATTTCTTAGCACATATACTTTATGGTTAACTAAGTGGACTATGTTTATTTTTACTGTATTGACATTATAGTAAAATAAATATTACATATTGTTATAATATACTATAATTAATATAATTATATTAAATTACATTAAACTATACTAATAAATTAACTCTGTCACTTACTATGTAAACTTAAGGAAAGCTAAGCAATTGTTCTATGCCCCCTGTTTCTCTTCTTTAAAATACAGAAGTACCACTACATAAGTCAATATGTATTATTTTAAGTCAGGCTGTATTATTATTTTCAAATAATAACAAAGGAGGTATTTAATTCTAAGAGTAGGGAAAGGGAAGGTAGAATTGTACAGTGAGGAAACAAAATGTAATAGGAGCTAATCAAGACAGCCAAAATAAGGATATAAGATGTGAAAATAAATGATTAGTATAAAGTAAAATAGGAAGAATAAAATCAGGTATATCAATCATTACAACAAGATTGAACTGAATTATCCAACAGAGAGCATTAGATTAACTAAAGCAAACAAAATCTAGCTATTTTTAAGGAACATACTTAAAATGAGAATAAGAACAAAACGTTGAAAATAAAATAGTAGGCAGAGAATTTTGGCAAATTAAAAAAAAAAAAATCAGTGTCAATTAGCAATGGTTAAGATGCAATTTAAGGTGAATTACAATAAACAGGATAAATAACATTATTAATGAAGTACATAATTAATGAGTAAGATAAATCACATATCTCACATTCACCAAAAATATTCTGGAAAATGAATAAAATGAAAGCCAATAAAATACAAGAAACTTGATAAAAATATAGTGAGAATTCAGAATACATCTCTCTTAGATGTGAACACGACTGTTAGATAAAGACTCACTTTCTATCATTCAAATACAACTTATACTTTTTTGGTATATCCACAGACATTTTATAAAAATTGATCATGTCCTTTACCAAAAAGAAAACATTAACAAATTCTTAAAAGCAGAGAATTTTTTCTGGCCATCAGGCCATTATGTCTCATCTTTGGTAAATACAAGTAAAAGCGAAAAAAAAAGTGACCATATCTTCTAACCACATGAAAATTAAGAAAATAAGTAATGAATCAAACAGAAAATCAAAAGAAAAACTGTCAACTATCTAGGAAGCAATGAAGAAAGAAAGACAAAAAAAAAAGGAAAATTATTCACCATAGAAAAACAACAGAACAATCCAAGAAAAATTAAAAAGGGAATTAAAGACAAAAGCTGAAATTAATAATATGGAAAAAAGAGGAATATTTAAAGCAAAAAAGGAAATAAGATTCTCTAAAAAGTCAAGCAAAACAAAAAAATTATTTACAAGCTTCAAGTACAAGAATAGAAGGGAGACATAACCATAGAAACCAAATTCATTAAAAGAATTATGAGAGATTAAAACGTAACTTATTGACTTTGAAACTTAAATGGGCAATTATTTACGAAACTAGAAGTAACCAAAATTCAGCAAAGTGGAACCTGAACAAAACAATTTGTACAGTGGTTCCCAAAATTCGCTGATCATTTGAAGCCCATAGGGTTCTTGAAAAACAATTTATGCTGGTTTCCACTCCCAGCTATTCTGATTTAATTGGTATGGATGTGTCCCAGACATGCAGATGTTCTAAAAGTTCCCCAGGTGATTTCAATGTGCAACAAAATTTAGGGACCACCATGCTAGTCTCTTGTTATTCAAATTGTGATTCCAGAACCAAATGCATTGGCATAACCTGAGAGCTTATTAGAAATGCAGAAGCTCAGGTTCCACTGAGATGCTTAGAATCTTAATGAGCTCACGTGCACTCTAAAATGTGAAGATCCTAGGACAACATAAATAAGTATTTTAAAAACCACTTTTAAAAATGGCATCAGGTACAGACGGGTGCACAGCTAGATTTGAGCTATCCTTTACCTTGCCTTCAAATCTCAATGCTATTTACCCTCTCCCAGGCTGTAGAGACTGAGAAGGCAATGGCACCCCACTCCAGTACTCTTGCCTGGAAAATCCCATGGACGGAGGAGCCTTGTGGGCTGCAGTCCATGGGGTTGCTAAGAGTCGGACACGACTGAGCGACTTCACTTTCACTTTTCACTTTCATGCATTGGAGAAGGAAATGGCAACCCACTCCAGTGTTCTTGCCTGGAGAATCCCAGGGATGGGGGAGCCTGGTGGGCTGCCATCTATGGGGTCGCACAGAGCCGGACATGACTGAAGCGACTTAGCAGCAGCAGCAGGCTGTAGAGAATGATGACAAGCTACCTTATGAAGAAGGCTCTCTCATAACCCTTCATTAGGACAGCAAAGTTTAAATAACTAAACTTTCAATGTCCCTTATCAAAACAAAGCAAGCAAACAACCAACCAAAAATCATGCAAACATAAATGCCTGTTATGCATTTATGCAAACATAAGTTGCAGTTAAATGCAACTTTGAGAATCCTAGATAAAACTGAATGCATTCAATTCATATATTTAAATTGAATATAATACTGTTATCAAAAGAATGATACACTATATTATCATTAGAGTTTATTTCAGAAATGAGGGTAGTTCACTGTCAGGAAATTTATCCATATAATAGAGAAAAAAATTAAAAAACAAGCAAACGACAACAAAGAACAACACATGATTATGTCAATTGAGGCTGAGAATGTATTTGACTCCACGAAGAGAAGAAAGCTTCCCTGATAACAAATCTAAGCAGAAAAAGAGATGAAAGCAAACAATAGAGACTCTTCAGCAAAAGCCAAAATAAATTATCCTGAAAGGACAAAATCAGTCTGCCATTCTTAGTTATCCAACCTCCTCAAATTTCTTCCTCTTTTCAGTCCTTAAAAATGTAGTCTGTAATAAACCAGTAACAAAAAGGCAAATATTGTATGATTTCACTTAGGTGAGGTGTCTAGAGCAGAAAAACTCCTAGAAACAAAGAAGAATGGGGGAAGAGAGAAGAGAGAGTTGTTATTTAATGGGTACAGAGCTTCAGTTTTGCAAGATGAAGAAGTTCTAGGGACCGGCTGTCCAACAAAATGAATAAACTTTACACTACTGAAATTTACCTTTAAAATGGTAATTTTTATGTTATATGTATTTTATAACAATTAAAAAATAAACATGATCTGCAATTTGAGACCCAGATAATTGTTATTGTTATTGACATTCAAGAACTGCATTTTACATAGGAAATTATGTCTATAATCTTATTTACAATACTTGGCTTGCATGCTAAGTTGCTTTAGTCGTGTCCAACTCTTTGCAACCCTATAGACTGTAGCCTGCCAGGCTCCTCTGTCCATTACTTAGACATAAATTTCTATTTATTATTTTCATTATTAGTCTATTGGGCTTCCCTGGTGGCTCAGATGGTAAAGAATCCACCTGCGATTCTTTAGTTACAGGAGTTACAGGATATTTATAACTATCAGTATATATCTATGGATTTTCTCTTACTAATTTTTTTTTCTTTTTTGGTGCATCACTTTGTCAACTGCAACAAGTTTTCAAGCAAAATTTTTACAAAGAAAATGAGGGACTATTTTTTGAGACAACAAATAATAAAGACTATATTTATATCACCTTTGACTAGAAATAAAACTCCTCAAACATTAAAAGAAATTCAGGTAACTGTTTTTCTCTAATCTCTATAAGATTCTCCTTTTCACTTATGAAATACAAAAACTGCAACAGCATAATATTTAGATATTATTACTATTGGCTGGGAATATCAGCCCCCTTAATTGGCATATTTAGATCATTTTTAGCTCATAAAAGTTCTCTTCATTCGTCCTTGATTCTATTTCTTTCCTAAAATTTCTGATTTCTTAACAAGAAAGCCTAAATTAATGTTTGATTTTCTATTCTTTCATTATAAACCTTTTTTCCCAATTTTAACCTCTCTGCTCTTTTCCTTTGCTTTTGGAACAAACATCTCAAGTTTGTCCTCTGTATCAGTGATTATTTACACAATATCAGCTAGCTTTTTTATTTTTCCAATCCAGACTTTAACTGTATGAAACCAGTTTTAGTTTTCCTGCTAATTTTTCTTAACTCACATGATGTTCTGTTCATTGAAGCTCTTCTTTCATCTGTTTTTCTTTCCTCTTACATTTTATGTAAGCCCCTTTTCTAAGAAAATAAGATGTTTCTCTGAAATTTTCTTCTAGTTCTTCATTTTTAAAGATATGTTCTTCTGGATCTTAATGATAGACCCTTTCCCTTGTTCTTCAGTATTTGCTCCAAGGACATGGTTGTTTACTTTTTACTTACAGGGTACTCAAATTTAGGGTTGTGCTTCAAAAAAAGCATTCAGTTTTTAGATTGAGATGGAGGGCTGTAGCATTAACATAACTGGATGTGGATTCTTTTGTTATCATTTACTAGCTGGATAAATTTGATTAAATTACTTAATATAAATAAGGAATAATAATGATAATAATGATGATAATAATACAACAGTGGCTACCATTTATTGTTATTTGCCAGGCCCTGGCACTTTATTTTTTTCACTTATTTATTTTTTGAGTACTTATGACCTTTATTTTATTTTTTTATTTTTTTAATTTTATTTTATTTTTAAACTTTACAATATTGTATTAGTTTTGCCAAATATCGAAATGAATCCACCACAGGTATACCTGTGTTCCCCATCCTGAACCCTCCTCCCTCCTCCCTCCCCATACCCTCCCTCTGGGTCGTCCCAGTGCACCAGCCCCAAGCATCTAGTATCCTGCATCGAACCTGGACTGGCGACTCGTTTCATACATGATATTATACATGTTTCAATGCCATTCTCTCAAATTTAAGTATTTATTCGGAGTCATTAATAAAAAAAAAAAAAAAAAAGTGCCAGGCCCTGGCACTTTAAACTCATTTCAGTTCAATTTTCAGGCTTTTTTTTTTTTTTTTAATTAATGACTCTGAATAAATACTTTAATTCTCTACTCCCCACCCCCCCACCTCCAGTTCTCATTTGTGAAATGGGAATAATGATAGTAATGCTGAACTCAGAGATTTGAAGTGACTATTAAATAAGAAAGTATATATGAAGTGTTTAATGTTTAATACCGGAGAAGGCAATAGCAACCCACTCCCATACTCTTGCTTGGAAAATCCCATGGATGGAGGGGCCTAGTAGGCTGCAATCCATGGGGTCGCTAGGAGTCGGACACGACACGACTGAGCGACTTCACTTTCACGCATTGGAGAAGGAAATGGCAACCCACTCCAGTATTCTTTCCTGGAGAATCCCAGGAACGGGGAGCCTGGTGGGCTGCCGTCTAAGGGGTCGCACAGAGTCGGATACGACTGAAGCAACTTAGCAGCAGCAGCAGCAGGGTTTAATACACAATTATTTGTAATGGCAGTAGTAGTATGAGAAACCGTAGAATTTCCACATCTAATCAATTTCTAGTGACTGCTGGTCCTTCATCTAATGAACCTTTACTATAAAGCAGAGGGCCGTTCTCACCCCACTCTAGATATGGAAGATCCTACCCAGTAGTACATGAAAACCCTCACTTTCTCTAATGCATGGTTCTGGAAGGACAGATGGGAACAAGTTTACAAAGGGCCTTCTCTGTTGTATTAAGGAGTTAGACTCTAGCACAGAGTGGATAATTTTTGAAGGATTCCTGTTAGGAAAAGTAATCAGACTGCGAGATGCTTTCCTATACTCTTCACTCCCTTTCTATACCTCATTTCTTAACCCTGTTGTTCTCTGGGTTTATAGTCTTTTAAGTTGATATAGAAAAAATGCTCTGAACCTATGGGATGGTAATGCAATAGAATCAAACTTAAATGTCTGCAATTTCTCAAGGAATCAAACTTCTATCTTTCATGAATTAAAAGATATGAAAAACTTCACTTTTTAGGTTCAAACTACGCTAGTCATGTAGTTATAGGATAAGCCTCTAACCTTCTGTCCTCCAGCCTCAGTTTTTGTGTGCTTAGAAAAAACTGTTCAAGGCTTTATATATCCTCATGGAAGTTTTAGTGAATTGTGGGATAATCTGAATGAGAAATTAAGCCAGAAAGGTAGACTTTATGTTGGATAGCTAATGATCATTATTTTGCTATATGCCTATAAAGACCTAGCGTGAAGTTTCACTGCTGCTGCTGCTAAGTCACTTCAGTCTTGTCCGACTCTGTGCGACCCCATAGATGGCAGCCCACCAGGCTCCCCCAACCCCAGGATTCTCCAGGCAAGAATACTGGAGTGGGTTGCCATTTCCTTCTCCAATGCATGAAAGTGAAAAGTGAGAGTGAAGTCGCTCAGTCGTCCGACCCCATGGACTGCAGCCCACCACTACTCTCAGTCAAAATTATAGCAGGCTTTTTTTTTGTTGTTTGAATTTGATAAGTTGATTCTGTTTACATGAAAATTTAGAGGCTGCTGCTGCTAAGTCGCTTCAGTCGTGTCCAACTCTGTGCAACCCCATAGGCAAAGGCCCACCAGGCTTCCCCGTCCCTGGGATTCTCCAGGCAAGAACACTGGAGTGGGTTGCCATTCCCTTCTCCAATGCATGAAAGTGAAAAGTGAAAGGGAAATCGCTCAGTTATGTCTGACTCTTAGCGACCCCATGGACTGCAGCCTACCAGGCTCCTCCATCCATGGGGTTTTCCAGGCAAAAGTACCGGAGTGTGGTGCCACTGCCTTCTCCGGAGGACATAAAGATAATTTTAAAATCTTATTATAAATTTACAGAAATCAAGAAAACATTTGGTATTGGCAAAAGATAGACAAATCAATGAGATAGAGCAGAAACACACACATAAATACATGGCTTTGTATATTTGATAAGTATTTATTCTCTTCATTTTTATATACATAGATATATATTTATATAATAGGTAGATATGCAATTTATTATATGTGAATTATACCTTCAGATCAGATCAGGTCAGTCACTCAGTCGTGTCTGACTCTTTGCGACCCCATGAATTGCAGCACGCCAGGCCTCCCTGTCCATCACCAACTCCCGGAGTTCACTCAGACTCACATCCATCAAGTTGGTGATGCCATCCAGCCATCTCATCCTCTGTCATCCCCTTCTCCTCCTGCCCCCAATCCCTCCCATCATCAGGGTCTTTTCCAATGAGTCAACTCTTCGCATGAGGTGGCCAAAGTACTGGAGTTTCAGCTTTAGCATCATTCCTTCCAAAGAAATCCCAAGGCTGATCTCCTTCAGAATGGACTGGTTGGATCTCCTTGCAGTCCAAGGGACTCTCAAGAGTTTTCTCCAACACCACACTTCAAAAGCATCAATTCTTCGGCGCTCAGACTTCTTCACAGTCCAACTCTCACATCTATACATGACCACAGGAAAAACCATAGCCTTGACTAGACGAACCTTTGTTGGCAAAATAATGTCTCTGCTTTTGAATATGCTATCTAGGTTGGTCATAACTTTCCTTCCAAGGAGTAAGCGTCTTTTAATTTCATGGCTGCAGTCACCATCTGCAGTGATTTTGGAGCCCCCAAAAATAAAGTCTGACACTGTTTTCACTGTTTCCCCATCTATTTCCCATGAAGTGGTGGGACCAGATGCCATGATCTTCGTTTTCTGAATGTTGAGCTTTAAGCCAACTTTTTCACTCTCCACTTTCACTTTCATCAAGAGGCTTTTGAGTTCCTCTTCACTTTCTGCCATAAGGATGGTGTCATCTGCATATCTGAGGTTATTGATATTTCTCCTGGCAAATAAATTACCTCTTTAATCTACAAACAATGGGGTTGAAATTTTTAGAAAGTAATATTTCCAAAGAATCACAAATGAATAAGGAATAGTCAATGTAGTCAGGAAAATTTTTGAAGATAATGACTCCCATTAGTCCTGCAATTTTCACAATTTCTAGAAAGCTACCTTACCTGCTTACACATTCATGATCATATAAACTCTAGGAACATTTTGATATTTATACCAAACAAAAGCATGAAATAGCAAATAGACCTTCTCTACAGTTCATCAGTTTGGGAGAAGAGAAAAACTGGATCCATCTGAGACTGGTATCCTGAATCAGTAATGATATTAGAGCACTACAATTCTCTGTCTGATACATCCCTACGAAATTTACCACCAGATGTGCTACACAAGTTAGGAGTTCAGGACATCTGTCAGTCAGTCAGTCATATCTAGCATGTAGCTTACCTCCAGGGCAGAAGAAGCTCACCATGACTGTCTCTATGAAACACTCTGCTTTTCCTGACTTAGGTCAGATTCTGGGGAATGTAACCTCAAGAACAGGTTAAAATGCATTTAACCTATTGTGGGCCTAAGCCTCTATTGCATAAATCTTGAACACTGCTGAACACTGTCTCTGGCCAGGCACTGCCTTAGATGCTGGGTTGACAAATACAAATACAGTCTTCACTTGAAGGTGTTCAGAATCTACTAAGTGAAAAAGACAAGTACACTGTGATGAAGGCATCATTATTATAAACTGTACCGCTGAGAGTGTCTGGAGAAGTTTCACTGTGAAGCACCAAGGGAGTACAGGCAGAAAAACACTACAAAGACAAAGGAGAGGCACATGGTGAATGCAAAGACTGGGCACAAGGTCGACGTGGGCAATGGAAGGGCGAGCAGAGGACGCACCATCATGGGCTGCATTCGATGCCGTGGAAAGATTAGGTTTAGCCTGGAGTGGGAACCTTTAATACAGACAGGGGAGGAGAAGGAAATAATCAGATGCTCACATTCTGCAGAACACCGGGGCTCATTACAGAATGTATCACAGGGACTAAGACCCAAGGCAAAAATACCAGTCACAGAGATTAAGAAAATTATTTTTAAAATCTAGGTGCTCTAGTTAAAAGGACAGAGTGTCAATATTTTCTAAAATAACACATTAAGATTCAGAACTTACAAAAATATTTTGCCTTCCTCATCTGTTATAAGAGTAACCCCATCAATGATCTGTCCTCGTCTCTCTGCTTCTCTTTCTACATGCTCTCTCAAAAATTGATGGATAGTCCACTGTTCACCAGTCAACACTAGGTAAAGCAATGGGTTATTTCCAGATGTCGACTAGGGACATATTAAATATAAAATAGCAGAATGCTATCTGCTAATATGTCAGCAAATTTGGAAAACTCAGCAGTGGCCACAGGACTGGTAAAGGTCAATCCTCACCTCAATTTCCAAGAAGGGCAATACTAAAGAATGTTCAAACCACCAGACGACTGCACTCGTCTCCCATGCTGGTAAGGATATGCTCAAAGTCCTGCATGCTAGGCTTCAGCATTACATGAACTGAGAACTTACAGATGTCCAAGCTGGGTTTAGAAAAGGCAGAGGAACCAGAGATCAAATTACCAACATTTGCTGGATCACAGAGAAAGCAAGGGAATTCCAGAAAAACATCTACCGTTGTTTCACTATGCTAAAGCCTTTGACTATGCGGATCATAACAAACTGTGGAAAACTCTTAAAGAGATGGAAATACCAGGCCATCTTACCTGTTTCCTATGAAACTTGTATGCAGGTCAAGAAGCAACAGTTAGAAGTTTGTATGGAACCACTGACTGCTTCAGGATTGAGAAAGGAGCATGACAAGGCTGTTTATCATCACCCTGTTTATTTAACTTCCATGCCGAGTATATCATGAGAATTGCTGGGCTGGATGAATTACAAGCTGAAATCAAGACTGCCAGGAGAAACAGCAACAACCTCAGATATACAAATGATACTGCTCTAATGGCAGAAAGCAAAGAGGAATTAAAGAACCTCTTGATGAGGGTGAAGGAGGGGAGTGAAAAAGTCGGCTCAAAACTCAATATTAAAAAAACTAACATCATGGCACCTGGCCCCATCACTTCATGGCAAATAGAAGGGGAAATGGTAGAAGCAGTGACAGGTTTCCTCTTCTTGGGCTCTAAACTCACTGTGGATGGTGACTGCAGCCATGAAACCAGAAGACGTTGGCAGGAAAGCTATGACAAACTTAGTGTGTTTAAAAAAAAACAAAGACATCACTTTGCCAACAAAGGTCCATACAGTCAAGCCTATGATCTTTGTAGTATTCACA
This sequence comes from Bos mutus, assembly GCF_027580195.1. Lineage (NCBI taxonomy): Eukaryota > Metazoa > Chordata > Mammalia > Artiodactyla > Bovidae > Bos > Bos mutus. The sequence goes on from NC_091624.1 coordinate 82,284,195, forward strand.
TACAGTTGTGAGAGCTGGACCATAAAGAAGGCAGAGCGCTGAAGAATTGATGCTTTCGAACTATGGTGCTGGAGAAAACTCTTGAGAATTCCTTTGACAGCAAGGAAATCAAACAAGTCAATCTTAAGGGAAATCAACCCTGAATACTCATTGGAAGGACTGATGCAGAAGCTGAAGCTCCAATACTTTGGTCACCTGATGCAAACAACTGACTCATTGGAAAAGACCCTGATGCTGGAAGAGATTGAAGGCTGAAGGAAAAGTAACAGAGGATGAGATGGTTCAATGGCATCACTGATGCAATGGACATGAACTTGGGCAAACTCCAGGAGACGGTGAGGGACAGGGAAGCCTAGCATGCTGCAGTCCTTGGGGTCGTAAAGAGCTAGACACAACTTGGCGAGTGACCAGTAACGAGCAGAATACTTTATTATGTTCTAATAAAAAGGATCATTTATTCCTTGCTTATTTATTTAGCAAACATTGTTCAGTTTGAAAGAATTCAATTCAGAAAATGACTGCAATCCAAAACACTAAACTTTGAAACTAAAAATCTGCTATACCTACAAAAGTGCCACAAAATAAACAAGGGAGCCAGCACATCATGTCACTCATCACTGGCACGTGCCCATGACCTCTGTACCTCACCAGAGTAAGGGCTCTACTGAGACAGAATGAAGCTCAGAGAAATGCATATCTCATACCATTTGCCATGTGACTTCCTTGTGCCAGACTTCCCTGGGGCCTCTCTTCCTGGATTTCCTGAGATCCCTAACCCGCAGATTACAACACACCCCTCTACCCAAGTCTCTATCACAGCTTTGAGTTTCAGACCTTTTTCTCCTAATGGCTCATAAATACTTTAAAAAGACATAAAAATTGCAGCTTTACTGAGATATGATTCACATACCATTTTAAAGTATACAATTTAGTAGTTTGCAAGTATATTCAGAGTGTATCTATCTAATTCCAAGTCATTTTCATCACCTTAAAAGGAAACACGATACCCATTATCAGTTATGTGACCTCTAAACCCCTGCCTTTATGGATTTGTCTATTCCAGACAGGTCATATCTGTGGAACCTATGATGTATATATTTTAAAATATATATCATATCATTGCTTATTTCATGTCATTAACAAGTGTATGTGATGATTTTAATGATGATAAAATCAAATTTGAAAGTCAAGTAGTTTTTCTGTGTTCTTCCTCCTGAATGCATTGGGGACATGCATGTGCTCAGGTAAGAAGTAGGGGTGAGGAAGGGCTGCATCTATTAGAATCAAGAGTTGGAAATATCTCAGTGCAAACAGGAATGTGTCCCTAATTCTACATAAAAGGAAATGAAAGAGTGCAAGGTCCCTGAAGACCAGCACACAAGTCAAAAGACCCCAAAAGACTAATAACAGCTTTGAAAAACAAAGCCTAATTTTTTTGTTAAATTTGTCAACCACTAATGATATTATGTATTGGGTTGGCCAAAAAGTTTGCTCAAGTTTTTCTGTGACACTGTATGGAAAAGCCCGAATGAATTTTTTGGACAACCCAATAAAAGCCAATAAGAGTCAAATTACCACACAAAAGTATTTGCTTAAGTTACTTGATACCTTGATACTTTTTGATAGTCACAGAAAACGGAATGAGGTTTTAGTTGATTTGCCTAATAACTTGAAAACACATTCTTCAATCTTATGAGGTAGAAACATTAAAATCTAGGGGGGTGACTATGTGTATATACATACATATATACGTATATACATATATACCTATACACATATACACTCACACACACTTAGTATTTTATTCTGCTTGCAATATACAGAACTGATCCCTTTTCCAAGCACGATGCTCTCATATGCAAGTTGGGGTCCCCTGGGTGCCTTTGTATAGGACGATCCATGCAGCGAGCTTAGCTTCTGCACAGTTCAGTGATTTTAACTAGCCTGGAGCAAGTCCACTCTCTCTGTGATACTGAACAATTTCAACTTTCCAGCTGTGAGGAGGAAAATGCTTTGCATTATTAAATTGTAGCCATATGCTGTAAAAGCCGACCTTGTAAATACAGAGAGGGAAAAGAATTTAAATTGAGAGGAAACTTCAGATGCAGGCAGTCACTGTATAATAAAAGCAACCTGAGATACCTGAGTGAAAGGTCCATCACCAAACTGCTAGGGGCAGAAGGCTAAGCCACAACGTAACCTAGGTGAGTCATGAGGGAGACCGCTTTTCACACAGGGACTCTAGCCCTGCCTGTGGGGAACCTAGACACTGGGCAAAGAAAGTGAAACATGCTTTCCAAAATTTGACAAACTGCAACTGATTTAGGTGCAAGGCCTCTTCAAAGTTTTCTGGAAACAGACGCAGTATAAAGTAAGTGCATGCACGCAAGCTAAGTCACTTTAGTCGTGCCCAACTCTTTGCAACCCTATGGACCATAGCCCACCAGGTTCCTCTGTCCATGGGATTCTCCAGGCAAGAATTCTACAGTGGGTTGCCATGTCCTCCTCCAACAGATCTTCCCAACCCAGGAACTGAACCTGCATCTCTTATGGTCTCCTGCACTGGCAGCCAGGTTCTTTACCACGAATGCCACTCAGGAAGTACATAAATGAAGTGCCTACATCAATATATTTTCACTTGGACTCTATGTCACCTTATGATGATATTGTTTCATATACCACAAGGTCATTCTATGCAATTATAACGTGAGGAGCTGGGAAAAAACAAAAGCTTGAATAATTAACCACAGCCCAAGAACTAGTGCTTTCTGTCACAGTTTTGTGAAAGGAAAGTAGTTTTTAGGTTTAAATTACAGTTGTGACTGCGTACCAAGTGGGTCTCCGACCTATACAAACAAAGGTAAAGCACATGAACTTCAAAAGAGGGAAGGGAAAACACAACGGAGGCGCTGAGGTCCGGCAGCTGTACTAACCTGGCAATGAAGCCTCTTCCTTCACCAATGCTCTGATCCCACACCTCAGAAACTCAGCTGACATCTCTCCCCAAGCTCATCACTGAGGCACGGCTTACTCAAGAGTTCCCCCCATCATTTCCTTACCACCTGCCCACTGCCCTTTGGCATGGCAGCTACGGCTGTTGAAACTGCCACCAGGGACTCAAGTGTGGTTCTCTCTGTGAATGCCAGGGGACCCAGACTGTCCTGCCAAGTCATCTCAATACAAAGATTTTTCCTTTCTTTCTCTTCATGGCATACTCACCAATACTTAGACCAAGCCTAGTCAAGGCCAAACTGTTCTCATCATTCACAAAGCAATGTACCACAATAAACTGTATTATCCATCAGGGGTAAGGAAAGAGAGGCAAGGACAAAGGTGCCAATAACGCAGTGGAATTACTACTGATTTAAGCTTTTGACCCATGAAAAGAATGAGTTAATTTAATTTGCCAATAACTAATTGGGACCTTGGGCAAATCACTTAACCTCTCCACACTGTTTTTACACATAGAGAATTGGACTAGCCATGGATAAGCACCAACAACCTGCTTTTTGGAGTCATGTTTCCAAGCATGTGTTGAACAAATAAATATACTGAATTATAGTACTAAATTACTCATTTTAAAATGTTAGCAGTTTCAGGGGGGTATAAACAAATTTAGATAAAACATAAAGCAACAATCATAATACAGGTAGAGCAGCCCCACTCTGCCTGGGACAATCCAAGAAGACATATGGAATGGTGCGGACATAAAGGATGAACAAGAATTCCTAGGGTGGATATGGCAGTCCTGGAAGAGAAAGGGCAAACCACGTGGATGAAAGGGAAAGGAAAGGAATCTGATATACTTGCATTTACAGCATTTAAAGTCATGACCTGGAATATGAGTATATAAGGAGCAAATGGATACAGAGAGGATGAGAAAGGATCCTGAGAGAGAACTTAGGGATGAGTCTAGCCAAGGGTGTCTGTGGAGATTCCAGTGGCTCTTGCGGAGATAAAATCTGGCAGAAAAGAAAAGGAATTGAACTTTGGAGCTGTTACCCAGGGGACACAGGGTCCAAAAAGTCCAAAATGTGCAACAAGAAGTTGGGCACTTAAAACATTAGGAGAGAGACCTGTTCCAAAGGCATGTATCTAAGAATAATGAAAGGTGAAGGAACTTAAAAGTCACAGGGGGGATCGAAAACATAGAGAACTAAAGACAGAAATCTGTTAATCAGTAACTAAAAGAAAACATTATGGTTCCTGGATTACCAGGAAAAGGCCCTGTTTTCAAGAGCACAGGCAACAAAAGCAAAAATAAACAAACGAGACTGTATCAAACTAAAAGACTTCTGCACAGCAAAGGAAACAATAGCGAAAAGGCAGCCTACAGAATGAGAGAAAACAATTACAAACCATAGCTCTGACAAAGGGTTAATCTCCAAAATATATAAGGAACTCCTACAGTATAATAGCAAAACAGAACAAAGACTAGGGCTTCCCTGATGGCTCAGACAGTAAAGAATCTGTCTGCAATGAAGGAGACCTGGGCTCAATCCCTGGGTAGGGAAGATCCCCAGAAGGGAATGGCTATGAACTCCAGTATTCTTAACTGAAGAATCCCATCAACAGGTACGGCAGGTATAGTCCACAGGGTCGCAAAAGTGTCAGACACAACTGAACAACTAACTCATACACAGCATAATAGCAAAACAAACAAAAAAAGACAACTAATAACCTGATTTAAAATGGGCTAAGGACTTGAATAGCCTTTTATTCAAAGAAGATATACAAATGCCCAACAGGCATATGAAAAAAGGCTCAATATCACTAACTGTTGTGAATTCCAAATCAAAATCAAAATAAGATCTCACTTCACATTCATCAGGATGGTGGCTCAGATGGTAAAGAATCTGTCTGCAGTGCAGGAGACCTGGGTTCAATCCCTGGGTTGGGAAGATCCCCTGGAGGAAGGCATGACAACCCCCTCCAGTATTCTTGCCTGGAGAATCCCATGGACAGAGGAGCCTGGCGGGCTACATTCCATGGGGTTGCAAAGAGTGGGACATGACTGAGCAACTAACCACACACATTGTCAAAAAATAAAAAAATAAAATGATGATAAGTGCAGTGAGAATGTGGAGAAACTGGAATCCTTGCACACTGGTGAATGCGAGTGTGAATGCAAAACGGTACAGCCATTATGAAACACAATATGAGTACTCCTCAAAAAATTCAAAGCAGAATTATCGTATAATCTAGCAATCTTCAAAGAGATACCCACACTCTCATGTTTATAATGGCCAGGATGTGGGAACAACTTAAATGCCCATCAACAGATGAATGGACAAAAATATATGGTATATGCATGGTTAGTCGCTCAGTCATGTCTGACTCTTGAGACCTCATAGACTGTAGACTGCCAGGCTCCTCTGTCCATGGGATTCTCCAGGCAAGAGTCCTGGAATGGGTTGCCATTTCCCTCTCCAAGGGATCTTCCCAATCCAGGAATCAAACCCAGGTCTCCTGCATTGCAGGCAGACTTTTTACCAACTTAGCTACAAGGGAAGTCCATAAGTTATATACATACAGCAAATACTGTTTAACCTTTTTTAAAAAAAGGAAATTTTGCAGTATGCAACAACATGAATGAACGTTGAAGACGTGATGCTAAGTAAAATAAACTAGTCATAGGAAAACACCTACGTGAGGAATCTACAATAGTCAGTGTCACAGAATCAGAGTGGAATGGCGGTTGCTAGGGGCTGGGGCAAAGAGGAAACAGGGAATTACTAATCAACAGGCAAAAAGTTTCAGCTAAGATGAACACACTCTAGAAATGTGTTTTACAATACTGTTTCTAGAACCACTTAAAAATTTCTTAAGAGGGCAGACCGCATGTTAAGTGTTCTTAGTGAACTAAAAGTTTTTAAAAAATTAAACCAAGGGAAAAATTTTTCAGTAGCACTAAGCTAAGTTGCTTCAATCGTGTCCAACTCTGTGTGACCCCAGACACGGCAGCCCACCGGGCTCCTCTGTCCCTGGGATTCTCCAGGCAAGAACACTGGAATGGGTTGCCATTTCCTTCTCCAACGCATGAAAGTGAAAAGTGAAAGGGAAGTCGCTCAGTCGTGTCCAACTCTTCGCAACCCCATGGACTGCAGCCTACCAGGCTCCTCCGTCCATGGGATTTTCCAGGCAAGAGTACTGGAGTGGGGTGCCATCGCCTTCTCTGTTCAGTAGCATATCATCAATTAAATCAAATGTTCAATAATACAGAAACAGGAATAGAATGGAAAGGAACCACACCGGATTCAGGTCATAAAAAGTGAATTTAATGAGAATCATTTCAAGTAGGGACAGAAATCCAATTGTAGAAGGTAAGTAGAAATTTTAATCTTTTATATTATGTCATGAAAAAGAAGAGCAAGATGGGTCACTTGGTTGAAAGGGGTTGTCTGAATGAGGGCCAAAAGATCTAATTTTTTTTAAGTAAATAAGTTTCCAGAAAGGAGTTAACAGAATAAGGGAGTTATACTGAGAGGAGCAGGAAGAGTAAGGGATAGAGAAAATCTTCAATGGAGAGAGCTTGTAGCTTGTATGTAAAGCCAAGTAGGAAAATATTTATACAAGTGAATATAAGCTACAAAGTGTTGCCAGTGGGAGAGTAATCTCAAAAGATACATTTGTACCCTTTCTCACCTCACTATGAAGAACTATGTAACAAAATTTCATTCCACATTTCTTGTCATGCCAAAAGGCTTAAGGAAAAAACTGACTACCATAAAACCATACTTCTATTCTGCCTTGAGACTTGAAAATATGTTTCTCTTGTCTCTTTGATATAATCTCTAATATTCTATTATCTGAAGTCTTTAGGGGAGTACAGTGTAACAATTTAACACATTTTTATTGGGATTCACATCAAATGATACTTCCTGCAGAAAGTTCTTGATAAACCCAGCTGGAGAGAAAGTAGAATGAAAAAGTCCTCCCTTTTACCTTTCACCAAGCACCTGCTACTTGCCAGATAAGCTCTCCCATTTAATGCTTACAACTGGCATGAGTGTGATTGACTGTGCTGAGTTACAGAGAAGGGGGCTGATCTGGTCATGCTCCTCATGGCCCTTGTGATCACTGGAAAACTTGGAGCCTTGATCCAGGGGAAATTTGTAATTCCATTAATTGTTATTTCCACTTCAGAAAAGTGTCTGACTGCAACTGCATGGACTGTAGCCTGCCAAGCTCCTCTGTGACCCCATGGACTACAGTCTGCCAGGCTCCTTTGACCATGGAATTTGCCTTGAGACAAGAATACTTGAGGTAGCCATTCCGTTCTCCAGGGGATCTTTCCAACCCAGGGATCTGACACGGGTCTCCTGTATTACAGTTGGATTCTTTAACAGCTGACCCACCAGGGAATACACTCCTTACAATGGCTGGAAATAGTAACTCACAACTTCAAACTCCATAACACATGAGTTGTAGCACTAAGTAATACTAGGTTTTCACAATATGTGTAAAATATTGTATGTACTTATGGACAGAAACTTTTGAGACAGCAAGGTTCATATGTAAATCACTTCTGAATCTTCCACAGCATCTAGTCTAGTGCCTTGTAAAAAACAGATGTCCATTAAATATCTGAGGCTAAAAATCTACCTATAGACAGCTCTTTCAAGGCTGTTTATTGTTCTTGGTGTGGAATGGTGCAGCACAAATGGCTGTCTCTACTCATATAGAGCTTAATCCATCCACACCCTGTCTCCTGGAATGTAATAATTAAATCTTAAATCAGCAACCAGGTGGCACTCAAGTAGTAGTATCTGTAGCCTACCAGGGCAGATGATTGGGACGATATAGATAAATCTGATTTCATGTCCTCATAAAATATTTCTATATTGTCTTTTTCCTCCAAAATTAATATTACAAGTAATCAGACTGGACCTATTGCAGAGGCTAGGCATGGAGCCAACTGCTATGTGGATCAACTTTTGAGGAGTGGGTTATACAAGAGTACCCATAATGCTTGGCCTTCCCAGGTGGCCCCAGAGGTAAAGAACCCACCTGCCAATGTAGGAGACTTAAGAGACATGGGTTCGAACCCTGGGTGTGAAAGATCCCCTGGAGGAGGGCATGGCAACCCACCCCAGTATTCTTGCCTGGAGAATCCCATAGATAGCAGATCCTGGTAGGCTACATTCCATAGGGCTGCACAGAGTCAGACCTGACTGAAGTGACTGAGCATGCACACACCCATAATGCAAACTGTCAAAATCAGTAGCTAAGGACTATGTGCCCTTCCAGACCTTTTAAAATTAATCTGTTAACAAAACACATTTCCCATCCACCCCTCCTCTGCTCTTGAGTTCTGTCCTAAGTTTGAACATTTAAGAAATTTACTGAATGTGAAGCCTTCAAAAAGTTAAAGGATAAAGAAGAAAAATTCCTTTGAAACAAAACCAGTTAGGAAAAAATCCTTTGATTTTTGCACTGACTCCCATATACCTCATTCTCAAATTACTTAAAAGCTGGTTTACCTATAATGTGAGGTCTTAACTACAGTTAACCAACCCTTTTACTGTCTTTCTACTTATACTTTTATGAATAGAAAGGCTGTTTATAGTCTGCTGCATATTGTTAACAGCTGAAGTTTGGAAGTACTTCTATGCTACCCCACGTCCAAGGTCAGGGGAGGCGGCTGAGAGGAGCTACCCCACACCCGAGGTCAGGGGAGGCGGCTGGGAGGAGCAACCCCAAATCCAAGGAGCGGCAGCTGCACCAGAGCAGGAGGGCCAAGAGGAGCTACTCCATGTTCAGGATCAGGAGGGGCGGCCACGACGGGATACCCGTCGTCCAAGGTAAGGAGCAGTGGCTGCGCTTTGCTGGAGCAGCCATGAAGAGCTACCTCACGTCCAAGGTAAGAGAAACCCAAGTAAGACGGTAGGTGTTGCAAGAGGGCATCAGAGGGCAGACACACTGAAACCATAATTACAGAAATCTACCCAATCTGATAACATGGACCACAGCCGTGTCTAACTCAATGAAACTAAGCCATGCTGTCCGGGGCCAACCAAGATGGACGGGTCATGGTGGAGAGGTCTGACAGGATGTAGTCCACTGGAGAAGGGATTGGCAAACCACTTCAGTATTCTTGCCTTGAGAACTCCATGAACAGTATGAACAGGCAAAATGATAGGATACTGAAAGAGGAACTACCAAGGTCGGTAGGTGCCCAGTATGCTACTGGAGATTAGTGGAGAAATAACTCCAGAAAGAATGAAGGGATGGATCCAAAGCAAAAACAAACCCAGTTGTGGATGTGACTGGTGATAGAAGAAAGGTCCGATGCTGTAAAGAGCAATATGGCATAGGAACCTGGAATGTTAGGTCCATGAATCAAGGCAAATTGGAAGTGGTCAAACAGGAGATGGCAAGAGTGAACGTCAACATTCTAGAAATCAGTGAATTAAAATGGACTGGAATGGGTGAATTTAACTCAGATGACCATTATATCTACTACTATGGGCAGGAATCCCTTAGAGAAATGGAGTAGCCATCATGGTCAACAAAAGAGTCCGAAATGCAGTACTTGGATGCAATCTCAAAAATGACAGAATGATCTCTGTTCACTTCCAAGGCAAACCATTCAATATCACAGTAATCCAAGTCTATGCCCCAACCAGTAATGCTGAAGAAGTTGAAGCCAACCGATTCTATGACGACCTACAAGACGTTTTAGAACTAACACCCCAAAAAGATGTCCTTTTCATTTTAGGGGACTGGAATGCAAAAGAAGGAAGTTAGGAAACACCTGGAGTAACAGGCAAATTTGGACTTGGAGCGCGGAATGAAGCAGGGCAAAGTCTAATAATAGAGTTTTACCAAACGAATGCACTGGTCATAGCAAACACCCTCTTCCAACAACACAAGAGAAGACTCTAGACATGGTCAACTCCGAAATCAGATTGATTATATCCTTTGCAGCCAAAGATGGAGAAGCTCTATGCAGTCAGCAAAAACAAGACTGGGAGCTCACTGTGGCTCAGATCATGAACTCCTATTGCCAAATTCAGACTTAAATTGAAGAAAGTAGGGAAAACCACTAGACCATTCAGGTATGACCTAAATGAAATCCCTTGTGACTATAGAGTGGAAGTGAGAAATAGATTTAGGGACTAGATCTGATAGACAGAGTGCCTGATGAATATGGACGGAGGTTCATGACATTGTACAGAACACAGGGATCAAGACCATCCCCATGGAAAAGAAATGCAAACAAGCAAAATGGCTATTGGAGGGCGCCTTACAAATAGCTGTGAAAAGAAGAGACACGAAAGGCAAAGGAGAAAAGAAAGATATTCCCATTTGAATGCAGAGTTCCAAAGAATAGCAAGGAGAGATACGAAAGCCTTCCTCAGCAATCAATGCAAAGTAATAGAGGAAAACATACCAAGGGAATATTTCATACAAAGATGGGCTCAAAAAAGGACAGAAATGATATGGACCTAATGGAAGGAGAAGATATTAAGAAGAGGTGGCAAGAATACACAGAAGAACTGTACAAAAAAGATCTTCACGACCCAGATAATCACAATGGTGTGATCACTCACCTAGAGCCAGACATCCCGGAATGTGAAGTCAAGTAGGCCTTAGAAAGCATCACTACGAACAAAGCTAGTGGAGGTGATGGAATTCCAGTTGAGCTATTTCAAATCCTGAAAGATGACGCTGTGAAAGTGCTGCACTCAATATGCCAGCAAATTTGGAAAACTCAGCAGTGGCCACAGGACTGGAAAAGGTCCGTTATCATTCCAATCTCAAAGAAAGGCAATGCCAAAGAATGCTGAAACTATCGCACAATTGCACTCATCTCACACACCAGTAAAGTAATGTTCAAAATTCTCCAAGCCAGGCTTCAGCAGTACATGAAGTGTAAAATTCCAGATGTTCAAGGTGGTTTTAGAAAAGGCAGTATAACCAGAGTTCAAATTGCCAACATCCTCTGGATCATCAGAAAAGCAAGAAAATTCCAGAAAAACATCTATTTCTGCTTTATTGACTATGCCAAAGCCTTTGACTGTGTGGATCACAATAAACTGTGGAAAATTCCGAAAGAGATGGGAATACCAGACCATCTGACCTGCCTCTTGAGAAACCTGTATGCAGGTCAGGAAGCAACAGTTAGAACTGGACGTGGAACAAAGGACTGGTTCCAAATCTGGAAAGGAGTACATCAAGGCTGTATATTGTCACCCTGCTTATATAACTTATATGCAGAGTACATTATGAAAAATGCTGGGCTGGAAGAAGCACAAGCTGGAATCAAGATGGCTGGGAGAAATATCAGTAACCTCAGATATGCAGATGACATCACCCTTATGGCACGAACGTAAAGAGGAACTAAAAAGCCTCTTGATGAATGTCAAAAAGGAGACTGAAAACGTTGGCTTAAAGCTCAACATTCAGAAAACGAAGATCATGGCATCTGGTCCCATCACTTTATGGGAAATAGATGGGGAAACAGTGGAAACAGTGTCACACTTTATTTTGGGGGGCTCCAAAGTCACTGAGGATAGTGACTGCAGCCATAAAATTAAAAGACACTTACTCCTTGGAAGAAAAGTTATGACCAACCTAGATAGCATATTCAAAAGCAGAGACATTACTTTGCCAACAAAGATCCATCTAGTCAAGGCTATGGTTTTTCCTGTGGTCATGTATGGATGTGAGAGTTGGACTGTGAAGAAAGCTGAGCGCTGAAGAATTGATGCTTCTGAACTGTGGTGTTGGGGAAGACTCTTGAGAGTTAACTGCAAGGAGGTCCAACCAGTCCATTCTAAAGGAGATCAATCCTGGGTGTTTATTGGAAGGACTGATGCTAAAGCTGAAACTCCAGTACTTTGGCCACCTCATGAGAAGAGTTGACTCACTGGAAAAGACCCTGATGCTGGGAGAGATTGGGGGCAGAAGGAAAAGGGGACGACAGAGGATGAGATGGCTGGATGGCATCACTGACTTGATGGACATGAGTTTGAGTAAACTCCGGGAGTTGTTGATGGGCAGGGAGGCCTGGTGTGCTGAGATTTATGGGGTCACAAAGAGTCAGACACAAGTGAGTGACTGAACTGAACTGAACTGAACTGATTCTTGCCTAGCAAATCCCATGGATGGAAGAGCCTGGTAGGCTGCAGTCCATGGGGTCTCAAAGAGTCAGACACGAATGAGTGACTTCACTTTCACTTTTCACTTCCATGCACTGGAGAAGGAATGGCAACCCACTTCAGTGTTCTTGCCTGGAGAATCCCAGGGACAGGGGAGCCTGGTGGGCTGCCGTCTATGGGTCGCACAGAGTCGGACATGACTAAAGTGAATTAGCACCAGCAGCAGCTATGTATCATGAAATAGTTCATTTCCCATCCCCATTAAAAAAAAACAACAGCAACTTGATTCTGGTGGATATGATAAATGAGGATATAAGAATGAGTGGGTACGAACTTATAAACTGAGAAGTGAATGGACTATTATTAAAAAATCAGAGTAAATATTTCCCTTTCTTTGATCTTAAACATGAATGATATTCTAAAATAAAACATGCTCTGAGATTATTTAGGACCTATGGTCTGCCATCATACCTAAACAGCAAAGAAAAACATGGCATTATTTCTGTAACTATTAAGAGAATATTGTTTGCTCCAAATGCTAAATTTTGACAAAAACATTGTGAGAAGTCAAATATAGGTTCTAGGGATCCCTGTAGATGATAACTACAACTGCAGATGCTAGTTTTCTTCACAATTATTTGGTTGGTTTCGTTAGTTTCATGACAACCCTTTGGCAACTTCAATCTCAATATCAATAAAGTCGAGTAGGGGAGAGATGAACCTCAAAAACTGTTTGATTTAAAAATTTTTAATGCAAAGCTAGCATATTATTATAGTCAATAGATACTACTGTGGACCAAAGGAAAAACCACACAAGAAAAATACCTTGAGACAAATGAAACACACCAAACTTTATGGGCTGCAACAAAAGCCATTCTAAGAGGAAAGTTATTGTGACAAATGTCTAACTCAAGAAATAAGGAAAATCTAAAATAAACAACCTAAATACATACCTCAAGGAACTAGAAAAAACAAATGAAGCCCAAAGTTAGTAGAAGGAGAAAAAAAACAAAGACTAGAACAGGTATAAATGAAATAGAAAATAAAATGACAATAGAAAATACCAATGAAATTAAGAGCTAGTTCTTTAAAAGATCACCAAAATTGACAAACCTTTATCTAGAATCACCAAGAAAAAAAAGATACATGCCTTAAATAAATAAAGTCAGAAATGAAAGAAGAGATATTACAACTGATACCACACAAATGCAAAGTATCACAGGAGATTACAATGAACAATTATACTCTATGGAATGAATAACTTAGAAGAAATGGATAAATTCCTGGAAACATACAAGCTACCAAGAGTGAATCATGATGAAATAGAAATTCTGAGCAGACCAATTACTAGTAAGGATATTTAATCAGTAATCCAAAACCTCTCAAAAAATAAAAATTCAGGACTAGACCACTTCAGTGAAATTTTTTTGGATATGTATTTTATTGTTTAGAAATTTCCAACAGAGCAATCATTAAGTACCTTTGTCAGGAGATGTCTACAAGAATCTAGATTGGATAATAAGGACAGGCAGAACTGTCAGCTCCCCCGGCAAATCCACACTACATTGGAACAAATGGCCAGCGTTAAGGAACAAGGTGATGAGGTGCAAGACACAAGGTCCACCTAGCATCCGCCATGTGCGTGCAGACCTAGATGAACAGTAGAAAACTTTACAGATGTAGATTTCAAGCGCAACCCCAAATCACAAATGACTTTCTTTGGCAGTGCCCAACCAAGACACCAGAATAGAATCTGTAGAAAACCAAATCTATCATGATCAGCTATTCCCACCTGAATACACTTAACCTATCAAGAATTCAAAAAAGAATCAATACAATCCTTCTCCAACTCTACCCAAAAATCAAAAGTATGTACACACTCATGAGGTTAGTAATACCATGGTTCCAAAAGTATAAGAAGATGCCATTACAACAATAAAAATTCATACACCAATATCCCTAATGTACATAGATTTTAAAAATCCTCAACAAAATATTAGCAAAACAAACTCAGTACCACATTAAAATTATATACCATGATCAAGTAGGATTAATTCAGGTGATACAAGGATCATTCAATAACCACAAGTCAGTCCATGTGATACACCACATCACAAAAGGAAGGATAAAAATTATTCTGTCATCTCTATAGATGCAAAAAAAGTATCTGACAAAATTCAACATCGATTCATGATAAAAATTCTCAACAAAGTGTATACACAGAAAATGTACCTCAACATAATAAAGGCCATATATGATAATCCTGCAGCTAATATCACACTCAGTGGAAAAGCTGAAATTTTTTCCTCTAAGATTATGAACTAGACAAGGATCCCCACTGGCTCCAGTTTTACTCATCATAGTATGGGAAGTCCTTGCCAGAGCAATTAGAAAAAGAAGAAAAAGAAAAAAGAAATAAAAGGCAACTAAATTGGAAAGGAAGAAGCAAAACTGGTACTATTTACAGATAGCATAATATTTTATACTGAAAACCCTAAAACCCCATCAGAAAACTATTAGAATTAATAAATGGATTCAGTAAAGTTACAGGACATAAAATTAATACTCAAAAAATCGCTGCATTTATCTATATATTAATGACCAGAAAAAGAAACTAAGAAATAAGAAAACAATCACATTTATAAATATATCAAAAAGAATAAAATACCTAGGAATAGATTTAACAGAAGAATTGAAAGAACTCTATATTTAAAACTAAAAAACATTAATTAAACTGAAGAAGACACACATTAATGGCAAGATGCTCTGTGCTCAGAGATTATAATAATTAATGTAGTTAAAATGCCCACACCACCCAAAGCAATATATAGATTCAATGCCATCCCTATCAAAATTTCAATGGCATTTTTCACAAAAATAGAACCAGCAGTTATAAAATTTCAATGGAAGAAAAAGAAATCCCAAATACTCAAAGCAGTCTAGAGAAAGAAGAACAAACCAAGAGGCATCTTACCATGATTTCAAACTGTATTGCAAAGCTATAGTAATTAAAAGAGTGTGGTATTGGCATAATACAGACCTATAGATCAGTGGAACAGAATAAAGAGCCCAGAAATAGACCTAAACATATATGATCAATTAATTTTTAACAGTATGAAAGGCAAAAAGATAGGACACTGAAAGATGAATTCCCTAGGTTGCAAAATGCCCAATATGCTACTGGAGATCAGTGGAGAAATAACTCCAGAAAGAATGAAGAGACGGAGTCAAAGCAACAACAACACCCAGTTGTGGATGTGACTGATGATAGAAGTAAAGCCAAGGCTGTCAAGAACAATATTGCATAGGAACCTGGAACGATTGGAAGCAGTCAAACAGGAGATGGCAAGAGTGAACGTCGACATTCTAGGAATCAGCAAACTAAAATGGACTGGAATGGGTGAATTTAACTCAGATGACCATTATATCTACTTCTGTTGGCAAGAATCCCTTAGAAGAAATGGAGTAGCCATCATAGTCAACAAAAGTAGTCCAAAATCCAGTACTTGGATGCAATCTCAAAAACGACAGAATGATCTCTGTTCGTTTCTAAGGAAAACCATTCCGTATAACGGTAATCCAAGTCTATGCCCCAACCAGTAATGCTGAAGAAGCTGAAATTGAATGATTCTATGAAACTACAAGACCTTTTAGAACTAACACCCAAAAAAGATATCCTTTTCATTATAGGGGACTAGAATGCAAAAGTAGGAAGTCAAAAAATACCTGGAGTAACAGGAAAATTTGGCCTTGGAATACAGAATGAAGCAGGGCAAAGGCTAATAGAGTTTTGCCAAATGAATGCACTGGTCATAGCATATACCCTCTTCCAACAACACAAGAGAAGACTCTACACATGGACATCACCAGATGGTCAACACCGAAATCAGACTGATTATATTCTTTACAGTAAAGATGGAGAAGCTCTATACAGTCAGCAAAAACAAGACCAGGAACTGATTGTGGCTCAGATCATGAACTCCTCACTGACAAATTCAGACTGAAATGGAAGAAAGCAGGGAAAACCAAGACCATTCACATATGACCTAAATCAAATCCCTTATGATTATAGAGTGGAAGTGACAAATAGATTCAAGGGATTAGATCTGGTAGACAGAGTGCCTGAAGAAATGTGGACAGAAGAGGTTCATCACAATGTACAGGAGGTACGGATCAAGACCACCCCCATGGAAAAGAAATGCAAACAAGCAAAATGGCTGTCTGAGGAGGCCTTGCAAATAGCTGTGAAAAGAAGAGAAGCAAAAAGCAAAGGAGAAAAGGAAAGATATAAGGATCTGAATGCAGAGTTCCAAAGAATAGCAAGGAGAGATAAGAAAGCCTTCCTCAGCGATCAATGCAAAGAAATAGAGGAAAACAACAGAATGGGAAAGAATAGAGATCTCTTCAAGAAAATTAGAGATACCAAGGGAACATTTCATACAAAGATGGGCTCGATAAAGAACAGAAATGGTATGGACCTAACTGAAGCAGAAGATATTAAGAAGAGGTGGCAAGAATACACAGAACTGTACAAAAAAGAGCTTCACGACCAAGATAACCACAATGGTGTGATCACTCACCTAGAGCCAGACATCCTGGGATGTGAAGTCAAGTGGGCCTTAGAAAGCATCACTACGAACAAAGCTAGCGGAGGTGATGGAATTCCAGCTGAGCTATTTCAAATCCTGAAAGATGATCCTGTGAAAGTGCTGCATTCAATATGCCAGCAAATTTGGAAAACTCAGCACTGGCCACAGGACTGGAAAACGTCAGTTTTCATTCTAATCCCAAAGAAAGTCAATGTCAAAGAATGTTCATCTACCGTACAATTGCACTCATCTCACATGCTACCAAAGAAAGGCTCAAAATTCTCCAAGCCAGGCTTCAAGAGTACATGAACTGAGAACTTCCAGATGTTCGAGCTGGATTTAGAAAAGGCAGTAGAACCAGAGTTCAAACTGCCAACATCTATTAGATCATCGAAAATGCGAGAGAGATCCAGAAAAATAGCTACTTCTGCTTTATTGACTATGCCAAAGCCTTTGATTGTATGGATCACAACAAACTGTGGAAAATTCTGAAAGAGATGGGAATACCGGACCACCTGACTTGTCTCCTGAGAAATCTGTATGCAGATCAGGAAGCAACAGTTAGAACTGGACATGGAACAAAGGACTGGTTCCAAATAGGAAAAGGAGTATGTCAAGGCTGTATATTGTCACCCTGCTTATTTAACTTATATGCAGAGTACATCATGAGAAATGCTGGGCTGGATGAAGCACAAGTTGGAATCAAGATTGCCAGGAGAAATATCAATAATCTCAGATATGCAGATGACACCACCCTTATGGCAGAAAGGTAAAAAGAACTATAGAGCCTCTTGACGAAAGTGAAAGAGAGTGAAAAATTTGGATTAATACTCAACATTCAGAAAACCGTAAGATCATGGCATCCAGTCCCATCAGTTCAGTCCAGTTCAGTTGCTCAGTCGTGTCTGACTCCTTGCGACCACATGAATCACCGCAAGCCATGCCTCCCTGTCCATCACCAACTCCCAGAGTTTACTCTAACTCATTTCCATCGAGTCGGTGATGCCATCCAGCCATCTTATCGTCTGTCGTCCCCTTCTCCTCCTGCCCCCAATCCCTCCCAGCATCAGGGTCTTTTCCAATGAGTCAACTCTCGCATGAGGTAGCCAAAGTATTGGAGTTTCAGCTTCAGCATCAGTCCTTCCAATGAACACCCAGAACTGATCTCCTTTAGAATGGACTGGTTGGACCCCCTTGCAATCCAAGGGTCTCTCAAGAGACTTCTCCAACACCAAAGTTCAAAAGCATCAATTCTTCGGTGCTCAGCTTTCTTCACAGTCCAACTCTCACATCCACACATGACTTCTGGGAAAACCATAGCCTTGACTAGACGGACCTTTGTTGGCAAAGTAACATCTCTGCTTTTCAATATCCTATCTAGGTTGGTCATTACTTTCCTTCCAAGGAGTAAGCATCTGGTCCCATCACTTCATAGCAAATAGATGGGGAAGCAATGGAAACAGTGACAGATTTTATTTTGTGGGGCTCCAAAATCACTGCAGATGGTGACTGCAGCCATGAAATTAAAAGATGTTTGCTTCTTGGAAGAAAAGTTATGACCAACCTAGACAGCATATTAAAAAGCAGAGACATTACTTTGCCAACAAAGGTCCATCTAGTCAAAGCTATGGTTTCTCCAGTAGTCACGTATGGATATGAGAGTTGGACCATAAAGAAAGCTGAGCACTGAAGAATTGATGCTTTTGAACTGTGGTGTTGGAAAAGACTCTTGAGAGTCTTGGACTAAAGGAGATCAAACCAGTCAATCCTAAAGGAAATAAGTCTTGAATATTCATTGGAAGGACTGATGCTGAAGCTCAAACTCCAATACTTTGGCCATCTGATGCAAAGAACTGACTCATCTGAAAAGACTCTAATGCTCGGAAAGATTGAAGGCGGGAGAAGGGGATGAAAGAGGATGAGATGGTTAGATGGCATCACCAACTCAATGGACATGAGTTTGAGCAAACTCTGGGAGCTCATGATGGACAGAGAGGCCTGGCATCCTGCAGTCCATGGGGTCACAAAGAGTCGGACGACTGAGCTACTGAACTGAACTGAACTGAATTTTTAACAGATGAGCCAAGATATACAATGGGTAAAGGACAGTCTCTTTAATAAATAGTACTGGAAAATTTGGACAGCCAGATGCTAAAGAATGAAACTAGACCACTATCTGATTGTACTTAAAAACTTAAGTCGATGGATTAATGTTCTGAATGTAAAACCTGAAACCATAAGACTTCTAGAATAAACACAGTAAACTGCTTGATGTTGGCCCTGGTAGTGATTTTATTTTATCTTTTTTTTTTTTTTGGTAGTGATTTTAAAATCTGACACCAAGAGCAACAACAAAAGAAGAATAAACAAGTGGGACGACATCAAACTAAAAAGCTCTGCAAAACAAAGGAAACCATCAACAGAATGAAAAGCAACCTACTGAATGCGGAAACTATTTATAAATAATATATCAGATAAGGGTATAATATCCAAAATATATAAAGACATCACGCAACTCAATAGCAAAAGATTCAAAGAAGCTGATTTAAAAGTGGGCAAAAATCCTAAATAGATGTTTTCCAAAGGAGATATACACAGATACCTAAAAATATGCTCTATATCATTAGTCACCAGGGAAATGCAAATAAAAACCACAATGAGATATCACCTTGAACTTGTTAGAATGGCTATTATCAAAAAGAGAAGACAAGTGTTGGAGAGGCTATGGAGAAAAGGGTGGGAATGTAAATTGGGGCAGCCACTAAGGAAAAGAGAATGGAAATCACTTAAAAAATTATAAATAGAACTATGATATGATCCACTGATTCTATGCCTGAGAAAATGAAAACACAAATTCAAGAAATACACACTCCCATGTTCATTGCAGCATTATTTACAGTAGCCAAGATACAAAAACAACCTAAGTGTCCATTGGTGGGTAAATGAATAAAGAAATTGTGATATGTATGTGGTACACATATAGAATAGCATATCATCCAGCCATAAAAAGAACAAAATCCTGCCATTTGGGACAACATGGATGGACTTGAGGGCATTATGCTAAAATGAAATACGTTAGAGAAAGGCAAATACCGTATGATCTCTCAAAGATGGTATTTATATAAACATAAAATACTGTCTTAAATGAAAGATAAGCATATTGCTAGTTAATAGATACACTTTATTTAACTTATTCAATTATTTATTTAGTTCCATTTTTATTCCAGAAAGGATACAAAATGACAAACTATTTGACATTTACCCAATATATGATCTTAATAGTTGCCAGAGGTTTTGCCAAAGTACACACAAAAGCACCTCACAAAACAATACAAGCATCTGACAAATTTTGCAAAAAAGAAAAGTAGGATAAGTCCATGTCATTTCTAGGTAAGAAAGCTCTGGTTAGTGATACTTAGAATGCTTCATAAGCTCTCAGTATAGAATTTGCAAAAAGTGTCCTAGGATTCAATGTTTCCTTGTTATATTTCCAAGAGACAGCTCCCCACAAACCTATACTCTTCCTGCACTCCAAAATGAGGCATCCACTTCTAGCTGACTGAGGGGCAAAGTCCAACTTTTAGATTGTCTTGTTTTCCTTGGAAAGCAACTACCCCAGGACTGGGCAAGAGACTGGGATTGGGAACTCTAAAAGTTCAGAGCCCAAGGAATATAGAGACACAAAGTAATATAGCACATCAAAGTTCATTTCAAAAGAATACAATCCAATCACACACCTTCTAAAAGTGAAAGTGGAGGTTTTAATCATTCAAAATAAAATTAGGTCTGTGTCTAAGTTCCTTAATTAATGCTTTATTCTCTTTTGGTCCACAACAGTCGTTTGCTATAGTTGAGACCGGACTCTTGCAGTTCTATTGCTTAGAAGGGATTAATTTACTGTTCAAAAAGAAACATCTAGATATAAACATATAACTTTTGACCCCAAAATAAATAAGAAAAATGTGAATCATACAAAAAATGAAGTAGTTTACTGTCTCTTAACCAAAATGATCCTGTCATATCCTTGGATGAAGTCAGACTTTTGGGGCACCTTATCCCAGAAAAGATTATAGTGCCCATCCCCACTATGTAACAAAGAATAAACACAAAACATTAAATCACAAAATAGTAAGAGTATAAGGAAATACTACTAAGACTATTTAACTTATTCAAGTATTTCTTTAGTTCCATTTTTTTCCAGAAAGGATATAAGGTGACAAATTATTTGACATAAATAATGTTAAAAATACATTATTTGTACTTTTAAATAATAAAAATATTATTTTATTATTTAAAAGAAACAGAAAGATAAAACATCTCTATTTTTCTTGATAAAAAACTATTTAAATGCATTTAAAAATAGTAAGTATCAAATATTCTTCCTCCCCCAAAATGTATAGCTTTTGTTCAAATACCTGTGACTAGTTTGCTTACTAAATACAAATCTCAAGAAGGCAACACTAAACACTAGTTTCAGTTTAAAAAACTAAAAGCCTATCTATAGACTCCATACTACAGTATGACGAGCTTCAAGGTCACGTTTCGGAAGTTCTTCTGAATCAGCAAGGAAGTGTCTCCATGTCAGACAGTCATGTCTGATGCTGGAGAAAATCCAAGCCAGAGGGATGGCACATTTGTGGGAGACCCATGCACCTGTACTTATAGGAGGATTGGACGTGGTCTCTACCTTCATGTCAACAGAGGGAAACAGATTTCAAAGAGACTTTGCCTTGAAAAGATCTTGAATGTTTGTCTCTTCCCAAGTTGTTATGCAATAAACACAGAAGAAGGTGGCAATGTCCAGAGGTTGCTCATCTCCCAGTGGAAAACTAGCAGCGACAAGACAGTGCTCCCACTCAAGGCAATCTTTTTCAAAAGTTTACTTTCTTTGCTACAACAATACAAACAGCAAAGCGATATGACTGTTTCATTGCATATGGTAGTAAATTGAATTTGTCCATAAAGATATGGACCCTTCTTCTTATACTAAATTTGAACTTCGGAGATTTCACACTTCAGCCAAAGCCAGAAAGCAGTTGAACAGAGGCTCCTAGAGATAAATTATGCTCTAAAAATACCAAACAGGCTTATATTTATGAAAAGAGCTTATAATAATAAGTATAATTTATCCCTATTGATTGCGAAACAAAAATCTTAATAAGTTATGATTTTTGCACATTTCCAATTAGAAACTATTTAATATTCCTAGCAGCTTGATTTATTTCAAGGTATTACAGAACAAACTCTTACTTTTATCAAACAGAATTCCTTCATAATCTGTACTATTAGACAAAATATAATGATACACAAAGCAAGTTAAAATGACGGAATGCTTTTGAATCATCAAAGAAAATTCTCATTTTATTCCACTTAATTTTGATATTTTATATGTTTTATTATATTCTCTTTCTGAAAAAACTGGTAACCAATGTACAATTTACATGTACACAGTATTCAACTAATCATAGTATGCATTTACCTACAATATTCCAGTCTTAAGACACAGTTCTCAAAAGGTTGATTTCTAAGGAAAATTTAATAGGAAAAAAAATAGAGATGTTTCATCTTGATTGTTTCTGTTAGTCACAGTCTATGGAAACAGATACATTAATAACTGCTACATTGACTGTAGTAAAGGAAAAATTTAAGCAAGCTTCTCAACAAATACTGAAAAATCAAATTCTGTCATTGCATAACTATTCTGAGATTATTCATTCAGCTTAAGCACAGAACATTTTTAAGTGAGCATGATTCTCTCTGTACATGTTCAGAAATGCATTTCAAACAATAACAGCTTTATTAATTTCAAACCAAGCTGTCATTCAAATGCAAAGAACATATCCTTTGTTTAGCCTGACTTACAATACTTATCAACTCTTTTTCTAGAAAAGGTTTCCCTCCTTCCCAGTTCTTTGTAAAATGAGTAACGAAGCTTTTAAAAAATGTTTGGATACAATTCACTTTTGGTTATCATGCTACACAGAGAAAATGTTAGTCAACTAAAAAGAAGAAATTTTAGTAAAGTTGATAAGTTTTCTCAACTTTAGAAAATTTCTAACAAAATTTAGTATATTCTAAATAATTCACCTTTGTGGTTTCATCCACACAAAAAATAAAATCATCAATTTAACTGGAAATTACGTTTAAATTCTTTCAGTTTTTGAATGTTTTGTTAGCAATTTGTAGTCATATTAAGTGATTTTGATGAAAGTAAAGAAAAATCAACTTAGTATACATTTTAATCTATAACCAGAGATTTTTTTATCTTTGAAGGATATACTACTTTTGTCATATAATATGATCATGTACAATATAGAAGAAGTTAATATGTTGGTGAAAAAATTTTTCTTAAGATAAAAATAAAGAACAAAATGTAGGCAAGGAAGAATCCTGCCTTCAGTCTTTCAGGAAGAAAAACTGTATTGACTTTGCATCTTTACTTATGTATTTACTTGCTATATCTTTCTAATATCATTTTAAAGCAAGACTGTTCTGACGTATTTTCTTGTAGTTTTGAGGATTTTTCCGGTATTTCAATTTCAGATTAGCAAAGTATTATGATAGGAAGATCAAGAAATTAAGGACGTAAAAGTAGGTCGACCGGTGAAAACTTTTATCATTACCTTTTATAAATCTGGGGTTTATTTTCAATGAAAAGATACATGAGATCCTTTTGGGACGTGGAGGGTATATGTGATTGATTTGAATTTTTTTTTTTTTTTTTGCTTTTGTTTTCGTTACGTTATTCTTAGAGCATTCTTTTACTAAAGTCAGAGGTACAATTAAAAATCTTATCAGATTAAAATTTTAGAAATTCTTCTTTGCACTAGTTTTTACTGCATGGGAAAAGATACTACTCTTAAATCAACATCAAAATTCTATGTCTTCAAACTTAGGAAAAACAAAATCATAAAGACAGTATGATTTCTTATAAAAGTCATTTTTAGATCCGAAACAACTTCTGAAAACCAAGAGAGTATTGGGCATACATTACACGAAAGGAAAAGCCTGATTTTCATTATTTCCTGATTCTGAGAATTCTATTAAGAACCTTATGGAATAAAAACTCATTTGCAAAAACTCCTCATGAAGACACAGTCAACCACCACCAGAGCCCACCTTTTACAGTAATGAGATTTGATAAATTATAATGAACATGAAAATTTTTACTTTCTCTTGTGCATTTTTAAAGAAAGAAGGCTTTTTGGCTTTTCAAACAGCAGTGCCTTTTAGCACCTGAAGGATACACAACTATAAAATACATGCATATTCATTTTCAAAAAAACACCAACAAAAAGTAAAACATTAGTGATTAGGTACATAGTGATGACGGCAATGTGGAGGCATTTGCCACTGTGAAGGGTCTGAATAGAATCACATCTTGTCCCGATCATACCTGCCCTCCAGAACAAAATAGGCAGCTGACCAATTAAGGGGTGTTTATCTATACAGTGGTACCTTTGTTCTCCAACAATGTCAGATTGCAAACGTCCTGGAACACATATTTACCTGGAGGATTCTTGGCAGGATCATTGTGGCTTGGACTTCCTGATTGTCCAGAATCTGTAAAGAAATCACAGAAAATGTTTTCTTTTTAATTTGTTTTGAAAGAATTTCACAATCCGCAGAAGGACTTAAAAAAAATTTTTAAGGTAGAACAATGAAGTCAAGTGTTTAAATAAAGCATACTTTCCTAAGCCTTTCAGCAGCAATATTTTATTAAACTACATGAACATCTGTAGATACGTGTGTGTGTGTATATATATATTTCTTTGTCGAGAGAAAAAAAATGTAGAGATCTGTAATATTGATGGGGTAGGGAAAGGCTTTTTTAAAACAAAAGGTCTGGAGAAAATGCCACTGAAGGTGACTTGAAGGCTGGGCCTGTCAGGAGCAATATGAAACAAATCAGACATATTCCCTAAAAATGCAATTTGAGTGCAGTGAAACATGCTTTTTTAAAAAACCTGAAAGGGTTTTTATCCAATGAGTAAAAATACACAGAAACTAGAGTCCATTTTTCCAGGATTTCACGTGCATACATACATATCCACTCCAATAATCCCCCAACCTACTGGATCCAGGCCCAGATTTGACTGCATCCCATAATAGCAATCGATTTACAAACACCAAGAAAAGCATAAATTACTAGGTAGAAACCAACATGGCTTTGTGGAGAGTAAATTGTTGGATCAATTTAATTTCCATCTGTGATAGACAGACTCGGCAGATAAGGAGAAAGAGATCAATGCGGAACATCTGAATTTCCTATCCCACGTTATTCCTCATCAATGATACAGAAAGGGACATAGAAGCTACAGTACTGTTAGGCAACATGCCTCCCTAACTAATCTGACACTGTTGTGTTTGGCTCACTCCTCTTTCCTCTATGTCCCCTCTGCATTTATCTGTGTCATTTGTGCCATATTATTATACACTTACTTGTAAGTTGCTTTGTAATCTTCTTTTATTGGTTCTAGTGTTTAGTTTTGTCTCCCCAACTAAATTGCATGCTCCTAAGCAGAGGCAGAGATTCTGTCTACTTCTTTTGTGTCTTCCTCAATGTGCTGTTCACGGCTGTGAATGCACTGGGCTGGATGGCTCAGATTCAGCAAGCTTTCTTTGCTTGCCTAGGAAAGGCAATTTTGAACTTGATAGTGAATTTCAACAAATGTGACAGGTGGCCACAGACAAAAGTCTCTTTCCCCAAACCTGGCCATTACACCTAAGACAGGGATCCAGTCTAATTTAAGCAGAAACATGCTGGTGTTTTTCAGCAGGGCTACTCTGCTCTTCCATTGAAGTTATTAACATACTGCAACTGCTGCTTCTAATATTAAATGCAAGGACACCCTTTTGACTTCCTTTTGTATAAAACTTGGTTATTTATTTCTGTCCTTCGCCTCATGCCTGCTAACTAGATTTAATGCTGAAATTAGAACTGTTTCCCTTCTTCCCATATCCTTACCTTTTTTCTTTTTCTTCTCCCTCCCCCCTTTTTTTTTTTTTTTTTGCCCTAGAACACTTTTTATAAAATCTTAGTAAATATATTTAATGATTCCCACATTATCCTCCAATTTATTTCTAATTTTCCCAAATGGAAAAGAAACCACTTAAAGACTACTCCTGCAGTCTGAGTTCTGGCTAGAGTCGACTCCAGATAGTCAAAGAGAATAAGATTCTCTTCAAAAGGTTTGTCTCATCTCCCATGAATTCTATTAGTTTTTCTGGTTTTGAGGCAAGACTCAGTGACTTCTAACTTAGGAGATCAATCTTTCTCTTTCTTTCTGCCCATAAAAGATGGTACAATATGGGCTACTTTCCAGGCATGGAGTATGATAGCTACATTAAAAAAAAAAAAAGATAAATTACACGATTTTGGTATAGCCTCAGCTATTTCTGCCTCGAGTTCCTCTGACAAATGTCCCTCAGAATTGATACTACATTCCAGCTTAAATTCTCAAGTGACTCTAACATTTTGAGAAGTTTCCACTTACATGGTGTACCCATTGACCAGGGCATCCCCATGTTTTATGTTTAATAAAGCTACTTCACATTTATGGAAGTCTACTTCACAGAGTAGAACTCTTTACATTTATGAAAGTCTAGGTCTTCATCCCTCCAAGAGGTTAATGCCATCTTCATGACAACACAACAGGAGGCAGATTAAGGCTGTCCATCTGCAGGGCACAGGAGCTGTATGCTCCCGGTGAGCCTCAGCAGGTTTAGTTAAACCAGTTTCAGAACAGAACACAAAATTCTTTCCCAACATCTTGTTGCTGAAGTTTGGACCAGTAAAGAATTAAGGTCTCTTCCATTCCTAAGAAAGTATTTCGTTAGAACAATGACACACCCTGTTACCACAATAGCCCATTTGGAAAACTCTCTTTCTGCTGCAAATTACCCTTTTCCCCCATTTGCAACAACTGTAGACAACAGCTTCTTCAACTGAAAAAAAAATGAAATTTCTGAAAAAAAAAAAAAACCACAAACATTTGAGGGAAAGCTGAAGGAGACCCTAAATTTGAATCGTATACTTGGCTTTTAACAATGCCACTTTCTAAAATAATCTGGCATTTACCGACACACAATGACAGGTTTTTCCCTCATAGTCCAATGTCTGTGCCTTCTCGTGAAGTAAAATAGCATAAGTGGGATCCCCAAAACACAGAAGAGGCCCCCTCAAGGAGTAAGCAGGAGAACACTTACTTCTTCAACAGTAAATTCTAACTCTAATCTATTCTTAACTCTTATGTCACCTCATATCGGTGGTCACTTAATTCCAACTGCTGGAAAAGGAAGTAACCAGGGAGTTGCAGTTGGCAGAGAAACCACAAATGAACTGTTATTGTGGTTAACTTCAGAGAAAGAATTACTCAGACCACATCTAAACCCTTCCAATCCACCACCTAGGTCAAATTACTCTATACCCAAAGGTTTTCTTTAACTGCTTCCACCGTTTGTTCAAGTTGTGTGTGCGAATGTGTGTGTACCCACACTTCACGTATTATAGTGAATCCCAGCTCTGTCCCTCAGTAGCAGTGTGATCTTATTACTTAACTCTTAGGGTCTTCATCTTTAACTATAATACTACCTAATTTACAGAATCACTGCAAAGCTTTTAAGCATTAAGTACTGGTCAGATACCTCTTACACAATTAATTACATAAAAGATATTATTAAACATAAAAAGGACACATTCAAAAAATGACTAATATTTTTAATGGACTTTCAGGAAGAAAGGGAGAAAAGGGATATGACTAAGTCTGTCCATCCCAGTGTAAGCATCTAAAATTGTCTGTGTTGAGTTAACTGAAGATGGGCAAGTGTGTGCCTCTTGAATTCCTCTGTAAATACCTTGGTCCCACTCTCCCAAAAAGGGAGGAAGGCACTGCTGCCATTTCGAGGCTCTCAGGGAGCCGTCATGCTCAAAAGTCAGGAGTGAAAATTACCTTCTGGAAGACTGAAGTCTCTGAAGAAGGAGGGTGGTCAGAATGGGGACTGTGAACTGACCAGCACACTGAGTCTTGAGACACTGATGCCGCGAAGAAAAAGAGGGAAAAGGGCTCTTGAAGGCAGCAGACTCAAACCAGCCCTATCTCTCCTTTCACATTGTTTTCTCTTCCTTGATCTCAATCTGTATCTTTTACACTTCTTTGTCTCTTTCCGACTTGACAGAACGTAGGACTGAAATATATTTTGTATTACATATAAAACTCCTACTACTCAATCTTTGTCTTAGAAGTGTAATTAAACACAATATATTTCTTCTAGGAAAAAGAACAGTTAATGAAGCCATTTCTAAATTAATGCTTTTTAAGCAATCAATTTCTCTTCCCCCAAAT
Source organism: Bos mutus (assembly GCF_027580195.1). Classification (NCBI taxonomy): domain Eukaryota; kingdom Metazoa; phylum Chordata; class Mammalia; order Artiodactyla; family Bovidae; genus Bos; species Bos mutus. The sequence continues at coordinate 82,312,236 of NC_091624.1, forward strand.
TGAAGATTTCAGGACTAAGAAAGGTTCTCATCTACACGTGACACTTACAACTCTCCTTCAATCCTCGTGATCCACTCCTTTTTAAAAAGCAGCCAATCTTTCATGTTCTTCTACTACCTAAGCCCCACCTAAGAAGTAACCAAGTTTCTCTAGTGATTCAATTTTGTGGAAAATCCTGGGATACTTAAGTGATCTAAGTGACTTGTCCAAAGTTACATGGCAACTATTAAAACATAAGTTCTCTACATGGGCCACCCATTAAGACACCCTGCCTCTTGAGTGGTTATGAAGCAATCTCATAATCAGGCAAAGCCAAATGACATTTCACTCAATTAAAGATTTCTGAGAACTTTACATTCCCCTAATCTCCCTCCTCCCCCATCATTTACCAATATATTCACAACCTTCTTCAGAAATTTAAAAGTCCTTAAAATCCCTACACATTTTTTCTAACTGAAATTGTAAATAATTATTACTCTCACTGATGTCCATACACTAACTGATGCTTTAGAAAGAGGCCAGCTTTAAATATATTTAGCTTGGATTCTCATTGCTAAACAAAGGAAATTCTAGTGTTCTACTGATAATCTGGTGGAAGTCCAATAAAATGTTTGTTAAATACACAAGATAAATAAATAATGACCTGTTAAATGTTTGTTACTGAGTACTAACTTTCTTGGGGGGGGCAGTGGGCAGAGGTGGAAGGGGATGAACTCAGTTATCTGATGTGCTCGGATCATCTCAACTGTGAAAGATATTTTTGAAGGTCATTCACGTAAGCATCAATTAAATGAGAATCAATAAGGTTTATGGAGTACCTTCTGTATTCCAGTTACTAATGTTTGGAACATAATGAGTTCTCCATAATATGTATTAAATTTCCATTTAATTTTCATTATTGACCCTTAAAATATTGTTTCAAAAAGAAGATTATACAATCTACACATTCTAGAAGTTCAGAGGTTGCTAAGACAGAAATGCACAATTTTTTTTTAATGCACACTATGATAAAGAGCTATGTGCTGTGCTGTGCTCAGCTGCTCAGTCGTGTCTGACTCTTTGTAACCCGACAGGCTCCTCTGTCCATGGGGATTCTCCAGGCAAGAACACTAGAGTGGGTTGCCATGCCCCCCTCCAGGATAGGAGCTATAAGTGAGTGTATATCAAGAGGAAATAATTGGTTCTTCCTATGACGGATAGGTAAGGACATGTCATAAAATATATCAAAGGGAGGTGACCTCAGGAACAGGGTCTTGAAAAATGAACAGATCTCACATCTTCCTAATACATACTCCTCTTTACTACCAAGGTAATCTCTTTAAAACCTAAAACTGCTTAAGCTTCTTTCCCGCTAAAATTTTACATGTATTCGCAATACATAAGAGAAAGAAACTTCAAAAACTTTGGGATGCCACTCAAGGCACTTTGATCCGGCCCCTACGGACGCCTGGGTCACACGTTAGCCTTCCAGTCCCACGAGTGTCACACCTCCGTCTGATGCCCCCGAGTCTCCGCACAGGGTGCTTGTCTTTTTCCCCCTAAGTTCCTCCATGCTGAGGTCATTCCTTTCAGATTCTGAACTATATGAAGGCAGGGCTACTACCCTGCTTAGCTTCATGGCCCTAAACTTTGCTACAGTGTCTCACAGATGTGTTTGTCAAACGAGCAGAAAATAATTTGTCTATAAACCACAGAGGTGCACAGAGAAGAAAGACTAGAATAAAAGAAAGACTAGGCCTGCGTCCTCAATGCAGAAACATCTAAAAATACATGTCATAAATGAAATTATTTACAAAACAGAAATAGACTCACAGACACAGAAAACAAACTTATGATTAAGGGATAAAGAGTAGGGGAGAGATACATTAGGAGTTGGAATTAACAAATATACACTTCTATATATAAAATACATAACCAACAAGGACCTACTATATACCACAGAGAACTATATTCAACATAGTATAATAATCTACAATGGAAAAGAATCTGAGAAAGAATACGTATAACTGAATCACTGTTCTGTATACCTGAAAGGTTGTAAATCAATTATACTTCAATTTAGAATAAATAAAGTCTTTAGAAATTATTCACAATAAAAAAAAAAGAGAAGAATCAAGCAGACAAACCTTTTGTAACAAGAAAAGGGGAGAGAGACACAATTCCCAGGGTGGGTCTCCCAGGCTATTGTAAGTCTCAGTTCTCCCTTTAATTTTTGAAGAAATATTTGGAAATGGGAGGAGATAGATAAGAGGAAGTATTTTGAGACAGAAATTCATGTTTGGCTTTCTCCTACAAAAAGGAGGAGATATCTGTGGGGGGTTCCAGGAAGCAAGAAGGAAGCCAAGAAGCTTTTGATGACCTTTCTATACAGGCTGTCTTTCTACCCCAAGGTGACGCTTGTTTTAGGAATTCATTTTATTCTCTGACACCATGACTTGAGTATCAACAGAAAACCACATTTGAGAAGCATTAATTTTATAAATAATCATTCTGGTGCAAAGAAGCGATTGTACAAGGTACCCTGTCAGGTCCCTTCTGGCTCTAAAATTCTGTGACTAACAATATAGCTTTTATATCAAGGGATATCAGAAGAGTAAATGAAATCCACACTGTAACCTGTTAACCTACAGATAGCCTCCTGCTAGAACTAAAATTAGTCATCATGTGATAAAGGGCCCCTTTGTCATATTCCTCTGCTTTAAGCAGGTAAAGAAACAGCTCATTGTCAACTAAAGAATACCACGAGAGTTTTCTAAAGGCTTAGAATAGTCCCCTTCTTTTTCTCCAAAACATTAACTACCAACATACTAAAATAGAATATTTTTATAAATTGCATATATAGTATGCCAGGAAGAACTTAAGAAAGAGAAAAGCCAATGTAAGAAACAAACAAAAACCTGAGGGGAAGGGATACAAATCTACGTACTTTATAACAAGAAAACACAAAGTAAGAAAAAAACCATCCATCTTTTACAAGGACAGAGGAGAAAACTATTCTTCTCCTACAAACCTCCCTATCCCTTTGTAAACTGTCCTGCCTCCTCCTTGGAAGTTTACTTTCTATGAGCACTGATTTCCCTGGCATTTGTTGCTAGCTTGTGTAATCACAATTCTAAGTACATAATTTGCTGTATTTTTTTCACCAGCACAGTAAAAAAATCTATATAGCTTCAGTTTTCATGGAGGGCTCTTTCATCAACTGGGATGACACAAAACTAGAGTTTTGCAATATTTCCTTTTTTTGCTCTTAAATGGTTATTAGAATAACATAAAGAACCTGTGAAAACTAAGTGCTTCCTTATCTCTCAAAAGCACGGAAACATGCGGCAAAACGCTCATACTCTCCCTCGGTGCTTCAGTCTGTCCATTCTCAATAGGACATTCCATGATACGGCATCAAGTTCCCTGCAAAACCCGGGTAACCAGCCGTCCACGGGAAGTGGTCGTTAACTCCGTCACTTTCTTAATGGAGCCATCCACATATTTTTGCTGAGTCTGTATCCATTCCCCTAAACTCAGTACTGAGCAGGCAGAGAAACAAGATCTCTCCCAACACTTTTGGCAGATGCAATATAATTCTTGGAATACAAGGCTTTTTACATATTTTCAATTATGCATTTTCATCTATATTATTTTCCATCTGAGGTCCCATACCTTCAGATCTCATTTTGTATTGGTTAACATGGATTTTAAAATGTATCTTCAACGTAGCAAAACAGAGATTTAAAAAAGGTTGCTATTAAAAAAAAAAATTGCTATGCTGAGGCTCCTTACAGATAAAGTAACTTATTTAACCAAAGAAAAATATACAAGAGAGTAGATAGGTACTATCCCCTCTATTTCTTATCCTACACATTCCACTAGTTCTATTATTAAACTTTCTTTTAAAGAGTTACTTTCTCTTTCTGCTTAACAGGAGGATTAGGTTCAAAGCATCATATCTCAAGGATTAAAATAAGGATCTGTTTGAGCTCAAGACCAAAATTTGTTCACAAGTGATTAGCCAGGAAATATAGGGCACTGAAATTCAAGGTGGGAAAAAAATCACCTACCCATTTGAGAGGATATCTATTCATGCCAGGAGACTATTCACCAATGCAGATGGGACAACCCCTGCACAAGAAGTATGAGACCTGCCAACACGTCAGACCAGAGGTTTGCACTGCTTCATTAACCAGCACCAAAATCTCCCAAATGAAAGCAGGGATAATTGTATCTGACCTTTCTGGCCTAAGATTAAGTTCAGTGACTCTCTACTGATCCAGGGATTGAGTGAACCAAAGGTCACAACCAGGATCATCTAAACTTCTTGATTGCAAAGACTTTAGTTTATAGAAGGTAAAGATACTATACTGGTCATTGTCAAGATTACTAACTTTCTACAGTGTGTTTTCAATTAAGTAAATAAAATGCGGTAATTAAATCAAGATTGTGTAATATGTTTTTGATTTGTAATCTCATTTAAATTAATTAACTGACTCAATCCTTGTTTCGGTTTTAAACTATCCTAGTTAGGGAAAGAGTCCCTGGGAGAAATCCAGTTTTCTATCTTTAAAAACAAGGAAAAGCAATCTGGCATACTTTAAAACTGGAAAAAAAAAAATAGATGCACCAGCAAAATATAAATACAGAGGCAAGGGTGTTAGTGTAGAAGAAGGAGGAGTTTTATGGCATGGTTTTGACTAAAAAAAATAGATCTCACACTAGAGAGAAATAAACCAAAACATTATTTATTCAAAACATTTCTTTTCCAATTTTATGAAGATTGCATGTTTGTTGGAAGCAAAACATTTCCAGCTGTATTTTAAGTTTCTGAGGAGAGTTGCAAGATTTATAATCTTTCATAAATGCTGCCCATATCTTATAATATTAGAAGAACACGCCACTGCGTACTTTAGAAAACAATTTGCCAATGCACTCTGCCACATGAAAACAATGAAGCCCTTTCCAAAACCCCACCAGATCCAGGAGGAAAAGATGAGATGAATGTTCTGTCTTTCCCATCTGGGAAACATTGTGGATTTCAGCTATACTATGTAATATCCTTTTTTTTTGGAAACCACGAAACCTGCATTTTATAGCAAGGTATGTAGTGCAAAGAGAATGCTGGTGAAATATGAATCTGAAAATGAAAACCAGAATGTCATCAGACTCAAGAGCATAATTGTGGAGGCAAATTGAAAAATCAATGCAGAATTTCAACATAAACCAAATGCAACATTTGTGATCCTATTGGTCTGAAATGTTCTCTTAAAAGGAAACCAGGGCGAAAAACAAATGCTCTTACCATCAATGTCCTGAACAGCACTGGTTACTCTGCCTGGCACAGTAATTCATTATATGCTTTATTTTTTCTGGGATCTTTATGCATTATTCTAAGTCCTACACATAGCACACTCTGGGTACATGTGGCCCATCCGTGCTATATCATTTCCTGTTGTTCTTGTTGTCTAGTTGCTAAGTCGTGTCCGACTCTTTGCAACCCCATGGACTGTAGCCTGCCAGGCTCCTCTGTCTGTAGGATTTCCCAGGCAAGAACACTGTATTGGGTTGCCATTTCTTCCTCCAGGGGATCTTCCCCACCCAGGGATCAAATTCCCCTCTCCTGCGTCTCCTGCACTGGCAGGGGGATTCTCTACTACTGAGCCACCTGGGAAGCCCTATATCATTTCTTGTATTTCCCCCAAACTTAACACAGTATTGTTTATCTAGATTAAAACCAGACAGAAGACTTTCTAATATTTTGCTGGCAATCTTTCTTCTCAGGGAACAGGACATGTTTTCTCACAACTGTTTGGAGAGTCAGACTCCTGGGTTCTACTCAGTAACCACCAATACCTGTGCTTTGACCCTAAGCAAACCACTTCATGCCTGAATCACTTTGCATCTTGCCCAATCACTTAAAACTGAATTTAAAAAAGGTAAGAGCTTTTTAGCCTTAGTCATTTTCAACAGGAATGAGGGAAAAAATTAACTTTATACAACACTGACAATATGCATAAATATTTGTGCAGAAATGCCTTTTTTTTAATATACTTTAAAGTTTAATTTAAAATAGCACCTAGCTAGTTGTCCTCTGTTTTCACTCTATACTTCCCCTTGAAAACACTAACAACACAGGTAAAGTTCTGTGTTAGTGTTCAGGTCTCCTGCTGGAGTGTAAAATCATGGGGTCAAGATCCACATTAGCCTTATTCACTGCCTGGCATACAGTAGATGTCCAATCAGTATGTGATGAAAAAAGGACCACTCTTCACAGTGAACCGGACCTTGATGGCTGACAGCTCTTAAAATACTTTTCACCTTTCTCAAATTATAATTGGCAGTCGTCAGTCATAATTTTTACTTGTTTGGTTATTATCTACATATAGTGTATTTTTTAGTGTCTGCAAACTCTCCACAAATACAAGCAAATGATGTAATGACCAAAGAGTCATATTCTTATTTTTTCCCGTGCTCATTTTATCACTGGCATATGTTCTTAAAAAGAAATGTTTCACTTTAACAGATTTCTCCATCGTTGAAGGTAAAATATAATTTGCCCAATCATTAAAATGTTTATACTCATTACACAAGTTTAGAGAAAAGAAATTAGTGGGTTTTTTTAACATACCCTACTAGTTGTATGTCATCAATAAGTCATCCTTGCTTTATTATTAAATCATGGCTCTTAACTCTATGATGATGTAAAAATAAACTTATATGTTTAATCAAAGGTGCATAATAATTAGCAGAGTAATGGAGTAAGACAAAGATGATATACTTTCTACCAAGGTACAGTAGATTTGTACATCAGACGTTCATACTACTTTTGTTTATAAAATAACTTTATCATAATATTGGAGGAAGAAAAATCAGAGAAGTCACTTGATGAAACAGGAAGCTTGCTGATGTGGCAGATAATAGTATTAAATGTCCTAACAGTTCCTTGATAAGTGGTTCAAAGAACTTACTTTTCAGACAAAAGTTAATTTACCAGGAATAAAACTGCTGGAATAATACCATCATGTGAACTAACATTTTTCTTAAAGGATAAAATGAGGAAACAGATGAGGAGTACTTCCTCCTGCAAATGAAAACTGTGCATGAGAGGAAAGCAACTAAATTTTTTTGATAAAATAAAAGCCAAAAAATGCTCAATGAATATGATTTTCCTTCTTTTTTTCAAGACAAGGTCAGAACCATTCTAATAAGTGGAATAATATGTTTGAAAGAACTCTGAAAAGTTTATAACCCAACAGAAATATGATTTGTTATAATTTTATGGGGCAATATTACTTCAAATGATCTTTTTAAGAGGAAAGCTAAAAATGCAGGTAAATTTAAGCAAGAATAATAAAAAGTCTATTACAGCAGCCTACCATGGAATCCACTATTCATTACTACGGTTACTTAGAAAATGAGAAAAAATGATGAGCATGCCCCGTGCTTAATCAATTTAAAGAAGGGAATCGGGAGGATAAGGACACAGAGCTGTTGACCATGTGCTCAAAATTCCTTCCATTTGGTCATTTTACTCAGTTTATCTTTAATGGAGATTCAAATGGACTCCTTATGATTCAAAAATCTCTAAGCTAAAGAATATGGAAAAGAACAAGTTTCTGCATAATGTCCCCTCCATATGTCTTAGGCCTATATGGTATCAAACCTATGTAATTTTATACATCAAATGCCTTCCAGATGTGACAAAATTTTAGCACAGACCAACATCAAGTTTTTCACTACAGCCTCATCTCCCATGCTCACAAAGATTACTTTCACTGCACATAACACATGGCTAATGTTCAATTTTCCAAATTGATTATTATGCTGCCATTTCAAATCTGACATTGCCATCCAATCAAAAAACAAATTACAAACTCTGCCACATACCCAAACCTCCAAGAAGCAAAAATCACAAAAGAACCAAGAAACCACATCATTATCTTCAAGTTGTAGACACTGCTTGATTCCAGGAGGAGTTGAACTTTTCCTAGTCCATCCTTAATATCTTTAAAAGATGGAAAGGGAGAAGGTGCCTATAATTTTTTGTGAGAGCTACTAACTGGCAGGGGAACAATTGAGCCTGTCACCTGTTGTTTTGGGTTTTAAAGACTGGCTCTAATTAGAAAAGATCAAATACTTCCTGACATTTACAGTATGTTAACATTTGAAAATTAACCAACAAGATCATTCGTAGAGAATTTTCAAAAGCATCTAACAATAACACTATGATGAAAAGATACAAGCTAAATTTTCCAGTAGGATAAAAAAAAATTTAGTTAACTCAATGCCAGTAAGAAAACCTAGTATGATAAGGCTTTGGATAATATCCTGCAAACTTAATCCCTCTCACAAGATCAATGCTTTGAACTCACCTCAATTCCATCCCCCGACCCCACCTCCAAAATCAGAATTGCCATGTAATGGTAATGCTTCCTTGGAGACATCCCTCCCTCTGTTCCTGCAAATTACATTTCCCAGCTCTGTTAGCAACTGGCTTCAAGTTAGAGGCACTGGTGGGAGCTGGGAAATGCAGAGTGGGAAGAAAGGAGAAGGGGAGGTATCTCTTTCCTTCTGTCTGTTTTAACAAGTAACCCCAAGCAATGGCTGTCTCATTTGTTTTCTAGCTTTCACAGTGTGGGTCGCTCTCTCTGTGGTCTCTAAGGACTCTGGCAATACCACATCTTCCCTTTATCCCTCCAGCCTTAGTTGCAGTAGGGGGCTCCTACAGATGCGAATGTCTGGGTTGCCTCTGCCATCTGGCTTTTCACCTATTCTAACATCATTATGGGAGAAGGCAATGGCACCCCACTCCAGTACTCTTGCCTGGAAAATCCCATGGATGGAGGATCCTGGTAGGCTTCAGTCCATGGGGTCACTAGGAGTCAGACACAACTGAGCGACTTCACTTTCACTTTTCACTTTCATGCACTGGAGAAGGAAACGGCAACCCACTCCAGTGTTCTTGCCTGGAGAATCCCAGGGACGGGGGAGCCTGGTGGGCTGCTGTCTATGGAGTCGCACAGAGTCGGACACAACTGAAGTGACTTAGCAGTAACATCATTATAACTGGTCTCCCCTATCTTATTCTTTCTAGTGGACTCTAGTTGGAGCTGTATTATTCTGGATCCTGACAGATACAGGTGTTTTTTGACATATTCATTACTTTAAAATAGATGTCAGGTAATGGAGTCATCAGTATTGGATTAAATATAATATCATTTAGAATATTAATACATTTCAGGTATTTGTTAGGATTCTCATTTTTAAAAGTGACAAAGTACTGTCACTTTTCAGCACTACGTCATTCAGTACTATGTACGAAATGCTACACTCCAGTCTTTTATAATGCACGATATTAACACATAATCAACATTAAAAAAGATTAATTTAACTAATTAGACTTTCAATGCCAAGCTCTAAATCCATCTCTTCCAGGAGATCTGATATTCCCACCCACCTATCCAGGTTCCATCCAGGTATACCATCTCAGAGTTAGTCTTTCTCTTACCATCTCAGAGTTAGTCTTTCTATCTAACTTTTAACAAATAACAAGATAACTGAGTTTTTCCTTGTGTATGTGACTTTCCTATAAACCTGACTGTCTGTTCCTTGACTAGATCATCTTATGAGCCTGATTATTTTTATAGAACATTGTACATTTATTTCTGTCTCATGACACAAACAACTCTGACTTGCTTATCAATTATCTGAATAGCAAAAGAGTATCAGGTGGAGATAATGAAAGAGTTGCCTTAACTACAGACTGACATATATCAACATAAGAAATATATACTTGAATGGTGGCTCAGAAGGTAAAGAATCCACCTGCAATGCAGGAGACCAAAGTTCGATCCCTGGGTTGGGAAGATCCCCTGGAGAAGGAAATGGCAACCCCCTCCAGTATTCTTGCCTGGAGAATTCCATGGGCAGAGGAGGAGCCTGATGGGCTACAGTTCAGGGGGTTGCAAAGAGTTGAACATGACTGAGCAACTAACACTTTCACTCTCATGCTTAAAAGGAGAAATAATTGCAACATTACTTTCTCCCTCACTTGACATCCAGCATTTTCACATCAGTCATAAAATAAGAACATGCACAACTACTTTCTTCAATCAGGACTGCATAATCTATGAGGCTTTACTGGAACACTCCGCAAATAGGAGAACACAAAAACGGTTATGCTTGTACGCACAGGGAAGTACGTGCATGCTTCTCACAATATCAAAATATCAAACTCACAGTATCAAAACATTGCAATCATAAAGGCAAACATACGAATACGCTTGATATGTTACAGTGTGTTACAAACACCCCACTAGAGGGACATTATTATAGAAAGCATTAATCCACATGAATGTTGTTGCTGACTTATGACCCACGTTGCCCACTTCTGATGCAACTATGAATAGGATGACACGGGTACTTGGTGGGCACGCTCAGCTGCCAGCACTGCACTGTAATACCACGTCCTTCTATTTCCTCTCAACCACTCTGAACGCTCCCACTCCTCCCCACCAAAATTTGACTTTCATGTTTCTCTTGTTTTAATTAATTCTTTTGTTTAATTAATTGGAATACAGTTGCTTTACAATGTTACGTTAGTTCCTGCTGTACAGCAAAGGGAGTCAGCCCTACGAATCCATATACCCCTGTTTTTTGGATTTCCTTTCCATTGAGGTCACCACAGAGCACTGAGCAGAGTTACCTGCGCTATACAGTACGCGCTCATTTATTTTCCTGTTTCTTAAACATTATTGTCCTGGTTTGTGATAGTTACCACCAAACATCATATGGAGAGTTCATCCGCTGAAAATCATTGTTTATTACATAAACCTAAGCCTGAAATCTATTTAGTCAATCTTTGTCATTTGAGGCGAAATTTGTAAATTTAATTCAATTAATTTTATTGAAAAAAAGAAAATGAGTTATAGTCTAAATAGGCATAAAATGAGCATGAAATAAGCTGGATAATAAATTCTACTTTTTCATTTTCCTATCCCTTCCCTTTATTTCAAATGAGAAAATTCTAGTACAATGAATAAGCCAAAAGACAACCTCCATAATATGACAGTAGACATACTGCACAGACATTGAAAACTACAAGAATAATGTTGAGACCACGAGCTAGAAACAGTCCTTGAAATTCTCTGGAAACATGGATGAGGGGCAGGAAGCCTAATGCTGCCTAATGCCAAATATAAATGAATCTAAATATCCTGGAATGTGAAGTCAAGTGGGCCTTAGAAAGCATCACTACAAACAAAGCTAGTGGAGGTGATGGAATTCCAGTTGAGCTATTTCAAATCCTGAAGGATGATGCTGTTAAAGTGCTGCACTCAATATGCCAGCACATTTGGAAAACTCAGCAGTGGCCACAGGACTGGAAAAGGTCAGTTTTCATTTCAATCCCAAAGAAAGGCAATGCCAAAGAATGCTCAAACTACTGCACAATTGCACTCATCTCACATTCTGGTAAAGTAATGCTCAAAATTCTCCAAGCCAGGCTTCAGCAATACATGAACCGTAAACTTTCTGATGTTCAAGCTGGTTTTAGAAAAGGCAGAGGAACCAGAGATGAAATTGCCAACATCCGCTGGATCATGGAAAAAGCAAGAGAGTTCCAGAAAAACATCTATTTCTGCTTTATTGACTATGCCAAAGCCTTTGACTGTGTGGATCACAAGAAACTGTGGAAAATTCTGAAAGAGATGGGAATACCAGACCACCTGATCTGCCTCTTGAGAAATCTGTATGCAGGTCAGGAAGCAACAGTTAGAACTGGACATGGAACAACAGACTGGTTCCAAATAGGAAAAGGAGTACGTCAAGGCTATATATTGTCACCCTGCTTATTTAACTTATATGCAGAATACATCATGAGAAACGCTGGACTGGAAGAAACACAAGCTGGAATCAAGATTGCCAGGAGAAATATCAATAACCTCAGATATGCAGATGACACCATCCTTATGGCAGAAAGTAAAGAGGAACTATAAAAAGCCTCTTGATGAAAGTGAAAGTGGAGAGTGAAAAAGTTGGCTTAAAGCTCAACATTCAGAAAACAAAGATCATGGCATCTGGTCCCATCACTTCATGGGAAATAGATGGGGAAACAGTAGAAACAGTGTCAGACTTTATTTTTGGGGCTCCAAAATCACTGCAGATGGTGACTGCAGCCATGAAATAAAAAGACACTTACTCCTTGGAAGGAAAGTTATGACCAACGTAGGTAGCATATTCAAAAGCAGAGACATTACTTTGCCAACAAAGGTCCATCTAGTCAAGGCTATGGTTTTTCTAGTGGTCATGTATGGATGTGAGAGTTGGACTGTGAAGAAGGCTGAGAGCCGAAGAATTGATGCTTTGGAACTGTGGTGTTGGAGAAGACTCTTGAGAGTCCCTTGGACTGCAAGGAGATCCAACCAGTCCATTCTGAAGGAGATCAGCCCTGGGATTTCTTTGGAGGGAATGATGCAGAAGCTGAAACTCCAGTACTTTGGCCACCTCATGCGAAGAGTTGACTCATTGGAAAAGACCCTGATGTTGGGAGGGATTGGGGGCAGGAGGCGAAGGGGACAACAGAGGATGAGATGGCTGGATGGCATCACTGACTCGATGGATGTGAGTCTGAGTAAACTCCCGGAGTTGGTGATGGACAGGGAGGCCTGGCATGCTGCGATTCATGGGATTGCAAAGAGTCGGACACAACCGAGCAACTGAACTGAACTGAAATGTTAAACAGTTTTTTAAAATTAATTTATTTTTTATTGAAGGATAATTGCTTTACAGAATTTTACTGTTTTCCATCAAACCTCAACATGAATCAGCCATAGGTGTGTGTGTGTGTATATATATATCCCCTTCCTTTTGGAATTCCCTCCCATCTCCCTCCCCATCTCATCCCTCTAGGTTGATACAGAGCCCCTGTTTGAGTTTCCTGAGCCATACGGCAAATTTCCATTGGCTATCTATTTTACATATGGTAATGTAAGTTTCCATGTTACTGTTTCCATACATCTCATCCTCTCTTCCCCTCTCCCCATGTCTATAAGTCTTTTCTCTATGCCTGTTTCTCCATTGTTGCCCTATAAGTAAATTTTTTTTTTTTTTTTTTACTACATAGTATTCTGTAGTTAAACTTTCACTGTAAGTTGCAATCCAAAAAAAGAAAAAATTATCCCCAATTTTTCCAATATACTCTATACATGGATTCTGGGATTTAAGAATCATCACATAGGAATCTATAACTCAGAGCCAAGATAAAACAAATGAAATTGAACTGACCATATTATGCCAAGCAGATAACTGAAATTACGACAGATGTACTAATAATTGTACAGATGTCAAGAGGTGCCCTCCTACCAATGGGCTGGTAGAGCAAGGAGAACTGATCTCCACCTTCAAACAATGTATCTGAAGATCTGATTGGAAGCCAATAAACAGAAAATCTCCATCCACTTACAAATGTCACAGCAGATATAATGGAACAAAATAACATGGAAATAGTTTATAAGGAAACAATTTTTTAATACTGGAAGAGGGCTGTGTCACCTCAGTCCAGCATGTGTGTGTTCTTTCTCTCTGGAAAGAGTAAATCTCTTAGTGTGACATTCTCTAAGTTCCTTTATAATGTGCTACACCTGACCCTGGAGAAGGCAATGGCACCCCACTCCAGTACCCTTGCCTGGAAAATCCCATGGACGGAGGAGCCTGGTAGGCTGCAGTCCATGGGGTTGCTAAGAGTTGGACACAACTGAGCGACTTCACTTTTCACTTTCATGCATTGGAGAAGGAAATGGCAACCCACTCCAGTGTGTTCTTGCCTGGAGAATCCCAGGGACAGGGGAGCCTGGTGGGCTGCCGTCTCTGGGGTCGCACAGAGCCAGACACGACTGAAGTGACTTAGCAGCAGCAGCAGCAACACCTGACCCGGATGGAAATCTTCAGCCTTGGCATGTCAGTTGGGAATGCTACTGCAGGAACCAGAGTGCTAACTGTGGTGTCTCTCTACCCAAGACTTGAATGGAAACTACTGATTTACTTTATTGGACCATTCAACTCCCAGAAGAAGAGGACTTTTGCTACAACTAACCTAAGCAAAACTAAAACCAACTAACAAAGACAGACAGCAAGGTTGAAACCAACTTACCAAGACAAGACAGCAAAGCTCTGTTGTCTGCCTGAGAGGAGCACAGCCCCTCTCCCTCCCGTGACACCGGTAAAGAAAGAAAGAAAGAGGGCTTAAAAGAAAATGATGCCTGTCATTTTACATCTTGTTGACAAAATATCCAATTTCTTACCAAACTGTATATTTAAGGAATACTTTAATAAAGTAAAAATGGGATTTAAAAGAAGTCTAGCTAATTTTGCAAGGATGTGAAATAGAGAAATAATTTCTAAGAAAATGATAATTTCTGGACTTTGCTTGACAATGTAAACTATAAAAATGTGAAGACTTTCAAAATTGGGCTGCTGCCTCATTGGTTGAACTTTATTTTCTATTCCCCTGTTCACATGGATTCATTTTCAGCTTAACATTCATTAAGCATTAAGACACAACAAGAAGTGTAATGATAAAAAAAAAAAAAAAGGAAGTGTAATGATGATGAGATAGTCTCAAAGCCATTACTCTTCCCATGAGATGCACAGGGAGGATCTACGATAAAGAAGAGATGACTTCATTTATGTGGGTTAGAGGGAAGAACTCGGAACTTACTCTAGAACTTTGAAAATCAAAGAGAGAGCTTCAAAACATCACATATTTGTCTTATGCCTAACTTCTCATTTTTCCCATTAGAAGGCAAGGTCTGATAACCGGGGGATGTTTCTGAGTTTTCAGCTCCTGGTTGGGAAAAGAAAATCCTGTTCACAGGAGGATATCCTACCACTCCTGACCCTCCCCAATACCAGTACAGAGGACACTTATAAAGCTACACCAAAATATGCCACTTTAATCACTAGGCAAACAATAATAATTAAGAACATCACATTAATTGTGTCTCTTTCCCAGAGGGTGTGTCCTCCAAGGCTCTTTGAAATCAGATCGAAAGATGAGTAGCAATTTGAAATTAGATTAGAAGATGAGTAGCAATTTTACGGAGAAGGCAATGGCACCCCACTCCAGTACTCTTGCCTGGAAAATCCCCTAAGATGGAGGGGCCTGGTGGGCTGCCATCTATTGCGTCGCACAGAGTCAGACACGACTAAAGCGACTTAGCAGCAGCAGCAGCAATTTTACTCCCAAATCTCCAATTCCCATTAAAAAATAGGGCTGAAATTCCTTAGACCCACCCTCAGGACTATAGAATCTATGAGTAAAAACTCTAAGCAAAGTCGGAACGCTCAGATGAGCTCTTCGTTAGGTGGTTTATCCAACCATAGCGATTTTGATCATTGGCCTCTTAACTGATTCAAAGTTTGCTATCGATCCCACGGAACTTAGGCAGTTTAAGAATCT
Source organism: Bos mutus (assembly GCF_027580195.1). NCBI lineage: Eukaryota > Metazoa > Chordata > Mammalia > Artiodactyla > Bovidae > Bos > Bos mutus. The sequence continues at coordinate 82,327,678 of NC_091624.1, forward strand.
GTAACGAGCTATAAAATGTTTAAGTGCATTATTTAATTCAGAATTATAGATGTAAGTTTTCATTAGTCTTTCACTGATGATGGAGATGAATGATAATTTGGGCCCGGTCAACCAAGAATTTGTAAAAACCCATGTCACATGAGTTGGAACAGCTAGCTATTGACAGTGAGGCTCTTTCTTACCTTCCACTTGTACTAAGTGATAAAGATAGCAACAATGCCTTACAATTTTCAAAGCACTTTCACCTACATTGTTATGCAATCTGAAAAGAGGTTTTCTTTATTCTCAATCTTTCCAATGGCCAGGAAAGAATGTAGCTTGATAACTTGCAGAGTAACAGGAAACCTGAATTCTTTGCATGCCCTACTGACTTTTTTTGTGACCTCTGGGATGTTACTTACCCTCTCTTTGCCTCAATCACCTATTTCAAACAAACTATAATAAAACTTTTTTATCCTAGTCCACTGGGTATTACAACAATGAATTTGATAGGATGTCTCCAAAGTACTTTGATCTCTATGGGGAAAGCTGCCACAAAAATAAAGACATTGTTGTGATTATTCTAATTGAGTTATTTGCAAATGGAGCTTCTTGATGGAGCCCAGCCTTCAGATATAGAAAAGAAAATTCTGCCAGTCCTCTGGGGTGCAATTGCCTCTTGGCAATTATACCCAGAACCACATTTCCTTATTACTGTCATAAAAGACTATGGTTTAAGGGGAAGCAAAGGGGAAGTTTAAGAAAAAACATGCTGTTTCTTTTCAATGGAAGATGCTGAAGTTGCAAATTTGGAATCCAAGGCTATCGGCAAACTCTCACAGAACATGTGTTCCACATAACCGGAGTGATTGTCAGTCATGTCAGAAAAGCAGAGGTGTCCCTGAGGCTACAGCTTTTCAGCAAATTTTGGAAACAGTTTAGGGGGAAGAAAAAGGCAAAATTACAAAGGTAACCTGGGCATAACTCTAGGAATGCTACAATAAAAATGACCAAAAAAAAAAAAGGTTCAAGGCTATCCTTACCAAAATTGATAACATATCAGAAGATACAGGAAAATTAAACAGAGCTTACTTAGTAAGGAAATGCTATGGACAATTTCACGTGAAAAGCCAAAAGAGAATACTGGGGTTACATTGAACTTCCCTTGGATCTACAGGCAGAACACTTGGTGTTCCCTTGATTAAATGACAACAGCCGTGAGAATCACTGGGTACCTCAGTTTTAGGCACTGTAAGAGCTCCATATTCCCCCTATAGAATCTTTTCAAATTAAAGAAAACCACTCAGAATTTTGAAATGTTAGCAACATGAACTTTCTTTCAGTGAGAGGTGTTTCTAGGCTCATCACACTATAACTCTGTAGAACATCACAGGTGGGCTACAGGTGGTAAGATAGCTAGGGTTGTTCTATATGCAACCTGTGGCAGCCCTGTGTGTCATGAGAAAAAACTTTAAAAACCTTAAAATTGAGGGTTCAAACAAGAGATATTTATTTAGATAAAATTTCTTATTAAAAATTTTGCATTTGTTGTTGTTGGTTTGCATACAATCTGAAGATTCAAATTAAGATCTAGGTCTTCCGAAAGATCAACTGAAGGAAACACTTGGGACAATTTGCTGTTTGGTGACAATAAATGCTACCTGCCTTATCTTCATTTCACAATCAGTGACACCTTCAGTCCACAAGTTAGTGAGCATCAGAATCATTAGCGATGCTTGTTAAAAATTCAGATTCCCAGACCTCACTCCCAATGGCTGTGATTCATACAGCAGTGCTGGGGCCAAGAAAGTGGCACTTTCAACAGGCACCCCAGGTAAACTCTCTTGTGCACTGTTCTCAGACTGCTTACCAGTATGTTTCCTTGCAAACTGGAAAGCAAAAGTACCATGTGACTATATAAGTCCTAAAAACACAAACAAAATTGCAGCCTTCAAGCCAAGACCAATGTCCATTTTACTCGCTCTCTCCCTGCCACAAGATACACCAGGAGACAGCTACAGCCAAAACTCACATGTGTACAGTGAATCCTAAAAAGCAAACTACATCCAAATCCACATTGAACCATTCTGAGCTCTATCACACTTCACAGAGCTTTAAATAGAATTCTACCAGAAACATCATACCCTGACCAGCCAAGGGATTCTTTGGGTTCTGTTGCTTTATCCAAGTGATCCAAAGTGACCCCAGGTTCCACTCTCTGCATGTTCGGTTGTACACTCTTCTCCAAGTTGAGCACCGAAACAGAAGGATTTAAAAGAAAACACAAATATTGGCATAGGTGACTTGAGGTTGCTTGACCTTTCCGAAGGAAGATTTTTGGCAATGGTGTCTTGGCAGCTCCCTGGAAGGCAAGGCCAGGACACAAAGAGGAAGACAGGAAGCCGGGAACTGGCCATGTGTCCTTGGCAGGCAGCAGTGCAGCAGGGTGAACCACCTCGTCCCTGCCAAACCAGAAACAGTGGGGAAAGCCCAGCTAATTGGCAAGTCACAGCCGGCCACAGTGTACATCCTTCACTTTAAATGCCTGATAAAATTAAATGGTATGCCAGACCCTAATCTACTTAAACAGGATCCAACTTTACTTTCGGAAACTTAATTTGCTCCTGCTTGTGCTTCCTCGAGGAAGTGGTGAAGCAGTGTCTTAGGATGGTTAAAGGGCTGGAGAGATAAAACCAAGTAAAAATGTACTGGAGTCTGGTACATTTGGCTTTTGGAAAGGGCCATATATATTTGTGCTTTCAATTTTAACTAACAAGCATTCTACTTGCTCATTTATTTTTATTCAGAGGCAACTGTGAAGTCGACATTGCATGTTGAAGATGGACCTCAACACATGTGAAGGCAACAGGTATTTTAAAAAAGGACTTAACAAAACCTGCTAAGATATCCCAGGAGGCCGCAGAGCTGCACCCAACTTGCAGCAGGCTATTGTTTTAACTTACATATTAGTTGGCACAAACATATTTTCTAATATAATCTGTATGTTCTAGCATAATATCACCATTTTCTGAGTCTTTTACTGCTCAACTGGGGAGTCACACAGAGAGAACAGGCACAGAGGGGACTGTACAAATAAACATCACTACTGTAGTTAACAGGGTGAATTCTGGGACCTGGAGCTAGATGCGTAATTTTCCCCCAAGGGAATGTCTGAAGGCTTCGTAAGAGCAATTAAAGGGGTATGCTCAGAGGTTGGGCACCTTTCATTTTCTGTGAAATTGTTCATAACTTCTCCAAAATCCACACAAAACTTTCAAAGTAGCTTCTACTTCTTTCAGTACAAGTAGCCAGTGGTGAAGTGAGATGGAGAAAAAAAAAAAAACCTATTTCCAACAGAATTAGGAGAGGAGAGAGATTACAAATAAACATAATCCATTGTTTTCTACCAGATATTTCTTAAGGCCTACAGAAAATTCATCCCTTAAGCAACCCAGGACCACAGTCTGACAATCTGTTTCACCAAAGTTACATGCTGAGGGGTAAAAGGCAAGGGCAAAACTTAACACTGCCTGACCACTGTTTAAATTAGGCAAATAATAATCTTTATACATAATACCAAGCTCTCAGAATCAATAAGTACAGATGTGTCCTAACTCTAAAATCACTGTTTCTATAAATCACAACTTGCCTTGACCTTCTCAAACTCTACCTAATTGACTGTGGACACTAAGTATCCGCAACTTCTAAAAATTCTCCTTCCCTTCTTCTCCAGGGAACTGACCCTTCCTGGTTCCAAGCCTGTCTTTCGGCGGTGTCTTTTCAATCGCTATGGTCACCTCCTCATTTGTAGGGTCCTTGCATGTTGACGATCTGTAAGACAACCAAGCAAGTGGCCTTCCATCTTATCTTTATTGGTTCCCCCTGAACAAACTCAACAAGCTCCATGTTTACAAATATTACCCATTTGTGAGGGATTCTAAATCTGTATTTCTAAGCCTAACCTCTCTATTCAACTGCAAAATCCCCCTTATGTTGCCTAGTGCAAGACTTATGCACACTCTCAGCAACCCCTCTTCCATACCTCAATTAACAGCGTCCATATCCACTCCGTGGTCCAAGCTGAAAACTCAGACATCTGGAAACCCCATCTCCCTAAAGCCTTACATTCAATCGTTGGGCTAGACTCTATCTCTTAAGTCTACCCCGTTGTCTCCTTTGGAAACGTTGCTAAAATCTCCTTGAGTCTTCATGTCTCATCTGACAATAGCCTCAGCCTCCTCAGACCATTAGGATTTATTATTCACAATGAAAGCAGACTCCATCCTCTGCACTGCCAACCAGGAGTCACAACACTTCAAACTTTAAAACATTTGAATGATTCCTTATTACCTTGAACAATCAATAATGATCTGCTCTTCATCACCTGGCCCCAACCTAGTCTCATCGCCCACTGCAATCAAAGGACAACCTTCTTTCACCCCTTTTCCCATCGTTGCCCAATTTCCCAATATGTCAACTCCAGCACACTCTGGAAATTCCTAGAATATGTTGTGCAATTTCAGGTCTCTATGCTTCTGCCCACATGGTTTCTCTTTCTAAAGTATCCCTTCTTCAAAGCTATTAACTCCTAATTCATTCTTCAAAGCCCTTGAATTCTATCTTTTCTTAAACTTACTGTCTCCCTGCTAAGACGGCCACCCCCAAGGCCCACCACTCCTTGCGCTTATTTCTAATACATGACTTGAATACTGCTTTATAGCTGGTGGCACATATGCTGCTTCGCTGCAGAAGACTGACCTCTTTGACTGTGACAAGATTCCCATGCATCAACCCTTGAGCTCAATCTACAATAGAGACCAAAACACCATTTGTTCCTCTCTTCAAGCAGCTTATAATCTAATCCACATTGTGCTGACTTCACCCCTTACTGACAGATAAAAAGAGTTCTTTTTGAAATTGATAAACAGTATCCCCAATTATTATACTCTGAAAATAAAATTGACATAATACACACATATATTTCACTGTGACACGTTTTTTTTTGTTTGATTTCTGTTTTTAATGAATAAAACACCGGACAGAATACGAGCCATTGTAAATGCCTTGTGTAGCTGCGATAAGCAGAATGCACCAAGGTGATGTGATAACGAAACAGCTGTGGAAGCATGAAACAAAACTACAAAATAATGATACCACAGCTCTATAATTCTCTGACTTCCACCGCCTCTCAGAATAGCTGAAAGGGATCTGTTGAGCTCTGGAAGCCAAACAGTCAAACACGACTTCAGACTGAAAATTACTTTATGGTCACACCCATAGACTGGATGGTGATGGACCCTGATTACATGAGGGATTCAAAAGGAGTCCTGAGGTGAAAACATTACAAGAATGGTTTTCTATTAAGAAAATCCATCATTAAGAAGAAAAGTGAATTTTTAAAAACCATAACCAAGGAAAAGTTTCTAAGTGGTAAGACATGAAAATACAACTTGAAATTCTTTTGTCTTAAAAAACAAAAAAAACTATTCATATGTATGGCATTTATATGGTGCTCTCTAATCTATTTGAGAAGCATATGAGCAAATCTATGCAAAGAGATATCCTGAAATGTGATGTCATATTCCTTATGAAAAAAAAAAAATACCTTCCTTTTTCACAATGTCAATTAAAAACAAATTTAGCTTTAAAACTCCATGACCTCTACCATTTTTTTAGGTTAGCTGAAAAGGATCTATTGACTAGCTTTGTGAGCTGAACAGTTGAATGCTACTTTAGATAGAAAATTATTTCTTTCACTCTATAAGAATAATTATCACGGCGATTACACAATTATTATAATTATATCTGTAAGAACTGTTATTGGGAATTTATCTCTTGAAACAGTCTCATGCCTTGCAGGGGACATTTATCTTTTTTAATGATCACCAACACAAGTGTCTTTTCTTGTAGCTATATAAGTGATTTTACCTCTTTCTATTAATATCCTCTCGCAGGCTTTAGAAGCCAAAGGAGACAGCCCCCACATTTTTCTCCTTAAAGACATTGTTTCAGTTAAGCCAGGCCTGTGGCAGTTTTTGAGACAGAAAGCTTACACTTCCCCTTCATGGCAACACAACCTTCACCATGTGCTTTCCTAAATGGATGGAAAACCCCCCAAAAAAGCCCCTCCAATCTGTGTTTCATAAACTGTACTCCAAGAGAAGTAGCAATAAAGTTTATTACAGACCTAAAGTATCTGCATAAACCCGGTTAATTGAAAAGTGGGTGGAGAAGGCTGCCAAATTAAATGTTTACATTAGCACAGCTGTATTGTAAAAACATTCTGCCCCCTGTGCTTTGTAATTATAAGATATTTCTGGACTGTGTATCTCTACAAAGTTTATCTCCACTGCCAAGAGTGTCTTGGCACGGAGCGGCTGCAGCTCTTGGCAGCCAGGAGCCCTGCGCGCGGGCAGGATCTAAAATGGCTGCCAAGCGGCCTCCTGAAATGTCGCCGGCCTGGCCCGCCTCACCAAGGGCAGAGGGCAGCCGGCGGCCGGGCAGACCCACGACGGCCTTGCAGGAAGCCAAGACGCACATTTCCCACAGAAAGATGGCCTGCTATCAAAACTTTTTTTTTTTTTTAAGTTGCTTGAAAAACTATAAAGCAATATTGCAATGTTCCAAGTTATAAAGTGGAGACAGGGGTCTTTTCTGAATCCCTCTCAGCTCCACATGTCAGTGACGCCTATGCCCACAACGTTTGCTACTCATGAGAGGAACTCATGTAATTTTCTGGGGAAAAAAGTAAAGTCAGAACTCCCCACTACAGGGAAATACACTACAGAAAAGCTTGAGCAAAGACCACATTTTCCCATTTGCAATGCACGATTCTGACCAGATTTAGAGTCTGTGGCAAAGCACGTGTATATGCAAAATGAAAACCAAAAAACTAATCTGCTTCCTTCTCTTTCGTTAAGGAGCAATGCTTCTTTTACATTGTTAAAGTAACGAATTTGAAGGGGGAAAAAGTTTTCTATGGCAAATATCCATAGCACAAAACCCACTTAATTGTAAAAATTGAGACCAAATCCATAGTGGCTGCAAGTTCCAAGAGCTGACCAAAAGGAGGAAGGGCTGGGGAGAGAGGGACTGCATGGAACTCCAGCCATCCAGTTTACTCCTGGGTGTGTGTGTGTGTGTGTGTGTGTGTGTGTGTGTGTGTCCAGTTTACTCATGTGTGTGTGTGTGTGTGTGTGTGTTCAGTCATATCTGACTCTTTATGACCCCACCCAGTTTACTCCTGGTGTGTGTGTGTGTTTGTGTTTTCAATCATATCTGACTTAGTGACCCCATAGAGTGTAGCCTTCCAGGCTCCGCTGTCCATTGAATTTTTTCAGGCAAGAATACTGGAATGGGTTGCCATTTCCTCTTCCAAGGGATCTTGCTGACCCAAGGATCAAACTCACATCTCCTGGGTCTCCTGCATTGGCAGGTGGATTCTTTACCACTCAGCCACCTGGGAAGCCCTTACTCCTGGTAGGAATGTACAAAACACTTGAATTATAAAAGTACAGCTAGATCTTGCAAGATGTGTACTGTCTCTGTCTTATCTTTTCTCTCTTAGACTTAAGTCCCAGCTAAAATGCTATGTTCACAGCTGCCAAATACTGCATAATAAGGTCACTAGATTTTTCTCTTTTAGGGTGTTCCACAATTTTAAGCCCAGGTTGAGAGACACAGTAGGCCTGGTATACTATCCTATAATCATTATTGGCAGTGATTAGGTTTCCGTAATTCTAAGCTTCAACTGAATCCAACGTTGCCTCTGCTGAGAGATAATTCAGAGGTGAAAGATGAATTCTATGATGCTGACACAGACCGGTGCACTCATTATACGCATAGTGCTTATTCCCCAAATGCCCAGGCTTTCTAGCTTTAATTATAAGTCCACACACTCAGCACAGCCACACCAATAATTCCTATTTTATTTTTTAAAATCCCCATAATAGAAGAAACTCTAATGTCTCTTTAATGGTGTATTCTGAATACTGTTCTTTCTCCCGTACTCATCTGAAATATATATAAAGGTGCCTATGTACACATACTTCTTAAGCCTTTTTAAGGCAGAAAATTTTCTCACGATTATTATAATCCTGCACAAAAACACATATGGGAATTTTTAGCCATTGTTTAATTAGTTATCAAGAGAGTCAGTCACATAGCTGTACAATAACAGGCTGGTGAACCAAAGTTGGTGTGTTCAGAAAATATTCACTATTAACTTACTAATACTTTTAAAACTTGAGCTTCATTTTTTTTTCACTTTCAAGTAAGTTTATGGTTTGATACCATTAACTTCTTTTCTTCCTTGAGAGTTCCCAAATTCTAAAATGACAAACTATTCGATAAGCAGAGGAATTTAACAAATGTTGATCTATCACCTACTACAGGTAAAGACTCTGCTATAACATACAGAAAGAGGAGATTAAGACATGTTTTACACAAAACACTAAAAAATAGTTTCAGATTTTTTTCTTATGTGAGTCATTTCAGGTACATATTGCCAAGCAGATATATTCTGTATCCCCAACTAAAGTACAAATGTCTAAAAATCATACACGTTATGTCTCACTGAGTACACACGACAGTGAAATACATATAAAATAGATCCCCCCACTGGGAAGGATCCTAGTGCGAATAAATGCAATTAGTTACATAAAGCACCAGTGCCTCTTATGTTGTATGTGTTTAAATGTTCTATACCCTACCCTCTCCTTCATCAGCAGATACCTTCTGGAAAAAGAGCAATAAAATGATGGTAAGGCTAATAGTCAGTGGGCATTTCTTTACTTGTCCAAGAGTGTTCTCAGTACTCTAGGTGGATTTCTTCCTTGCAATAAACACTGTGTGATAGGTATTATTATTATTAGCCCCATTTTCAGGTAAGAAAATTTGCCTCAGGCTATTCCACAAACAACTAAAACAGCCAGGAATTAAACTCAATCAAATCTGACTGCAGAGTCCCATATAAATCTGCTAGTTTCTCAAATTAGAAGTGTCACCATCAGACTGAGAGAGGCCACGTAGAGGTTACTCCTCTACAATTACAAGGTTTTTTGGGCAACCTTCCTAATTTTTGACACATAATGTCCCAATTTTCCTGGCGGAAGCCTCACTTGAATGAAGGCTGCTGACTGTAGTGAGTTTATATTGTGGTTTGGTAATGTGCACAGGCTGGGAGAAGGATGAGACCAGAAAACCCTTTTTGCCCGTGGCAGGCCACAAATTGAGGACTAAGTTGCTGCATGCAGTTGAATGGCAAAGGGCCAGTTCAGCATGAGCAGCTCAGTGCTGTGATAACACGTGACCAACAGACACCCTTTTCAAAGTCACTGCCCTCTTCACTCCCCACAAACCACCTAATCGCCCACCAAAGTTCCAAGACTTCACCACAGGCTCAAGTAATTCCCCCTCTAAGCCACATCTTGCAAATGACAGTCTGATTTCTCCCCCTGTGCCACTTTTCCCTTGAATGTTACTGCAGGCTTAGTTGTACTTAACCAGGGTTTGGGGTCTGATCTATTTGTCTACTGATAAAACATGGCTGCAGGGAAGAGCCAGCTTCCATTGCCACCTGAAAGAGATCCACCAACCCCACTCTCACCACATCCTTCTTCTCCTCGGATGAATGAGATTCAGAGAAAAAGTACAAGGGCAAAATGCTTCTTTGCTTCAGTTTAGGTGGTTAGTTTCAATACAGAGCACAGAATCATCAAACTCACAAGGTCAAGCAACACAGGACGATGTCTCCACTTGAAAATACAGCCAGCCACACCCAGGATTCAAACTCTAAGATGAAAGATTATTTCCCACCCCCCAAATAGTTTTATTTCCCCCCCAAAGTCACTTTGAATCATCTTTCACATTTTATTCTCTCATCTGTAATCTTATTTTAATAACCTCAAGACAGATTATTTTTAGAACTCAAGGCCAAGTTCTGGCTCATCTTTAAGAGAATAAACAACTAGGTGTTAAATTCAATGGCTGTTTGAATTTTCATTGCAGTTGGCACCCATTCTAACATCAAGGTTAAACTGTCAAAGAGACATAAATTAAGCATATTTCTAAATTTGTTAATTCAAGAAAACTGAATTACTCTCACTTCCACTCCAAACAAAACCACAGATGAATTTATGTCTCAGAAACTTTAGTATGAATTAAGATCAGACTTACTCATACTAACTTACTCAAATCCATAAAAACAAACATGGCCTAAACTTATTCTACGGCCTTGCAAGGGTAATATACTAACACTCTCTGGGTAGTTTTACTCACCAAAGATTTTTTTAAATAACTGTTCAGAACTACTTTTTATAAAATAGTATAAAATTTACCCATATTCCCCATATTATGGTCACTCCAATGACCATAATATAAAAATCATTTTGCCAAAAAAATTTCCTGGAAATTTTCCACATTTGAGGTGCCTGTGATTACTTTCACAAACTGAAAAAGACCACTCAACATTCTTTGAAGGTGCACAGTATTTTATTTAGGGGAGAAAGTACATATTTCAAAACACACAAAAATATTCATCATTTTTCAAATAGCTGCAGCATGAAATTTACCTAGACCTGATTCAGTCTATTTTTATATTAATTTTCAATATGATATGATTTCTGCCCTCATTCCCTACTTGAAACACTCTACCTTTAGAGTGGTAGGCAGAAAATGTCAAAAGTGGAAGAAGAATGAAAATGTATGAAAATAAAAATGCTTTCTGATTAAAAAAAATAAGTTTTCTGATAACTTACATGTCAGAACAGACAGGAAAGAAACATTTAATGCTGCTTACTCATAGATTTCTTTCCCACATAATCTGCACAAAACTAGGTTATCTCTGCCTTTTGAAGAATTAGTAGATCATAGACTAATATTTTTTTACATAAATAATGAGAAAATGCTGCAGATTATGCTTCAGGCTGTTTTTCACCGAGTTTGTTGTTTTTTTTTTTTTAAATAGTCATTCTTACCACTTACTTAAGAATGTTCCTTTCATCATTAAATAATTGTTCATCTCAAATACTAAGCTGGTATTTCTTTAAACAAAGGCCATGTTATTACACTGCTGATAACTTTAGGTTTAGAAGAAAAAAAGAATCAAAACTGATCAGCAAATGCAACGACGAGTCCTGACAAAGACTCAACATTTATTAGAAGGCAATTGCTAGAGAACGTGGCCTTAATTGTGCATACATATTTTTACTCATTAAGATGAATAACCAATAAAATCCCACACTATGGTGTCCCAGCCTTATAACACATTTATAAAGTTTCTTAAAGGTTCTGGCAGGGGGCCAGCACAGTCCATTAACTCTTTGCAAGTTGTAAAAAGAAGAAAAGTCATTTCAGTCTGTTTTGTGGTTATGAATGAAACAGCAGGCAGCCTGTATGGAAACGTCACTTTGGATATGGTATTGGTAATGGATGCTTTGCTGCTCAATCAGAATAGTGTGGGGAGAAGTTAATGCACCCCACACAACCCAAGCCCTGATGCACTGCAAAACTAATCTAGTTAAAGGTGGAGGGAAATGAGCAGAGGACTTCAGGTTCAGAAGATCTGTTTATTCCGCTAGTACACTGTCACACTGCATCTGGATAATCGTGCCCACTGTGAAACACAAAATTATAGAATGCATTTGAAGTGATGAGGACTGCTTTTCCCTGATTATTCTTTTTCCTAACAAAACATGCCTTCTGGGGCATCCACTTAGTCAAGTCTGGACTGTAAATTAGTAAAACATCTTTAAGTTAATGTAAGAGGCAAAATTCTACCTTGTAACTCTCTGTTTGGCACACTTGAATTAAGTCATACAAATCACTGCAATGATTGGTAGCTTGTCTTTTGTCTCTGACTTTGCCTAACAATTTGAATTGGAGAGCGATATTCTCCCCAAAGCTTTGCAGGGCCATCTGTTCTCATTTTTCGTGACACTACAAACATTTTCCTTTGGAAAATGGATTCAGTATTTTGCTTCCTTTTCAGAATGAAGAGTGGAAAACTTGAATGAAACTAAATATATAAAAAGGCATCCAAGTTGTACAACTAAAGTTGTAAATGTGGAGGGCATTTAAAACATTTTTCTTCCGGTTAAGATCTCTACCCTTTCTTCTGCTCCAGGATCGGAAGTAAAGTTCCTAATTTTTCTTAAAAAATGTTTTTACAAAAAATAATTTGAAGTATTTACAAGATCGGGAAAAAAAAAAACCTAGGAAAAGATTAACAACCTTGAGTTTGAGAACACCAAAAATTTAGAACAGCTTTACAAACTGTTTTTGGCATTTCAATGGTGAAGGAAATACTAAAATATAAGCATACACAAACACACACACACAGAGTCTTCTTAAATTCCCAACCCAATATGAATAGCATCATTAGTCAGTTACTTCTGATTGTTAAAACCACAAATTGGCTGTAATGATCTGTCACTTCATATAAGGCCAAAATATAAATTTTCAAGCAGAAGAGGTAATACAATAAGTACAATAGAAAACATTTTCATTATTTTAATTTTGTTCTGTTTAAAATTGTGCTAGGAAAAAGAAGAAAGAATATTTTGAACTTTCACAGGTAAATGTTCTTGAATGAGTCCTAAAAACTTCCCATTTCAAATTTCATTTATTCAGAGTCAGTTTTAATATGTATCAAGATAGCTGTATCTCTTGTACACTGCAGATTTTCCAGGAAGTTATTATGTAATGTATTTCTGACTCAGTAAAACTAAAGGAAATCCTAGTTAACAGGTTGAAATTATACTGAAATCATATATCTGCATGTATATGATTATTTTGTCTCTGTTTAGACTAAAAGCCAAATACTTAATAATCATTCCCTAAAGCTTAGAATATTTATAGCATACATATATGTCTACCATGTTAGGAATCACTCCAACTTGGGAAAAACCCAAGATAAAAATGCAATTTTTCATTTAAAAAAATATTGCCCTTAACTTCATGTCCATGATACTGTATTTTTAAAATATGCATTGTCTTTGTTTAATAGCAATATTACCTGTGTTAATTTTTTCAATCTGGAATTAGAATTAATTTTAAAAACTGCATTTGAAAAACAACCTGAATTCAGGTATTAATGGATCTGGGAGATTTCTTAAAAGGAATACACTTCATTCCCTAGAATACTAGTATGGAACTAAATAGAAATGTACAGAAACAGAATATATGGGTTATAAAGATTTATTTACACTAGTTAATTTAGAAAGTAAAATAAAATAATCTTAGTCACTTTAAAATGACATTACTATAAAAAGTAGTGCAAATGGAAAAAAGCCTTGACCACTCCACTGTCTACTTCTAAAAATATTAGGATAATTCCTTAAGGCAAGGAACCAACAAACGGTAATTCAACAGAAGACGCAGAGTCCAGAGGCAGGAACAAAGGAAGGTAAAGGGAGTAGGTGATGAGGGTGAGGGCAGAGGTTTGTTCGTTCATCACAGAAATGCTACCCACCCAGCACAGCCGTACTGATCATCTCTCTACCTCTCATACCTCCCCAGTTGGGGGGCACCCTTCAGGTCAGGCCTCTCCTGGACCCTACAGTGAAGTGTGAGTTGAACCATATGGTGGCATGTTATTAAAATGACTAACTTTTTTTATGACAATGATATTGCCCTTAAAGGAAAGGAAGTGTGTACTTTGGAAAGATCTTCAACATCAAATAGTGAACAAAACATTAAAATATTTAAAGAACTGTCTCTCAGTTCCCATCAAAGGAATACATCCCTGGGCTTCATAGATAACTGCATTTTAGCTGGTATTAATTAACACTACCGCCTAGTGTAAATGCAAAGAAAGTGCCACTTTTTAAAGAAGCGCCACCTCTACAGGTAGGTGTGTGTGTGTGCGCCCAGTTGTGTCCGACTATTTGAGACCCCATGGACTGTAGCCTGCCGCACTCCTCTGTCCATGGAATTTTCCAAAAATACTGGAATGGGTTGCCATTTCCTACTCTAAGGGACCTTCCCTACCCAGGGATCGAACCCTCATCTCTTGCCTCTCCTACATTGGCAGATGGATTATTTACTACTAATGCCACCTGGGAAGCCCAGAGGTAGGTAGGTGGGCATTCCTAAAAAATGAACTGTTTCCATGCTGCTGCTGCTGCTGCTAAGTCGCTTTAGTCGTGTCCAACTCTGTGCAACCCCATAGACGGCAGCCCACCAGGCTCCTCCATCCCTGGGATTCTCCAGGCAAGAACACTGGAGTGGGTGCTTCCAAGCTAAAGAGACATAAGTATATAAAATTTCAGAGAGATCCTAGCATACCTCTACGAAGAACTTCTAGAACCTGCTTAAATGAACAAATCAAAAGACTCATATTAATAACCACTATACTTCTATTTAATTGATGAAAGCAAAACTACTCCCAATTCATTTTAAGGTGTGATGAGTCACATAAACCACTCATTGACTTAAATTACTCACACGCTTCTGCTGCTGTTCTGTAAGGTTATATAAATAATTATACCCTCATTTAATTTTTAAGCTGAATCACCTCTTAAAGGACAAAATTAAAAATATTAAAGTAGAGTACACCTCACAATGTGTTGGTTAAATATCTCTAGAAAATAAGAATTAAGAAAAAGTCAGAAGGAAACTAACAACTTAAGGTAAGAGTCAATACAAAACACAGGATTTGAAGTTTCAAAGCAAAAATTTCCTTATTAAAACTAAGTGGGTTTCCGACTGATTAATTATGTGAATAAATTAGGAAATCACCTTAAAATATTGTAATTCTTCCAAACAAAAACACATTTCTAAAAAGTCTATTCTTATAATATGGCCTATAACACATGTTTAATAAACATTTGCTAGATAAATGGACTTAAACTATGCAATAAAAACAATATCACTCACATTTATAAAGCTTTACGACCTACAAAACACTTTCACATACGCTACCTTATCCTAACAGCAGTGTTGGTAGTTATTATTAACCCCATTTCATAGATAAGGAAATTAAGGCTCAAAGAGATTGAATGTTTTACCCAAGGTCATAGACCTAATAAATTCACTGCTTAGAGAATAATTAGCTTAAGTTTAGAGAAGTCACTTCCTTCTTCCCGATTCTATTTGGAGACACATAAACATAACATTCATTGCATGTGAAACACAAGCAAATATTATATATCAGTCACTGCATACTTAAATCATGTGCCTATTTTCATTTATACTTTTGTAGACACACTTTTGAAAAGGTAATATAACATAATTATATCTTCCTTTCAAAAATTCTCTGATAATCCTCTCATTGCTTAGGATGTTTACACAGCCTAAAGACAGAGCAGAGTCAGGAGACTCATGTCTTAGTTATCAACCACCAGTAAGTTCATCTTTGATAAGTTACCTATTCACCCCAGCTCTCAGGTTCATCATAAGTCAAATAAGGGATTTATAATAAACACCTTCTAAATTCTTTCTGTCATCCATGCTCCACAGCAGTGGTTCTCAAGCTTTCCTGCTGCTGCTACTGCTAAGGCACTTCAGTCGTGTCCGACTCTGTGCGACCCCAGAGACGGCAGCCCACCAGGCTCCCCCGTCCCTGGGATTCTCCAGACAAGAACACTGGAGTGGGTTGCCATTTCCTTCTCCAATGCATGAAAGTGAAAAGTAAAAGTGAAGTCACTCAGTCGTGTCTGACTCTTCGTGACCCCATCGACAGCAGCCTACCAGGCTCCTCCGTCCATGGGATTTTTCAGGCAAGAGTACTGGAGTGGGGTGCCATTGCCTTCTCAAGCTTTAACATGCCTACAAATCACCTGAAGAGTATATTCTAACCCAGTTTCAGGCTTATCTTCAGAGATCTGATTATTAAATCAGAATGGGGCCCATGACTCTGCCCTGCTAAGAAGCCCATGACAGATCGGATGCTGCTAGTTTGGGAACCACACTTTATAAACTATAAATTTGTATTCTTTTTCACATTTTGACTCTCCATCTCTATTTTCTTGGCCCTACTTGTGTTTACACATTTGAAATGTATTCTTACTGTACTGAATATAAAAGTCCCGCTGAGACCTGCTTATTCAGAAGTGCAGTGAGCATAGAAGGAGGCATGCACTGTAGAGATGGTCATCATCCTGGATAATTTGAACTAGAAAAGATGCTATTTACTTAAAATATGTACATACACTGCGCCTACGCTTATATGTCCATTAAGAAAATCTGGAAAGAGAAGAAATTTAGGAATGAGTGAAGCATTAAGAGAGAAACAAGGGGAAGAAGGACATTTGCTTTTCATTTTTACCTATATGTGTATATAATGATTTTCTGTAAATGTATTACTTATTAATTTTTTAAGTAAATAGGTGTGTAAAAATAACTCATGTCAAGCTCATTAATGGGGTTCTTAGTAAAGCAAGAAAAGAAAAATAATGGCTGGCACAATTTTTATTTAATCTCCAAAGACACCAACTAGAACATAAGTTTCTATAGACTCTGTAGTATATTTGTAACTGAAAAAAAAAAAAACAGGAAGTAAAACAAGGAGCTTAAAAAATTTTGTTTCTGGTGTACATTTAATGCTGGTCAATGAAAAATAGAAGTGATAGCTCTGAACATGTGCAAATACTAGTTGAAGGCCATTTTATGAATAAATGATTGTTAAAAGTTAACTAACAAGGAAAGATTTGGGTATTTGAGAACAAAAAAATGTCAGAAAACAAGTGTGTGAAAAGTTATACTGAAGTGAGAATTTTTCCTATTCTAAATTTATAATGCATTCAGATTCAATTGTAAATAAAGTAAAAAGTACATCAACAAAAAGTCATAAGAAAAAGAATTACAAACTGTTACTCTAAAAACTATCAGATAAACTTCAAGGATTACTTTCAAGAGTCAGATAAAGATGGACCATTTGTTAATGGAGGTTTTCTCTGAATGATGAACTGAGATGGAGTCTAACTTCCTACCTTATACACTTCTACAATATGGCAATATTAGTACAAAAGCAATTATTACTCTTGTTATCTAAGCAAAATTTAATAAAGAATTCTCAACCTGCTTGTCCACTTATTTGCATTATAACTTGGATGAATGGCCCAATATCTCAGAGCTCCTTTAATCAATTTGTAAAAGATAAAAAAGTAACCTCTTCCAAGCAGGCCTGTAGTGAGAATTGAGACACTGCATGTAAATTCCCAACACAGTGCCTTGTTCGTGGTGAGTGTGCAATAAATAATAGGTATTATCATTGCTCTTAGTAATGACGATAAAGCTGGTACATTTCCAATTCTATCTGACACAGCAGAATCTCAAGTTAGTCACATATAATATTCAATATGAAGAAAAACACAGATGCTTCCCTGGTGGCTCAGAAGGTAAAGAATCCGTCTGTAATGCGGGAGACCTGGGTTTGATCCCTGGGCTGGGAAGATCCCCTGGAGGAGGGCATGGCCACCCACTCCAGTTTTCTTGCCTGGAGAATCCCCAAGAACAGAGGAGCCTGCCAGGCTCCAGTCCATGGGGTCACAACGAGTTGAACATGACTAAGCAACTAAGCACAGCACAGCACTGTATGTCTAGAAAACACAGGGTGCCGAAGGCGAGCTAAGAAGCTAAGGGTCAGTGGTCAAGAATTTTTGTTTTCTCATTTTTCTAAAATGAATTTAAATAAAAAATAAAACACCTAAATCATTTTAAACTAATGGTCATCTGCAAAAAATAAAATATATATATATATATAAAATTGACAAGCAAGCTGGAGTAATGCCACAGGGAAGGTCTGCATTAACAGGGAGGCATCTATTAGTTTATCCACTCTGCTGACCCCTCAAAAAGTCCTGTGAATATGGGGCAGACACAAAAGAAGTTCAGGTATGAGAAAGGCCAGAAGCAGGACTCAGGTGGGTGCCACCAAGGTTTACCTGTATCCATTGGTAGGAATGAAGATTCTGTGCATGTGTGTGTAGAAAGTTGAAGAGGAGGTAAAATTCCACAAACATAAGTGAATCCCAGAAGAAAGATACTGTATGCTCCAAAGGGTTTACATTACCCTTGCTACAACACCAAGGTCAAGGCCACATTAACAGTCACTTCAATTCCATCACACTCACGTGACACTACGAACTATGCTGTATTTGCCAAAATTGCTTTTAGAGTCATGCTAAAGAAAGGAAAATAAGTATACTTTCCAGTAAAAAATCTGCATCCGGCAGCCCAGCAACTAAAAGTCATTTATTTCACAAGGAATACTCTGGCCTGTTTGTATAGGACATGATGCTTTACACTGCAAACTAAAATAGCTATCCCCATCCATCTTCTAAAATATCGCCATAGCAGCATAAGTAAGTTATGAATAATTTTTGGAAAGTGCTGTTGGGCAGAACTCAATAAAATTAAGTGGAAAATATGTGAAATGATTTAATATCTGAATTCTTAAGTATGCTATACTCAAAAGTCATATTCCATGTACTGAGCTGACCATTTTGATCAACTGCCTTATGATGCCCAAAGGAAAAATAGTATGAATAGTAATTTCCAAACCTTCTGGGCAATAACTTGGCACAGGTTACATCTTTTACATATATAATATGCAACCCACACTAATCCCTATTTAAAGCAGACAGAATCTAAATTAGATTGCCTTACAAATTATTTCTGGAGTGTGCATGAACAACCAAAAGATTAAGATATAAATTATCTAATTATTTAATAATGTTGAGAGATAGAAGAAAAAGATACAAACTAAGCAAACTCTAAATTTACATTATTTTGGAAGACTCATAAAATCCTGCTCTGAGTGCTCATATTGCTAATTATTTTATTTGAGATAGATAAACAGGAGGGTCACTCTGAGGGAAGAGAAAATCAGAGTAAGAAAATAAAATATTTATAGGCAGTGAGGGGTGCAACAGTGTAAGTCATTAGATCCTGCTGTGAGTGAGTGAGTGAGTGAGTCCAAGTCGCTCAGTCGTGGCTGACACTTTGAGACTACTTTGCCAATAAACTGTATTTTCTTTTTCTTTTTTAATTTTTGGGCCGCACCAGGATGTATGCAGGATCTTAATTCCTGGACCAGGGATTGAACCCATGCCTTGTGAATGAGAAGTGTGGAGCCTTAATCACTGGATCACCAGGGAAGTTCCCTAAACTGTACTTTCTGAAGCAGACTTAGTCTCCTCTGTGATTGCTGAGAGTTCTTCTATTACTCTGTGCCACTAACAGCATTTTTAAGAAGAAAACAAAGATTACTGAACCTAACAAGGGAATAAAAATAATGAGGTGTGAACGACAAGGCAGCATTTGGGAAGGAATACATTTTCCCGAAGGAAAAATACCGAAGGAATAGGCCAGTTGTCCAGGAAATACAGACAAACATGATCACCATATTCAAGCCAAATATAAAATGAAATATTTTAAAAAATTTACAATTGTTTTGTTTCCATGATACATTCAAGAATCTGATTCCAAATTACAAACTCCAAACTGTGTTTCTGATTTCACTGCTTTTCTTAAACTACCATAAATGTTTTTCCTCAAGCAGCACCTGATAAAACCCAGATCCTACCCACTGGCATTTTATTCAAGCCAACAGATCTTCGAAAAGGCTCCTGAAAAAGATTTTTCATACATTAATCTGAGACTGAAGGTCCTGGGCAAGCACAAGTGAAGTATTATAGAACTCTGAGTTGGACTCCTGGCCACCAGAGAGATCAATGACTATTCACGTCACTCAGCTAGTCCACAGAGATCCCTTCATTTCTATATTTGATTTTGGTATTTAGTTTATTAGCGATTTTACCAAGGGCCACAAGAGGCTATTACTACTGCCCAGGGTTGGTCAAGTGTTTGGCATCTGAAATGCATGGTCCCTTTTTCCCCATGAGTCCAAAGTAGAAAAGTATTTCTTTCAATACACTGATCTTATCATAGCTGATGACATATTTCTATTAGCCCGTAGTCTCATAAGTTCAGGCACTTTCAGTTATCGATCTACCAGCCATTGCCATCATCAAAAGACACTTATTAAGTACTTGTTTGTTTACATTGCTCTTGGAGGCACGACACTGAGTGATTGTTTTTTAAAGAAACACTTGCTATCCTCTAGGGAACGTAAAACCATTCCTCTCTTAGTCTATTACTAGCTCTAACTGGAGACCATTAAATTACCGCCTCAGTCTCCAACTACAAAAACATTTCTTAAGTGCTCAGTTCAGTTCAGTCACTCAGTTGTGTCCGACTCTCTGCAACCCCATGAACTGCAGCACGCCAGGCCTCCCTGTCCATCACCAACTCCCGGAGTCCACCCAAACCCATGTCCATCGAGTCGATGATGCCATCCAACCATCTCATCCTCTGTCGTCCCCTTCTCCTCCTGCCTTCAATCTTTCCCAGCATCAGGGTCTTTTCCAATGAGTCAGCTTTTCACATCAGGTGGCCAAAGTACTGGAGTTTCAGCTTCAACATCAGTCCTTCCAATGAACACCAAGGACTGATCTCATTTAGGATGGACTGGTTAGATCTCCTTGCAGGCCAAGGGACTCTCAAGAGTCTTCTCCAACACCACGGTTCAAGAGCATCAATTCTTTGGCACTCAGCTTTCTTTATCGTCCAACTCTCACATCGATACATGACCACTGGAAAAACTATAGCATCTTAAGTGCTAGTTCTTCATTAAAAGGTAGCTAATGAAAGAGGAGAGTGAAAAAGTTGGCTTAAAGCTCAACATTCAGAAAACTAAGATCATGGCATCTGGTCCCATCACTTCATGGGAAATAGATGGGGAAACAGTGGAAACAGTGTCAGACTTTATTTTGGGGGGCTCCAAAATCACTGCAGATGGTGACTGCAGCCATGAAATGAAAAGACACTTACTCCTTGGAAGGAAAGTTATGACCAACCTAGATAGCATATTCAAAAGCAGAGACATTACTTTGCCAACAAAGGTACATCTAGTCAAGGCTATGGTTTTTCCAGTAGTCACGTATCGATGTGAGAGTTGGACTGTGAAGAAAGCTGAGTGCCGAAGAATTGATGCTTTGGAACTGTGGTGTTGGAGAAGATTCTTGAGAGTCCCTTGGACTGCAAGGAGATCCAACCAGTCCATTCTAAAGATCAGTCCTGGGTATTCTTTGGAAGGAATGATGCTAAAGCTGAAACTCCAGTACTTTGGCCACCTCATGCGAAGAGTTGACTCATTGGAAAAGACTCTGATGCTGGGAGGGATTGGGAGCAGGAGGAGCAGGGGACGACAGAAGATGAGATGGCTGGATGGCATCATGACTCGGTGGACGTTGAGTCTGAGTGAACTCCGGGAGTTGGTGATGGACAGGGAGGCCTGGTGTGCTGCAATTCATGGGGTCACAAAGAGTCAGACACGACTGAGTGACTGAACTGAACTGAACTGAATAAAACTCATGTAGATAAGCCAGTTTGGAAGAAATTTTGATTTTTAGCCTTTTTTCATCCTTAAGATATGGCATCTGATGGAGTTTTTTTACAACTTGTATCTCCTCTCTGCCACATTTAAAGGCTTTTCCATTTTTAAAACGTGGTATGTTTAGGATTACCAATATTTTCAATAAGAATAGCAAATCTAAGGTGCAAATAATGATATCATTTATCATCTTGATATAAACATTACTATTTATTATCTATATATAAATTTAGGTTGTTGGATAGATGGGCAGAGCTATATTGTGTCCTGAGAAATTTTAATATAGAGTCATCTTGTGGCACTAAGTTAAAGAAAAGTTTGAGTTGAAAAGATTTTTCCAAATAGGATGTAATTTAGGGTTACAATGTCAAAACTATAAACCTCAAATTAAGCTTACTAACTGTTTTGGTTTGCAGACTCATTTACTCAAAATCACAGACAACTCTACATTTGTTGCAAGAGAATGAACTCAAGGCAGGATCTTATTCATTCACATGTTATTCCTGTTTTATGTCTTATGGAGGAGGCATGCTTGCTGGGGTTTGTTTTGTTTTGTTTCTTTTACTAAATGGTGAGTAATGTTACAGAGATAAATGTAACTGCCTACCAACACTCCAGGGAAGAATTCAGGAAGAAAGCTTGAGTAAATAACACTACATTTGACAACATTTAAATGGCAACGCACTCCAGTATTATTGCCTGGAGAACTCCATGGACAGAGGAGCTGGTGGGCTTCAGTCCATGGAGTCACAAAGGGTGCGACACGACTGAGTGACTTTCACTCTTTGATGAGATTTAAGAAATTCAGGGTTCTTCAGATGACAAGAAAATGGCACATTCTTCTTTATATGGTGGAATTAAAGCTATGGTGAATAAAACAACACATCAAACATTCTCCTAGAAGCCAATATTTTGACTTGCTATGTCAGCATCTACCCTGTGACTCCAAAGGCCAAGCTTCCATGCCTGGGAACTGGAGCAACTTCCCCATGAGAGGATGGATCTGCACATCAGCTACTTCATCTCCAGCCCTGAGAGAGCATCAGAGCAGCCGCCCTCGTCTGTGGTAAACACTAATGTCAGCGTGCCATGCCTTCTTCACAGTGAGCCCAGGAATACCCCCTCGCCCCAGCAGGCTGGGGTCTGCTGGGCTCATGAGCCTCCTTTCCAGGTGGTGAGAAGGCAGAGTCAGGGAACAAGATCCCCTGACATCTCTCCACCCAGGATTACCAAACACATGTTCTAAATTTTTCTCATTAATTATTACTGATAATAATGACCATGTAGGTCCACTGCAAAGTCTTACATCACAAAGAGAACACCGTCCTTTCTAATTAGTACATGCATTATAAACAAGGTTAATGCACCTCTCTGAAGCTGTCGTAAAGCCCTTGTTGTGGTTCTCAGGCTCAGAGAGAGATGCTTTGATTCTGTTTCATGGATTGGAGTAGTGGAAAGACTTAGCATTCCCAAGTACTAAGAACGTATGGCGGGGGGACAATTAAGAGGCAGATTATTCTGCACAAGGGGTCTTCCTTCCTACCAAACCTAGAGTTCTAGGGAAATCGGAAGCCCTGCTTCCGGGAGCCTTGCTTTCTTCTTGGTGTCACTCAGGATGCTAGGCTCAGAGTGTCCTGGCCAGTGGACCACAGCCGACAGATCTCACATCTCAGTGTGCCTGTTACCCCCACACCCTCAACACTGACAAATCTCAGCCCTCCCCTTACTTCCTCCTCTTCTTCTGGCCCCTCTCCCAGCTCTTCACTCTTCCCTAAGAAACCCTCATTTCCTTTCCAGAAAACTTCCTTCATCAAAGTGTCACTTCCTCGTTTTTGCCGCATCTCATTATTAAAACTCAGGCAGGTCCAGACGATTTTCCACCACTCAGAGCTTCTGCTCTTCATCCAGTGAGACCTAGCTCTGCTCTTTCCCTCATCTCCCCAACACAAACACACATCCCATCCCTGTCTTCCTTCCTGGCCCTCTCTGCCCCTCCCAGGGACAGTTTTCTGCTCTGAACTAGATTTTATCCTGCCTACAGCCTATCTAGCTTCCTCCCAAGTCTATGAGCTTTTCTATGACCATAATTCACAGCAAGTTGCCAAACTTTGTGTGCCCAGGTCCAGTCAAATATTGACACAATCAGAAATCCTTCTGCCCTCCTGATTCAAGCTTCTGATTGATATCCTCACATTTCACTTGAAATCCAGAATCTTCTCCCTTGTAACCTGGCTACTATCCTATATCTCAAAGTGAAAGGCTTCTCTTGGCTTCAAAGGTTAACCCCTCCACCTAAATCCCAAAGTTTGAAATCTCCTATTCCTTGAATAATATTTCAAACAAGTGTTATACACTCAGTACTGAGCATATGCTAAAGTGTGTTAGTTGCTCAGTCGTGTCCGACTCTTTGTGATCCCATGGACTGTATCCCGCCAGGCTCCTCTGTCCATGGAGTTCACCAGGCTAGAATACTGGAGTGGATAGCCGTTTCCTTCTCTAGGGGATCTTCCCAACCCAGGGATCAAACTTGAGTGCCCTGCATTGACAGCAGATTCTTTAGCATCTGAGCCAGGAGGAAGCCCAATTGTAAGCTAGGTACTATGTAAAGATGCATTATCATACCCAGGCCTCACAATAACCCTATCAGATATTAATAGATTAGACTGAAACATTTAAGATTTCAGATATCCAACTGGTTTTCACCTATAGAACTGTTATTAGGCATTTATATAGGCAAAATTATTGGCTTCATTTCACAGTAGGAAAAACTGAGGCTCAAGGAGACAAAATAATTTCCCCAATGTCACACAACTAAGACCTCAGAGCTCAGGTCTCACTCCACACTGTCTCTGGAGCATGTCTCACACCCAACTTCGCAGACCTGGCCTTATCTGCAGATCTTTTCTTAGGCAAAGCTGATTTTTCCCTCCATTAGCTCCTTTAACAGCCAGACTAAGACCCATGTCCTTCCTTGAAGTTTTCCTAACAAATCTGGAACCAAGCTAATCCCAGTCTCCCTTGAATCCATGAGACAGTATCATGAACTCACCCATTTACGCCCTCTACCCCCCTCCTCATTCTTTACCAATGGGTTGCTAAACAACACAGTTGACAAGGACAAGAAACCCTAAAAGGGATGCCCCTTCCCCTCCTGTGCCACTATCTGCTCATGCATACAGTGAAGGTGTTAGGAAGGACTAGCAGTCCTCAAATTGGCTTCTAGATGAAACAGTGAAAATGAAAAAATTGAATTTAACTTAAAAGTGAAGTGCCACTATATAAAATAGATCAAGGTGAGCCTGATTTAGAGGGGGAGGCATAAAAAGACCACCTACTTAGCATCACCCACTATCTTTTCCTCCATAAACACAAATGACTACAAGCTCGGCTTGAAACTGGAGGTAGCAAGTTGTCAAGTCTCTTTGACCTTTGGGTCCCTCTTTCCAATACTCTGAAGAAGTCCTTCTCGAGCTGACCCGTACTAAGTCAGTACAAAACAGGGCATGTATGCGTGCTCAGCGTCCAAGCCATACCTATTCTTTTTGCGATCCCCTGGACTGTAGCTTGCTGGGCTCCTTTGTCCATGGGATTTTCCAGGCAAGAACACTGGGAGTGCATCACCATTTCCTTCTCCAGGGATCTTCCCAACCTAGGGATCAAACCTGTATCTTCTGCATTGGCAGGCAGGTTCTTTACCACTGAGTCACCAGAGAAGCCCAAATGGGACATAAGCAGTAATAAAGCCCTTTTGATATTAAAAAGACTTCCTCCCATGTCAACTGCTTCCAGTCTCTCATTTTTCCCAAACATTTTCTACATTCCACTATGGATGTGAGAGTTGGACTGTGAGGAAGGCTGAGTGCCGAAGAATTGATGCTTTGGAACTGTGGTGTTGGAGAAGACTCTTGAGAGTCCCTTGGACTGCAAGGAGATCCAACCAGTCCATTCTGAAGGAGATCAGCCCTGGGATTTCTTTGGAAGGAATGATGCTCAAGCTGAAACTCCAGTACTTTGGCCACCTCATGCAAAGAGTTGACTCATTGGAAAAGACTCTGATGCTGGGAGGGATTGGGGGCAGGAGGAGAAGGGGATGACAGAGGATGAGATGGCTGGATGGCATCACTGACTCGATGGACGTGAGTCTCAGTGAACTCCGGGAGTTGGTGATGGACGGGGAGGCCTGGCGTGCTGTGATTCATGGGGTTGCAAAGAGTCGGACACGACTGAGCGACTGATCTGATCTGATCTGATTGTTAACTTTCTAGAACACTGCTTGGAGCCCATAACTCTCTTGTTCAGACAACTGCAGTAGATCCCTATTACCTGCCATGGAAGGCAGAATTCCAAGTCGGTCCCTTATATGTCCTGCTTCTTGGTCTACACACTCTGCGTAGTCTCAGGACTGTGAATGTGAGAGATTTAAATTCCCAGATTAGGTTATGTTACATGACACAACTGACCTTAAATTAGGGAAGTAATTCAGGTGAACCTGATCTAGTTACATGAGCTCTTTCAAAGTAGAACATTTTATCTAGTTTGTCTCAGAAGGTAAAATCAGAGAGATTCGAAGCACAAGACAGCATTAATGTGCCACTGGTGGCTTAAAAATGGCGACAGCCACATGGTAAGGACAGGGGACAGACCCCTGAGAGCCCACAAAGAAATTCAGCCCTCAATCCTCCACCCATAAGCAGCTCAATTCTGCCAATCATAAGAATGAACTTGAAAACAGATTTTTCCTCTGAACCTCCAGAGCAGACCTCACCCCAGTGGACTCCTTGACTTCAGTCTTACAATAAACAGCATAGAGAATGTAGCCACACTGCACTGCACTTCTGACCAACAAAAGTGCATACTAATCAACGGGTGTTGCTGTAAATTGGTGGTAATCTGTTACACAGCACAAGAAAATACACCTACTAAATAAAGTCACTTCACGCAGTGTTCAGGGTCCTCAATGGCCAGTTCCTAAATTCTAGGTTCAGCTCCTCTGACACAAAGTCATACACTTCAAGACCCAGGTAGCTGAACCACTGTGCTTTTGCCCACGCTACTCCTCCAAGTCTGTCTTTCTCTTTATCCACAGCACTTAGGAACCAGTATGCCATGCAGACCAGATCAAATGCCATTTTCGTCCTAGAACTTTTCCTAGTCTTTGGACTCAGCATTAATCCTGAATTTCTGCTGCTCCCTCAGAATATTACCTATAGCTCTATTTGTCAGTTACACAGCTATCCAGAGGCTCAGAGGATTATTAACTCTCAGAGGAGTTAGGCACTATGCCTGGATCATAGAGCATAGAGTAGGGACTTGACGACAAAATTCTTCTCTTCCTAACAGAAGCCAGGCTGCACTTTGGGTACTCTGAGCAGCAGAGTGGATCTCGGAGCTAACTACTTTAACTGGGCCTGCCACTTTCTAATAAGTGACTACACTAGATGCCAGTTCAAACTTGTGATACTAATTAATTTTTATGTTGCATTACTTTTCTGAATGGCAATCTATTTGCAATAATTCTAGAATGCATAATTCCCACCCACGGTTCCCAGAAGAAACACATTTAAATACGAACACTGTTAAAAATTAGCGTTCCAGAATTTTTTTTTATTTTAGGACATTTATTTACAAAAATGTAACCATTCGTTATTTAATAATTACACTGGCATCTTTTGTACTTTGAGTACTTTCCCTGTTGTACAATTCCATGGGAGAAAGAAATCAAAAAGGAAAATTTTGAAAAATTATGTTGGACCTCACTGTTTAAAGAAAAGAAAAAAACGAGGAAGCTGTTAAAGGTATAGGTTAGAGTCAATCTAATTTCAGTGAAATGGAAAAACAGAGAAACTTTCCTATCAGTTCTAGCTCTACACCTCGGCCTGATAAGGAGATGGCAGTGCCTATGATTGATAGGGGCTTCCCTGGTGGCTAAGAGGGCAACTGAAGCAGTAGGAACCCACCTGGTCCCACAGGCTCTGGCTGTGGCTTCCTTCCCAGGCACCCTGCATTCTATCAGCCCCTCAACTACACTCCAGTTTGCCAAGAAGCCACCAATGAGTGTTCTGTATATCTTCTAGGATTTTGTCCTTCTAGTAAATAGGCTTCTACCTAACCCATCAACAATTTAAAAAATACTCAAAGACATGAGCTCATAATAAAATGAAACAAAAAAAGTCCCTCGTTAAATCCAACCTCATCCCTTATAAACAACTTTTTATTGAGTAGATCTTTCTGACATACTCAGAAGGCCATATTCAAAAAGCATAAAGTGGGAAACAAGCTATAAAAACTACACCACACTGAACAATTATATGCCAACGAACTGGACAACCTAGAGAAAATGGATAATTATTAGAAACATACAGCTTACCAAGACTAAATCAGGAAGAAGGAGAAAATCTGAACAGACCAAGGAGATTGAATCAGCAAAGAATCTCTCAGTGAAGAAAGGACCAAGACCAGATGGCTTCCTTGGTGAATTTTACCAAACACTTAAAGAAGAATGAACAACAATTATTCTCAAACTCTTCCAAAAAACTGAAGAGGCAAGAACACTCTTAAACTTCTTTTATGAGGTCAGCATTATCCCAGTACTAAAATCAGTAACTATAGGCCACTATTCCTGATGAATATAGATGCAAAAATTCTAAATAAACTAGCAAACCAAATACAGCACCATGTTAAAAGCATCATTCACCATGTGCAAGTGAGATATATTCTTGGAATGCAAGGATGATTCAATATATGCAAATAAATCAATGTGATACATCACATTAATAAAATGAAAGAAGCATATGATCATCTCAATAGACGCAGAAAAAGTATTTCACAAATTTCAACATCCATTTATGTGAAAAGCTCTTAATAAATTAGGTATAGCAGGAACATGTCTCAACATAAAAAAGGCCATACACGACAGTCTTGAAGCTAATATCATACTCTTTGAGGAAAGATAGAAAGTTTTTCCTCCAAGATCCAGAGCAAGACAAGGAGGCCCACTCTCACCACACATATTCAACATATTAATAACACTAGAAATCCTAGCTAATCAGGCAAGAAAAAAAAAAAGGTATCAAAATTGGAAAGAAAGAAGTAAAACTGTCTCTATTTGCAGATGACATGATTTTATATTAATACAGAGAAAGTCCTAAAAAGTCAATAAACAAACAAAAAGCTGTTAGATCTAACCAGTGAATTCAACAGAGTTGCAAGATACAAAATTGGTAGCATTTCTATAAACTAATAATGAATTTTCTAAAAAAGAAATAAAGAAATCAATACCATTTACAATACCATCAAAAATAATAAAATACTTATAACAAAATGTAACTAAGGAGTTGAAAGATTTCTACTCCAAAAACTATAAGACACTGATGAAATGAATCGTAGTAGACAAAAATACATGGAAAGGTATCTCATGTTCATGGACAGGAAAAACTAATATTGTTAGGATGTCAATACCACCAAAATCATCTAGAGGATTAACGCAATCCTCATCAAGCTTCCAAAGGTTTTTTTTTTTTTTTTTTACAGAAGTAGCAAAAACACCAGTAAAATTTATAAGGAACCACAAAAGACCCTGAACAGCAAAAGAATCCTGAGAAAGAAGATCCAAGCAGGAAGCATCACACATCCTGATTTCAAGCTATACTATAAAACTGTAGTCATCAAAACAGGAAGTTACTGGCATAAAAAAGAGACAAAGAGATCAGTGGAAGAAAATCGAGAACCCAGAAATAACCCCAAGCATATGCAGTTAACTAATATTTGACAAGAAGGCCAAGAACACTCAATAGAAAAAAAAGACAGTCTTTTCAATAAGTTGGTGCTAAGGGGTAGTAGGGGAGGAAAGGCTTGGGAGATTGGGGTTAGCAGATACCAATATTATATAGAGAATGAATAAACAAGGTCCTACTGCATAGCAGAGAGAACTATATTCAATATCTTATGAGAAACTATAATGGAAAAGCATATAAAAAAGGGTGCATGCATATATATACCCGAATCATTTTCCTGTACAGCAGAAACTAACACAACATTGTAAATCAACTGTACATCAATAAAAAATGTTTAAAAGTTAAGTGGTACTGAGATAATTAGCTCTTCACATGTAAAAAATATGAAACTGGCCCCATATTGTATACTACTCCCCAAAATCAACTTGAATTAAAGACTTAAATGTAAGGCCTGACACCATGAAACTCCTAGAAGAAAACATAGAAACAAAGCTCCCTGACACGGCTCTTGGTAATGATTTTTGGATATGATATTTAAAACACAAACAACAAAATCAAAAGTAAACAAATGGGACTACATCAAACTAAAAAGTTGCATAACAAAAGAAATCATCAACAAAGTAAAAATTATATATGTGATAAGGGGTTAATACCTAAAACATATAAAGAACTCAGGGTTTTATATTAATATACAATTCAGCAGCAAAAACAAAAAACAATTTAAAAATGGACAAAGGAACTGAATAGATATTTCTTCAAAGAAGATGCATGAAAGGCCAACAGGTATATAAAAATTTACTTAGCATCACTAGCTGTTAGGAAAATGAAAATTAAAACCACAGTGAAGTATCAATCACCTCATCACTGTAAAAATGACCATCATCAAAAAGACAAGAAATAACAAATGCTGGTGTGGAAGTGGAAAAAGGGGATACATCCAAAGGTAACAAAAACACTACATAGAGAAGAACAAGTATTGTATGAGCTCCCTTGTATGTAGGACCTAAACAAACAAACTTACAGAAAAAGAAATCACACTTGTGGTTACCAGAGGCCGAAGGTGGAGAGTGGGAGAACTGGAGGCCGGTGGGCAAAAGATACAAACTTCCAGCTACAAGGTGAGTAAGTACCAGGGATGTGAAGTACAACAGTGTGACTACAGCTACCACAGCTGTATGATATACAGGGAAGTTGTTAGGAGAGTACATCCGAAGAGTTCTTAATCACAAGGAAAATATTTCTTTC
The DNA here is from genome assembly GCF_027580195.1 of Bos mutus. Classification (NCBI taxonomy): domain Eukaryota; kingdom Metazoa; phylum Chordata; class Mammalia; order Artiodactyla; family Bovidae; genus Bos; species Bos mutus. Next base: position 82,358,032 of record NC_091624.1, read on the forward strand.
CTTTTTTCTTTATTTTAACTATATAAGAAGACGGGTGTTAGCTGAAACTATTGTGGTAATCATTTCACAATATACATCAAACCATCATGCCGTATGCCTTAAATGTATACAGTGATGTATGTCCATTATTTTTCAAAACTGGGGTTGGGGGGAAAAAGCCACACTAGCATTTTCTGAGACCTCTGTTCCACTGACACCACAGTTGTTTTCTGGTCTCCACATCATACCTCCATATGGAGACCCTATTTCCCTAATCATGGAACACTATGACCTCACCACTAAAAATACACAGCTAAGAACCAAGGAAACGAACTGGAACTGAAAGCGTCCTGAAGAAAAATCAAGCTTTATATGATCTCAGTTTAATCATCTGCCCTGTCTTGCTCTTTTCCAGAATTATATATTTTCCATTATCATATTTTCTTTACCACTAATGTAGGTATATAGTTTCTTCCCTTCAAGGATATTAAGTGGTTTTTTAATTGTATAAATTCTCCTCTGAAAGCACTTTTTATATATGACCTGTAGGGTTTGTTTATTTGAATGCATTTGATTTGGATATTAAGAATTCAAATCCTAAGGAATTCTATAAGAAAATAAATAAATATAAATTCTGTTCTCAAGAGGCCAGAGATTCTTTGGTACTGGATTCACCATTATACTATATTCTTCCTCAAGTAAAGGGCACTTTATATGACGTATTTGAAAGCAATAAACCGAACTTGGGATGGAACAAAATGATGGATTGTGTCTGGGGTTTTTGTGGTTTAATGGCTTTGGGTTTATGAGGAAATTTTGTTTTATGAAAACAACATGAAAAGGCTGTCATTGTTTATGATATTAAAGTCTAATGTAAAAAAAAAAGTAATGTTTTCCAGCTTAATAAGCAGGCATTATGCTCAGAAGCAGATCTGGCTCTATCGAATTCTCAGACTTCAGTCCCAAAGTTGCTGTAATCCTCTATGAAAAGATCCAAAAGGTATTCAGAAACACAGAACAAAATATTTAAAGGTCCAAGACAATACATTTGTTTCTACTGAGTTTTTCTTTTATATTGGTTGTACATAACATTTGGTCATTTTGATGAAAGACATGCTATTTCCTTTTGAATGGAACTAATTTTAACAAAATTGATTAAAATATGAGTTAAATATTGATTGGGTAAATTTTTAACACTAGTTCATAAGATTCAATTATTGTAATCTTAAATTGGCTCTCATTGTTCAATAAACATTAACAAAATAATTAATTGAGAAGGTATAGACTCCACATTTTAAAGAACCAGTTTTATTTTTCTAAAATCATTTAATGATGACAATTTGACTTTGTAACAAGAGCTGAAAACATAATTCATTGACAGATGAATCATCCCTCTTCCAGTAAGCCAATAAGAAATATTTTAAGAACATTTTTCATCAAAATCCATTCAGTAAAACCACCTTTAAAAAAAGCAATGAATATAAAACCTATGAGTCTCAAAGAACAGAAAACAAAAAAAGTTTATATAACTTTTGTTAATTGAAGCATATGTTTTAAAAATTATTCCAGATAATTGCTGCTGCTGCTGCTGCTGCTGCTACTAAGTCACTTCAGTCGTGTCCGACTCTGTGCGACCCCATAGATGGCAGCTCACCAGGATTCCCCATCCCTGGGATTCTCCAGGCAAGAAAACTGGAGTGGGTTGCCATTTCCTTCTCCAATGCATGAAAATGAAAAGTGAAAGTGAAGTCGCTCAGTCGTGTCCGACTCTTAGCGACCCCATGGACTGCAGCCTACCAGGCTCCTCCGTCCAAGGGATCTTCCAGGCAGAGTATTGGAGTGGGGTGCCATTGCCTTCTCCGAGACAACTGCTAATCACATTTTAAAAATAAACATTAGATTAAGACACCCAAGCACACCTTAAAAATGAACATTCATCCAATTATATCTTTGCCATGGACTAAAAATTAAAATGGACTTTTTGGTTAACATTTTAAATGGCTTTCTAACATCATAAACTCAAGGTGTGTGTGTGCATTCCTAAAGATGCTCAAAAAACTACTATAATTTTAAAAGATTATTTATCCATTCAAAGCTTTCTGCCACTTACCATTGACTAATGAATTACCATTCCTTAGTAAAATTTTATTACTAGACTGTGACATCCCTGTGGAAAGAGCCTATGCTTTTTATTCCTGCTGCTGCTAAGTCGCTTCAGTCATGTCCGGCTCTGTGCGACCCCATAGACAGCAGCCCACCAGGCTCTGCCATCCCTGGGATTCTCCAGGCAAGAACACTGGAGTGGGTTGCCATTTCCTTTTCCAATGCATGCAAGTGAAAAGTGAAAGTGAAGTCGCTCAGTCATGTCTGACTCTTAGCAACCCCATGGACTGCAGCCTACCAGGCTCCTCCATCCATGGGATTTTCCAGGCAAGAGTACTGGAGTGGGGTGCTATTGCCTCGGCTTTTTATTCCTATAGGTTATTATAAAACATAGAATATCACTAGGTACTCAGAAACTGTTTATTGAATGAATGAAAAACTGATGAATTTTTTAAATCAATGAACATTGTTCTGAAATGTCCCTCTTTATTTATTTTTTTTTAAGTCTTTATTGAATTTGTTACAGTATTTCTTCTACTTTCTGTTTTTGGGTTTTGGCCATAGGATCTTAGCTCCCTGACTGGGGATTGAACCTGCACCCCCTGCATGGGAAGGCAAAATCTTAACCACTGGACCACCAGGGAAGTCCCTGAAATGTCCCTCTTTAAACTTGAAGTGTATTATATCATGTATTATAGGGAAAAAAAAAAAAGCAGAGATCCTTTGGATTTTCATGAACTGGATTTTCATGGATTTTCATGAACTTAAGTAACAGGCGTAGTATCATGAGAAGAGCATGATAATTTAACAACATACCATGCCTTCAGCTTCCCTGGTGGCTCAGATGGTAAAGTGTCTGCCTGCAATACAGGAGACCCAGGTTCGATCCCTGGGTTGGGAAGATCTCCTGGAGAAGGAAATGGCAACCCACTCCAGTATTCCTGCCTAGAGAATCCCAGGGACGGAGGAGCCTGGTAGGCTACAGTCCATGGGGTCGAAAAGTCGGACACAACTGAGCGACTTCACTTCATGACTTACTAGTAGTCATTTCTTAGAAATATCTTTCCTCTATTGCTACATAATGGTTGCTGGGAAGAGCCACCATGTGAGACATCTTGGACAAGCAGGCATTTGATAATAAGCCTCACAAAAGTTGGTTTTAATTCTCAATACAAACTGTCAAGGTAGATACTATTATTACTAGCTCTACCTTAAAGATAAACCTTAAAGAGAGGCCTCAAGAGGTTAAGTAATTTGCCCAAGTTAATGCTGCTGTTGAACTGCAGAGAAGAGTCTCCTAGGTTTTCAAGTCTGTGTTTCATCCACTGAACTACAGGGTCTCTCAGCACTTAGGAATAATCCATATCTATGAATTTAATTTTACATAATTTATTTTTCCAAGTTTACTTTAATGCTGGGCTGGAGGAAGCACAAGCTGGAATCAAGATAGCTGGGAGAAATATCATTAACCTCAGATATGCAGATGACACCACCCTTATGGCAGAAAGTGAAGAGGAACTAAAATACCTCTTGATGAAAGTGAAAGAGGAGAGTGAAAAAGTTGGCTTAAAGCTCAACATTCAGAAAACGAAGATCATGACATCAGGTCCCATCATTTCATGGGAAATAGATGGGGAAACAGTGGACACAGTGTCAGACTTTATTTTGGGGGGCTCCAAAATCACTGCAGATGGTGATTGCAGCCATGAAATGAAAAGACACTTACTCCTTGGAAGGAAAGTTATGACCGACCTAAACAGCATATTCAAAAGCAGAGACATTACTTTGCCAACAAAGGTCTGTCTAGTCAAGGCTATGGTTTTTCTAGTGGTCATGTATGAATGTGAGAGTTGGACTGTGAAGAAAGCTGAGCGCCAAAGAATTGATGCTTTTGAACTGTCATGTTGTAGAAGACTCTTGAGAGTCTCTTGGACTGCAAGGAGGTCCAACCAGTCCATCCTAAAGGAGATCAGTCCTGGGTGTTCATTGGAAGAACTGATGTTGAAGCTGAAACTCCAATACTTTGGCCACCTCATGTGAAGAGTTGACTCATTGGAAAAGACCCTGATGCGGGGAGGGATTGGGGGCAGGAGGAGAAGGGGACGACAGAGGATGAGATGGCTGGATGGCATCACCGACTCGATGGACATGAGTTTGGGTGAACTCCGGGAGTTGGTGATGGACAGGGAGGCCTGGCATGCTGCAATTCATGGGGTCACAAAGAGTCAGACACGACTGAGCAACTGAACTGAATACTTTTTAAAGAAAAATTATATCCTAATTCATTCTGAATCACTCATCTACTCTTCCTTTAATCAGGTTTCTTATCCAACTTTTTGTTTCCATGTATCTTTTAAAAATAGATATAAAAACAGTAGAAGCAACTATAAATACACTGTGTTGAAGCTGACTTAAAAATAAGTATATAGGAATAGAAACATATACATCAAAGACATTAGACTCTTGATATGACCGTTATTTTTACTAATAGTAATTCCCACATCTTAACTAAATAATCTACTTGGGCCCAGGTACGAAAGCCTACTTATTCTCACTACCCACTCAAATTTAGTAGTCAAAATAGCAAACATTTCATTGTTTAATATTTTTGAGATATGTCAATTACATACAAATTCAAACTGCTTGTAAATTGGGGTCATGCTTAGTTTTGGAACTATTCCAGTGAAAATTATTCCTTTCTGGACAGGCTTTACCATTATAAGAAAGGACCTCACAGTTTGCCTCTCTCAGTCTGTATGGGGTCTCCCTTGTGACTGTGTTTTAATTTTATTAAGAGTTCATCACTAATGTGGTTTCTCTTCCACTTGAACTCAAACGCAAACCAGTTTAATGTCATGTTCCTAGTGATTCAATATGAAACAGGGGCATATCAAAAGATCTTATATTTGTGGGATCTTAGAAATTATTTTTTCCTTTGACTTTTTTAAAATCTTTCTAGGTGATAACTTTTATTACTATCTTTATTAGGTATACTGTGTACTCAGTTGCTCAGTCATGTCTGACTCTTTATGACCCCATGGACTATAGCCCTCCAGGCTCCTTTGTCCATGGGATTTCCCAGGCAAGAATACTGGAGTAGGTTGCCATTTCCTCCTCCAGGGGATTTTCCTAACCCAGGGATTGAACCCGCGCCTGCTGCGTCTCCTGCATCGGCAGGCAGATTCTTTACCACTGAGCCACCTGGCAAGCCCATTAGGTATACTATCTACTTACAAAAAGGCTTTAGGGAGATTTGTGGGAAAAAAAAAAACCAGGAAAAGACAGAATCACTTAAACTCAATTAGAAAGGAAGCGTCCTAAATAGTACAAGGAAACAGAACAGATGAGATTTAATTTCATATCATTTCTGCATTCACATATAGATAATCCCTAACTTACTAAGGAACAGAGCTCCAAAAGCTCATAGGTGAGTCAGTGGTCTGGAACCCACACTAAAATCTCCTATCAAAACAGTATCATACAAAGTGACTAGGTTTCCATACCAGTCTACAAAGCCCAATTCAACCCTGAATGCATTTCAACTGTGATACCAATAAGAAATCTGAGTCGAGGGAAGCTGGCCTGAAGACTCATGCCAAAATGGAGAACATGTTTTTATACAATAAAGTCATTCATTCATAAGACATTAATTGAGAACCAAGAAGCTACAGAGTGTCAGTTTTACATGTTCTAATTCTGGAATTAAAGAGACCTACTTTTTAGATATAAACAGGAGATAAAATAATGCCTTAAAAGGAATAACATATGGAAAGTCCTTGGCACATAAAAGATTAACTAATTTTAGTCCCCTTCCTTTGTTTCCCACGGGACAAAAAAGAAAAGGGGGGACTTAGCTTTCTCTCTTTAAATTCCTGAAAAAAACCCAAGTTTAACTTCTAAACCCTCTTCTCTTTCTGTGGGCACTCCCATCACCCAGACATCCATCCAGGTCCTGCGCCCCATGCCCTTCAACTTCGACTTCTCACTGTGCCAAACATTAAAAGTATCACCTCTCAACCCAACCTTGTCCCCATTCCTGCAGCCAGTAATGTCCGCCAGGTGCTAAAAGAAGAGCAGATGATATCAATTAAAGCAACTGCTTTCGGTAATTGACATTTAATTTTTAAGAAAAAGTCTATCAATCCCAATAAATTTCTAATTAGTGTAACGTTTCAGAAAGTAGAAGAATGATGGATGTTTGGGAACAGACAGATAAAGGAATAAAGCCATTCCTTTATTCCTTCAGTGTGAGGAAATAAAATGAAGAATCATAGAGTTCTATGGAAGTGCAGCCTAAAGTGGGCCTGCATGGATTGGAATGTCCAAGAAGACTTCTTTGTGGAAAGCTTCTCCTAGGATATAAGCCCAATCAGAGTAGGATTGTCATCTGTTCAAATTAACCCTGAATCTCAAGGACCTAGAATAACTTCTGGCACATCACTGGCCCTGAATTGAAGAAAATGTGTAAAAATGAAAGGATATTGGCTTAAATATAGATCTGAGAATGAGTCGAAATTAGCTGGGAGACATGGAATTAGCAGAAGTGATGGCCTTGGGTAGAAAGGAGCAGGGGTCTTTGGCCAACGTAGAAAGGAGATTATCAAAATGATGAGCCAGAAGCTCAGGGACAAAAGTGAGAAATGAATTTGGAGAGGTGGGCAAAGGCCAGATATGTCTGGGCCTTTCAGGATGTTTAAGAATTTGATCTAACTGTCTCATCTCAAAGCCCCAACTTGGACTGAACATTCCACAACCAGAACAGCTCTGACAGGGGGCAGGGGGCAGGCAGACCCTGGGGTGGGAGGCACGGAGGAAGAGTGGCAGCAGCCTCTGTCTGTCGGGTAGATGAGTCCCGGAAGTGTACCTTCAGAGCTACCACATCTGCATTAGGACTCACCACAGATGAATAAACACACCAGGGATACTTGAGTCCTTCGCCTGAGGTGCTCTCATGAAGGAAATCATACTTGGAGTCATTGTTTAGAAGTTCAGACAGTCAGCTAAGCATGCTGGGATCATTCACTGAAAGAAGGACATGAAAAATGAAAACATTTTGCTCCTGAATCTGTGTGTGTGTATGTGAGAGAGAGAGAGGGAGAGAGGGGAAATTCTGTCAGGGGACTGACTTTAAAAGAATGGAGGATTACACACTTCACTGTTCAAGGGTGACAGAGAGAAAACGAGGCTGGCACCAAGCAGGAAGCCCAATCCTGTGTGAATAAAACACTGCACGTTTATGCAATCCCTCGTACCCGATCTTTTATCACAAACTATTTTGATTGCAAAGAGAGAGAAGTGCTAAGTAAAAATTATTTACTCTGGGTCTATTATGAAAAGAAAAGATTAACTCTCTAACACTTCGTTTTGAAGGTGTATTTTCTATCTTCCCGGTATGATTTATATTAATGAGAGGTTTAAAACAGGTTTTAACTTAAGAATGATTGCTGATGGTGAAGTGAGTAATTATACACCTTCTGACAGGACACGTGAATGGCTCATACAAGGGAACTGCATAACATGCCAGGCTAATCCTCCCTGCATAAAAAGGGAGAATGCTTTGCAAGCTGGCCGATTTTAAGCTCCAGTTAACAAAAACCCTTTTTGTTGGAGCCTAAAACAAGAATGGGTTAACAAAAGCAAGGAGGGAAAAAAATCTTATTTTTTTCCCTTCTTCACAAAATATAGTATTACAGGACTTAAAGGTTTTGAAAGGCCACGATGCGGCTGAAAGACTTGAGAAAGGGGCGAGGTCTGGGCCAGCAACAACAAACTGAAAAGATCCCAAGGAAAAGCAGAACTTCTTATCAGTAGGGAACGTTATGATGTGATTCCAGTTTATGGCTGTTTTGGTTTTGTTTTTTTTTAACGAGTTAAAGGTGTAGAGACCAGGAAGGTGCCAATGCTCCCTGTCTAGGTAGAGACGAAACCTAGGGTTCATGGATGTGAAAAAAGAAAAACCATAAGCCACGGTGGGCGAGTCAATAGCGTGTGTGCCGTTTCTGCATGGCTGCGTTTTCTCATACAAGAGCCACTTCTGGACAATAACAAGACCCCGGAAAGCATCTGCTTAGGGATTACGACCCGGCTACACTGAGAAATGTTCCGTTAACATAGAGCGACCATGGGCTTAACTCTGTGCGTGCCTGGCCTGCCCACTGGCACACACACAATGCACACTGTGGTCCTAGATGCTTTCTGAAGATGACACTCAGCTGTGGGCACCACTCACCTGCTCGAGGGAAGGCAAGGAAGAAATGAAAGCCGCCACATTTATTCCACCTGTGGAAGACCAAGGTTGGCAGGTGCCAAGAAGGAAGCCCAGAGAAGCAGATCATGTCTCAGAGGATGAGGGAGCAAGCCCCAGTATGGAATTATTTCCTAAGGTGGACATCACCTGAGAAAATCTCAAATTAGAAATTTAAGGAACAGAATCCTTACATTCATCTTCTATGTCTCTTAAATGATTCAGAGCATCCTAAATTTTGACAAGTTTCTAACATGATTTGAACTATTGGTCTTACTTTAGATATTTATTTGGATTCATTGGCCTGCATGGTCACTTCTGCCCCTACAGTGGGCTATGATCACAGAAGTCGGGAATGCCCTCACCTAGTTGCAGGGTCCCCTGATGCAGTGCCCAGGACGGCCAGGTCTCATAGAGCAAATCAACACACCCAGCGGGACAGGTCAAGAGGGCAGGCCTGCCTCCGGCTCCTTCCTTCTGCTGACACACTGCCTTTGCTCTTGACAGGATGGAGCACAAAGTCTTCACTTTTTAAGAAGGCCAAGGCAAAGAACAGGAAGCTGAAGCCGTGGCATTTCCTAAGCTAACTGTATTACTACTGCTCTTCAAAAGATCCTTTACAGACATGTACTTGAGCCCTAAAGATAATAAATTATGCTGCAACTGTGATTTTAAAATACTCTCTTTCCAACTGCAAATAATAGGTAAACCATTTCTGTTCCTTCATGGGTATCTGGAAGCTAGAATTTCTAGGTGTGGAAAAATTTCTTTGAAAGTGATCCCAAAAATTTTCAAGAAAAATATCTAACAATTTATCATAAAGAGGGTTTTAAAGTTTAAGGTTCCGCATTTGGTTCTTTTGCAGTTATTCTTTAATATCTGTTTGCAAAACTGCATATATGCAAAATAAGCCTATATTCAAGGCAGAATAAATTAACTAGTACTGTAAACTTAAATATCTGTTTCATTCAAGTCTATCAATTTTGAGCTGAAATGATGACCAGAGGACACTTTTGTCATCATTAGCACTCTTCCCAAATACTCAAAAGGAAAACTGTTCTGAAATTTATGTATCATCTAACATATATAAAGCATCTATCAATTATAATTACCAAAACAAGAATCAAAAGCAATGCTTTATTATTTTATTACTTGTCAAGGAAAGATACCTTAAGAATTTCTCTGACTCTTGGAAACATAAGTTTGGAGCCTAGAGACCTCTGTCTCACTGAAATATCAAACGTAGGAGAAATTATCCCACAGAAAATGTCAGAGGATTCCTCCCTAGATAGGATAGCAAAGAGATTCAAGTTCTTAGCATCAAACACATTACAAAATGCACATGCAAGGAAAGTCCTGGCAACAAGAACCCAATACATTCACACTTATAAGGAATAAGATGGGGAGAAGAGACATGCAGGGATTTTATTAATCTAATTTCAAATTTTTATTTCTTTATTCACACATTCATTTAAACTTTAATTATTTTAAATTTTATTCAAATAAATTTAAACAAAATTTTAAACTGGCTGATGCATGCATGAGTTTGGAGAAATATTTGAATTTTTGTATGTCTTAAATATTTCAAAATACATTTTTAAGAAACTGAACCAAGGGAAATAGGACAGGAATAATGAGGTGAAATCACCAGATCAAAGAATTATAAGGGAAAAAACAGCTTCAAGGATGTACACTTGGTCTCTTTGAACAGACCAAAACAACCTAATCTTTTCAAATTTAAATCCTTTACTATAATCAGGGTTCAAATGTGGCAGTCTTACTACACAGGCCTTCACAACTGATAGGTACTTGATAGGTGTTGATGATAATGATAATTTTACTCAAACAGGACATTACAGAGAATCTCAGATGATTGAAAAACAATATAAACACTATGCCAGAGAAAAATCTCTCATGCAGTTTAAGAACCTCCAATGGAAACTTAGAAGACTGTCAGACTGATTCGTTTGTGGGATTCCTAAAACCACCTTTACTAACCATTTCCAATTCTGAGCTCACTGAGGCTTCACACATGCTGTTCCATCTTCCTGGAACACCACCACTTCCCCTCCCCTGCTTAACTTTCATTCCGGCTGCCTTCACCGATCTGGTACATGGGTCTGTCTCATTTTTGTCCCCATAAGAGTCTATATTTCAATATCATAACTTCTACCATATTTCCATCAAACCTGGTTGGCTATCTCCCTATCCATCAGATCAGATCAGATCAGTAGCTCAGTCATGTCCGACTCTTTGCGACCCCATGAATCGCAGCACACCAGGCCTCCCTGTCCATCACCAACTCCCGCAGCTCACTCAGACTCATGTCCATCGAGTCAGTAATGCCATCCAGCCATCTCATCCTCTGTCATCCCCTTCTCCTCCTGCCCCCAATCCCTCCCAGCATCAGAGTCTTTTCCAATGAGTCAACTCTTTGCATGAGGTGGCCAAAGTACTGGAGTTTCAGCTTCTGCATCATTCCCGCCAAAGAAATCTCAGGGCTGATCTCCTTCAGAATGGACTGATTGGATCTCCTTGCAGTCCAAGGGACTCTCAAGAGTCTTCTCCAACACCACAGTTCCAAAGCATCAATTCTTCGGTGCTCAGCCTTCTTCATATCTAACTCTCACATCCATACATGATCACTAGAAAAACCATAGCCTTGACTAGACGGACCTTTGTTGGCAAAGTAATGTCTCTGCTTTTGAATATGCTATCTAGGTTGGTCATAACTTTCCTTCCAAGGAGTAAGCGTCTTTTAATTTCATGGCTGCAGTCATCATCTGCAGTGATTTTGGAGCCCCAAAAAATAAAAGTCTGACACTGTTTCCACTGTTTCCCCATCTATTTCCCATGAAGTGATGGGACCGGATGCCATGATCTTTGTTTTCTGAATGTTGAGCTTTAAGCTAACTTTTTCACTCTCCACTTTCACTTTCATCAAGAGACTTTTGAGTTCCTCTTCACTTTCTGCCATAAGGGTGGTGGCATCTGCATATCTGAGGTGATTGATATTTCTCCCAGCAATCTTGATTCCAGCTTGTGTTCCTTCCAGTCCAGCGTTTCTCATGATGTACTCTGCATATGAGTTAAATAAACAGTATCCATACCTTACAGTTACTTTGCTGTTGTTGTTCAGTTGCTCAGTCGTGTCCGACTCTTTGCAACCACACGGACTGCAGCACACCAGGCTTCCCTGTCCATCACCATCTCCCAGAGCTTGCTCAAATTCATGCCCATTGAGTCAGGAAAACCAGCCAAACATCTCATCCTCTGTTGTCCCCTTCTCCTCCTGCCCTCAGTTTTTCCCAGCATCAGGGTCTTTTCTAATGAATCAGGTCTTCCCATCAAGTGGCCAAAGTATTGGAGTTTCAGCTTCAGCATCAGTCCTTCCAATGAATATTCAGAGTTGATTTCCTTTAGGATTGACTGATTTGATTGCCTTGCAGTCCAAGGGACAGCTACTTGAGGCTTACTAATACCCATAAAGTCAAGAACAGAATCCGTTTTTTTTACCTTCGCATTCCCACTATCCATACATCTACTGTGTTAGTCGCTCAGTCATGTCTGACTCTTTGCCACCCCATGGACTGTAGCCCCACCAGCTCCTCTGTCCAGGAAATCCTCCAGGTACGAATCCTGCAGTCAATTGCTATTCCCTTCTCAAGGGGATCTTCCCAACCCAGGGACTGAATCCAGATCTCCTGCGCTGTAGACAGATTCTTTACCATGTGAGCCACCAGGGAAGCCCATACTTCTACTGAGTGATTGGCTAAATGAACTCTATGACTATTCTAAAATCTTTCCACTTTCTTCTTCAATTTAAAACACACACAGAATATTCCCACATATATCCATTCTCTTACATCCAGGAAGATATAGGTATGTAAATCTATGTACATATCAAATATATGCGGTTGTCAGATGAAAAAGTGACACAGAACAAATAGCTTTCTTATACAGCTTGACAATATATACTAAGGTATGTGTTGAATGTTGAAAGCAGCTGCCGACACTAGATTTTTAGGAAATAATCACTAACTTTCTACATTTTATTCCTTTGAATTCAAGCTCAGGAAACATAAAGAAAAAGATCTGGGAGGCAGCCTGGTGGAGTAGAATAAGTTCTGTATTTAGGAATTAGGTTCTTCGAGACTGCTTCCTCCCTAGCCTAGGTGAGACGTTTAGCTGTAAAGGCCTCAGGTTCCTTATCTATAAATGATTAGATTAGATAACAAGGGCAACAACCAATATTTATAGAGCTTTCAGTTGACGACTTTGACACAGGCTTTCTTATCCTAAAAGACCCCTTTGGGTTTTCATGTGCTGTGTTGTTAGTTTTACTCAAAATTATTATTTGGTTACATACCGTTTACCTAAGTAAATCCAAGAAGTAAATTTGTACAGATAATTAATTTCTTATTAAAAAAAGAAAGCACTGTTGTCCTGCAGTATCTAGAATGACTGGAAATGTAATCCTGAATAACAATTAGCTGCTAAATTGCCTTCAAAGAACCCACTACCTTTTGTTCTGCTGTTCCCAGAAGCATCACTGGGACCTGCCTGTTAGTAAAGATCAGGGGCTGGCTTTACTTGTCCAGAGACAAAAAAAGTCACTTCTGCAGGAAAAGAGCCATCAGAAAGAATGCCTCTTCCTACTGCTGCGGCTGCTAAGTCGCTTCAGCCGTGTCCGACTCTGTGCAACCCCACAGACGGCAGCCCACTAGGTTCCCCCGTCCCTGAGATTCTCCAGGCAAGAACACTGGAGTGGGTTGCCATTTCCTTCTCCAGTGCATGAAAGTGAAAAGTGAAAGTGAAGTCACTCAGTCGTGTCCAACTCTTCGAGACCCCATGGACCGCAGCCCACCAGGCTCCTCCGCCCATGGGATTTTCCAGGCAAGAGTAATGGAGTGGGTTGCCATTGCCCTCTCCCTCTTCCTACTAGATCACACCATTTCTCCCCAAGGCTTAAACCTGAACTACTTAACTCTACAATACTCATAAGATTTTTAATGTGATTACTACTGAAGTTCAGTTCAGTTCATTTGCTCAGTCATGTCCAATTCTTTGCGACCCCATGGACTGCAGCACACCAGGCTTCCCTGTCCATCACCAACTCTCAGAGTTTATTCAAACTCACGTCCATTGAGTTGGTGATGCCATCCAACCATCTCATCCTCTGTCGTCCCCTTCTCCTCCCGCCTTCAATTTTTCCTAGCATTAGGGTCTTTTCCAGTGAGTCAGTTCTTCACATCGGGTGGCCCAAGTATTGAAGTTTCAGCTTCAGCATCAGTCCTTCCAATGAATATTCGGGACTGATTTCCTTTAGAATGGACTGGCTGGATCTCCTTGCAGTCCAAGGGACTCTCAAGAGTCTTCTCCAACACCACAATTTCAAAAGCATTAATTCTTCAGCGCTCAGCTTTCTTTATAGTCCAACTCTCACATCCATACATGACTACTGGAAAAACTGAAAGCTCAATGCATTTATTCAAACTCACATTTAAGAGCAAATGACTAATATTTTATGATTTCCTAAAAGCAGGTTTTGATAGAAGATAGGAGTCAGCTCCAGGGGTATCTGGGCTCTAGTATGAAGAGTACACTGGGTACTTTCAAATGCAAATTTAAACCATAAAAATAATACCACAGTAATCAGTCTATCTCATCTAACATTTCTATAGCAAAGCTTCTTCACAAAGATACACATATACAGTACAGATAATGACTGAATATGGGACTGCTCGCTAACAGCTAAAGTAAACTGATATACTTATGAACATAAGGTTCTCTGTACTGTTGATTATAGCTGCTGCTTTTGAATTTATTTTCCAAAGTTGAATGACCACAAAATAAAAGCATCTCTTTACAACTTCTCTTTCTCCTTATGTTTGCCATCTCCCAAAGAAGACGCTTTAATTTCATCCTGAGAACTTCCTTGTCAGTAATTGTCAGTGATGGAGATAGAAATTAAAATTATTTGAATTCTACAAGCTGCTTATGCTCGTAACTGTCATAAAACAATGTTATACCCCAAATGCTCTAGTCCTCTGGGAATGTGGGTGAGGGGTTCACATGAAATAATCCACTTACGTCTCTCCAGGTTCAGGCCAACGCATGGAGAGCTGTATGGGAACTCAGAAACATATCCTTTCATGCTGGACGAACCAAGGCAGGAAGTCACTATCCTCTCTTAGTAGACCAAACAATTCTCACTTCATTGCTAGAATTAAATTCCAGAGAATTTTTTGGATTCTATTTAATGAATGAGGATATATTTTTCATGTGGTGTCATTGTTTTACTACTTCCCATGTTTATTTGGACAGATTCATAGCACTGGGTAGGAAATGTATTGGTTGGCAACTTCAGTTTTGGAAGAGAAAGTAAACACATGCTGATTAGCAAACAGTAAACTCTACTGTGTTTAATTTTGGCTTCTCTTTAAACACACACACACACACACACACACACACACACAAAAACCACTATTTGGTGTTGTGTTCCAAGTAGGAGCATTTGTCCCTAAGTTCCTTCCTAACCCCTTACTGGAGGGCTTCCAGAATTACTCTCATTTTTTTTTCCCTTCTCCCCCAACACCAGTGGCAAACGCCAACATTATTTAAGAAAATACTTGTGCATATGGTATCCTCCTAGCACAGATTTGCCATCCAGTTGAACAGTAGGGCCACTAACCCACACAAACTAAACTGCAAAATTCTGAACTGCATAAACATAAACAATTGTTTTCGGCTCTGATACATTCAAGGTAAAATCACACTTCAGAAAATCCCAGAAAGGTTATTGACTGGAAACTATCATGTCTGAGAACGGAAGGTGGTAAATATGACAACAAGCTAGAATTTCAAATCCTCTCTTTAGAGCCAACTTCTTTCACCATCCTCATCTGCTTGCTATACTATGGCCCCCAAATTATCTTTCAATTTTAAGTTTATACTTAAGCTTATCCTTAGCTTTCTCCTCATCCATCCTTAGAGGCTTATCACAAGCATTATCACCAAAAAAGTGTCCAGGAACAGCACATACATACACAGAAAATCCTGAGCATCTTAGATCCTGACCACCTTCCCATCTGGCACAGACCCTTACATTATTTCAGTGCTCCATTTCATAAAAACTCTGTTTGAGCTTTCATTCTTCATGACTAAAGCTCACTTGCCATCCCATGAAACTTTCTGAGGTGCACAAAATGTAGTCCCTGCTCATCAAATGGGAAAGCCAGGGCATCCAGAAGTACAGAACTTGCCAAATGGCCCAACAGCAGAGGTGAGCACCATCTCTGGCAGGTCTGCATTGCCTATTCCACAGACGTCATTATGAATCCGCCAGGTTCTGTATTGTGGTAGGTACTATACCTATGATGTAGTATGTTCTAGGCCCAGGCAGAAAGGTGCTAAATGATCAATGTTCCAACCCACAAGAGGTTCACAGTCTACTGGAGGTGAGAAGCAGTACACCAGGAAACACGTGAATATAAAATATGTCAGGGAGCCAAATGGGAAACAGTTGAATGGAGTAAGGGCAAAGGGGCTTGCAGGGGGTAGAAAAGGGTGGAGTAGTGGGAGAAGGCCTTTCTGAGCCCACCTCCGGATGATAATGGCAACCCACTCCAGTATTCTTGCCTGGAGATTTCCATGGACAGAGGAGCCCGGTGGGCTACAGTCCATGGAGTCACCAAGTGTCAGACACAACTGAGTGACTAACTTTAACTGTCTGGATGACAGGAGGGGACAAGTCCTGCAAGGACCTGGGAAGAAAGGCTTCTCAGCAGCAAGAACAGCAAGAGCAAGTGCCTGAGGCTCAGCTCTGCTGGAGGAGTGGTGAGATGGCCAGCGCTGTGGGTGCTAACAGAGCAGGTGGAGTGTGACCTGGACAGGAGAGGGAGGCAGGGGCCAGGGTTTATAGCCCTCAGAAGTCACCATGAGATGGGAAGACTGCAAACACAAATGAGACCAAGCTAGAGAGAGGGAAACCAGCGTGATGTGCTTGATGTACAAGCTTACAGTGAAAAAGCCCTGCATAAAAAGGAGGAGGTGCCATCGGGGAGAGGCTACATGGGCACAAACACACAGAAGGACCCCGTTCTGAATTTTCTACACACTAGGAAAACATTTTCACACTGGCTGACCCTATCAAATATAAAGAAGTGGCTCAACAGCACCCAGTACCTAAGAGAGACCAAAAGCATTTCCTTCTGTAAAGCTCTGCAGCTGAGGGCTTACATCCGCCTGGTCCAATCAGTTCATTTCCAAACAAAGGTAGGAAATGGCTGCATCCTAGGATTTCATTGTGGGCTCATGAGTCAGTGCTTTGGAACTTGGTATCTTTGGAAGTGAGTGTCTATTCTTCACGTCTCTTGCCACAGGGGGAAAATGGTACAGATAAACAGTAATACAACTTCACCCTACTGAGATATGAATCTGTGGGCTTTTCCACCCCTTCTCAAAAATAAAAGAATGAATGACCGAAATTCAGGTCCCACTAATTTTTTTTTCTTTCCCTCTCTCTTTTTTTGCCTAATTCCCAGTCTCCCATGTGTTTCCTAAACAACATAAAGTCAATTCATGGTGAAAGTGTGCTACAAGATAATTATTCAAAGGCTGTTATGTTATACTATGTAGTTTATAAATTTGTATTCTATAAAAGTGCCCAATAATGTATACCATAACATAGAGATCTAAGAGATGAAAATTAAGAAGTTTGTTGTAAAGAACAAAATGATTCCCCATAAGGTAACTCAAAAGATCTGTGGAATTTTATTTTCAAAATGTTTGAACAGTAATTTAACTTTGAAAACTATTTTTATAAAATAGTCACAATGACAGTGATATATAAATTGCAATTATAATTTTGTAAGGTGTTCCCATCATTTCTGCATGCACAGTGTACAGTGAGCAAAAGAGAACAGAGCGTGTGTGTGCCTATAGATGTGTGTATGTATATATAATCATACACACACACATTTAAATATACACACACATATACTCAGTATACATGTTTTCTGCTTTATTTTACTAACTCTACCATGTACCTGTGTGTGTGAGCGATTGAAAGCCTGTGAGCTATTGAAAGCCTACGGGCGAAGCGTGTGTACGGAACTTTGCTTTCTCGGTCAGCTTTTCCTGGTCTCTGACCATTCTGTAACTGCCTGGCACTTAGAATTATTAAATTACTAAATTATTAAATTACTATTAAGTTAGAACTACTAATTATTACTATTAAATTAGAACTACTAACCTAATCTGTCAGATTATACTTTTGAGGAACTTGGGATCCATGCCTTTAATGTGTTCTTTGGGCTTCCCTGGTGACTCAGAGGGTAAAGAAACTGCCTGCAGTGCCAGAGACCTGAGTTCAATCCCTGGGTCAGGAAGATCCCTTGGAGGAGGAAATGGCAACCCACTCCAGTATTCTTGCCTGGAGAATCCCATGGACAGAGAAACCTGGTGGGCTACAGTCCGTGCGGTCACAAAGCCTGGGGAGGTAGAGAAAATGGGGTCACAAAGAGTTGGACATGACTGAGCAACTAACTAACTAACTATATATATATATTCTAGGAATATTATCCTAAATAAAAAATGCTTCAGAGATATACTTAACCTACAGGATATTTTCTTCAGGAAAAAGTATAGTAACACCTGGATTGACACAGCACTCTCATGTCCAATGAAAGTTACAGAAGAAATTATGTATTATATCTGAACTAATATTAGAATCTTATTATTATCATATTATTATCTATGATGGAAAAGGGAAAGAAAATAAGGTAGACAGGTTTAAATGAGAATGAGAAAGGGGTCCCTGGCATAACATAAATATACATAAATATATCAATCCAAACATCAACCAAATTAATTGATAACAATATTCTTTGTGAGCACTGTGGCATAACCACAAGAAACTTACATGGTTATAGTGAAAAACTTCAGAAGCAGGGTATTTCCATTTAAGCAAAGTAAAAATTATTTTCAGAATACTGAAGAAATATGGTGTTTTTTACCCAGGCAGAATGGATTATGAAAACAGTAAGAAGAATCTCCAGAGAGACAGAGTGAGTTTATGCGCTAAGGAGAATATTACACTTCATTTTTCCAATGTAGAAATAAACTGAGAAAAATTGAGGGGCAAAGCAAGAATGGAGAAAAATAAAATCACCCCCAAAATGATTTAAAATGTAATAATAAAACAGGGCTATAGTTTTAGCTTATATTAGTTTTTGTCCTTCCATTAAAAATACCTTAAAGTGCATTCCTCTTGGCTATATTGTCAATTTCTCAAATAATACACTGGTAAATTTCCAAAATCTCATTAGACATATAAATTGCATGTATAAAGGTTCTTGTATAGCCTGTGGAAACATTTTAAACTTCTTCTGTAATATTTTCTTCAGCAAAAGTGGGCCTAAACTTTGGAAAAATTCCTAGAGAGTGAACCATCCCCTTCCTTCTTTCTTTCTCCCTCCCTACCTCCCTCCCTCTCTCTCTCTCCCTGCCCCCATCTCTCTCTCTGGATAGTATTACCCTACAACTTACCCAGCCATATATCTTTACACTCCAATTTCCTACCTATTCCCCTATCCATACATGTATAATGCTTCCATTTTGAAGCATATGGCTGGGGAGCCAAAAGAATTTAAATTGCCTTCAAAATGTGCATCGCATTATAAATGGTGTGAAAAAAGATCTCACTATTCAGCTCTCAACTTGGAGCAGAAAGCAAAGAGGAAGCAACACAAGACTGCTTCAAACTTTATCCAAAAACTCAACAGCTTCACTTGTTTATAGAGGTACAAAAAGTATGCGACACAGTTTATAAAACAAGAACGGCGTACTGTATGCAAAAGTAAAGTTAAAAGCAAAGTATAGTAACAGCCCTATCTCGTTACAAACACTTGGCAGAGTGTCTAAAGTACCATGGTCAAAAACACGATACTGTCTGAGCTGAACTTCTGCCAGAAAGCACTCCCTAAGTCCAAGTCTCTTTAGCCATCATCACCACCTCATTTGGCAATCTCTCCCACGCCTCAGTTCATCTCCTCAAAACGACTCCACAGAAACACTGAAAGTAGACAATCTCCCTAGCTACACAGACTGCAAGTATCACAAAGTGGTAGCCCTGGCAGGTTGCGGTGTAAGAAGCAGTTCTAAGGTTAGAAAGCCGGGACCAACTGCACATCCTTAAAGCTAATTTGCATATCAAGTTGGGCAGGGCTGTCTTCGTTTTTGGTAATCCAGGGCTTCTTCCCTACTCTCACAGTAATTCCAAAGGGTCTTTCTGAATCAGCAGCAGCTGAGAAAGAAGGCACATGGTAAGAATATAGTCAGGCACCAAATATAATACATTTTAGGCAAATGAGGGGCAAATGTATTCAGAAATAACCTGCCATTTAACTGCTCTAGGCAGAGCCTTTGAATAATTCCAGATCATCAAAAGACCGCACCCCTAGCTAGATATGCATGGCATACTAGGCAATACCAAGGCTAGAGAAACATCGAGACTTAGGTAGTGAGTAGATAAACAGAATATGTCAATGTGGACATCTATATCTACATTTGGCACTTACAACGAAAAAAATGGCAATGTGTAAGACAAAAGTACAAACATGGCAATGAAAAGATAAGTGATGGGAGAGAAAGAGCTGCATGAATTATTAATATTCTTTGGGCATGGAAGAACTGGCTTCCAAATTTTTCTTTAATTCACTTTTCTCTTAGCATATTACCTAATTCAAAAACACAGATAGTCTGATCTTAAGTTTACAGCTTGCCATATTTTCTAGAAAATAAACAATAATTAACAAATCTCATAGTTGTCCACCCCCACTTCTCTTCAAGAAACTTTATACTTTGATATGTAGATACATAAGCTACTTTTGGATGGGGGCCCACAAACATATGTTTCCAAAGGAATAATATGTACAGGTTAATCTGGTGTGTACCAGATGTAAGAAAAAGCAAATTCAAAACCAGAAATATCAGTATTCAACAGAAAAAGAAATTTCTAATTAAATCCCATTCTTCATCTCCTTATAGATACAGGATCTAGGAAAATTAATCACAGGTATAACTTTTTTAACTTTCATCTGAAAAAGAAAAATTCAATTTGACCATGAATCTCAGTTTCTTCTATACATACGGTTGCAAAAATAAGATGATCGTTTATAAATGGGCTTCTCTGAGTGGACTTCCTACCATATACTGATATTAACAAAAAGCATTTGAATGAAATAAGACCAGAAAACCGCAAACACAGAACTTAACAAGGTAAACTAGGCAGAAAAAAGACTGCAAAGCCCAGGCCTCCATCAGACCTTTAACATATTAAGCTTCAATGACAAAAACTTTAGCCTTCTCAGTAAGCGCAGTAGTGAGCCTTCATTTATCAAACCATTCTGAATGCAAAGTGTGCACGCTACCTGCACACTGGAATAATTTATGCATTCTTTCCTTAGATATTAGAACATGCGTGAGAGTATTAAAAACCAACAACAAATCCCCCCTGTCTCTAGAAGTCTGAAGAGTCTAAAGTTAGGTTTGCATTTATTTTTTTCCTGTGCAAGCCTACAAGGATTTGGTCAGACTTATGAAAGTTATTAGCAAAAGTTCTGCAGGAAGAACTAGATCAAGGATTCATATCACCCATGTCTAACCTTTTCGGGGCACTATGATCTCGCCCCTTGTTCTATACATCAGAGATGTCACTGTAGTGAAAGCCAAGTTTTAATTTAGAATTTAATAAAAATTGATTAAGCATCATGGAACACAAACAAAGCTGCTCCATAAATCTTTCAGGCCTTTTTGTGCTAGGAAGAAAGCAAGCACTGTCTGCTGAAGCAGATGACAGATGCTGGCTTAAAGATAAGTATTATTTATACTTCTGTACCAGATTTCTTCTTACGCATATCTTATCATGCATGGGTATATGATCAACAAAGCAATTTTGTATCAGTCCAAGACATTCGAATGTACCCTGGCTCCATGGGAATGCGTTAAAAAGTTCAGGTCTAGGGTTCAATTAAACCAAGATGGAGAGAGAAGAAAGCTTTGAAAGGAAAACAAATATCAAGATGGTTGTTATTTGAATGTTCTTTCACACACAGGCTAATGAATATATATGCACTGAAAATAACTTTGTTCTGAACATATGCCTATGCATTTTAAATAAAAGATGCATGTCGGAAAGATAAGAGGGTTTACCAAATCTAACCACATCAAGATATCTCTATATTAAACTGCAGTTATTTGCACAGTATGTCGGTAAGAAGACAGCACCTTGAAAGAAATCCAATACTTATGTAAAGAGATGATGGATTTCACCAAGTCTGCGAATATTTTAGTCATCTTCAGTTTAAAAACTTCGATCTCATTCTCTCCCTCTTTATAGACACAGAAACTATGAAAACCAATCACTTGATGAAAATTCCAAGAGGTTTTCTGACTTCTAACACAGTGGGGACAGCCTTGATTGGAAGACGTAGAAGCAAATTTATATTACTGTTTCAAAAAGGATCATATTCTGCATCACAAGGCGTTTGAAGGTGGAGGACCTGGCATGTGACTCCAAAACAAACATTAACTCAGAAAGAGAAGCTACCAGGTGGATAAGAAACAGCAAGCATACCAATCTTGACCCCCCGCCCCCATCTCAACCCCAATTCCTCATCCCTTCCAGGATCCAGAATAAGGGCAGACTTCCAGTTTTTGCTTTTGGGGGTTCTTTGTTTTGTTCGAAGGAAGATAAACTGGGCATAAATGAGTCTTCAAGTCCAGCCTGAAAACCAATCTGTGGTTAGATTCACCTAATTAAAGTTCAAAAACCAAATGAACAAATTTGTGTTCATCCATTTCTCTATACAGTATCATGTTTTCCTTCGTTTCCCTTACTGTTTTCCTTATAACAGTTCTTCCTGAGAAATCTCAATCGCATCTCAGATGGTCTGAAAGCTGGAGATATGCACCACTCAAAACATAGGAAACCACAGTGGTGAGGCTGGGATAAGAGTATACTGTCTGGGTGAGCCCAGACCATGATCCTTGCTACTCAAAGGTGTCCTGCAAAGGATGAGATGGAGCCACAGCTACAGCTGCAAATATATGCCAATGCTTTAACCTGACACCAGTAGCAAAATTAAACTGTCTGGCTTCTTAGAAATTACTGTATTGCTATCTCTTGAGAATTAGCAATGCACTAAAATAGGATACACAAATCCGTAGTTTTATGTGGTAATACTATCTATCATACGCAATAATTTTTCTTTCCTGAATTATATATGAAAATACATCCATAAGAGTGCAGCAATTATGAGCCAATATTTTCAGGAATTGCTATTGTGTGTGTGTCTTAAGTATACAACTCTACATAAAAGCACTACACCACATAATTGCTAAAAATATATACAGGTTTCTCTTTCCAATTAAATGATGCCCTTTATTATATTAAAAGCCAGGCTGTAGAGGAAATGACAAATAAGGGCTATTTTTAAATGAACTTATAATAGAAAACAAAGTTAGGGACTTCCCTGGTGGTCCAGTAGCTAAGATTCTGTACTCCCAATGCAGGAGGGCCAGGGTTCGATCCCTAGTCAGGGAATCGGATCCCACAAGAAACAACAAAGAATTCACACAATGCATCAAAGATAGAAGAACCCCTGTGCTGCAACTAAGATCCGGCACAGCCAAATAAAGAAGAAAACAAAGTTAAAATAAATACCACATGTATATAACTGAATATACACCTGAAACTGATATAACATTTAAATCAACTATACTCCAAAAAACGTGTATATATACACATTTATGCAACTGGATGGATATATTTTCAATCAGCTGATTTAACATGAGAAGTTCAAAAAATGTTACTAATCAACTTACCCTCTTACCCAAGAAAGAAAGAATTACATCTCTTTTGACTTAACGAGAATGACTCAAGTAAGTTTTTCAGATAACTTTCATCTCCATACTATCTGCAGACTTGCTTCCACCATGAAGTAAAATAAAATTAACTGCTTAGCATGTTTTGCAATATTTCTAAGTTTGCAAAGCATGCCCAGCTCCAGTACTTAGCTGTTTGACCTCAGATAAATTATCCGACATATCAGTTTGGTTTTGCAAGTCTACTTAAGGATAACAGGCATAAGGTGTGAATTAAATAAGATGCAGGAAAAGCATTTAGCAAGATGCCTGGAATACAGCAAGTACTGAGGAGACGATGAGTACTATTACTTTTAATTCTTGCTGCTACTGCTTTTCTTAATATTAAAGGATTCATGATAAAAATCACTGGCCAGAGACAGGTCTAGCTTTTGCCCCATTTCTCATCTCTTTAACTCTATGACACTGAGCTGTCCTGATTCTCCTCCTACTTCTGGGACTTCTCGCTTCCATTCTCCTTTGTTAATCCCAAAGTTTCTTCCATTTCCTTAAAAGTCAACATTCTGCAAAGCTACATTCTTGGCCCACTTTCTCACTCTCTGCAATCACAATCAAACCCTTGGCTTCAAAGGTCTGAGATAACGACCAAGCTAAATTCAGACCTGTATTTTCATTTGTCTACCAGACATCACCATTTAGAATGTTCCTAAGTAACAAAAAGAAAAAACCAAACTCATTCTGTCACCTCCAAACTTTTTTCATGCTCCTTAATCCCACGGACAGAAGAGCCTGGAGGGTTACAGTCCATACGGTCTCAAAGAGTCAGACACTACTGAAGCGACTCAGCACACACATCTCTGTTGGGACTGACATTTACCCAGATGACCAAGTTAGAAACATCCAGAATCATCCCCAGCTCGTCTTCTGACACCCTTAGTATGTCTCTGCTTCCTCTTCCTAACAATGCAGCCTTTTTAATTTTCTTGCTACTCTCCTGATTTTCCCAGCAGCCTTAGTGCAGCTTCGTCGTGTTCAACATATATGATGTTGAACACAGTCAAGCACATCTACGATGTACCAAGCACTGTCCACTCTGAATGCAAAACAAAACACATACAAGTCCTTCTCTCAAGGTCCTTCATCTCAAGAAGTGGGAGAGATTTGTAAACACATAATTATATAATATTATGTGTTATACAAGCCTGTATAATAGGCCCACATAACCTATAGGAGAAGGACACAGGACAGAGAGATTATTCTGTTTGGACAGGTCAGGAACACCTTTACTGTGGACACTGCTCCAGAACAATGTTTTGAAGGCAAATGGTAGTTTGGTGGGAACACCAACAGTAGGAAAGGCATTTTACACAGCAGAAATAGTACATGCTAGACCTCCAACTGTAGCCTCTAAATCAAGCTATATATTTTCAAAATATGCCTGGCCAAAGGTAAGGTCTAACTATAATACTTCCCCTTTTCCATAAGACCTTCCACAGCTTTCCATTGTTTCTAAAATAAAATCCAGATGAGCAAGCAGTTTTTGAAGGACTCCAAATTCTGACTCAATTAGCTGGGAGACAGCATCCACTGGTCTCCACACACTATTCCTTGGGTTCAGCAGGTTTTGTCATACAGGACTGTGTCCCAGCCAGCAGACAGCCTCTCTGCCCTACACCCTTTGAAATCCCATTTATCCTGTGATACCAAGATTCACTTTTCTGAAGCCCCCCCATACCTACCAGGGACCCTGGATTATTTTCAACTCTGAGTTTTCAGACCCTTTGTTAACACTTCTATTTTATACATCGCACATCTGGATTTGTAGAGTGAATGCCCACATGTTTGTCATTTTCTAAAACCTGTTACTCTAACTAGGAGTGTGAATGAGTAATTTTTAAATCCCTTTACCCAAAAGAAGCAAGTATTAGGGAACACAAAGTCTAGGTAGTACAGTGGTGAAAAATCCTCCTGCCAGTGCAGGAGACACTGGTTCAATCCCGGGTCAGGAAGATTCCCTGGAAAAAGAAATGGCTACTCACTCTGGTATTCTTGCCTGGGAAATTCCACAAACACAGGAAACTGGTGGGCTACAATCCATGGGCTTACAAAAGAGTCAAACACATCTGAGCACATGTGTGCGTGCACACACATTAGGTAACACTCCAGGGAATTCTCTGGCAGTCCAGGGGTTGAGACTTCATGCTTCTCCTGCAGGAGGCCCTGCATGCCATGCGGCGCAGCCAAAAAAAAAGGAAATACCCTATACCAAGCCCTCTCATTCAGTGCCATTAATAGACATAGAGGGTTAGAGGGAAACAGCAATGCAGACGTGTGGTTCATACAAAACCACTAATATCTAATTTCCTACTGACTGAATGGATCCCCCCAAAATGCATACACTGAAACCCTAAACTCCAAAGTGACTGTATACGAAGACAGGGCCTTTATGGAGGTGAAGTGAAAGTCGCTCAGTCATGTCTGACTCTTGGCGACCTCACGCACTAGACAGCCCATGGAACTCTCCAGGCCAGAATACTGGAGTGGGTAGCTGTTCCCTTCTCCAGGAAATTCATGGAGGTATTGGAGGTTAAATGTGGTCACGGGGTGGGGCCCTTATATGATAGGATTAGCGTTCTCATAAGAAGAGACCCCAGGGAGCTGCTTCTCATTCTCACTGACACATGAGGACATAGCAAGAAGGTGGCCTCCTGCAAGCCAGGCAGAGAGCTTGCACCATGTGGGCACTATGATTTCTGATTTCCAGCCCCGTAAATGGTGAGAAAATAAATGTCTGTTGTTGAAGGCACTCAGACTCTAGTATTTTGTTACGGCAGTAGGAGCTTACCCTAGCCAAAATAACTTGAGCAGTCCAGGATTGAGTGTTGAGACCGATTTTTCAAATCTCTGATGTGACACTCAGTACATGTCATTTTGCAGACCAATTAATTTCCCGACACTGTAGGAGTTCTGTCACCGATTTACAGAGAAAACTGAGAATGTGAGGCCTTCCATGAGTCATCCAGGGATAGGCCGTGCCCATACCTGCAACACAATTCTAAAGTCCCGGCTTTCAAAACCTTGTCCTAGAAAAGAGTATTCTACATCCACAGGAAAATATGCCAGTCATCTAGGCATGACTGGCACGGCTCTGTGCTGCCTTGGGCCTGAAGGGCTACTTGGCGTGGCCTGGGCACCACTGCAGGGCAACAAGAAGATCAGAGATCTTATGCCTCTGAAACATGGGCTCTGAAGTAGGAAGCTGGGGGCTAACGCCTACATCTACCACTGACTACCTATTCGGCTTTGAACCAGTTACACAAGTTCACTGGATGTCAGTTTCCTCATCTATTGAAGGAGGATTTTAACACTTACCTTATAGGGTTATTGTGAATATCAGAAGTAAGATACAGAAGGGTACAGTCTGCTGCCTGGCATACAGTCAAGACTTAGCAGGTACTAAGCCTGGATGTCATCTCATCAACAATTCCACCCCCACCTGCATCAAAAGCAGGAATGTGAAAAGCGAAAGTGAAAGTTGTTCAGTCATGTCTGACTCTTTGTGACCCCGTGAACTGTAGCCCACCAGGTTCCTCTGTCCATGGAATTCTCCAGGAAAGAATACTGGAGTGGGTTGCCATTTCCTTCTCCAGGGGATCTTCCAGACCCAGGGACTGAACCTAGGTCTCCTGCATTGGAGGTAGCTTCTTTACTGTCAGAGTCACCAGGGAAGCTCCAAAAGTAGGAATAAGGGTGGTTTAAACTTTCTTTTTATCTGTAAGTGGATTTCTGCTTCTGTTTGTTTGATCTGGGTGTTTTCTGTACATTTACTACTTCCTGGCAGTAATATCACTAATCTTCCTCTGGAAGCCATTCTACCCCACTCTCTGAGATCATAGTCCTCGGATGTCCTGCCTTCATCCACTAGCCCCAACAACAGGCAGGCGAGTTGGGCTTTGCTGATAACAACACGGTGCAAATTCAGTGACTGGCATGGGGATCCAATGAGAGCCAGCCCAGGAACTTTTGCTGGAACTACTGAGAAGGGACCACTTTCCTCCCCAGTGAAGACACTCAGCTAATGGAAGGTAAACCTGCAGCTAAGCCACTGTGAAGGGGAACCCTGCCCAAGATGGAAAGTAACCAAGGGGAGAGTGGAGGAAGGCAGAGAACCTTCCTTGTTACATCATCAGAGCACCTGAATCAAGCTACACCTGAGGATGCTGAACTTTTCAATTTTATCAGTCAATAACTTCCATTTCTCTCTTCGGTCTGCATGATTTAGTTCCTGACACTTGCAATTAATATACAGTCTGAATGCCAGCAAGAATTTGACACTTTTCAATGACCAAAAGGATCCCTGGAAGTAAACAGAAAGAAAAGTTAGGAAAGAGAGACAAAAGTACGGGCAGCATTTTTCAGGGAATATCCCTGAAAATGTCAACGGGTTATTACACACCTCAAAAGCATTAGCTACCTTAGTGAATGAAACCACGGCAATGTCCATACTAGTGTGAAGACAGCTGGAAACACTGGTTAACTTCTTGTAACATTTCAGTAGACAGGCTGTGGGAACGATGGGGATGCACTAAACTAGGCTGTCAACGGTATTTTAATGACAGGGAAAAATAAACCCACAGGGTATCTTTAATTTAGTTCATTGAACTACAGCATTAATAATAACAGATAATTTTGTTAAATTCTGTGTCAACAAACTGATTCAAAAGTAGTATTTCCAACCACATATAAACTCTGGGGAGTGGATATTATTATCCTCATTTTACTGATATGAAGTTAGGACTGAAAGAGCTTAAGTCCATTGATCAAGTTGAAATAGTAAATTGTGGAGCTGAGATCCAACCTCAGATCTGACTTCCTGATCTTCTTGATTTTCTTAAGTATTACCAAGAAATGGTCTTACCCAGAAGTTTCCCTGGTATACAGGAAGATCCCCTTGCTTTATGTTTCCTGGTGTCATCTGCCTCTTCATCAAACTACTGACTATAATTCTGCATTCTGTGTTTATTTTTATGATCATTTGATTAGAGGCGTCTTTGTCTCCCCTGAGACCAGGAACTCCCTGAGTGCTAGGCTAGCACTATTTCTGCTCATCACCGGGTACTGCCTGGTGAAAGCAGATGCTCCAGTAAGCAATGCTGAGAAAACAAAGGAGAGGAAGAAGGGATGGAGGAGGGGACAGAATGGAGGGAGAAGGAAGGAGGCAAGAAGAAAGCGAGAGAAACAAGGAAGGAGGGAGGGTAACTCACGTCTCTTGGATCGTGCCGTCACCACTCCCAAGTCCACTCTTGGATAAAAGAAGTCCTGGCGACAGTGGTGACTCTGCCCCATACAAAGCGCTAGACAGACGCATCCCTGAACCACGCAGGCACAGCATCAGGAATGCCAAAGTCTTATACGTATTTTCACTGGTTGGTCCCCCAAGCCACACCTGGTAGGAACAAACAGCCTCAGGAGTTTCACCTATTTGTCAATTCAAAACCCCGGAATCACTTGCATCTTCTCTTGGTAATTCTTAGGGTGACGAGCCAAATTAAAAACTCCTAAAAATGTTCCTTGAACCTGACAGGTTGTCACTCTTAGCGTTTAGCTGTGCTGTGGGGGAATGTTTCTTTTGAACCGATGGCCTGTGGAGCATTCCTGGGCTGGGAGAAGGGAGACAGCAAGTGCTGGGACCAGAAAGAGCTCATTAAACAATATCTGCACCTATGTTATCTTTCTGCTCCCTTCCTATAAATTCTCTTGTGGACAATAATGTCCCCAGGTTGCTAATGTCACAAATCTCTTAAACATGAGAAAGGCATTGTACTATTCCTCAAACATGGCTGTTTGGGAGAAAAGATCAGAGAGGAGTCAGAACGAAAGACTTGACCCAAAAGGAAGAAAGAAGTCCAGGACGTCAGTTTTTGCCACTAAAGCTCCCGCTGTGGACCAAGATACACAACACGTCACCGGAACTGCACTCCCCCGGCAGCACCCCCACAAATGCCATCTGATTGTTTAAAGGTGTGGTGAAGGCCAGAATTGTGGTGGCCAACTGAGACTGTCACGGCTACTCGTGGAAAACAGAGTGCCTCTTAGGAAAAATTACCAGCATGAAGCAAGATTGTTTAGTCCCTAAGTTGTGTCCAACTCTGTTGCAACCCCATGGACTGCAATCCACCAGGGTCCTCTGACCATGGGATTTCCCAGGCAAGAATTCTGGAGTGGGTCACCATTTCCTTCTCCAGGGTATCTTCCCAACACAGGGATCAAACCCATGTCTTCTGCATTGGCAGGTGGATTCTTTACCACTGAGCCACCAGGGAGGCCCAAAGCAAGATTAAACACACCAAACTCATCACCAGGAGCACAGCATGTAGAATTATTTGATCAAACTGTGTAACGCTACCAACTGTATTTTAATTTAACAGGAATAAAAGATACTAAGGCATCACCTTTTCCAGAGAAAGATGAGCAGATAAGTACCTTGAGAAGTCAGGTTTATCCCCCAAAATGGGTCTCTCTGGCCTAGGACACGCTGAGTGCAAATAGTTCCTTTCTTCTGGAAAACTCTGAATTATCAAGTTTTATTAGAAAGAATATGTATGGATATATCAATCGTAATAAATAAATATATTAAATGTTCATAGTTTTTCAAAGGCTTCTCTTAGGTAATATCCATTCCCAAGGGATGGTTGGCATGCAAATCTGACTTTTTGCATAATTAAAAATGATAGTATTTTGTTTGAAAAATAAACCAGACTAGAAACTTCAAGGAAAACTCATCCACTTGGCATTCCTTTGGAACATACACATAAAGGGCTTTACAATAGTTCTCCCTGCCTGTGGGTATTTGTTGTGTAAGACAGGAATTCCATGTGTGAGAACTGAATGAGGAATTGAAATTTCCCTCTAAAATTGTACCTCACTGCATGCCATGATATATGGACAGTAGCTAAAGAGTTAATCTTTAGCAACTCTGCTCAAAAATCCTAATGGCAGACTGCCCATCATTCTTTTAGACAGAGCTTGTCAGGAAAACTAGGGCAGCTTGTCCAGCTCAGCAGTCAACTGATTACTAGTGAACTCAATGGGGCTCCCAGCCAACCCCTGAGATCGCTGCCAGCCCCTTGGGTATTCAAAGGCCAAGTTCCAATGTGGTTTACTTTGCCAGAATCACATGATGTCAGTGCTATTTTCTTCTGACCAGACTAACCAGTCATTCAGGTTCCTGCGAATGGTATCAGTGAGCTAGGCCGGCACTTTACTGGTAGAGGTCATAGAGACACGGAGGTGCTGGGCCTGTCACCAGGGCCCAGGGGCCTCTGCAGTCTCTTGTGCAAAAGCAGCTGATTCCAGTCTGTGAGCCCCAGCGACCCAGATCCTGCACTCTGTCCCATGCCCTAGAGTCCACTCCATGACCAGGAATGACTCAGGCTCCCTGCACGGGGACACTTAGAGCCTAAAACGGACAGGTCCAACTTTTATAAATAACCAGCTGGGTAGGAAAACAACAAAAAACGGGCCTTGGCTTTCGCTCCTATGACATTATTTGAGGTTTAATAGGCAAGCCGCACACATTCTGTGGGATTTAGTCAGCTTTATCCACATGTGCCCGCATTCCCTGCACGGTGCTGTGCTGTGTTTAGTCGCTCAGTCATGTCCAACTCTGTGAACCCTGGGCTGTAGCCCACCAGGCTCCTCTGTCCATGGGGATTCTCCAGGGAAGAATACTGGAGCGGATTGTCATGCCCTCTTCCAGGGGATCTTTCCAACCTAGGGATCAAACCCAGGTCACCTACACTGCCGGCAGATTCTGTACCATCTGAGCCATCATGCATGCGTGCTAAGTTGCTTCAGTTGTGTCCGACTCTGTACAACCCCATGGACTGTAGCCTGCCAGGCTCCTCTGTCCATGGGATTCTTCAGGCAAGAAAAGCAGAATGGGTTGCCATTTCCTTCTCCAGAGGAACTTCCCAACGCAGGAATCAAACCAGGGTCTCCTGCATTGTAGGCAGATTCTTTATCAGCTGAGCTATCAGGAAAGCCCTCCCTGCATGGCAGTAAAACATTAATTCGTTTTTACATCTACCTGGAGGTTTTTCAGTTGTTGCAAGATTTGCAAGAGTGCCTCCACCTAAGGGGCAGCCAGTTTTAAAAACTGTGGCAACCCTTAGCTCTCAGTAAGAGACCATTTCACTTCCCAAAACACAAGGTAGAAAATTAAAAATGAGACCCACTTTTTAACCTTTCCTTTCTTCAGGAGAAAGTATCAGTGTCAGGAAGGGCAAGTGTAGCCTATGGACTGCACTTTCAAATTCTGGAACTTATTTCCCAATGCTTTAAGTCCCTTAAATTATTTCTAATTTTCCTCTTTATGATTTCCTTCTTAGGGTAACATGAGACCTATTTATGATTGAATTCACTTTAAAAACTTATTTTTAAAGAGGTTAAGTCTTAAAAAATATTTTAAAGGCTAAAAATATTATACATAGAATTTCTACATTATCATAATATTTAGCTTTTTCCATTCTTTGTTTTCCCTGCTGATAAATAAAGTCATAAAACTGCTAAGAAAAAATATGCACTAATTAAGAATTATGGCCAGTTTTAAACATTTACAATTTTAAAAGACAACAGAAATTTGTTTGGTTTTAACATGCAAAAGAAAAACAAAGATAATTCTACTAACTGTACGATAAGCATAAAAGACAATACATGTTTGATATATGAATGAATATTATTCACTGCTGGGTACATTCTTACTAAGTATTACCTTGGGGAAGCGTCTGAGCAAAGTGACTGAGAAGACAATTATGAGGACAAGGTATCTTAAGGTTTACTAATGGAGTTTTCCGGTTTTCCTTTCTGCCACAGCTTTGTTGAGGGGCTGGATGGCCTTTCCTTTGCCCTGCAGCAAAAGACTGCACCCATAACAATCATCCGTATTAAATCCAGATAAACTTTTACAATCAGAAGTCAATCTGCCAAGGAAGTTGCTCGATAAGAAAAGACTGGAGAGGAAGGGAGGATGGGAGACTGGAAGGAAAAGGAAAGTTGATTCTTAAGACAGAAAGAAGAAAAATAGACCCCCCACAAAAAATTTTTTTTACATCAATGCTTCATAATTTTCATTCATTCCATCCGTGAAAAAGTTTAAGCAGACTGGAAACAACTTCAAAGCCAATGTGATCACCAGTTATTCAATCAAAATCAGGTGCTATAGTTAGCTTTCCCTGATGGTTACAGCTCATCTTTGACTATTCAACTTGTCTTTTGTCCTGGTCTTTTCTTTCTTTCTCAGATGCATCATCATAGCATACCTCTAAAATAACATCTTTAATGAATGAACAAATGTTTGAAAAAGAGAATCTTGCTAGATACAAGTTCTTTGGTGCAAAGGGACTAAGCAGTCACCACCAATTAGATTATAGCTGGATAATTTGACAGTTCTCAAGATGACTGTTTCAAGGAAGGCTGGAAATGTACAAAGAGAGAACAGCCCGTTTGTGTGTCATGTGTGCTGTTCTCCGCTAGGACAATAAAACCAAAAAATCCCAGAAGGAAAAAAGAAAGAGAAATTCTGATCCTTTTAACAGTGAAGAAATAACACACAAATAAGAGGTTTTAAGTCAAGTTGGTTGAAATTCTCTTTTGAGAATAAGCAGTATCCTGGGGGCTGCCTCCAGATATTTTCGAGGAATTAGTACAGTAAGTACATATTGCTCAGGCCAAAGTTCAAGGCTCCCCAGGAGGGAACCACACTGCATTTTTCCCATATGGCTCCTGCTGCACCATGCATGGGTTCTGTATTCTAGCCGCACTACAAAAACTGCTCCTGCATTTTCCTGCCCCTTGACTTTTGTTTATGCACAAAAGGTGACTTTGGTTCACCTGGTCCAAATGCCTCCCACACATTTGACAAAATCGATGTCTTGCTGCTGCTGCTAAGTCACTTCAGTCGTGTCCGACTCTGTGTGACCCCATAGACGCCAGCCCACCATCCCCCATCCCTGGGATTCTCCAGGCAAGAACACTGGAGTGAGTTGCCATTTCCTTCTCCAATACATGAAAGTGAAAAGTGAAAGTGAAGTCGCTCAGTCGTGTCCATGTCTTTAGATCAATTAAAAACACCAGCCCTCTGGGTGTAGAGACAAGAGAATCTTCCTACACTGTTGGTGGGAATGTAAATCTGTGCAGCCACTTCCTTAAGTACAGAAGATCCTCTAAAAACTAAAAATAGAGCTACCATATGATCCAGCATTCCCACGCTGGAGCATATATCTGGAGAAAACTCTAATTCAAAAAGATACATGCACCCCAATGCTCATAGCAGCATTACTTACAACAGCCAAGACACAGAAGCAACTTAACCGCCCATCAACAGATGTATGGATAAAGAAGATGTGGTGTGTGTACACACACACACACACACATACATACAAACATACAAACAGTGGAATACTACTCAGCCATAAAAAAGAATGAAATAATGCCATCTGAAGCTACATGGATGGATCTAGAGATTATCATAAAGTCAGAGAAAGATAAGTATCATATGGTATCACTTACTGTGCAATCTAAAAAGTGACAGAGATGAATTTATTTACAAAACAGAAACAGACTCATAGACATAGAAAACAAACCTATGGTTACCAAAGGGGAAAGGGGCAAGGGAAGGATAAATTGGGGGTTTGGGACTAGCACTACAAACTGCTATATATAAAGTAGATAAACAGCAAGGACCTACAATACAACACAGGGAACTAGATTCAATATCCTGTAAAACTATAATCAAAAAGAAACAAAAAACACAACCTCTCCATAAGATGCTTCCTCCTCCCCAACCACCAGCTGAGCCCCTCCTCCACATCTCAGTAGCTCCACATCTATTTACCAACATGATGGGTGCTCACATACTTGCCAATCTATCTCCTCCACCCAACATAAACCTATAAGAATGAAGACTTGACCTTCAGGGACTTGCACACTAATGACTGTCTGCTGACTGGAAGCAAACAGATGAGGTCCATTGATTTTACTGAGCTCCAGTGCATGGGTTTTCTAATAGCCACACAAAGGCTTTTCATTCATCCAAAAGCTTAGCTGCTGAAATGCCAGTGTTCATAATAACACACAGGTATCTGAGCTAAACAACTGAATTATCACAGTGTCTGTGATTATTAAACACAGATTAATATTATCACATTATGAGGTAAGATTATTAATGTCTTACCAAGAATAGAATGATCTCTTCACTGGAATAAGGTTTGTTTTGCCTTTTTTTTTTAAATGTTGTTTGGTTGGCATTCTATGTACATGTGTGTGTAAATATGTATATGTGTTTTAACAGGCAGGGACTAGAGGAATAAGTGATAACAATGACCTTTACCCCTCTTCAGTGAACTTCAGACAAAACTATTAAGTTATAACCCTCAAAATATTAGCATATGAAAGGACCAATCTTGTTCCCAAATTTGAATATGAAATAAACTTGGCTGAACCAGGAGGGGTTAACTCTCGGGTATTTTTTGTTCTGCAGCTGCACAAGTCTTACCTAATGTGGTGACCATTCTGCCCCTAACATATAAAGGGTATATCTTTAGTGCAAAACCACATGCAGACTAAATCTCAATGATATTACTTATCAAGGACTTTGAGCAACTAACTGCCTTGTTTTATTTACTCTTCCCACTAAATGAGCATGTACTCAGTGACTGGGGGTGGGGAGTGATAACCTCCATGTTAACCAAGCATGATCTAGAAGTGTAGGTCATACTAATGACCAGGTAGGAGTGCTAAGAATTGGATCTAATATAATTAAGGTAGACAGAAATGTGCTTCAATTTCTATAAAATATTTCAAGGGTAGAAACAGATTAGCCCTCCTAACATCCTTTAAAAGGTAACAAAAATTAGGATTCACTTTTATTGATGAAACAGCGGAGCATAGAGAAGTTATACAGGGTCATTAAAAGTTAACTTTAAACAATTTGGTCCATTGATGAGTCTTGGTGTGCTTTATAGAGCACTTAACTGACCATAAGGATGTCACACATGAGAAATGATCAAATGATGCTCTGATTGCCATTCCAAAACTTCAGACTCAACTCTACCTGTTCAAGATATCGCTAGATTCCCTTAGTCTCTGCCCCCTAGTTATGCTAATACAGAAGTGGTGAACTACACAGATTCTGAAATCAAAGCACCTCATCTAAACCCACCACTCATTAGCTGTGTGATTTTGAAAAGTTCCTTGATGTCTCTCTTATACGTAAAATGAAGCTAATGGTACCTGCTGCCATATGGCTGTTGTGAGAATTAAAAAGAAAGCATACTCTGTAGCTTCTGTTTTACCAAAAGCCGTCATTTTGACCTACACTTTCCAGAAGCCTCAAACCAACAAAAGTACCGATTAAACTCTAGAGAGGTTGAATTTGAGGGTAACAGAGTTCTTACTGAATTTCTTGTCTTAACAATCTAGGTTTTCATCTTTCATCTCACACCAAAACATAGTTACAGAGGGAAACACTGTGGCCAAGAAAAAAAAATGTATTAACCATATACTCATTTTGCATTGTTGTTCAGTCGCTAAGTCACGTCAAACTCTTTTGGATCCCATGAACTGGAGCATGCCAGGCTTTCCCATCCTTCACTATCTCCTGGAATTTGCTCAAACTCATGTGCATGGAGTCAGTGATGCCATCCAACCATCTCATCTTCCATGGCCCCCTTCTTTTCTGTGTATTTAGAAATAAATCCATTTCCTTAAAATTTTTAACTAGACAAGTCCCTCTCCTTAAGAAAGAAAATTTTCCCTTTAATCCACACTCCCAATTTCATTGCTATAAATCAAGAAGAAAATATATCAGAAGAATGGGATAGAAAAAAAAAGCGAAAGACTCATAGAAAGATACAGAGAAAGATAGGAAAGAAGGAAGGGAATGAAATATAATATTCATATTCCTTCCTTGACTTCACTGACTTCCAAAAAGAAAGAGAATATGCCATACCATTAACACAGTTTAGAAACACTAGCCTGCTTGGCAGCCGCAGTTACAGAACTACAAGCATCAAGGTTACTTAATCGTCATGAGCTCATAAATTGGACCAAGGTGACAAGACCAGTTGGGCGAAAGGGATCAGAGTTGGGGGTGACTTGCTCCAACACTTTATGGACTACAGAGGCCCTCTTCAAAACCTAAAGAGACAGATAGCACTCTCAGGCTAACTTCCAGACTTGCCTTCTAAACAGAACCAGGAACTAAGTAAGTCCCCACAGCTTGGTTTGACCAGGCTTCACCTCTACCCCAGTTTTGAGGAGATTCTGCCTCTTCAGAACTGAGCAGATCTGAAAGAACCCCGAGAGGAAGAGCCCAATTCCTAACAAAACCTCAGTCACTCATAGAGATCAAGAAGTTTTGCCTAACAGCTTAGCAACAAGGGCTCTAAAGCCAGACTGCCCTGCTTCTACCTGACTGGGACAACTCCTGGTTGTTTGGCCTTGAGCAAGTCAGTTCCACACAGAGCCTCGGGTTTCTCACCTAAACATGTGTGCATGCTTAGTTGCTCAGTCATGTCTGACTCTCTGCGACCCCATGGACTGTAGCCCACCAGGCTCCTCTGTCCATGGGCTTTCCCAGGCAAGAATACTGGAGTGGCTTGCCATTTCCTTCTCCAGGGGATCTTCCTGACACAGGGATCAAACCTGAGTCTCCTGTGTCTCTTGCAATGCTGGCAGATTCTTTTACCCACTGAGCCGTTGGGCAAGCTCCCCTCAATGGGAATTAAAGCGAGATTACTGTGAATATTAAATGAGATGATACACATGTATAACAGGCCAGTCTCAAGTTGTTGTGGATACAAGGTGCTAATTTATTCCAGCTTCTGCACAGCTAAAGAACCCGCCTGCCAATACAGGAGAGGTTTGATCCCTGGGTTAGGAAGATCCCTCGGAGGAGGGCACAGCAACCCACTCCAGTATTCTTGCCTGGACAATCTCATGGACAGAGGAGCCTGGTGGGCAATGGTCCATAGGGTCACAAAGAGTTGGACATGACTGAAGGGACTTAGCACAACACAGCTGCAAAGCCTGTGAAACACTGGAGGTGGCTCTCTCGTGAGCTGGATGTTAGAGTGAATGCCCCAGGCAGGGCCAGCAAAAACCAGCATCCCTGGTGCTTCACTCAGCATTAAATGAACAAGGATTAAAACCTCAAAAATCCTTGAGTCAAAAAGAGAGAATTCCAGAGATGACACCTACAGTGCACCTTCTATGGTGTCTTTGTCTGAATTTATCAATACATGTAGGCAGAATTATTGGTTGTACTGCTAGAGGAAGATAAGATTTTTTTAAAGGGACAATGGTTTTTTTAGAGCCTTATATCACTTTACATCTCCTATGATTAGGTTTTATTTAATGCAATCCAGTACACTGAAAAGTGTGGGCTTTTTTTCCCCTCCATTTACATTTTCAGTGGTGGTGGCTGCTGCTGCCATCAAGCATCCTGAGTGCTCTTCTATGGACGTGCGTGCTGAGTCACTTCAGTCATGCCCGATTCTTTGCGATACTATGAACCATAGCTCACCAGGCTCCTGTGTCCACGGGATTCTCCAGGCAAGAATACTGGAGTGGGCTGCCATGTCCCCCTCCCTTTTAAGGACATAGAAAGCTGTAAAAGAGCGTCTTGGATGACTCATGTTAGAATATAAACTCAATGGAGACAAAGGTACCGCTTATAATGACTGAGAACTTTCATTCAGATCTTTTCCTTTTATAACTGCTGTGATCTAACAGGGCAATTGATTTCAACATACAATTTAAACAACAGGCTGGTTAACCTTGTCTGCTTATTAGTAAAGAAAAAATGCTTTCAGAATTATGCTGAATAATGTGGCCCTTCAGGTCAAAGAGCTTTGCAGGTAGGTGAGAACAGGATGGTTTTAAGTACCTGAAGACATTCTACCTACCTGTGCTGCCCTTCCAGATCTGCTCTCTTTGCCAGGGCCCTCTTCTGCCACAGAGCAGGTAGCAGGCATAAACTAGCCCGTACTTCCTGTATGAACCCTGATGAGGTCTCACTACTACCTGCCTTACGAAGCCTCTTCCTGCTGCAGCTACCAGCAAAATATTTTTGTGTTTGCTCCTAGATGTCTTATAGAGGAAACCATGCCAAATGAGTTTGCTGATCATTGATGTGAACCAGGAAACTACTTTGAGCAACAGTCCCACTACCCAGCAGTTTACTTTTCGATAACACCCTCATTTTGTAAATACTCTTTTTAGACAGTTTTACACAGTGGCTTCATATATCAGGTTAGTAAGGATGTCATTCCATTTTAAAGCACATTACATGGAAACATTAAAACAATAATATACACACATGAATCTGTCTACATTCACATCACACACACACTTGCTAAACTTGAAACTGAACCCCAGGACTAACAACAAACACATTATCCCTGGTTCTTTTTATGATACCTTCTTTCTAGGGTCTGCTTTCATTCAGGAGCTCCTAACGAAATACCAGTGTTTCCCCAGACCATGTTCTAAAGTACATGAACTATTAATAAAAGTTCCTTTAAGGAGAGAAATTCTACAATCAAATTTGTCATTTTTCTGAGGACAAATCTGATCCACAGGCATGCAAGACTGAAGAGAATCACTTGGGTATTGTATGAACCCGGCCAACTATTCAACAGTCACATCTCGGAGCGATTTTGTTGTTCTCTCTCTATTCATTGTTACATAGAAAGCTCATGAAGTGATAACACTGTTCCTTTGTTTAAAAAATAAAGGCTACTGAAAGAAAAGCCAATTACTTGTGATGGTGACAGAAGTTAAGTGAAAGTGAAAAGGCGTATGGAAGTGGTGCTTCTTGTCCAAATACAGACACCTGGGGAAGAAACTATAGTCCACAGGGCTGCCTGTAAATTTAAAAATTCATGATCATCCTTGAAATATCCCTTAGAAGTGTCAAGGGTCCACTATACATCGCTTTAAGTGCTTAGGCCCCATGGAAATAAACTGGACATAACTGTAGATGTCTCCCGAACAAGATCCTATCTTACATTTGATGGAGGAGAAATTTCTCACACAAGTGGCTTATGAGGCTCTAGAAAAAGGGGCCCAGGAGTACTGTCACATATTATGATTGGAAAGGTCTTCTGACCGAATGTTATTTATGGATCCCAGGTATTTTAATCAACTGGGGTTGAATTTGAGAACTAGACTCCAATATCACCTCCAGATAGGGTCACACTGGTTCATGTTTAGCTTTTGTAGAAGAGCTTCTGATGGCAATTTGAAGTGGGAGGCTCCAAGGAAGCACTCTCAGGGACAGGTGCAAGATTGAATTGCTGGATCCTGAAAGGACCCACAAGACACTGGTAGGAACAGGTAGGAAGAAGTCAAAGTACACAAGGGTTAAGTGAGCACTCATGGACTTCAGAGGCATGGATCTAGTTACTCCCAGACAGTGAAAGCTAAAGGCAATGGAGCCTCCAAGAGAACCTGGCCTCCTACTGAACAGCTCCCTTGGGCAGCTCAGCATCCCAGTGACTGCACCCAGGGCCCGACTGAGGACCCCACACATTAAGGAATGTGTCCAAAGTCTTCCAAACAC
This sequence comes from Bos mutus, assembly GCF_027580195.1. Classification (NCBI taxonomy): domain Eukaryota; kingdom Metazoa; phylum Chordata; class Mammalia; order Artiodactyla; family Bovidae; genus Bos; species Bos mutus. Next base: position 82,397,871 of record NC_091624.1, read on the forward strand.
AAAACGCTTCCTTTTAAAAATCACATAACTTTCCTTTTAATTCGTGTTCTTATTTAATTTATGGAGCTTTTGTAAAACTTCCTGGTTGTTCTCTAAAATTTTTTTTTATTAATCTTGCAGAAGGATAGTCTAACTTTTCTCCAAATCTCCCTAAATCTCATGGCGCTTCAAATACTAGGGACTTTTCCCCTCTCCTCTAGAGTTTTGATTTCCCATGAAAGACAGCCGTTCAGGAAAGACACTAAGGAAATCAACCTGAATATTCATTGGAAGGACTGATGTTAAAGCTGAAGCGCCAATTATTTGGCCACATGATGCCAAGAGCCAATTCACTGGAAAAGAGGCTGATGCTAGGAAAGACTGAGGGCAAGAGAAGAGGGAGCAACAGAGGATGAGATACCGACTCAACGGACATGAGTTTGAGCAAACTCTGGAAGCTGATGAAAGACAGGGAAGCCTGGTGTGCTGCAGGCCGTGGGGTCACCACAAGTCAGACACGACCTAGTGACTGAACAAGAACCAGCAGGCAGACACGTGTTGTCAAACTTTTCTGGCTACACAGCTAAGGCAACATGTAGGTATGTGAGTAGAAAACATCTAGTACCAAGACTACTGCTGATTGCCAAGTAGGGTGAACAGCAAAACGCAGACTCTTACAAGAGAGCTCAGACCCTGTCATCGGAAGACCAATCTCAGTTGGTTAGTTTCACACAGAGGCATACACTTATCGGTGGGTACATAGTATGGCCCCATGGGACCTGATCTTTCTAAACTTGCGTATAATCAGTCAGAGAGCTACTCAGATGGTAACAAGAGGGAGGCTGCATCACTGATTCCTGTTTCTCCATCACAATCCATTTTGCCCTTTCAATGGCAAGGCACGTAGGTATACTAGACTGATGAATCAAGGAGAGGAAAGATTTTTTTTTTAAAAAGCCAAGACAGCAGAACTTAAGACTAAAAAGAAAACTTGATGAAGGGGAAGAAAGAAGGAACCACATCTCAAGTTTTTGTTTGAAAGTGACTACAGAACATTCACATCACATGTCAGCCCTTAACGAGGTGGTTCAGTTGAGTATATCACATTTGTCATTTTTCCTCTATCTATTCAGTTCATCTCGAAGAATTGTATCCACCTTCCAGGACTCCTCCTTCTTGTCACCCTCCCCACCTCGGCCTCCTAAACAGAGGCCACCAACTTGATGGTATATTTCAACTCTGGCTTTGATGAAGAGGGTCAGCTTGGCACACAGGTAATTTCCCTGTAGATTAAGAACATTTACTTTCTTCCTGCTGGGTCCCTCCCAGAGATACCATCAAACGTCTACCTACGCAATTAGTTTTCACAGGTGGCTGTTTTGCCTCCAGTAAAACTACTTTCTTTCCCCTTCTGCAAGTCAAAGCAGAGCGAATGCACATGAAAACATTTCAGATATGAAATAAACACTTTCATAAAGGCAGCTATGATGCAATGCACTGTTCCTGACTGACCCAAGTCATGGAATGAACTCCACACACCAGGATCAAAGTTGAATTATTTCTGGGAGAAGAGGTAAAGGAAGATTTGGAAGGGAGAGAGGGAAGGAAATAAGGAGAGGAAGAGAAGCTATAATTTCAGTTGGTTCATAATCCAAAGGGGTTTTCCAAAAGTCTTCTCTGCTTTGGCAAACTTCTTGTTGCAAGTCTGTGATCACCTACACAGAACTGAAAGTGGGGGCTACAAAAATGTCCATACACATGAACAGTAGTGGCTGATGAGGTGGTTTGTACCTATTTGTTCTGTTTCTGTTGCACCGGGACACATGCAACATGAAACTACGAAGTTGTGAGATGTCCTTGTTTCTCTGGTCCTTTTTCTAAGAAAAAGCTCCAGTTTTAGAGGCAGCCATTTCCAAAGGGGAAAAAAATTTCAATGTCGACATAAATCCCTTGAACTAAACATCTGTTTAAACTGTTTCTAGGTCAGGGGTCTAAAACTGTGAAACACTAGGGGTGCAGACATGATTTCTTTCCCAAGGCCTCCAAGAGCTGCAGTCTGCACACCGCTTGCAATATTGTTTAAACATCTGGCCCTCTTCCCCTAAAAGGAAAGGCGTGATAGGGTAGATTGCCATGGCTTTTTGTTTTAACCTATAACATGATTTTGTTATTTGCGCAGCCTCTAAATAAACTACCGTTAAACAAGGTAGGCTTTTCCTTTAGAATACTATTTAAGTGTTTTGATGTTTCGATGGCATTCTGTATGGCATGAGGAGATTTGTTTCACAAAAGCTGCAGACTCAAGGATGAGCATGAAGAAATGGTTGCCATCAGTTCTTCCCTGTGCAGAAAATCTCTTCCAGGATAGATTTTTTTCTCTCAGCATTCTCCTTCACTACTCTGACAAAAAAGAGCAGATACCCTGATTTTTAAGTCAAGTTCAACACTTAAATTTGACTATGGATAAAAAACTGTGTGTAAAGTTTAAAAATAAAATAAAATTAGAGAAAAAAAAAATAAATAAAACATAAACTCATTCCAAAAAGATGGGGGTGGGGGCAGGGGGAGAGAAGAGGGACACAGCTTCCCATGTGGCCTGGCTGAAACCTCAGAAATACATATATATGAAATTCAGCACTGGTGACAATAAAGGGCACTGAGGGCCATACACAGGTTTGTCACCCAGATCCCTCCTATTTACAGCTCCGGTCACCCAAAGGATCTGTTATGTATTCATTATGGAGAACAATTATGGATCTCAGTGGTGGAAGAGCTTAGGGAGAGCAAAAGGGAAAGTGAGTCTTAGACAAACGGAGCAGCCCATTCCATGAAAAGTGAAAGCGAACAGTGCAAGCTATGAGCTCAAGTATCAGTGTCTACACTCAAGTACTCACCCCCCAGAAACTAGTATTGCTCCTGTGTCACGTCTCTGCCCCTAAAACAGGCAGGAGGTAAAGAGGCAACCCTAAAAAGCTCCCAGTTCAAGTGCGAAAGAGTGATTTTGCTGATGCAGTACAGAACAATAGTCCATGGCTGTCAAGTATCATAAAGGGATTAGAGTTTTGTTTTGATTTATTTTAATGTACAAAGGAAGAAAGGAGACACACTTCAAAGGGTTTGCCTCTGGCCCAGACTTCCGGCCTTAGGGAAACAAATTTCCCAGCAAACATTATAGAAATATAGAAATGCCCATTTTAAATTGACCAAAAAAAAACAACAACAACAACAAATCTTTCTACTAAGACTAGATAGATGTTGTATACAAAAAGTCAAATGCTTTTTTTCCTCCCTCTCTGATACTAGGAGACATGACCCATCACATACCCCGGACTTATTCCATCCGCCCAGTCAACAGCCATTCTTACATCCAGAGAAGGTTATTTCTATACTTAAGTGACTTTTCAAAACTCAAAAGTGTATGCCCAATAATAACGTTATTAAGAATAAAGAAAGTAACTACAAGAGGTTAAATAATTATCAAAATAGAGAAACCAAAGGAACTGCTAATGTCTGTGTACATAGGAGCATTTAGGTGAGAATAAAAGACACATTATCGGTTTCTTCAGAAAAATAAAAATGATCAGCAATGAGTTTTTATGTGTCTCAGTATTATCCATTATAGAATAAGACAAGTATTTTCATTAATTATTCAAAGATTCTGTTATGTCTTCTGCTACAACTCTATAGAGATACTCTTTCCTGACTATGCCTTATTTTCAACAGACAGTATTTCTAGGAGATGGAGAGGACAAGAATTTCAAATAGTTCTGAAAAATAAGAATTTTTAAATTCCAACCAGAGGATGTGAAAGCCAGTAAGAAACTTAAAAGGAAATCTGGGCTATCCCCACACCTAAGGCAAAGCCACACCTAGAGCAACCTAAGCAGATAATCATCTAATTTTAAAATAAATCAGGCTCCATAAATTCCCTCCCTAAATTCCTGAGCCTAACACCCTTTTACTCATGAAATTCCTTTCAAGCTACAGTCTAAGCACATTCAGTCATCACCAAGTGAATAAAAAGACAGATATAGTGGATATCATGAGCAACTCTGCAGGATCAGTCATAAAAATTACTGGATCAGAACTGCTTTACTGTGACTAGGTATATATGTGGGCTGTCCCAGCAACGTCCTTTGGATCAGAATTCAGAGCAAAGGTACATACTTTCCACTATGGATCCGATGTTATACTTTCAACTAGGAATATCTACTTATCTATCTATCTATGTACAAACTACAAATAGTACCCAGCATGAGGGAGGTATTATGGACTTAAAACTTGTGTGCATGCCCAAAATTCATATATTGAAGTCCCGGCCCCACCCTTGTGGCCTTGATCCAATAAGATTGTGTGTGTGTGTGTGTTAGTCACTCAGTCCTGTCTGCCTCTTTGAGACCCCTCGGACTGTAGCCTGCCAGGCTTCTCTGTCCATGGAATTGTCCAGGCAAGAATACAGGAGTGGATTGCCATTCCCTTCTCCAGAGGAACTTCCCAACCCAGGAATCATACTCTGGTCTCCTGCTTCGCAGGCAGATTCTTTACCATTTGAGCTACAGGGAAGTCTATTAAGATCCAATAAGATTAGTGTCTTTATAAAAAGAGACACCAGAGATCTTGCTTGTTCTGTCTGCCACATGAGGACACCATGAGAAGGCAGTCACCTACAAACCGTGAAAAGAGGCATCAGAATGAAAACTAACTTGCTGACACCTTGATCTTAGACTTCTGGGCTTCTAGAACTGTGGGAAATAATGGTTAAGCTGCCCAGTCTATAGTATTTGATGATGGCAGCTAAGGTGACTGAGACAGGAGGCATATCATCACCCTTATGTTGACTATGTGTCCTTCTCTTTAGATGCTCATCTGTCTTCCCTGACATCTCTGAGACAGCATTCCTCTCATGTTTAGGATGACTCTGCTAGTTTATTTATTTACCCCTCAAATGTGTATTGAGCATCAGCTATGCAGCAGGCATTCAGCTACATGCAAGATATCTCGGAGAGTTTACAGGGCAGTGGGGAGAAAAAGAACGAACTGAGCAATTCTGATAATATGTGGTAAGTCCTACTGCTGACAAGTACAAAGTACCGCAAGAGCCCAAAGGAGAAGCCACCATCTCAGACAAAGGGGATCAATGTATTGCAATGTCTCCAATGGGCCTTGAAAGATGAACAAGAACTAGTCAGAGGAAAGATGGAGGATAAAATATGTCATCTTAGTGGGATGACAGTGTACACACATGCAGAGGGTGGGGGATGTGAGTGCCTCTCCCTTAGACACTCACTGTAGACCTCCCTCAGGGGTCCATTCACAGCCCTCAGACCTTCTCTAGAAACAATCCCTCCCTTAATAGCCCCATTTACTTCCAAGCTTTCAATTACACTCAAATCTGTATTCCTAACCAGAACCCTCCTTTTCTACTCTAGCACTCTCTTTAATAGTTCATTTCAGCAGGGCATATGACCACCAGTTTGATTAAAATCCGAGTCTTTATCCCTTCCTCAGATTTGCTCTTGCTCTTGGATTGCCTGTGTTTGTAAGCTGCCCCAGGCTTCTCCCCACGGTATAGCCATCTCCTCCTCCTCCCCTCCTTAACCCTTCATGACCATCTATCATCACACTCCCTTTCATCAATACCTCCAGAATCCGGTCATTCCTGCTGGTTCTGTACTCAGATCCCAAGCATCAAATCTGAAGATAAATCTTTATTGTTATTACAAATAATGACATGACACTTCGCTTAACAGAAAACTGTGAAAATTCATGTATGAAAACACAAAATCCAAGAGATAGAGGCAGACAGGAAATGGAAATTGCTATCACAGACTCCAAACAGAGACGAACAGACAAACAAACACAAATTTTGAGCTCTGAGCCGTCGGTCAGACTGGGAAAAGACGACGATAAGACTGACTACACAAGTCTCATCATAGCATCCTATGCTATGAGGCATGCCAACAAATCTGTTGCCTGGAAGGGATTTCTCAGAAGCACAGAATACTAGGGCATTGAACGAGAGGCAACGAACAATAAAACAGGAAAATGCAGTTTTTATAAAGTAAGCAAGGTCTTCTATATACGGGTCTTTACATATAAAATATTTCTTAAATATTTTGTTTACAGTGAAGACCACCTAAAGTTAAATGAGGATTCTGCAAATGGAAGTCTATCCAGGAATACCATGACGTGCTTCTTATAGAGAGCTCTCTACCAATCGTGAAAGCATCACCTGTCCCTGAGACCATCTCTGGAAGTGCCAAAGCCAGAAAGGGACTTTTAACCAGAGTTAAATTGATAACGGAGGTCACAAACTAGTATCAAACGTACTAGGATACTACTGTACTCCTCATCCTTTCCTATTCCATTTCCTCAACAAGGCTTTCCCATAGGACCTTAGCTGACAGATAGTCCCCCATAATCATCTCCAGTTTAATCTGTATACTGGTATCATCACATTCTCTTTGTTTCATCACAATCTGAAATGACTTATTATTTTGTTGATTTGACTTCATCATTCTTTCCCAACAGAAGGCAAGCTCCCTGAGGGCAGAGCTCATGTCTGTCTTGTTCATGATTATACCCACAGCCCTTAGAAATATCACTGGTTTATAGCAGGTGCTCAATAAAAATTGTTCAAGTTATTGAATATGCAGTCTACATTTTCTGTTTTAAATCTTTATATGCAATATACAAAATACAGGGACAAGACAAATATTTTACATGAAAATTTTAAAGCGTGGCCTAAAATGTCCCTTTCCTAATTCCATTTTCTCCTTTCTCCAATACATCTTTCATTTTATTGTCGAAATTGTCATATATAAGACAATCTAATTATAACTTTTAAGAGATGTGTGAAGAGGCACCCACTGGAAACTATTCACTGTGGCAACTGAAACCGTCAGCAACCCCACTCTTTGAGCCTAGCCCCTTATGAGACTCTCCATTCCTACACAAGCTAAAATCTACTCACCGCCTCCATGGCTGTTCATGACCCACAACCACCAATGTGCCCGTACCTGTTCCCAATACTCACCTTCCCTTGTGCTAATTCCAACATCCAGGAGCCCCGCCCCCTCACATTTCTGTCTGAGAAAACTGCACTCATCTTTCTAGCTCATTTCTAGAAGTCACAAGAGCCTTCTCTGTTACTTGTTTTACGGTTTGGGGCCCCGCCATGTGCAGCTTGTGGGATCTTAGTTCCCTAACCAGGGATTGAACCTGGGCCTTCAGCAGGGAAAGTGCAGAGTCCTAACCACTGAACCACCAGGGAATTACTCCAAGAGCTTTCTTTGGATTCTCATAAATTACTAACTCCCTCCTCTCCACTCCAACAGTACTTTTTATCTATCTATATGCCATTGTCTACCATCTGTTTTATACAATTTAAGTGGTTACTTTTATGTTTCCTTTTCCATTACTAGATCAGATTATAAACTCCCCGAGAACAAGGATCAATACTTCAATGGTCTTTATAGTTCCCTAATATTTAGCACACTAGCATTTTGCTAGGAATACATTATGTTCATTGAACTTAACAAAGGTTCCTTGAACTTCTTATTTGCATAATTAGAACAATGAAAGAGGCACTGATAATGTCTGCTCTGGATTCAGTTTTACATAGTCGAAGGCCTGGGTACAGCACCACCATTTACTAGATAAGAGACAGAATTAACATCCACTTTACCCACTAATGGATTTCAATTTTATACAGTTAAAGGCCTGGATACAGAGAAACCCTTTACTAGATTAGAAATATTTGAAGAAGTTTTAGAATTCTTAAGTACAAGGTTCAGAATCAAAAGTGTGCTACTTCTTTGCTTTCAGTATTGCTCCCCAACCAAGATCCAGTTTGCCAAATCACAACATCATTTCCAAAAGTATGAACAATCAACAGAATGAATGAATTCAGCCATATGCATCTATCAGGCTATTGAGCAATGAAGCACAGAGGCATAAAAAATGGTGTTGAGACATATGTGTTCTTATTATCTGCACACAATGCAGCTATGCATTTCACATATAGACACATCTGAACCCCAATTTTACATATGAAGAAGAAAAGCATTCATGCCAACTCTCAGCACAACACACATCACATCAGTTTCACAACTGGTGGCTTTACATCACTTTATGTTCCATATGCCTGCATGTCCAAAATATTTTTCCTTGTGACAAATGATTGCAACGTAGAATCAGGTACCGTTTTTAATGACAGAGGCTACTGGCTTTAACTGTACGCTAACAAAATCTCAGTTGTACTGAAACAGGGTATTAGGGAACAGCTTTGTTTGCCTTCTCAGGACTCATTAATTTTTACTTTAATCATACTTCAGAAAACTAAAGAAAGGAAAGGAAGCTGAACTGAATTTTTTTTAAAAAGTGGCAAGTTATGTATATTAATTTTACATTACATATTTTGGAAGGGTAAATTCATTATTTATACAGGTGCTACCTGACCTCTGTCCAGGGAGTTATTCATTTTAACCTATTAATAAGCATACTATAAACAACAATGAAAGTTACGTGACCTTACACAGCTGTCTCCAGCCACTGTACTTCCATCGTTAAGGAAACTGTTAGATGACCCTGTTGTCAGAACACACTAAATCTGTCTGAATAGGGAAAACAGGACTTTTTCTCCAAGGGATAAAGCAAAAATCCTGGGCAGAGCTGCTGTTCCCACTGTACAGTCACCCTTGTTATTTATCATTTATTATTTACCTATGTTTTTGGTATAAGCATTACAGGAAGCTTTTATGCTGGTTGTAGCATATAATCAGTTGCTTATTGCCAAGGGAAAGACTTTTCCCCCAGAAAGACAATCTGTGCACACACTAATTTGAAAGACAGGGTAGGAGCTGCAAGTGTTTTAATAGCCCATTATCAAAAATTATCCCTTGGCTATAAAATCCCCAGACCACTGGCTTGAGATCAGCTCAAAGAAAAATGAGATTACAGAATTTAATCTAGTGAAGGGGAGTGAGAGAGGAGTTTTAAAAAGCCTTAGATCACAAAAAAAAAAAAACCAAAGAAAGAAAGAAAAAAAGACAGCAGACAGAAACAAGATCAGCTTAGATTAAACCTGCCACATGTTTACCTCATACAAATCTGACACATTCCAAGATTGATTTTAATTTTTTAAAGTATGCTGCTACTTCACAATATTTTAATAAAGAGTGGGGAAGGCCCAGAAAAAAAAATTATATGGTGAGGTGACAGGAAACAAAACAGTATTTTGTCTTAAATTTGCACAACCTAATTTATAGCAATAAAGCAGAACCTATGAGTTCTGGTAAATGTCAGGGCCGTCATGTCCATTACATATGTGGGTAGGTATGAAGCAGAGTCTCCGTAGGCCCTTCAAAAATTGCACACAGCCGCCCTAATGCAAACCAGAAGTCTCAGCCCTCTGGATGAACACAAGGATTCATTCCCATGTGGATATTTACAGAGGGTCCCCTCCAACCCCACCCCATCCTCATTTATGTACATTTCAAGAGGCCAACAGGAGGCCATCACCATGGAGGTGGCTCATGAGAAGATGACGCCCACCCCAACAAAATCTGGCCCAACCCCTGCAAAGCAAGCAAGAGTCCTGTAGAACCTCCCTTTCCCCCCACCCCACAACCTCTGCTCTCTTACATCTCCTCCCCCTTCTCCTCCCCCCACCCCTCCCCGCGAGCATCTGCCTTGCCCAATCTCGCCTGGGCCAGCTCCAATAACAACATCTGCTTGGCAGCTTTTCAAGCCCACGGATAGTTATCTAACTGAGGCTTTTGTGCCGTACTGTTTATTCTATGTGAAGAAATGCCTCCTTAGTTGAAAGAGTACTTTAGAAAAACTGTGCAGCTATTAGCAAGTGAAGCACAAGGCTAATAACCCCCACCTGCTCATCAAATTAATTATGACATCTGAGTCATTATAACTCAGAAAGAAAACATGACTGCAGATTTGTCACATGTAGGAATAAACATGTATTAGGACCAGGAAAAAAAACCAGACCAAGAGACTCAGCTGGACAAAACACATGCTTCCACCTTGCAGAGACTGGAAATATGGATCCTATCTTCTCAAGTGAACGGATGAAAGAGAAGGAGTGGTTGGCCAGACAGCCACACTAACGTTAAATGGTGCAAAATGAGATGAAGTCAGGGAATATGGAACCTCAAGAAGAACACTTAAGGAGTCAATAATAATTTCTGTAAACAAAGCAAAACACAATACAAAGCCATCCCACCAAGAAAACTATGCTGTTCAAAATTAATGCAACCCCCTCCACTTGGGCCATCTTAGATAAACTTGCAAGAACCCAGGAGACAGAATATCTCCCCTAGGTACAGAAGGATATTTTAGCAATGCTAATAATAGTCTAGGAAGAAAATATATTCAAGATGAAAATAAAAACCTGTCATGAAGTTACTTAGCGTTTCCTAGTTTTATGAAAGCATGAAACTATCATTGTTAAAATTAGGCAAATTCTGTTCAGTAGTCATAAAAATATTAAAATTTAAAGTCAGACATTTAACATTATATTTCACAGTCAGTAGTGTTTTGCTAGTATTTCACAGTATTGAAAGTAGCAAGTTTTCAGTGTTGTTTTTCAATAAACTTAAAATAACCAGCAATCTCTTGCTCATCCTATATATTTCTGGCATTTGCAATGATAAGATATCTTTTAAAATATCTTATCCCCAAATTCTGAACACCTTCATTATGATTTAGAAATATGTACAAGTATATTTTAACAAAAGTAAAAACTGTTTTAGAGTATGAATTAATAGATGACCCATCCAATACAGCCAGACATATTCTTTGCCATTATTTTAAAAGAAATAAAATTCTGGAAAGACATTTGCATGAATCACAATAAAAAGCACTCCCATTAAATACTGGCAACCATAAATTTAAAACATCTTTACCTTTCTGCAGTATCTTTATTACTGAAAGAACTTTTTAAATTTTTTGGAGTCCTTGTGCTGCCCATAAGAAAACACGAATCCTTCCTTAAAAACATATTGATATTTTTGCTAAATGATATCGGCTTACTATATTTTACATTCTACCTCTAGAAAAGTCATCCCATTGTAGCAAAAGCTATATAACCAGCTGTAGCAAATAAACTTCTTTTCATTCTCTTTTATAAGAAGCAAAACCCACAGAAGAGTTCATTTTAACACAGAACATGTTAAATTGATAAATCCTTTGAGGTTTAATATAAAATGAAAGCAAATCTCAGGAAGCAATACAATTCATTTTTTCTCTCTCTCTCTCAGTAAAACAATTCTGTATCAGAATCTAGTGCTGAGTTGATTTATGTAAATACGTTACTTAACCTCAACTTAAGATATAAATCCAGAGCAAACATAACAACGGCAATCCGGACACTCTACTCTGCCAAATCAGAAGATTTAGTCAGCCTAGACTAAAAATGAATTAAGATTATAAGAAGAGTGTAAGTCCTAAGTCAGGAAAACATGCCTGGCCAGAGCAGGCCAGGGAGATCACTTATTAACTAGGCAACGATGCCACAGAACTATTTGCTACACGTCTGGGAAAACACGTCCCCAGTTTTAAACTCCACAGCAAATCACGGCACCCTTTTTAAATGGGTGCATTTTCTGTTTTTTTCCCCCCACATTGTCAATCCTGAAAAGAAGTTTGGCTCTCTGTTTATTATCTGCATAACTGTCCACATGTTGAGCCAGAAAAGGCCAGCGTCCTTAAAGGTAACGTGGGCCAGTGCCCGAAATGGAGAGATTGACTCAGGGCTAGGAGGAGTTAACACCTCCTTCCTGAAAATAATCTCCAAGTTGCTTTTGAACAACTGTTTCCCACAATTATTAAATTCCTTTACCATGATAGGTAACAGTTACGTATCCCAAAGAAGTATGACGGTGGATTCTAAGGCAGCAGATATCTGTCCGTCTCCTGAGACAAGCACAGACACACAATTTACAGCCATGTTGGTCAGGCAAGCTGTACAGAAGTCTGTCTGGCCGGGCCTGAAAAGTCAACACACTATTCTGCAAAAAGTATCCTTAACAAGTATCAGTGTTTGTTGTCAGCAGAACTTTGCAAATTCTAAAGGCATGCCAGAAAGAGGGCTACAGAAACCCTAGAGGTTCCCAGATCCTGCACAGCACAGGGATTCTCGTAGCCACTTAATCTCAGCACGCATCTCCACCCCTACTTCCTTCCCAATGGTATGTGGTCTTGAAAACACAAATGTTCAGGTTTCCTGAAGCTAAGCTGCAAAGGAAAAGTCCCCTCCCAAGAGACAGAGCTGCAGGCCCTTGGTACCCCTGAAACTGTCCGCCACAGTACAACATGATGTGATACTCACTGCAACCAGACACGGGGAAACAGTCTTTTTTTCACCTCTGATGTCATGTAACAGATAAGACCATGATTTGAGATTATATCAGTGACTCATGTTATCTACAAAGTATTTTAGGAAGAGTTTGTTAAGAGGGCCACAGTATCGCAAGGCTAATAACCTCAAGTGTCTAAATGGCTGGGGTTCTTCTGAAAATCATCTTGAGATACTCTACTGGATGAAGAGTAGAAAATGACAGATGCAAAAGATTTTTCAGAAATGAGACACTTTCACTGGTAGTTCCTCATTCTACCTAATCCTTCTCTCTCATTCTCTCTCCCATCCCTGGCTGGCATTTTTCTTCCCTGTGCATACACACACACACACCACACACACACACCACACACACACACACACACACACACGGGAAGACATCCATTAATATTAAGAACAGTCTTCTGTAATGTTTTACAGAATTTCTCAGGGGCTTAGGAGGGCTGCAGCCATGCCAAAATTACAAGCTTTCCTCTAGTCAGAAGGGATGTCTTGTCAAAGCCCAGCCCTCATTTTTCAGTCTGATGTAAGTAAATTTACCTCTGTGTGCTGAGCTGGGCAGCTTTTCTTTGTTGTTTTTGTTTTTCTAATAGCTGCTGCTCTAGCGGAGCTATTCATTTCAAAGGAAAGTTAGAAGCATTCTTCACTCTTCCCCTTTTAGATTATTTGCAGTTACTGACTCTTCTGAAATCTTAGATTGGAACAGAAACCTAAAGCACAGCGCCGTCTGAACAGCACATCACCAGCGCTCCTGGGATCACATGTCTCTAGAACAAATGTTCAATATGAGGCATAAGAATTAAGTCTAAATAGAATAAAATTCACCAAAAAGAGGGAGTAAGCAGTATCTTTTTGTTAAAATAAAAAATGGACCTCCTCCATTCTGACTGAAGGATAATCATCTTTTGAAAACACCGTTTAAGCACCACACAAGAGGTGGCAGAGTTATGTGTGTGTTTTTAGTGAAATTAACTGATTTCTTGAGAAAACCAAATCAACTGAATTTAGGCAGTTAGTTAACTTTTGGAAACATTGTTTAGGCAAGCAATGAAGGAGATGTTTTTAGTTGATTTGTTTCAAGAAAAAGTCAAAGTAACTGTCCAGACCACCAACATGATAAAATCCAGCAGATGAACCAATGGCTTAAAGTTCTTAGCCTGTCCCCACCTCAGTCTATCCAATGGACCTTAGTGCAGCATGGTAGATGGCACTGATGGTAATTTGTGATCAGAGTTTACATGGCTTGGGCCAGGACTGCCTCCCAGCATGCACTCAGGTCTGCAAGTTCTCCATTTGTGTCACATATTTAAATGAGTGACCCAGACTTCATTACCTTTCTTGTGATCTCATGTCAGCTTCTTCTTTATCAATCAACATTCACCTCCTCTAAAGGAACACACTTGAATTCACAAGTTTGGGGGTCTTGGTAATTGTCAATCTCAAAGTCAGAGTAAGAGAATTAATAAAGGGATATAAATGCATCTGGAATAAATAGTGAGAGCAAAGTACATGGAGCCATGGCAGCGAAACCCTGCCAGTCCAGAAAGATTCTCAAGGCTACCTCCTGAGTCAACCCAACCACCAGCATTACCTTGAGGGATAATGAACATGTATGTAAGTGAAAACCCGATTACACATTCGAGCTTAAGACTTTAGCCTTTTAATTTCATCACAAATACTTACTGAAAGGTCATGAGTATGATACTCTCATCCCTGGACACTAAGAAACTGATACAAAATGAAGCTTGCAGGAAGGACACTACCTTTCTGTGAAATTTTTCAAATGGTGTTGCAAACAGATAAACAGAACAGTGACAACTAACTCCTTCTCCCCATCTAACTCTTTTCCCCATCTCCCCTCCCCATTTTTTTTGTTTTTTACATTTGTGTGAATTCAGTCACCTTAATCTATCTAATCCTATTATGCCTAATGAAACCAAAAGACTAAAAGTTGTTATGGTCAAACCCCTACCAGAATACCACAAACTTCCTTGAAACTAGGAAGGAAAAAAAAGGAACTCAATCATAACCAAAATGTGTTTGAACACATACATAGCTCAACCAATTACCAATTTGCACCTGTAATGTGAAAAGGTGCTTACAAAGAATTACATGGTCAGGTACTGTGGGTTTCTTTTTCTTTTTTTTTTTTTTGGTTTTTTAATTAAGCCCCAAAGTTCTAGGTTTACCATGCTTAACTTTTGAATATGAGATACAGAGCCTACCATTGATTTTCTCTGGATTTGAGCCATTTAAAATGCAACAGAAAAAACAGTTGAGGAAGGATCCCATACTTAAGCTCATCTCTTGACTACCTGTTGGGTGAGGATTTAATGGTTCTCAGTTGTAAAATGGGGACAATATCTATCTCATCCAACTGAGATAAATATTAAATAAGACAGTGTAAATAAAAGACAAAAGTGAATAAGGAAATACATTAAAATACTCCACATGCAATTACCTTCACAGCAGCATGGCTTGCAATTCAAAGGGATGGATCTGAGAAGGCTGAGAGGTAGAGTGTCCAGGGAATAATATGTAGAGTCAGGCAGGCTTCAGAGTGACCCTGCCTTTGCTACCTCCTTGCTGTGTGACTTTGGGCAGCTTATTTTAAACTCTTTGAGCTCTGATTTCCTCTTCCTTAAATGAGGAATCGGCTTCCCAGGTGGCCCACTGGTAAAGAATATGCCTGCCAACTCAGGAGACAGGAGATGTGGGTTCTATCCCTGGGTCGGGAAGGTCCTCTGGAGAAGGAAATAGCTACTCACTCCATATTCTTGCCTGGAGAATCCCATGAACATAAGAGCTTGGAGGCTACAGTCCATAGGGTCACAAAGAGTCAGATACAACTTAGTGACTAAACAGCAACAAGTAAGGAATAATAATGTCTAAGAGAAGCTGAAGTGTTTAAATAAAATGCTACACATAAAAGCCCTTGACTTTAAAAAATAATATTCACGCAAAGGGAAGTAGACCACACCAGAAACTTCTTATGGACCATTTGTCTTCCACATCTGTCTTGTTAATATAACTTCATGTAGTTACTTTCTAAATATCTTCAAGTATTCTGGATTAAATTCAGATTATGTGCTTTTAAAAAGTGTATCCTTTCTACATCAAGCAGAAACCTGGCAAAGGAACAATACTTTGGTAAAAGAATAATTTATCAATGTAAGAAATTTATTCATGGTGCTATGAAGATTTCTTTTCTTATAATGAGTTACTACTTGTGACCCATTTGTAAAAAACAAAACCTCAAAATACATTTTAAAAACAAATTGGATATTTTAACCTTCCTTAAGGATAAACTGCTTTATATGTTGTGCTTTGGGAAGCATTTTTAAGTAATAAGTTTGCACTTATCCTGAAAGTAAAAGAGAAAGTAACTGCCCAATAATCAGCTTTATTTTTTGCTTTCTATAATTCAGAATTTTGAAAGAAAATCCTCAACTCGCCCCCGCTCCTGAAACAAGCATAATACACATGGTTTGCTGGCAGAACTTACTTGAAGCATCTCAGCAATATGAATGTATGTGCACTTGCATGCACACACACAGACACACTCTAAAATTTTTGAATCAATAAGTCATTTGGAAGACTCTCTAGAAGTGTGCCGAGGCATGTTTTTGGTGTTTTGCCAAATTACGTGCTTCTGTTTGTGGCTTTCAAATATGGATTAGACAGACGCACAAGCATGTACTGCTTGGCAAGTAGCGACAATGGTCTAGTCTGAATTTAGTAATTTAAGCTTTTCATTAGTCCTCTTAGGTGAAAGAAAGAATTAACAACAACTTGTTTGAGCTCTATCTTTATATCCCTTTGTCATCCATTCTTGTTCACTTGCCATAGATCAGAAGCCAAAGGAATTTCAGATGTCCTCTGCAGATAGACCCAAAATAAGGGCTTCAAACAAGTTCAAATGTCAAGTATACTTAAACTTGAACCTGAACTTTTGTTCACTGTTATCACAAAGCTGTAACTCTGCTTTTCTAAATTCCCCACTGTACTTGAACATCCAGTGTACCCTCTTTTTTTTTCTGACAAAGAAACAAAAGATAGAAATTACCTAATGAGGTAAAAGATCACTTGAGATTGTTATTTCTCATGTCTTCAGATTATCCTACACAAAAGTAGACTTCTACAGGACAAACAGCTCACAAAGAAGTGTCTGTCTCTATGAGTATATCTGGAAGAAGCCCCTTGCTGCCCTGTTTATGCCATAGTCATTCTAAACTTCAGAGGTTTAGCACTCAAGACCAGACTCTGGTGCTAAAGTTCAAAAACAACTCCAAAGCAAAGTGATCCATAAATTCTGTCACAATCATCCTCATGATCAGTATGTTTCTAATTAGGACCAATAAAATGATCATTATAATTGTCAGCCCTTCTCCAGGTCACTGTAGAGAACACCAAGGGACATTCAATTGATTTGTACATTTTGACATTTTCTTCTGTTTGTGGGTAAGAATAATCCTGATACATAATAGAAAAGTTCACAAGAACCAAGAGGTAGAAAGGATTAAATGCTGACAGTGGTCCATTGTTAATTGAGTCCCCTGTGTGAAGCTATAGAAAGATGAGTTTATACAGCTGCTGCTATCTGTCATAACACTGCTAACGAGACACATATGTTCAATCGAAGTCTTTCTTTGGACCTCCAAACCTGGACAGTTCAATGGTCTGAAACACCCATAGAAATCAACAAACAACTGTATGGCAAAGGAAGGCCAGTGTGTCTCCTCCAGTTGTCTCAGACATCAAGGAGAGAAAATACGTAAAGCTATGAGCAAGCACAGCCTAGAACATTCAGACGTGGAGGTTAGAGAACAAAACATGAAAACCAAAGGTGAGCCGGGGAATGAGGCAGGACCCTGTAAGAAGCGTTACTAAGGTGTAATGTTTGGACCGTACAGAGGGAATTCAGACCTTTACCCTCAGCATGGCTCATAAGTGGTGGCTTTCTCTGGAGAAAGTGAAAAACTAGGACTGTGAGAAAGCATCACCATCAGGGCCTGAGGCTACAACCTTGTCCTGTGTCCCTTACATTTCCCAGCAGTCCAAGTCTGCTCCGTCTATCAACTATAGGCACACTGAGTAAAAAAAAATGTATGGGTTAACTTTAGATTTTCAGTAAGCTATCTAAGAGAGGCTAAAAATCCAAAATAGACTCAATACAAAAACATTACCAGCGCTACATATGAAGCAAGGTGTCAAGAATAAGTCAAAGTTCATAGTCTCAGGCATTTTTCATTAGTGCAGGGAGAGAAAGTAAACAAAAAGATGTCTGTATATCTGGACGGACGGCTTCCCTGGTGGCACAGACGGTAAAGAATTTGCCTGCAACGCAGGAGACACGGGTTCAATCCCTGGATTGGGAAGAGCCCCTGGAGAAGGAAATGGCAACCCACTCCAGTATTCTTGCCTGGAAAGTCCCATAGACAGAGGAGCCTGGCGGGCTACAGTTCATGCAGTCACAGGGGTTGAGCACAACTTAGAGACTCAACCACCACCTATATACACACACACATATACATGAGGAGGAGCACCCAATTACAGTTCACAAAGCCCTTCCATGCACATTATCAAAATTATCCTCTGGAATAACTGCCAAAACTAACACCATTTTACAGATGGTGAAAGTGAAGCTTAAGTATCAGTGACTGGTAATGGAAATAAAAGTGGTAGCCAGGTCTCCTAGCATAGCCCTTAAAAGTGAAAGTGAAAGTGTTAGTCATGCAGTTGTGTCTGACTCTCTGAGACCCCATGGACAGTAGCCTGCCAGGCTCTTCTATCCATGGAATTCTCCAGGCAAGAATATTGGAGCAGGTTGCCACTTCCTTCTCCAGGGGATCTTCCCCACCAAGGGATTGAACCTGGGCATCAATTGCATTGCAGGCAGATTCTTTACCATCTGAGCCACCAGGGAAGCACCTTCTTCTACACTATGTAACAACAGGAGAATATTATGTCTATGGATCTCCATGAATGAAAGAAGTCTATCAGGCCTGAAAGCTGTGCATCCTGTTTTCATTATTAATAAATATATTCTCAAAGTTATATCCCCTTTCCATTACCTTTCACACAAACATTTTACCTAAGACTGCTAAGCTTGAGAGCTTATGGAAAACCCAAATAGGGAAGCTGAGGCTAACAGTCATCAGACTGTCTCCATAGAGATGGCAAGTGGAAGAGCCCTAAGGACACTATAAGGAAAAGGTTATGAGGCAGGAGGAATGAAATAACATACTTCAGGAAACAAAGTACAAATCTAGTTGGATGTAAGTTGCTCATCTACAACTCAATGCACCTAAGACATTTTCCTGGATGAACATTTATAGGCCTTACCATGTGCTGCTTCTAGTTTGAATTTGCTCCTTCTATACACTCCTTCCTCACTCTTTCTCTCCAGTTATCCTATTAGGAGGTGGCTGAAGAGCATATCTTGAGCCTCAGTGGAAGGTTCAATTACCGTAAAGCTCCCAAGCTCCCAACAATGGTCTTATAAAAATCATGCAAACTCAAGAGGTGAGAATTGGTGTTAGATTCCTCTTGCATATTCTTCATCTAAAATAATCCTCCTTGCCCCACATCTTGTGTGCATTTGACTAAAGCACCAAAATACACTTTCAACATAAGTAGCAGGATTGCTTTACAAGCAGCTGAAGTGCCCATTCCAACCTATTAACTTGATCCAAGATGGTACTTCAAAACAACACACTCTGGAAATGACAGGTAGAATCCAGTATTTTATTTCCAAGGAAGAGAAATTAATCTTGAGCTCTGTATATCTAGTTTAGTACAAAGTCTGCTAAAGAGGTTATTCCTATCCTGGATTAGCTTCACTAAGCCAGCTTAAGATCTGATCTAAAATAATAGATTAACAAAATTGCCTATGTCCAAATCCTAATTCCACCACTTACTAGTTCTGTGACCTTGGACAGATGACTTAACCTTTTTGTTCCTTGGTTTCTTCAAATACATACAAAAAAAAAAAAAAAAGGATAATAACAGAGCTTGCCTCACAGGGCTGATGTAAGAAATAGTTGGATACGTGCATGTGCATACACACATAAACACATAAACTCACAATCACAAACTCAAGAGTTTAAAAAGAATGCTATTATTTATCCACCAGCATCAAATCTTTACTCAGGAAGATCTATCCCCACCAGTTTTAACACTTCAATCTTTCCTATCCTGGCAATCTCATTTTATTGATTTTAAAACTAGATGTATTTCCTATAAGATCAATGCTCCTATGTTTAGTATTCGATTTATGAAAGTGAAAGTGTTAGTGACTCAGTTGTGTCCAACTCTTTGTGACCCCATGGACTGCTGCCCGCCAGGCTCCTCTGTCCATGAGATTCTCTAGGCAAGAACACTGGAGTGGGTAGCCATTCCCTTCTCCGGGAGATCTTCCAACATGTCTCTAAAAATGAGGCATCTCATTGGCTAGTCTCCTCCTATAGCAACCAGTTCACAAAGAATTTCATTCTTGCACCAGACAGTGTCAAGAAAGGGGGAACCTAGAAGATAGCTCAGGATGGAAACCTGGGTAAGATCTGTGGCTCCTCGGAGGATGCATCTCTTTTGTGACCAACAGAACACTCTCCTCTACATACAGCAAAACAAGAACAAAGTCACTCCTGAGATATAGGAGAAAGCCCCGAAGGTTGCAGATCCGATTGGTAACAGTGGTTTCCCTGGACCAGAAGCAGAAATTGGTTGGAGGAATTTTAGCTGTATTTACTTCAGCTCTGACAATGAGAAACTATTTGAGTGTCACCATACAACTAAAAGGCTCCCCTCATGGCTTAGCAGTAAAGAATCTGTCTACCAATGCAGGAGACGCATGTTCGATCCCTGGGTTAGGAAGATCCCCTGGAGAAGGAAAAGGCAACTCACTCCAGTACTCTTGCTGGGGAAATCCCACAGACAGCAAAGACTGGCAGGGGACAGTCCATGGGATCTCAAAGAGTCAAACACAACTTAGCAACTAAACAACAACAACAAAGTACAATTAAAAATAACATTTAAAAGCCTGGATATAGTGCTATCCAAAGTTCTACTCTGAAATTTGTGACATAAAAGCCTTACATTTCTTAGTACACATTCTAGTAAGAGTGAGTTTCAGTCAACATAAGGAAAATACAGAGACTAATCAAACATAGCATCAAGCCCCTGTAAGTCTTTATGGCTTTCACATAAAGTCTTTAGGATTTATTTGTAAGTATTCATTTATTCGTTCTAACTTTTCCACTATGCATCTGTTTTCTCTATCCAATACCAAAATACATGCACACAGACTCCCAAAACTGTATAATGTTAGGCCAGATATCTTAAATACCTACAGGGTACTAAAAGAAAAGCAAACATTTTACTGTTCCACAAGCATGCTGACATGCACTTAAAGTGAAATAGACAAAAAAAATTAGGGGTGCGTGAGAGTTATTTATGTTTGAATAGAACTTTCTGCTATGTTAATTCTGAAGTTCATTTCATATCATATAAGACCCATATGAAGTGAACAAACGCAAGTAAACACATTATTTTCTATATAATTCATCTCCAGTTCTATGATTCAATACCAAATATTCTTCAAATTTATGAAGGTTCCCTTTTAATTACTGCTTCCAAACTACGGACTCAACTCAGTACTGTTTCCAAAATAAAGATTCTCCTTTGTATTTCATATCATTGAGGTCATTCAAAATATAAGATGGTTTCTTGTAGTAATTTTTCTGGAGATTTACTAGACTGCAATATCTCACATGCAAAATAAATTAGTGATCCACAAACTGCATTGCTTCTTCTTTGCTGCAATATGTAAGGTGAGCCAAAATGGGAAATTACATATATTTTTCCAGATAATCCTTTTAACACCCTCAAATAATCATGAGAACAGCAACAAAAACAAAACAAAAAGCCCAAACAAAAATCTGCATTGCAGTTGCTAACTTGAACCATGCCAATGAACATTCAAAAGATTAATCAAAGGCTTGACAGTTGTTAACAGTTCAACATGGTTCCCACAATTATCCAATTAAACATAAAATGCAAATAGGAGAAGTCTTATGGGTTCCATAGAGCATGAATATCAGGCTGCTTCAGAAAACTATTAACTGTAATGTACTGTTTGCTGAGTCAGAAGAAAGTGAAAGGAGAGCCAGTCCATTTATAGAGGAAGGCAAGCAGCAGAAAAATAGAGTGGAGAGACACATAACTCAACTACTCTTTATGTGGTCATATAAACACAACAGACAGTGGTAAAATCCCGAAAACAAAATTTAAGTAACAATTATTGTAAAACCAAAAGAATGCAAAGCAATGACTTTACCCTATAATTCCTACTGGCTGCACTATACCCACAGCATACTTCAACCACACTTCTCTAGCTTGCTGCTAAGTTAGAAACATGGATGTAATTATAGTTGTTGGCTTTTGACTCTGTCTATAAACCATGCAGAGATAAACTGCTATTAGTGAACATACCAACTCCATATAATTGTGTTTTGACATTATAGGTAAAAACAGTGAGAAGAAAAACTAACCACAGCAATTATAAACAGCATGTTCAAGGGCACGGCAGGTCACTTATGACCTTCACTAAATTGCTGTAATCCCTAAGCTGCATTTTCACACATTCAGATGCACACACCCACACACACACAAACAGGTGCATGTTCCACACCTGTCTTTCGTAAGGAAACAAATTAAGTGAACATAAAAACTACTAAATTATGTGTTCATGAATACCCAAAGGAATACAAAATATGCACTGCATGGGTCAAATATCTGTACTTTTTAAAAAACAGTATTATATTTTAAGAAGCTAAATTAAATTTTAGAAGAAACATTTTGTGGTAAGTATTCCCTCTAAAAATATTCTGTTTTGCAGCTCTGTCTACTCGGGAAAAGAAGGATTGAGGCAATCTGATTCAGTATCAAAACTTCTGCTACTGTATAAGCGGGGTTTAGGTTGCCTTTTTTGGAGAGTAATTTTTAAATGCTAAATCTATCTACTCATGCTGATAACATTTTTGTAACAATGATCCAACTATTTACCTCATTTCATTGGCTACAAGCAGAACTATTACAACCATTTCTTTTGTTTTTATAATTGTCAGTCTTCCCTCCACCAGCAAAGTGTATTAATGGGCACAAGAGGACAATTAACATTCAATTGTTGTTGTTTAGTCACTCCTGTCATGTCTGACTCTGTGATCCCACGGACTGTAGCCCACCATGCTCCTCTGTCCATGGGATTTCCCAGGCAAGAATACTGAAGTGGGCTGCCATTTTCCTCTCCAGGAGATCTTCTCGACCCAGCTATCAAACCCACGTCTCTTGCATTGGAGGTGGATTCTTTCCCACTGAACCACCTGGGAAACCCTGAACATTCAATCAATATGTAAGGGTGGTACTCTGGAATAAAATACAGAATTGTCTTCAATGACCTTCACCCTCAAGCATAATATGGTTTACCATCAGCAACAGCATAAATGCAAAAATCACAATAACGTTACATCGATGGCCCATTGCAGAGTTCCTGTTCATAAGTGAGGTGATCTATTTTCTGAGATTATTCATAGAATTGGCAATATAGAAACATAATCTTTAGAAGGTGTTGATGCCATTAAAATCATCTCATCTATTTGCATATTTCTTAAAAAGTGTACAGGGATTTGTTGTTGTTTTTTTTTACATATGCTAATTTGGTCTCCTTAATAAGCTGAAATACAAGAGTACATTTTTTTTCCACAGATCAGGAAACAAGTTCCTGAAGGTGGGCTTATTTGCCCCAAACCACAGAACAAACGAGGAGCCAGGCAGCCAGATGAACAGGGCTCCCAAGTCCAAATACCCAGGTTCAAAGCCCTGTGTTTTCTCTTACCCACTATTGTACAAATTCGGGTCATGGCTGAATCTCTGTCCACCTGATTATTTTTATTTCTAACAGGAAGATGATGATGCTAAGAGTGATGGCTTCCACATCAGGTACTAGTGAGGATTAAATGAGATACAGTAAGCAGAGCCCTTAAACACATTGCCAGGAATATAGTAAAAGCTTAATAAAGATAGATGTTGTGACTTTGTTATGGTTACCGCCATCTTAGAGCTGGCTAAAACAACTTTGACAGGGTTAAAAGATTAAATAAATAACCGCATAAATATCAAATCCAGAGATTAAAGTCTGGCACACATTCTAAAAGAAAACTAACTGACATGACTAAATATCCCTGTAATTCTTGACTGGGGTCGGGGGTGGGGGTGGGCAGGTCTTGGGGGATGAACTGCATTGGCTGTCCTTAATGTTTCCTAACAAAATACTCATTGATTTGTGCCATCCCACCATTCACTAGATACAGGTTTAATGAACTTAGATTAAAGTGAGAAAAAAACTATACAAATTAAAGCTGTGGTGAAATGGCCACAGTGCGCTAGTGTCTGTATCCACTTTATCTTGAAGATCAAAGTTCCCTTCCTTAACTGCCACATTCCAGCCCAGACAGAATAGTTTCTGTGTAACTAACTGGCAAGTCTAGCATCTTGACTGAGAGTTCACAGTTAAGGGCTTCAACATAATGTCTTGGAGCACAATGAACTCCTCATTCGGGGCAAGAGAGATCCTGATGGTGTTGAGGGCTGCACGAACTCGAGTGGATTCAGCCTGGGCCTTCCCTGGTCTTTATATAAGGCATCTCTGAAAGGAAACCAAAGGAACAGAAAGAGAGAAGAACCTACACTCATGTTTTGGGACAAATATATAAAGCCAACATTTTTAAACATTTTCCGCCAACATCCAGGCACACTGGAAAGTTTTCTGTCACTTGCTGCTCACTGAGGGACAGAACAGCAGTGTCTGGGGGACAAACCAGTGTACATCCAGGCAGCTAAAAAAGAAATATTTACACAGGACAGAAAAAATAAATGTAATTATTTCTTACTCTAGATGGAAGAACCACATTGAGATTTGGTGACAGTTCTTTAACTAATAGGCATGTATGATCATAAAATGCAACCAACATCCCTTGAAAGTGAAGAATTCTTTTAAAAAATAACTGCTCTGCTTGGAGATGGTTGAAGGACAAGCTTTGTAAATGGTGAGGTAGGAGTAGTGAAGTTGGAATATGAGATGGGATGGAGGTAGTCATGGGTTCAAATCTTAGCTCTGTCACTGACTTGCTGTTTGACTGGAGAGTTAATCAATGGATTCAACCCCAACTTCTTCATCTGTTAAAGGATGCACCTACTTCTTTGGATAACTATAATGATTACAGTAAATAATTAATAATAATGAGTTCATGAATAATTCATTCAATACTTTGACCACCTGATACAAACAGACAACTTACTGGAAAAGACCCTGATGCTAGAAAAGACTGAGGGCAAAAGGAGAAGAGGGCGGCAGAGAATGAGATGGTTGGATGACATCACCAATTCAATAAACTTGGGTGAACTCCAGGAAATGGTGAGGGACAGGGAGGCATGGTGTGCTGCAGTCCATTGGGTCACAAAGAGTCGGACACAACTTAGCGACTGAACAACAAGTCATTCATGGGACACACAGGACATTCTCAACACTCTGCAATTATTTTTGTTATTGCTGCTATCAATACTAATTATTACTACCATAATAAAGCAGCAATAATAAGACGGATCCCTGTCTTTTCTGAAAAGAAAGAACAGCCATGTCTGCATCTTCTCATCAATTATCCTTCTAAGTCTCACTCTCTTATCAAAAAAGGAAGTCAATCTACTAAACCGAAAGGTCAATGAAACAGAGAATTCGGGGATGAAGGAGTGTCGCTCTGCGAACTCTAGGATGATTTATAAATCTCATGATCTCTGACCTAAATAATCCACAACGCAGGCACTTAAAATTCAAAAATAGTTTGTTTAGAAAAACTGAACAAAGAAATTATTATGGAAACCAAAATACCTGTCCTTCATTCAAGTGCTTGTTTCCTTCCAAAAGCTCTCATTGCAGAACGATGCCAGAGTACATTTACTGAAAAGTAAGCAGATGTCAATAAACCTGAGAAAAATGCCCCAGCTCTTCTAACAAATAAGAAGAACAGAAGAAGAAAAACTGTTCTGAGACTTGCCAGGAAAAGCATTCATTTAGCATGGTGTGAGTGAAACAGGGAAGGTTTTTTATCATAAACCAATCATAAAGCCCATGATGCCTATTCTTGAAGAGCTGGATTACCATGTATGGCTCTTGACTTGCTTAATCCTCTCTTTAAGGCTGTTTTATCTTCCCTATGGATCCTTTGTGGTCTACACAATAAACACATCCAATTTCAGGGTCTCATATGAAAGCGCACTAGAACAAGGGGAAGCAACAAAATGAGAATGACTGCATCGTTTAGGAGAAAAGATTAGCTTGGCAATCACTACAACTTTTACTTTCTGTATCAGAATTACTCAAAATTGAAAGAAATAACTTGCAAGTCAAAGGTAAAACAAATGATGATGTCAATCCTTTTAAAAATGTGTGTGACTAAGTCAAAATAAGCTTATCTTTTTCACTTAGATTATCCCTCACTCGGTAACATTTTGTTCCTTCTGCCCTGCTGTGGATGGAGTAACTTCATCATCTACAAGTAGGATTAAGAAGGAACTCCATGGAATTCTCCAGGCTAGAATGCTGGAGTGGTAGCCCTTCCCTTCTCCAGGGGATCTTCCCAACTGAGGGATCGAACCCAGGTATCCCACATTGCAGGCGGATTCTTTATCATCTGAGCCACCAGGAAAGCCCTAGAGACAAACTACGTGGGTTCAAATTTGGGCTCAGTCACTAAACTAGGCCACGGAGTTCTCATTTGTGAAAGGACAGTAAAGTATCGACCTCACATGATTAAGAAGGAATCAACAAGTCACACGGATAAAACTCTCCAAAAGATGCCTCATAACACAGTAAATGCTCACAAAATGTTAGCTGAACAACTGTACACCAAAAAGCAGAGTAGAACATTGCCACAGCTGAGAAAATCCTAATCTTTTCTGCTAAACTATGTAGTCATTCTCATTTGTTGTTTCCTCTTATCCTAGTGTGCTTTCGTACGAGACCCTCTACTCACTAGGCAAGGCCTTTTCAAGTCATTAATTCATGTAGCCCTACTCAGAGCATTTAACACTATTATTATCCCCACTTTACACAGAAGAAATGGAGCATCGGGAATTTTAAAACTCGCTGACAGTCATACAGTTAAAAATGATCAAAACAGAGTTTTAGACTCAGTATTCCTGATTCTAAATCCATGACACTGCTTTCATGGCTCCTTCCAGCAAGTTCCCACCCCCTGTGCCCTAGACATCCATCAGACTGACACATTAGCTTCAAAATCTACAACAGATCTGCTGACATCCAAGGAACTCTACTGAGTCTACCTCCAATGCCACACGTCTATTCTGTTTCTTCTATTAATTACCATCATCAGCTCAGAGCCCAGCATGTACTCACTCTTCCCTCAAGCTTCACTGAGGTTCCTGATTTTCTCACCTCTGAATGGTATGGTGCTAATGCCACTCAGAGTCCAGTGTGATGGCTCCAGTTAGGAGCAAGGCCAGAGTTCAGAAAGGCATCCTGACATGTTTCCAGTTTCCTGCAAGAAAAGCTACACGCTACTAGATGTCCGAGAACATGCTCATATTACCATGCGTGTGTGTGCTTAGTCACTGAAGTTGTGTCCAACTCTTTGTGACCCTATGGATTATAACCCACCAGGCTCCTCTGTCCATGGAATTTCCCAGGCAAGAATACTGCAGTGGGTTGCCATGCCCTTCTCCAAGGGATCTTCCCAACCCAGGGATCAAACCCGAGTCCCCTGCATTGCAGGAGGATTCTTTTACCCACTGAACCACCTGGAAATTACCATGTGCACCCGTCAAAACTATTATTTTTCATATGGATGAAAAATTGTTCTTTGAAATTATCTGTTCTCACCATCTCACTTTTTTCTCAGAAATTGTCACAAGCTTTCCTAAGTCATTTCCTTCAGACGATACTCACTAACATTACTCTTTCCATACTCACTAACATTATTCTTTCCACAAAGTGTTTATCAAGAAGCTAATAGTAACATTTCTCAGTTAAGAAAAAATAGTTATAAATACTGGATAATTCCTCTTAAATTGTCATTCCCTACTAAAAAGTTAGCACAATGTCCGTTTTCTCTATATTGAAATCCCAGTGCTCAGCACAGTGCCTGATACACAAGCCAGTACTCAGTGAATATTTGCTGAATGACTAAGCAACTTGTTTGTAGATAGACTGGCTTTAAAATGCCATCGTAAAATGGAAAATTGAGACATTTCCTAATTTCACTGTATCTGCATATCATAATCAACATTCAGCTTTACAATCAGCACAGTGTAAATATATGTGTGTGTGTGTGTGTGTGTGTGTGTGTGTGTGTGTGTGTGTGTATGCTGATGAATAGGGGAAGAGAAGCATGAAAAAAGAGAAAACTTGATCACTGCCCTTTAAGAACTTATGTTCACATCATATTTGTCTGAGGAAGTATAGAGGAACAGAGATTTCACACACTGGATTCAATTCTTTCTTCGGGTGTTAAGCCTGCTAACCTTTAAGGCTTGAAAGCTAATCTAAAGAAGTTACCTATGTTATAGCTAAGGCCAAAGGATTACCAAGGTTTTCATTTATATTTTTTCTCTGATTTTCTATATGGAAACATTATGTTCTAGAATAGGTATCATTTACAGAAAGCAAAATATATTAGAAAAGTTCAATATGTAAAGCTGGTGTTTATTTTATTGTTGGGTGTGTCACTGTACAGGTCTATTGCTCTTACTGAAAAAAGTATAAATTTGCTTCAAATCAGAAATTCAGCCTGACTATAAAATTCAGCCTGACATCTCATCACACTGAAACAATTCTTTTTTTCTAGTGAATTGGATAGCCTCACTTGATTTTTAAAATAATAATAGTGATATAAATTGGACATGAAACTAAATTCAGCTATCTTTAGAGTATATTTTAAATAAAATATTTCTGCAGCATGTTCTCTGGTTTCCAGATTTTTTAACTGCCTATAGAATTATTGTCCCAACTTTAAAATGTCTAAAACAAATTATTAGATATATGACACTTAACAAATACGTATTCACATTTTCCATTCAGAATTATAGTTATAAACAATAAAAAATACTAAACTAAATTAAAAAGATATTAAAACATTTTAAAATCATGTATACAGGATTACACTGAATTCTAAGAGCTAGGCTGCATATAAGAATAATGTTGTTTAGAATAACTAGAATATTATTACCTAGTCTAAAAAACAGATTAATCAATTCAAACCTTTTAATATTGAGTATTTTGGCATCTGGGTTACAGCTTACTACTAGATTTTTCCTTTATTAACAAATTATTAAAAACACCAAATCTGTTACCAAAATAATAAAATATATAATTCTCATATAATATATATCATTGCCAAATAGAAATCATTTACATAAGAGGTAGATTCTTGGTTCCCTGTCTCGTTTTGTTTTGTTTTTGTGATATGACCCCTGAGAAAACTCTGCTTGAGATTCACCTCCTCTCTGTGACCTTTCCAGGGCAGTCCCACAGGGTATCCGCCCAGAGAGCTCAGTAAATCCAACTACGTATAGTAGCTGGTGAGACCTTAGTTGGCTGTATACTTATTCCACTGTCTTTTTCTTTCTCACTGTAAGTAACCATTATCTTCTTTTCTACTTATAAATTATTTGGGAAAGATCACCTATATTTTCACCATTCTTTCCTAACTCCTTAAAATGCTTAAATGCTTAAATGCTTAGTACAGAGTTCCCACTCAATAAATGCATTTCTCAACCACTTTTCACCTGTATACCAGGTGTTTTATATTTTCTTTGAAAGATACATTTTAATAAATCCATACATGCCCACTTATTTGACTATATGATATATGTGGAATCATATAAATCATATACCAAATAAAAAGAATTAATGTTCCATATATATGCCTATATACACACTTGGGCTTCCCTGGTGGGCTTCCCTGGGCTCAGTCGGTAAAGAATCTGCCTGCAATGCAGGTGACCTGGGTTTGATCCCTGGGTTGGAAAGATCCCCTAGAGGAGGGCATGGCAATCCACTCCAGTAGTCTTGCCTGGAGAATCCCCACGGACAGAGGGCCCAGTGGGCTGCAATCCATGGGGTCGCAAAGAGTCGGACATGACTGAGCGACTAAGCGGAGCACACAGCATGCATACACACAGGCACTCTCTTCAGGAAAACCTAATAATGACTGATAAATGAATAGTAATTGGATAAAGATTATTACCCAGTGACTACTGAGGAAAAGTTGCCAACACCAAAATTTTTTAGACACTTAAATTATATCATTAGTGAAATGGTTTTTAAAATATGTAATGCATTTTTAATGAGTAAGACAAAACAGTCAAAATTATTCTTCAGAAAATAATCTTACCTAAAAGACTAAAAATCTCTCATCTAAACTTTTGTGGGACTATAATTCAGTGCTATCAGAGACAAAAAGGAGAAAAAGTATATTTACCATTCAAGCCCATGAAAAGATTTGGGATTTTAAAGTCTTGGTTTCCTGCACAAAATCGCAATGCCTCAGATAGTCTCAGCTAGGCAACAGTTTGTTTTTTTCTTTCTGATTATGTTTGTGTCTAAGTCTTTCTTATACCCCAAATAAAAGCCTTATGAAAAATGGATAGTGTAAAGTATACTGGATTCTAAGCAGCAATTGCTCCTGGGAAAAGGTGTTTTCTTTCAGTCACCTACAGATACTGAAATGAGCATGGTGATTCGTACATGGTTCTATATCATTCATTTCTTTATAGATCAATTTTGAGACATAACATAGCAACTAAAATAGTTTCATTTTTGCTTTATTAATATGTTTCTTCCTTCTTTTAATAGAATACTATCCCTAATTTAATGCCCTGTCCCACAAAAGAGAGACCAAGTCTTTCAGATTCCTTAGAATAGGTGGTAAGCATTCATTCATCGACCAAATAAGTACTTCATACATACTATGAGCAGGCACCGTACTGGTTGCTGACGACAAGTCACAGCAATAACTGCAAACATCTTACTGAGAGCCTACAATGTGATAGGCACGGTGTTAAGCATCGCACAAGCATTTTCTCATTTCACCCTTGCCACCCACTGCAGAGCTCAAAAAACTGAATATCGGGAAATATAACTAATTTGCCCAACCACATAGCGAATAAGAGCAAAACGAACATTTAAACACAGCTTGATCCTAGAATATGTTCTATTGCTAATACAGACACTACATTTAATATGGTTTTATTCTAATCATTCCTGAAACTGAAAGCACAAATAAGGTGCAGATAATACTTTTTATACAGTCACCAATCACCAGTGGAAATAGAACACAATTCTCAGGAAAAATCAGCTCTCTCCAGTTTCAGCAACTTCCCTTAAATTACAACTCCAACAGTTCTCTGATTTGCCCCTAATACTTATATAGTTTTAAGTAATTTATTTTCATTCATTCCACAAATACTTATTATCAATTTTATAATGTGCCCCCATGCCATTTCCAATGCTTTTGATGTCACGCACTTACATAACATCCATCATCTATTCACCTATTTTTCTGTCTATAATCGTGCCTTTAAGACATTCTTTCAAGCTTTCCTCATAAACTCTCAATCTAAAAGCTACTAAAAGT
Organism: Bos mutus; assembly: GCF_027580195.1. Classification (NCBI taxonomy): domain Eukaryota; kingdom Metazoa; phylum Chordata; class Mammalia; order Artiodactyla; family Bovidae; genus Bos; species Bos mutus. The sequence continues at coordinate 82,428,930 of NC_091624.1, forward strand.
AGCTGATATGAAACTTTTTCTAACACTGTTAATATCTCTTCTCTAAAAGTTATCATCTCTGCTACATTCAGAGGTGACTTGATATACATAAGCATATTACAGGGCACTCATATAACACAATTGACAGATAAATCTTTCATGTCATAAAAGAATTCTCACCTTAGCAAAAGGATTCACTGAAAGTTTCCTTTTAAAGTTGAATTCCCCTTGTGAATTTATTTTGGTTTCTAAAATTAAACTAAGAAAAAATTCTTAGAAACATCTCTTAAATAAGGCATGTGGATGTTTGCTTTAAACTGGAGAAAAGCAGTTTTTTTAAACTAAGATGAGAGACATATACCACACAAAGGAAAATGGAGACGTAGTAATTATCAAGCTAATCTGAAAATTGTAGACATCCAGGAAGCAGAACTTAAACCAGTTCCTCATAACCAGCTCCCAAGTTTTCTTCCAATACCTGACTTTCAAAAAAAGTTTTTCTTACAACCAGGCTCAAACATGACCTTTAATGGTTACTGGAAATCTGGCAGTACATTTTTAATGGATCCTTTCTGTTTTCTAACTACACTCAAACCCATATTAGTTGACCATAACTTAAATAGCTTTTCTTCACCCACTGAAAAGATAAATACAGTAATTCTCATGAAAACCCCAGCTACAGAGTGACTTCAATAGAATATATCCTATGAAAAGTTATAAAAGAAAACACCCAAACTCTTGAATCAATTGATTTAAATAAATTACAAATGATAACATATGTCTTTCGATCACAAATTTTCTCTTTGAACCTAAAAAAAAAAATTGCTAAGTTCACAAAATAACACTTTTCTTTATTTATGCTTATTTATGCTCTTGTAACAGTAAAACTAACACAAACAACCAAAGTGGCTTTGAGTCTCTCTCAGACTCAGTACCCGCAGCTGTAAAGTGAGACGGTCTCTAGGGATCCTTCCAGCTCTAAAAATCTATGAGTTAAAGACCTCTTTCTTTAAAAAGCAAGCTTTTTATCTAGATTGAACCAAATGATTTGACTATTGGACTTTGAATTGAGCAACATGAAAGTGTTACTCAAGAGTCAAGTTACACGTTTTCTATTTCTCTTTAATAAATAAAGTGTATTAAAATCCTAGATTTAACAAGAGTGTGCTAAACTTCATTAAATATTGCTTAATGTGAAGGGGATCTTCCCCTGCCAGGGTAACCAGAAGTCACATTCCTCAGATGCCGGTGCTAAGAGGGACAGTGAAAACCTTCTGGCCAACTCTCTCACTTGATGGACAGAGAAACCGAGTCAAGGAGGTGCCAGATCCCCCAGCTACTTGCAGGAAGGAGGGCTACCCATTTTCTTCTCTTTGGCTTCAGTGTCTGCTTCAATCACTAAGTAGCACAGAGTGAAATTCTACATCAGTACACAAAGCACCAGAAGAAGGTAATTTCATTACCAGGTCACTAAATAATTTAGAGCCTAATTTTTTTTTTTTAATGCTAAGACCGTATGTTCAGAAACCTACAGTTCAAAGTGCATTAAGTAAAACCAAGTACATATGCAGATATGTCTTCTCCCATATGCATCTTAAGAAAATACCAAAGAAAAAAATAATTTATCATCAGCCCCTAGGAAAAGAAATCTGAAATTAAAGAATGGAGTAAATCTAAATTGTATATTTTCAGTCCTTCTAAAAGGATTAAATAACAGAATTCTAAATGGTTTGTTTGTACTTTCCATGCAATATGTAGATTAAGCATGAAATTCTGTTTGGGACACTTTGACATCTGTTTTCAGTGCATTACAATGAAATCTGGGGACTTGATACATACATTTGCTGTAATAAAACTGTCACTAATCAGTGTTTTCCAAAATATTGCCCATAACTATTACTATTCAGTAGTCTCATTTGCATGATCTAATATTGTTGCTACATCATGTTTTTCCCTGACAATGTGTTAGCTGGTCCCAGGCACATGGTCTGAAATGGCTACAAACCACTCAATAATTCCAGCACTTCCATAGTACTCTGTACACACGCCTGCAATCTGCCCCAGAATTGAACTAATACTGCATCCTTCATGAAATCTTTTCCCAGTAACTGCAACACCCAAGGCTGAATTCACATCCCTGGGTGTGAAAGACTCCATAACAAAAAGAGAACCCACATCGAGGAGGAAATTATACCTCCTGAGACCTCCACAACAGAAGATGTAAACACAATCCTAATTCATAAGTCCTTTAGCCAATCCGTAATAATGCTGTTTGAATACTAAGTACAGAGTCTGTCCTTGACTTAAACCATTTCTATGAAACACAGAACAAGATTGGACCAGACTTTAAAATCGAGTCTGCTTCACTTTCTCCAGAGTTAATAAATAGCTGTATCAATGCAGAGACCAAGCAAGACACACCAACTCACAAAGAGTTCACATATCTCCTGGATATTAGGTTGAACAAATGCTTCCATTTCATGTTGTACATATCTGGTGTGTCATGTACAAAGCTTGGAACTCAGAGGGAAAGTGATTCTGAGAGCCCAAAAAAGGTCTTCACCAAAAAAACAAAAAATTAATCTATGCTAACTTGAAATGAATTCCATATTTTATCAGTACTTAGAATCATATTCATCTTCCTTCACAGTTCAATATAATTTCATTTTGCCCTCCTATGAACTCATTTTAAAGTCAAAATATATTTCTCTATACACATGTTTTGTATTATACAAATGTTGGATACAAAAAGCAGATTAATTGTAGGCCCTAATACTGTGTTGTTAGTACTAAGAAGTCATTCCAAATGTTCTAAAAGGGATTAATGTAGTCTAACAAGTCTATTTAATTATTGTAAGACCAGTGATCCTCATATTACTATAAGCAGCTTTTCCTTTACTTGGACACTGTAAATAGAACAGACACTGTTACATGATAACCATACATCTGACCAAAAATACTAATGCTTTACCATCAGGAAATTTAAAGAAACATGTTAGCATCTCCAGGAGGCTAAAAAAAGGCAACCGATATTTAAGAATCATATATGCATTCCCATTTCAGGTCCATATCAAACTTTAAATCCTAAGTGCAAACAAAGCTTTTCAAAGTAGAAAGACAAAACACCAAATCCCTTGGCCATCAGCAGCAATCCAGTTTACATATGTCAAAAAATTGGGGTTGTACCTTTGTCATGTACTAAAATACACGCTTCTTGATTTTGAACAGAAGAGCAACTGAATACCAGGTAAGTTCTCAAAAAGAAAAGGCAGGACACAGATTATTAAAAATGATGTGCCAGGATCTAAGCCAGCTGATAATCAATGTTCTGATTCTACTTTCTGCACACCCCAGTTACTATTTAACAGACGAACAAACAAAGAGGGAAGTTCTCCTATTAACTCCTGGTCAGAACTCCTAAGTATTATTATAAAATGCTTCAGAGAAGAATATGAATCTGTTTTGGCACTGCGTCAGTGTGACATGTGATTTAACGTATTTCCCTGGTAGAGACTACGGGGAAGGGCAAACTGTCCACTTTCCAAACCTGCTGTACAAAGTAACTGAGGGAAGCAGACCACACTCCATGGAAAAGAAGCACCATGACTGGTTCCCCAAGAAAAATCTGGCCCATCAAAGAGATTTCAGGACCACCCAGATCCAACCAACCAGAACCACAACACTCAAAGGCTAATCCCAAACCTGAGAAGAAGAGAGTGTTTCAACCACTTCCCATGTGGCTTTCAGATGTTCTTAGAAAAAGCGACATCATTTTAAGTAAGAAATATTACCTTTTTTTCCCCTTAAGATTATTTAATTAATGTTCTTAACACCCTAAAAAGGACGAGTGAGAAAGACTGACTTAAGGAGGAAGATTTTCAGTGGCAATAAAGTCAAAACAATTCATATAACTAATGAAGCATTGTGAATTTTGACCCAACTAGGTATCATTTCTAAATAAGACAGTCTCAGACCTAAGAGTCTAAAAACCAGCAGCTTCTTCCCCAAGAACAATCCAGTCCATATCATCACCACTTCTGTCCCACCAAATGTAAAACACAAAGGGAGTTCTCCCAGCTGGTGGCCATTTCATTATATATATATATATAAGTCTTAGGTTTTCACTGGAGTGCAATGAATTATCAATACAAGAACTTCCTAGGATACCCTTCATTTGACACAAAGTTATTTACTCAAAAAGCCACTAATAAAATTACTCTTTCCTTTCAATGACTCCTAGATTGATCAAGAAATTAACTGTCTGGTAAGTCTGACATAAAAGCTTGCTCAAACTATACACTAATTCTAATTTAACTAATCTAAAAACCACACACAACTAGTTAACCTCATGCACCTACTAACAAATATCTATACACACCACTGTACTCAGGACTTTCATTTTCTCCTTGGAATGTCTTTTCACCTGAGATACACCCAAACTAACTGACAACCCCTTGCAGCAACACCTCATTATCCATTCTCTTCACTACTGGGTATTTTCTCTAGATTGTCTACATTATGCCATGTTGCTTTATATAGAGCAATCATCACTCTTACTAACACTGTAGCTTTTAATTATGTGAATTACTTCATGTAATTCTAAAACAGTCCTATGAAGTAGGCATCCTAACCCCATTTTACAAAACAGAACACCAAGGCACATGGAGCTTGAGTGACTTAGCCAAGGTCACAAAAGCTGATGAAGAGTAGAACCAAAACCAGGATGAAATGTCTGATTAATGCACTTATTTTCCTGTGCTCTATGAAAACTAAAAGCCAGGAAGACGGGAGATATGCTCAACTGTGAAGGAATCCAAAATCTAAAGCTAACAGAATATTTTAAATGGTATGTTATTTACCCTTCAACCTATGAATGAACCATCCTTCTTAAGTAATTCCTGCAAGATCTGAGCCGTACTTTTTTTTCCCTCTGCATTCACTTCAACTCTGCGAGACACAAACACACACACACACATCAATTACCCAAGATCCAGGAACTTCCGCTCTTTAGCTCAGCAGCTGAGATCTGTTATAAATCATTTCAGTGGAGGAACTGAGGCAGATTTCTGGAAGAAATCGCAGACATTTTTTAAACCCTTGGGGGCTGGTCCGCTGTTCTTGTACCACAGTCCCACTGCATGTGACCAATTAGCCCACTAACCACATCCCAACTCGATTCTATGTTGGCTCTACCGCTGAGAACACCACTGAATGAGCAGAAAGGTCTGAGAGGTGCTTTTAAGTCTAGATTAGATTTTATGGGACAGGAGAGAGAAACTGAGGCTATTGACTAAAACCAGATTGTTTCGTTCACCCTCCTTCCTTGGGTCCCAGGATGCTGGATTAGCAACACAATGTTGAAAATCATTTAAATTCCTTGATTCTGTGAACACTCCTGAGGGGAAAAAATCATTTAAAACAGCAAGAATCAAGAAAAAGAAAAACCTTCTCACCTGCCATTTCAGATATTTTAAAAATGGGAGTAGAAAAATCCCATGCCTTTTTCCAAGGTTCTAGTGCCTGGGCCACATTGCCTCTCATCTGTCAGTGTATCCACACACATGGATAAACAGTATGGGACACACAAGTAAGGAAATGCACATTCTAACTTAAACTTCCTCTTTTCCTCTAATAATTTAAAAATAAAATGTAACAGCTTGGATTTTAAATATTTAATCTGGCAAATATAGGGAAAAAAATCATGAACTACAATGTCATATTTGGCAAAGAAAAATTTGGTAGGATAAAAATATCTGTGTTTTAACATTTTAGAAGGCATTTCCAATATTTTAAAAATAAAATTATTTCACTGCTTTGGAAGAGAACAGAGGTAAAATTCTCTATTTTTGCATAGAAGGGTTTCATAAAGAAGGGGAAAAAATTTTTTAATATTCGTTAAAATAAACATTGAATTTCACATGCTGGCAAATGTCCCCAAAGAAAGAAAAACTTCAAATTTACTAATGGCTCACTAATGTTTTGAAATATAGCCATCTAAATCATAAGAATAGGTTTCCCCTAAAACTATAAGATGGAATATATAAAGTTACAACATGACTCTCAGTTCTTAAAAATTTGTTCTAATCCTACATGTTTAGCATACAGCTTTTTCCAATGCCAGACAAGTTTAAGAGGTGAAGTTTCAAAGTCAGTCATTTTAGGACCTACACTAACCCAAAGCATGACTAAGTTTACCAGTTTTACCCTATATAGTGACAATAAAGTATTGTCACTTTTATTGTAACAGCTAAAAATGTTGAAAAGTAATTATTAAGAAAATCATAAATATAAAAAGCTGAAAAGCCAACCTCGGAAGAGAGGGGGAAGGGAAATGGTGATATGAATAATCATAAAACATGAAAACTGAACATCTAAGCAGAAGGAATTCAAATTTCTCTAAATGCCCGAAGATCCCCCACTTCCTGGAGCAATGAGGGCTGCAAATTTGTTCCCATCACTGTCAGCAAACAAAAGAAAGTCACTTCTACAGCTAGACCATGTCAAACAGAAGACGTGGCCGCTGCGGAGGGACGCCTGGAATCCACTGGGGTGTAAGGCAGGGCTGGGGCTTTTTGTCAGCTATTACCATAAAAGAATAAGAGGAAACAGTGACATTACTACACAATAGAAAGGTCAAACAGCTTGCAGCCATTTCATGACCCAGACTAGTCAAGGTCAAAGGATTCAGGTAGCAACTTAGCCAGGGCATAAGTTACAGCACAAATGAATTGTTTTAACACATCAGCTTTGGTCAATTAAACCTAACAAGGCAAGTTGCATCACGTAGCAGGGTTCCTGACACCAAGGCCAGAAGCTGAGACCGACCTCATAAAACAAGGCTTTTAACATAGCATAGCAAATTTAAGGTAATCCATCCAGAAACTGCAGATGTCAGAATAATAAAATACAAGTTGTCCTAAGCAGGAACATTTTTCACACTTTAGAATTCACTAATAGAGGGGTATAGACTTCATATTGACATACTCGTGTTATTAACATGGACATAAATGTAATCCCCTACTCACATGAATTACAGAATACACCCTATTTCAAATAACCATCCTAACATCTGTGCTCATGATTAGATTTTTGTCCTAAGCTCTACCATTCCCTGTTAACAACAGTAACTTTCTCCATGTTCTTTTTTACAATATGAGTTTTGAAAAACTGAAGCCTTAAAAAAAAAAGTCTTCAGCTTCATGCTGCATCAGTATAGTAGTGTCACAATATGAACTGACGCTTATTAAATGCTTTTGTGCAGTTTTGTTGGAGACACATGTATTATATAATTCAACTCAATACTATTTACTGAATTTTTTACTTTGAGGCATGGAGTTGAAGCCAACCTGAATTTTAAAAATTGCAATATATTTAAGGAATTTTTTCTCAAAGGCAATTCTTATTTTCCTTTTTTGTGCTTGTTTAAACAAATCCCATTTTCAACTGATTTGTTCTTCATCCATAACTTACTACATGCTCTGAACTGCCTTAAAATGGGATTCTGAAAATAAACAACCTCCAGGCAACTCTCAGCTAGTAAAATTACTTCATCCATCACCCCATATTTTCAATTATATAGTCTTTATTCAGAGTTCTTTAATTCATCTGTGATTCATCAATGCTATCCTGTTTAAACTATCATCATAAACAGTGAGAATATGTGTATCTAACTGTTTTATTATATACAATATATTTATGTGCAAGAATAATTTGCATTCCACTCTTAGAACATTGCTTGATATAAATTTTTGAAGATTTTTTTTTCTTGTTTGTGTGGCCTTCAATTCAGCCTCAAGGTCTTTTCACCTCATTGGTTAACTGGTGGTCATTTTTTCCAATTTTCTGAATAATATAACAACCAAAATGCCCAAGCATTCAAGTCCCATTAGGCTCACATCCTGTAACATCCAGTCTAACACAAACTAATCCCACAGACTCCTTCCTCCAAGACACGCACTTAACATTCGCAAGTTCTCTGCAGTGCGGTGATTTATTCTCTATGCTAAATCCCAACAACAGAATTCAGTGAAATTAACCACATCACATCATTAGAGTTCAAGGACCCAAGAATATATTTTAAAACGAGATGACACACCACATTGCCAGAGAAAAGTGAGCTTGAAGAGGAAGCTCCCCTCTGGCTCTGCTTGGCGTAGAGGACTGCTACCGTAACAACGCCCGTTTCCCATCGCATAACCACTAGTTCTCTGAGATTTCTAAAATTATTCCTCTGACACAAGGATGGAAGGAAGAAAGGCTGGAAAACTTTGCTTTGAACACATCAACTGATCATTTTCTCTGTCACAGCACACGGACTAACAGACTCCTCAAGTGTCGCAAGTCAAACTTTCCTCAACTTCAAACTAGAAAATCCACTCTTTCATCAACTGAAGAGACACTTCCACCCAAAGTCAGTTTCAGACCCAGGGATCACCCTTGCATTTGCCCATCTTTTTCAGGTATGTAGTAATTCCCTATTTTAAGGAGCATCTCATAGGCCATTTCCACTCTCTAAAAACCTTAACCTTCCAACAAAGTAGTAACGAGCCCTTAGATTATAAAGTCAGTTACCATGTAAGCCACTGAGATGACAGAAAACTTATCTCAACTTTTAACAGCTCCAGATGATTCTGGCTCAGCTTCTCATTGGGTCCTTCCCTCTTCAGGGGCTGAAATTCCAACTGGTCGGCAGGGATGGCAAGAGTAAGAGTGTCATAAAACAGTTTCTTAAGCCCACTGGTCTAGTTTTTCAGTTCAATCGAGCAGAATGAAAGTTTATGAGGAGACAGACATTACTAGTTAGATATCTTGGATTGTTGTTGCAAATTATAGTGCCAAACTTAAGAGGAAAAAGTTAATGGTGGATTAAAACTTTAATTTCCTCTTGGCAGTTTCCTCGTAAATTCCAAATTTAGGGAAGAACGAGAAAGTAAATAAAAAATCCTATGAAATCTATAGTACAGCTGTGGGCAGACAGACCACTCAGGCATCACTTAAAAAACAGAAACTTTCAAGAATTGAAGCCTGAAGCCATGGCGACAGATTTCCTTCAGTGGCTCCTGCCCAGCTGGGCCCACAGGAACACACTCTTTATCTGTTAGGGAGCACCCTCTGGAAGACCTAACCATCATCCCCTGTTATTCCACCGCTTCCCCAAATAACCAGTATTCCTGAAAAATGAACATCATTTTGGTTCCTTTGCATATGGAGTTATTTTCCCACCCAAGAAGTAGAGTGCACTAAATCTAAAAATCTAAACACATAATCTAGTTGAATTTTTTTTATTACAAGATATGCAGTGCTGTGTATATGGTTAGAAGGAATAAGGTGGGGAGAGACACCTATTGCTGTCAGCAGAGTATTTTATTGACCTTTGCTGCCTCCAGAAACTGGACGGTTATGTACTTTTTAAATACCTGAAAATCATAATTGATACAACAAATATCATACCTCTCTCTCCCTCCCTCCTTCTATTTCTTTCTCTATTTCTCTCCCCTTTCCCTTTGAAAAGTGAGATCATATGAAGAGCAATGCAAGAGCTTAGTTTGCCACATCAGAACACAGATGCCAATCTTTCCCAGCTGGCGACTGGGGCCTCAGAGTTTAACTCTTGAACTGTCCAGCAAAACTATCTTAGGGCGGGAACTATCATGGCCGAGAGGGCGAACTTCTGGCCTCTCAGATTGTGTTTTCTCCTTATCAGCGAGAAAATTGCTAAGTATCTTATCTTACAATATGTGTTCCCACAAAGGTCTCATTAAGCCTAGGAGCAAGACACGCCAGTAAGAGCCCTTCTTTATCTGGCGAATTGTGCGAGAGCCAGAATGCAAACAAATGTGCACAGAGTTCATGAGTTCAGTCAAGGACAGGATGCTAGATGGGAAAACTTAACAGGGTTCCCCTAAATCAAACATGCATACAAATGTCATGCTTTCTGAGCATTTCACAATGTAAGCACACCAAATCATCCTGGAGAGCAGCCTCATGTTAACAAATTATGAAAGCTTCATTTTCCCTATAATGGGAAATATCTGCAAATGAAGCGAAATTTATTAAAATGGTAAAATATGCTGTCAACTTGCAAACAATTCTCTACTTAAGCTTTTCATGAAAAAAATAATAATTGTTACCCCAAAGAATTCTAAAAGTCAGTAACTGAGGAAGACAATTGTTAGCATTAGCTTCCTCTCTAATAATATGTGACAACCCGGAAGGATTCTATTTCAAACACAATAATAATGATTACAACTCCCCCTGTAAACAAGTCACATTTTTTCACAACTTCAAAATGTACGTTGATTATCATATCATTTACCAATAAAACAACAGAAGTTGCCATCCACAATTTTAAGGATTCCACCAGGCTAAAACGGAAACTCTTCTCTCATGAGAGCCATAAGGTTCTGGGCCTCTCTCTAGCACTCCAAAACATGTTTAACAGGAGTGCAAAGTACAGTTCAAAAATCAGTCAGGCTGAGTTGAAACTCGAATCTGGTAAATTCATGACAACAGTTACTCTCTCTTGAGATCTGGAAACTTCTTAGTGTGTTATGACCTCTCTCTTTCTCCAAAGCTCTTCCCTCAGAGAAAGCCCAGCCCACCTAGCTCACCCCACCCTGCCTTTTTCCCCTTCAGACAGGACACAGACTGGCCACTCAAGGCTTGCACAGGCCAGACTTCCTTCTGTGCAGCCTGCTAATCCTTCTTATTAATTAATGAGATAACAATGGTTAACTGGAAACCAATGTTCATGCAAACTATCCAGGAAACTTCAACCAAAATTATTTCGGCCTTTTTTTTGGTCTTCCTGGTGTCATGTTTCCTCATGAAGGTTCTCTATTTTTTTTTTTTGGTAGCATTTACACTGTTACACATTACTAACTAGGGGAAAAAAAAAAAACAAAAACGTCCTCTCAATGGCTTACTATACAATTTGGAAGTGTAGAAACTGAAGGAGCTAGAAATTGCCTAAGAAATAAGCAGTGATGTGACTGAAAGCCTCAGTCAGTCCTGGCAAGTGCATTCCATGTCACTGCAGCCAGCTAGCCCTCCACACCCTTCCCAGAGCACACCAGGCACCCTACAGCACACTTCTGTCCCGAGAAGGTGTCCTGTGCAAGGCCTGCCTGGTTCTTTTTTCCTTTTTGCTTTGCTTTCAAGAAGGCAATAACAAAGACAATATGGGGAATAGGTACCACCTGCCCAAGAATCATTGGACATCTTTAATATCTCGGGAAAAATAGAGGGCACTTTAGAGCTGTTTTTTTCCTTTCATCTGCCATCATCTTAAAAAGAAAAAAAGGAAACCTAAAAAAATAAAAATAAAAGGAAGGGTTTTCTATCAGCTAAGGTTTGCTGCAGCAAACAAGCAAGCAGCTTTCATTCAGGGATTGTCAAAAACTTTCCAGTGTGCCCACTGCAATGCGGATGCCAACCAACGAATCAAAGGCATTCAGCAACTAGACAAAGAGGGTCTGATGCCAACCTCGGTGCCACTGGCAACCGTTATTGGCATCCAGCACAGTGTCTGCCTTTTTTTTCCCCCTCGCCTGGCACTTCACAAACAAAATGGCGGTTCTTGTAGCAACGAAACAGCCGAAGCGCAGCCCTCTGAATCAATACCGTCAAATGATTTTATGGATTTAAACGCAGGGACTCCCACATGATGTGTGTATTTTAGGTAAAGTGAGGGTAGCATCATTTAATAAATGACTATATTGAATATGACTCTTTCCTAAACATAGAGCAATAGAAAAATGGACTAAATTGCGGTCAACCAGACTCTAGGCACAGGAGAGGCTGAATAACAAAGAGATTTCGCTCTAAAGGAAATCCTGCCTTGCGGCCATGGGATGCAAAAGTCTAATGAACTATATATCAGAAATGATTTCAAAATGCATACATTCTCCCCAAAACTGTATCAGATGCAGATGTAGCACTATAGCTTGTGTCAAAGCTCTAGTAACTCTTTCCACATTTCAAAAAAAAAAGATGAGGCTGAAGCTGCTGGGCATGAAAAAAAAAATAAATAAAAGTGTGGGTTGAACCAAAAGAGAAAGAGGGAAAAAGCATAGGAAGTTGGTCAACAATGAACTTTATTATTTGCTGGTCTTTATTTCATTCTCCAGAAGATATGCAGTTTGTGATCTTGTATAAATAACCAAGAGGACTATTGACATTTCTAGATCTGGAAATTGTCAATATATTGTAACATCACTCCACACTGCAATGCGGATGCCAACTAACAAATCACAGGCATCCTGAGCTAAACAAAGAGGGTCCGATGCCAATCCTGGTGCCAGTGGCAACCATCTTTGGCATTCCCTCTGTTCTTTCTCATGTTTTCCTCCTAGTCGTTTAGAAGTGGGGAAAGAAAGAAAAAAGGGGGGAAAGGTAATTCTGTTGCTCGTTCTTTTGCAAACATTACATTTTTCTTTCCTGAATTTTCTCTTGCGTTTTTCTTTATACTTCTTTACCTGATTAATAAAATAGACTTAAGTGGGTTTTCATGCACTTAGAGGAGAAGTAAAAAGTCACAATGGGAGATATGCAGCTCTCTGATTGACTACAGATTAGTCTTTTAAAATGCCCTCTTCAACCAACTGCACTGCAAAAATACGTAATTAACCTACATTTGACCAAAGAAAAAATTTTGAAAAAGGGAAAACACAAAAGCATCTTGATGTGACTTTTTCAAAGAAAGCGCCATCAGATATTAAAGATATGATGCATTCACAAGTAACAGAAGATATAAATCAGGTGCTCAGTGTAAGATAATGAAAGGTTTTTCAAAACGAGACTCAAAACAACAAGAAAATGAATTTTTTATCTGAAAATGTGGTCTCCAAGAGTTGCTTAAAACTTTATGACTATCATGACCGATGGTGCAATGCAGAAGGCATTTATGCATTTTTCTTTCTTCAATCTATCTTCCCAAATCCAAAGGATATGTTCTTTATTGTCAGTTCATCAACTAAGACAGTTGGCTGCCTGCCCCAGGAGTGAATGTACATGTGTGCACACCTCAAGGAATAGCCTTCAAGCAAGTTAAAATGCAAGCAGCAGTGAAGTGCTTGCAAATCTTCTCTCCCTGCACTAAAAAGTTACATAACCCACTTTCTAAAACTTTACTTCCAGTCTTGACTTTCATGACAGAGTTACAACACATTTACAGTCAATCCAACACATATATACGGCCCACCTTATAATGTCACCTCCTAGACAGCTGTCAATCAAATTAAGTGTCATGTGCTAATGAGTTTTTATTTTAGGACACACAGGGAAAAAATACATTTTTCCCCAAACCGTCATTACTTCAACTTTAACTTTTAAACATATAGAAATAGTATATGCAATCTTTTATTTAAAAAAAGAATATTTCCAAATGTATGATCTCAAGCACCATTATTTAAAATCAAGCTAGAAATGTTTAGATAACTTTTAAGCATATCTCTAAAACTATGCCAAGGAAATGTAAAGAAAAAAAAAACACATGGTAATACCTAGATTTCTTAGTCAAAAGAGTAATTCTGATATTTTATATTTCGGGATGATGAAGTTCATACCATTGACTATATCCCACACTTATATAACAAACATCAGATAACCATCTGCCACCTGGCTATCTGCAGGCCACTTTCCCTACCACCTGGCCAAGTTAAGAAATGACCCACCAACTACGGTAGATTAAACTACAGTCCACTTTCAGCAGGTTTTTTTTTTTTTAATGTTTTACTATGGACTGTTGCTAATACAAGCACATCAATATATATCGATAAATTTATTTGAAGTAAAGAAATTCTCACCTCCTTAAAGAAAATATATTAAGAAAAATAAAAATAATAAGCATATTTCATGAATCCAGAAAACACTCAGCAAAAAACATCACCTATTTTTAAATTATTCAGGCAACATTCACCCCACTCTCTTTATCAAGGATTTTTTTTTAAATAGGTATGGTATGCGGTTTCTGCATTCTTTTTGAGATTTATTTTAAACCAGCGTAACCAGTCTACTTTCTGTTTTTGTTCTCTAAGGAGAGCTGCGACTTCTCTCCTTGGTAAGTTTCATGAATTTACATTCAAGTAAACGGACAGTATTAAGTGTTCCCAAATCACTCTGGGAGAATATGAAAACATAAATTATTTAAACAAGACCTATAATCCGTTTAATCTACAGCGAATATTACACAATCAAAAGTAGGTGTTGATAGAAATATTTAAATTAAATAAATCTAAGTCTACGTAAGATATACTTTCTGATACTGGCTATCTTAAGCATTCTGTAATAGGAAATGTTCATTCTACTTTTCAGTGCAGTAGCACTGGATTCGTGAACAAAGTTCATCTACCTCGTTAATTAGGAAGCTAATACAAAGACTGTTAAAGAACAGTTTGACTATTCACAAATCAAGCTACATTTTCAAACTGGCAAAAGATGACTAGATGCAAAGAATGTAGCCGAGGACAAAGAGTGAAGTGTAATCAACTGTAGTTTTCAGATTAGTCTGTGTTTTTGAAAAAGTGTACTATTTCAAAGACATTTGAAAACGCATCTCTTTGTGGTCTTTAAATATCCATGCCTATCCAGGTAGGAAAGTTCCATGTGTATTTCCATGGCTTACACATGGCAGAGGACAAGCGAGTGGAGGAACAGGGGCATGCCACTCTCCCCAGATCAGGTGAACAAGAGACCTAGGGGCCTCCAGGACCATCTAACCCAAGCCAGGTGCTCTGCGCGTGGGGTCTGCGGGCAATGTGTGCCGGGCTAGAAGAAAGAACAATCTGCTCCTACCTTGCTCCTGCACGTAGTATGCCAAAAACAAATCAAGCTCCTTAACTGATACTGTGATATGATGTGGCTGGACACAAAGTGCTGGGTTTGTGCAATGTGGGGATTTCATGAGCCGCTCTCCATCGGTACTTTCCAAGGGGATGCCTTTGAACAGGATCACCATGACTAGATCCAGACGCCAGACTTTGTCTGCCTGTCGCAGGCAGTCGATTCTCCTAATCTTACCCTTCTGGTCAGGATTGGATAAGACACAGCACGGGTGCTTCTTGCCAGTCACGGTGAGCACAAAGTCCTCTCGGTACTCCTGGCGGATATCTTTGCGCAGTTTGGCCAGGAGCCTGGATGCCCACTTCTGTTTGATTTCAGGCTTTTCACTGAGAAGCTCATCTTTGACTGCTCTTTCTTCATCCTTTGACATTCGCTTCTCGTGCTTTTTAAAGTACTTGCGTTTCCGAGCCTGCAGGTTGAACCAAGTATAGGCGATTGCACGGACGTGTGGAAGTAGTGCCTCGATGAATGGGTGAAATTCATCCTGTGGAAGATGAGGGGGGAAAACAAGACATACACGGTCAGTTTAGTTTGTTAAAGGCTCCAAACCATCAGACCACAACCCATTCCCAATTCAGTACCAAAAGTTACACATAAAAATAACATTCTTTTCTTATTTAAAATTATCAAAATAGCAGGACCAGAAGAAAATAAAGTATGCCAAGCTGCCCCTTTTCCACCAAGACTCACAGGTTGATTCTCCCTCCTAAAAAAAAAAAAAAAAAAAAGAATAAAGATTCACGTTTGTATTTCCACTCTGGCCCCATCCCCCTCATTCCCACCATGCATCCTATATTCTTTAAAATGTAAGCAACCAAGGTGCTTGGCACCTAATTCAATATTTAAATATTCACTTGACCAACTAACACTAAGCAGTACCATTTTACAAAGAACACAGTGAGTTTTTTTTTTTTTAATCGGAGCAGAGCTGTTCAGAAGGCAGGAGCGATGGCACAGTTCATTTCTCTTCTCTGTGGCACAGAAACACAAAGCATATAGATGCTCAGTGTAATGCCACACAGTTCCCGCTTTTGGAGCATGCTCTCAGCAAGAGGCTGCTGGTGGCACAAAGAGCATGCGCCATTAAACTTGATCCATTTTCTTATCAAACGTCCAACATTCCAACACTGAAACAGCACCATTCCAGGAGTGGTAACTAGAGAAACTGGTATACGGTGAGGGAAAGTGGGCAAGGACACAGCTTGTCGTATCGGTGTCCTGAACAGAAGGTTTCCATACTTGGAGCAGCACATTCCCTCCCTCCACCAGCAACACTAGCCCCCAACACACACACACCCATACACACACACACATAAAAATACACGCATGCACGCTCTTACTCTCTCACAGATCCACAGACACACTCTTGCATTTTTAAATAAAAGTTTCTAAAGTTGAAAACAGAATTGACTCGGATGTTCTTCCAGCAGCTCTTCCTATAGAATCTGAAGCCCCACTGAGTCAGTTAATTTGTTAACCGATCACATGAGTATGGCAATTATTCTAAAACCCTTAAAAATCAATCTGAGGTGAACAATGAAAAATGGCAACTTGGCACCAACTTTACATTCTTTGTGTCTCTGCATGCGGTGGCAGGGTGACACCAGGAGTGCACCGCTGGTCACTCCCTGCCTTTGTGGAATCAATACAATTCATTTGCTACACATCTGAATTCTCGGACAGGGCTGTGGGTGCACATTTGCACGGGCTTGTGAATCTGCACGTGGAGAGATCCGTTCTAGTGAATAAAGTGGTTTACCTTAGGCTCCTGCGTCTTTCCTGCCTGTTTCATCTAAGCCTTTTATAAGGCAGAGAGGCAGCTAGGAGTGGCAGATAATCTGCACCTACAGTTATTTCAAGCTACTTCCCAAAGCAGTCAGTGTTTCATTACTTCCTGCCATAGGTAAAACCTGTCTCCTAAGCTCAGGCCTATTACTGTTCCGAGAAAGAGCTTAACATCCAGGGCGTGCACACTGTAAGTGGGCAGTGAGGCCAGATCTGAAACAAATGAGAACTTCCACTACGGCCACTTTTCTGGTCACTGTATCGTCACCTCAACCGCAAAATAACTTTATCTAACTACTTATATCCCAAGTTAGAATTGACAGCCTAGTACTGGTCACCTTGAACTATATGGAATAAATTCTATCTAATCAGCAGTCTGATGAATTCCATCAGGTAAAAATGATGAAAGTACCATGAATGACTCTCTAACAAAGAAGATGCCCCCAAACTCCCATAGAGTTATGAATTCATTTTCAAGATCATATTCAGTTTCAGTGTTAAAGATTGCGGCATGTCCACAGTCTATCGTTCGGATCCGGAGGAGTTATACATCCCATCCGATCGATAATGCAATTTTCAAGTGTTTTAACGTATTGCCGTGAAATGTTCCGAGAGCAGGATCAGCCTAAATCAAAATTTTATAACAATACAGAATGTGGATGATTACATCACAGCATGAGGCATAACCAAATGCCATAGAGGAAATCATTAAACCGATCAGTAGTTTCCAGCAGAGACTTGAACAATTCAGTTACTATGCGAGCACATTAAACTAGGCCATGGAAAGAGTTAAACCACAATCTGTTCTTTGTGTGGGAAGGCAGCCCTGCTCACAGCAACCACAGCCCATGATAAGACCTCCCTATCTCCATACACTTTCTGATGCCATGCTTTCAGCGTTCACTGTAACTACAAAAACTTTGTTTATCTCCCTTAGAAATATATGCAAGAGGAAACCCTGCTCGAGGAAATGTGGACTCATGCTTTGGGAACTCACTTCCTATAATCTAACTTCTCCTATGATTTATTAATATGACTTAAAAACCTACATATATATACTCACAAACTAAACCTTGAAATTGTAAAGAGTACATGCGGGTGGGAAGAGCTTTGTCTCACTCACTTTACCCTTGCAGTATTATTTTATTTAAAAATGCAGTATTATTTTAACAAATATTAAGCAATGTGGTAACTCTCAAGTACTTTTATCCTTAAGTACTATGTTCAGTAACATTTCATTCTCTTATAAAGACTTCAAATATAACTTTGATTACATTTGTTTGAGTTTCTAATCATCTATCATATAATAGATTTCAAAATTTTAACAACTTATTCTAAACAATCAAAATGCAACACCGAGGGCTTAAATTTGGAATTTCTTAGCTGATGCGCACAAAACAAAACACTACTTTGTTTAAGGTTGCCTTTAGCTTGTTGCCAATGCTGCCAAGTAATGTTTTAAAACATAGTTTTTTTCTTTTGATAAATACAAGCGGCAAACTTTCTGAGTCCACATTCGCCTTACAAATATCTTTCAGGGCTTTACTATTACGCAAATTCCTTTTAAATAAAACACTTACTTCTGACATGAAGATATCCTCAAAAAATGGTAAGTAGAGTTCTTCAATAAGTCACATGTATTTTTGTATTAACATGACTAAAGTACCATCTCCCAAGTATGACTGTTTTCTAATGCTGAGTTGTAATACATCTGTAGTGATTTTGAATGGCATCTATATGAAGCATAGTAACTTATCTTCATCAAAAAAATGATTAAAGTATTCAAATGTCCTAATTAATAGGTTATCACAATAACACTATAAACAACTATGAAAATTATTTTTTTAAGAAAGCAAAGCATTTAAGTAAGCTAACATCTAATGTCTATGCTAAGGTAATAGGCCACCTTACTCTTACAGAATTTTTATTAAAACACATTGGCATTCAGTAATTCTTTCTCTTTTCAAACTTCCTTTATTAAACTAAACTGATAAAATAAACAACCTAGTTACAAATTTCAAATATAAAAGTAAATAGTCCTAATTCCACTGGAAATATTTATTTTTCTTCACAGAACAGTGGTCTCCATGAAAGGGATGGAAAATTAGACCAATATAGAGGTAGAAGAGTAAATACTAGATGTTCTTGGAGCACTGCTATTTAACAATAAACCATTTTTATAAATGTACCTTCAGAACCTGAAAAATAGTGAAAGAAAAAAAATTCAATACAATCATTCCAAGTGAAAGTTACATTATTAAGGGTTTACATTATTTTTAGCAAAAGCAAATACAAAATCCTATTGATGCTTAATTTTCTTTTTACATCTGATTTATACTGATGTAAAAATACAGATTTATATCCATGTACTGATAATTTTGAATAACACTTTGATAAATATCAACTATAGCCTCTTTTGAAACTTCTTTCTAAAGCCTAGATATCTTATTGCAACAACGAAAGCACTTTGCAAAGTTTTCAATCAAATAAGAATGTTTCTCTATTTTGTATTTACATAATCCTAAAAAATGTTTTGCTACAGCTATTAAGTTCCTGTAATACAAAACTAAACTATTGGTCTGATATCAAAGTAGCATTGTTAATATTACTTCTGCAACACCTTACACTATAAAGTCACACAGATATTAAAGGGAGAATTCTAAAGCTAAAATTTTTTCTTCTAGTCTAGGCCTTAAATCCCCAAAACAGTTTCAATATGTCAACCTAGATTTACATTATTAAAACAGTAGAGAATATCAGTCAACATGAATTAGTGTTGGTAAGTATGTATCCTTGAATACTAATGGGACAGTTGAATGACTATACTGTACATGCTCCTAATATTCCATATGTCACCATGCTACAATATTATTTTTAACTTACACAAATTTAGATAAAGCTAGTGACTTTTCGATTCATATCTAGAGGAAACCAAAAATGCAATGTAATTGCTAGCAATGTTTCTGAAAAGTCGATGCTGGAAATATGAACCAATATAGAAAAACAATCATTTACAGGTGAGAGCAAGTAGTGCAGCACTTTGCACGTGAAAAGCTTACCTCAATTTGTTTTATTTGAACTATGCTTCAATAATGTAAAAAAAATATCAAATGGATGTGGTTTACCAGAAAAAGGAAAAAATCCTGCTGATGGATAATACGAAAGGTAACTTTTGCAACTGAAGTCAATTCGTTATACCTGAAACAGTTTCATCACCATATTTATTGGCCATTACTCACAGCCTTAAAAATACAAATAGGTCAGCAACTCATTTTTTCCAGTTTTGTTAAATTAAAGTGCACGTTTACTTGCTGAAAATAGCCATATCTAAGTTAATCACACTCAGATGCCAAACAAAATATAAACAATAAAAAATGTGTCAGCCAAAAAGCTACAGGACTGTATCCAATCACTGAATAAGCCTTATCATTGTTTTCATCTTCATTCACAATTTATGAATGCCTCAGTCCTTTTGAATCACAATGGCTTCTAATTGTCATACAATTGAAATCTTAATCATTTGTCCATTACAAAAATGCATCATCATGATACTGGATTTTTTAAAACTTGTAACACACCTAAGACTAGGGGACACTTCTTAAACTGTTTATAGTTTTTAAGCCAATGTCAAAGAAAATGGTTATCAATTACTAATCGTGACATAGCCTCCTAAAAGCTGCAGTCAACTCTCCCACACCTTTAGAGGTTTAAAACACTGCTTCAAATAACAACTCTAGGCTAAGATATTTAGTTAGTTCGTCAGTTGCTTAGTTAGCCGGGCAGCGATGAAAGCCGCCCCCAGGTATGTCTGTTCGGTCTCTCCACTTTTCCATTTGACCAACCGATTTAAAATTATATAAATTGTGTTCTTGTAAAAGTATAAAGCCAGTATTTTATTTCATAACACTGTACCTGAAATCTTAGGACAATTTTCAAAGTGAATTTTTGAAAATGACCTTACTTTTCCAGCATTACTTTCTAACCTACGCCCCAATATCGTCAAATGAACAGGTCTCCACAAAATGAACATGTTTTAAAAGTCCTTTAACTTTCATCCCAGCCAACTAACTCCAGTCCACGTCTAGATCGCCTTTGTGGCATGGTCACTGGAAACCTCAAAGTGCGGATCGCGATAGACTAGAGTTTCAGATCCCCAAATTAAGCAAAGGAATGGTCCCCGGACCACAATCTTCGACTCGCTTCGTCTCCCGCCCACTGCCTGCAGCGGAGTCCAGAGGCACCCACAAGGACTCCTACTGGAGTTCCTTCGCCCAAGTTCACTGCTTGTTTATTAAGGCTCAGTCCCCCCCCCCCCGCCCCCCAAAGCTTCTCTAAAGCCGGAGTCCACCTCAGCGCGCAAGCAACCAAAAGAGGCAGCAGGCACCCTGGGCAGGGGCGCAGCAAGCACTCCAGGGGCCGCACGCGGGCTAGCTCTCGCGGGCCCGGGCCCTGCCCATCCCTGGCGGCCTCGCCCGGCCCAGCCGCCCTGGCAGCACAGGGGCACCCGCTCTCCGTGCCCAGGGTGCCGGGCTGGGCGCACATGGTGATTGTGAGCTAGGGGCCGCTCGCCGGCTCTGGTGCCGCCCTGCAAACCCCGCCGCAACTCCGGACCACTTCTTCTGCTGGGTTACCGGGGTGTGCGGAGGTTAACTAAAACCAATAGTTGTCCGCGGACGAGAGCAACAAAACAAAGGCATTTCGGGCTAGAGAGAAAGCTCGAGAGAGTGACTGAGACATGTACCTGAGTGAGACAGATGGGAGAATACATCATGACTTCGCCTTAAAACGCACTTTCCCGGAGATGCCCAAGAAAATCTTCGAGAAGCAAGAATTTCATCTATTCATTTTACAGTCATCTGAGCCCCGCGATGCGATCAATCAGGACAGGGCTCTGCGCTGGATCACCGCAACTTCACAACAAACCCAGTCCTCCTTAAATAGCCAAAGATTCAAGTTCACTCGGCGTGCTAGATTTCCCGGGGTGAAATCCAATCTACACTTTTAACCCTCCTGCAGTCCGAGCGCGCTGGCCGTGCTCGCCGAGGCCGCCGCCGCCGCCGCCGGTGCTGGCTGCTTTTCGCCTGGGTTTGGGGATTTGTTTTCTGTTTGCAGTTGTTGTTGTTGTTGTTGTTGGGGGCTAGGGGGTGAGCGAAGGTTCGGTGTGGGTCGGATTGGGGTGGTGGTTGGTGGTGAAATGCTTTTTTAAAAAAGGCGGGGAGGGGGGCGCAGGAGAGAGGGCGGGAGGGAGAGCGAGGAGAATGTGTCACCGCGCTGGGAAAGTTCAAGGTTACAGCCCCAAGCACTGCGGCAGGATCCCGGAGTGGCGATCGCAGGCGAAACTTTGCCGCGAGGCGACCATGTGTGTGCGCGAGGGGGGAGCGTGAGCGAGTGCGCGCGGGTGGCGGGGCGCGCGCGGGAGAGGGCCGGGGTGGGGGCGGGGTGGGTGGGGGAGCCGGCAGAGGCCGGGGTGAGGGAGGGGGCGCGAGCGCAGGTCTCCCGGGCGGAAGAGGTTCGCGGCGCGCGGTCCCCGGCTGCAGCCGCCGCCGCCCGCGCCGACTCCTCCACGCCCGGCTGCCCGCCCGCCGCCCGCCTCGCCCCGCGTCTGACCCGGCCGAGCGAGGAGGCTGCTGCTGCTGCCGCGGCTGCCCAGAGCCCGGGGGTATCGGAACGCGCTCCTGAAAAATCCCAAACGATAAATCCCGCTCTCCCGCTCGGCTCCGAACTCCTCTCTTTCTGCTCTGGGCTCTTTTTTTCCCCTCCCTCTCTCGCTTTCTTTCGTTGCAAAACTTGGAAGTTGAAAAATTCACCGGTTCCACCCTCTGGACCCCGCTCGAGCTCTCTCCAAATCAGACTTAAGGATTGTTTTATTATTTAATTACACAATCATCGCTTTACTCCTCCTCCTGCAAACGCGCATTCCTTTTGCACCAGCCTCTCCACACCCCCCGCCCCCCACCTTCCTCCTCCTCCTCTTGCTTCTCTCCCTCTCTCTCTCTCACTCATTTGTTAAAGCTCTCATACCACTGCAATAGAACCACAACTTTTTTTTTTTTAATTTTAAATAAATGATCATTCCGCCCTTTGGGCAAGTCCCGCGCCCTTCCCCCAACACGTACACACCCCGAAAACCCGCCCTGGAAAAAGGTATTTCGGTGCTCGCTGCGGACTCTTTAAGCCGCGGGAACCTCCGAGTGAGAGAAGCCCTGAGCCGAACTGGGCCCGAGAAAGGAACGAATGGAAAATTCCCTCACACCCAGGCCGCCCCGGGGCCCAGACTGGGGCGCCGACTCTCGCACCCGGGGCGGGCGCGGTCCGCCGATTCCGCCGGCTGAAAGGAGGAGGGGGAGACGGAGGGGGTATGGCTGAACGAACTTGGACTTAAATAGTTGGGGCACGCCGGCGCGGGTGGGAACGGGGCCCAGCCGGGGTTTCCCAAGCACGGGCCCGCATCCCGGGGCAGCTCCGCACAAGCGGCGCGCCTCGCCGCGGTTTGCCGCCCTCCCTTGGGGGTGCCCGGTGCACGTGGCCTCGCTCGGAGCGGGAGGATCGGGCAGCGCCGCCGCCTTCTGCACCCTCCTCCTCCTCCCGCGACTCCTCTGGCTCGCTCCCAATCCCCACCCCTCCCCGGGGCCCGGGGCGCCGGCGGAAAGCGGCTCCCGCGCCGCCGGGGTGCAGGCAGGGCGGGGCCGCAACGCGCCTGGGGCTGCGGGGCGGGCGGGCGCGCGCGCGAGCTGGGTGCGTGTGTCTCTAGAGTCCTGCAGAGGCCGCCGCTCCCGCCTCGCTCCCGCGCGAGGCCCCGCCCTCACCCCGCCGCGAGCCGCGGGCCCCGAGTGAATGAACTTGATTTCGGAGATGTGGAGGCCGGCGCTTTGCCTCGCACTCTTTCTGCGCGCGCGCGCGCGCGCGCACACACACACACACACACACACACACACACACACACACACACACACACACATATACAAACACACACACACACACATACAAACACACACACACACACCCCGCCCCCAAATTCCGGTTTTCGGCCAGGGGTGGGTGGGGAAGAGGTGGAAGCAAAGACTGTGCAGACAATGGGGAGAGGAAAAGTGAGTGCCAGGGGCTACGCGTCTACCTAGCTCGGGGGCCCCCGGAGGGGACTCGAAGGCCCCAGCCCGGGGGCGGGGCCGCCCCCACTTCCAGCTGTGCTCTGGAGCCGTTTGGAGGTTCTCCTCTGATTCCCCTTTCCTCTTTTTCTCGCTTGCCTCCTCTCGATTTTTTCCCCTCAACTTTCTCCTATCTCGTTCTCTCCGCTCTTCCCACCCCTTCCTTACGCCCCCCCCCCTCCCCGCCCCCCCCGGCCACCACCACCAGAGGACTTGAAGGAACTAGTGACTTTTTCCTTCACCGAGTGGGAGTTATCCACATCAAGCATTTCACAACGACACATCAAGAAAAGTAGGCAGGTTCAAGTCAACCATGAAATGGTCACTTTTTAACCCCGTCCTGTCCTCATTAGGGAAATGCTCAAACACAGTCCGTTTTCAAAGAGCGCTCTTAATGAGGCGAGCCTGCCAAGTCCACCAGCTGCAGCCCCCGTAAAGCAAGAGCCTAAAGAAGAAAGGCGGTGGGGAAGGAGGGGGAGTCGAGGAGGCCAGGGGTGGAGGGGGGAGCTTTGGTTCTGGGAAGACAGGTAAAGTCGGGGAAATTTAGAAAATCCCCCGAAGTTAACCCTTTAGGGCACACCCCACTGGGAGCGGAATCCTCTAGTCCGGGTTCTGACAACGTTAATTTCCTTTGTGTGGGTCATTTCTTCTTTTTGAAAAGCCAGAATAAAGTTGACAGTCTTTATAGATGAAAGAAATGAAGTGAGAGTACGGGTTAATCCGAATAAATACTAATTTCTCTCAGAAATGTTTAGGCAATCTCATCCTAGATTTAAAAAAAGAAAAAAGCCCAAAACATCACTTTGTGTTGCACATTCTGCTGCATCCCTTTTCTCACCCTCTTACCAGGTCTGGGGGTTGGGGGGGTGGGTGTGTGGAAACGCTACTGATAACACCAGCTTTAACTACTGGAGTTTCCCTTTGAACAAATATTCAATTTGACCGGGGTTAATTTACCATAAAAGACATTCCCGTTGGCACGAATGCCCTCCTGTCCTTGAACACACCTCTTTGAATGCCTGGACTCTTACAGAAGCCATTATTTCGGGGTCTCTTTAAAAATCAAGCGCCCATCTCTCTTTCTCTCCCTCCCTCCCTTCTTCCCTCCCTCCTCACCACGCCACCCCCAGTGAAATCTTGGCACCCTGCAAGTGCTCCGTTTCAGCCAGAGATCCCAGAACCAGCCGCTGTCCCCTGGCAGAAGAGGCCCAGTGCTGAGCCCTGGGCAAGTGTCTGCAGACATCGCCACCCCTCCTCCCTTACTAGTTTTCCTTACCAACAGAAACCCTTTCCTTTTGCCACCCAAACTAGGTCGCCTCCAGAAGTTTCTCACGAGCTTAGAAAAGAAGAATGAAAGACAACTCTTAACACAGAAGAGCCCACAAAAGCTACAGCAGCGCCAGAGGTGATGAAGCAGCAACAGACCCAGGTAAGATCCCCCGAGACCTAAAGATGTCTGGGGCCTCCCAGGCCTATCACTAAGGGGTTCAAACCTCTCCCTGTCTGTAGGGCACTTATGGATGAGCATGGAGGATACTTGGTGGTGGGGGTTTTGATTTGTTTCCAAGAAAAGGGAAAACAAGAAAGGAGGGGGAAACTCAAAGGGAGGAAAAAATGAGCAACAGAGACATGGGGTGCTCAGTATGGGGTGCTTAGTGGATTTGGCTTTGACTGTCTTCTTAGGCCTTGGAACCATGGGTGAAATGGCTGACATCCCCCCAACCTCACCCCACCCAGAACTCTGCTTCTTGTGCAGCCAATACCAGGGTCACTGCAAGTCTTCTCGAGATGAACTCTAAGAGAGCCTTTTGTAAAGAGGGACTGGGGTGGGGGGACAGGTAGAGCATGACTTCTCTCAGCAGGACACTTCACTGTCTGTGGTTTCAGAAACGCCTTTCTTTCAAACTCCAGGTAGAGAAAAAAAAAGAGGAAGTGAGTAGGTACATATAGTATTTTAGCCACTTTCCCTTTTACCCAGCATTTCTGTGGCATGGCATTAAGAGTGGTTTGAAAGTATCTCTGAAAAGCATCTGATGCTATCAAAGTGGGCGAAACACTTTTTAGACTGGTACTTACCTCTCCTAAACTTCTTCTCTCTCTCATACTCACTGAAAGAGTTAAACTAATTTCATTCACCCCAAAACCTGGCTGGAAGAAAGAAGTGAAAACCTTCTGTAGCAACAGGAAAATCTGATATTTCAGAATCCCTAAAGACCTCCTCCCTAGATCACCTATTCCCTGCCATCTTATAGAGAAGAAGAGTTCTTTTTTCTGACAGTTTAATTTCAAGAAGTGCTGGAGTGTCTGTTCTTCAGGTGACTGGATTTTTCAAAACTCAGTTGTATATTTGAAAAAGTAAGCAGTATTACCCAATTGGAGCCTTTCACTGACCTCCAGAGAGGAGCATAACATCTCCAGGGTCTTCCAATACTGATTTCCTTTTAATCTTCTCCTTTCTAAAGAAATTCAGTGACAGGGTGTGAATCTTGAGTAGTTTAGGGAAAAGTTCTTGGAGCTTAACAAAGCTGTCATTTTCAATACACTGGATGACTTTTTTTTTTTTTTTTTTTTTAGCTCTTGCATGTGACTAGAGGGGTGGCTCAACAATTCCACACACCCTGGCTGCATGGCCAATATCAATATTTTAAAACTAAATACAAAAGAGACAGATGACCTCCTGACCCCAGGAAACAGGCCTGCAAGACTGCAAGTATCCACTACACCATGCCCAGGGACCTTTTCTTCTTCCAAATGAACCACAAAAATCATACATGTGTAGCCTGGAAAACACGATTTTATATCCACAAGCAAGAACATCAAAAATCCACTCAACAACACATGTATAAACAACCAACAAGTACTGGAATTGCCTGCACTTGATGGGAATTGCAAAATCATGCCCAGCTCTATCAGCCCTTAAAGTACCACTGTCAAATTAGGGTAGCAATTTTTCCCTACTACAAAATCCACAACCGGTTAGCTTCCCCACCCCCTATTGCCAGCGCTTTGCCTTTCACTGAAATGAATAAATAACTGTGGACTTTTTTCCCATCCTCGGGGAGCTGTTCGGTGTCCCCTAAGGACAAAACTAAATGAGAAAAATGACGCTGTTAATAATGTCACTGCTGAAATGCCTGTACTCGACTGTTTTAAAAAAATACTGTCCCGCTAAGTGTGCCTACGTTTCGGCACATTTTCAAACCACCACTGAATCTGTAGGTAGACTGGCCAGCATTAAGTTTAGCTGGTTTTCACTTCTGTACAGAAATGAGGCTAGTTCATCAATGGAGATTCCGAACTTCTGAAGACATTGCTTTCTGGGAATACAAAGTCAGCAGTTGCCCTGTAATTTTTGTATGATTTATTTTAAACTTTGAAAATCACAGTAATAATTGTCTTGGTTCACTCAAAATACTTCAAAACTTACAGGCACCTTCACACACAGACTTCTTTGCTGAGCCTGTGAGAGTTGTAGCTATTGTCCTTTTTCAAAATAGCTGACACTTACAGTAAAACTATACCATCATTTTATTTCTACATGTAAGTTGGTTTTTGTTTCCTATCTACATGTGCCTTTGTGACATGAAAAAAAAATTGACTTTAATGAGCTGTTTAGAAAGCTTTTATGCAAAATGGCTAAGTTGTCTTTATATTGTTCATGAAGAAATGTAGAAAGTGCACTGCAAACTAACGTAAACTTTCTGCATCCCTTTCTGTAATTCTTTTCTTGAAAACTGCCTTTCTGTTTCAAAACGAAAACAATCATAATAACAAGACTGTTCATTTTAACTTTCAAAATAAAATTTAGCCAACAATTGCATAATTACAATGATAGAAAACAAACCACTGGGCCTATACAAAATACATATTAGTATTTTAAATAAACTTTGTCTCTGAAATACATCTGAAAAAATTTTACAACACACAGTAAGTTAATAACTTCCAAAGCAATACTATTGTCAAATGGTGTGATGTCACAAGCTCCAAAAGCAAAGTTACAGATGTTCATGACATCACATTCACTCATAATTATGTTGCTGCTGTCTGACCATCTTAAATGGATGACTCTGTCTACTAAAGAATAAAAAGAATTTATTTTGGACATCAAGCAATGAAACTGTCACCATTTATTGTATGAAATACTCAGCTAATCAATTTCCTATTAAAACAGCTTTCAACAATACTCAGCTTTAAAATTCATCAGGGCCAGTAAAAGCCTTTTCCCAGTGCACAAGAATGCAGCCCCAACCACGTGCAATAATTGCCCTTCTAATACTTTTATTGCCCAAGCGCTTTCTCTTGTGCTCCCCATCAGTGAGGCGGGAATCTGCAGTGTATTGTATCAGTGAATTGGAGTGCTTGACCTCTGCCCACATCTGATTTAATAGGGACTTTTCAGCACTGGCGCTTTCTCCATCTCTCATACCATTAAATGAAAACATCAAACCTCAAATGTAAAACTGGAAACCACAACGTTTTGTGTTTCACAACTCTTTGCAGTTTTTACTTAGATTGCTTAAAGGTCAGCTTCTTCGCCTCACCGTGCTCTGCCCCATAGAGTAAATGTACTCAAAAGTCACACTCATTCTGATTTTGATTAAATCTTGAACTCCCCACATACACACATGCACCCTGCTTATTTACATGTGCATTCTTTCCTAACCACATAAGCATGCGTGTATGACTTTCTGGATTTATTCCATTTTAGGGCTGATTTAAATGTCTGTTCAAGTATGGGTTCACAAGTTAACTTTTTCCCACCCGATGGAAAGTTAAAATTACAAAGGATGGTGTTATAGGATCCTGTCAAAGAAAGTTAGAGTTAATCTTGTGTATTTTGGCGCCTTTTCCCTGCCAGCTACTGTACTAGGGGTTGGGGGGAGGGGGGGAGGGGGGAGATGGGGGGTTGGAGATCTTGTCTGTCCTGTCTCAAGTTCAATGGCAGTTCTTCTAACCAGAGGAGAAGATGGCCATGTTCACAGCACTAATAATAATTCCAATCACGCCACTTCGGCATCTTGTGTCAAAGTCGAAACGGGCTTCCCCGCCCCCTCTTCAACCTGAAAGCTGCCAAGTCCTCACACACTCCGCATTCAACCACAACTTAATGGATGGGATATCGTGCATTAAAATATGTCCCAGACATACTGGCAAAGAGAAGACAAGGGAAGAGGGAGACAGACAGACACATACACGCACACGCACACGCACACACACTTTGTTAGGCAGAGGGGAAAAAAATACTAGAGTAAAAACAGCAGGGCAGAAAAAAAATAACAGGAGCGGGAAGAAATACATCATAAGCTTTTTCTTTTTTTTAAGTAGAGGGAAGAGTGGGAGAGGGCTAACAATTCTATCCTGCCACTTCAGGAACAAGGGGGTGGGGGTAACTACACTTTGGAATGAAGAATGATTTTAAAAACACCAATACACCAATCAGAGCTAAATAAATACACTTTTAAGTGAAAATATGTAACAAATCTGTGCAGGGAAGGAAAAAAAATGCTCCGAAAAGAATGGACTACAAGATACAACTAAAGTATCATTTGTACAGTAATTTTTTCCATCATGGGGAAGGGGTTAAGGGAGATGAAGCAGAAAAAAAATGCTACATTTCACACTGTTTTGGACTTACAATGTTATCCACGGATCCCCATCATAAAAGTGTGGCATGTACACTAAAGTTGACAAAGATTTTTTATTTTATTTTTTTTAAAGCATCAGGGCTGAAAATCCAACATATGGCTCAACCTGTAAAGCAGAAATGACATTTAGGTTCTCTTTACAGTGTACAAAGAGGAAAAAAATCTGTGTATGGCAATAGAAGGGGATGCAAGAGACAAATAAGACAAGCAAATAAAATCCTTCATTTCAAAGCTACATACCACTGCTTATTGCAATAAAGAGATGTTGAGTGTATAACAGAACCCTGGCCCGCTGACTTCACGTATCTCAGGTACAGATTTGTGGATTTTTGAGTTGTTTTAGTGTCGCTTTTGTATTTTTTTTAAGAGCGCAATCCAGGAGTAGGCTCTTACTTTTGTTTTTAATGATAATTTCTGCAATGCCACAATTCCTGGCCCGAAGAAGAAAAGGTGGTAAAAGTCTAAAAACAGGCAACCCCTCAGCCTGTCTGGATTTCCAGTTTGCTTCCTCTCACTTGGAGAAGACGTGAGCTTGACTTGAAAGCCGTCCAGAGTGCCGGGTGTGTGTTTGTGTGTGTGTACGTGCGTGCGCGAGTGTGCTTGGTGGGTTTTATTGTTGTTTTGGCAGGGCTGCCCCGGGGGTAAGAGCTGCCTCCCTGCCCGGGCTCGGAGCGCGCTAAGGCTGATGCACCCGGCGCGGCCGGGAGATCGCGCGCTCGCCCCTTCCTCGCCCTGGAATCCTCAGGGCCGCGGCGGCGCTACCCCGGAACCGCCGGCCATCCGCGCAACCTTTCCGCGCCCGGCCCGGCCCGCGCTCTGCGGCCGCCGCCTCCCCGGCTTTCTCTTTCTCCGAACCAGCCGCCCGGCCCCGCCCCACCCAGGCCGGCTCGGCGCGCGGGAAGCGTAGCTCTTCGCTTCCGCCTGGCGGCGGGAAGGAAACCAAAAGGAGGAGCCGGGGGCGGGCGCGCTGTGATGCATATTCATCAGGGCGCCCGCGGCAGCGGAGGCGGGAGCGGGCCCGAGTGGGTGTGGCGGGCTGCGCTGCGCGGGGGCCCCTCACGAGTGGCGGCTCGGCTCTTTGTGCCGCCGGGCGGGGCCGGAGCGCAGCGAGGGCGGACGAGGAGGGCGGCGCCGCTAGTCTGCGGGGCCGCCAGGCTCCGCGCGCCTTTGTGCTCCCGCGCTCTGGGGCCTCCCCGCGGGCGTGCGCGAAAGCCGAGCCCGGCCGAGCGACCGCGGGAGACGCGTCACCAAATAATAATGAGACGGGATTGGTGCTCTTTCCTACTTGACGCCGGGTTGCTGGGTCCCGTTTGCCAGGCGACATTTGTTTCGTTGTAAAAGGAATTCTGAAATGTTCCTCGCTGCGTAGCCTGATCATTAAAGCAAAACAACCAGAACACTACTATTTATAGGCATGCAGGTAAATATCAGTAATTCAGGGGTAGGTTGAAGAAATAATTTGGAGAAGGGAAGGGCTGCCCACTCCAGTATTCTGGCCTAGAGAATTCCATGGACTGTGTAGTTCATGGGGTCGCAGAGTCGGACACGACTGAGCGACTTTCACACTGTTCACTGAAGAAATAAATCAACCCCAAAGAAATATGCAACCCAAAAGTAAACGCTCTAGGTGAGATGTGCTGGCGTGTTCATGTTCATAAAGCTGTTTTGATGAGTGTTTTTTAAACTTTATGTAATCGTTGCTTAATTTTCAAGTAATCCAGTTATTTTGCATTTTAAGCATCTGTAGTGTGGTATAACAATGTTTAACTGTTAAATCAAGTTGTTCTATAATTCTGATCTAAAACTGAAGTATTGAAAGTAAAAACATAACACCCGCCCTAAATTTACTTAATACTAACCCACCTGTGTTGAGAAGGATTTTATTACAGAGATCCTGACTAATTACGTAAGCACAACAGACAGCAATAGCTTCAAATATCCTCTAAAAACCCTACTCAATTATGTGATTACTAGTGGGACCGGAATAGCTCCCAATGAATTGTTCTTATCTTTCTACTAAATATGAGTACGTCAGTGTTTTAATCCCAATTATATTTATTCTCAAAGTCCAAGAGAACTTAAACAATATTGTTCAGGTTCTTTGTTCCTACAATACACATTATAAAACAGAGACATTTTGGCCTCATTATCCAAAAAAAATTTTTCTTTTTTTCTCCCTGTTCCAGCACGGCCATACATACATATATACATGCATATATTACATACATATAGTGTGTACATATTACATATATGTTAGTGAATAATGTACATGTTTAATTTCAATAAGTACAAAACTAAACCAGATTGACCCAGGTGAACTTTGGAAAATGCCAAACTTTAAAGTGGGTTATTACCATTTCCCCGTTTTCCTTCAGAAAAAAAGCAACACAGTGTATATCTATACAGCTTTGGGAGAGAGGTGAGGGAAACACACATGTATGTAACTCCCCATTTAGCTATAACTTCCCAAGGAAAATTAATTTTTAACATCTATCTTGTTCCAAGTTAGGTAATTTTAACCACTCGGGTAGTAGAGCTAAAATTCAGCCTACCTAGGCACAAGCAGATCTGTTTCCATCCTAGGATTTCCTAATAGTAGTTTCATGCTTCATAAAATCACATTAAGCAATAAGGAATCAAACATAAAATATGAAAATTTAGTGCAGCTCAATTAAAATATATTATTTAGGGTGGTGGAAGGAGTGTTTAAATGAGCAGTGCTATCAAATTATAAGACTTTTATATGTGCCTGAGAAAGCTTCTCTATTGTAATTATTTGAGGTCCATACCAGAATTACCAAAACTTCCCCACGTCTATTTCATGCAAAGAAGAAAAGATGTTACAGAGAGAATCCAGTTTTCTTTAGGAAATATCCTAACACAAAATGGGAAAAGGAACAGGAAAGGGGAAAGGGAAGGATTTCCTCTGCTCCTAGTGATGACTTGAATGAATCTAGATTTAGTGTCACCTGTCAGAGAATTTCTTCCTAAGCATATTATTTAGTAATAGAATGTATCATTGCATGTCATGTTCAGGATTATAGATTTTCTCTTTCTATTTGCATGTCCTTTGTTTCTTTTGACGTGTGAAACTCAGTAGAGTACTTACTCCTGTACCAATCACTCTTCTGTCTGTCAAATATGTACATATAATTAAATGATGTCTAAGGTTTATAAACTAAGGAGATTAATTTTCAATCATGTCCTATAGAAACTGATCTCACTAATTTGTAGTCACTTCAGCAGGTTGTTCCTCCTAAACCTTTCAATGGCCTAATGACTGTGGTCTTCTAATCTTCAGCACTCATCTTCCAGTTTTCACACTTTCTGATATAAATAAATATGTAGAAATTGGAGTGTTTGAACATAGATGCTTCTTCTTAAATGAAAACTACCTTGCTTAGAAGTCTTTCCTAATATACTTAAGGTCCAATTCTTTTTATATTTAACTTTTTATAAGTCATAATTAATTATTCATTAAAAAATCAGGAGTATCTAACATTACTTAGGTGTTTTAGCCTTCTGACACATCTAACTGAAGTGATTCCGTAGAAAAGCTTTTTGTTTTTTCCCTGCCTTTCGTTAGAGGCTTGGTTCATTCCTTAGAACTTAATAGAAGAGTCTCCACTACACTGAAACTTTAGATTTTCTATTTTTTCCTAAAGCCAATTAACTGGTAAAGCAATTTCTGTATTTTTTTCAAATTAAGAATTTTTTTAGTATACAAGCAACATCTGTGTGTGTTTATTTGAGAATAATCACTATATAATTATTTCTAAAAGGCATGCATTATTATAATGCTTTATGTCATAATTGAAGTAATTCCTCTACCCCATCTAAACCAGTAATTTTCAGTCATTACTCCAAAGGTGTTTATTTTATCTTACTTCCCTATTTCTAAAAAATGTAGGAAGTGTGTTTTTATTTCTATTATTTTTTTATTAAAGGGTACACACTAATTATTAGATTATTATATTTAGTCTATTATTATACTAGCAAATGTGCAAATTTAATGTATATAATATAGTGGAATATTTATAATTCAATACTAAATAAAGCATAATACCATCTTTTAAAAGAATTGAATGATTACATTTTAGAATTAACAATGCAAAAGGTATAAACCTGTGTAAACATTCATATTTCATATTACCCCCAGGAAATAGTTTCAATTACTTCTTAATTATTTTAAACATAGTAGAGAGTCTTAAATTAGGACATTTATAAAGGGCCAACTTCTGGCATTTTGGGGGGTTCCATAGCTGAGAGCTACTCCTGCAACTTTTATTGAGTAGAGAAGAATGGATATCTAATATATTATTGTATAAGAAGGATCCCCAAGTATAAATAACCACCTCTGGTGACACTTTTTATTTTTCAGTAATTATAGCAGTCTTCAGCTATACTCCGTTATGCCTCGTTTTTAGACATTGACTGGGAAAATAAACAGTGTCTTTGCCACAGACACAGTTGCTCATCATACAGAACTATATCCGTGGAAAAGACTTCAAGAGATTATCAGATAAGAGCTTGCAATGGAGTCAAAACACCACACTGCCCAGGACAGGCACACCAGGTCACTTTCTAACTACTGAGAGTATGGGTACAAAAATAAATATACACATGCGGTGTTTCTTCTTTCACTAGCTGCATGCTGCACCTGTGCACACATATATCTGATGACATCTGCGAACATAATAAATCTCAAGTGGTTTGTGGTGTCATCAAAAATCTGAGATGGTGGTATGGCTCACAGCCTCACCAAACCCAGGCTCTGGTCTTGTTAAATTTCACAGGCTAAATAGAGACAGACTCAGACTCGTTCTGTACATGAACCAGAGGTTTTCAAGAGTGGGTTAAGGTGGTTTACCAAAAGGAAAAAAAAAAATCCTCTAATTATGACTCAGTGTGTGAAAAAGCTGCTCTCTGATTCAATGGGGATAAATCAAGGCTATCTTCCAGCTTCAAAAAAATCATTTTTATCTCAGTTGTTAAGAATTCTCAATTTCAAGTTTAAATTCTCAACCTCTCTTAGCTGACTTATGGTTTTAAGACTTACTTTTTAAAAAATGAGTAATTAAATCTTCACAACTTGCTTACTCACACTTTTATGTAACTTTAGAATTTCAACCATCAAAATGTCCATGAAAAGAAAACAATAAATTTGAATGAATTTGGGCTTCAGCAATGATTACATTAAGCAAAGAAAAAGCAAATGTTTTCTCAAAAAATTTTCAGGATATTTTGTGCCATATGTAAGGTTTCTGAAACAACAGAATCCCTAAGGTATTTTTTTAAACCATTTTCAAAAAACAGAAGCATCTGGCAATCCAGAAATCAGTGAGGCAACAGGATGCAAGAAAGCGCTAGACAGTCTACTGGTCCTTCTCTACAATGCTGGCAGAGGACCATCCTGCTTTTTGCTCAGTGGACCATTTTCAATGAGAAAGTGAAAGTCAAGTTCCTTGCATCCACATCCTGGGGCTGATTGTCCTCAGTGTCAGAAGATACTTCTTGATATATCTAGAACGCGGTGGGATTATTTTCACTTTCCCACTACTAAAGAAGATCAATAACCACATTTTTGTGGATTTATTCCCCAGCTAAGAAAGTCTAGACTCAGTCCAGGGAGTAAAGGAAAAATGCAATCTTTCTATAGACAAGCATTGCATATTTAGTATGGGGTTGGATACTACCCTGCAAAGATGGACAGATTTTTGAGAACTTTTTTCTGCATTTGTGATAAAAAGACCTTCTATTCCTTTGTGCTAATATTCTCCTCTAAATTTGTTTATAAGAAAGTAACTTTCCCCCAGGGTATCTTGAAAGCCTTCAAATAAACACATTAAATAACAACCTTTGGTTTTCTGCTCAGTTTATGGGTAGTTGATGTGGATTTATAGAATGAAAACAGTGTTGATAGAAAGCAAAGGAAAATGTAATTAGGGACAATAAATTACCCTTTCTATCCTACCACCCAGTAAAAGCAACACACACACACACACACACACAAAACCTTGTATATTATATTCAGAAGCCAAGCTAATAATGTTGCGAAACTTTTGATACCACTCTACTTCATGACGTGGGAAGTATTTTTATAAATAACCAGGTTGGGGGGATGGGAAGAAGAATAGTACTAATTAGGTGGGAAATTTCAGGCACATGGAGTTTACCTACATGCAACTAAACACTGTCTGCTTTTAACACATTATTGATAAAGAATGGTTGACAAGCAAATACAGAGATCAGGACAGAAATACAAGTTTTAAGAACATAATTTAACATCAATCACTCTCCCTTTTTCTCCTTTGTCTGGTACCATTCTGACCCACTCTTAATATTTCTTTTATTATGTTTTTCTTTTTTGTTGTACAAGCAAAAAAAGAGCAGAGATATTTTAGCAAATACAAATGACATCCCCCTACAGTCTCATCACCTATAAATTTGTTTCATTTGTACATATTCCAATCCAGTATTTGCTTTGCTTCCATGCACATATGATATGTGCATGGTTATAATATTAAGGTGGATAGAATTTTGTCTTTTAACTTTTCCACTTATCTATATCATTGACATTAGTGAAACACAAAACTTAAAATATTGATACTAGAAGACACTTTGGGGGCTTCCAGATGAGAGACAGAGAAATGAAACCAGCAACATCCTGCATATTGCCCTCTCATATTTTTAATGTTGGATGTCACTGTCAATATTTTAAAGTTGGGATGTCTTACTTGAAACTCCAAATATCCTCCTACCCTTGAAAAAGTGGGAAGGAGAAGAGACTGTCTGGGGAGGAGTGTTGCACACAGGTTGGAGCAGAGCAGCCGCTGCCCCCTCACCACTCCCATCCCTGTTAGATGGCACGTGGTCTCCAGAGCCCCCACCACTCCCTGTCCCCTTATGCTAGTTACCAACTCGCCTCTTCCTCCCCCTCTTCTACACCTTTGATCTCAGACAAATGCTCTTCTTACAGTTGAAAACTGGAAAAGGAGTTTCAGAGAGGTAAAAGTGACTTGCTCAGGGTTACAAAGCTAATGAGTAGCATTGCTCACATTGTAAAAGAGA
Organism: Bos mutus; assembly: GCF_027580195.1. Classification (NCBI taxonomy): domain Eukaryota; kingdom Metazoa; phylum Chordata; class Mammalia; order Artiodactyla; family Bovidae; genus Bos; species Bos mutus. The sequence continues at coordinate 82,465,396 of NC_091624.1, forward strand.
CCTCCTGACTCTAAAAGAAGCACCCTGTGTATTCACACTCATTCCCAAGCATGTGGGGAAGTGGGATTCTGGGTGCCAGTCTGAAAACCTCACCAGAACTTCCTTGACCACAACCTCCTTTACAGACTGAAATGTCCCAGGTCAGCTACCTGCCACCTGTTTGCTCCAAGTCACAATTAACATTTGATGCGCACAGGCCAGACATCTGCACCTCCATAAGTCCTGGCCCTGCTCACAGGGACTCCTGTTCTTTCTCTTATTAAAAATAAAATATCAGAATGCAAGCACAGGAAGCTGATCACTTACAGAGGTTACATTCAATCTGCTGCTAATACTGTTAATAAAAGTATTACCTAATTAAAAAGTAAAAAACTTTATGATATTCTTGTCAGACCTATCTCATAGAGGTGTGATGAAGTACCAATACCCTAGCAAACAACCACTTCCTAGAAAATATAAAACTCCTGTATCTGTACAAAGACTATTTTTAGACTGTTAAACCAGGACACATGGTTCAACCAAGAACCTCTGTGTGTGTGTGTGTGAATTTAAGATTTTGGAAAGTTTTATAAATGTTTTAGAAAATGAATCATTGTTAGCTGTGGTTTAATAAATGGGCTTTATGAAAAATAATAAAAATGTAGACCATTTAAGAATGCCTAGTGTCTATATCTGTGTGGACAGTTCTTAGAAATTTGCCTAGAAAGAGGGACTTGAAAAACTAACTGCTGCGTTTTCACTGCCTTTAAGTGTCCCATGCAGTTTGCACTTGCTTGCACTGCTTTGACCTCCAGACAGAACATCTACTCTCTAGGTTTTGCTCCCAATGGGAGAAGGACCTAAAAACACACAGAAAACGTCATGGAGTCACATGTAAATAGTAAATAATTGAGAAGCTCATGTATTATGTACTTACTGAGTCTACAATTACTTTCTGGCAGACACGAAAGTGATCTATATTCAATCAGGCTCTAGGCTCATTCACAGAAATGGTCTTTTTTGAAAATTTTTATTTTATATTGAAGTATAGTTTTTTTTTTTTTTATAATGTTGTGTTAGCTTCAGGTATACAGCAAAGTGATTCAGGTATACATATATACCTATTCTTTTCCAGATTCTTTTCCCATATAGGTTACTACAGAGTACTGAGTAGAGTTCCTTATGCTATACAATAGTTCCTTACTGATTATTTTTTTTATGGTAGTGTGTATATGTTAATCCTAACCTCTTAATTTATACCAGAGGGGAAAGGTGGGGGAGGGAGGGATAAATCAGAAGCAGTATTAATGGCTCTTATTCTGGCCAAAGCAGCATCTTAGTTGAACATCAATAAGAAGCCAGACTCTCTGGGCCCATTTTCCCTTTCCCTGAGGACCAGATAGGCACTATTCTTCTGTAGTATTTTAAATAAGTATCTGCAAACTGAATCCTCTCCTTTGCTGTGACCAACCGCAGCACCTCAATTAAGTGAGGTCTCCCCTAGGGCGATAGTTTTTCCCGTTAGGTTAAAATGAGAGTCATGACAAGTGATAATAATTACCACTTACTGAAGCCTAACTATGGCTGTGCTCTCTGCTCAGAATGTCATATATATTATTTCAGCCCTTTTAAGGAAGCGGAACCTGAGGCAAGGAGAGGTTAAGTCACCAATGGAAGGTCAGGGTGTTCCTAATCTCAGGGTTTCTAATTCCAAAGCCTGTGGCTATAGCAGACCAGTACTTGCAGAAAGAACAAGGGCTAGACTGTAGCCACCTAGGTGAGCGTGGCTGCCTCACAGGAGTTTGCCTTGGGACGTTGTACAAGTATTCCTTAATGCGTTTTTATCACTCTTCTTTTGAAATTGCCTTTAGGACCCCAGGCACATTCTTCTTAAAATATTATCAATGGGATAGATCTTCCTCCTTTGAATGTGGATTTGAGTTTTGGATATGACCATGATTCATTCAATACCCTGTAGTGATAAAAGAACTTATCAAGCTGGGTAAACCAGTTTGGGTTGAAAATAAGGCGAGATGGAATGTAACAAGATGATTTTCATTCTCCAGCACGTTCTGAAAGTAATGGGATAGAGGCTTTACACTTGGACTTAGAGGCACTGAGGTTTGGGGTTCAAATCCTGACTTAGTCACCTAAAAGCTTTGTGATTCTGGGCAAGGCATGTAATAATTCTTAGCCAAAGTTTCCTCACCTTCAAAAAATGCGTAAGAAAATAATTCCCACATCAGGATTACTGTTTGAGAAAAGAATATCTAAAAATACTCTGCGTCAGAATATGTAGGAAGGTGTCTGAAATTTAGTCCTCTCTCAGTAAGTATTTTCTGAATCTATCAGATTATTATTTGTCTCTGTCCTTGTTCTTCCAACGTGGTGAGAGATGATAAACAAAAGTTAACAGAGTTTATGATAATGACGGGACTTCAGAGCCCCCTCTAAGTGCCTCTGGGCCTGGTATATAGCATTTATTTGCAATTAGACTTGAAGAATCAAGAATGATGCTTCCAGCTCTCTGATGGTAAGGGAGATGGATTGAAAGGAGGCTATAATGTGAGTTGAAGTTTCTGGGAGGCAGTTTCTATCTCAAGTTTACTCCTAGGCAATCTCTAGAAAGGTACGAAACATAACAACCTATTAATCAAATGCTCTTTCCGACACAAAGTGCCCTTTCCAGCTCAAGGTGAAACAAGGGGAACTGCTCTTGTGGTCAGGAACAGTTTCCAAACAACTGGCTTGGTGGCAGGCATAGAATGATGCTACCCAAATGGGAAGCACTGAAAACACCCCAGAACCCATCCATTTCCTTGGTGTCACTAATCAACTGAATGAGATGATGTAACTTTTAGGCAACAAAAGAGCACCTACTATTTCCAGAAGACAGGATATGAATAAACCAAACAATTTTCCAGCATAGAGGAAAGAGACTTGGAACGGGGAAAGGAGCAAACAGAGATAGAGAGTTTGTGTGGTGGTATTCCAAATTCATATACATGCTAGGCTTCCCTGTGAGGTCAAAGGTTGGGGGGGGGTCTGAGAATTCTGGAAACCTTGAAGGAAGATGTTTATTGAAAGAAGGAAAGAGAAGTCTGCAAACCTTTTTACTACATACAATCAGGGGCATCTAGCAAGGAGTGGCAGAGAAGGCAATGGCACTTCACTCCAGTACTCTTGCCTGGAAAATCCCATGGATGGAGGAACCTGGTAGGCTGCAGTCTATGGAGTTGCTAAGGGTCGGACAGGACTGAGCGACTTCACTTTCACTTTTCACTTTCATGCATTGGAGAAGGAAATGGCAACCCACTCCAGTGTTCTTGCCTGGAGAATCCCAGGGACGGCGGAACCTGGTGAGCTGCCGTCTATGGGGTCACACAGAGTCGGACAGGACTGAAGCGACTTAGCAGCAGCAGCAGCAAAGAGTGGAGACAGGAGCAGCCTCTGAGGGCTGTAGAGCTCTGGCAACTGATCTAGAATCACTCCGGGTTCTCCTTTGCAGCATCCTGCAAGTCTGAATACCTAGGGCCACGTTTTTCATTTCAAGGTGACATGTTCATTTGCACACTGTAACCCTTAATTAACCATCTTATCTCATTTAATGTTGTCATGTTGTTTTGTCGCCAAGTCATGTCCGACCCTTTGTGACCCCATGGACTGTAGCCCACCAGGCTCCTCTGTCCATGGGATTTCCCAGGCAAGAACACTGGAGTGAGTAGCCATTTCCTTCTCCAGGGGATCTTCCCAACCGAGGGAGTGAACCTGCATCACCTGCATTGCAGGTGGATTCTTTACTGTCTGAGCCACTGCTGCTGCTGCTGCTGCTAAATCGCTTCAGTTGTGTCCAACTCTGTGCAACCCCATAGGCAGCAGCCACCAGGCTCCCCCTTCCCTGGGATTCTCCAGGCAAGAACACTGGAGTGGGTTGCCATTTCCTTCTCCAATGCATGAAAGTGAAAAGTGAAAGTGAAGTCACTCAGTCTTGTCCGACTGCTAGCAACACCATGGACTGCAGCCCACCAGGCTCCCCTGTCCCTGGGATTTTCCAGGCAAGAGTACTGGAGTGGGGTGCCATTACCTTCTCCAGTCTGAGCCTCTAGGGAATCCTTAATCTTCTTACCCATCCTATAAGAACAGGTACAATACTGTTTCCATTTTACAGATGAGAAAATTAAGGTACAGAGAAACAAACTTACCTAACCAAGGTCAATAGCTTCCAAGTTTCAAAGCTAGGTTTTGAACTTAGGCAGTCTGTGCCAGGCCCTTGGCTCTTCACCACCAATTTCATGCAAACGTTTTCCTCTCCCCTGCACACCGTTCCCCACAATACAGTGACTTTTTGCCCAACTGTAAAATCCCTCCTCTTTACCTGTAGGGCTCATTCTAGGCCCCACAGCTCCCTAACAGGAAGCCATAAGTGTGGATACAACTTAGCACAAGTACAGAGTGACACTAAAGGCCCAAGAAGACTTAGTCACTAAGGAGAACAGACTCTTCAGCATCTCTGTCTTCATTCTTTGGATCTCTAAAGGGGGAGACCTAAGTGACTACCTCCCTCTCTCTTCTCAGCTTTTAAAAAATAAACAATCATCCAATCATTCAGTGGAATATTATATAGCACAGAAAAGAACACACTTCTCCACAACAGGCATGTAGAAAAGTGCACATCATAAGTGTATATTAATAGTTAGGTGGATAACCCATACCACCAGTGTTCATTTTAAGAAATAGAAAATTACTGGCAATTAAAAAAACCACATCCCATTCTCTGCCAGTTACTACTCCCACCATCCTTCCCAAAGACAGCACTATTCTCATCTCTAACAATACAAAGTTGTATTGTCTGTTTTTGAACTTTACATAAAAAAGGAAGCATATGATATTTACTCTTTTATGTTTGAACAATTTTGTTCAACATTTCATGTGAGAGCTCTTCCTGCTGTTGCAAAAAACAAAGTTGTTTTGTTTTTCCACATTGCAGTATGGAATTCTACTGTATGCGTGCAACACCATTTATCTGTTGTATACTTGACCACCACTGGGTTTTTTCCAGTTTGGAGCCAATACAAATAAAAGGAATAGAAGCATTCTTCTACATGCTTTCCAGTATATATATATATATATATGTATGCATTCTCTTAGGTGTACACCTAGGAGAATTTCTGGGTTATGAAGTAGCCTATGAAAATTTTTAGTAGATAATGACAAAAAATTTCCAACTTGATTGTATTAATTTACACTTCTACCAGGTATAAGAGAGATTTGGTCGTTTCACATTTTCACCAACACTTGTATCAGTTCCTTTTTATTTCTGGAGAATAGAAGTACCTGAATGTGGTTTTAAAAAATTTTTTTTAAACTTTAAAATTATTTATTGGTTTGTGGCTGTGCTGGGTCTTCATTGCTGTGGGGCTTTCTCTAGTTACAGTGAGTGGGGGCCGCTCTCTAGCCGTGGTGCATGGGCTGCCCGCTTTGCTGGCTTCTCCTGCTGCCGAGCACGGGCTGTAGCTGCTCAGGCGTCAGTGGTTGCGGCATGTGGGCTCAGCAGTTGTGACTCACAGGCTCTAGAGTATCCTGTGGCATGTGGAACCTTCCCTAACCAGGAATCAGACCTGTGTCCCCTACATTGGCAGGTGGATTCTTCACCACTAGAAGTCCCTCTGAAGGTGGTTTCAACTTGTACTTTGCAGTTGATTCATGAGATTAAGCTGCTTTTCACCTGCTTACTGACTGTTTGGATAGTCTCTTTTGTGAAATGTCTGTTCAAATATTTTATCCATTTTTAGCTGGGCTCTCCTTTTTTCTTTTCTAATTTGGAGTTCTTTACACATTCTAGACATGAGACCTCTGTCAGTTCTGTCTGTTGAAAATTATCTTTCCACTTGCAATTTTGCTCATTCAACATTATAATATTTTTGTGAGTTTAAAAAATATGTATATTAAGGATTAATTTCCATATAATAAACTGAAACATATTTGAAGTGTACAATTTGATGAGTTTTAACATAGTTGTAAATTCCTGAAATTATACCACATACAAGATAGGAATAATTTTATTCACCTCCAAAAGGTTTTCTATGCCTCATGATAATTCCTCTCTGTTGCTCCCCATGTCTTGAAAGGATTGATCTGCTTCTGTCATTATAACCTGCTTTGTATGGTCTAGACTTTTATGCAAATAAGATCACTCAGCTTGTACTCTTTCTCACCTGACTTCTTTCATTCAGTTACTTTGACATTTACTCATTTGTTACGTGTATCAACAATCCATCTCTTTTTATTACTGAGTGGTGTTCTCTTGTGTGTTATACCACAACTTATCCATTACCTGTTGATGGGCAATTAGAATGCTTCCAGTTTGGGGCTATTACAAGTAGTGCTACAATGTACGTTTGTATACTAGTCTTTGTATGGACATAGACTTCTATTTCTCTCAGGTAAATACCTAGGAATGAAATTTGAGGGCATGTAGTAGGTATCTCTTTAAAGGGTCAACTTTTTAAGGAACTGTCAAACTGTCACCCATAGTGGCTGTACCATTTACAATTCCATCAGCAATGTGTGAGAGTTCAGTTTCTCCTTGTCCTCACCAATTTAGTATGATCAGCTCTTTTCTCCTTAACCATTCTAACAGGTATGCAGCGTGGTCCATTGTCATTTGAACATTTGTTTCTCTAATGGCAAATTGTGTTGAACATCTTTCCACGTGCATATTAAATTTCCACGTGCATTCTTAAATCTTCTTTCGGAAAGTGTTTGTTCAAAATCTTTTGCCCATTTTAAAAGCTGAGCTGCTTGTGATTGCTGAGTGATTAAAGTTTTTTTCTGTATATTATGGATACAAGTCCTTTATCAGATATTTGATTTACAATATTTCCTCCCAGACTGTCACCTTTCTTTTCAGCCTCTTAACTGTGTTCTTTGAAGAGTAGAATGTTAAAATTGTGAGGAGGTCAAAATTACGGATCCTGCTTTTGGTTTCATATCTTAGATATTTTGCTGAATCCAAAATCACAAAGATTTTTCTCTTTGTTTCTTTTGGAATTTGTGGTTTTATGCTTTACAAGGAGGTCCACTTTGAGGTAAATTATGTATATTGTGTAAGGTATGGGTTGAAGTTCATTTTTTCCTGTATGGATACACAGCTGTGTCATATCATTTATTGAAAAGACTATTTTTGTCTCCACTGCTAACTGCTAAGTCGCTTCAGTCGTGTCCGACTCTGTGTGACCCCAGAGACGGCAGCCCACTAGGCTCCCCTGTCCCTGGGATTCTCCAGGCAATAACACTGGAATGGGTTGCCATTTCCTTCTCCAATGCATGAAAGTGAAAAGTGAAAGTGAAGTCGCTCAGTCGTGTCTGACCCTCAGCGACCCCATGGACTGCAGCCTTCCAGGCTCCTCCATCCATGGGATTTTCCAGGCAAGAGTACTGGAGTGGGGTGCCATTGCCTTCTCCACTGAATTGCCTTTATACTTTTATTGACAGTCAATTGTCCATATATGTATGGGTCTGTTTTCTAGACTTCCTGTTCTATTTCACTGATCCATTTTTCTCTCTGGAGGCCATTAACACACTGTCTTAATTACTATAGCATTATAATAACACTTGAAATCAAGTAGTGTTAGTTCTCTAAATTTGTTCTCTGTAATATTATCTTTGGATGAACTCTTCTGTTGGTTTTTGATGTACTCTCCTAGTGTTTTATCTGTTTGTTAACAAGTTTTCTCTTAGAAACCTTGAATACACTCAGACAGATATTCTTCTTACTTAGAGCTGGAGATAACACGTGTGCATTTTAATTCTTTCAGTCCTTTGGGCTTAAATGTCATCTTAATTCAAAGATCTTTGATAAAAATGCATGAACCCCAAAGCATGTGCAGTTGTTGTAGTATTAAGCCAAACCATCATCTGCTATAATGGCAACTGACAGCCAGCTCAGAACCTGAACTTTTTTGGAAACAAACTGTATAGACTGACCTCTTAGGGGCGGGAAAGCCCAGATGAAAGGTTAGTGGGAAGGTTGCCTCGATTCATAGTAATTCCTACAAGTTATCAGTCATTGGACCAGCTTTTTGCATATAGCATCTTATTTTATCTAAGATCTTTGTAATTTCCCATCTAGGAATACACTCTGGAGCAGGATCAGAAAGCCTTCTTTGTAAAGAACTAAATGTTTTAGGTGGGGTCAATTTCCCAGTCTTGGGTCAAGGTATTTGCATAGTACCCCACACTTAGAAGGGCTTCCCTGGTGGCTTAGATGGTAAAGAATCTGCCTGTAACTCAGGAGACCCCGGTTCAATCTCTGGCTCAGGAACATCCACTGAAGAAAGGGAGTGGCAACCCATTCCAGTATTCTTGCCTGGAGAATTCCATGAACAGGGGAGCCTGGTGGGCTACAGCCCATGGGGTTGCAAAGAGTCAGATATGACTGAATACCTAAATCTTCTTTCTTACATACTTGGAAAAGTTCTGTGCTTGGTTGCAAACTCTGCTGTCCCCATGTTGAAACTACTGAAAGCTTTCTTCCTTAAGCGAGCTTCCGAATTTTCATTTTAAATGAAATATTCTGCAGTCCATCCAAATTGTAGGCTTTGCAGGTCGTATAAGTCTCTGATGCACCTACTTGCCTCTGTCCACGTTAGAGGAAAGCAGCCATAGATGACATGTAATAAGTGAGCCCAACTGTGCTTCAATTAAACGGTATTTAAGAACACTGAATTGGAATACAGTGTTTATTTTTATGTATCATGAGATGTTTTTCTTCTTTTATTCCTCTCATTCACTTGAAAACATGAACACCTTTCTTAGCTCCCAGACCATAGAAAATAAGAAGTGTGTTCCCCTCGGCCTGTGGACCGTAGGTTTCTGGCCCCTCCTTGGGGAAAGTCCTGCACATGTGCAGCAGGTGATGTGGACAACAGGTTCACGGTAGAACAGTCTGTGAACGCTGCAAAGCAGAAACAAACCAAAAGTCCCCACAAAGACAGAATGGCTAAATACACCGCTGCATATTTATATACAACATATGATGGAAAGAAAAGAAGCAAGTCATAAAACAGTGCAGTGTGATTTTATTTATATGAAGTTCAAAAATAGGCCCGCGTAAGCACTAAAACTAAAGTATAAAAACAAAAGCAAAGCAACAATCATAGGAAAAATAGGACCATGATTCCCTCTCAGGAGGGGGAGATGACGGAGAGGTGGAGACTTCTGAGGTTCAGGCAACACTGTCTTTCTTGACTTGGGTCATGCTTACCTTGTTGTTTATATTTATTCTTCAAACTATACCTTTTATACAGCTGCTCTGAAATGTACATCTCATCATTTTTAAAAGTTCAGTCCCTGGCACTAACCCTAAATTGGCATTTGGACCCCCATTCCATCGTGAGGGAGGTGGGAGGCCCAGGGTGGGGAGCAGCCGCATGCCTAGGCCACATGTTTCCAACTTCCTGAAGCTCCTCTGATATCATTTTGAAGACCTTTGGCATCCATCTGGCCCTGGGCTTCCACATTCGCCAAGAAGACTCTTGGCTTGTATAGCATTCAAATGTTTTTCTTTTCAGTTTGCTTTCGTCTCAGACACTAATGCTCTCTGCCAAATTCCCTCAAGGTCAAATCTACATTATTATGGGTTCCATTGTCTTGAAGCCTTTCTTGTTTGCAAATTCCATTTTTCCTAATTTCAAAATATAATTATAAATAATTCAATCAGATTGAATTGGGCAGTGGATGTGTGTGCTGGCTACTTTCCCTTTATCCCCCTGCTCCTCAGTGTTTATTCTCTTCTTAATATTTCTACCTTCTGGCTTTCTATGTGTGCCTGTATGCTGTCACGAACTGGACAGGGTGAAATTGAAAAAAAGAAAACATGTATTCAAGGTTGGAAAGGACATGAATTTAGGAGTAAACCAACTGGAGTGTGAACCTCACTCAACCTAGCAGCTGTGTGTTCGAAGCCAGTGACTCAGCCTCTCTGAGTCTTTTCTTTCATTAACAGAAGTGAGGGCTGAAAACTACGAGAGAAAATCATCATGAGAATGAGATGTGTGACGGTTAAACAGAAAGTCTGTGAAATGTACCTAGCTCTACCCCTTCTGCTACTGCAGGACTTGTGGAGGAGGGCAATACATTTCGGTTTTCTTTCTCTCTCCCTCTTTTCTAGTCTTCCTCCCTTCCATTCTTTCCTTTTGCATGATTTTTCTGCCTACTGCATTAACCTCATTAATCCAGCAATTCTCTAATGAAAGAAAAAGATGGTAGAGAAATGTTGGGGACAGGAAAAATTAAAGGTGGGAGATTTTTCTCTGAAGCCTGGGGAAAGAGCAGGGGACACACTCTGATGATCCATTTCTGTCCTTTTCCCTTTCGCCTCATAGGTCTATTCACACCTAGAAGTCCACGAGCCATAGCAAGGCTGCAGTCAGAATCTTTAGAGAGCTCAAGATAGTGCATCATGATTTGAGGGATTAAAAACTGTATTAATAAATCACTTAGAACCTTACCTAGCATACTCTCAGCACTCAATAAATGTTGAATATTATTCTTGTTATTATTTTCCTGATGATTATTATTGCTGTTCAAGACAAGCACCCCAGTACAGGCAACCAAAGTCATAAGGCCATTAGCTGCCTTGTTTTCCAAATGCCTACCCAAGTTACAAATATAGCAATAGTTGTTTCTTTCAGCATTTCCCAGCCTCCTGTGTCATTTCCCCTGCTAAAGGTTTCATTCTGCCTTTTCCAGAACAAACATCATTATAATCACTTCTTGTTCACATCTCTGATATCCCCATGGCTCTTGTTGCTCTCACTGGTAGTAGCAACACCTCTGAATTTACCACCATCTGCAAATATCATTAGCTATTGTTTATTCCCTCTCCCACACTATTAATGAAGATGTTAATTAAGACCAGAACTAACACTGACCCCAGCAGCAATCCACAAGACATTTATCCAACTGGATAAACTTCTGTTAGTCATTACCCACTGCTCCTAGACATTACCACCACTCCATTCCCTTCATCTGCTAATTTGTAAGAGAGCAGGGGAGAGAATTATGGGAGCCCAGTATTATTTAAAAATTAACACTCTGATACTTAGGCTTTTGTAAAGAGATTTGGTGGAACATCAGAAGGGCGGTTGTAAGCATTATGTATGAGTGAAAGGAGCCAGACTCCAAAAGAATTTGGTAACTGCCTGGCTCAGCTTATGGGTCAGAGAATTTAGCAACACTCTGTAAGGCTGGAGGACACCAGCACAAATATTAGACTGCTTTTCAGCTGCTTTCTTTTACAGATGATCAGACTGAGACCCAAAGAGGCAAAGAGACTTGTCCAAGGTCACTTCCCTAGCTCATGCTAGAACCTGAATTGGAACTGGGAGTTCTAACTTCCTGTCTCATGATCTTTGCAGGAGCCAAGCTGATCATGCTTCCTAGCGGTTCTGTTCGGACACCTATGTTGTTAGCATTTGCCCACTAAATCCTAGATGCACAGAGCCATGTCCATCAACTTCATCTCTTTGTCCCCAGAAAACCATCTCCTTTAGTAGGAGTTCTCTGCACATTTATTAAAGGAATGAGTATTATTCACCACGATGCACTGTGCTCTCAACCTATAAATTAGTAGTTCTCAACCTTGGCTAAACATTACAATCACCCAAGGGAGCTTTTAAAAAATGCCAATGCCCACACCACACCCCTTGAGATTTGAATTTAATTGGATTGAGGAAAGACCAGGCACTGGTAATTTTTTAAATCTCCCTAGGTGATTCTAATGCAGACAGGGTTGCGAGCCACCTCCCAGGACAAAGTCTTTTTCCAAAGATTCCAAAATTGAGAAGTTTCTTATTCTATAGAAAGGGATCAGTACAGAACCACTGTAACTTAGCAATTAGGAGCAAACCTTTCTTTTAAACAGGAAACTGACTTGCTCTTCAAACCTTTTCCATGTGAAGAATGCAAATTACATTGCCCACTCAGAATAATGTAGTTTGGAATCTATTAATCTGATGCTGGTATTTACATGGGGCAATTTTTCCAAACTTAGCTTTAACCATGTGGGCAGTAGTACCAACTTAAAGCTCTCAGGTAGCCCGAAGGGACTGACTCATTTACTACAAAAGCTGGCCCACTAGAAGCAAAGTTAAGCAAAGGACAGGGGACTCACCAGTGTTTAGGGGTTTGCTTATTTAGACATCAATACCCATTGTACCCTCTGCAGTAACAATGCCTTGCTGCCACTGGTATGGCAATGAGGCCTTAGTAGAAGAATGTAGGTCAAAAACAAAATAGTGAGACATCATCTCAGGCTTCTTCCTGGACAGGAGCCCAAGAAGAATAGAAGACAAGGCTTTGGAAGGTCTCAGAGGCTGCTAGCCTCCTGGAGTCACACTTGATGGTCTTTTCCATTTTCAGGGAACATCCCTAAATGACTAAGTGCCCAACAACACTCTTACCTGTCAAAGAGGGAAATTCAGAGTGCTCATGTATGGTGGCACAGGTTGTCCACTGTCCAGGGGAACTTGGTGTAAGGGGGTGGAAATCTGAAGTGAGAAAAGGTGTTTTCAGGAAGCCAGAGGGTTCTATTTGTAGTTCACAGAAAGGCCTCACCTGGAAACACGGGGGCCTGAAGAGGGAGAGAGACAAAGACACAACCGTACCCTCGTTATAGGTAGCAGAGACCTGGTGATGAAGGCAGAGAAGAAGAGAGGAGAAATGATGTAAAGTGTTGGGAGAGGTTATGAGGAGCTCTCCACCCTCACAGAATATGCTCCAATATCAGTGCCTCTCCACGGTTGTGAAGGTGGAGATAAAACAGGAAAATGTACAGGAAGCCAGAGAAACATGGAAATGGAGTATCTGTAGAAAAGACAGTAAGATATACAGAGAAAGGAAGTCCAAGGTGGGAACGTTTTTCACATATTCACTCTCTCACCAGTTGAAGTTAAGGCCCCTGCCACGCATGGCTCATGGGCTTGCCTGCTGCTGTCACAAGCTGGTTCAGCTTTGGGGAAAGAGAAAGGAAGAGAAGGCGTCCTGGCAACAGTCCCCGATGGAGGGTCAGGACAGACGCCTTAACCAGTGAATGCTTCCAGATGCACTGAAGTGTCCTCCCAAAACACTGCCCAAGAAACAGCTTAACCAGAGAGTGACTCCTCTAGAGGGGGAAAAAAAATCAGTCATGTTGACAAGGTCAAAATACCAAGAAAACAGCCTTCCCAAGTGAGCAATTCTGGGTCAGGATCACAGTTCATTAGAACATACTCTTTTCTGCTTCTCCCTTCTTAGACCTCTCGGTTAGGGTGTGATTTTTAATATATGCACCCACACAGAGGGTCTCAGGGTACACAGTGTCTAATAAAACATGTAAAAGATTGGATCTGGGGAAACGATTCTCATCCTGCTAACTGTTGAAAAGAAAGACTCTAAGGGAGGTGCTACAGTAGTAGCCAAATACTGAGGACAAATTAGCCCAGGTAGTATTTGGGCATAGAAGGAGTAAGTTATGGTGTGGTCTGCCCTGTTCCAATATTGGGACTCAGCGAGCACTCAAATTTCCCTCAGGGTCTGGAAACTGAGGCAGTTTGGACGGTTTCCCCTTTGGTTGCACCATAGAAAGCTCAGGGAGAAAGCCAGTGGAGTGAGAGAGAAGGAAATAAGGAAGGGAGGAAAGGGAGGATGGAGGGAGGAAGGAACACAGATAGGGAGGACTCACTTATTGAGCACAGACTGCTTGCCAGACATTGCTTTTGGCTTTTTCATTCATGCAATTCCGCAGACATTTTAGAACACCACTGTGAGGTTGGTATAGTTGCCCAGCTAATGAGTGGCCAGGTTATATTCAAGTCAGGTTTGTCTGATTTCCACTTTCCTCTCTTTTCCATGGACTAAATCTACATGCATATACACCTATGTATGTGTTTGTGCATATGTGTTTTATCACATCAGTGTTTCTTAATACTGCCCTTGTCACCAAGCAACCAAACAGTGCGGATAAATTTCCTGTTACATTTCTGTTTTTTATCATGTCCTCAAGCTAATTGGTTTTCCTCTCTTCAGAGTGGCCTCCAATGTTGTCGGCATCAGACTTTGCCTGTATATTATTGAGGAAAGGGGGAAAAGAGGAAGGGTTGAAGCCAAGGGAGATCATTTGTCCTGGTTCTGTTGCCTACTGGGCAGGATTTGTTTTCTTTTTTTGTGGAAGGGGTGAGTGCCACTGTTTTGCTGCCCTGCACCACCAACTGGGAATTCTCAGATCTCCTTTAGATAAACAGCTCAGCCCTCTTCAGTCCACAACCTGATAGTTGGAATCTTCCCTTTGCCTTGGAGAAGCTTGGAGAAGCCTTGGAGAAGCTTCTTTTCAAGCAGTCATCCCATACTTCTCTTAAAGAGGCACCTCCGAAACAGGCATTGAAGACCTTGCCCCTATTGCCAACAGCCTCTGTGTTGTTTTCCTGAGAGGAAGGGGAGAGGGGCTGGGTTGGGGGCTACATAGTCATGAGGCTCTACCTCCCTCCCCAGCAGAGGAGAGCTGACCAGGTTCTCCCCCACCCCCATTCCGTGTCTCCCTGGAGCACACACAGATGCTTCAGGAGGAGATACTATCACAAAAGGGTTTATTAGGGAGAGAAAAGTGTGAAAAGGATGGAGCTGTTGGCAGGGACGCCTGCTCCATGGTTCAGCCTCTGCTGTCTGCAGGCTCCGTTGATTGATCCTTCCCTTTTTTTCTCCACTCCCTACTTTCCAAGGGTTTATATTCACTTTACAAAGAAAAGCCATCGCCAGGCAAAGATGTTTATAGCATTGTATTAAAGTTTGGTGGAGAGGAGGGGAAAGGAAGGAAAAGGCTGGATTGGGGGGTGTGGGGGGGAAGACAGTGAGAGAAAGCAAAGGCAGGCATGCATGAGAGGCCGGAGCAGCAGCCAAGAAGAGGAAAAAGGACTGCCGGGGACAGGCAGACAAAATGTGCCTGGAGCCTTTATAGAAAAAGCGCAAAGACCTGAACAGGAGAAGCAGTTAAACACCCAAGTGCAAATGGACTTTGGGATTCTCCTGGCAGAAAGGGCTGCCAACAAAATACAAAATAGGCCACCTTGACGACCCAGAGAAACAAGTTCTGAGAAGGCCGTTAGGAGATGCCCAGAAAAGGGCCAGCAAGTAAATATATAAAGGGCAGAGTATGCTAATATGCTGTGAGCCTTTAAACTGGAGGCGGGGGTGTGAAAGAGGGGGACAGGGAGAGAGAATATGAAGGTCTGAGACAGAGCAACATCAAGTGAAAACAAAAGCAGCACAGAGACAGGCAGGGACAAAAACACACACACACACACACACACACACACACACAGCCAGACCCCAAGAGAAGGACACACAGAGAGAGTCACACACAGAGAAAGACAGGAAAGGGCTGAGGAAGGGGGGTGACGAGTGGGAGTGGGGTGAGAGAGAAAGTCTCCAGCCAAATGCAGGAGACTTGGCAGTGGGACAGCAGCGGGCGGGCGGGCAGTAACTGCACTTGCTGTGTCTCGTCTATTGTTGTCTCCGAGGGGGGGATAGGGGGAGTTGTTTGTTTGTTTTGTTGTTTGGCCTCTTTGTCTCTTTTGTTTCAAGTACTGAGTTTGCTTCTTTCCCAGACTCTGGGCTGATGGAAGACCTTTATGGATTTTTCTTAAAGAGACAGGATTAGCTAGTGTCCTAGTATTAGCAATTTCTCAGTCCTAACCAGTTCCTGCCTAAGTGACTGTTTTACTAATTTTTTTAAAGGATTATATTAAGAATGGAGAGTCGATGTGTATGCTGCTTTTTGTGGTAGTAAGAATGAACTGGTCAATTTCACCCTCCCCACTAAAGCTCTTCCTATGGGACTGCCAATACTACAGGAGGCAAGAAAGAAAAGACAAAAAGGAGAAGAAAATCCTACAAACAACAGTAATAGGGAACATACAAAATTAATTTCAAACACATTGGTAAATGTTCTACTTAAAAAAACAACAACAACTAAGCCTCAAGATTTGAAATATAAACTTGAAGTTGTAAATAATCAGGAGAGGGGCTTTGAAGGAAGAAGGATGGCTCCTCATCCTTCCGGTGACACTGCCAACACGCTGCCCCATCTCTTGGTGTTACACCAGGGCTTTCCCCAGGCTCCATCCCAGAAGATAAATGGCACCGCCATCAGGCTCTGGGTCACTCCCTACCCCCTCCTTGGCCTTCCTGAAAGGAAATGACCATCCACATGCTGGGGCAGCTAGGTGTCACAACGCTGAGCAGAAAGTTGCTTTCTATTCACTTGAGGAGAGGCAGGGGAAAGGGGTGTCCCTCAAGCCTTTCACTTCTTTGTTTCCAGAGAGACTTGTAGTTTCCTTTTCCAGTAATGGAACTAGGTTTTGGTCTACAGAAGACAGCTTCTGAAGGAAATGAAATTTTAAAACACTCCCAAATTCATCTAAGTTGGGTTTTCAATACCTCTCTAGTCCTCAGCCAGCCCTTTTCTTAATCTTATCTTCCTTCTCTCCTCTCCTGCCTTAAAATCTCCGAGTGAAATCTCGGGTGCCAGAGATGAAAAATAAATAAATACAGCCCTAGGACTATGGAAGGGTAGGTGGGGGTGGGGATGGCAAAGGGAAGTCGGGGTTCTTTTGTGCACGGATCCTTTATACTCAAAGTAAACACCGACCGGCTTCAGTGGATTCTCCTGCCCCCAAGCCAAGTGTGGCTGGGTACCGCTGGCTCTGGGGGTTTAGGTGCCTCTCCTCCGCCGGCCCTTGAGAAGTTTGGGACTTAACAGCTTTGTCAACTGCTCAAACTCAGGGGTGGTAGGAGGAGGAGTTAAGAATCAGGGCAGCTTACACCCACAACTTTATCCACTGCCTTCCTCCTCTACCTTAATTTTTCTCCTTTCGCCTCCCTCTTTATCCCCACTCACCACGCCTTTTAAAAAGCCGCCACAGGCATCTCACCCGCCGATGAAGCGGTTTTACTGTTACTGCTGGGCTGCCATTTGAATGGGCCGGGAAACCTCCCGCCTTCCCAGGCCACACTCCGCTGGGTTTTCTCCCACATACGCTTGGTGACAACGTGGGCCTGAGCAGGCAGGGACCAGCCCGGGGGTGGGTTCGGGGAGCGGGGTTGGGGGGGCCGGCGAAGGGGCGAGGAGGTGGAACCTCGGTCCCAGGCAGCCGAGTCCTAGCGGGGCCTGTGTGAGGAGCGCCCTGAAGGAACCCCGAATGAGTTGGGCATGCAGGGCAGGTGTTCCCCAGCGCAGGGAAGTCAAAGGAAGGAGGTGGGGAGGGGGCAGGTCTCAGCTGCTCCCTCCGGTAGCCGTTTGTGGGCACCTTTGTTTTGGGTAGATTTTTTCACGTCCGTGGTCACATGAGGTAACAGGCAGCCTAACCTTGAGCGCCTGGCAAACTCGAGTCTGATGCTGGGGACGCTAAGGCGGCCGGGCTGAACCCATTAGCCCCTAGGGATGCCCGTGGGGCAGGCATCGTCTGCAAACGACAACAGGAACGCACCCAGCACGTGGAAGGATCGAGGCAAAGTGCTGGCCCCAACCCTGGGGTGGGGGCGGGGGAGAGGGGTTAGTCCGATCCCCACACCAATCCAGTGGGATTCAGAAATGACCCCAGGACCAAGAGTCTGCCCCGCGCGGTGCGCAGAGGATTACGTTTCTCTGCCCCGCACCCGGCCGGGCGGCGCACCCGGGGATCCAGTTTCCTTCGGAATGTTCCCGTTGACTTGGTTTGAAAGTTGAAGCCCCGGGGTAGTAAGGCTGGCTGCAAAAATCTCCAACCACACTAATCCTAGACAAAATAAAAACACAATAGGCCGCAAACCAACCAACTCGGGGCATTTCTGTGGGGGTCTCCCGGCGGGGCGCGCGTCGCTGCAGAACCTGGAGGGACGCAACCTTTCTACCTCGAATTTTCCGTGTGTAGGAAGACCTCAGGAAGGTGTTAGAATAGGGTCTCCCCTCTACTGCCTACTTCGTTTCCTAAACTGGTATAAAAACATCCCTGGAACCAACTGCAGCCGCAGCTCTGGCGGGAGTAGGGGGCGGGGTGGGGTGGGGTGGTGGCCCAGGAGGATTGCCTTCAGGCTGAACTCCGCCACGAATTTGCCCCACGCCAGGATGGAGGGTCTCTTAGGGAGACGAAACCCAGCTGGAGAAATTGCGGCCTGGGAGCCCCTGGCCCCACTCGCAAGACAACCCGCCCGGCGCGAAGGATGCGTCTCCCGAACCCCGCGCAGGAAAACTGGAAGGCAGGCAGACTCTTGAGCTCCAACGGAGTGTAATCTCAAAGAAGAAAAAAAAAAAATCTTTAAAAATGAAAAGGGGGGATAAAAAACTAAATTTGAACAAAACTAAATTACAAGCCCACAGGTCCCTGCGCCGCAAACGAGGTGGGGGAGGAGGGGGCGGAACGGCCGAGGCACTGAGAGTGGGGGATGCAGCATGAAATCCGTCCCCTGCAGAGTCGGTGCCTTCGGGGGCTCCACCGCCGCACGCTCCGACTTGCAAGGTTTGGACACACAGGGGAGGCCGAAGGTGGGAGGGAGAGGCGAGAAAGAGAGGTGGAGGGAGGGTGTGTGTGTGGGGGGGGTCTTTTTCTCCTCTCGCCAGCTCCAGCCCAGGCGAACTGGAGGTGGCAAAGCGGTAGAAAACTTTGGAAAGTTTGGGTAGCGTGGTTAGCGGTGGAGACGCAGGGCAAACAAGCCATTCTGGGGAAGGCGTGGGGGAGCGGGCTGGGTGTTATTGGGACGCCAGGTCCTCAGGCGGTTAAAGATCCAAGTCTCTCGGGTCAGCTTCGCCTATGGCCCCAGAGGCTTCTAGGGGCCAGTACCCCGGGAAAGTTTGAGAACGTTTCTCTAGGAGACTGACGAGGCAGAGCCGGAGTTCCGCGATTTGTGTCGGTGCGGAAAGCATTACCCCATGACAGCTCAGAGCTTGTCTGCCAAAGCGGGATTAGATCCGCTGGCTCAAGGGCTCGGTCCCCCACCTTCCCTCACCCGGCGAGGGCCTTGCGCGCGCCTGGGATCTTTGGGGTGATATGCGCGGTTTTGAGTCGCGCCACGGGTATCCATGTACCACGTGCGTCCACGGACTCCGGCGGGCACCTTTGGGAGAGTGCCCCCGAAGGGGAGGGGGCCACGCAGCCGGGATCGTGCTGCTGCGACGACATTCCAGCTGGTGCACATCCTTGCTGGAGGCAGGACACAGTGGCCCAACCCAACTTCTCTCCGCGCCTTGGGAAGGAAGTGTGGTGCGCTCGTTGGAGCGCGAGGCTGCCGCCGCCCATTCCACATACTGCCTGGCATCCTGCTTTTCCTCACTGCACACCAGGGAAAGGCATAATTCAATTATATCATCCAAGTGCAACACAGCCTTTTCCTCTTTTGCCCTGGAGCCTACGACGTTTCGAAGGCGAATCTCCCAATTCTCAAATAAATACCTATCGCTCCAAAGCCGAGCTGGGTTCTCTAGTAACTACTGAGGGGAAAAAAGAATTCAAATCGGATATGAGTTTACAGCCTGAAGCGGCTTATTTAGGCTCATTGAGTGCCATTCCAAATGGCACAGCTCGCGCTATTTCGAGAGAAGTTGGAGATTGGAGAGAAAACGGGGTTATTTAAAGTGACTCCCAGAAAGCAACTTTTCTTCTCCTGGCTCCCTCGGTGACCGTGTCTGTGCTCCAGTTTAATGCAGCCCGTGCGACCCAACCTTTGATATTTAAGCCTTGCCAGCTCCTGGGTGAAACTACCTGTTGGGAGATTCCGCAGCCTAGACATTCGGCCCTCACTTCCCCGGTGCAATCCTGGCAGCGATGGGATGTTTCTGGGGTTGGCACGAGAAGGGAGAAGAGCGGAGAGCCGGGAGCAGCGGACAAAGTCAGCTGCGCCTGGCAGTGCCCAGTGAGCTGCGCCCGCGCTTCTGCTCGCTCTTGGAAAACTGGAAATAGTACGCTGAGCGGGGCCCCTGGCTTCAAGGATGGGCCCAAACTCAGCTCGATTCTCTAAATTAGGAAACCACGTAGCGGTGCCGTTTGTACTGGCACCTCGGTACAAGTCTAACTTTAAAAAACAAAAAGCCTCCAGGCGGCTTCCTCGGCGCCCACCCCAACCCGGCACTCGCAGACCCCGCACTTTCTCCGGCACCAAAATTCCCTTTACTACTTCTGGAAATTCGGAAAACTCCTCAGACGCTTGGACGCGCTGCAACCCAGAGGCTGCTTAAAGCTCTTGCAGGAGTTGCTTGAGGGAAATCACTCTGTTCTTACGAGCAAACAGAATCTCTGTATTTTAAAACAACCTAACTGGATGAGGGAGTGGAGCTAGGAAGGACAATTTGAGCAGTCTTTGCAGCCTGTTGGAGGAAATTTCGGAAGTTGCGGACAGGGGCTTGTCTCTCACAGGAACCTGTGGCAAGGACAGTTCGGGCCGGGCCCTGGGTCTAGAAGTCTCGCTTGGGAAGCACACAACCAGGGTCTGGCTCACGCGGTTTAATAACATTCTTTCCGGCAAACTCTCCGGCACATTCTGTCCTGACATTAAACTGGGGTGGCCGTTTAAACGCAGGCTGGGCTAAACCGGAAAAATTTCCCCCAGACGCGGAAGGCATGCCGGGTTGTATCTCCGATGCGGGTTTCTGCTTTTTGATAACGAACCCCACTCTGTTTTGGGAGCAGTGGAATTGGGAGAGGCCTTACGGAGGGGCCGATTTGGGGGTTGGAGGGGGCGGAAAGTCTCTGTAGCTAAGGGTACAGTGGAGCTTTATTTCTCGGCGCACGCGCTTCCATCCCCGTGGTCACAAAGCACTCGGCTGAAAACGAAATGGGGAGAAATATTAGGCAACTGCAGGGAAGAAGGGGGGTAATCCTCGTCTTGTTTAGGATGCTCGTTTTGACAGCAGAGACTGAGGGGCTATGTAGAAGAAAGAGAATTTATTCGTGAGAATTAATTGCACGGGGATGAGTATTGAGACTTCGGACCTAAAAGATAGCTCAGAACCTTTCCCGCGTCACAGTCTCTTTTTGTGATCCTGGCAATATTAGACTGTTTGGCCCTTAAGTCACACCCCTAGTCCCAGACCTTAGTGGCATTTCCCATCCCCATGTGCCTCCTTCCTGTGGACTCATCTCGGCATCCTTGCCCAGTACCTAAGGGAGTCTGGAACAACTCCTGCAAGCTTGCCCTTCGCAGGGCGCACACACATGGGTGGGCTTTCCCCACGCGGCTGTCTCCTCTGCCCCAGAGACCCCTCAGGGGCCTGGGAAACCCGAAGTATTTTCCAGCGCTCAAACTCGGCACTCCTGTTCTATTTCAGTTCAGTCCCAGGGGCACGGACCCAAGGATAATAAACAATGCTGCTTATTAGAGATACAAACGGGCACAGAAAAGAACCACACAGAAAAGCAAACGCAGAAAGCATTTTAACAAGTGGCCAGACATTCAGAATTGCCATTGAAATTGACTTGTAATGTACAACAGAAGGGATTTCTCTGAAAGACACTGAAGTTCGAGGAATATAGGTTTGTCAAAGCGTGATGATTGATGGAGCAGTTTGTATTTACTTAGTTTTTCTCTGGAAATCAGGCAGAGCTGCTGCCACCTGCGGATGCCTCTCTACAGGAACCTCCTTCTTCCTCCCTCTCCCCCCACCCCTTCCCCTCTCTTAGATCGCTAGCTTCATAAAAAAAAGGGAGGGGTCTTTCAGGTGTCCCTATACTTTGGTACCGTTATTTCAGATCCCACAAGAACAGAAAAGACTACCTTCTCTTTAGGCAGTGACAACACGGGCTTTGGGAGGAGATGTCATTGTTTAACAGGCATGGTCAGATAATTCAGAGATACCAAAAAAAAAAAAATCCACTTTTTCTCCTTTTTTAAAAAATAGAAATGTAGATACCTTTTGAGTCTGACCTTCAGAGTTGGGGGTTGGGGGAAGGCTGAAGATTCCTCCTGGGGAGCGGGTGAAACCAATTTTTACCCTGCAATGGCCTCAGGAAAGGGCCTCCCATATGCTCTGAACACCCCCCCTTACAATGTCAGAAAAATATTCCTGCCTCCAATATTGGCAAGAGGCTACTGTGACAGGCGGTGCTGCTTTAAATAGGAAGAAGACCACAGGGTGAAAGGAGTCTCAACCTTTCTACCCATCAGACTACCTGCCATCCTGTCCCCAAAGGCCCAGCACTGGCAAAGCAGACTATAAGGAAAAATTTGATTTTGAGCAGGGTGGGAAATGAATCCATGCATGTTCCAGAAACAAGCTACCATTGGATTCTCAGGAGCTGGGTTACCCCAGAATAGGTCTCCCCAATCCAGCTGCTGAAGTGTTATTGTCTGAGCATCTCTGCCTTCTATGACTCAGTCTTTTGTTGACCCTTTTCTATGATCCATAGACTTTTGTTGTGGTGGTGATAGTGGTGGTGGTTCAGGTAATGTTGGAAGAAACCTCAGAGGTGTTTTCATCCAATTCTCCTGGGCAGCTCTCCTTATGGTTGTGTTAAGGGGAGGGTCTAGTCTCTCCAGGGCCAGCCCTGCACCCACATAAAACTCTCAGCCTAGGAGACTGGACTGGGGCTAACCCTGGCTGGGCCTTGAATTTCATCCCCTGTGCCAACCAATGACAACTCTTTTTGTCAGGAAATCATCATGGTGCCAACTGCACCCAAAGAAGAGCCTAAACTATCTTTTCCCACCTCCCCCCACCCACCCCCTTAAGCTGATGGCGTTCCCAGAGTGTTGATGTATTTTTTTTTCCTAATTTAATTCCTGTATTATTTTAGAACTTTTTCAGCTGTGTCTGGCCCTTTCCACCTACCCTTTAGTTGACAACTTTTAGCAAGGGTCTCTGATGAACTCAAGCTTAAGAGACCTCCTTTGCAAAGTGTGTAGCTGAGTTTTAAAAGGTGCCTCGGTCACTTTGGAGGGGGAGGTGAGCCCTGCTCTGTCCTCCCCATAGTTTTCCAAATCAACTGGCCTGTACCTTATAATTTTACAGATGAGGAAACAAAGGCTCAGAGAAGGTAGTTGACTTCCTAAGAGCACACAGTGAGCTGAGAGCAGAGTCTGCATTATACTCCAAGATTCTTGATTTTGAAGTCCGTTTGCTCAGTTTTGAGGGTTTGTGATCGCTAAAGTAAACTACTGTTCAGGAAGCATCAACTTCGTGCCAGACCACGTGCATGCCAGACACTTTATGTAAGTCATCACTACAGCTGTTCTGAAGAGCATCATTAGCCCCAATAAAAATTTTAAAATCAAATTATGAAAGTAATAATATGCATAAATCAAAATACAAAGGGACATAAAATGAAAGTAAAAGTCTCCCACTCTATTCTTCCCTCCTGCCCAGAATACCACTGACCTTTTTTGTCCTTTAGTGACTCTCTTCCATATCGGGCAGACCTTATCATTACTTTATGAAGAAGAAGCCAGCTCACATTAGGTGGACTGGCTGGGGCTACCTGTCCCCAGGCTCAGCCTTCCATTCTTCTGCATTAGCTCAGGTGAGTGGGGAGAAAATGGAAGTGAAGAAAGCCAGAGATAAAAAGAAAGGTCAGGTTAGAGTTAATATCACCCCTTCCTTTCCTCTCTTCCTGCCCCATCTAGGCACTTACTCACGCTACAGTTTTTCAGGAGACCAAACCATGGCTCTCTCGGTGCAGATATCCTGAGGTTCATCTGTGACAGCAATTGGACCCGCAGCTCTCCTCAGGCCCCGGTCACCTGAGTACTGCCTCCAAAGTGCTGCCCCTACCCTGTACTAGCTCCAGGACTGGAGCAGATGTCCTGGGCTTGAGACTTTCCTGAACAACTCTGAGAGTTGTTCTGAGGCTAAAATGAGAGGCAGGGAAAAGACTCTGTAAACTTGAAATCTTTCCATGTAAATACAGCAGCTGCCTTTCAAAGACCTGGATAGGAACCCTGCGCCCTACTCCTGTAGAACAGTGGATTTTTAGGGATCTAAGGGTTTGCATTTTGTCTGTGTTCTGTCTGTATGTAGGGGCAGGGCTACAAGTGTGTTTTAAAGTAGAAACGGCTGTTTTTTTATCCCTGAAGGATGACAACACTGAGTCTTTGGTATCTGGGTGGATTTCTTTCTACTGGAGAATAGATACAGCCAAGCTGTTGAGGGTAGGAGGAGGCAGTTGCCTTGCTTGGGGTGCACAGTGGAGTGGTAAGAGGTGTGGCTGAAAGGATGCTTCAGCTGGTCCCCGTGGGTAGGTGTCTTCCTGCAAAGGCTGACCTGAGATTGTTCAGGGGCAGGAAGGGTGGTGAAGCTGAACACTGCCGGGTGCGGGGTCGGGGGGAGGGGACGCGGGGTGGGGGTCATTTCATTTGTTTGTTATTATTTCTTGAGAGGAAGGGGAGGGCTATTAGAGAATGAATTTAATAATTCTTGCAGGAAGCTAGTCTTGTCTTTGAGGCTCCTTCATTCTGGAAGAATCTTTAGAAACATCCTCAACTGAGGGGCCTCCAAGTGACAGCAAATGATAAGCTAGGGCCCCGGTCTCCTAAGCTTTGCAGAGGAAGAGCAGCTGGGGTTGGGCTGGTGCCTCTGAAAAGCCCTTTTAGAAACTTGCCCAGAGTCCAGTAACATGCCCAGATCTGAGATGAGATGGAGGGAGACTGTGAGCATCAGGGAAGAAGAAACGGTTTTAAAATGAATGAAGCGGGCCGGGGAGTGGGCTGGTTCCAGAGAGAAACCATGAAAGGAGTGAAAGTCAGATTTTCGGGGAGGCCCAGCCAGCTGCATAGCCTGCTTTCAATGCCTGTGTCAGGACAAAGGATGCTGCGCCCCCTGGTGGCAGACTGGCGGTCGGCGCCCGCGCGCTGCGGCGGAGACCGGCGACCAGACCCAAGGACCAGCTGAAAAAGTCGGCGGGTCAGATGCCTTTTCTTCTGTTTGCTAAGGGAGTTGAAGTTGAAATAGCCTTTGCTTTCTCAACTCTGCAGTCTAAATAGAGACGTTGGTGTAAAGTGAGCGGGTTTTGTAATTCTGGCATGCAATTTAGGCCGACAGGACAATGCCTGTTTAGAAGTAACCTAGTGGGGTGGGAATTGCCCTGGCTGGGAGAAAAGATCGGCATTTAAGCGCAGAGCTGGTCTGAGGAGAGTCTTTAAAAATTTAAGAACCTCCCTTTCTCAGTTTTAACACAAAAGGGGCTACAGTAAGATGTTTTAAAATTCTTTTGCTGGGATTTATGAGATAATCGTTACTCTTTTGCCAGAGCCTTGCACATTTGACATTTTTATTATTGTTTTCTATTTATATGCAGGTGCAAATGTTAGGTTTCAGCATCCTGAGTTCCCTGATTCTGAGCAAAGATTTGTGTGACTCCTTTCCTTTAAAAATGTAAAGAAAACCCTCCCTTCATCGCAGAAGCCATCGTCTCCACCTTTTGTGGAGCCTCCTGCAAAAAGCCGCAGTGAGTGCAGGTCTTTAGTCTCTGCTCTGTTTCTTTTAAAAATAAAGTATGAAAGTGTTGTGCTGGAAATTATGCTGCTAAGTGTTACATGTGGTAGGTGTGAATGTATGTTTCAATAGTTCCAGGCACAAGACCAAAAACTTCCCCAGAATTAGCAGAATTTTCAGCTATAATCTGGCTAACATTTCAGCGAATAGGTACAAAGGCCTGTTTGGGAGCACGCCACTTCCAAGGAGCTGTAGAGTTGAGTTTCCACTGACATATTGAGCCGTCCCTTGTATGGTCAGGTGATGTTCAGTGGGATCAGCCCCAGGAAGAGTTTTGTGGTGGCTGCGAGTTCCCTCTCCTAAAACCTGCAGATCGAGTCTCTGCGTAGTCAGTTGTACCCCCAGGGCAATTCTTCTTGCTCTGCACTTGAAGTCTTATCACAACAGAATGGGTACATTTTTTTGTTTTTGAGTTTAAGAAACTGATTATAGTGCTTTCAAGGATCAGTTGAGTAGCGACCTTAGTAGGCAGAGCTTCAGGGAGTATGTAGTCAGCGTGGATAGTGTCCCTAGGCCATATGCTTCCCGGGAGGAGCAGGGCTGCCTCTCTGAGAGGAAATGGGACGAAGAACAGAGCCCACACAACACGGTGGATGGCGGCTGCTGAGCACAGGGCTGGTGCTTTGACCTGGAGCACTGTGCCTTCAGTTCTCTAAAGTGAAAGCATGAAAATGAAAGTGTTAGTCACTCAGTTGTGTCCGACTCTTTGCAACCCTGTGGACTGTAGCCCGCCAGGCTCCTCTGTCCAGGGGATTCTCCAGAATACTGGAGTGGGTAGGCATTCCCTCTTCCAGAGATCGTCTCAATCCAGGGATCGAACCTGGATCTCCTGCATTGTAGGTGGAGTCTTTACTATCTGAGCCACCAAGGAAGCCCGAACAACTGTATCCTGGACTGAACTGTGTTGGGTCCGCTCCACAATTTTATATGTGGAAGCTCTAACCCCCAGGGCCTCAGAATCTGACTGTATTTGGAAATAGAACCTTTAAAAATTGTTATTCAATTAAAAGGTCAGTATGGTGGGCTCCCATCCAAGGTGACTGGTGTCTGTATAAGCAGAGGAGATCAGGATGCAGGCAAGTACAGAGGGAAGACCCTGTGAAGATATAGGGAGAGGGTGCTCATCATTGAGAAGGAAACGTCAAGACTGAGGCCTTAGAAGAGCCATCCTGCTGACACCTTGATCTCAGCTGCATAGCCTTGAGAATTGTGAGAAGATAAACTTCTGTCATTGAAGTCACTCAGTCTGTGGACTTTGTCACGGTAGCCCTAGCGAACTAACGCAAGCGGCTTCGCAGCACCGGCCAGTTCTGTGTTCCATTTGGGGAAGAAAACCTAGAGCATCAAATTTTTCTAGTCTTTGAGAGAGGTTAAGAGTCTTTTGCTCTTTAAATGTTGGCAGCAGGGCTGATGGCTTCACAGACAAGCAATCTGTGTAGTCCCATGAGACTGGTACTCAGAAGGGCCTCGGTGCTTGGTGTCACGTGAAATTATTCAACGTTGAACAAGGGGTTTGCATTTTCACATTGCACCAGACCCCACAAACTATGGAACCAGTCCAAACATGAAGTTTAAATAAAATTGAAGCATGGTTAATTAAGAGTGTAGGGGCTGAAACAAAATATGTCTGAGGCTGGATGCAGCGTGGGACACAAGTTTAAACTTTTTGTTGCTAAATAGATTATGACTTCCCATTCCCCCAAGCCCCTGGGAAGGAATTTGTGGAGCCCAGAGGTTTCTGGGGGTGGGAAGAACAGTACACATAACTCCCCAGGTGTGATTCCCTGAGATTCTAAATACATGAGCTGCTGCTGCTGCTAAGTCACTTCAGTCATGTCCGACTCTGTGCGACCCCAGAGACGGCAGCCCACCAGGCTCCCCGGTCCCTGGGATTCTCCAGGCAAGAACACTGGAGTGGGTTGCCATTTCCTTCTCCAATGCATGAAAGTGAAAAGTGAAAGTGAAGTTGCTTAGTCGTGTCTGACTCCTAGCGACCCCATGGACTGCAGCCTACCTGGCTCCTCCGCCCATGGGATTTTCCAGGCAAGAGTACTGGAGTGGGGTGCCATTGCCTTCTCCAGAATACATGAGCTAGTGTGACTCTAACAACATCAATAACAACAACACAACTTTTTTTTTTCAGGGATGGTTTATCAGAACCTCAAAATAAGAATATGTTGAGAAGAGGTCCAAGAGGAGGAATTAAGTGTTTGGTTTAGGGTGAAGAGCCAGGCTGGCCCTGTGTATGCCTGATGCTGGAAGCTCTCCCAGAGCCT
The DNA here is from genome assembly GCF_027580195.1 of Bos mutus. NCBI lineage: Eukaryota > Metazoa > Chordata > Mammalia > Artiodactyla > Bovidae > Bos > Bos mutus. The sequence continues at coordinate 82,493,140 of NC_091624.1, forward strand.
TGCACCCGGGCACCTAGTTGGGCTCTGGGAAACTGGAACTGAGTATGTGCCCCACTGTGACCTCCATGACTCTGAGGGGCAGTCCAGCTCCCTGGACAAGCAACGTGGAGACACGACAGTGACAGGAGGAGAGGGACTGGCTAGACCACAGTTTTCTGCCCACAGTTGGGGAGCAGGACTCTTTCTCCTTCGGGCTGAGCCAGTCTCAAGGTTCCTGAGAGGTTTCCAGTTGGGTTAGGAGGGCTGAGCTGCGAGGGAATCTGGGCTGCCTGTTTCAAGGTGGGCCTAAGCCCGCGACTTGTGACTCCTGAGGGTCGTGGTGCACGCCATGCCGGCTGACTCTCATTCGGAAGGGAAAATTTTGCCCCTGTGGAAATGAACATCAGTCATCAGGGAGCAGAGTTCCGGGGATATTATGGAGAGATCCTGTTTTTAAGGCTCTGCACTGATTTACAGAAGCTCACTGAAAATATTATAGTGGAATGTTCAGTCAGGAGGTCTGCTTTTCTGGTTCTATTTCTGCCCAGTACTGGCTAACTGGAGAGTGTAAATTTTAAAAGAAATAATTTCATATGCACATTTATGCAAACTCCCTCAGGGCAATGAGTGAAAGACTGTTTGAGACACTCTGAATTTTTTGGAAGAAAGCTGCTGTATAAATTAATATGGAGTTTTGTTTTTTTCTTCCCCCATCCCAGGTCTGCAAGACAGAACTGGAAAGAACTCCTCCCATCACTCATGGGAGAAAATGAAGCTCTCTACTGGCCTCTATCAGAGAAGCTAAAAATTTCCCTTTTTCCTGCAAGTGTCCCAAACCCCATGACTCTTATTTCCAGGTCAGAGACTAAGATTTTATTTTTATTATTCTTTATACTTGGCTTATGGAGAGTGCCCAAATGGCATTGTGATGGACTAATGATTATAAGCCTTCTCTGGGCAAGGCCAGGCCTTGGGTGTGAGAGGAAATTCTATCAAACCTACTCGGTGATTTGCCCAAAGTCACCTGCTACATTCTTCTGACAAACAGCACCCTCCTCCATCCTGGAGTTGGCGAGCAGAGTCCTCCTCTGGACTGAACCCGTCCCAGGATTCTTAAGGGGTTGAGGTAGTGATCCAAAATCTAAGAGAACTGGAATTCGGTATGTGGCATTTCTGATTTCATTCCTAAATGGTAGTTCCCTTCAGCGTGTGGAATATAAGAAACCTCACTAAAATTTTTAACTTAAAAGGCCACTGGGTTAAGACAGATGAAAATTATGTCCATATGAAAACTTGTCCACAAATGTTCACAGCAGCGTTATTCATAATAGGCAAAAAGGAGAAACAGTTCAGACAGCCACCAACTAAATAAATGGATAAACAACTTGTGGTTTATCCTTACAATGGAATACCATTTGGCAATAAAAAGGAATGAAATATTGACACATATTAAAACATGGATGAGCCTTTAAAACATTATGTTAATTGAAAAAGCCAGTCACAAAGGAACAATTAGTACATGATTCTATTCATATGAAATTCTTAGACTAGGCAAATCTAGAGAGAAGAAAATAACTAGTGGTCACCAAGGGGAATAGGTCAGAGTGCAGGCACTGGAAGATGACAGTTGAGTGGTTCAGAGTTTTTGTTGGGGGAGTGATGGAAATGTTCTAAAATTAATTGTGGTGAAGGTTGAACAACTCTGTGAATATACCAAAAAACAGTGAATTTTGCACTTTAAATGGGTAAATTGCATGATGTATAAATTGTGTCTCAATAAAGGTTTTAACCTTTTTTTTTTTTAAAGATACTCTAAAAAAGACCATTGGTTTATGTCTTTTTCTGAAGTTTATTGCCTTGAGATAGATATGAAAGTGTTAGTTGCTCAGTCATGTCTGACTATTTGCCACACCATGGACTGTAGCCCACCAGGCTTCTCTGTCCATGGGATTCTCCAGGCAAGAATACTGGAGTGGGTATAAAATCCAGGGGATCTTCCCAACCCATGAATTGAACCCAGGTCTTCTGCATTGCAGGTGGATTCTTTACCATCTGAGCCAGCAGGGAAGCCTTGGGATAGATATGTCTAGGCTTAAAAACAGATTGTATGAACCAAGAAAAGTGAGAATGTGAAAACTGATTTTTATCTTAGGTAGAGATACTGATTTGAAGAACTACACATAGCCACAATACCTGTAACAGTTTCAAACTGCTAAATTTTTTTTCTAAGCCTGAAATCATTAATATGTCTGTAAACAATGATGGGAAGTGGCTTTGTCTTTTTTGTCTTTTCCCTATTATTTTCTCTTTCTTAACTAATAGCACCCCAGCGTTCTCTTGAGGAACCACCCACCTCATTTGCAGTCCGGGTGGTTTGCATGTTGCCGACCCTATGTTTTAGGCTTTATGACTCTGACCTGATCAGGTAGCAGATTCTACCCAGTGTATTGGTGCTGAATCACATCAGCTCTTCTGAATCCACTGGTAAATTTTCAGGAATTTTGTGAGCCAGTTGTTAAATATCATCACTATTAAAAATTAAAGTATATGAATATATAATTAAATAAATTATATTTAAAACAAAGTGAATAGGTCCTCAAAACTCACCACTTTCTAATTATTTCAATTCCTTACTCTATTATCTATGCTCTTAAGGCTTTTTACATCTCTTGGATCTGGATGGTGGAAGTACTATAGAGTGCTCTGCTATTGTGCATCTTCTCCCAATGCCAAGTTCAGTGACTTCCAGTTGACGGCTTGAAAGTGGACATGGTGGCAATATTTACACCACAGAGGTAGGCAAATACTGTATATAAGGGTTTTTCCTTTTTTGTCAAGGAGATTGTTAAACGGTTACTAGCTCGAGTGGGTTGAATGGTGTCCTGGCAACAGTTGTCTACATCTTAGTCCCAGGAACTTGTGAATATGATCTTATTTGGAGTAGGACTCTACAGGTGAAATTAAGGTTCTTGACATGAGATCATCCTGGATGATCCCAGAAGGCCCTAAATATAATCACGTGTGTTCTTACTTGGAGGGAGATGAACACAAAAGCACAGAGGAGAGACGCAGATCTGAGGAGGAGGCAAGATGGTCATTGAAGCAGAGATCTGAGTAAAGCTGCTACAAGCCAAGGAAACCTGGAGCTACCAGAAGCTGGAAGAGATAAGAAACAGAATCTCTACCAGAATCTCTGAAGGGAGAACAGACCTGGTGACATCTTCATTTTGGATTACTGACCTCCAGAAAGGAGAAAGTAAATTCCTCTTTTTGTAAGCCACCCAGTCTGTGGTGATTGCTTCTGGCTGCCACAGGAAGCTAAGGGCCCATCCAACCACCGAAGCACTACCGCATGGCCCGGTGATGGGCATGTGAGCCACGCTGAGACAACGGGAGGTCAGCTCCTATTGCAAAAGAAATATACCCCTTCTACGAGAGGTTGCTAAGTGGTTCAGTCTTTGCCAGAATATTTGCCAAAGAAGGAGAACAGCACAGAAAGTGGTAAAATTGGGATGCAGAAACAGAAAGAAGAGAGAGAGTCAGAACCCAGATAATGTTATTTGAGAAGCTGAATCTATTCTACTACTGAATTTTTAAAATTCTATGAACAAATTACTTTCTTTTCTTTCTAAACCAAGTTCTTAACCAGTTGTTGTTCAGTCACTCAGTTGTGTCCAGTTCTTTGTGACCCCATGGACTGCAGCATGCCAGGCTCCCCTGTTCCTCACTGTCTCCCAGAGCTTCGTCAAACTCATGTCCATTGAGTCAATGACGTCATCCAACCATCTCATCCTCTGCCGCCGCCTTCTCCTCCTGCCCTCAATCTTTCCCAGCATCAGGATCTTTTCTAATGAGTTGGCTTGACCAATATAGACATGTTAATTTTCACAGCACAGATAGGATTGTAAATACATAAAATTACTATCATTTCATTAGTTACTATTGAAATCAAGCATAACTATATGTCAAACAGTGAACAATCTGAGATCTATCTGAACAAAGCATGCTTATTTGTTCCACTGATAATTACTGAGCCAAACATGTCTCATTCTACTCAGGACAGATATCCATCTATGTAAGAGCTAACAATTTATTTGCCTGTAAGGAGTTCAGTGTAACCCACATTAATGAGATTACCAGCAGGATTAACTTTCCATTTTATAGTTCATATTTTTCCAGACAGTACTAAATTCATGTAATTTCATTATTCTTCCTAAAGAGAATTTGTTTAATGCACAGCTAAAATATTTTAACTTGTTTATGAGATTACATTTAAGTACATTCACAGATCATAAAAAACTCTTTTGGAGTTTTTAGGTTGGGAAAATGTTCTTATAGTTATTTCCAAATGATGTTGTACCTTTGGTAATTTTGTACATTTCAGCAATTTTCACTTTCCATTATCCTTAGTAATTTTTTAATGTGGGCAAGCACATTTCTGAAAGGAGCATGCCAGAGAAAATCCTAGGGACAGATATACCATACTGAACTATTTTTAAAGTAAAACCTTTTTATCTTCAGCTTTTCTATCACTAAACCATTTTTCCAGTTCAAGAGTTTTAAAATTAATTCCCCACCCCCCATAATCCTATCTCTTACCTCTACTTTCAAATACCTTTGTCTTTTGATGAGCGCATTTTGGATGAATTCCCAGTCAACTTTCAAAATTTAATTAAACTCAGCTAAGTTTAACTCAGCTTTAACAGATAGTTTTTTAATAGCTGATTAACTGGGAGCCCATCTTTAGGAATTCTAAGAAAAAAAGGTTGGTGAATGTTGCATCTTGATAAAAGTTCTAATACTGATGTTACTAGCATCAATAAACAAATGCCTGCTTGTGTTGATTTAAAAAGACAATAAACTTTCAAGTGCAAGTATCCAACTAATACATTACTCCGAGTATTTTATATTTGCTAGTAGCATTACTTATCAAAAAGAGACTTTGAGTATTTTCAAGTCAAAAACCCCACAAAAACCAACAACCACATAGGGAATAAGAGATTGTACTGAGGACATATACATTAATCAGTCATTAACAACTCAAGCCTACTCTTCTAGGATAATTCTTCTTCTGTACAAAAATGTAGCCACTACTGGGGAGAGATGGATTGGGATTTGGGGGTTAGTAGACACAAACTGTTATTTATAGAATGGATAAACAAGATCCTGTTGTATACTCGGGGAACTGTATTCAATACTCTGTGAAAAACCATAATGGACAAGAATATGAACAAGAATGCGTGGAGGGATGTGTGTGTATCTGAATCACCTTGCTGTACAGCAGAAATTAACACAACAGTGTGAAATCAACTATACTTCCATAAAATAAATTTTTTTAAAAATAGCGACCAAAATTTTGGAGGTGATTAGGTTCACTATCAACTTAGAATTACAAGGAACCATGGGGAAATTAAAACTACAGCTTTCAGAGTCCCCATTTTTATAGCCCCCTAGAAGCCTAAAATAAAAATTGGAAACACATCAAATTGAGCAAAAACAGAAGTAAACAGTCTCAAAATAAGTGTTTAGAAAGCTACTAAATAATTAAATATTACTCATTCTTGATAACCCTGGCTATGGAGAATTCAAACAAGTTTGCTTTTTTCCTAAAGCTAAAAAGAAACTCACCGCCAAAGTTGAAATACAAGGAACCGGAAAAAATCAGTGATTTGTTCCCTGATGGCAACTTTATGCCAGAGATACGAGAGTTTCTTTACACGGAATTGTTTTCTTCCTGTGGAAAACATCGATAGGAATCTAGGTGAATGGATATAATTAAGTAGTTGTGTGGCTCTAAAATGCTTCCCCCCCACATCAAATGCCCCAGCGTTTTCCCAGGAACCAGAAGAGAGGAACAGCCTTCAGAAGAGTTAGGCCCTCGAGATATTTCCAAACTGCCTGGGGGAAGGCTTGGACCAACTACAATAGGGAACCATCCTGCCTTGGACACGAGTCTAAATTGATGACCTAATACGTCTTTTCCAACTCTGACTGCCACAGTTTTATGAGCATCAAGAACTGGGCATCTGCCATAGTCAACAAACAGAGCTTCTCAAGAGCTTATACATCCCCAGAAACTCAAATACACCAAAAACCTGGGAGCACAGTCTCCCAAGGCTCGGGGTGCCACCTCTAGCTTTCCAGGTATGAAATGGAAATACTTCTCTGGTAGGATGATTCTTAAAGGAAAGGAAGTATGTATCACTCTCCCTGTTACCATGGTTTAAAAGCTCTAAGCCAGAGCAGACCCAATTGCTGAGAAACGTGAAGAATAGCTTAAGGGTCCCTCTTTCTCAGGTGGTGGTGATTCAGTCGCTAAGTTGTGTCCAATTTCTGCACGTGTAGCCCGCCAGGCTCCTCTGGCCATGGAATTTTCCAGGCAGGGATACCGAAATGGATTGCCATTTCCTCCTCTAGGGGATCTTCCTGCTCCAGGGTCTTGAACCTGCGTCACCTGCATTGGGGGTGGATCCTTTACTAACTGAGCCACCTTAGTGGCTTAGAAAGATTCCTTAGAAAGGGAATCCCTCTTTCTCAGGGCTCCCCCTCCAAAGCCCTGTACTTAATTTTGTATTTGTACTTTTGCATTCTTTTGGTGGAGTCCCCTTAATTAATAAGCTGTAGACCCTTCCCCGTCCTTACAAATGGCATCGAATCTTCACTTGATATGAGTGTGAAAATTAAACACAAAGTCCTCTTCATCTTTTATGGCTATTCTTTACCCCTGGCAAGTCACTATTGACCATGAGGCCTCTTGGTTTGAGTCTCTGGTCCTCAGTTGTCCTCTCAGCCACAACAGTGGTTCAAAATCCGACTGCTATTTAAGCTTATTCTCTTTAGCTCCTTTATGAAATAACCCTCCACTGTGGGCTAATTATTACAATGGCTTACAGACTCTAAAGGCCAGAAGGTTTTCCATGCATGGTCCTCCTTTCGGTTAAGCTGCATCACTGTTCCAACATCAGCTAAGTTTTGTTTTCTGTTCAAGTTGAAGGATGTGGACTAGGCTTCCACACTTTTCAACAGGCTCTCTTGGCTCAAGAGACCAAGCCACAGAAACATTTACTTTTTTTTTCTGATTACAAAAGTAACAGCATGTATATAATATACATCCATAAATAACTTGAAACGTTGTAATATATAGCACAGAAAGTGAAAATCTTTCCTAATCCCACACAGCTGAGAAAACCAGTTAACATTTTTTTTTCAAGGCATATATTAACATTTTATTTATTATTTTACAAAACTGGGATTGTATTCTCAACTTTGAAGCTTGCTATTTTCCACCTAGCAATATGTCTTAGACATATTTCCCTGCCAGTCTGTAAAGAGTGATCTTCCTTTTAATCTTCTTTTTAATGGCTCCATGGTATTGTATTGTGTGGCTGAACCAAACTTTGCTGAACCAATTGCCTGTTAATGCACATTTGGGCCCTTTCCAGTTTTCCCTGTAACACAGATTCTTGCAAGCATCATTTTACACTTACATCTTTGAGCAGTTGTAGGAGTATTTCTCTATGATGAATTCCCAGAGGGTGAATTATTATCAGGTCAAAGGGTATGAGCACTTCATTTTTAATAGCTATTGCCAAATTGCCCTCCAATAATTTTATACCAATTTACACCCCAAACTACACTGTAAGGAGGAGCCTGCTCCCCCCACCCCTTAGCAACACTAAAATCGGGCAATTTAGAGATGTCTGATGTGAGTTAGGAGTTAAGAGATTCAGCCTGTGGAGTTTTCTCCCTTTGTGAACCGCTAACAAAGACATCAAAAGTCTCCCCCTTTCCTTGATGAGCCCTCTGCTCTCTGAGCCAATACCCAGACAGACATCTAGCTAAGATGAGAAGCAAAAGTTCTAACACCTGATCCTTGTGCCTAGCTGGATTAGAGATGATTCGCAGTGAATGTATAAGCAAATGTGTTAGTTCTATAATGCTTAATAACTTAATCATGAAAGAAATATAAAGAGCGATCTTGACTTGGGCAGTACTGTTTTAATGTAAACAGCACATTTAATCTTACAGTATCAGAAAACTTACCTCTGCACAATTCCTGGAATTCACCCCTATGTTTAGTGGAGCAAAGTCATTTGAAGAATCTGTTCTTTAAAGGTATGTGATAAGTGACTCTGAGTCAGGCCATTTAAGAAGAGCTCCATTTGCCAACACCCAGTCTAAAGGAGCTCATTTTGAGGATTACTATGGTTTATGTGTCCAGAATTAGGGCCACTGGGCACTAGACTGGGAAGAAACTTCAGGATTTATCCAGTCAACAGATTTTGAAACTCTAGCTCTACAAAGCCTTGATGTTTCTTCTTGGAGACACAAGTTGACAGAGGAGTAAGGTGGAAGGTCTTAAAGGTTCCTGGGATTCTAACCCTAATTCCACAGGAGCCCCACTTCCATCTGCTTCATATGGTGGGCTACACAGCATGTTATCTGGAGCAAGCCAATCCCTTCCTTTCCTCATCGATAAAATAGACTTGAGAGCAGAGCATGTTAAGAGTGGTGAAGATGAAATTAAATAATACTATGCATGTAACAGGCTTCCCTGGTGGCTTAGACAGTAAAGAATTTGCCTGCAGTGCAGGAGACTTGGTTTGATCCCTAGGTTAGCCCAGTGCCCTGCACATCCCAAGAACTCAATAAATGTTTACTAATTTATTATGTATGATTTTCCTTTGAAAATGGATTCTGCTACTAAAACATACACTTTGAAACCACCCATTTATTTGTTAGTCTTTCAAACAAGGTGACTCTTTCAGATGGAGTAGTGTTAAATTTAATTTCCAAGTTCTAATCCAGTGATCCTACTCTAAGACCCCGGTCCACTTTCATGGAGACTGCTGGAGGCGCTGAGAATGATCAGCCTCCCACATACCAGGTGGTTCCACTCACGAACCAACCAGCTAAGATGACAGCTCCTCTATCTGCATTCCTATTGATTCATAGAAGAAATACCAATGTACGGAAAAAATGGTTTTCCTTGCCTTGTGGGAGAAGGTCCCTGCAGGTTCACCATGAGAAATGATCATGAAGGTTGCAAAATGTTAAAAATATTACCAAGTTGCCATCTCTTTCATGACTGTGAGGACAATGGAAAGGAGTTCTGAAAGGGACACTTAAACCTTCTAAGTTTGGCTGAAGTTTCCCTTCTTGGCCAGATGTTTTTCAAAGGAAGAACTCAGTCAACAAATGTACAGTCTTATCAAGCATTTTCTTAGGAAAGCTTGTCTTTGTGTAGGGGAAGCTTTCCTAATGAATCACAGACGTGAGGCTGGAGGGGGAGAACATTTTCCTCTTTGAATGGTCCAACACAAGACCAAAACCCAGGGAGTAAGGAGCAAAACCTTCCAAACTGTGTATCTTTTCTACCCAAGAACGCCTTCCATGCCCCTCACTGCTGCTGTGGGAGAGCCAGACGTGGGTTTGGGAGGGGCTTCTCTGTGTCAGGGCCATTTGGGGTCTGTGCTAGACTTAGAAACAAGCAGACATAAAAGCTGTAGAATTAAGGGTTGAAAACAGCATTTAATGAAACCCCTCCCTCCAGACGCTCTTGATCAAAGTCTCTCCTAAGACAACCGATCTACAGTTGCATACATAAAACTTTGGCAACACTCTGTCCTCATGGTTTTCAACAGAGGTTTTTAGACCTCTGAAACTGGGCATCGTCCCAGAATTGAGATCCAGCTGCATTACGCATACCAGAAGACACACCAGCACAGCCGAAGCCTGTGCAACCACTTTCTTTTAACCTCGCGTCTGTGAAAAATTACTTTCCAAAAAAATAAGTGAAACCCGATGTCTTCTCCGGGTGGTTATTTTTGCGCCTATGAAGTCAATAAAACTCTCCAGATTTATTAGACAGGCCTGCTGCGGGAGACAAGACCACTTCCTATTCCCCAGCAGAAATGTGTGCCATTCCTTTCTGTAACCTTCTGACCACAGATTTTCGTTTTATTCATTTCTTTTATTTTTTCCCAGAAAATTTGTCAAAACCTTCTAAGATAAGTGGCTTGGCCTGCACTAAAATCCCAAATTCTGGCATCCAAAAGTGACAAAATGAACACATTTCAGGCTCCTCTAGCTTTTCTTCTTTCCTTCCTATTTTAGAGAGACCCCCGTTTCTTTTCGTCAGAAACAGCAAGGGGTTTGGCTGTCTTTCCTTCAACCTCTCTAAACACCGAATGTAACACCTACCAAGTTACACTCCTGTGGGCACCATGGTCCCACACTCCATGATCACCATGGAATGATGACCATGATAATGACAACTGGAATCGGTTCTATTTACTGAGCCCCTACTGTATATGCTGGGGTTCTCCTGTATGGAGATTCAAAAATGTAGAGGATGATATACATTCTTCCCAGAGCTTAGCATTTACTTGGAGAAATAAACATGTAAACAAGTATAAGTCATTTAGTGGGACAGATTTCTTAATAAACATTATGGGATATAAAGACTAGAACATGGAAAGGTAATGATGGGTTTCTCAGAGGAGATGACTCTTGAGCTGTGTGTTTAAAGATGAGTTGGAGTTTATCAGATAAACTTAGGGTAAGGCACGTCATACAGAGAGGCTACCAACTGCTGAGGACCAGAGCTGTGAAATAGCATGCTACATGTGCGACCTAAGATGTTCTGTGCAATGGGAATGAAGGTCAAAATGTTGTAAACAACCCGTGTTCATGCATGAATGTGGGTAGGCTTTTTAGGAGAAGAGGAACTACTGAACAGGATAAAGATTTGGAGCAATTGTGATAGATGTTCCGCAGAGAGAGCACAAGGGGTTGAGTGCTATCCAGGAGCAAAATGAAGAGAGCCTGAACCAAGCCAGTGTGATGGTAATGAGGATGAAGATTTAAGAGTGATAGCAAAATGGAAGACGTTAAAAGGTCGTAGAATGAAGATTCCCACTCCAGGATGACTATTAAGCAGTTGTATTTCATTATTTAACAGTGAAAATTACTTCCAAAATACTTTTAATATTAAATTATTGACTCACTACATTTCTTTCTCCATCTACTTCCAAAAATGATTTGCAGTAGGAAAGAGATTGTAGCAGCAGCCAGGACCACCATGTGTGACTATGTAACCTTGGCCATCTACAAACTGATGAAGAGCATTTGTAGGGAATCATCTTTAGTTCAGTTATTCTGAATATCATTTAAAGAAATTCATACCAGCACTATCTTGACTAGTTTGAATTTTGATTATCCTCCTGTTAATATGAAACATTTATCTCAACTTAATTGGTACTTCCTTGGATGATAACTTCTAGTTCACTTACTCATATTTTCAGGGAACTGAGAGAGAAGGTGGGGCTTCCCAGGTGGCTCAGTGGTAAAGAAACTGCCTGCCAATGCAGGAGACAAGAGATATGAGTGTGGTCCCTGGGTTGGAAAGACCCTTTTGGAGAAGGAAATGTCAACCCACTCCAGTATTCTTGCCTGGAGAATCCCATGGATAGAGGAGCCTGGCGGGCTACAGTACATGGGGTCACAAAGAGCTGGACATGGCTAAGTGTGCATGCGTGCACACAAACACATGTGAGAGAGAGATAGAGAAGGTGTTCTTGGCTACACCTACTCATTTGGTTTTGGCAAAGAAGCTGAAGTGCAGCATTTGGGGAATCAGATGACTCTTAATTTGTTCCCTATGAAACTAAGACACACCTAAGCTCAGTTTTCCCAACTGTATAATGGACCAGCATTAATGTCTATCTCATAGTTTTGATGTAAAAATTAAATGAGCCAATGAATAGCAAGTACTTGGCACATAGTAAGGTGACAGGTCTTAGTACTCTCTATGCTGTGCTGGTGGAGAAGGCAATGACACCCCATTCCAGTACTCTTGCCTGGAAATCCCATAGACGGAGGAGCCTGGTAGGCTTCAGTCCATGGGGTCACTAAGAGTTGGGCACGACTGAGAGACTTCACTTTCACTTTTCACTTTCATGCATTGGAGAAGGAAATGGCAACCCACTCCAGTGTTCTTGCCTGGAGAATCCCAGGGACGGGGGAGCCTGGTGGACTGCCATCTATGGGGTCGCACAGAGTCGGACACGACTGAAGTGACTTAGCAGCAGCAGCAGCAGAGTGGGTTGCGGTTTCCTCCTCCAATAGATCTTCCCAACCCAGGGATGGAACTCATGTCTCCTCCTTTGGCAGGCAGATTCTTTACCATTAAGCCACCTGGGAAGCCTGCTTGAAATATACTCCTTATAATTTTATTGTTTTATAGAAAAGGAAACTTAAGCTCTTTGAGGGCGTTCATTTATCTTTGTATTTCCAGTCCATAGAGTAGCATCCGCCTCAAAACACCCAAGTGTCTTGCTAACAGGGATTGCATAATAACTTGTCCAAAGTCAAACATCTAGTAAAGAGCATGATTAGTATTCAGACCTATGTCTGCATAATTCCAAGGCTGGTGCTCTTTTAATAATTTCCCAGTTTTATGGTATAAAAAAGGACATGGAAGCTGACTGAAGTGCTGCTTTATACCTTTGTTTACTACTAGTTTTCAAATTATTTAATTGTCATCCTTTAGGGTTCTCAGTATGTGCTGGGCTGGCCAAAAAATTCATTCAGGTTTTTCCATAAGATGTTACAGAAAAACCCAAATGAACTTTTTAGCTAACCCAATAGTTTCCATTCATATCATTTAAAGGTTATTTCCAGAGCATTTCTACCTGGGTCAAGATCATGGTTTGTATTTTTTGCTTGAGTCCTATTTCCAGTTTTTAATGCTCTCCAGGTAAGTTTCACCTACTAGAATCTACAAGAGACACTTCAGCCTTAACATCTCCAAGCCAAAGCTCACCTACCAGCTGCCCCTCTTCCTTCTCCAAAGTTTACCCTCCAGAAACCCTGCTTTCCCTTTTGTTTTGGTAGATGACATGTTCTTCCACCCAGGCACTCCAGTTAAGATTTTAGATTCAATCTTTACCCCTCCTATTTTCCTTACTCAGCTGGTCACCAAGTTCTATTGTTTCTACCTCAAAAAAGATATTTTCAGATCTGGCTTTCACTTTTCATCTCAGCTGCTACTGTCTAATTCAGTACAGTGGTCCCTCCATACCTGTAGGGGATTGGTTGCAGCCCCTGGCCCCTGCCAGAATACTAAGCTCCAAGGATGCTCAAGACCTTTACATAAATGACATAGTATTTGCATATAACCTACACAGATCCTCACATATACTTTAGATCTAGATTGTGAAGTGAAGTCACTCAGTCGTGTCCAACTCTTTGTGACCCCATGGACTGTATATCAGGCTCCTCTGTTCATGGGATTTTTCAGGCAAGAGTGCTGGAGTGGATTGCCATTTCCTTCTCCAGGGGATCTTCCTGACACAGGAATTGAACCCGGGTCTTCCACATTGCAGGCAGACGCTTACCGTCTGAGCCACCAGGGAAGCCCGTCTCTAATTTACTTATACCTATACAATGTAAATGTTATGTAAATAGTTGTAAATACAAAGTAAAGCTGTGTAAATTGTTGCTGGCAAATTCAAGATTTGCATTTTGAAACTTTATGGAATTTCATATTTCAAATATAATCTATGGATACAGAGGGCTGACTGTATTTCACCATCTTTTGCCTGAAGAGTTTGGACAGCTTCCAAATTGACTTTCTTACCCTCAGTACTTTCACTCACCAGCCTTTTGAAGGCAAGATGATCTTTCTCTAACTTGGAACAGATCGGACACTCTCCATCTCTAAAAGCTTGGGCAGTGGCCCTCACCTTCAGTTTAAGAGGTTATACTCACTCCTGTGTAATTATTTTATTTAAAACTGAGCCCAGTCAGATTTTCCTGCCACTCTGCTCATGTGTCCTTGGCTTTAGCTCTCCTGAACCGCTTGCTCTTCCATAAATGCTGAACGCACCGTGGGACTGCCTTTCTTCCAACTGCTTCCTCTGCCCAGAATGACCTTCTCCCTTTTGGCCCTGAAAACTCCTGCTCATTCCTTAAGACTCAACCCAATATCACATCCAGGGTGAGGCTCTTTTCACATCTCCCAGCTGACTCGAGGAAAATTAATTTTCCTTTGCATTCAACAAAACACTTCCAACATTTTTATTAAAATTAGTTCTTTAGGTATTAATGATCCATGGAAACTCAAGGGCAAGGACTACTTAATTCATTGATGTAAGCTTTATCCCAACATAAGCCTAGTTAAGGTTTTATTTATTTATTTTTTTCTGTTTAAGGAAAAAGACCACATTGTTTGTTTGTTTTAATAAATGATTAATAGTGTAATTGGACTTCCCTGGGGGCTCAGCCAGTAAACAATTGACCTGCAATGCAGAAAATGTGCAGGAGACACAGGTTTGATCTGTGGGTTGGGAAGATCCTTTGGAGAAGGAAATGGCAACCCATTCCAATATTCTTGCCTGGGAAATCCCATGGACAGAGGAGCCTGGTGGGCTACAGTCCATGGGGTCACAAAGAGTCAGACATGACTGAGCGACTAACACACACACATCCATGAACAAATCTACTTTATAAATACATAACCTCCCTCCAGGCACAACTTTGCTTAATAACAGAGGTAAAGAACAGCTATGACTAGGACAGATTGGCCTCAGGATCATATGAAATAGAAATCCATTAAAGCCAGATCACTCCTAATAGTGAGGTTTCTTTCGACTTGAAGGCTTTCCTACCCTGCTATGGGCCACCCTCAACATAGGAGGTTTTAAATGTTTTATAACTTTTCTTAGAGTTCTATCCATCTCTTTGTTTAAAACAAATTTTCCTCAGTCCTTTCCAATCCACCAGAGGACCAACATTTTCTTGAAGTTATAGATTGCCTATAATCACTGAAACCTTTATCTTTTCCTCCTCTGTATGTCAACTTTGTAAATGAGTTTTTCTTTTCTGTTGTAGGAGAAAACACTAGTGTAAAGAACCATATACTAAAAATATCAAAGTTCCTGCTTCTTAGGGTATATAGTCTATAAATTCCTCTTGAAAGGTATTTAGTGGTGTATAGGATTGTTGAAATGAAAGTCAGATCTCACTGGATAAGGAGTCAGAGACTCTAGGTTCTAGTTCTAGCCTACTTGAGTCACTTGAGTGATAGTTGGGCAAGTCACTTAAAACACCAGGTTGCAAATTTGGAGCACCTAGGCCAGGCTTGGACCACAGAAGTGTGTTGCTTAACCCTTATAGTGCTTGAATGAGGTGACATTTAATTGGGAGATTCCACATAAGAATGTAGGTTTATATTTTCTCTCGAGAAATCAGATCTGGCCACAGGGGTCCAAGATTTCTACTCATTTTGTACTAGCAGAGCCCCTGAGCCCTTTAACATGGCATGGGCTCTCCAGGGCCCCCGTGACTTCATCATTTTCTACTGGCCTTTAGTCTGCTCTACACAGAGGCAAATACTGATTTCTGTTTGTCCATGCACTTGTACTCAGGGTGATATCAAAAACATTTCACTACTAAGGCATGGGACTCACCCATCAGAATGGATTACCTTTGTGCTAGGTACAACATCCCAGGGATGCCCTGCTCTCCCTAGCTGCTTGATTGTTGGGGGAGGTTCAAGAGCTCCTAGGGCAAGGGCAAGGGTGGCATCACTGAGTGGGCTGAGAGGCTGAGAGCAGTCTCCAGATGCCAAATATTATAAGGACTTTGCTGACCTCAGGAGCACATCTCCTGAATTTAAGCTCTGCTTGATCTGTTGTTTTCTCAGATAGATATATTCCTGTACCCATGTCTCTTATTGAAAGCAAGTAAATGAAAGAAAACTAGATTTTTTTAAAAAGGCAGAATGGTTTTTCTTGCCCTTGACTGACTTGTTCATTTACCAACTGGCCGCTACAGCATATGAGTTTGATTTCCTGGTACTAACCAATCTACAAACTCTTTTCCAGCCTAAGCATAAGGAACCTCTAATTTTATCCATTTTATAAATGGAGTGAAAATTTTGCAAAACATCTTGAAGAATTTTGCAAATCATTGTACAGAGTTTATATAAGGTCTAAAACACTATTTGAAATAACAAATCACCAATAAATTATCTCCATTTTCTTATTGGGCTTTTCAATTTTAAAAGTACTCTGATGTTCTTTCTTTTTTCTTTTTTTAATTTAGCCGTGGCTATTTTTCAAATGGAATTAATGACCAAAAGCTAGCCTCATTCTCTAATTACAGTAAGAGACACTAGACAGGAGTCGTTCCAGACACTGACCCATCTTGGCTCAGGGAGAGGCTCTGGGCAGTTTTACTATGTGCTGGCTTAGTACCTGGGGCCAGGAAACATCTGTTAGAACATGCGGTCCAGCGGGTGCTCTGCTTAATTATAAAATGGCATTTCAGAGTCCCTTTGAGTTGGCTGGCCTTAGCTTCTAATGCTATACGATCAAGCAAAATGCAATTCTTGACGTTCTATTAACAGAATATCCAAACTGAGTACTGCAATGCTTTAAGAAGAGTAAAAACGTTAAACTTTTGCCCTTGGGGAAAAGGTATGGGGAAAAACGAAAAAGAAGTGATTTCTAAAAGCAATTGAGAAGCTTAGATCTGAATGGGTATTCCTTCGATAGGCAATGGGGGAGCTGAGGTAGGAATGACTCACGCTTCTAGAATGAACTGTTTATACAGTGCTTCCTCCTCTTCATTCCCTGTTTGGAAGGTCAAGGACAATGACAACTGAGAAGAAAAGGGAGAACTGGAGAAGAGTGAGTGAATGCTGGGAGCATCCAGAGTCCTTCACCTTGACTGAGACGACACACTTCTGAACTGAGTTTATCAATCAGTTATGGCCCAGGACTTAGGGTTAAAATTTGGAACACATACCCTTGGGAATTCTTCCTAATGACATGAAACTCTTATTAGTCCTTATGAGAACTTACCTTCCCAGATCCTCTTATACAGTGATGGTAGAACAGAGCCTACTGTCAGCAATGTCTGCTGGAGTACCTTTTGTCTCATAGCTTGTTGTAATCACTTCCAGACCAGGGTATATTTATGATTTACATAATGTTATAGAAGAAGAGGTCTTAAGGGTTTTTTTCCTCCAAACCTTTCTGAATTATTATTTTAGACTCATTGCCAGGTTTTTTTTTTTTAAAGGAGGAAGTTGATGAACTTTTAAACATGTCATTACATGCTCTGAAATAGCAACTCTTTGTTCTTGTAGAGTTTCTTGTGGAAATTTTAGGACTGTGTGAATGAGTGTGTGTGTGTGTGTGTGTGTGTGTGTGTGTGTGTGTTTAGAAACAGGTAGAAAAGGAAATGGGTGAAAAGGAACACTTGAGGTTCACTGATAAAATTAAACACATATTGTGTGTTTCTGTTAGAAGAAAAGTTGGCAGATTTGGGAGAATCTTACAGAACATTTGGAGTAGGTTTTGGAAGGGCAGCTCTATGCTCGCTTTTCATCATGTTTCAGTAATTAGGGGTGGGAGCTGAAGGGTTAAGCCCTAAAGCAAGAAAATATCTCTAGTTCAGAAAACAAAGGGAAACTTGCATATTTCTGAAGATGACATCGGATCAGCCTGTGGATTTCAAGCAATTATGCGATATTATGATCCCCACTGAGCATGCATTAGTTGGAATACTGTTCTTTCTATTTCTCCATATCCCGGGGTTGTACACTGAAAGAGCCCTGTTCAACTTCGCATGTCAGAATTTTGAAGGAAAAATTATAGTAAAATATGTTTAAAACAGTGGGGCCTTATGTGAGTGAACACAACATTTTCCAAGGCTTTCAAAAATCCTTCTGTTAAAAATATGGTTTTTATTTTGTTTCTTTCTTATACATTTTTTTTTTTCTTTTCAGTCAAGCTTTTACCTCCCCTCCTTCCTGGAGAAAATCAGAGAGAAGTTTCCAAGGATATCCATAACACAGCCTACATTTAGGGCCTGGGGATGTACAATGGATTTGTTTTAAATGAGACACCCCACGTGGAAAATAAACAAGTGAGAAAAGTTCATCTGTGGATATAACTCTAGTTCCAACAACTGTGGTGACAGTCACACTGTCTGAGTAAATGTCCCCCAGAGGCATCTTGAGAGCAAAATGATTATTAATTGAGGTTTCTGTGAGTTGAAAGATGGGTTGTTCATAAAGGGGAGGAGCTTTTCTAGACCTCGAGAAACTGAAGACTCAGCTCCTGGGCTGTTCTAAAAGGTGAAGTGTCTTTTAAAAATGGAATTAATTAAAAACAAAATAAAACAAAAAGCAGGCACGGCATAGTATACAGATTAGGAATGATGGTGAATGAATTTGATATCTATTTTATTCCATGACATTCTTTCTCCGAAAGGAGAGAAGTAATTTGTTTGATCAGTTAGGGAAAGCATTTCGCTGTTAATGATGAGATCCTGCCGCTGGAGTGCTGGGGCTCATAGGGTGATTTCTCAAAGTCACCAGGGACCCAGGCTCTTTCTAGCTCTCTGCCCTTTCATCCTGCGGCTAAGGTGTCCCTCTAGTCATTGTATGTTCTCTCCAAGCATGAAAGAGGAAAGGGTAGAGAAAGGTAGGGTAGGAAAGGCTCTCGAAGAAAGCCA
Source organism: Bos mutus (assembly GCF_027580195.1). Classification (NCBI taxonomy): domain Eukaryota; kingdom Metazoa; phylum Chordata; class Mammalia; order Artiodactyla; family Bovidae; genus Bos; species Bos mutus. The sequence goes on from NC_091624.1 coordinate 82,511,650, forward strand.
CGAGAACGCCATCGGGCCAGTGGACCTGAGTGGCGTGCAGGCGGAGGCGCTGGCGAGCAGGCATGCGGAGCTGAAGGACCGGCTGCGGAGCATCGGCCAGGGCTTCGACCGGCTGCGCGCGCAGGGTCAGCCACCAGGGCTACGGCGCCGAGACTGAGTTCACGGAGCCCCGGGTGCTGGACCTCTGGGACATGGCCAAGTCAGCCAACTTCACCGAGAAGGAGCTGGAGTCCTTCCGGGAGGAGCTCAAGTTAAAGTTAAAATTGAAAAGCACAACCATTACCAGAAGCAGCTAGAAATTTCTCACCAGAAGCTGAAGCACGTGGAGAGCTTTGGGGACCAGGAGCACATCACCCGCAACAAGGAGCGCTACGCCATGCTGGAGGAGAAGACCAAGGAGCTGGGCTACAAGGTGAAGAAGCACGTGCAGGACCTGTCCAGCTGCATCTCCAGGGCCCGCCACAACGAGCTCTGAGGCCACAGCGAGCTCCGAGGCCCCGCAGCGCAGCCAGCCGCTCGGAGGAGGCGGCGGCAGCCTGGGGTTCCCGAAGAGGGCCCCAGGCCCTCAGGGCTCACTTGTCTGCCAGCAGAACCTCAGGGAAGGCGTGGAGGGGACCGGCCAGGAGGGGCCGTAGCCGGAAGGGCGGACAGACTGCCGCGGGTGCCCCGGGGCCGGGAGGAGGAGCTCCACGAGCCCGCGCCCCCTGCCTGACAGCCAGCTGCCGCCATGTCAGCTGCTCATGGAGTGCTGGCCGCCATGCTACAAGGCCACGGTTTGCGTTGAAATCCTATGACTGCCACTGGAAATGCCATGTACAGAAGTCCTTACACATACGTGACAGTATTTAATTAAACCTCGAGGTCACAGCTGTAAAAAAAAAAAAAAAAAAGAAAAGAAAGAGGAAAGGGTAAGGCAAAAAGGAAAGCCCTCCTACCCTGATTAATTCCCTTTAAGGAGCTTCCACAGAAGCACATCGGAACATTTCCACTTACAATTCAGTGGCCAAACCTTTGTCACAAGGCTGTACCTAGCTTCAAGGGAACCTAGGAGATGTGGTCTTTTAGGAAGAAACATTACTCTCCTAAATGAAATCAGGATTCTATTACGGTAATAAGGGACGAGCAGGTATTAGATGTGAAACTTGAGGTTTCTATCATACTCATATAAAGTATCCTTAATGCCAGTATAATCTAAGAATTACTGATGCTTCTGTTTGAATTATATGGTGCTTAAGGCATTAGCTTAACAACCCAATTTTGCATTGAATTGTCTCAGTGCACATGGCCAAATTGAATTCTTTTATACATCTCTGATCTGTTTCACCACTATTAGTGAAGTTTAAGCTACATAAGTTTGGGGGTACATAGCTAAGGAGCAGAAAATTCCATTACTCTTGAGCCTTCAAATTTAGCAAATAGTTTCTTGTCTAGAAATTATATTGAGAAATGATTGCATCTTCTGCAATCTTTTTCTTCCCCATACTACTGAAGCTTAAATTTCCTACATTATAAAAAGGTGAACATTTTAGAAAATTTGTGGGTTCATAATTGGAGAAAAAGAAGAAAATAGGAAGACTGGCACCAACTTGACACTATTTCCTGCATGGTTGATTATTCTGTGAATTTCTTCACTCCCCTCTTAAAATTCTACCAATTAAAGATTCACTTTGGTTCCCAGGCATCCCTTTCTAAAAATGTCGGTTTATAAAAAGAGATAAAGTTATTAGTCATTCAAAAATCAGTGCCAATTACTTTAATCAGATTGCTTTCTTATTGGCTATGATACAATTTCACTTAATGGGAGGTATTTATTTATCTAGTTTATTTATCTTGAAAAATAATATGCACTGGTGGCAAAAAATTCAATCTGAACAAATAAATATACTGTGTAAACAAGTCTCCCTTTCACCCCAGATTCCAGGATTCATTTCCTTGGTGATGGAACAATTACTAAACATTTCTTGTGAGCATCATCTAGAGACATATTCTGCATGGAGAAGCATACCTAGGTATAAACACACATATACATATGCATATATATGCAATGCAAATATATAAAAATCCTTTTGTTTTACCCAAATGATCAAATATTTGTGTATATTATTTTGTAACTTTAAATTAAAAAAAACATTATTGAAGAATATTTTTTTTAATCAGCATATATACCTAGTACATTAGAAAAACTCTGCTAAAATAGGAGTTTTTAGGAAGGGAAGTAATTCTGTATTTATGGAGCATGGAGCATTTGACTTTAATATTTTATTGTGAAATAACTGTGTCCTGGGGTCTATGAAGGAAAACGTTAAAAGAAAGGAGAAGAATGGACTGGCCTGGAATCTTAATTCCCGTGTGTGACATTGTTCCGACAGAAAATAATGTTCCAAGTTCTTAATAATTAAGTTGAATACTCATCTAATTTCCCTGGAATGGTCACCATTTATGCTTGTTGTCCTGGCATACTGTTTGACCACTTTCATTTTCAAAATGGTCCCATTTTGGATGACAATTATGTAATCACTGTTGTAATAACAAATGGACAAATTAAGTATTTAGAATCAGCTGCAAAGATTAAAAAGGCATCTGATGGTGGGGATTTGTCTACTTGGGACCCTGCTCGGCTCCTTACGAGCATTATGATCTGGGTCAGTTGTTTCACTGCTCTTTGCCTCAGCTCCCTCAGCTTTCTAAAGGGAATAGTGACTGCCTCAGAGTGGAGTTATAAATGCTCGATGCATGCCTGAGAGGGGCTCGTCACAACGTCTGCTCCATATCTGCATGTGCTCCTGCTCAGTTGTACCTGATTTTTGCGACCCTGTGGACTGTACGTAGCCCACGAGGTTCCTCTGTCCATGGGATTTCCCAGGCAAGTGGGTTGCCATGTCCTACTCCAGGGTATATTCCTGACCCAGGTATCAAACCCACGCCTCCTGCATTGGCAGGTAGATTCTTTTACCACTGACCACCTGGGAAGCCCCACTCATATGTAGGGTTCAATAAATATTACTTATTATTTTCACAATTTTCCTCCCTTTGCCTGCTAGACCACTTCATTCTTACATTGTATAAAACTATGAACTGAGATTCATTTAAAGGAGCAGTCATCATCTTCTAATGATGGGCTGTGGTAAAGACATTTAAGAAGAAAAAAATAGACAAATACAAGACAGTGACTGTTGATTGGAGGGACCCATCACTCCCACCCATCCACAGCCCTACAGAAGAGGGACATCAGAGTGTGGTTTGAAGGTAGAGCAGCACTTTGAACTTCAGACTTGATTTGATTTTGGCTTTGATATTAAATGTTTTTCATTTTAATAGCATTAGAAAAGGATGTGTGCATTTTCTCTAGCAAAGAGGAGATATATTTGAAATGAAGGGGAGACACTATTGTAGCCACTTGTATTTCACAAGCAGAGCTGTATTTTCTGTTGAAGGAACTACTTCAGAAAGAGGGCTCAGGAGAACTTATAATCAGTCATACAAGGTGGTACATCTTAACATCATGTGTAACTTTCCATATATTTACTATTTCCCCCCAATGCATCCCTTAATGGATCTCCTTCTGGCAGAAGCTACATATCAAGCAATGAATGCTGACTATTTTTCAGACAACCTGGAAACCCCTGAGGACTTTTCAGTTCAGTTCAGTTCAGGTGCTCAGATGTGTCTGACTCTTTGCAACCCCATGGACTGCAGCATGCCAGGCCTCCCTGTCCATCACCAATTCTCGGAGCCTACTCAAACTCATGTCCATTGAGTCAGTGATGCCATCCAACCATCTTATCCTCTGTCATTCCCTTCTCCTCCTGCCTTCAATATTTCCCAGCATTAGGGTCTTTTCTAAGAGTCAGTTCTTTGCATCAGATGGCCAAAGTATTGGAGTTTCAGCTTCAACATCAGTCCTTCCAATGAATATTCAGGACTGATTTCCTTTGGGATGGACTGGTTGGATCTCCTTGCTGTCCAAGGGACTCTCAAGAGTCTTCTACAACATGACAGTTCAAAAGCATCAATTCTTTGGCACTCAGGTTATAGTCCAGCTCTCACATCCATACATGACTACCAGAAAAACCACAGCCTTGACTAAACAGATCTTTGTTGGCAAAGTAATGTCTCTGCTTTTGAATATGCTGTCTAGGTTGGTCATAACTTTTCTTCCAAGGAGTAAGCGTCTTTTAATTTCATGGCTGCAATCACCATCTGCAGTGATTTTGGAGCCCAGAAAAATAAAGTCTGACACTGTTTCCACTATTTCCCCATCTATTTCCCATGAAGTGATGGGACCTGATGCCATGATCTTCATTTTCTGAATATTGAGCTTTAAGCCAACTTTTTCACTCCCCTCTTTCACTTTCATCAAGAGGCTCTTTAGTTCTTCAATTTCTGCCATAAGGGTAGTGTCATCTGCATATCTGAGGTTATTGATATTTCTCCCAGCAATCTTGATTCCAGTTTGTGCTTCATCCAATCCAGCATTTCTTATGATGTACTCTGCATATAAGTTAAATAAGCAGGGTGATGGTATACAGCCTTGACATACTCCTTTTCCTATTTGGAACTAGTCTGTTGTTCCATGTCCAGTTCTAACTATTGCTTCCTGACATGCATACAGATTTCTCAAGAGGCCAGTCAGGTGGTCTGGTATTCCCATCTCTTTCAGAATTTTCCAGTTTGTTGTTATCCACACAGTCAAAGGCTTTGGCATAGTCAATAAAGCAGAAATAGATGTTTTTCTGAAACTCTTTTGCTTTTTTGATGATCCAATGGATGTTGGCATTTTGATCTCTGGTTCCACTGCCTTTTCTATAACCAGCTTGAACATCTGGAAGTTCACGGTTCACGCATTGTTGAAGCCTGGCTTGGAGAATTTTGAGCATTACTTTACTAGCATGTGAGATGAGTGCAATTGTGTGGTAGTCTGAGCATTCTTTGGCATTGCCCTTCTTTGGGAAAAAGGCCTTTTGGGGAAGGTCCCTGGTGGCTCAGAGTGTAAAGTATTTGCCTGAAAAGCAGGAGACCTGGGCTCAGTCCCTGGGTTGGGAAAATCCCCTGGAGAAGGTGAAGGAGGAAACAGACAGAACAGGCTCTATCTTGAAAGCAGGACTCCATCTTGGGCTGGACTGTGGGCTTTGAGCTACATGCCCAGTATCTGTGGAAACGACATATCAACTGGAAAACCAGACCCCCTGGATGGAAGAGCCCCAGGGCTCATACCTAGACTCTGTTGCCTAAAAGAATACCCTAATTATCTGTGTAATCGAATAGAATCAAAAATTCTATTATCCTTATTGGGGTATGACCACAGGCCTATTGATAATTGTCCACTGTTAACTACCTAGGCTTAAAGCATATGAATCACGGGTTGACTTTGATTGTATCTTTCTTTTCCTTTGTTCAGACTAGTTTTAGGGGATTTGGTGAGGTGGGTTTGGGCACGTACACTTAGGGTATATAAGGTTTTCAGAAAAACTGGTCAGGGTCTTTGGCTAAGAGGAGACTGCCTTGGGCCCGCCGGTGTAATAAACTGCACTCCACTATCTGCACTGTCCTTCTGAGTGAGTTTGTTTCCCAGAACGCATGGCTACAACAAAGGAAATGGCAACCCACTCCAGTATTCTCAGTACAGAGAATCACATGAACAGCGGAGCCTCGTGGGCTACAGTCCATAGGGTCACAGAGAGTTGGACACTACTGAGTGACTAACGCTTTTGAAGGAACTTTGACTCAGAATGGGAGTGGGAGTAGGAGGCGGGAGCTATTCAAGGAGAAGGAACAGGTATTTTCCCTTCATATTCATTTTCTTAAAATTGAATTAGATTTCTATGAAAAGCCGTTTTGTAGAATAACAACCTCCTTATGGTTTTACCAGCTGAGACATAAAAGGCTATTTGTGGTGAACTGTTAAGTTCTCAATGCAGGTGGAAATCCCCTACTTGCTAGTTATTTGAATGATAATGAGAATAATATTTTACATGAACCTGACCCTTTTAACCAGGGATCTTAAATTCCGTAGGTCATTGTGGTATATCATCATTTTGACTCTGGGTGAGAAGGTTGCCTGAGAGCTTGGTTAAATTTCAAATTACAAAATTTCCTTCTCTTCCTTCTAAAGTAATTTATTTTAATTAAGGTAAAAAAACACCATTTGATCCTTTGAGGACAGAATATAGGAATATTTCTGGCTTCTGCCATTACTTCTTATCCAAATAAGGTACAATTTTCTGGATATTTTTGCAAAACAAAATGAACTCAATTCAGTAACAGACTCACCTCTGAGCTACAGGTTAATGGAAAATTTTAAATAAGCTCTTAACACCACAATAAAGAAACAAACAAACGAAACAAACTTCCTTTCACCTAGATCAAGAATGCATCTGGGTCTTTAAACAAGGGGAAACCTGGAAGAAGTAACCGAGGAAATCCAGTGTAACCATACTCCTTACAGTGGTACAGGGGTTACAAAACGTGAATTGAGAGCTTGAGGGCTAAAGACAATGAGCCAAAAACAAACCAGGGACCAGTTGTACTTGCATCAGATTTTGACCAAATGAGCTGGTGATATAAATAGAAAAGTCTACTGGGCAGGTCAGAATGAAAGGGAAATGGCTTCACTCACTTGAGCTGATCCTTAACTCATCTGTCTCGAAAAGAATACAGAAGACGAACCCTCCCGGAGTCCAGGCTTTTTCTCTCTCACTGTACAAGGGAGATGGTGAGAGGGAGTTCTGCCTGAGAAATGCCATTGCACCCAGACAACCCCTGCCTGGAACCTCATACCAGATCACTGACAAGATCATTGACAAGACCAGTGGTAGAAGTGGTACCATCGCAGGGGCTCTCTGCAGGGCTTGGTGTTTTTCATCATAGCATCTGATCTGCATACCTATGCTGCAGAGAAGGCTTTTCCATCCCTGCTTGTCCAAGCAGGAATCTGAGTAATGCACACAAAGCCACACAGCCAGGAAGGGGCAGAGCAGGAACTCACACCCAGGTAGGGGCAAGCTAAGTGTTGCCACCAGCCCTCCTCACCTGTCCCCGCATCACCCAGATCTCAGCCTCACTGGGGCCCAGGTTCTTTGACCCTGGATTTTGCTCACTGTGGCCGCCTGATTTCCTGGGCGATAGGTCATCAAAGCATCTGCAGAGTGAATCCCTTCTCAGCAGCTTTGGGTACAAACTGCAGTGGCTGGTTTAACGCCCCCAACAGGGCAAGTCTCACTGTGCTTGTGGTTTGTGGCCACTTCTGACTGGCCCACAACTTCCAGTTTATTTCAATTTGTTCCTGTTCCTTTTTTTGGCTGAGAAACAGGGTTTCACATCTTGGCCCTTTGTCCTCTTCCCCCCTGTGAAGAGCCAACTGATTGTAAAAGACTCTGATGCTGGAAAAGATTGAGGGCGAGAAGAGAAGGGGGCAACAAAAGATGAGATGGTTGGATGGCATCACCGACTCCATAGACATAGTTTGAGCAAACTCCGGGAGATAGTGAAGGACAGGGAAGGCTTGCATGCTGCAGTCCATGGGATTGCAAAGAATTGGACATGACTTAGAGACTGAAAATCAACAACAACCCTCTCTTTTATTCCCGATATGTAGCTTATCCTCATTTAAAAAACAAAACAAAACCCATGGACCTCAGTGCTTGATCCCAACGTTTATTTATGACTAAAACCCACTTATGAGCAGGTGGTTGTCACAGCAGCACTGATGGCCATGTGGAGATTGCTGTAACTAACATCATCCAATAGAACCTTCCGGATGGAAATAATTATAATCTGCACTGTCTCACACAGTAGTCACTTGAAATGAGGCTAGTGTGACAAAGGAATTGGATTTTTGGTTGAGTTTTAATTTTAATTTCCTTTGTCCATGGAATTCTCCAGGCAAGAATACCAGAGTGTGTAGCCATTCCCTTCTCCAGGGGATCTTCCTGACCCTGGGACCAGACCCGGGTCTCCTGTATTGCAGGCAAATTCTTTACCGTCTGAGACTCCAGGGAAGCCTCTTAATTTAAGTAACTAGTGGCTACTACAGTGAATAGTATGCACAGGATGGGCATCCAAGGAATGTGGAAAGATGGCTACATTTCTGGATATCTCAGGATCTTAGGTCATGCCTGGGGCTTACATCTTACTTCTGGGAAACCCAAGGAAGGACTACTTCATTAGTAGGAAGTCCCCAAGGATCCAGAGTCATGTTTAAAAATAAAGACCTAGGTTGGCTTTGAAATGGACATGGGAATGGTAGAAGAAGCAGGTCTGGTCTAGTTGGGACTAGAACAGTCTGTGGGATAGGAGATTAGGTCAAATTATAGAAGAAACCTGCAGGACAAAACTTTGACCTTTTTACTTACTGGCTGTGTGATCTTGGGCAAGTTACCTACCTTCTCTGAGCCTTGAAATTCTCATCTGAAATAGAGAATAATCTAATAATGACATAAAAATGCCTATTTGTGGATCTTCTAAATTTGATGTGAGTAAGTACACCATTGTGGATGCAAAAAGCGTTTTCTAAACTGTTGCTACATACCAAGTTGCTTCAGTCATAACCAACTCGTTGCAACCCTATGGATGGTAGCCTGTCAGGATCCTCAGTCCATGGGATTTTCCAGGCAAGAGACCTCTCTTTAAATAGTAATTATCATTATTTTGGGCCAATGTCTGGAAGATCTAAGGAAGCTGTACGCACACAAGGTGTATATCCTTGTGTAGGATACATCCAGGTAGCCGGCGGAGCTTTGTAACTGACAGCAAGTGAAAGCACTACGGGAAAGGGGATGTAGTATAAGTGCAGGGGCGGGGAACTCTGTCCCAGGCTCAGGGAAGGTCAGTGATGTACTTGGGGTTCAGTGTGGTTAAGGTGCCACATCAGGCAAGGAAACAGGCAGTGAGAAAGCCCCTGGAAGTGTGGGCCCGTAAGAATGGAAGCTTCCAAAGATGATGACAGCAAAATAGCGGCTTACATGTAGCAACCTCTCAACAAATATTTGGTGAATGCATGAATAGACAAGTAAGTGTCGAGTGTCTTAAGTCCTCCCAACTCAATCCACTTGCAGAGGGGAATGAAATAGCGGTGCCACGATGTTTGGCACAAAGCACCAGCCTTGCATGTCTGTTTCAGCTGGAAAAAGGCAAAAAACCCGAGCATTTGCTGTGGTTTTTTCCAAGGGCATTTCAACTAGGCTCTTGTTTATTTCTAACTATGAGTTTGTCTCCCTTACTATAATCTACAGTGTCTGAGGGGAGGGACAAAGTCACCTGGCTCCTAAGAGTTACCGAGGAAGTGTTTGAATTATTTTTCTGAAAGAGTTATAATCCAGGAGACACTTCTCAGATGACAATCCTTTTCAGTGCCAAGAAGAGGCCTCCAGACGAGCAGATGAATGACCACACCACTTCAGAGAACACAACAGAGAAGCTGGAGCTTCCGTCCAATCGCTGACCATACCAGGCAGACAAGGAGCGATCCCAGAGAGAGAGGAGATAGACCCCCCTCCATTCTGGTTCTGGTTTATCAGGATGGTGACTTGACAGAACCACTCTTCCCACTAGAGCATAAGTGAGCCCTGTGAGGCGAGGGATAGGACTGTGTTTTGCTGGCTACAGGGCCATCAAAGAGCTGGGCACACAGGAGCCCTTCAATAGGCAGTTGCTTAACACAACCTATTTGGAATATAGTTTGGTATTATGGAGTAAGACAGGCACATCCAGGGGAGAGCAATACCACTCCTAGGACTAAATCTTTAAGAAAGTCTTGCCTAAGTGTATCGGGTTACATGTGCAAGAAAGTTCAAAGCGGCACTGTTTGTGAGAACCCCCAGATGGAGACAACCTAAGTGTCTTTTGATGGGATAAAAAAAAAAGCTGTGATATATTCCCTTAGTGAAATATTGCACCACAACAAGAATAATTGCCATAGATGAACTACAGTCGCAAGACTGGAGATATGCATTGAAAAGACAATGAAAGTCCAGAAAAGAAAAAGCAAGCAAGAGATAGAAGAGAGAATAGAAGTTTCTACAGACAGGGCAACCCTGTGATATTCGATGTTTTACTTACTAAGTTTCTTGGGCTGGGTATCTGGAAGCCTCCCAACAGTGTACAAGTTGGAAAGAAGCAATGAAGAGATATCAGTTTAGCCTCGGGCTCAATAAAGCAATGTGTAACTCTTAAAAAGAGGATTATTAGGCAAGAGGAAGATGACAAAAATTGAAAACAAAAGGTAACAGGCTTATTGCATTCCTGAAACACTTCCTAACAGCTTAATGAAAAAGAGCTTGGGAGCAAATTTACTTAGAAATGTCTGTTATCTGTCACCTATGTGAAGTTTAACTGCTTAGTTAATCTGTGAACAGTTTTATTCATAAAATGGATACTGAATTACTCTCAAGTAAATCTTTTATTAAGGATCCAATACTGAAATAGAAGTGGATCCTAATATACCATTGATTACTCTTCTGATGCCCAAAATGGGTGGATCTGTTTGCCTTCTAGGTTGAGAGGAAGGAGGTATCCCAGAATTAATAATTCAAATAGGGCTGTTACACCAGGAGGAGAGAAAAAGAGTGTCAAGGCAGTGTTAAGAATCTGGGAAGGCTGCCAGCAGAGTTTGCATGATTAGGGTGGATAAAAACATAAAGAGAAATATGGTCCAGCGAGTATTGATCTGTTTCCTTTTCATTTTTAAAGGGTGGTTTACTTTTAAACAAAATTGTGTGATTTTCTAGTTACTATAAGAACATAGATGATTCACAGATTTCTTTTAAAATTAAGAGTTTCTGTAAGCAGCATGCTAACAATCAGAGAATTTGATCCTTATGCCTTTTTTAAAAAAGCATCTTTTATGATGGCAGAGAGCGCAGTCTGAAGATTTCCACGGGACCTTCTCCTCTATGGCCACCTTGCAGAGCGTCACCTACATTGCCATATCTAAAGCCCATTAAAATTTACAAATTAAAAGCCAGTGGGAAAGAACATAATCTTGGCAACTGCCTCTTGGGAAATTTTACAACTGCAAGAGTGCCATGGAAGAGTGCTTTAAATACCATCGTGGTTCATCCAATCTCCTCACAATTGTATAGGAGGGCATGTGGCCAAGGCCTTGCAGGGAAGAGACCAGGGTGCCCGAGCTCGTGATTGGCTGGGGGCGCGTGATGCTAAGCGAGTCACTTAGCCCACTCTTGCTTCATGAGGAGCACGCCACATGCTTCTTTGCACATTCTTTTAAATCCTCATGTGGCTGGCATTTGGAAAAATATCGACTGCAACCAGACGTGGCAATCCTGATGACAGCTCTTGAAATCCCATCTTTCTCACAGCAACATCTACTGTCAGCTCCCCACCCCTGTCACCAGAGAGCCTTCCCCACCCAAGTTGTGCTCCAAATAGAAAGAATTTCAGATGTACTTGTTTGGCTGCCTCCTCTAAAGGCCTTGACAAATACTCAGGTGGTAAATAGCCAGAGAGAAATGCTGCTGATAAAATTAGTTCAAATATTTCACAGAAAACAAACCTGACACCATCAGGACACTTGATAGCTCGGCACTTCCGAACCTTTCCAAGCCCTCTTGCCTTCAAAGCCCAAATGTCTTGTTTTAAATTGCCTTTATTATTTTCCCTTCCCAAAGCCCATCCTTGCCACCTCCTTCCTTCAAAAAATAAAATAAAAAAGAACCAGATGGTTATAAGGATTTTCCACCCCAGAATTTCAGATTACACATAGCTGTGTTGAAGGTTAATATCCAAGGTCAGGTGTTATTAATATCTATTTGAATTTTGTTCTTCTGGTCTATGATATCATCTGAGTCACCTAATTGATTTATAACATGGTAATCCCAGACCATCATTCATATTCCTGAAATTCTATTCAGGGCTCGATATCAAACCTTCTCTTTAATACCCTATTTGGTTTTGTCTGATCAGTAACCTTACAGCCCTTCCTCTTATCTCCTCCCGACAGGTAACACTATACCTGATGTCCAAGATCATTTGATTGATTTTTTTACCCTGCCATCTCCTTTTCCTACATTTTATTGCAGAAAAAGATTTAACCCCTTTCTTTTTTTTTTTTTTTTTGAGAAGTATTTCCATGAGATTTCTCTCCCCAAAGCCTGTTCTCCACTTCGATTTTCTGGTAAATTGCCTCTTGAAGTTACACAGGGCTGCTAACTTGTCTGTATCCCATATGAGGCATTTATTTCTTCTATGTAGCTGAAAGTCTTGGGCTTGAACTGCCAGCAGGAGCTGACAATCCTCAGGACTTACTATGCACATGCCACATTAAGGGCTACAATTCTCACCTAATCTTCACAATAATCCTATGGGGTAGCTGCCATTATTTTCCTCATTCAGCCGATGAGAAAATCGAGGTTCAGGGAGGTTTCAGAGACTTACCCAAGGTCATCCAGTAATAAGTACCAAACTTGGGAACTAAGATTTCAGTCTTCTATTTCTGAAGCCTGTGCCTATTATTACTTTTTAGCTACTTTCCACTAATTATGAGGACTATAACTGACGGGCAGTTTACAGGATACAATTATTATACACAAGTGGGCTTGGTGGTCTTTGCAAAAAACATATTAACATTAAAATTATATCAGCATCTGGTATACTTAAAAATTTTTTTTTGGTACATCTAAAACTAAAATTTATTGTTTTTAACCATTTGAAGAGTAGCATGTGGTGATACAGAAAGTTCTTAATTAGAAGGAAGGAAAAACCATCAATATTCTTAGCAACTCAAAGACCACTATAGTTAACACCTTAATGTATATTTCTTGCCATTTTTTTCTATGCATAATTTATATATTTGTGATCTTCTGTATACATAAATTTGAATCCTATATTTCTTCATCAGTATAATAATCACTTCCCCAGAAGTACTTCCTAACTTTTTGGTTGCCATAGGCCCCTAACTGCAGTCAGAGACATAGTAAGATACTGATAACACACGCTGAATCATAAGATAAAATCTAGTCATTCATTATTTTTCAGTCTTTATTGAATTTGTTACATTATTCCTTCTCTTTTATTTTTGATTTTTTGGCCATGAGGCATGTGGGATCTTAGCTTCATGACCAGGAATCAAACCCACACCTCCTACATTGGTAGGCAAAGTCTTAACCACTGGACCCCTAAGGAAATCCCTAATCATTCATTATTAGTTTCATCAAATTATTGAACTGATAATACATATGCTTATTCAAAATTTCAAATGTAGAAAAAGATAAATAGTAAAAGTCTGCCTGTCATTCTTGACTTACAAGGATACCTTCTGATACAGAGTTTGAAAGTACAAGCTCCCAATTTTCTTACTACCCACTTCTTGGACACGTACATCTGGATAATTCAGTTCCTTAAATTCTGGACTCAAGAAATCAAAGTCCAAAGAGATATGTTTCCTCTAGCAAAGGTCCATCTTCTGAGCTTCTGTCTTTTGTCCTGGAATTTTAGGTCTTCAGGTAAGTGACAGACCCTTCCAAAGAGCCATACCTGCAGAACTCAGTAAATAATCATAATCCCATACACACAATAATTCACATTTTAAAGAGATGCACACATAAGGGACAAGGAAAGAGTTTCACTCTCATAGAGTAAAACACAAGATTCCACTAGGAAACAAAAGGAGCCTTCAAATTTCTCTTTGCTACAGATCAGTGCGTGGCGCTCAGTACAACCGATGTTGGTGTTTCCGTATTCATGCATCCACTGTACTGTTCAGGCAAAGCACCAGCACGGGGAAGGCAAGCCTGGAGATCTGAGATGAACGCTTCCTAGTGCAGAGATTCGCAAAGTCTGTTCTATAGGATAATAGGATCGTGGGATGTTATCAGATGTTCCACAGAAAAGGGAGACTCCACAGATGAATAAGTATAGATATTTTTAAAAGAAGGAAATGAAGGGTGAAATTGACCAAATAATACTTTCTAAAGAGTAGGACCCCAGAGGGCACACTTTGGGAAAGGATGTGGCATTCTGGCAGCTTTGGCACTAAACAGGTATGTTTTGGGACTAGGTGACTAAATTATCACTGTTTGGCTCAGCTTACTTAGGTAACCATTTAATTATTATGAGAAAATATGTTTTTACAACCATTTTGCCAATAACTATTAGAAACAGATCTTGAAGACTTCTGTAACCTTGGGTTCAGACCTGTGTTCTTTTCAATATGGCTACACTGTTTGGAGTGGTGAGCATGGTGACAACACTCCTCTGGTATTCTTGCCTGGGAAATCCAATGGACAGAGGAGTCTGGCAGGCTACAGTCCACGGGGTTGCAAAGGGTCAGACACAACTGGGCAGGCACACACCACTGAAATACTATTACTAGGTAAAATGAGGCTCAAGTGTTTTCATTGGAAATATAAACTAGAAAACAAAAAACTTTTAATGAAGAATAATCCTAAAAATAAAAGGTAAGCTATAGCTTGCAAATACATATAACCAACACAATATTAATACCCAGAAAACAGACAATCATTGCAAATCCGTAAGAAGAAACAATTCATTGGAAAAATGAGCAAAGGACAGAAACAGCCAATTCACAAACCACAAACATATGCCAATAAACATATGAAAGGACTGCCTGCTTTATCAAGAAAATGCAAATTAAAACAAGATATCATTTCATGTCTACAAGACTGGCAAAAAAATTTCAAATCTTGCAACACGGGCATGTACAATTATTCTGGAGAATAATTTTGCAATAATTATTGACTAAAATGTGCTGACTCTAAAACACAGGACTTTGACATCTAGGTACATGTCACATTTCACATTTTAGGGGGCAGTGTTTTCCAACCCCGTTTCCATCATGGCAAGTTAGAGAATGATGATATTCATATAACACACTGCAGGTAATCTGATGGGGGGTTGCTCACAGCAGGAGGTGACCCTTCCAGGGGTCTGTGCTCCCCTTAGGTCCCACTTGGCTTCCCTGAGGGCTCAGGGACCCCAGATCTCCTACTCAACTGTGAAGTACCATTGCACCATTGGCTGGAAAGCTCTGCCCTAGAGTATACTCAAAGAGATATGCACAAAAATGTCTACCATAGAGTTTTTAATATACCCAAACCAAAACAAAACAAAGTGGCTACAACAGCTTAAAAGCTCATCAGTAGGGAAATGAACACATAAATTATGTTATACAAGGGAATACCTTATAGCAGGTAAAATTCACGAATTTGACTATAGGGATAAGTTGCAAAACTGCAATGTTGAGTAAGGAAAGCAAAATGCAAAAGGATCCACATACTATGTATCAAAATATATGCATGGAAAACTGTAAGACAGTCAAAACTGTACATACTCACATATTTGTTAGGTAAAGATATGAAAATATGCACAGTCAGGGTATTACCACCTCCAGGGTAGCAAATGCCCTTGGGAAGAAGAGATGGCAATGGGATTTGAAAGTGAGTGAAGGACTCAAAGGATATGTGTGTCATCCTCTACCTTAAGAAACAAAAGCAAATGAAGCAAATGTGGCTACAAGTTATATGCTTCCCTGGTAGCTCAGCTGGAAAAGAATCTGTCCGCAATGTAGGAGACCCTGGTTCAATTCCGGGTTGGAAAGATCCCCTGGAGAAGGACATGGCAACCCACTTCCTTCAGGATTCTTGCCTGGAGAATCCCCAGGACAGAAGAGCCTGGTGGGCTATCATCCATGGGGTTGCTAAGAGTCAACACGACTGGAGGACTAAGCACAGAGAGACTCAAAGGATATGTGTGCCATCCTGTATCTTAAGAAACAAAAGCAAATGAAGCAAATGTGGCTAAAAGTCATGTGTTAAATCTAAATAGTAAATACATAGCCTTCTAATAATCTTTCACTGTATTTTTTGTGCATTTGAAATGTCCCAAAATTTTTTTTAAAAAAGCTAGATCAATGGTTCCAAACCTGGAAGCATGTTAAAATTACTGAGGAGTTTAAAAAATTTCCCGTGCTAGGACTACATCACAGATCTACTAAGTCAGAAACTTAAGATGTGGAGACTGGGCATCAGTATTATTGAAAACTTCCCCAGTTATTCCAATGTGCAGCCCAGAGTTTAGAATCACTGAATTAGATGATCTCAAAAGTTTCTTTCAAATAATATTCTCTAAGTATTTTAATTGTACTGTTTTTTCATATGGTTTCAAGTGAAAACAACTGAGTGAAAAACCAGGCTCTGTTAACATTCACCGAGACTTTCCCTTCTATCATAACCAGTTATCTTTTATGGCTGCTTATGCCTCTTTTGTTTTCAAGAACCACATGTTACTCCTCTCCCATTTAGTCTGTTCATCTCTCCCCCTTTCTCCTACCACCTTTCTGAGGCCATCCCAACAGGCAATTGATCCAAGCACCACAAACTTAGGCTTTGAGTCATTCATATGCATTGCTTTTGAACATATTAAATAGATCCATATGCTTATCTACAGTAAGATAGAGGTTTTTCTTTCAGAAAATAGAATACAAAAAAATCATTCCAATGTGTACACTTAAAAAAATTTTAAATAGGCATCTAAAATGAAGCAGAAATTAAAAGTAACTTGGGCCAGAATTTTGAACATTAAAACATTACAGCAAATTGGTAAAACATACACCAAATATATATATCTACTTTATATCCAAAAA
The DNA here is from genome assembly GCF_027580195.1 of Bos mutus. Lineage (NCBI taxonomy): Eukaryota > Metazoa > Chordata > Mammalia > Artiodactyla > Bovidae > Bos > Bos mutus. The sequence goes on from NC_091624.1 coordinate 82,528,265, forward strand.
AGTTACTCTTTCCCTGCCACGTACACAGAGAGAGCTCTCATAATGGCTCCACTTCAATCAGAGTTGGATCACGAGTAGAACAGTAACGAAAGTGGCCTTTTCCAACATTTCTACCCCTAAAGACTCTTTATTATCCTCTCCAACTTCAGAAATTCCTATGAAGTCATCATCAGCCAATCAGTTTCAAATGGTTTGAAATAACTCATGTAGTCAGCCACACTGAGCTGATACAGAATCAAAGAAATGTGACATTCTCCTTAGCCTGGGCAGTTGTGTCATGGTTAAATGTATGATTTCCATTAGATTTCCCAAAATGTGGAAAAATCGCTTTCAGACCCTCAACACTACCTCCAGGGATACTTATTTTAGATTAGAACCCTAACTAAAGGGCCATTGTCTTGAATAAGCCCTACCAAAATCTGATCTCAGGGACAGTAAGAAAGGGAATGCTGAAATAGAATATATGTCAACAGACCAGGAGAACTTCCAACACTACTTAAGTTTCACTGGAAAGCAGACTGATATCCCAAGGGGAGCGGGGCAGGGGCAAAGAAAGAAGTCATGTCATAGTTCCAAGATTAGACAGACCCAATTTGGAATTTAGGTTCTACAATTTTCAAAGGCATGACCTTGGGAAGGTTACTCCATCCCTCTAAACCTCAGTTTCCTCATGTATAAAGTATAGAAAATGAAAAGTTACTTCTATAACCAAAACCCAGATCTTGGTTTCTAATGGTGGTGGCTTTAGTTGCTAAGTTGTATCTATTTGTGACCCTTATCGACTGTAGCCCACCAGTCTTCTCTGTCCATGGGATTTTTCCAGGCAAGAATACTGGAGTGGGTTGTCATTTCCTTCTCCAAGGGATCTTCCTGACCCAGGGATAGAACCCAGGTCTCCTACATTGCAGGTGGATTCTTTACTGACTGAGCTACCAGGGAAGCCTGGTTTCTAGCACTATTCTCCAATAGGAGGAAACAGGACTCCTCAGAGAAATGGCTAATTTCAAGGGTGGGGCAAGGACTATCGAATTATGAGCCTGGAGCACCTTGCAGTGTCAGAAAGTAAGAAAATGCTCCAAAAAAACCAAACAAGGTTGAGGGAATGCCAAAGGGATGTAAGAGCCGACTGAAAGAGTTCCCAATGGCCAAAACTGAGATCATTTAATCAACAGAATAAACAATGTGGTATTGGATTATAACCAAAAGGATAAAATAAATATCCTTGAGTCCATAGTGATATAAATAAATGATTGAATAAATAAATGGGAAAGAACAGGCAAATCACTCACATGGAAAAATTCCAAACAATTCATGTAGCTACTGCCCCCTCAGACATGGGCTATGCACAGAGATTTTCTTCTAGGATATACTATTGTGGCAAGAAGGTAGGGGGTGGGAGAAAACCACCTTTTTTCAGTGGAGAAAACCTGACAAACACTACTTCAGCCAGGAGTTCGCGCAGTTTAACATTATCAGTGATAAATCATCTTGAGAGCAGGCACTTTTTTTTTTTTCTCTCACATTGCACAGTTTGTGGAACTTCCCCGACAAGGGATTGACCCTGTGGCCACTGCAGTGGAAGCCCAGAGTCTCAACCACGAGACCAGCAGGCACTGTTGGTACAATGTGACAAGAATGGCACTTTACCTCTATGGTCTTCCTCCCAAGGATCTATTACTCAATAATATTATGAGAGAAATCAAAACTGAGGGACATTCTACCAAAGAAACTTGACAAGGGCGCTCCAAAATTGTCAGGGTGACCAAAAACAAGAAAAGTCTGAGAAACTGTTACAGCCAAGAGAACCTAAGAAGATAGAATGACTAAATGTGTTATGAGATTGTAGGACAGAAAAAGGACCTTAGGTAAAACCTAAGGAAATATAAATAAAGTATGGACTGTGGTTAATAATTATGTATCAATATCAGTTGATTAATTAGTAATTGTACCTTACTAATGTAAGATAATATGGGAAACTAGGTGGAGGAGTGTTTAGGAAGCCTCTGTACCACCTTTCCAGCCCTTCTGTGGGTCTAAAACTATTCTAAGATCAAAGGGTGAGTGTGAGAAATAGTTGCCTCATGGGGTGGGGATGAGGGTTAAATTAAATAACACATTTAAAGCACTTAGCACAGTGCCTGGCACATAGTACAAGCTAATACCTGGGAATTATTGCTGTTTAGCAGTTTTAAGCAGAGTTATTTTGTGAACAGTCTTACCAATCCATTCCAGAAGCATAATACTCATATTACTTGGGGAACATTAAGAAAGAACTACCAAATTCCACCACCTTAAGTATTTGTTTGTGTTTATAAGCATCAATAATCCTGAGAATCTATGATTTTTATCTTTGCCGGGCAAGTCTATTTCATTCATTGCTTTAGTTTTCTAACATTATTCTGCAGGTCAGGATAGAGCTCTGAGTAATGAATTGGACAACGCTTCTGAATTATTAAACTTGCTCTACACAGAGCTGGGCAACGTTCCTTCTAATAAGTTTCCTCCAACTCTGCCTCTTTATCCAACGAATTTCACTTTAGTTATTTTATGAGAAACGTGCTGCATACACCTCCAGCATATTGGACCATCTCTGCACTGCTATAACCCTGCATATGACCTGAAGAGTGCATTTCACCATCTGGTGTTTGCTCCCCCTCAAAAAAAAATCTCTGGCTCCTACTTATACATGCATCCCTGCTACTTTGTCCATTAAGCCTCTGTGACCCTGCTTTCAACTCAAACTGGAAGTTGCAGTAACCTTCTCTGAGTGTTTGATTTAGATTTGCTTTTTAGCGCTGGAGCCCAGTGTCATACTGAAGGTATCCACAGGCATTCTGCAAGATTTCTCCCAGGATGTCAACTCCCTCTGGGCTGAGGCCAGCTTCAGCTCCACCTGGTAACCTTTTCCACATTTAGCACCAAGCTGGGCACATCCAGTGCTCCAGTAAACATTTATTAAAGTGATACTAATTTGGATGCTATCCAAAAAGTAACTGAAGTACTCAAAGGTAGTGATTCTTCTCCCTTCACAGAGGTTCCAGAGAGGGCTTTCCTGAGTTGTCTAGGGACTATTCCAAAGAACCTATGATAAATTAAAAGGCTCCAGTGATTGCCTGCTTTTCCTAAGTAGTTTTTTTTTTTTCTCATAGTATAATTCTCCCTCTTCATTTATCAGAATCAGTGTTCTTTTCGTTTCTTATTAACATCAGTTACTGTATTCTTGGCTAACTAGTGTATATAGAAATGGTTAAACCCAATATGTTCCATTTTTTCAACACCAAGGAAGAGAGTTTTGATACTGAATCGCTGATTGCTAAATTATACAAACAGCAAAAATAGGACTCTTATCATCTATCCATCCACCCACTTTCAATAGCATTTACTGATTGATATATGCCAGGTGTTGTTCTGGGTACTGGAGATTTAGGGATGAATAAGAAAGTCCTTGCCTTCAAAGATCTCCCAATGCAATGGCGGGGGAACAGATTAATAAATACAAAGGCAACATGACAGGTGTCATCATAAGAATAACGTGGACACTGGTTGGTGGAACATACTTGTAATGATGATGCTTGGCCCCTAAAAAAACATTATTTCATGGATTTCTTCAAATAGCTCCCTTGTCTTGCAGAGGATGTAGAAGGCTGAGAATGAAACCTCGCCTCTGGCATTTCCTAGCTTTGACCATCAGCAAGTCATTGAACCATCCAGAGTCTTAGCTTCCTCCTCTGGACAACAGTATCATTACAATTAATGCCTAAAAGTATCTAAATTTACTGGGAAGATCAAATGAGAGATCTCTGCAAACTCTAAAGGGCTGTAAGAATGTGAATAACTATTACTGCATTTAATATAAGACAAAGGAGAACATTTTCACCTTACAACCTCCTCTAACAGCACTCGACCCTTTCAAGAATTGATAATTTTGTATGATCTATTTAATCAAGCTTTACTTTTCTGCTTTGACTAGCCTGATATTGGGTGGCTTCCTCAGATCTCTGCTGCCCAGGTTTCAACGCATTCTGTGACAGAGTCACTGCCTGGCCAATTTTAGGCATCATTAGAGGCTCCACCGGAGAAGGCAATGGCACCCCACTCCAGTACTCTTGCCTGGAGAATCCCATGGACGGAGGAGCCCGGTGGGCTGCCGTCTATGGGGTCACACAGAGTCGGACACGACTGAAGTGACTTAGCAGAGGCTCCACCCCTATGGCCACCCAGCCTCCTGGTTAGCACTTTGGAAGATCCGGTCGTCTTCGAGACCCCTGTTTTTCAGTCTAGTTAGAGATTAATTCATATTTTATAGCAAAAAAATAAAAATTAAAAAAATCAAGAGATGCTACATCTTCAAAAAGTAAGCTTGGATCTTGTTTGCAAAAGGTAGTAGCGATTGAGAAGGCTAGTGAAGGTGAGAGCTGGAAAGTGTGTCGGAATACCCTTTCCCAGTGGCTGGCATGGGCTTGGGCGTCCTGGAAGGATCCAAAGCAAACAGGCCGACAGGACATGGAGACGCATGCTTTTCTTGTGAGCCCAACAAATGTAAAGCTCCCTTAATCCACACCAAAATAAAACTGAAATGTAAGCCGACAGGAGCCCAGACCCAGCGTGACCTCTGCCACGGCGTCCCAGTATCCATCCTCCCACTTACTGAGGTCCCTGGCCGTGCAGAGATTTCACCTAAAAAAGTGCTCCCTTGTCCCGCCCTTCCCCGCCCCCCCCCCGCCCCCCATATTCTTTTGACATTTTTTGCCACCCAAACAGCATCCCCAAATGCCTCCTTGGGTGACATCACAGATAGCCATGGGTTGCTTCTGGTATCCCATCTGTTTCGGCAGGCCTGGCCTCCGCGAGGGCGAGATGCGAAGGGAGTGTTGAGTGGAGGCTGGGTGGGGGCGGGGTGGGGATCGGGCCTTTGAAGCTGTTTTCTTCTATCGGGCGCTGCAGCTGTCGGCGTTGGCTGCGGAAGCCCGTGATTGTCCTTGCAGCTCCCGTTGCCGGCGGTGCACTGTGCTTTGGGATATTAATTGGGCTTTCATTATGCGAACGTACCCAGAGGCTTTTGCAGTTGATTCCTATATCTATATTGATTCATAAAAAATGCCAATAAATAACAGCTCTCTCAAAGCAGCTTTGCATGTTTTGGATAATGAGTTGGTTTATGTCCCTCTCTGCCCAGCCCCCCCCCCCCATCCCCCTTTTTCTTTTTTTTCTTTTTACCCATTACCGCATAATAGATCACAGAATCTTTAGGACAATGGACAAGCGCATTGGCTAAATCACCTTATTACAGTTCCATATAGTTGAAAAGAGGCTTAATGCTAAATTATCAGATCCCAGCTATTGTGGAAACCAAGGAAGAATAATGCTTCCAAATAACCTGGTGGTGCCTCTGTGCGCTCATTGTCCAGGGAGCTATTGGCACGCCTGCCACCGGAGCGCTCCATTGAGTCAGCAATCCCCTGAAATGAACGGGGGGGGGGGGGTGCCCAAATTCAGGCTGGGAGTGAGTCTCTTTTACTTTTTGGTATATTCAAGGTTATAGGATATTTTAGTGCCTGAGCTTTTAAAAATGTATTACATTTGTGGGTAACTGTGGGCAAAATTGTTATTAGATTTGAAACGCCCCAAATTAGGCATGTCGCAGACGACTTCGGCACGCAGAATTACCGTATATTATCCCACATAAAGTGGAGATGAAAGCAGAAATTGCACATCCGTTTCATTTCACTGAAACTTTTCAAAGGAAGGAAGGATGTTCATTAAAAGTTAACAGTGACACAGCTGTGCAGAACTCTCAGAGAAAATGTCATTGTCACGGGAGCCTGACTGTGACCAAGTATCATTCTCCATAGCAGAATGTGAGGTTCCTGTGGTCTGTTGAGCTGTTGATGGCATTGACAAAGAAGAGCAGTGGCCCCAGGAGTGTGGGGATGCAGATGGGTTTTGGAAGACCATTGTTCTAGCTTGCGTGCCATAACTTTAACAGGAAGTAAATTTGATTTTGTTTCGGAAAACTAGGTAGAAGCAGAGATCCTAAGGACACTCTTCCTCTTCATTTCTGGGAAGAGGGGTGGATAGCCTTTCTTTATGATAAGCTATCTATGCCCCATTCTTTGTTTTTGTCTCTCTTTTTCTCCCTTCCTCTTTAAATAAAAGGACTACGGATATTAGATGGGCAACAGTGGAAATACTAAACAAACAAAAGAAACAAACAAAAAAACCCACTGCCTACTAAAACTGAAGCTTAATAAAATTGCTGTTGCCCTGCTCCACTGCATATTGTTTCTGTGGTATTATATTTGGTTGTCTCACATACAATCTTTGAAAAAAAACAAAAAAGAAACAGTGTAAACAACAGAGGCTTAGATAAATATGCAAAGATAACTGAATATTCCTGCTATTAGATAAATTCCTCTTGAAGAGCTTTATGATGATTCAGTGATGGCAATGGAAATTTGGGTAGTAAAAACAATAAGTGCTAATTTTGGAGAAAACAATTCATATTTCTCATTTCCAAGAGATTTAAAAATATCCAATGTGATATTTCTCTTTATAATTTGAAAAATGGGTTAGAGAAGGAACATTTTTTCTTTTTTTCAAGATTTGAGAAATTAATCACAAATCTCTATTTGACCCAAGACTAAGAAGAAACTCAGAACCAATTTAAGAAAACCATGAAATTCCTCTTCTAAGACCATATGAAGTAATGATTATACCTTGGAACCGATATTCTGTTTCAGTTTAATCAGGAAATAACAAGATAGCCAGCAAAATTATGCAAAACCTTTATCCAACTGAGGTGTTCTGCTGAAGTTGCTATACAAATGCACCTCTATTAATTAAGGTATATTAGTAAGGATGAAAATAAGATTCCATTCAGAAGGGCACAAAGAAGATGTAATGGGCACTCACTGCCTCTCAGGGCACGCAAGATAAAACAGACAAATGGCAGATATTCAAGGGATGATGCCTTTCTGACGTTCTTACAGTTTTCTCATGTTGCTCAAATCATTCATCACTAGTATATTCTTTTGTAATGGCCTTCATTTATTTAGTACTCACTATGTCCCAGGTCCCATGCAATATACTTATTTGATATAACATGAATGTTTCTCCCCCTATTATTAGAAACATCAAACATCAGTGGCTCCTTATTTATTCTTGATAAGGACTTTGGAGTGGGGTATAATAGCAGAGGTATGAAAAGGACAAAGGTATTTATTCACATTTTGTAAAACCGTCTCCAGTTTTCAGCTTAATTTCTTCTTAACTAAACACACAATTCAAGGCTTGTGGTAAGGGGATAAACTTCAGAATATCTGTGCTATTTCTTCTCCGTGAAATATTTAGTTTATCTCCCGGCCTTTTCTATTCTTTCCCTATACCATTTCCATACAATCCTGTGCCAGCTCTGTGAAAGCCTGGAAAACCAGCCCTGCAACTGGAGGAACACTTGCCAGAGTGGCCATATTTTCTGAACCTCAAATTGAGACATGTCGCCTAAAAAACAGGGGCATGTGAAAGAGAAACTGACTAAACTTTGTGAAATTTAGACCCTCCCAGAAAAACCTAGGCATGGAGTTGAGTTTCTTTTAGGAATTCCTGGGTTACAATTCAGGACCGCACGCCAGACAACCCAAAAGTCAGTAGAAACTGGAATTCTTGCCACATCCTGAGTGAATCTCTGACTAGATTCTTGTAGGCTCTGCTTCTTTCAGTTGGGCCATTTGAGAACATTTGCTCCAGGTCACCCTCTCCTGAGTGACTATATCAACTTCACAGGCATGAACAAACAGAGGGTCCCACAGTTTAAGGGCTGCTGATATATCCTTACAGAGCAAAGCAAGCTGTGAGAAATGAGACAGAACAGGAGTTCCTGTACATGCAAAGTCTCTGCTCCACTCAGAATCGAGCTCTTAGATCGGAATCAACTCAACAGTAACATTCTAGAAAAGTCATTCAGCCAATGTGTTTGAGAGGTGGGGATTTGATAATTTAGCCACTTGCCACATGTGGCTACTGAGGACTTGAAATGAGGTTGGTGTGAATTCAGATGTGCACGAAGTGAAAATACCTGTAGGATTTCAAAGATTTAGGACACAGGGAAAAAAATGTAAAATATTTCATGTATAATATTTAAATATTGATTACATGTTGAAATAATATTTTGGAAATACATTACTGGAACTGATTTCATCTATTTCTTTTTTCTTTTTTAAAAGGGGCTATTAGAAAAAAAAATTAATGATGTGTGGCTTATGCGTAAATTCACATTTAAGGCTTGTATTATACATTTCCACTGAATGGCATTGGTCCAGATAGTTGAACGGAGAAATAGAACACAATTTCATAGGCCAACACAACACATTTTTAGAAATTACCTTTGCTTTGCTCTTAAGTTTGCAGTTGACAATAATATGAAACTGCTGCACACACAATGCGAAAATATTTTACAGGCACACTTTTGTATGGATACATTTTTGACTAGCACTGAGTCACTTTTTTCAATTAAAAAATAGGCAAAGGATTTTTAGACAATTAAAATATCAGCTTGAAATACGGGCTTACAGATACATACTCTTTAGTTTTTAACTTTTACTTAGTGTTCTCAGAATCATAAAAAATGATTTTTTTCTTCCAGCCCTCAAAAGATTAGTAAAATAAGTTTACTTGGATTAGATTTTTAAATTCTTTAAATGCAGAAGTTATGTTCAAGTGAAAAAAAAGTCAGTGTTACACATTTGGGGAATCCAGTCCCTACTCTGCAAAGAAATAAAATATTCAGCTGGAGATGTTTAAAGGTTGCATATATATTCTAGTTTTTATTGTTAGTCGTAATTCAAGAAAGTCCTTGCCTTTTTAAATTAAGCAACTCGGTAAATAAATATTTAACATTTAATTTAAGCAACAGAGTATTGCCCAAATGTACTCTGTGACCAGCCAGCACGCAAGCTTTAGATTCTTTCACCCGCGTGTTGAAATCGTCTTATATGACAATTTTACCTTGGTGTGTATAACAGCTAATCGGCTATAACAAACAAGTACTAGATCAAAGGCAAGAACACACATTTTTCTTCACTAGCAAGTCCTAGGATTTAAAATTTCAGTATCACCTCCGAGGCATGCTTTCATAATAAATAATATCACGCAAATAGCAGAATGGATTATAAACAGTAGCTTTATATTTTGTTTACTTAAAATCATTTCAATTTATACTTATAATAAATACTTAATCTTTAGACATACTTTCACACAAGGACAGGATTCTTGCTTGATAAGTGGACAGGGATGCTATTATTTCTTACTCAGAAAACTTAAAAATATGTGCATTCAGAAATGTTTTGCCATAGTACCTGCAAACCTACGTTTCTTCATGCTAAAAGAGGTCAGTCCAAGGCTGATACCAAAGGGATGGTTTTGCAGGAAAAAAGCTCCATTTTTTTTTACTTTGGAATTTTTTGTTGTTGTTTTGGCCCAACTTTGGATTGTTGGGGCATCAGGTGAGAATCTGTAAAATCACCCATCCTTTACATGCTGGGTGATACAGAGCACAGCTGTAACTTAAGTTAAGCCATCGGCCAAGAATAAAAGCACGAGAAAGCAAACAAACCAAAACCTAAAGAAAACAACATGCTTATCGCATAATAACTATTGAATAATGCAAATATTAACAGAGCAAACCAAGCAGGGGGCCTCCATCTCAGGAAGAAGAAAAGCCAGCAAGGAGAAGGCAGTGATTGGGAAATCAGATCGGCTCTTCCTCCTCGGTAGAAAAAGTGGATCAGGACTGACATCTGCTGGCCTCCCTAATGGGATGTACCCATTGAAACAGGGTCTTGGAGAACAAAACATTCTGGTGGGGTGATATTGCATCACTGGGGTAGGGAGGAGGCAATGGCTTGGCAAAGCCTTTCTATTGAGCCACCTGCAGAGTGGCCAATCAGCGGTCTTTCCTCAGTCAGGACTAGCCTCGGTTTTTTCCTCTCTGGTATTTCACCTTCATTTGGATCCATGAATGTCTTTTTATATCGCCCCAAGAGGAGACAAAACAGTTTACACAAGTTTCAAGAAGTAGTGGTCAATTAGATAGTCAACAGAGATGACAATTTTGAGTCTTTCTCCAAAGGCTCATTGGAAGTTAAATTATTTTAAAAGGCTAAATGTTTACCCATGGCATGATAAGATTGGTGGCTTTTAGCAGTACTAAGCTAGTGTATCACCCTCTCAAGGCTTCATCAAGTCGTTGTCCCAACTCTGACCTTCGTCATCCCCTCTTCCACTCTCATCATTACTCCCCTGGAATCTGTCTGACTGGGAGATTTTGTCCTCATGAGGCCTTGCTTCCAGTCTCTGGAGTCTTAGATTTCTAAGCACCGTGTTATCTATCACTGGGAAATGCAAGTTTCCATTGGCTTGGAAGGCATGAGAAGCCTGGGACAGGGTCTATCTTACTCAAGTCATCTTCTGTGTACCTAGCATTGTTCCTACTACATCGTAGTCACTCAACAAATATTGATTGCCTTACTGTAAAAGTTGAGTATTCTATGTGCCCTCTTGTTGCTTTTAGGAATGCAATTTCTTTTTGATGGATCTGAACAGAAGTATATAGTCAAATGTTTAATTAGATATGGGGCTTCCCTGGTGTCTCTGATGATAAAGAATCTGCCTGTAAGGCAGGAGACCTGGTTTCATCCCTGGGTTGGGAAGACCTCCGGGAGAAGGGAATGGCTACCCACTCCAGTATTCTTGCCTAGTTTTGATTGGAAATAAGCCACGATGCTGAGCACTCTGAGTCTTTCACCAGTGCTCACTTCCTTATTATTTCAGGCTCATCTCTTACCGGAGGCACAGTCCTACTGCTTTTAATAGTAAAGTTAGCTCATGGGTTATAGAAATTCTTGCCCGGAAAAATCCTTAACATGCTTTAACTCAATGATAAAAATGGGACTGCTGGGTCCAAAATCTTTCCTCCTCTACTCTTCTGTGACATCTAAAGTGTGTTGAAAGTGTATGTGACCGCTAGCATATACATGTGTGTGCCTTCTGGTGTATGTCTGCATAAGTCTCTGGACATAAACAGCTTACTTTAAATTTTTTTATAAAGCATATAGAAAAAAATGAAACCTGGAAAACTTTCCCAGAGACAGAAGGAGGATAAAGACTGAAACCTTGACTACCAGGGAGTTTCAGAGGCATAGTAATGACACACCATTTTTAAAAACACTAGCAAAAACCATTTAGCCTAGGACAAAGCTGAATCAAATTACCACCTAAAAGTGCATTTTGGAAGATGGAGGCAAAATAGTGCATGCAAAGCATTAGCTTTCAGATGAAAATTATTAGCTTATGCCAAATGTACACAAATCCCATTTTCTCTTTTCACTTTCAGTTTCTGTACTTTGTTCCCAGTTAATGCAAAAGAAGAACAAAATAGTTTCACTCTTCTTAAATATAGTTGGAGTAAAAGTTTCTCTTTTTTTTTAAGATAAAAACTCCAAGTGGGTAATTCCGAGTGTTTATTCCAGTGGTTAACACTGTTATGGATTTCATAATTTATATAAATATATACATATCTATCTAAAATCCTCTAAACCCCAGTCTTATTCTCAGATTTAAAATAATAGATATTAAGAAAATAAAGGGCTTAAATTATTGGGTCATATCATCTCAATATTTATAACTCTAATTTCAACAGTTTTATTGAAAATATGTTAATTTATATTTTGAAAAAAATCAAAGGGGGAAATAAAAATCATCTTGCTCAAAACCTTTGCAAAGCATTTTGCTTTTTATATACCATGGTAACCTAATAAAGACACTGTCACTTGGCAGATGGTGTGGCATGTTAGCCTCAAAATAAAATACTAGATGCCAAAATTATTAACTCCAGCATGTTCAGAAATTTTTAAAAAATCAAAAATTAATTTTTAAAAACATTTTTCTCTTTCCTCATGTCACCCTGGAACAAAAAGTACTCAGCTTGTTAAAAAAAACCAAAACTCTCAGTACCTATTCAAAGGCTAGTTGCAAATATGCAAATACCAAGAAGCATTTGAAATATGGAACCTGGAAAAGATCACCTGAGCTAGCATTCTCAGTCCTATTTGAGACAATTTTGTCCAACACAGAGACTCTCCACTTTCACATTGTTTGAGCAGAACATCTCTTTTGGCTTGTTCTCACAGCTTTATCCCTGCCCGCCTCCCAATATATTGTTAGTGGGATAAAGACTTCCCTCAGCTCTGTACTCCTGAAATCTAAGCCTCTTGGCTATGAAATGGTGTAGTATGGGTATGGTTGGCTCTCCAGGCCATGATGAGCCCTGCTCAAAGTCAAGTCTTGTTTCTTTAGGAAATAATAGGGTTTTAGAGGAGGCTTCAGCACATTCACACTAGGTGGCAATGTGCCTATATCCCTGTTTTAGGGTGTAAAAGAAGATGTGTGGTACCATTTCCACTAAAATTTCTCATGCAGTCATGGAGGCTAACCTTGTTATATTGTAATTTTTTAGAATCTTCATTCAAAATTTAAATGATGTGAGTTCTTTCCACTCTCTTCCTTTTTTTCTCATCTTTCTAACAATCTCATTCAGTCCATCACTTTTTAACCTTGTCTGCATCAGTACAAGGGCTTCCCTTGTGTCTCAGATGGTAAAGAGCCTGCCTGCAATGTGGGAGACCTGGGTTTGATCCCTGGGTTGGGAAGATCCCCTGGAGGAGGGCGTGGCAACCCACTCCAGTATTCTGGAAAAATCCCATGGCGGGTCACAGTCCATGTGGTAGCAGAGTTGAACACAACTAAGTGACTAAGCACCACACATCAGGACAAAAGAAAGTGAGAGAGAAGTGCTTGTCAGCTTTCCTTGCTAAGTAATACAGAAACAAAGAAGCCTGTTTTATCTGGAGAGGGAAGGATTACATGTTTTTGCCCCATGTTGGCTGACTGTTTTTCAAAATATTGTCATGTAATTTCAGTGCCACCCAAAATGTCTACAAATGCAAACCTTTTTCTGCCCAAGAGATGGCATAACTCAGGTTCCCAGAAAGGAATTCTATGCTCCCGTGAGATAGACTCAAAGCCACTATCCTACTAAGCAGAAACCTCAAGGAGAACTTTCCAAATAAATGTGCCAATGATATGAATCTCCTCGGATATATATTTTTTTAATTTCCAGATTTAAAATCCAGTATGTCCTTTCCAAAATAGGAAACTTAGAAAATCTTAAAAATAATCTGGCAATATTTACTGGTCTTTCCTTCCACCACTGGCATTCACTTTCCTTTCTATCATGTAAGTAGATGAAAGCCTCTATCAGAAATCAGGCAGACACTTGTGAACTGTGAGTTTGCTATGTAATACTGAAGCTCTACTACTCTTTTTGATGTCTTTATACGTTTCACCAGTCCCTACTGGCCATCGGAAGAGCCAGGAACAGATGCACTTACAATAAGCACACTTACTGGGCCAGGGATTCTTTTAGTCAGCAAACATTTGTTGAGTGACTACCAAGTACCAGACATTATTCTAGACATCGGGATATAGTGGTGAACAAGAAAGGTCCAGATGAAGGCAACCTCAAAATTCTCGATGGCTAGGAATAAAGATGATATATGTATCATATATATTTATGGCCTACTTTATTCTGTATGTATGCATTTGTGTGTATATACATACATATATCAATATATGTGTATATACTTGTGTATATATACATACCTACAGAATAAAGTAAGTCATTTCCTAAATTTTAAAATACTCTCTCCTGCCAGCTTGCCATTTTTGGCTGAAATTTCCATCATGGAATTGATTTCTTTGATCGAATTGATTCTCTGTATTTAAAGAATATCTCATCCTAGGAGCTATAATTGGGGGCAGGATCTGTTGTTCACTCTATGATGTAAAAATGGAGAGTTGTTTTCCTTGTCTTTTTTTTTTGTAATAAGAGAGTTGCTACGTGATCTAAGCTCAACCTCTAAGCTAACCTCTGATGTGTTTGCTCTGGCTTTGATTTGGGAGCTAGTGAGTTAAATTAACTAGGACCACACAGAACCCATTCTGGGTGTGGAAGGTGTAAAAAGAGCAGCAACATTATCCTTTTACGGGCATCCATGTACTAATGACAGCTTCCTACTTTGATGCTGGAGGCATCGGTGGTAAAGCTTCAATGTCCAGCTTTAGCAGCAATAGCTAAGGCACCCTCGCTTGTCTTCTGTTTGCCATGATTTTGGCAGTGGTTCTAGTGTACAGGAGAGACTCCTTGCAGTATTTTATCCATATATCCATTCCTCCTCAGCATACAGCTGGACTCCATCTTTCAGTCTCCTTTCTGAGCTAGGTGTAACCTTATTACTAAGTTTTGGCTCACAGTTAAAGTGAAAGTTGCTCAGTCATGTCCAACTCTTTGCGACAGCATGGACTGTCCAGGCCAGAATACTGGAGTGGGTATCTGCTCCCTTTCTGCAGGGGATTTTCCCAATCCAGGGATCAAATAAAAGGTTGCTGTCAAAAGAAAGATGCTACTTCCGAGGTGAATCCATGAAACCTCCCACCAGATCCTTTATAATCTCTCTGCTTCCATCTGTTAACTGACTGACAATGCCCAGAATAACCTCGGCATAACCAGAATAACCAGATTATCACATGTTGAATATGGCACAGCCTCCATCAGCCTGGGTCCCCAGATGACTGCAGGGAGTAGATTTTAGCAAATATGAAGTTTCTATTATATTATGCCATTATGATAGTAGGATTTATCTTTATAGCAACTAAATTTTCCTAACTAATGTACACATTTGTACCAGAGTGTAGTGTTTCCATAACAAAAATCTAAATTCATGATTTGGGGTAAGCAATGAGGATGTGAGTGGCAAGGAAACTCACTTTGGAGGCTGGAAAGATAAAGATCTATGTTATACAGTAGAAAAAGCTTTGATAAAACTGTTTCTTGATATAAGTCAGAAGACAAGTCATGTGTATGCTGATTCTTTAGCTCTAGGGGAAAGGGTTGGAAAGCAGAATGTTAGTAGCAATTTGCAAAAGAGTGGATGAACTCAGGCAAGAATTGGCTTGCTTTCAAACGAAAATGAAACTGAATGTCAGAAACTAGAGGTGTTGAAAAGTTGGAAAAATTGACTGCTTCCAAAATTCAAACAGTAAGAAATCAGACTGAATAAGACTCAGCCCTGCAGCTAAGATCCAATCAAGGGTGTGGTCTTCCTATCTAAGCTTGATGGCCTCAGGCGGTAGATGGAAAGAGTCATAAGCACTGGGAAGCAAAACCATAAATCAGGCTTGAGAATTATGACCAGGAAAGAACTTTGGGTACAGTTACTCACACATGAAACTGATTGGAAGCAAACAGATTAGAAGTCTACTAGGTTTTTGATGGAATTATACTGCCAAAGAAACCATGAACTTGGACTAAAATAAGCCTTTGAGTATCAAAATAAATTTTGCACCTCTAAATTTATTAGCAATGTATGAGCTTTGAAAGCTACGTAGCCTCCAAGGAGGATATACTTTCTTCCAAATTCATCAGAAGTGGCCAAAGAGGGAGAGAACAGAGAAGAAACTTACCGATGGTGGAGCAAGGAGTCATGAAGAACAATGGATGAGAGCGTTTCTCTCAGGAAGCAGATCTAGAGTTTATTCTAGAAGCTTTCCTTACTCATTCCTAGGGGTAGGGTTTTCAGGAAGTCTGCCCATTAGCATTCAACATCTTTATGTACCAGTGATCACTGACTATCTTCTCTTTTCCACAAGGGTGGGTTTGCTACAATTATTTTTGTTCTTGTTCTATCATTGTATATCAGATGCTTTGGTAGGAGGCAGTAGGTAATTTGTTCTTCTAGGAAGAGGAAGCTGAACCATGATGAGCCATGAGCCTGAACCTGATGGAAAATACTAAGCATCCTTAGAGAATCTGAGCTTTGAGCAAATTCAGTGACAGTTCATGGCAAATAGATGGGGAAACAATGGAGACAGTGACAAACTTTATTTTTTGGGGCTCCAAAATCACTATGGACAGTAATCAAGCCATGAAATTAAAAGATACTTGCTCCTTGGAAGAAAAGCTATGGCAAACCTAGACAGTGTATTAAAAAGCAGAGACATTATTTTTCTGACAAAGGTCTGTATAGTTAAAGCTATGGTTTTTCCAGTGGTCAGGTATGGATGTGAGAGTTGGACCATAAAGAAGGCTGAGCACCAAAGAACTGATGCTTTTGAACTGTGGTGTTGGAGAAGACTCTTGAAAGTCCCTTGGATTGCAAGGAGATCCGATCAGTCTATCCTAAAGAAAATCAGTCCTCAATATTCATTGGAAGGACTAATACTGAAACTGAAGCTCCAATACTTTGGCCACCTGATGTGAAGAGCCAACTCTTTGGAAAAAACCCTCATGCTGGGAAAGATTGAGAGCAGGAGGAGAAGGAGGCAACAGAGGATGAGATGGTTGGTTGGATGACATCACTGACTCAATGGACATGAGTTTGAGCAAACGCCAAGAGATCGTGAAGGACAGGGAAGCCTGGTGTGCTGCATTCCATGGGGTCGCAAAGAGTTGGACACAGCTGAGCAACTGAACAAAAACAACAGCGACAGTATTTGAAGTTACCTTTCTCAGGGAGGAGAGGATTGTATTCTCTTTGTGGGAAGAAGCATGGCATATATATTTGGTGATAAGAAGATGGGCTGGAACAGAGATCGACTAGCTGTTCCTCTTTCTCCCTGGGCCCCAGCTGGACTATATTCCCTGACCTCTCTTACTGTTAAGGGGGCTTCCCAGGTGGCTCAGTGGTAAAGAATCCACTTGGCAATGCAGAAGTCACAGGAGATGCCAGTTGGATCCCAGGATCAGGAAGATACCCTGAAGGAGGAAATGGCAACGCACTCCAATATTCATGCCTGGAGAATCCCATGAACAGAGAAGCCTGGCGGGCTACAGTTCATGGGGTTGCAGAATCAGACACGACTAAGCTCACACACACTTACAGTTAAGTTTGGTCATGTGACTGAGTTCTGACCACTAATATGAGAGCAAAAGTGATGGATGCTGCTTCCAGTCTTGGCCTATAAAAACTTCACACATGGATCTCCATTCCTTCTTTTCTCCCATTTGCTGGCAAAATGTTGAAGCTCAAGGTGATCTTGAGAGTCAGGTGTGGAAATTATTAGGGCTCTCATCAACTCAAATTCCTTAGTGATCACATGGAGCGAGGCCTCATCTTCTTTCCTTCAAACATCAACTGAAATTTGCATGAGAAATATAGCATCTTGTCTTAAACCATTGAAATTTTACAGTTTCTCTATTAATAATGACAGTCTGTCAGTATTGTAACTGATACACCAGTTGCTGCCTTATCGTTTTTCCTGCACATTTTCTAAGCCTGGTGTGGTCTTGGCCATCCTGTGAGCCTCTGAATATCCTTCCAATTTATTTTTTGTTTGTCACTCAGAATTGATTTTTCTTGTTTGCAACTAAAATCTTTGATTGGTAGATTAGTGAAAAGTTAAATAGTGGCCTTTGCAAAATGGCTGACACCTAACCATTTGACAAATGTTAAATTTCCCTTTGGTTTAACTGGAAAGATCAGTTTAAAGCTTCTATTTTGTGAGTCAATATTAGAACCTATAACAGAGTCAGATAATATCTCAATGAAATAAAATTGTCTCTGATCCACTGACCAGCTGTTTAGCAATGCTTTGAGGAAAATGTTATATGTTATTGGTAAATTGTGATGAGATGGGGAGAGGAAGTCTCCAGTGTTGCTGGGTTGGGGAAGACCTGATGACTATTTAATCAGGAGCATGCCCCTGCTCAACTCAGGGGCTGAACTCAGGTTGGAAAGAACATGAAAAGGAATCAGACGAAAAGCAACTTTGTCCACTTAGTTTTTCCCAAGAGGATCATTAATTATAAATAACATATAAAATCCTGATAGTGCATAATAAAAATTCAGAGCCTTCTCAAGATGGGAAGTGACAAGTGTTACCTGAAAATGAAACTTGATACCCAGAAACCACACTAGGATGTAGAACATTTACAAAGGAAAAGAAAAAGCCCTCAGTTCCTATGGTGTAAGTTTGTCTGCACAGGAAAATTTTAATAAGAAAAATACGCCTGAAGGTAGGTAGAATTATACATTTATGGTTATATTTCAGACCATATGGTTTAGTTAGTTTCACTCCTGGTTGCAAGGAATAGCCAATTACATTAGTTCAAGTAATTAAGGCTTATTATAAAGATTCACATGATAATTATGGATATGGAATTTTCCAGAAATCCAAGAATAAGAGCCACAGAAGCTAAATTTCATAGATCTAGAACTATGAGATCATTCAGAATCTTAGTTTATCTCTAAAGACCTCTGAAACCTGATTCTGTATATCTTTCTAATTCTAAACCATGAACATATTTCAGCTACTTTTTATATCTTCCTTGCCATCAACTATGACTGATTTATTCCATATTTCTTTGTCCTCTCCCTAGGGTATAGTTTTCTTCTTCAGGGCTCAATATCATGGCTTGAGTTCCAGCCATCACATCCAAGATTCAGAGATCAGGACACAGGAGGAAATAAAAAAGAAAAAGGCAAAAAGAATGTTCCAACCGTCATTGTAAATTCCTGGACACTACTATATAATACTTTTGTTTATATTGTCTTCATCAGAATTTATTTATGGGAGGTTGACAAGTCTAATATTAATATTAGATGATCATGAATCCAACAAAAATCAGATTTTTTATTCATGTAGAAAAAGAACATAATTGATTTTAAGAGGTGAGGAAACAAATGAGAATCGAAGAGGGAATAACAGCCCTTAGAATTGTAGTTTATTTTATTTAACAAACACTGAAGTAGTACGAAGAGTTGACTCATTGGAAAAGACTCTAATGCTGGGAGGGATTGGGGGCAGGAGGAGAAGGGGACGACAGAGGATGAGATGGCTGGATGGCATCACCGACTCGATGGACGTGAGTTTGAGTGAGCTCTGGGAGTTGGTGATGGACAGGGAGGCCTGGCGTGCTGCGATTCATGGGGTCGCAGAGTCGGACACGACTGAGCGACTGAACTGAACTGAACTGAAGTAGTACTTATTAGGTTTCAGGCACTCTTCCAAAATGCTTTACAAATATCAACTCTTTCAATCCTCATGGCAACCCTATGAAGTAGATGCTGTATTATCTCTGCTTTACAGATGATGAGACTAAGACACAAAGAAGTTAAATAACATGCCCAAGTCACCTGTTAGATAGCAAAACCTGGCTTTAAACCAAGTCAGTCTGACTCAAGTACTTCCACAAACTTGGGATTAATAGAAGGATGCTACTAGCAATATGCTGGTAAATATTTAACAACTGGCTCTCTGATGGGGAAAAATCCCTGATTTATAGTGTTGGCTGTTATCCATGGTGCAAATACTCTCATCGTAGATAAACAACCTCAAGAACATAGATAATAGCAAAATGTAGCCAAATAATTAGGAAGTGGTGAGCTTTGGTATTTATTAATGTTTTCTTTTTAATGTAATTGATTTAATTGTAAGCTTTATCACTTAATTTTTTAACACTGGCTATGTTTAATCATAGGTTCACAAATTTTGTGAAAATCTAATAACTGGCTCTTATGAGCAAGTGCAAGTCACCTTCAGCACAGTTTTGCACTGAAGATTGTAGTGATAGAAAGTCAGGAGTCAGAGAAAACAAAGAGGATAACAAAGAGAAAAAAAAAAGAGAGGGTGTGGATATTCCTGAGTCCTCAGGTAGATGCTGCTCTTGCCCTACTAGAGGCATCCATCCATCCCGATGCAGCCATTTGGACGCAGAGCAGCTTCCACTTTCTTGAATGCAAGATCTCTTCTCTGCTCTGCGGCCTCGAATACTTAGTTCATCCTGATTCAGACTTAGAGCACAGATGCACACAGAAAATTACAAATCTAAAGTCTAGTCTCATTAATTTTCTTATCTTTTCTGTTGGTATAGGGAGTATCAGTTTTAAAGATAACCCAGTCTTTGGGACTAGTTTTTTGTTAGAGTTCTGTTATCTTGGACACCTTGCAAATGTCAGCAGTTTTTACCAGACCTCTGATCCTGAAAAAATGTTGATTAGTGATAAGTAAAAAGTAATGTACTATGATTCTTGGAGATGTCTGTTTCCATTTTGACAGTTTATAAAAATGAGCAAAAATTTTAAGATGCTATTCATTTAGAAATGTAAACATCCCTGACCTTCTATTACTTATCACAAAGTCACTGTTAAATGAAGACAAAAATAGGTTTTAGTGAACACATATTACTGGATATTAGCAATTTTCAAAGATAGTTATGAGTACTGGTTCTTAGACTCTCTTGGTCTCAACAATATCCATATTTATGATCTACCTGTTGTTGTTGTCAAGTCACTAAGTCATGTCCAACTCTTTGTGACCCCATGGACTGCAAGATGCTAGGCTTCCCTGCCCTTCACTATCTTCCAGAGCTTGCTCAAATTCATGTCCATTGAGTTGGTGATGCTATCCAACAATTTAATCCTCTGTCACCTCCTTCTCCTCCTGCCTTCAATCTTTCCTTGCATCAGGGTCTTTTCCAATGAGTCAGTTCTTCACATCAGGGAGCCAAAGTATTGGAGCTTCAACTTTAGCATCAGTCCTTCCAATGAATATTCAGGGTTGATTTCCTTTAGGATTGACTGGTTTGATCTCCTTGTAGTCCAAGGGTCTCTCAAGAGTCTTCTCCAACACCACAGTTCAAAAGCATCAATTCTTTGGTGCTCAGCCTTCTTTATGGTCCAACTCTCACATCGTACAGGACTACTGGGAAAATCATAGCTTTGACTATCGGGACCTTTGTCAGCAAAGTGATGCCTCTGCTTTTTAATACTCTGTCTGGGTTTCTAATAGCCTTCTTTCCAAGGAATGATAGAAGGATTAGTTCAGTTCAGTTGCTCAGTTGTGTCCGACTCTTTGCAACCCCATGGACTGCAGCAGGCCAGGCTTCCCTGTCCATCACCAACACCCAGAGCTTGCTCAAACTCTTGTTCATTGAGTCAGTGATGCCATCCAACCATCTCATCCTCTGTCATCCCCTTCTCCAACTGCCCTCAATCCTTCCCGGTATCAGGGTCTTTTCCAATGAGTCAATTCTTTGCATGAGGGGGAGTTTCAGCTTCAGCATCAGTCCTTCCAATGAATATTGAGGACTGATTTCCTTTAGGATTGACTAGTTTGATCTCCTTGCAATCCAAGGGACTCTCAAGAGTCTTCTCCAACACTACAGTTCAAAAACATCAATTCATCGGTGCTCAGTTTTCTTTATAGTCCAACTCTCACTTCCATACATGACCACTGGAAAAACCATAGCTTTGACTAGATGTACTTTTGTACTGGGTCTCAAATTTTATCCCTCCTTGTGATCTTGGTTTCTGTTGGTGGCCTTTCCCAAAGCTCCTAGACTGCTGTGGTGGTCAGCCTCCATAATGTCCCCCCAAAAACCCCTCCTGGTACTTATGGTTTGTATAATTCCCTCTTACATTGTGTCAGAGTTGATCTGTGACCAGTAGAATATAGCAGAAGTGATGGTAAGACATTTTCTGCTGTTAGGTTATAAAAATACTCTAGCTCCTGGTTCTCCCTCAGATCACTGATTCTGGGGGAGGATGGCAGCCTGAGGAAGAGGTCCACATGTGAGGAATTGATGCCAACAGCCCTGTGAGTAAGCTTTCTTGGGAGAGGATCCTTCAGCCCCAGTCAAGCCCTCAGATGAGTTCTGCACTGGCTGACATCTTAACAGCAATCTCATTATCATGTCTGAGCCTAAATTACCCAGCTAAGCCACTCCTTCATTTTTTTACTCTCAGAATCTATATGAAATAATAAATATTTGCTATTTTAAGTTGTCAAGTTTGGGGTGATTTGTTATGTAGCAGTAAATAAGTAATGTAGGGGCTTAGGTTATCTTTCCCTGCATGTGTGTGTGTGTGTGTGTGTTAGTCACTTAGTCATGTCTGACTCTTTGCTGTAGCCCACCAGCCCCCTCTGTCCATGGGATTCTCCAGGCAAGAATACTGGAGTGGGTTGCCATTCCTTTTTCCTAGGGATCCTCTCGACCCAGGGATCAAGCCTGGTCTCCTGCACTTAAGGAAGATTCTTTATGGTCTCAGCCACCAGAGAAGCCCATCTTTCCTTATGGTCCCAGATAATTTATTACCAAGATTGCAATCACTCATTCATGGGTCTGACTCCTCCCTGAACCTTTTCTGCTTTGAGGAAAGGAATTTGGTTGACTAATGAATCTCTATACCTGGAATAGTGCTTCACACAGTAGGTCTCAATAAATGTCATGGAAGAAATGAACAATATGAAATGAGATAATGGACATGGTTTCAGACCACACCAGGATTACTGCTAGCTAAAGAGTGAGTCAGCACAGGGCAAGTTGGGTTATTCTCTTGAAGTGTGCGAAATTCACGCTGAACATTCATTTCCTTTCTTCTGTTTTCACTAGCCTCCCTACCATCCTCCCATACAACTCACAAGTCAAGTTCTATCTTTTGTCACCAGTCAGAGATCTTGGAGTGGTAATCTGGGGTCTAAGGAAGGAGCAGGATTCAGGAAAAAATTACTGCCATAGTGGGTTTCTCCCAACTCTAAGTGAGAAGGAAGAGTGTCTGCAATTCTCCAGACTTGGTAGACTCTACCTGGAGGTGACTGCTCAGGATATGGGATATAGCATGAAACTAGACCCAGGGACAAGACAGAAGTAAGGGTGGGACATGCGGCTTTTAGATTTTATTTTTAATTTAGGAACTTTTAAAATCGCTTGTTAAGAAGAGGCGTAAAGTTCAGTTGCTGCTCCAAGTGGTGTGGTGTCTGGTTACAAATGTTCTAGGACTGGCACTTCTATTTCAAGACCCAGCGCTGCTCACTCTAGGACAGCCATGCCACAGACCACCCCTCCCCTTTCCCTTAGACCATACCTCTCTAACTGGCAGAGTACACGTGGCGGGAGGTTCTCAAAGAGCCCCTGAATGGCTCTGAACAGCCGACTATCATCAAGGCAGTACTTCTCAGAATCTGTCGATAAAGTCTCAAGGAAACATTATGAAAATTCCAAAAAGCCTTTATTTCGAAAGGACTAAATCTCCAGTGGAGTGCGTGATAACAGAGATCCCATGTTAAGGCGGGTGGAACCTTCTCGGTTTGCTGAAAAACCACATCATCTGGGGAAAACACAATCAGGCACATTTAAATACCTTCTACTTTATCTTTTCACATACTCAAGAATGTGGGGGAAAAGATGATCCATTTTGTTATCATTTCCCATGTAGAACTTTTTTGGGGAGAAATATAAAGCATTCAGCTTGGTATTGTGTGCAGAGTCCTGAGCATGGAGCTGGATGGTTTGATTTAAAATCTTTCATCTGTTATTTCTAATTGTTTAACCACAGGCAGTTAGCTTTTCTGAATCGCAGTTTTTTTAACCTGCAAAGTGAAAACACTAGTAATTACCCCCAGCACTCACTAAAAACATGTTAGCTGAATCTGAATAGGTTTCTCAAGGCCAAAAGAAATAAAAAAACTGCAAGTGGAACTTGGAAATGCTTGATTAAATCTAAGGCCTGGAGAAAAAAGTAAATCATAGGATGCCTACCCACTTAGGATGTTGTGCAGCTATTTCCAAACGTAATTTATTATCATTGCAGGACGCATAAAAACAGCATGACCCACGAGAGCCACAAAATGGTACTTCCATTGACCATGTCAAGCTCAGTCTTTTGTTTCTACAATTTCAAAAGAATATTAATAAAATTGAGAATATGTTGGTAAAAGCCACTAAAATAGAGACAGCATTGCAAATGTCTTGCCAGAGTTAATAGGCCTAAAATCCTATTTGGTCCAAGAGTCTGAGCGTCTACTGTTTCCAATCTTACAGAAGTACTGTTCACTTCTGTCTACTTGGCAACTACTATTATCATTAGGAAAAATACCTCTATGTCGAATGCACACAGGCCCTCTCAGAAGTCTAAAAAGGCCCATGCCATGTCCAGGTTTCAAAATGGCTAGACATCATTCTAAAAATGAAGATACGTGGAAGCCTAATTGGATATCAGCTGGCAAAAATAATTGTTTGCCTTCTGGGCCCCCTGTCCTTTTTATTTTTCTCAAATAAAGAGGTGACTTGATAATTTTACTGCTGGGTGCCTCTGTTTCCTCATCTGTAAAATGGGGTTTTCATCTTCTAGGACAGTTAAGAGAGTTAAATGAATTGATTTATATAAACACTCAAAGTGTGACTGCTATATATATATATATATATATATATATAGTACATGCTACATAAATGAGAGCTGTTATTCTAATGATCACTATTAATTTGTAACAGAAATGGCTTTTATGCAAATATTAGGGATGATTTTAAACACCTTCTCATCCACTAAACTCCAAAATATTTACAAGGATATAAATACTATGTCCCCTTTGATCCTGGCCCCCCAACGCTAAATGTTTCTCTGGAGGCCTTCTCTTATCAGCCTTGTATAGCTCTCCCTACACACTGCCAGGTAAGTAAAATCAGGTGGTCTTTCCATTCATTATCGATTGCTGAGTAATAAGTTACCATGAAGTTACTGGCTTGAAAGAATACTTATTATCCCACAGTTCATGTGGGCAGGACTCTGAGCACAGCTTGCATTGATCCTCTGCTTAGGGTCCCCCCAGGCTGCAATCAAGTCTCACGGGAAGGCTTGACCAGGGAAGAATCTGCTTCCAAGCTCATTTAGGTTGTTGACAGAATTCACTTTCCCAAATTGTAGGACTGAGGGCCCTAGTTTCTTGCTGACTGTTGCCTGGAGACTGCCCTCAAGTCCTCAAGGGCACCCATGTTTTTTTTCAACATCGACTTCACTCAACGAGCAAGATGAGTCTCTGGGCCCATGATCACTAGGTAGCTGGGGTCTCATAAGACATGACGTGGTCATGTGAATGACATCCCACCAGCTTAACTGTATTCTGTTGGTGAGAAGACAGTCACAGGCCCTGCCTGCACTCAAAGGGAGTTGATTATACACAGCGTGGACGTGAGGAGGCCACCTCAGAGGTTTTCCATCACTGCCACAGAGAAGAAAGGCTGTGCCCAACTTCCATTTAGATTCTCCAGTTCATTTTCTGTTCCGACCACAGAGGTCAGGCAAGGTTTTATAGTCTGTTAATTAGAGGGATGAAACATAGGGAAGGCGAGGGAAAGTAGAAAGAATTGAGTTTAAGAAAAGGTCAAAGAAGAGACAGTTACTCTCTCCATGTAAACTGTGGAAGCGATGATGACAATGTCCAAAAACAACTCCTTAAATTCCCAGAGTCCCTCCAAGATGGCTTTGGGGAAGACAGTCTGAGCAGGCGGGTACCTGAAGTATTCGAAGTCCAGGCCTAATTTAGCCATCCTTGGACCTACAGATTGGAATCATAAGAATGGAAATTGGCCCATGACCATGAACAAAACTATTTGCCATGTGGATTAATGAGAAGATACCTTTGACTTCCTTTAAATCCTTAAAGGATTATTTTCAAGATGGTGTGTGTGTGTGTGTGTGTGTGTGTGTGTGTGTATGTGTGTGTGTATGTGTGTGTGTGTGTTAAGTTGCTTCAGTTGTGTTGGACTCTTTGTGACGATATGGACCGTAGCCTGCCAGGTTCCTCTGTCCATGGGATTCCCTAGGTAAGAATACTGGAGTCGGTTGCCATGTCCCTCTTCAGGGGATCTTCCCAACCCAGGAATCAAACCCGAGTCTCTTACGTCTCCTGCATTGGTAGGAGGTTTTACCACTAGTGCCAACTGGGAAGCCCTATTATCAAGATATCACCCAATTATTCTCTATATTTTCTGAGAAGGGAATAGGGAGAAATGGGCTCAAATTTCAGCAAGAAATTTGTGTAGATCTAAGGGAAAAGGTCTTAACAGTAATGATGATTAATCACTGAAAACAGGCTATAAAAAATGCTATAAAATATCTGTCCTCTGAGTTGAAAAAAATAGGCTAGACACCTATCTAGATGGTGGTCCAAATTCAGTGAAGGAGATGGTCCAGACCTTTCCTTATGCACATAGTAACACCTCAAAAATAAACACTTCGTAATGCCTTAGTCATTACAGGATGCTATAAACTAGACTGAGTGGCTTATAAAGAACAGAAATTTATTTCTCAGTTTTGAAGGCTTGGAAGTCCAAGACCAAGGTGTTGGCAGATTCGGTGTCTGGTTAGAGCTTGATTCTTAGCTCACAGTGGCTGCCTTCTCCTTGTGTCCTCACAGGGCTAAGGGGCAAGAGAGCTTCTGGAGTCTCTTTTTTAAGGGCACTAATCTCCCTCAAGTGGGCTCCACCTTCACGACCTAATCATCTCCCAATGGCCATACCTCCTAACACCATCACATCGGAGGTTAGGTTTCAACATGTGAATTTACAGGGAAACATTTAGTCTACAGCAATTAAATATAATGAAAATGGTTTGTTGTTGGTGATGATCAATCCACTAGCAGTATTTTTAAAACTGAGATCCTTGGACAACCTGTGTCAATTTCACCTGAAGTATTGTTTAAAAAGCCAATTCCCAGGTTCATCTGTGGATGTAATGGATTAAAAATCTCTTGAGGTGGAGCCTGGGCATTGGCTTTTTTGACAAGTACCCCAGGAAGTGTTCATACAAATTGAAGCTTGTGAACCGGTGTAAATGAAATACAATTCATATCTGAACTTGAATTCCTTCATTCCAATCTTCCAATCTCATCCTTATACTACCACCCCCAACCCTAAATTTCAAATGCACAAGTATTGTCTCCTTTGAGCAGCCAGAAAGCACCCTGGATCCCCCTGACTTCCATCCCAGATACGGTCAAGCAACCAGACTACATGGATATATTCAATGCTGCTGCCACGCTGGTTCCCCAGGGAAATTACATAATAGGTTTCTGGCACATGTCACAGTTACTAGAGTTACAAACGAACCTCCATCCCATCTCTCTAGGAGACCTACGTTCTGAGCAAAACCACAACAATATGCCTGCTGCCTAGACCTCAGGGTGGGGAGTAGGGGCATGCTTGGAAAAGTGTGTGTGGTTTGCTGCGTGGAAACAGGGTACACCGTCCTACCCACTGCAGAGCTGTAGTCTGAAGTGTGTCTCTACAGACTCTACTTGAATTTTTGCAGGACCCTATTAGGGTCCCCAGGAGAGTGCTCATATGAAGTCCAAGAAATCTGAGGAAAATGTGGAGCTTACATGATGGACTAATTTCATTTCAATAAAATTCCCATATTACATTCAATGCGCCTGGCTTTATTAAGTTTTGTCATAAACGCTGGGAACACTTCCAAATTTAGGCTTGCACAATTATTTTTATTGGTGCGTTAACTAAAAATGGTATATGCATAAGTCAGAGTGTACATTTGACTTCATCTGGGGAGCTGAAATGAGCTTTAGTTTGATTTATAGTTATTTTACCCCTGTAAATGAGATACAGGAAATCGGGGTTAGAGTTTCTGATCACAGCATTCCTAAACCCTCTGCCGGTTCCATCCACAGCTCTGCTATGTATCTAATGAATTTAAATTCCAAATGTCTATCGGCAACCCACAAAGTCACCAAACAAAGAGGCTGGCTTGTTTTCAGACCCAGAGCCATCCAAACTGGTCCAAAAAAATAGAGGTTTGTTGCACTAAAGTGAGACTGGGGAGCTCTCGGTGCTTTGAAAGTTTTTAATTGCTATGGAAAAAATCCTTTCAAAGATTTTTCCCTTAACTTGGGCCCCTTGGAAACTTTTCATAGGGGAACTGTAAAATATTTATACAGCTAGCAGCACTGTTGAAAAAAAAAAAAAGCAAGCAAGAAAGAAACAGTGCTGAATGAGCAGCAGACTTGAAGTGAGCCCTGCAGATTCAGGGCGTCCAGGGAGGGGAGGTTCCTGGGATTTCAACCCCCTGGGAAATAGAATTAATCCCTTCCAGTTAGGCCCACAGACAGGGTCGACAGGAGAAGGCCCTCTGTTTAGTTTAAAGCTCTGCCAGTGCCATTTTGAAACGTTTTGTCTTGAAACAAGGAGCCCCACATTCTCATTTTGCACCCAGTCCTGCACATGTCCGGGCTGGTCCGGCTCATGGAACTCCCCCAGGACTTCTGTTTTCAGGCATGTCAGTATGGTTGTCCCTTCTCTTTTCTGTTGGCTTCTTTCTTGCTTTTCCTTTTCTGCAGGAATCTGTGATTCGGACCCGCCCCCACGCCCGTCCTCAGTGGCATCAGCCCCACTTCCCATTGGTTCGTCAGGCTGGCATACATTCTGCCTGCGCCTCTTTGTGACCCCAGGGCATAGGAGGTGAACCATCCATATTGAGAGTTTCTAAAAAACATGGCATGGTCTTTGTGACTAGACCAAAAACTGGAGAATTTTAGAGTTGAAAGGAACTGTGGTGATCTCATTTTATAGAGTAAATTTAGTCCTGGAGAGAGGAAGGAAATTAGCCAAGGCTACTTTGTTTGTGAATATCAGGTTAGGGACATGGCTAGCTCATTCTACAACATCTGTAAAAAGGGGTTAGCATGGACAGAGTCTCCAAACAGCCCCCAAACTCCTGACAACTTCTGCTTCAGTATTTTCTCAACACTTTAATCAACAATGACATGATTAAAGAGAAGGCTGAAGAGATAATCACTTTCTTCACATCAACCTCTCAAATAATTTTACTTCCTCCCCCACACACTTTATCTCTTACTGGTGAGGATATTTCATAGTTAAAAAAAAAAAAGCCAACAGATGTAAATTGCATGACCTTTTCATGGCTCCAGCCTACCCATCAGTGCTGACAACCAAGTAACCAATGGAAAAGGAACAGAAGAATCCAAGAGCTCAAAAAAATCCACAAAGTAGATAATTAACATGAGAGAAATCAAGATTTGGCTACATTACAGTAGCTAAAGTACTAAGGGGCAAGATGAGCTATGGTCCTGAAAGTTTCTAACAGAGGAGAATGGGTTACAGAATTACCACAATCTCGTCCATCAGAAGGAACTCTCTTGTCTCAAGGCTGACTTAATTGCCATAATTCAATTAACATACTTCCACTAATTATATATAAGCTTTTAAATGACAGTTCAACAGTAGCACCACTGAGAGTAAGCCATTTTTTTTTCATTTTTAACTTAATCTTAAATTAATTATAAGTAAATTGCATTGATTTCTTTTTCACATCCTGCCTTTAACTGTTTTGTTGCAGAACTAGCACGTAATTTAAAACCTCTGGGTCTTACATAAGAGGCATTTAATACCACGTGAAATGATTCTGGTATTCATAAATATAGAGAGGCAAGCTTTTCCTTCCTTCCTTTCTCCCTCCCTCCCTTCCTTTTTCTCTATAGATGACAGTTCTAACCAAATGCTAAATGAGATAATAACAATCACACCAATGGAAAGAGCATTTACTTAGCAAATTCTTGACCTAGAAACAGTATTTTATACATGTCAAGAAATATTTGTTAAATTAATATCAATTACTTTGGCCACCTCATGCGAAGGGTTGACTCATTGGAAAAGACTCTGATGCTGGGAGGGATTGGGGGCAGGAGGAGAAGGGGACGACAGAGGATGAGATGGCTGGATGGCATCACTGACTCGATGGATGTGAGTCTGGGTGAACTCCGGGAGTTGGTGATGGACAGGGAGGCCTGGCGTGCTGCGATTCATGGGGTTGCAAAGAGTCAGACACGACTGAGCAACTAATCTGATCTGATCTGATCTGATTGGATAAGATGCTTTGGGCATGATAGAAAAAAGCTGAAAAGGCATCAAATCCCTAGTTCCCGATCTCAAAAGCATAAACATTCTTTCGGGGAACAATATGTAAGTATATGAACATGACAGGTCGCTCAAAACCTAGTTGGAAATTCATACACCAAAGGAGTCCATAGCATATAGTATATAATCAAAATATAAAAGGAATGCATTGGATGCTAAGAGGAATACCTAGTATACAATATAAAAATGGTAAATCAGATGATCTTTTCCACTGAGGAAGATAAGAAGATGGGTTATCAATATGAGTTATCATATCTACATACAAATGAGAGATGACAAATGCAAATTACTTGCTAGAAATCAGTGGACAGTGGATGTATCACAGCTAGAGACATTTTAACAAAGCAAAGAATGCCATACTAGGATTGCTGCCGCTGCTGCTGCTGCTGCTGCTAAGTCGCTTCAGGCGTGTCTGACTCTGTGCGACCCCATGGACGGCAGCCCAACAGGCTCCCGTACCCCTGGGATTCTCCAGGCAAGAACACTGGAGTGGGTTCATTTCCTTCTCCAATGCATGAAAGTGAAAAGTGAAAGTGAAGTCGCTCAGTCGTGTCCGACTCTTCTCGACCCCATGGACTGCAGCCCACCAGGCTCCTCCATCCATGGGATTTACTGGAGTGGGGTACCATCGCCTTCTCCAATACTAGGATTGAGCAGGTGCTAATTTGAGCAGAAGCACAGATTCATTCCTTAAAAATAATTTTTATCAGAGTTTAGTTGCCTCACAATGTTGTATTCGTTTTTACTGCACAAAAGAGTGAATTAGCTATACGTATACATATATTCCCTCTTTAGATTCACTTTTTAAAAAAATATTTTTTATTGAAGTATAATTTGATTTACAATGCTGTGTTAGTTTCAGGCTTACAGTAAAGTGATTCAGTTATATATATGTGTGTGTGCGTGTGTGTGTATATATATACATATATATGTATACCTTATATATAGTTTTGGGCTTCCTTGATGGCTCAGGCAATAAAGAATCCACCTTCAGTGCGGGAGACCTGGGTTTGATCCCTGGGTTGGGAAGATCCTCTGGAGAAGGGAATAGCAACCCACTCCAGTATTCTTGCTCGGCGAATCCCATGAACAGAAGAGCTTGGTGGGCTACAATCCATAGTGTTGCAAACAGTCAGATATAACTGAGTGACTAACACTAGATATAGTTCTAGCACAGATTCCTTGTGAGATACCTTTAGAGTTGACTTCCAACAAAAGTATATATTCTTTACACCAAACTATACTCTGTTTTGTATATTTTCATGATTTTTGATTGAATAAAAAATATAGATATGTCAGAATTTTTAGATATTTAAGACTTCAAAGACAATTAATTACAGAAGAATTCAAAGAAATATTTTTTTCTTAAAGGTTATTTGTTCCACTTTTCTATCTACCATTTTATTTTATTCAGATCAAAATTTTCTCTTGTGCATTTTCAACTTAATAATGTTACAAGAAGTATGGAAAGTACAGGAAAACTCACATACCCAGTAATGAGATCAGATAAACTGGCTGATGTCAGCTCAGTAGGTTGAAAAAACAAGAGACATTCTTAAACTGAGGTAGCTACTATGTTATGCAAGGTTTTAATAGCAAAGGAAACGTTGGTCCAAGAGGATGAGCCTAACCCCTGTCAGGTCAGACTAACCATCACTTCCTTGTGGAAACTGCCACCTCTTCCCCATTCAGACATGAGGTCTCTTTTCCTTACAGGACACCAAGCACTTGAACTTGATTAATTATTAGCAATCATTGACTGCTAGCTCTTCCCAATGGAGAAGGCAATGGCACCCCACTCCAGTACTCTTGCCTGGAAAATTCCATGGACAGAGGAGCCTAGAAGGCTGCAGTCCATGGGGTCGCTGAGGGTCGGACACGACTGAGCGACTTCACTTTCACTTTTCACTTTCCTGCATCGGAGAAGGAAATGGCAACCCACTCCAGTGTTCTTGCCTGGAGAATCCCAGGGACGGGGGACTCTGGTGGGCTGCCGTCTATGGGGTCGCACAGAGTCGGACATGACTGAAGTGGCTTAGCAGCAGCAGCAGCTCTTCCCAGTAGGCCACCATCTCCCTGACAGTCAGAAGAGCTTACATTTGCTCACCACCATATTTCCAGTCTGGCACATGGAATGTCTTCTGTAAATATTCTTAGGGGGTAAGAAAAAGAAAGTAAAGGTTTCTTGCTCTGCTAAGGTCTCTGTATTAGTTGGACATCTTTCAATTTCACCTGATAAACATCCTTTTAAACTTTAAAAGGCGATAAGGCTTAAAGGCCAATAGGTTCATAAAACCAAACCTTGGAAAGGCTGACCTAGAGACAACATTGCCTCACCTTCGTTTCTAGACAGTCCAAGGAGGGATTCCAGCTGACTCAGCACAGATTGTGTGCCTAGACCTTGGCTAGAAGGACATGGTCCTTAACTGGCCCAATCTGGTCCAGTGACCACCTCTGTGGGCAAGAGAGAGTGCAGAGTGCAGTTCCCATCTCCCACCGGCTGTGCTGTGAGGGGAGGAGGACATTAAGAAACAGAGGGGAAGCTGATACGTACATTAAGCAGTGATGTTCACTGCTTCCAGACCAGGCCAGCAGAGGCGGTGTCTCCATAGTTTTGGTTTCTCAACAAAACAGTAGTCTTGGTATGGATGGCTTTTATTTTACTTATTTAACAGCCATAGGGATTCATGACAGCTCAAATTACCATTCTTATTTCTATCAACTCTTTCTTGAGGAACAAGTATGTCCACAGGCCAACAGCAATTTTACTGTACAAATTAACTCAAAGAATGCTACCAATATAACTACTTCTGATCGAATGACTTAGAAAATAAAGCCTATATCATGTTTTGTCTTAAGGAAGACTGAGGGAGCAGGAAGTGGCAATAGGGCTAGGGGGCAAAAACCTTCTACTTCATTCTTAAGGATACTTTACTGCCCCTATCCATGAAAGCACAGAATGACCAGTAATATCTGACTCTTCTGGGGTTCTGGAACTCCCAACTGTTTTCCTGTGTGCTCACAAGTGTTTTCTCACGCTGAAGCTACTCATGTAAATCAATCCCACTTGCACAGAGATGTATATGATGGGAGGATTTTTTTCTTTGTGAGTTATACTTTCAGCCCACATGTGGCTGCATATGAAATATCAATTTTTGCCCCACTTTTACCTTGCATGGCGAGTCAGGCCTCTTCTCTGTTTACACAAGGACAGAAGAAAAGTTTGAGGAAGGTAAAAGGGTCGCTGGGCCCATTATCCCGGCCGTCTACGGTTTTCTCTTGCCATTTCCTCTCATCCATCATTGTCCTCCCTAGAATCTCATCTATATCCCTTGAGATTTGGTTGTTTTTCCTAGGTAATGCTCCTTTTAAGGAACCTATTTTAAGATCATTATGTTCTCTGCAAAGCACTTTTGCCAGAACTTTCCTGTTGATACCACTTTTCTCTCTACTCAGGTTCTGTTTTCATTATTGAGGCCGTGCAGGGAATATTTGCATTCCTTCTGATTGTGGGGAATGGTGCAGTAATCTTACACCATATATATTTTTATATTGAAAGTCATAAGATCTTTATTTTGCATTCCCTAACCATGAGCCATCATACACTTCCCATCCTTCAAAGGGGCAACTCAGGAAGGCCTGTATCTCCACTAGACAATTCCCAGAGAAGACCAAGAATTGGGTTTTTTTACTTCTCATTTTGGCACAAGGGGATTATTCTTGTTTACTTTGGAATTGTTGTTGTTCTTTATTGCTAAATTGTGTCAGATGCTTTGAGACCCATGAAGTATAGTTCCTCTGTCCTTGGGACTTTCCAGGCAAGAATACTCGAGTGGGTTACCATTTCCTTCTCCAGGGTATCTTCCCCACCCAGGGATCAAACTCATGTCTCCTTAAAATTTCTAGCATCTCCAAGTATCTAATTCCCAGGTATTTTGTGCTTACAACACTGATGTCAAAGCTGTTGTCATTAAAAACAAGTACAGGACTTAGAGCGAGTAGAGGGCCCAGTTAGGAAACAAATAAGATATAGAGATATGGGGCTTCCCTGGTGGTCCAGTGGTTAAGAATTCGCCTGCCAGTGCAGGGGACATGGGTTCTGTCCCTGGTCCAGGAAGATCCCACATGCCATGGGGCAACTAAGCCCTGTGTCACAACTTCTGAGCCCATGTGTTGAAACTACTGAAGCTTGTGTACCTTGAGCCTGTGCTCCACAACAATAGAAGCTGTTGCAATGAGAAGTCCAAGCATTACCACTAGAGAAAGCCCATGCACAGCAATGAAGACCCAGCATAGCTGAAAAAGGATAAAAAAGGTATGGATACTGTTGCCTTAACACTTTGCTTTGCTGACTTAATGAAGGTAAGATGGAGGAATAGAGGTTTCACTGATTCTGGGGACAAAAGATTTCAGCATCTTTCATCCCTATATTCTTCAGGACACTGTTTCCAGAAGATGTGAAAAACAGTGTTCCGTGGTCAAATAGTTTCAGAAAACAGTGTTGCAGAATTCCCAGAACACATTAGTGTATTAAAGGCTCTGATGGTTTCCTGTTAAATAAACCTATTTAAGTTTATCTCAGTATTCCCTAAACTTACTTGAGCTTGAAACACTCAGCACGGTTTACACAGAAACCACCTGCAGAATGGCATTCCTTGGACCACCAATTAGAAGACAAGGAAATACAATTCTATTATCTTAAAAATGATAATGCTCTTTGTAGATATTGAAGACATGAAGAATTTAATTGCCTTCTTAAAATCATTGCATCACTACCTCTCTCAGAGACTTCAGCCCAAGGGCTTACTGACTCAGAGGCAGACCTCTGAGGATAGGATTTTGGCATCTTCAGCAAGATAATAGGTGGGAGAGACAGGTGTTACAAAAAAGGAGAGGATTTTTAAAAGTTTTCTTTACCTCCAGGTTGACCCTGTCTGGGGTTAGGTCTGATGGACTAGGTAGAATTTTACCTAAGGGACATCTAGGCAGGAAGAGGAAGTAGAGAAGGGAAGTCCATTTTTCTAGGGATGGGAGCATTTGGGGGCCAATTAGAGAAAGATGAAGGGTGAACTGATCAGATCTGTCCCAATTTCCCCTCCTGAGCCTTCGGACTAGAGAAGGGGGAGGAGACTGAGTAAATATGGAGTGCTCAAGTCCCCAGTCCTTACTTAGGGGAGGTGGGGCTTATCCTGTGGCAGGATCAGTGGAGTATTTAGAATGAGTTGTACTCTTTGTTCTGAGTTTCTGAATGACATGGATGATCCACCAGTTCCTACTGCACCCAGATGAACAGTGAGTCTTCCATGGGGCCAGATAGGTCACGTGGCAGGGCTTTAAAAGTATCCTCAGCATCCAAGAGAGCCAAGATGAGGCCAAGTCAGCCAGGAAGGGCCGTGAAACCCCAACCAAGATGAGAGGAGTCAGAGTATAAGGTTCACCACAGTCACCTTCAGCACGTGTCCCAGCAGGAGCAGAGGGCAAAAGAGGGACACTATGTGGTCATCCCCCTCCTTCTACCTTAACAAGATCATCTGAGCCCTGCTCCCTGCCCCAGCTGTGTACCTGAGGCCACTTTGTAGAGAATTGGGAAGAAAGGGGCAGAAGAAAAATGAAAACTAAACCACTGCTCGGCAAGGCTGAGCTTTACCTATAGGGAATATTTACCTTTGGGGACTGGACTAAAATTTAAGCTGAGTTAGACAATTATTTCCTGCCTTTCCACCCATAGGGTGGAGCTTACAAGAAAGGTCAGATTATAACAGCAATATAAAGAGATTACATTTTCTCTGTACATCTGGATTTTAGTGGGATTGAAATTTCAGATATTGCTGTATCCTTTTTTGTGCATATATTCACAAAAGCTTATCTCAGGCCACCTAATTCCTAGTTTTATTTTACCTCAAACTGAAGGATTGCCATAGTACATCAAAAGTTTATTGTGTGAAACTAATATTAGTCTGCTTGGCTGTCTGTCTTATTGGCAATGAGCTACTTCACTGCAAAAGCATGATCTCATTCATTCCCCACCCTGCAACACACACACAGAATAACACCTTAGTAGATACTCAGTGTTAGTTGAAATGCATGAATGAGTGAAAGAATGAAAGAAATATGATCAGCCTCTGCATCTCAGTTGATTCTCTACAAAGGGATCTCTCCTGGGTATTCTTTTTTGTTGTTAGTTGAAGCATAGTTGATTTACAATGCTGTGTTAATTTCTGCTATACCGCAAAGTGATTCATTATACATATTATATATATATACACACACACACATCTTTATATTATCTTCCATTATGGTTTATCACAGGATAGTGAACATAGTTCCCTGTGCTGTACATCAGCCCTACACTCAGAGCAGCACTACTCACAATAGCCAGGACATGGAAACACC
Organism: Bos mutus; assembly: GCF_027580195.1. Taxonomy (NCBI): domain Eukaryota; kingdom Metazoa; phylum Chordata; class Mammalia; order Artiodactyla; family Bovidae; genus Bos; species Bos mutus. Next base: position 82,564,491 of record NC_091624.1, read on the forward strand.
TAAATGCCCATCAACAGATGAATGGATAAAGAAGATGTGATACATATACACAATGGAACACTACTCATGTATTGAAAAGAATGAAATAATGCCATTTGCGGCAACATGGATGGACTGTAGTGAAGTAAGTCAGATAGAGAAGACAAATTCCATATGAGTCACTGATGTGTGGAATCTAAAGTATGGCATGAGTCACCTATCTGTGAAATAGGTTCACAGACATAGAGGACAGACTTGCGGCTGCTGGGGGGCAGGGTGGGGAGGGATGGAGTGGACTTTGGGGTTATCAGATGCAAACCGTTATGTACAGAATAGATAAACCTTGGTGTTCTTTACGAGTGCAAGAAGAAAAATGAGGCTTCCTTGGAGAGCCTGGTGGCAGCCATTTTTCTTTATAGCCACAATGTCCTTTCTTCTATCTCCTTCATCTGTTTTCAATGGCTTACTTTCTTTTCCCTTTGCCTTTATTCCCTGGGAACTCTTTGGAAATGAAGGTGACACTGGCCTGGAGAATGGAGAAGTTGTCTTGTCTGGGAGTATTCCCAAATCCTCCTGAACTATGACTCAGGAAGTCTTAAATTTGTATGACAATTTTTGGCTTAAAGGAAAAAGAGAGTCTTCTATTCACAGTCTGATAACTTGATAATCTCTACATAAATTTTCTGCCTCTGCCTTCATCTTGTACCTCCTCTCCTTTTATCATTGTAATCTCTGTAGGTCAGATGCTGGCTACATGTCTTGTCTGAATGACTTCTGCACCTCCTCTGTGTTCCCATGAGGCTTTTTGATGATACATTCTGATGGACTGCAATTGAATCTATGCCTATTTTCTCCTTTAGATTGCAAGCTCACTGAGAGCTTTCTTTTTCTTCATTATTGCATCTCCAGGTTTTATAGCATGGGCACTTAACATATGCTTGCTAAAAGATTAAACCAGATATTTTGAATCTTTAAAAGCAGGGGGAAAAAAAAAACAACTTACTTTCCATTGCATATAGGACTTTATATTTCTAGCTGCTTCATCAAGCCTACCAGATGTCAGAGAATGTCCCCCCTCATCCACACTACTTCTCTAGTTGAAGAGATGCCTGGATATTTCAGGGAGTGCCCAGGAAGACAATCAGAAATAAGCCCATTTTCATCTTCTCACTCTGACTGCTTTTATATGTGCCTTGTTCTTGGAGCCTCCTAGAGTTCCTAAAGATCCAGAACCCCAAGTTGCTCAATTGGGCTGGGCTCCCTTCAAGACTCACTGCATTGGAGCTACGCCAAAAACCCAAGAAAGACAGGAACAAGGTTCCCGCCTTTCTGCTTATGCCCTTCCCACAAGAGCTGGAAGATATGTGTGTGGGTAGCTATCTCTGAAAGTCAATCCTTGACCCCTTTTGGGTCTCAGTGCCAAAGGGAACCTTTCTCTAGACTCCCCACTGGCGACTAAAGATCTGTGTGTACTGGTGTCAGACCTGTGGTGTTCCTTTACATCATCCTATCATGCTGCATGGCCAAATACAGGTTGACTTAATTGTTTCTTCTATTACCTGAAAGCTTCATGGAGACAAAGATACAGTCTATTTGTATACTCTTACCATCTTGTTGGGCTTCCCTCATGGCTCAGTTGGTAAAGAATCCGCCTGCAATGCAGGAGACCCCGGTTCAATTCCTGGGTCAGGAAGATCCCCCGGGGAAGGGATAGGCTACCCACTCCAGTATTCTTGGGCTTCCCTTGTGGCTCAGCTGGTAAAGAATCCACCTGCAATGCGGGAGACCTGGGTTCCATCCCTGGGTTGGGAAGATCCCCTGGAGAAGGGAAAGGCGACCCACTCTAGTATTCTGGCCTGGAGAATTCCATTGACTGTATCGTCTATGGGGTCATAAAGAGTTGGACATGACTGAGCAACTTTCACTTTCACTTATCACCATCTTTTTACCTTCTTTACTTATCATTGTGCCTGGCATATAATAATAGTAATAATTTAGCAGTTATGATAATAACAAAGCTACAGTGAATACTGTACTCTTTCTGAACCAGACACTCTTCAAACTGCTTATACCAGTTCATTTGATCCTCACAGCAACCCTTTGAGGGAGAGACTATTAAGGATGGGCTTCCCAGCTGGTGCAGTGGTAAAGAATCCACCTGCCAGTGCAGAAGACAACCCGGACATTCTCTGGGTTGAGAAGACCCCCTGGAGTAGGAAATGGCAACCCACTCCAGCATTCTTGCCTGGAAAACTCCCATGGACAGTGAAGCCTGGCAGGCTACAGTCCATGGGGCTGCAAAGAATCAGACAGGACTGAGCACACAGCACACACAGAGGCACAGAGAAGCTTACTAACTTGCCCAGGGCCATCTTGAAAGTAACGAGTAGAAGTGGAATTTCAACACAGGAATCTGACTCTACCCTCATGTGCTTCACCATTAGAGACGACACTCCACAACCCTAACTAGAGAACACAGTACTACAGTCTACATTGTTACCCAGGTGACAGGCTCACTTGTGAAAGCAGATACAGTCAGACTGGCCTAAGGACACCACTTTCAGGGGGCTGAGGGGACTCCCAGCATGTTAGAGTTTATGAAAGAGATAGGGAGTCCGAACAGGATGTCGTTGGAGTAGAGAAGAATATAAAAGAGTGAATGGTTTAAGAATATAAATAAAAGTAAGGAAGGAAAGTAAGGGGTACAGTTAGAGGTTGATATAAGTGGGTGAAATATGAAGGATACAGAGATATGTCTAAAGGAGATTTTTTTAACAAATTTCTATGCAAAGCTATCTTTAGAATTCCCCCACCACCTCTTCTAGAAAAGGACCTTCATTATTTTTTAAATTTGGCTTTCTTTAAGTAAGATCCCCTACTGAAGCTGGGAGTCTTACTACATGGAGTTCCAGAATTGACTTAATTTTATAAGCAGTCTGAGTTATGTGAGTTAACTGTTACGGCCTCAACCCTGTCTCTGCATCTCTTGGGGGAAGAATGAGGAGAAATGGTGATGGTTAGAGCTTAAAAGTGGCTGTACTTAGGATATCCGATCAAATTCCCTCTTGTTTTGGAATTTGGGATATGTGCATTCAAGAGACTTCGAAAGGGAAAGAGGGAAGGAAAGGAAAAGATGTGCCAAAATAAGAATAAGAGAAAGTGAGAGAGGATGTAGAAAAACCCGCTTCTTTGATTTGTATGGTGTGATTTCTGAAACTGCTCCAGCCTCTACATAAATCTATAGGATTTATGTGGCTTCATTAATCACACTTTCTTTGAAATGGAATTTTCTGCCTCGGAGCCTTTGAACGTTGACATCCAAATACAATATATTTTTTTTAAATCACCTCTGGATAAAGGCAACACTGTTGAGGTAATTCCCCCAGATTGTAGGTGGAGTCTGTTTGGTCCTCAGATCTTGATGATAATATGTTGAAAATAGAACCTCCCTTCAGAGTACAGAAGAGTTCTGGCATGATTAGGATCCCAGTTGCAGACAGGCTGGGCCAGGACTCCATGGAGAGGAAAAAAAAGAAAGAAAAAGAGTTCCTTGTCTTTGATGAATAACGACAAGCAGCGCCATCTAGTGACAACTCATGTTTATACTGGAGTCTCTTGACGGTGACCTCTCTGCCAATCTCTGCTCATTATCAAACAGGCTGGAAAACAAAGAGTTCATCTTTCTGATGGCAATGTGACTTGAAATTAAAAGCCAGGGCTTAGATGAAGACATGAGTGTGTTAAAACTTCTCACAATCAGAGTTCGCATCCAAGGCATGTTTTTCAGTTTGCTTTGCGGGGCTGACTTTTGAATGCTGTTAAGTTCAAAAAACCAACAGAGAACAAAAAATGCATTCCTGGGAAGGGATGGAAGGAAACACTGTCATCATCACCAGGAGTCACACAGATATGCATTGCCTTCTCTGCCTCCTCATATTCCCCCTGTTCTGCTAATCAACTGAAGCACAGAGAGATCAGGTGCAAAGTCAAACTGTCAGAGCAGCAGCAGTAGGATTTGAATCCCCACCTGCCTAGAAAAACTTTGATTCAGCTTTTGTGGGAATTTTCTTTCACAAGTCACCTCCTAGGAAGGCTAGCATTTCCAGGCCTGGCCACAGATCTTCAGCTTTTCAGGGTGACATGATTGAGATAAGTCACAATACCTTAGGACAGGTAGGGGCACTGGAAAGGTGTCTCACTCATACTTCCTACTGACTGAGCTATAGAGACTGGAAACAGCCCGCACATCAACTCTCTGTGTCTGGATCCCATGGATGAAGTTGCAGCAGCCGGTGGTGGATAATCTCTTTCTACAAGTCACCACCAGCTGCCACTCCTGGGGACACTGATGCTCCAATGAGTTGGGCCTTAAGACCTCCTGGCCCCACAGAGGAGATGGCAGTCACATCCTAGCTCTGCAAGGCTCCCTGAAAGTGAATTCCACCTATTTCGATTTGGTTCTAAGAAATCATTTTCTATAAGTTAGTGTATTTTTATTGCACAAAACAAACTACCTTCTTTATAATCAGGGACTAGATAGAGGTCGAGCCCATTTATTGGAGACTGTTCAATTAATGACTTGATCAGAAAATGCGAATTTGTTTTATTTATGGACACTCACTAAAGTATGGAATCAAAAAGACTGGAATATAAACTCTCTTCAATTCAACAGGTTAGTGGTAGAGATCAAGAAGATAGGGTCTGAACAAAAAAAGATTGATCTGGCTTACTATATTTTAGAGAGCAATAAGGAGGCATTCAGCTAAAGCCATAAGCTTATGGTAATAAAGCAAGCATATGGAGTTTTGAATTTTTAGTTGCTCAACTGCAGTCACACAGGTAAAATATTTTATTTGAACAAATTCCATGGGCCCACTATAGAGATACACCAACATGCTGCTGCTGCTAAGTCACTTCAGTCATGTCCAACTCTGCGACCCCATAGACGGCAGCCCACCAGGGTCCCCCGTCCCTGGGATTCTCCAGGCAAGAACACTGGAGTGGGTTGCCATTTCCTTCTCCAATGCATGAAAGTGAAAAGTGAAAGTGAAGTCACTCAGTCGTGTCCAACTCTTAGCGACCCCATGGACTGTAGCCTACCAGGCTCCTCCATCCATGGGATTTTCCAGGCAAGAGTACTGGAGTGGGGTGCCATTGCCTTCTCCACACCAACATGAGGGACATAGATAACTTATACAGAGAATTAACACTTCCTCTTGCTATTATAGTTGATGTCCAAGAAAAGAAGTACAAGGAATTTTCCTGACTTTTCAGTGAGAAAAATCATTTCACAATTTGAATAAAAGCTATAGTTTTTTTCAGTAGTCATGTACAGATGTGACCGTTGATCCATAAAGAAAGCTGAGTGCCAAAGATTTGATGCTTTTAAATTGTGGTCCTGGAGAAGACTCTTGAGAGTCCCTTGGACTGCAAGGAAATCAAACCAGTCAGTCCTAAAGGAAATCAACCCTGAATATTCATTGGAAGGACTGCTGCTGAAGCTGAAGTTCCGATACTTTGGCCACCTGATGGGAAGAGCCGACTCATTGGAAAAGACCGTGATTCTGGGAAAGACTGAGGGCAAAAGGAGAAGGGAGCAGCAGGACATGAGATGGTTGGATAGCATCACCGACTCAATGGATGAATTCGAGCAAACTCAGGAGATAATAAAGGACAGGAAAGCCTGGCATGCTATAGTCCATGGGGTCACAAAGAGAGGGAGATGACTTAGGGACTGAACAACAACAAGGCAATAACACTGTCATTGATTGGTGAAAACTACAGCTGCCAAAACCATGTGATCCAAACCAGGATTCTTTTAGAGTACAATATTTCATCCATAAAGTTAAAAAGTTGTCAGGGACTCTAGTTTGTTGAATGGCTTACCTTTGCCCTGTAATCCTTTATAGCTGACTATTTTTAGTTAATTTTTTTTTAATTGGAGGCTAATTACTTTACAATATCGTGGTGGTTTCTGTCATACATTGATATGAATCAGCCACGGGTACACATGTGTCTCCCCATCCTGAAACCCCCCTCCCTCCTCTATCCCCACCCTGTCTCTCTGGGTTGTCCCAGAGCACCAGCTTTGAGTGCCTTGCTTCATGCCTGGAACTTGCACTGGTCATATAGTTGACATTTTTGAGAGAGATTTTTTGAAAGATTAGATCAGAGTCACTCTATATCAGCAGGTATGCCTGCCTGCTAAGTTGCTTCAGTTGTGTCCGACTCTTTAAAATCCTATGGACTATTGCCCACCAGGCTCCTCTATCCAAGGGATTCTCCAGGCAAGCATACTGGAGTGGGTTGCCGTGCCCTCCTCCAGTAGGTATGGGCTTTGGTATAAAATGCAAACAATGTGAGCATGGAAGCAACAATGGGGTCTCTTGAGATATTTGTAAAACGCTTTCTAAAAAACTAAAAGCAGATATTGTCTTGAAGTTAATATAATTAAAACTTAGAATTTCTTCTGATCACTCAGGCTTTAACATTTCTGAAAACCAATTTGATATGGGTTTTGAATTAGAATTCAGTTTATTTTAACATGAGCAAGAAAGCAAGATAGGAAACCCAGTGTCAGCAAACTCTCTGTTGATGAAAACAAGTCCTGATTTCTATGATCTGCAATCATGGTAACGTGAAGAGGAGTGAACCAGGATGGTAAACTTGAATAAAGATCTTGTCACTTAGTGGATTCTGACTTGTGCTACCCCTGGTTCAGAGTCTATATTATCACTTTTTAAAATTTCTGAAACCATGGCAAGGATCTTGTTTCCTAATGGAAATCTCACTCTAGAGTTTCTACCAATGGAGGTTGATGGAGGAGGAGAGCACCGGGCACCTTGAATGAATAAGAATAACTATTGTTACAACCCTACTACACGCCAGTGTTGAATTTGTATTACAAGCCTCAGTACTATGTTTTTTATTTGTTTGTACATTATTCTTTTAATTCCTGCATGAACTGCCTCCTCTTCATTCATTTATTTTACTCTGAAGTACTTAGGTAACTTGCCCAAGTTCAAGGGGACTTTTGTCAGAAGACTCAGAAGACTTCAGCTCTCACCTGGCCAAGGTGGGAAAGTAGTCAACTGGGGCAAGAAGGCCCTGTTTGGTGGACACAGAGGAGAGAGAACATAAAATGCTCTCTTATTCAAGCTGTTCCTCCAACTATGTCCCTAAGATCCAGAGTGAGTCCAGAAAGTCTGATACCCTCCACTCCCCACTCCCCAACTGCTTTTCTTTCTTCACAAGTCATTAGAGATATTAAGAGTTTGGGAACTGAACTCATGAGTTTGTTGGATTAGACAGCCACCACATGGTGAATCAAGTAATGCAAAGGGAAAATAGTAAGGTGGCTCCAGAGCTGGCAATTTCCTCACTTTGGGACTGGCCTCAAGACCAAGGGAAGGGCACGTTTTGTGCTATATCACTCTATCCCTGTGGACGTAGCTGATTGGTCCAGTAATGGACACCTGACCCAAACTAAGCCAATCAGATCTTTCCCCAGGACTTTTGTGTACTGGCACTCAGGGGCTCTCCTGCAGACAGCAATGCTGTCAGTATAAAGATTAGGTTTTGCTGTCACCTGCCACACTTTCTGCCATATAGAAGTTAGTTTGAGAGAATAAAGATGACATGTTGAAACAGATATGGGATGAGATGGAGAGAGTGTGTCTTGATCATCTTTAATAGCCTGGTTCCTATTGGTTCTGAAGCCCCATTGTTCCCGCGCCTAGATCCATGCCTTTCTTTAAATCAGTACATGTTGTTTCTGTCACTTGTAACCACTGAATCCTGGCTGATACAATCTCCTTCCTCAAATGATTAATTCATTGCATTTTCAGTCTCCTAGCAGAACACAAATAACCTTGGCTTGGGCTTATTTTTTATTTTTTTAAAGTGTTTTAAAGTAAACAATAATTGCAATAGTCTTCTTAGAAGCATTATTAGTTCAAGCCAGCTGAGAAGGTCACTCAGACTTGAAGCAGAGGCCAGGCTCGACCCTTTGGAGATGGGGAGGCAGAATTCCTGAGAAATACGGGCCTGAAGGGTGGGGTGGGGTGGGGCAAGAGAATAAACCACAGGAGGAAGAGATTCAGAGTATAAAATGGTTTTGAAAGTTAGTCTGGGAGGAAACAATAAACACATTTTTTAGAACATTACATTCTGAGGGTTAGCAACCTATGTGTGTGTGCTAAGCCACTTCAGTTGTGTCTGACTGTTTACCACCTCATGCGCTGTAGCCTGCCAGGCTCCTCTGTCCATGGGATTTTCCAGGTAAGAATACTGGAGTGGGTTGCTATGCCCTCCCCCAGGGGATCTTCCTGACCCAGGGATCAAACCCTCATCTCTTATGTCTCCTTCATTAGCAGGTGGGTTCCTTACCACCCTCACCACCTGGGAAGCCCTGGTCAATCTAGGTCCAAAGTCAAATAGAAACTGTTCTCTTTTTGTTTGTTTGTTTGGAAGAGATGGGCAGTATTTATTGCAATTTTTCTAGAATATTATTTCTAAGAATTCACTGATTCTGAAAGAACTAAATAGAATCTGTGCCTACCCTGAGCATATATTTTCATTTGAAATCCTTTTTAGTGTTACATAAATAACAAACAAGAGTTTTTGATAGGCCATCCATGAAACAGAGGCTAAAGGCTTTAAAAAATACCTTCTAGTGAGCAGTAAACTTCATTATTACATACTTATATTTGACATTTTCAGGCTGTATTGTTCATGTTTTTAAATCCTGGAGAAAGACTCATTAAAGTTGTGTTACTCACATTAATTCAACATTTAGCCATTTATAATACAAACCCCAGTCTTTTGGAAAATGTCATTAAAAAAGTTTCACCATATATGGACATTATTTATTGCTTGAGCCCCATTGTCTACTTAGAATATGCCCTTTATCAGACCCAAATGCCCACTTCAGAGAATCTCATTTTGAGCAACAACTGGCTCCTTACATTATCCAATGAGGCAGGAAAGTTAAATTACAGCCAGTTCATATCATAGAAACAAAATGTTTCCTGCAATTACTGATAAGGGACAGTTCATTTTCTCTCTGTCATCCTGAAAAAAAAAAAAGAAACCTCCTAACAACAATTCATGCCTGGTTAAACAGGATTTCCACATCTACCGCTGATATCTTTCCAAATAATTCAGGGTTGTTATTACTGTACAGCCCTGGCAAGGCTCAAAAGCAAGCAGACTTGACGAGTCTGCTCAAAGCAGAGCTTAAGTAGTTGTAATTAATAATAATTACATGCCCACTACACTCCAGTCTTATCATATTATCCGTCAAGGCAAATAAAAAAACCCACACACAACACACTTGCACCAGGGTTAGTGCATTAATAAAGACACTCTGCATATGTCATCTTTCTAAAGTTTAAAATCTTTGCAGTGGTTTCTGTTTGATTGATTTTTATTATTTATTCTATGTCTGGTTGCAAAATTTTATTGGATGGACTTCAGCTTGGGATCTGTGCTATTCTCTTTCAAAAGTTCTCTCCCCTCCTGCCGTGACTCGGATTCGAACCGAGGTTGCTGCGGCCACAACGCAGAGTACTAACCACTATACGATCACGGCAAGCTACAGGGGAGCTGAGCACCAGGATGCCTTTAAGAGCCATTGCAATATTAAAATTTGTGGAAACACTGCCATCTATTGCCTAAATACATACATTTTCTTAACACCGGTGAAGAGGTTGCAGTAATCTCCAATTATTGAAAGGAACAATAATGAAGTGATTGAACATGAAATGAATATTGTCTCCTTGGCTGATGGGCGAAATTGTATTATATAAGACTCACTGGACTCACTGTCAAGAAATGATAATCAAAGTAACCAGGCTTCAAGATCCCAGCCTGTTGACTCATGCTTCCTACTTTTAACCAATTATGAATACAGATTTCCCACCCTCAACCGCCACCACCAATTACATTGCATTAAATGACATATGAATCTGAGCCTCTTTTGTGGTTTCTCCACCACGAGCCTTCTTTCCATATGCTTAGGCAGCAGAGATATAAAAAAAATATGGCAAGAACAGAATGGACTGAGGACCTGAGTGAGTCAGGAAGGCTTGCTCTTCCTATTAGCCAGGGTGAGCACGCTCTGATAAAGAAAGGAAAGGCCTTCTTTCAAACCCATTGATCCCTAAAGCTTTTTTTTTTTTTTTTTCTGGGATATTTAGGTCTTGAAGTCACAATAATGCAAAAAAAAAAAAAAAGCTTCCTAATAACATTAGTTTCCTAATTTCTTCCACCCAAAGAAACTGGAGAGCTCCATGCTAAGGAAGATTCAAGGAGGCATTTTTAAGAAATTTCTTTGTTTTAAAAATTAAAGTAGTCTGGACAAGATATTCCCCAAAGGTTGAAAACCTTAAGAGAAAACACATCAAAACCCTCTTTCTAATCACTGGAGTGTTAAGCCTTCTGAATGGAGAGGCCCGGAGCGGCTGGGGTAGCTGGCACTGTATATAGGGTGGCAAGGACTGAATTCATCTGTTGAGTGGGTGCCAAGAAATCCAGTGCTTCTGAAAAAGGGGTATTTCTGCAGATAAAAGCTTCAGACACAAACGGTCACCCCCCGCCCGCCCCCGCCCCCATCGCCTATAGCACCTTCTGCACACGTGCATGCTAGTCTTTTCAGTTGTGTCCCACTCTGCAACGTTATGGACCCGCCAGGCTCCTCTGTCCATGGGATTCTCCAGGTAAGAATACTGGAGTGGGTTGCTCCCCTCTTCCAGGGGATCTTCCCAACCCAGGGATCGAAGCTGAGTCTCTTATGTCTCCTGAATTAGCAAGTGGGCTCTTTACTGCTAGCACCACCTGGGAAGCCCATAGTCCCTTCTATCTTCCTTCAAGCTCTCACAAGTCCATTATCCTTCCATGGCAATGGAAGTGCTGCCCTGAGTCCCTGAGCCTGCTCTCTGGCCTGACCGGGAATATAGGTGGGTGAATCTGTTCAAAGGTCATGTTTTGGCAGGGTGCAGAACATGTCTTCTTGCAGGCCAAAAGGAGGTTTCTGAAACACTATCTTTCGTGTTACACCCTCATACTCTTTGCTATGGGCACATACCAACAGAACAAAAGGGATATCTCTGTTTTTGTTTTTGTTTTAATTTAAATCAACTCTCAGAGTACAAATTGTGGAAACAGATTTTCTGAAGTCAGTATGCAGGTCAAGAAGCAACAGTTAGAACTGGACATGGAACAATGGACTGGTTCCAAATTGGGAAAGGAGTACTTCAAGGCTGAATATTGTCACCCTGTTTATTTAACTTATATGCAGAGTACATCATGAGAAACACTGGACTGGAAGAAACACAAGCTGGCATCAAGATTGCCGGGAGAAATACCAATAACCTCAGATATGCAGATGACACCACGTTTATGGCAAAAAGTGAGGAGGAACTAAAGAGCCTCTTGATGAAGGTGAAAGAGGAGAGTGAAAAAGATGACTTAAAACTCAACATTCAGAAAACTAAGATCATGGCATCTGATGCTGGGAAAGACTGAAGGCAAGAAGAGAAGGGGATGACAGAGGATGAGATGGTTGGATGGCATCACCGACTTGATGGACATGAGTTTGAGCAAGTTTCAGGAGTTGGTGATGGACAGGTAAGCCTGGTGTGCTGTAGTCCATGGAGTGGCAAAGAGACAGACCCGAATGAGCCCCTGAACTGAACTGTGGCTGTGCCACTTATTAAATGGGGGAACTTGAGCTGCTCCTTAACCCTTGTGCCTCAGTTTTTTCATCAGCAAAGTGGAGATATTATGGTACCTACTTCATAAAATTCTTCCAAGGATGGAATAGGTAATGACATGCCCCAAACTTCAAGTAGGCCTGTCACATAGTAAACACTGTAGAGATGGTAGTTCTTTTATTTTGTTTAAATATATTTTCAAAGGAAATTTTGTAACATTCCATAAATTAAAAAAAAAAAAAAAAAAAACAGGATCATGTTCCTCAGAGATCATTATAAAATAATCTATGAAAACAAAATAGAATTAGATTCTGGCCAAACATTCTGAGCCCAAGCTCAGCTCTCCGTTAAAAAGGAAGGTGGGCAAAGTAGGAGAGCTGTTAAAAGAAAATAGCCTCTAATCCAATCTTCTCCTCAGCTCATCTGAATAGCTGGGAGGAATGTGAAAAGGGAATAACTTTCCCTTCAAAGGATGCAATACGATGGTGTCACGGTCATTACCACCCCTCAGATTACCTCACACATTATGTCTGTCAGGCTAGGTTATGCTATGGTAACAAAACCCAAATCTTAGTGGCTTAGAATAAAGAAGGCTTTTCTGTTGCTGGCGTTCCATGTTCACTGCTCTGTGTCTCCTGACTCCAAGACTCATGCTAAAGGAAGAACTTCTTCCAGGAACACTCCTCACTGTTTTACAAATGGAAAGAGCTCTGCAGTGTCTGAAACCAGCAACTAAAAGCTCTTCTCAAAGCTCAATGGCTAGAACTGGTCAAGTAACCCTGCCCTGCTACAAAAGTACCAGGAAGAGCGCTGGGCCAGATGCCTGCAAGTCAGAGTTGAAAGTCTTGGGTGAACAGGATTCTTGACTTCCAGCCATGGTACTAGTGGAAAAGCAGCTTGGGGAAGTCTGGGAGGATGCAGACCTCAAGACAGACACGACTACAGAGCAACATTTCTGAACACAGGAGCGAGGTCCAGCCTCTGAACGGGGTTCACCACATAGAGCTTCTCTTGGGTGTGTATATGAGCTTCCTCTTAGTTAGCAATGTCAGTCGTCTCGTGGTAGACTCTGAAATGTTCCCACCTGTTAAAGTGGAGTGGGCTTTTGTACAACTACCAGGCTTTCCTCCTGACCAGCACTGCCTTGTTAGACATATACATTCAGATTTCTTCTATAAACACCAATATGTACAACCCCCCTCAAAGTAGTAAATTGATGAAATCAAAACATGGCTTCTGATTGCCTTTTCAACTCATTTGTAATATATTGATGACTTTATTGTGTCAGCTTTCATGTTATTATCACCCTCCCACTAACACATCTCCCACAAACTATGGTTGGGGACCAGCTATAGTTCAGTCATTTTTCTGAATCTTAAAGATTCAAGAAAGAATAGGAGAGACATGTATCACTATTTTAAACAGTTCTGTTTAGTGAGACAGATACAGGTGAATGACGGTTAAATAACAAGATAGAATATGTAAGGTGATGTCATGAAAAGGAACACACACACACACACATGTATACTGCTTAAAGTTAGCTAAAATTAGACTGAAGCAGAGAAAGCCAGGGAAGGCATGGTACTTGGTGGAGAACCAGAGTGAAAGAGTGAGAGCGAGAGGGCCTGCTTTCCATGTCCTTTCTCCAGTCCTTCTACCTGCGTAATCTTGGGCTAGTCACCAGACCTCTCTGGATCTCTGTTTCCTCATCAGTAAGGTGAGGGGAATTGGTCTAGAGGAGCTGTCAGATTGTTCACACTTCCAATGCGAACATATATTTAATTTAGAGAAATACATTCACAAACAATCTGTGCTTAGTCACTAAGTCATGTCCGACTATTTATGACCTCATGGACTACAGCCTGCCAGGCTCCTCTGTCCATGGGATTTTCCAGGCAAGAATAATGGAGTGGGATGCCATTTCCCACTTCAGAGAAACTTCCCAACCTAGGGACTGAACCCACATCTCCTGCATTGACAAGCTGATTCTCTACCACTAAGCCATCTGGGAAGCCCTCACAGAGAGTCCCCAAGTGTAAAGATTTTGAAGGGAAGAAATCAATCAAAATAGATGAGTCCTTATAACTATACTGTTTTCCTTAAGTTCACAGAAGCTGTCCTTTTTGTCAACTTCTAAATGTCACGAACCTCATTTCCCTGCCCATGGCAACATATTTTAAATACAGAGGGGTTGGTCTTTTGATTTAAGTTGTGTGTAAAGAAGAATTTCTTGCTGGTGAGGAGCATTTAGCTACAGGTTTCATTCCCAAAGAAGAAGACTGCAGCCTTCCCTTTTCAGGAAGTTCTTAAAAATAAGACTTTTAGGTAAGAAAATAAGATTTTAACCAGCGTTGTCTCAATGTTAGAAGGGATGGAGCAACAGCCTTCCTGCCTTTCCTCTTGTTGCCTGAACACAAGATGCTCTTTCTGATGGAGTCGTTACTTTCTCTGATTTTTCATAATGAATTCTAACAGGGGAGCGGGGACTGACAAGAGGCCCTGGGACTGGGGGAGGCCTCCACCTCCCCAGCTGAGTCCTTCCTCCAGTGTCGCCCCTCCTACCTTTCTCCCAGACTCGGCTCTGTTTTTCTCCTCCTCGTCCCGCTTCGTAGCTTGCCTACTCCCTCACTGGGGGTAGGGAAATGACAGTCAGATCCATCACTGGGCTGGAGGCCAGGCAATCCGCTGGGTTGGGACTGGCCTAGTGCCCAGTTTTCAGACAAAGACAGGTTGGGAACCCCCTGCAAAGAAGTCCCCTCCCCTCCCAAGCCCCGTTTCCAGTCAGGCCCCAACCAGCCATGACCTTATAGGGACCTTAAAAACCACTCTTTTCTTGGGTTCTTTCTGTAACTTCAGCCCCATACCAGGGAACAGGGTTTGTGTGTATGTGTATGTGTGTGTGTGTGTGAGAGAAAGAGAGAGAGAGAGAGAGAGAGAGAGAGAGAGAGAGAGAGAGAGAGGAGGGCGGGGAGGAAGGGAGGGAAAAATGGAGGGAGGAGAAAGCTGAAAACTGGGTACACATACACAGGGGCATTCGGTATCTGTGAGAGAAACAAAGATGGCTCGTACACAACACTGAGAATATTTTCAGGGGGGAAAAACAGTGGCTGACAGCAGAGGAAGACCAGGTAAATGGCAGCTGCCGATTTTAAACTTTCAAGCATGTTACCGTTACTGTAAAGAATGCTGAAAGTGAAATGACCTTACATGTGACCATCTCCATAGTGTTCCCGGCATGTATGAGAAAATCTTTGATTATGAGATATCACAAAACACGAGAGAAAACGCATTCTTTTTCATAGTGCTTGTAACCGCAAAATGTTTTAACAGTTTACGTTTTGAAGGGTAAACTGCCTGGAGTGCTTTTCCCCCTTGCTTATTAATGAATTTGATTTAACCAAGGCAGAAATCTTGCTGTGGGGAAAGCAGGAATGGGGGGGTGGGGAGGAGTGGAGGGAGGGGTTGTTGGTTTAATTTTAATTTTTTTTTTTTTTTGCCTGAAGGCACCATTAGAAAACTCCAGATGCAAAGCTTTCTAATAGAATTCCTCATCTGACACAGCCCTCTGGAATACGTGGGCCTAACCTTTACGATCTGGTGGGCCAGACCCCTGTTTGAAAACCTTTTGAGCGGGGCTGAGCCACTAGTGATCATATGAACAGCTGAAGGCCTGGGGCAGCAGAAAATTAGGGAAAGCGGTGGCAACAGGCGCCCCTGAGGAAGGGGGAGGGTGGAGAATGGGATTGCCTAAAAGTAGACAGCCAGGGCACACCCACAATCAGATTTTCTTTTCCCGTCATATTAGGAACTTGAGGTTTTAAGGAAAAGAAGTGTTGGCAGAATGGGGACCATTTAGCATTCTGGATTTATGGCCATGAGGGTTCTAATCAATCACTGTGGAGCTATTTTTCTTAAAGAAACTTCAACATAGGCTGCTGAAGTTTCCGGGGCTGACAGCTTTGGAAATGATTTAATCTCTCTGTGCTGAAGTTTTCTTCATTAAAAGTGGATGGTGATAATAATGGGCTGTGCTTAGTCACTCATGTCCAACTCTTTGCAACCCCATGGACAGTAGCCCACCAGGCTCCTCTGTCCATGGGGATTCTCCAGGCAAGAATACTGGAGCAGGTTGCCATGCCCTCCTCCAGGGGATCTTCCTAACCCAGGGACTGAATAATAATAATAATAAATAATAATAATATCTACTTTATAGGTTTATTGTGAGGATTAAATAAATCTGCATTGTGCTTTGAAAAAGCACTGGGTATATAGTCAGTGCTTAATAATGATTAGCTATGTTTGAGTCAGACCAGACATGAGAAGGAGCCACTCTGAGCTTCAGATCAGGATGAGGGAGTGTCAGAGGAGTGGCGGTATGCCAGGACCCAGAGGTGGCCGAGGTTTATCAACTGGACTCTGATTCTGAGGATAAGTGGCTTGTCAGATACCAGAAGGAAGAATGCCTGAGGGTCTGGTGGAACGGGCAGTTCCAACCCCAGAGATGGGGACACACAGCGCCCAAGACACAGTGAGAATGAGAGAGGCATGAACACAGCATCAGAACCAAGAAGACCCACAGAGTGGAGACTGCCTGCCCCAGTTTCAGGCTGTCACGTCGTACCTTCTGCCCAAAGAAGCCAATATTGGGACCTATTTAGTGAGGAGGTAAGTGCGGGGATGGAAGGAAAAGAGCTCTTGGGGTGGAAGTTGGAGGAAGAAGGAATAGTTTAGACAAGTAGGAGCCAAGAGTCATTCCTCAAAACCCCTCCACAGAGGAAGCTCAGGGCCCTGGCTCACCAGCTGGGCCTCTTTCTCTAGATCTGTTCCTTAGAGTGGGAGAAGGCAATGGCACCCCACTCCAGTACTCTTGCCTGGAAAATCCTATGGGTAGAGGAGCCTGGTAGGCTGTAGTCTATGGGGTCGTGAAGAGTCGGACATGACTGAGCTACTTCACTTGCACTTCTCACTTTCATGCATTGGAGAAGGAAGTGGCAACCCACTCCAGAGCTCTTGCCTGGAGAATCCCAGGAATGGGGGAGCCTGGTGGGCTGCCGTCTATGGGGTCACACAGAGTCGGACACTACTGAAACGACTTAGCAGCAGCATTCCTTAGAGTGGCAATGATAAGTTGCTCTTTTTTTTTTTTTTTTTTTCTTGTAATAACTTTTAATGGAGTCTAATCTACGGAATGAAGCAGGGCAAAGGCTAATAGAGTTTTGCCAAGAGAACACACTGGTCATAGCAAACACCCTCTTCCAACAACACAAGAGAAGACTCTACACATGGACATCACCAGATGGTCAACACCGAAATCAGATTGATTATATTCTTTGCAGCTAAAGATGGAAAAGCTCTATACAGTCAGCAAAAACAAGACCAGGAGCTGACTGTGGCTCAGATCGTGAACTCCTTATTGCCAAATTCAGACTTAAATTGAAGAAAGTAGGGAAAACCACTAGACCATTCAGGTATGACCTAAATCAAATCCCTTATGATTATACAGTGGAAGTGAGAAATAGATTTAAGGGACTAGATATGATAGATAGAGTGCCTGATGAACTATGGACTGAGGTTCGTGACATTGTCCTGTCACGAAGAGATCTGTCCTGTCTCTTTGATCACAGGAGACAGGGATCAAGACCATCCCATGGAAAAGAAATGCAAAAAAACAAAATGGCTGTCTGGGGAGGCCTTACAAATAGCTGTGAAAAGGAGAGAAGTGAAAAGCAAAGGAGAAAAGGAAAGATATAAGCATCTGAATGCAGAGTTCCAAAGAATAGCAAGAAGAGATAAGAAAGCTGTCCTCAGTGATCAATGCAAAGAAATAGAGGAAAACAACAGAATGGGAAAGACTAAAGATCTCTTCAACAAAATTAGGGATACCAAGGGAACATTTCATGCAAAGATGGGCTCAATAAAGGACAGAAATTGTATGGACCTAACAGAAGCAGAAGATATTAAGAACAGGTGGCAAGAATACACAGAAGAACTGTACAAAAAACATCTTCATGACCAAGATAATCACGATGGTGTGATCACTCACCTAGAGCCAGATATCCTGGAACGTGAAGTCAAGTGGGCCTTAGGAAGCATCACTACAAGCAAAGCTAGTGGAGGTGATGGAATTCCAGTTGAGCTCTTTCAAATCCTGAAAGATGATGCTGTGAAAGTGCTGCACTCAATATGCCAGCAAATTTGGAAAACTCAGCAGTGGCCACAGGACTGGAAAAGGTCAGTTTTCATTCCAATCCCAAAGAAAGACAATGCCAAAGAATGCTCAAAATACAACACAATTGCACTCATCTCACATGCTAGTAAAGTAATGTTCAAAATTCTCAAAGCCAGGCTTCAGCAATATGTGAACAGTGAACTTTCAGATGTTCAAACTGGTTTTAGAAAAGGCAGAGGAACCAGAGATCAAATTGCCAACATCTGCTGAATCATCAAAAAAGCAAGAGAATTCCAGAAAAGCATCTATTTCTGCTTTATTGACTATGCCAAAGCCTTTGACTGTGTGGATCACAATAAACTGTGGAAAATTCTGAAAGAGATGGGAATACCAGACCACCTGATCTGCCTCTTGAGAAATTTGTATAGCAGGTCAGGAAGCAAGAGTTAGAACTGGACATGGAACAACAGACTGGTTCCAAATAGGAAAAGGAGTATGTCAAGGCTGTATATTGTCACCCTGCTTATTTAACTTCTATGCAGAGTACATCATGAGAAATGCTAGGCTGGATGAAGCACAAGCTGGAATCAAGATTGGTGGGAGAAATATCAATAACCTCAGATATGCAGATGACACCACCCTTATGGCAGAAAGTGAAGAGGAACTAAAAAGCCTCTTGATGAAAGTGAAAGAGGAGAGTGAAAAAGTTGGCTTAAAGCTCAACATTCAGAAAACTTAAGATCATGGCATCTGGTCCCATCACTTCATGGGAAATAGATGGGGAAACAGTGGAAACAGTGTCAGACTTTATTTTGGGGGGCTCCAAAATCACTGCAGATGGTGACTGCAGCCATGAAATTAAGACGCTTACTCCTTGGAAGGAAAGTTATGACCAACCTAGATAGCATGTTCAAAAGCAGAGACATTACTTTGCCAACAAAGGTCCGTCTAGTCGAGGCTATGGTTTTTCCAGTGGTCATGTATGAATGTGAGAGTGGGACTGTGGAGAAAGCTGAGCACCGAAGAATTGATGCTTTTGAACTGTGGTGTTGGAGAAGACTCTTGAGAATCCCTTGGACTGCAAGGAGATCCAACCAGTCCATCCTAAAGGAGATCAGTCCTGGGATTTCTTTGGAAGGAATGATGCTAAAGCTGAAACTCCAGTACTTTGGTCACCTCATGCGAAGAGTTGACTCATTAGAAAAGACTCTGATGCTGGGAGGGATTGGGGGCAGGAGGAGAAGGGGACGACAGAGGATGAGATGGCTGGATGGCATCACTGACTCGATGGACATGAGTTTGAGTGAACTCCAGGAGATGGTGATGGACAGGGAGGCCTGGCATGCTGCAATTCATGGGGTCACAAAGAGTCAGACATGACTGAGTGACTGAACTGAACTGAATCTGTAAAAATACTGAATCACTATGTTATACACACAAAGTTAATCTAATAATGCAAATCAATTGTACTTTAATTAAAAATAAAAACAAAACAGTATTTACTACTTACTGTTGTTTGGATTAAATTGTATGTACTGACCTAAATTGTTATGTATGTTAAGTGAGATAATGTAGTAAAATATTTGCATAGATCCTGAACCATGTTAAATACACAGAAAATTATCACATTAAGGCGTCAATATTATTACAAGATAGCCCTACTCTAAAAATTTTTTACATAACAATATTTGCTCTTATACTGACTGAGCTCTCATACATACAAGATGTTGGCCCCAGTCAGTGTGGGATTGGGGCAAATCCTTGACACATCTCTGCCAAGGTGTGGCCTATATGTTACTTATCTCTCTCTCTCCCCCGACTTAACCATAGTGCCTAGGACAGAGCATAGGCTGACTAGATTAAAAAATTAGTTGGCTTGGGTGTGGATTAGAACTCTAAAGTTTGGTCTCCCTTTAGAGCTGCAGAATGAGGTACTAAATATTTAAGGCCTTTTAAATTGGCCTCTTTTCCTTAAGTTTAGGTGTTTTGCTATCAAGGAGCTTAAGTTTGCCTTTCCTGAAATAAATTTCACAAGTACACTTATGTTGAATGGCATATGGATCTTTGTCCAACTCTGACCTCCTCTGTGAATATCAACAATTTGCGGGGCCATAATCTCCCTGAAGTGGGGCTATGAAATAAATAAGCACCACTACAGATCAGGAAGGGACTGCCTACCCAACAGATCAGACGTCAATAATATGGAGATTAGAAATATAGGAAAATACCATTAGCATCCCCTGATCTCAATTCTTCGATCACAAGAAAGACAGACAGACAGACCAGGGAACTGGACAGCTTGATGGATTAACACTACATTACCTGTTCATGCTTTTTTCTGCTTTATTCATGATGAAGTTTCTAATCTGAGAATATTCATGTAACCTCCTCTGCCTCATTGACTTTAAAAGGAATAATAAATCTGCTCCTTGTCTACTACACAAAAATATTAAGAGAAAAATGTGAAACATTGACAGTGATTTGAAAGATGCTACACAGAGCATACAACTGCAATTATTTTTACTATTATAATCATTATGGTAGCCACTGCTGATGTGGAAGACGGATATTAAGTTTACAAGATGAAATCAGATTTCTACCCTAGGTAACCCTAGAACCATAAGGAATTTTGGATGAAAAACCTGGCCTCCTGACAGCTTTCCCTTAATTATCATCAATTCTTTGAGTGGGCTGAAACAAACAAAAAAAAGAGACAGAAAGAAAAAAAGGAGGGAAAACCAGCCTAATTGAATGTAGGATAAACTATTCATTAGCAAGCTAAATAGCTACGACATTTAATAACCTATAGTGCCTCATGAAAAACCAAAACATTGCCAAAAGTAATTGAAGTTTGTGATTCTCTAAACTGTTATTTAAAGCAGGGTTTGGCAAGGCTCTGTGGGTCTGCACCACTTTTAATTGCATTTTTAAAATTCAGAATGGTGACTGAGATCCTGTACTCGTCATTTGTGTGGTGAAATCCTTCATAGTAAACTTGCTTATAGTGAAGCCTTATGCAATGATTTTAAAGTTCAAAGCATGTGGGATCCATCTATATCAAAAACTGAGCTTTACTTTCTGACCCTTTAACTGACTGATTCCCAGCTGCATATAACTTCCAATCCTTTCCCTCTCTGTCCTGACTGATTTCTAATGTGATGGCCTGAATCCTTATTCCTACCAGCAAATCCTTATTCCTTCCAGCAAAACATTGCTGGAAGGTTACAATGGACTTGACCCAGAGAGAGAAAATCTCCCATTGATGACTGAATGGGCCCTGGGGCAGAATCACCACCTAGCTGATTTGTCTGTGGAATAAGGAGCAGTTGACATGAATCCTAGAGACCATTAAATATACACAATACATTTAGTACAAATCTTTCGCACAGTACATTTATGAGAGGCATCTATGAATGCATGACCCTCATTATTACTGAAGGGCTTCTTCACGCCCTGCAATTTCCCATGAATAATTATTTTAAAATAGCTACAATTTGTTGAGCACCTATTAATATAGCTGCTGTTAAGTCGCTTCAGTCGTGTCCGACTCTGTGCGATCCCATAGAAGGAAGCCCACCAGGCTCCCCCGTCCCTGGGATTCTCCAGGCAAGAACACTGGAGTGGGTTGCCATTTCCTTCTCCAATGCATGAAAGTGAAAAGTGAAAGTGAAGTCGCTCAGTCTTATCCGACTCTTAGCGACCCCATGAACTGCAGCCTACCAGGTTCCTCCGTCCATGAGATTTTCCAGGCAAGAGTACTGGAGTGGGGTGCCATCGCCTTCTCCATATTAATATAGCAGGTACCGCATGAAACATTTCACAGGAATTAGCTCATTTTATCCTCATGGGAACCTTAGGTATTACTTTGAGTTGCATGCCTGTTCAGTCATGTCCAACCCTTTGTGACCTCATGGACTGTAGCCCACCAGGCTCCTCTGTCCATGGGATTTGCCAAGCAAGAACTGGAGTAGGTTGCCATTTCTTTCTCCAAGGGATCTTCCCAATCCAGGTTCCAAACCCACATCTCCCCCATTGGTGGGTGGATTCTTTACCACTGAGCTACCTGGGAAGCCCAGGCCTTACTTTAAATGTTATTATTTTCTCTTTGGTACCAAGGTGCAGAGTTGGTTAATGACCTTACTCAGGACCACACAGCCTCAGCCACCAGAGCTGGGAGTCAAACCTACAGTGTGCTTTAGCAACATACTCCACTATTTATTGGGTTGGCCAAAAAGTTTGTTGGGATTTTCCCAGAAGATGTTCTGGAAAAACCCAAAAGAACTTTTTGACCAACTCAATACCATTCACATAATGCTGTGCCCATGGGTAAAATGTCCTGACTTTCCATTAAAATTCTTATGCTTCTTTCCATTAAACAGATTTAGTTTCCTCTCCCAGAAAGGAAATCACTAATAATGGCTTCCACAGGAGACTGCGAGGATTCAAAGAGAATAAGCAAAAAAAGCATTTGATAAAAAATCGAGCAGTACACAACCATGTGTTGGCTTTCTGGGGCTTCTATGACAAAGTAGCACAAGCTGGGTGGCTTCAACAACAGAAGTATGTTGTCTCACAGTTGTGGAGTTCTGGAAGGAGTCCGCAGGGCTGGTTCCTTCTGAGGCTGTGAAGGGGAGCCTGTCCCATGCCCTTCGTCTAGCTGCTGGTATTTGCTGGCAAGCCTTGGCTTTCCTTGGCTTGCAGACATATCACCCTAATTGCTCCCTTCAACTCCATTCTCCATGAGTGCATATCCGTCTCTATGTCCGAATTTCTTTCTTTTCAAATGCGGCAAGTAATATTGAATTAGGATCTATCCTAGTGACTTCATGTTAACTTGATTTTTCAATAAAGACCCAATCTTCAAATAAGGTCCCATCATGAAGTACTTTAGGAATTATGACTCCAACGTATCTACTGGAGCAGGATATAACTCAACCCCCCAAAACCAAGGGCTGTTATTTTTATTTGTAATAATGGTATTAATAATGGTCCTAACAACAAACATGTAACTTTTATCCAGTACAGTGTTTGCAACCTGCCAGGGAGCGCGGCCCCCTATGCTTACAGGGAGGGAGTGTTTGTGACTCAACCAATTCCGGGTGGGGTGGCAGGCAAAGTTTTCAGAAGGCTTTAAACCAACTCGACTATCCTGTGACTCTTCTGTTTACATGTAGTTTGGGCTCTCTCCATCCCAGAAGAGGTAACGAGACAGTAGGAGGCAGAGTCACAGAAACTGGGGAAGGTAAGTCAAGGCTACATAGCTAGTTGCGGCAACACTGGGATTAACTGGCTTGCCAGTGCCGCATTTTTTCTTGCATGTGATGTGAGTTATCACTTTCTTGCTCCTCCTTGGCAATCTCACACCACCCACTTCCACCCATCATGCTCAGCTTACTTCCTATAGATAGAATCCCAAACCAATACCTCCATCTTCAGTTTCTTTCCTACGACACAATCCCACGTGTGTAATTAGCTATTCAACCTCCTTACCAGAAGTCCCAGAGTCATCTCAGGTTCAGGGTCCAAGACAGGTGTCCCCAGCCACCCACCTTTCCTCTTTCTCTATATCACCTTTCACAGGTAAAAGCACTCCGTTCCCTCAATATCCCAAGCCAGAAGACAACTTGCTGCCATCCTCATCCCTTTGCCTAGCCATGCTTCTCATTCCGTTTGTTCTAACTTGACACCAATTCCAATGCATTCTACTTCCTAACACTCTCAAGAATCTTGGATGACTCTGGGTTACACAGTTGGCACTGTAACTCTCAGTGCCAAGCATGGTGTCTAGTGCTTACCAGGTCATCAATTACTATTTATTGCATGAACTGACAGAAAATAAAAATCCCTCTGTGACTCCCCATTATCCACAAAGTCCAAACTCTTTAGCAAAACTCTTAAGTATTATATGTCCCCAAACTATCATCCTAATTACATTTTTTTACTTTAAAAGAAATTATTGAAGTATAGTTGACTTATAATGTGTTAATTTCTGTTGTACAACAAAGTGATTCAGTTATACATATATACATACTTTTTTTTCGTATTCTTTTCCATTATGATTGACCATAAGGTATTGAATATACAATATTCAATAGGACTATACAATAGGACTTTGTTGTTTATCCATTACATATATAATAGTTTGCATCTCTAATCCCAAATTCCCAATCCATTCTTCCCCCACCCTATTCTTCCCCAACCCCATAATATACTTTTAAATATGAAATTTATTGCATTTATATAGAATGCCATGAATATTGTTTTCATCATTATTTTTTGAATTTTTGTTAGCCAGGTGGGATAAAAAAGTGAAAGTCATTAGTTGTTTGCCAGTGTTGAATATGTGTTTATATTTTCTTACTTTGGACTCCTATTTCCAAAATCCTTTCCTGAACTAGTTACATTTTCTATATCCCCATCCAATTCCCCACACTAAGACCAGCAAAACAAAACTATTTGCCACTTTCCAAGCCTTGCTTATGATTTTCACGCCTCTAGTTATGAAAATTTGCATATTCAATATGCTGGCTTGTGATATCAGTGAAACAGCCAGATTGAGATATCAAGTAGTCAACTGAATACATGAGCCTAGAACTCAGAAAAGAGACTTCAGGTTGAAATAAGATGTATGAGAGACATTGGGTGTATATAAGTGGTATAAAAACCAAGGCAATGAATGAATTCACCTAGAGAGACTATACTAAGAATGTTCACAAACTCAACACAAGTTCTCAAACCAGACCTGTAATTTTAAGCGACAGTAGATCATTTAAGTAGCAATACTAGAAGGCAATGTCCCAAAGGAACTGATACATGGGTGGTTGTTGTTTAGTCACTAAGTCATGTCTGACTCTTTGCAACCCCCTGGACTGTAGCCTACCAGGCTCCTCTGTCCATAGAACTTCCAAGGCAAGACTACTAGAGTGGGTCACCATTTCTTTCCCCAGGGTATTTTCCTGTTTCAGGGATCGAACCCACCTTTCCTGCATTGGCAGGTGGGTTCTTTACCATTGAGCCACCAGGGAAGCCCTACAACACATGTTACAGGAAGCAATGAAAATAAAAGATTTGGATGTAAACATCATAATGGTAATTGCTAAAGCTCTGGCCAAATAAGAGTAGATTATTTCTGAAGATATTACCAACTTCATGCCAGACAGCAAGATTTGTTTTCATGATCAAGTGCTGGAAAACTCAGAAATGTAACCAGAAAAACAAAATAAAAACAAAATGTAGATGAAACAGCCACCATTTCCTTATACAGACATTTGACATTGATGTTTCCTCCTTATCCCCATTCCCTCTTTGACTTCTAAAAAAAATGAAATATTTCCTATGAACATTTTTACTAATGAAAAACTAGAAATAAGGTCAACCAACTCAAAAAAATAACACTGCTGGGACCACCTAAGTCCTTATTGTACATCCTCTGCCTCCTCACGGGGATAATCAATACCCTCATTTTTGTGATAACCTTTTCCTTGTTTTTCTTTATTGTGTTACCACCTATGTGTGTATTCCTCAGCCATAAACTGTTTAACTCTTCCTGGCTTTGAACTTTCTATAAATGGGACAGTACAGCATGCATTCCTGTGCAGCTTGTTGCCTGTACTCACTGTTGCATTTGTGAGCTTCAGCCTCGCGGCCGTGTGTAGCTGCAGACTGTTCGTTTGCAGTAGTGTGTATATAGTGCTCTTTTGTACTCACAATTTTTGGCTGGTATTTAGGAATGTAGATTTTCTATATTGATTTTTGTCTAGCAACCTTGCCAAACATCTCATTAATTCTAATAATTAATCTGTACATTTAGGGGCGAGTTTATATGTCCATAATCATATGTATCAGTTGCAAATTATGATCATTTTGATAATTTCTATTTCTTTTCCTTGTCTTATTGTGTTAGCCTATGTATACAGTACAAGTTTGAATAAAAGGGGTGATAACAGACATTCTTGGTTTTTCCGTGATCTTAAAGAAAACTTTAACATATATTACTAAATAAGATATTTATTGTTAGTTTTTGTAGATATCTTTTACCAGGTTAAAGAAGTTAACTTCTATTGCTAGTTTGCCTAAGAAATTTTTTTTTTTTTGTAGAATTTAGATCATGAAATGAATATTCGATTTTAGCAAATACATTTTGGTATCTACTGAGATGATCATACACCCTTTCTTTTAGTCAGTCAGTTTGTATGCTAATTTTTCAAATGTGAAACCAAACTTGCTTTCCTGAAATAAACCCAACTTGGTCCTTATGTGTTTTACTTTGAAGGCACTACTGGTTTGGTTTTCCAAGGTTTTCTATAGGATTTATGCTATGTTCTTGAGTGAGATTGGCTTGACATTATTCACTGTTTTAGCAGCCGATACTTATTTCTATTTCCTTACATATTTACCACTTTCTGTATTCTTCCTTCCTTCTTGCATCTCAGATGTTTTCAGTTCAGTTCAGTTGTTCAGTCATGTCCGACTCTTTGCGACCCTATGGACTGCAGCACGCCAGGCCTCCCTGTCCATTGCCAACTCCTGGAGTTTACTCAAACTCATGTCCATTGAGTCGATGATGCCATCCAACCATCTCATCCTCTGTTTTATTTGAGAGCATTTTCTCAATGCTCCAAGAATACCTTTTAGTATTGCCATTGGAGAGTCTGCTGTTCTGTGTGCCTGAAAAATGTCTTGATTTAATCTTCATTTCGGAAGTATATTTTTACTAGGCATAAAATTCCAGATGTCAGTCTTTTTCTCTCAGTTACTGGGCTGAGTTCGTTCCTTTCTGAAAGTTTGTTGATAGATTTAAGATGGTAATATATTTTAGACAAGAATTTTGATTATATACAGAAGAAACGATTTAGGTACCTACTTTGGAAATGGAAGTTCTCCATTCATTCTTAAGCTGTACTGGTCTGTGTTTCTGACCAGTAAAGTCAGAGAAAACTTAACCAAAAGTCAAATAAGTACACAACTTGTGGTTTGATCATGTAAATGGGATTGAGAAAAAAACCTAGTTCTTTGCAAACATATAGTATTTGAGTATATGGAAATGTAAAGGCCAATGAACTGAAATAATGTCTTAGAAGCTAAGTTCATGAGACTTATAATCAATCCCTTGCAGTACATATACTTTAGCGATGTCTTACAATTCTGTCTTTCATCCTCAACTAAACTAATTCTTCCAGGAAAATTTGTCATCCATTTACATATCTCTTAGTACCTACTATGGTAGGGAAAAATACTGGCTGAATTAAGGAGCTAAATTATTGTGGCAATTTTTTTTTTTTAATTTAAAACCTAAACTAATTTAACTGTTTATGTATTCTAAGGAGTTGGGAAAGTGAAAGTCGCTCAATCATGTCTGACTCTGCGACCCCATGGACTATATACAGTCCATGGAATTCTCCAGGCCGGAATACTACTTCTCACTAGGCTCCTCAGTCCATGGGGATTCTCCAGGCAAGAATACTGGAGTGGGTAGCCTTTCCCTTCTCCCGGGTATCTTTCCAATCCAGGGATTGAACCCAGGTTTCCTGCATTACAGGCAGATTCTTTACCAGCTGAGCTACAAGGGAAGCCCTTGTGGTTTAAGGAGTTGGGAAGGGACTATCGTAATTCCACTGAGAGTGATAGTAAGATTTCCCTAGCACTTTGTTTTCCTTAAAGGATTTTGGATGGGGGTGGGGGGAGGTACTGCCTGGAAAAGATGTTTCCTTGTTTATCAGAAGACAGTAAGGAGTCCTTGGATATACAAAGGGAATTCCAAAGCTGAGAATGGGGACTAGGCTAGAAATAACTAGAATGCTCTGCATAAGACAATGGTAAGAATTTTTATTTTGCCTTGAGAGAAGAGCAAAGAATAAGGAGAGTGGGAGAAAAAAGGTAGGTGGGGGTGGTAACTGTACTGGATGCAAAGTGCAAAATGACTTCTCAGACCATCCATATCTGATATTCCATATTAAGCTTTTCATGTTTCTGCAATGAAAAACCTCTTCTGTCTTTCCAGTTTCCAGGGATGTCAGCTGTACTTACAGGAGTTTTATATGAGCATGTATGTGGAGTGGGGAGGTGCTGGGATGGTGGGGTACAGGTGCAAATCAAAGAAATGGAGTGATTCCCTGTTTGGGTTAATACTAGAGTAGAATATCAGAGAAGGCAATGGCAACCCACTCCAGTGTTCTTGCCTGGAGAATCCCAGGGACAGGGGAGCCTGGTGGGCTGCTGTCTATGGGGTTGCACAGATTTGGACATGACTGAAGCGACTTAGCAGCAGCAGCAGCAGCAGCAGCAGCAGCAGAATAGAATATAGGAAGGCCACTATGATAACACAGTAAAGAAAAGGAAGTTGGTGGAATGGATACTCATAGAGGAAGATTGCCATGAACTTTAAGTCCCTGAGAAATTTGATGCAATTTGAAGTCATATTTTAAAAGGCAGAATGTATGTCCACAGCACCTCTGTCATTATTAATATTTATACTAAAGTCTAAGAGCATGAGAGGGATTCCCTTGTAGCTCAGAAAGTGAAAGTCAAAGTCAAAGAAAGTGAAGTGAAAGTCAAAGATAGAGAAAGTGAAAGAAAGCTCAGACTCTGCCTGCAATGCAAGGGACCTGGATTTGATTCCTGGGTTGGGAAGATCCCCTGGGGAAGGAAATGACAACCCACTCCAGTATTCTTGCCTGGAGAATCCCATGGACAGAGGAGCCTGGCAGGCTACAGTCCATGGGCTCACAAGAGTCAGACACAACTTAGTGACTAAACCACCACCACAACCAAGGGCATCAGAGTGATGCTCCAACCTTCATTGGTCTGTAGTCAGTGTCAGAGTCTAGTAAGAGTCTTATAATTCCCCGGCCAAGGTTTTATTTCTCCAGCTAGGTGGCAAGCATTCTTTCTCAACCTTAGATGTTCATTGGAATCACTGGGGGAGTTTAGGTTTACTAATGCCCAGACTGCACTCCAGATATTCTGATTTAATTGGCCTGAGATGGACCTGGGCTTTGGGACTTTCAAAATATCCCCAGATGATCCTAATGTGCAGGCAGGGTTAAGGACCACTGGCATTAAGCTACAAGAGTATTTTAAGGACAATCAGAAACATTCAAATGAGGGACAAAAAGCAATAGAAAATGTATGAGTTGCAAGTATGAGCATAAAGGAAGTTATTATTTTTTTAATGCATTATTACATCATATAATCCCTGCATCTGTTAGGGCCCCAAAAATAAAACTGCAAATGACAAAAAATATTTCTTAGAGCCTCTATATACATAACCAAGAGCAAAGATCACCTATACCTATTCAGTCTACCGTTTACATTAACACAAGTTACTATTGGACAGCCTTAATCTAACTTTACTTTTTTAGGAAACTCTGGCCCAGAAAGCTGAAGTAGCAGGTAATGTTGTTGTTCACTTCAAGAACTTCCCTCAAATCCATTTATTCTTTCTCCATTCATCACCCCTTTCTCAGGGCAATTTGTTGCTGTCAGTCATGTCTGACACTTTGCAACCCCATGGTCTGCAGCCTGCCACGGATGGGATTTCCCAGGCAAGAATACTGGAGTGGGTTGCCATTTTCCTCTCTATCTCAGGCAATAAATATCTTCAAAAGATGATTTACTCCTTAAGACTCCTTTTGAAATCTTCCCAAATCTGTGTATACCCATATTGAAGCATAACATAATAAATGTTGCCCAATTCATATTAAGTGCTCCCTTATACTGCATTGAAAAATCTACCTTAACTCAGAGTCCCCAGACTCATAAATAACCTAACTTTGGCCTCCCTGCTCCTGGGTGCTACTAAAACTTTTTCAAAGTGATAATCTCTTTTCCTTTGATTAGTAGCAAACTGGACTTTTTTTTATCAGCTAGGCATAAATTATTTATTTACTGCTTATTCAGGGATGCTCATATATTTCAGTTGAGAAATGTCCAAATGTCTTCTTTCAAAACATCAAATATAATAGCTACTATTTGGCCAGTGCCAACTATGTGACTCATAGACATTGACTGTAATCCTTCAAGGTTAGTATTACTAAACATAATTTTTATATATGAGGAAATGGGAGTCAGAAAGTTTGGAACCTGACGGAAGTTCACACAACTATAGTTAGAGCAGGGATTTTGATCCAGGGGTTTTGGATTCTCAGGCCTGAGTTAGCTCCAGGGCAGGTACCGCATTGCCTTAAGGCCAATCAGATCTACTCTATCTAGCTGGAGTAATCATCTGAAGTCTTACCAATTTCTAATGAGTCAACACTAGCTAATACCCTTCCAATGAGACACCACAAATACATCCAGATAATTGAAGTAAAAGAGTTGATTTATAATTTTTTCAACTACTTTTCTATGTTTTAATTCTTCAGCTGGACAGTGTTTACCAGATTATACTTTATTACATCTTTGTGTACCTGATACACTTTATAACATTCTTTCTTTTAAAATGTTATTATGAAACATTTTTAAGATAAAATAGCAGAATAGTATCCTAAACATTTAATGTGTTTATCATCCAGCTTCAATGTTGATCAACCCTTGGCCAATCATGTTTTATTTATATTCCCATACACTTCTCCTCTCTATATTACTGTGAAGTAAATCAAAGCTGAAACATATTTTTATGAATATTTTACTATGTACCTATAAAATATTAGGATTTCTCCAGTATGTATCTCTGAAAGATAAATATTTAAAAAAAAAAAAAAAAAACCACAATACTCTCCTGGAGAAGGAAATGGCGACTCACCCCTGTATTCTTGCCTGGAGAATTCCATGGACAGAGGAGCCTGGTGGGCTACCATCTATGGGATCGCAAAGAGTCGGACATGACTGAGCAACTAACCCTTTCACTTTCTTTTCATCTATCTATCTAACTCTCTATCAAAAAGAAAAAAAAGAAAAAAGAAACCCCAAAACTACAATACCATTTCAGGATTTCAGGTCTAAAGTAAGTTTGTTAATGTCCAAACACCCAATTGCCTTATAACTTTAATATTTTAGAATTTGTTGGTATAATTTAATTAACTTCTAGTGACTCAAGATTTCTTTCATCTTCCATTTAAGTTTGAGCATGAAAACTCATCCTAGTGGGGATATTTTTCTTATAAGGCATCTTCTATTGCCCACCCTCAGTCCCACCATAGTTTCAGTTCTCAGTGTTTTAATTTGAATTTTCACGAAGCATAGTTTTTTCAGGCATGGCCTTATTTCTTTCAAGTTCTGAACTTATGTTCCTATTTTAATTTGCATGTCTGGGCCAGATAATATCTTTATGGGACTCAAAGCTCCTTGAGGATGGGAGAGGATGCAGTTAAGAGGTATTATCAATACAAATTAATCTGGGAGGTCTGCTCCAATTTTTCATGTTTAAGTCAATTAGTACTTGGACATATAAATCTGACATTTTTTCTGTAGCAATTTACATTACTGTTCTTAGAAAGCATTTCTTTCTTATTCCTTCATGGTTATCTGTGCTTCTAATGAGCAATAAAAGATCTGTCAACAGCTGATGTGAACCAAGAAGGGAAAACTGAGGGTTTAAGTAGTTAAAGACACGAGCTCCTAAAGTTCCCCAAGCAATTTTAATCAAAGCTCACTTTTACTCGTTTGTTGCCTCTGTAGTATTTTTACATTAAAAAATTACAAAAAGAAAGAAAAAGAGAAGGCTAGGAGGAAAGGAAGGAGAGAGGAAGGAAAAGAAGGAAGGAGGAAATTAGATGATGTTAAAGTAAGTTGCTGCTGCTGCTAAGTCACTTCAGTAGATGATGATAAATTCATCTCGCCTTTCTCCTGGAGTGATAAAGTTAGGAGCCTTACAGGTCCCCTGGTGGTGGTAGGTTAGTTGCTCAGTCGTGTTCAACTCTTACGACCCCGTGGACTGTAGCCTGCCAGGATCCTCTGTCCATGAGATTTCCCAGGCAAGAATACTGGAGTGGGTTGCCATTTCCTTCTCCAGGGGTATCTTCCTGACCCAGGGATAGAACTCAGGTCTCCTGCATTGCAGGCAGATTCTTCACTGCTGAGCCACCAGGGAAGCCCTATAGGTCACCTGCAGGACCTAATAAGGAACTCTCAGTCCTGTGTCTTTACAGTCTATTCTGCCCTATTCTCTTTTTGAAATGTCTATTCCTGATGAGGAGTCCTAACTTGGTAGTAGCTCTATAAGCTAAACAAATTTCTGCCAAAACATGAGGCAGATGGTTATCAAATGATTTTGCCTTTCCCAATACAAAGATCACTGTGCCCTGCTGATGACAGGATTACATCAGCACTAAAACAAATTAATAGGAAGAGGGGGAGAATCCCACTTGGACCATACGTGTGGTTAAATAAGAGCAGGAACAATCAGAGCACTGGGTTTTCTTTAGATCTGTATGTGCTTTCTCAAAGGGATTGAAAGTGTTTGCCATTTGATTTGTCCTTTTCTACTCACACTGACTGCTCTGTACCATGGCGCTTGTTAGGAAACCTCATGGGTGCAGAACCCCACTACAGTGTGGCAATGACTTTAGAAGTCTCATTAAAGTGGGTTCCCGCTCTGACCTCCAGATCTTGTTCAGGGTGTTTTTTGCATGAAAAGCTACTTGGTCCTCTCTGACTACCTCTGCTCAGAGACAATATCTCTGAAGCTACTCTTAGCAGGGGATAAAAGCAGACACCATCCAGGCTGTGTAATATATAGCGAACACTTGGCAGATTTCTTGTTCTGTGCTTAACTTTGACATGAAGCTAATCAGTTATGTTTGAAGATCAAATGAGGTTCCTGCCCACCACTACTAGATAGGGAGGATTTATCTCCAACCATACTATGATGTTCCCTTAATACCTTTCAAAAACACAAGTGCTTACATCCTAATAGGTTTTTAGCTTAAGATCTAATCATCCACTCTTGAATTAAGATGCTTGAATGAAGCCAACTCATTTGGAACTAAGCACTTTAATGTCAACAGAGACATATGGTATGGAGACGGAATTACAAAGGCTCTCTTCTTAGGCATCCATTAGGAAAGCAAGACTTAGACTCCAGCGTCTTTATTAGTTTACTCATTTATTTCTCAGTAAATAATTGAGAGTAATATCATCTTCTGAAAGCGGAAATGTTTGAATAATTACATGTTAGAGATAGGGTATATTCCCATTCAAAATGATTAAACCATTCCCTTGCTCTATAATTACTAACTTTTTTTGTGAATGGCGTTACATTTTTAGACTGAAGAAAGTACAACATATATTGCACATATTGTGTAAATATACAGGTAGCCACGTGTGGAATAGTACATCTCAGTCTAATTACAAGCTGTCACTGAGGGTCCCTCAAAACCAATGAAAATGTCAACATAATGTAATAATAAAGTTATATCTGACTTGTCACATGGGGAAAACATTTTAATAAGGAATTGCAGAATACTGAGACTTTGAGAAGATTATCTTATTGAATTTAGATATGGAAAATCTCTGCAAAGTACAAGTATTAATATGTGAATTTTGTTTATCTTGGTTTTGAACTGTGGTGTTGGAGAAGACTCTTGAGAGTCCCCTGGACTGCAAGGAGATCCAACCAGTCCATTCTGAAGGAGATCAGCCCTGGGATTTCTTTGGAAGGAATGATGCTAAAGCTGAAACTCCAGTACTTTGGCCACCTCATGAGAAGAGTTGACTCACTGGAAAAGACTCTGATGCTGGGAGGGATTGGGGCAGGAGGAGAAGGGGACGACAGAGGATGAGATGGCTGGATGGCATCACCGACTCAATGGACATGAGTTTGAGTGAACTCTGGGAGTTGGTGATGGACAGGGAGGCCTGGCGTGCTGCGATTCATGGGGTCGCAAAGAGTCAGACATGACTGAGCGACTGAACTGAACTGAACTGAACTGGTCAAATTAGTATGTTCAAGAGTCTTGAATGACTTTAAGTTATTCGAAGCGTTTGACCAGGAGGCAACCTTTTCTCCTGCCTATTAACTTATATTAACTCTGAAATATCCCTTGGTGATAGTAGGAAGGGGGTCTTTTAAACCACCCAGACTATGTTGGCTAATGCATTTTGATATCCTCTCCTCTTTTGGAGCATTTGTCACAATGATATTACTATTTGGTTAAAGTCCAAATTTCTTGCTGTAAGAAATAAGCTTCATAAGCTCTCTGAGATTAGTACTATTCCTATCTCTTTCACTATTCTTAGTGAAGTGCAGTACATTTTACTACCCATTAAGAATATTAAATGTCTTTCACTAAAGAGCACCTTCCTCCCAGAATAGTCTATTTCCAGTCCTGTTGATCTCAATCTTAGTTACATGTCATGTTTTGGCCAATAAAATATGAGTAGAATTGACACGTGCCACTTCTAAGGAGAGGCTTTAAGAGTTTTCACAGTTTCACCATCGCTCTTTCCCTTTGCCATTCTCTAGGCCAGAATACTGGAGTGGGTAGCCTTTCCCTTCTCCACGGGATCTTACCAACCCAGGAATTGAACCCAGGTCTCCAGCATTGTGGGAAGATTCTTTACCAGCTGAGCCACAAGGGAAGCCCAAGAATACTGGAGTGGGTAGCCTATCCCTTCTCCAGGGTGTCTTCCTGACCCAGGAATAGAACCAGGGTCTCCTGCATTGCAGGTGGATTCTTTACAAACTGAGCTATCAGGGAAGCCCACCACAAGACCAATGTAGCCCAAATAGGACAGCTCCTTTAACCTGAGTCCTAAAATAAAAATTTGGAGTAGAATCACAGCTGAGTGGGGAAGAACCTGTAACAAACGCAAAAAAATAAACTTTTTTCATTATAAACCACCATGATCAGGGGGTATCTGTTATTGCTGCTTTACTTGCTTAATGTGATACAAATATCCAGTGACTATCAGAATGTCTGGCACATGGTGGGCATGCAGAACATATTTGTTGATAGATTGAGTGAATTGGTAGAGATTATATGATCTAGACACACAAGAAGTTCAGGCATATGCAGGTCTAAAGTAATAAAAATCTGGGTGTACATATTATTTCAACCACAGAGGTTTAGCTTTAATGTAAATGTAATTCAGTGTTTAATTATCTGCCTTTGAAACCTAAGCCACTTGGGTTAAATATATGTGTGTAAAAAGAGTCATGCATAATTGAGTGCCAACTGGTGAGGGGACAGTGGGGTGTCACCAGTAGCCAAGAAAGATTTCACTTGAAGATGTGAACTGGATGAACAAGTGGATTTATCAGGGCTTTTAGTTAGTGAAGGGGTGAGAAGAGGACATGGCAGATTTCTGAAGGGAAAATGCATGAAAACAAGAAAAGGGCTGGATTAGAGAAACTCAGGGATGGGATTTAATGAAGATGGTGCTTGAGGCAGATTAGTCAGGTGGCAGAGTGCAGATGGCCTGGATTACAGAACTAAGAGACTGGAAACCCTTAAGAAGCTAGTTCAAAAAACGTTAACATCATAAAAGTGGCAATTCACTCTCAACTTATAAATGCAAAGTCATCTTAATAAAAATACAAACAAGATTAAGTTTTTTTTTTTTAAGGAACTAGAGTAGAAAATTCTAAATTCACATGGAGAAGTACATGACAGGAAAATTCTGAAAAAGAATAATAAGGAATATTAAAACATATAAAATCTACATAATTAAAAGAGTATAACTTCAATTGTAAAATTAGTATACAAGAGATGGAGTTAAAAAAATCAATAGGAATATGGCAGAAACCAACACAATATTGTAAAACAATTATCTTCTAATTAAAATAAATAATTTAAAAAAATAAATACATTTTTAAAAAATCAGTGGGAAAAGATGATTTAACTAGTTACATGGCATCTGCAAAAAAAAAAAAAAAAATTAAGTTGAACTTGATCTCACATCTTGCACCAGAATAAATTCCACACGGTTCAAAGAACTGAACACACTAGATTGAACCATATGACCATCTCTTGAAGGTACAAATAGTCAAACATTGATTTCCTATTTTTTACTTCACAAAAACTGAAGTCGTGGTGGTACTCAAAAAAAACCACATATTTTTTTGAATCTTGAGATGGGAAAGACTTTTTGAACTGTTACACAAAATTCAAAGGCCTAAAAAACAATAGATGGCTACATTCAACTACTTAACAATAAACTTTTTCTGCATGGCAAAAATCACCATTAACAAAGTCGAAACATTAAAGATGAACTTGGAACCATATTTTCAATTCTTATTATGAATATGGGAGTAAATTATCTTCAGATAAAGAACTTTTATGAGTATGCACAAGGCCAATAACCCACTGGTAAAATGAGAATGGGATATGAATAGATACTTCAAAGGACAAAAAGATCAGGTGTCTCTTATTCACATAAGAAGAGGCTCAGCCTACTCATTATATGCAAATGCAAATCAAAATTAAAGTAGGATAGCATTTTTTTTTACCTTATCAGATTCCAGAGATCTAAGAGTTTTATAACACAATGTTTTGGCAAACTCAAACCTTTCTAGTGGAGTCTAAATTGATATAAATTCCTATGGAGAGAAATTTGACCTCAGCAGTCAAAATTACTTTGTATACTTCAGCATCTGACCCAGTCATTCCATTTTTTGGGAAATTACACTAGTGTTGCACCTGCGCATGTGTGAAATGACAATGGCGACATCACTAACTGCAGCACTTCTACAAAAGCAAAGGATTGGAAACAGCCTGAGTGCCCGTTACTGGAAGACGGCTAAATAAGTTACTGCACAGGTTCATGACCCAACACTATGCAGTCACAACAAGCCATGAGAAAACTAAATCCTGACCTAAAATCAAATCCAAGTCCTGTTACGTGATGAAGGAAAGCAAATGCTACAAATGGTAGCATTGAGCACTACCATTCATTTTGAAAAGGTTATATAACAATATATAAACACATATATCTTATAAAGGACACCTGAACACATATAGTTTTCATAAATATAAAATTTCTAGATAAGACTATACAAGATACTAACAGCATTCTTACTGTGGGAAGGGGAAACGGATAGCCAGGAACAGGAGGAAGTTACACTTTTCTTGTCTGTCTTCTGCACTTTTTGAATTTTGAACTATTTTCACATATTATCTTTCACAGAATTAAGTGAAAATTGATTGATCAGTTAAAACTGATGCCAACCTCTTATGAAAGAGCTGTTTCTACTGTAGATGAATTAATATCTGACTTGTGAAAAGCAAAACAAAACCAATCAGAAAACCCAAGCCCAACATAACAAATAACCATAATATTCTATGTGTGGATCAAATATGCAATTATAATAATTACATTTTAAGTAAATGAGTGTGTAGATAATTCATTTCCCACATTGTAGTTAGAGTGAACTGTCGAAAACATAAATTTGATCATATCATTCCCTTGCTTAAAAGTCCTCCCATGGGTCCCACTGACCTGAGCATAATAACATCCGAATTCCTCAGTACAACAATCAGGCTCTCTGTTGTTCTGGACTGTGCTCTCACTACTCCAGCTGCATTTCTCAGTCTCCTCTCTACTTTTATTCTGAATTTGCTCTTGTCTTTAGGAACCAAACTCCACACTAGACCACAGCACATATCTCAGCTGTTAACGTGCTCTTCTGCCACTTTCCCTTGTTCATGCCTGAGAAAGGCCTCACTCTCCCCCATACCTTGTTTTTCAGTAATTAAATGTCAAGTGTCCCCGACCCCCTAAACTAGCTAAGTCCAGTCTTCTCAACAGTCTCTGAACACCCCACATGGTTCACTATGCTTGGTCTTCATCCCATTATAGGAGTCCCCCTTTACCCATGGTGTATTGTTCCAAGACCCTAGTGGATGCCTGAAACTGAGTCTAGTACAAAACCCACACAGACTGTTTTTTCCTATACTGATGAGTGGGGGGGATATACAGCAGGAATAAGCTGGACGAAAGGATAATTCACCACCTGGGCAGACAGTGCAGGAGGATGCAAGATTTCATCACTCAGAGAAGTATGCAATTTAAAACATGAATTGTTTATTTTCAGAATTTTCCATTTCATTGACCAGGGGTAACTGAAATTGCAGGTCAGGGTAGGGAGATCACTAATATTGGTAGCTGATACATTTGTCTCCTTCAGTAGATTGTGAGTGCTTTGAGGGACCCCTATGCTTGCTCTAGAAATCAGCAGAGCTTACTCGTGCTAAATGTTTCTTGAGTAAGACTATGGATAAACCAGTCTGTTGAAGGAATCCAACCATGAGGTGGCAACGGGGATGAGTAACACAGGTGATGGGGAAAAATCACCCAAAGACAAGTAGAAAGGACTTGGCCACAGATGTGCCAGAGTCAATGAATCGACTTTGTCAAATTCCACCATAGCGGATATTCTCTACCAGGCCTAATCTTACAGATCAGTAGCAAGCAGGAGTCCTTCTGGTTCAACGGTCTTTCTTTCTCCATAGAAAAAACAGGCAATAATGTTTGTGCTCCCCTCCACATGCTATCCGGAGAAGGCAATGGTACCCCACTCCAGTACCCTTGCCTGGAAAATCCCATGGACAGAGGAGCCTGGTAGGCTGCAGTCCAGGGGGTGGCGAAGAGTCGGACATGACTGAGTGACTTCACTTTCACTTTTCACTTTCCTGCATTGGAGAAGGAAATGGCAACCCACTCCAGTGTTCTTGCCTTGAGAATCCCAGGGACGGGGGAGCCTGGTGGGCTGCCATCTA
Source organism: Bos mutus (assembly GCF_027580195.1). Taxonomy (NCBI): domain Eukaryota; kingdom Metazoa; phylum Chordata; class Mammalia; order Artiodactyla; family Bovidae; genus Bos; species Bos mutus. The sequence goes on from NC_091624.1 coordinate 82,603,010, forward strand.
TGGGGTCGCACAGAGTTGGACACGACTGAAGCAACTTAGCAGCAGCAGCAGCAGCAGCCACATGCTATCAGTCAGTTCACCCCGATCTAAGGTACTGACACGACACACAGATGCTGAAGGCCGTGCCCTGTGATCTAGCTCTGCACCTTGTTCTCAGTTAGCTGTGGAAACTTTGGCTGTGGCAGTCATTCTATCAGGTTTTAAGCAGGTGCTCTAAGGCCACTGGCACCAAATGGTACAAAGGTGTACAGAAAGTATCAAAGGATCTTTCAGAAGAGTCCAATAAGCGACCAAGGGACGGCAAAGCAGAGAGAGTACTGGGCTTGGATGCCATGCATGTACATTCTTGCTGACACTTCCTCCCAAGAAATCCAGGCATTTGCCCCACAGAGCACCAAAAGTAGAGGGGACTGGCTGAGGACTTCTGAGAAACCTGGGCAGTGTGCCCAGGTACTTGGAAACATTTGTTATTGTTTCGTCACTAAGTCGTGTCTGACTCTTTTGCAACACCATGGACTGTAGCCCCTCAGGATCCTCTGTTCTTGGGATTTCCCAGGCAGGAATACTGCATTGGGTTGCCATTTCCTTCCTCAGGTGATCTTCTTGACCCAGGGATTGAACCTGTGTCTCCTGCATTGGCAGGAGGATTCTTTTTATAAAAAATTAATCAATTTATTTTAATTGGAGGCTAATTACTTTACAATATTGTGGTGGCTTTTGCCATACATCGATATGAATCAGCCACAGGTGTACATGTGTAGCAGGTAGATTCTTAACCATCGAGCCACCTGAGGTGCCCTGATACCTCAAAAAATACCTACCTGCAATTTTGCATTCTAGTTCATAAGATATCTGATTATCTTAATAGAAATAGGTTTTAAATTATTTGCAAACTACATTATTCAAAAATATCGATGTGCAATCAGTGTTATAGGTTGATATACAAAACACATCACTGATTTCTACATCCCAGTCCAGTATACTCTGTGGCACACAACTGGATTCTATCAAAATGTGCAGAATCAGTAAGAAAAGTGTAGGCCTATTGGATCCTTTCCCTCGGTTTTTAGACTTTTCAAAAGGATTTTCATCTGGGAGAATTCTCTCTCCCCGAAAATGAGACTTTCTTGTCCACCAGATCTGTGGGGCCAGCATCCTGATAGAAAGTTCTGGGGCTTTAAGCACAGAGTCAGAGCCCATCCGTTTGCGGTATTAATTTTTCATTGAGCTATAGTCATTAAAAATCATGCAGTGCTGCCCAAAGGCAAGAGAGCACGCTGCGTTCATTTGTTGCCAAGGCTGACCACAGTGGTTCCAGTGTGGAGAGCATGTGCGCGACAAATATTAGAAAGTTAACGTTCAGACAGTGGAGCAGTTTTTACAAAACACAAAGATGCGAAACTTGTGATCATAACTTATATAAAATACAACTTATGGCCATAGCACGAAAAATTGTAACTACCTAGGAATGAATCTAACAGAATATATAGAAGTCTTTATGGGCATAAGCACCAAAGGATATAAAATAAGATTTGAATAGAGAGCTAAACCATGTTCTTAGACAGAGAGATTCAATATGTTGAAGATCCTATCTCTTTCTGAATCAGTCAATACAATTCGAGGGAAAATCCCAATGGGAATATTCCCCTTTGCATTTAATAGATACCCTAGAAAAACAGTCACTCTCTTCAGCTAGTCAGGATGGTGATGCTGTTAAAAAAGAAGATCTATAAACCCGTTTCCCGTGGTAAGTGGCATAATTAAGCAGATTTTCCTCACATTTTACTAAGATGTGTATTTTGGGGGATTACAGGGCCATTCTGATAGTTTATATCACTGAAGTCATTTGGTTTTATTCCCTTCTTTTCTAAAAATACAACCTATGGTGACATCTGATGCTGCCGATCACATATTGCGTTTCTGCAACTGAAGTCCTGGAAAACAGGAAAGAAAAAAACAACCCACTTTCTCTCCAGCTCGTCACTAATGACCTACTTCATACACAATCAAACAAAATTGGTGGGATTAGGGAGAGAAAATAAAATGTAAGTAATAAAAATGGAAAAAGAAAGATCAGGGTGATAGTCTAACAACACCATATAGGTGATAATCTAATAAAGTCTTACAAAGAGTTTTCATTTGCATGATCTCATTTATGTATTGCAACAATCCTGTGAAGTGGATTGGGTATTTTAATTTAGTCTACCCAGTTTATTTTGCAGATAAGGAAGAAAGCACAGAAGAACTCGCATTGTACAACTAGTGAATGGCAGAGATAGGTTATTTTTTCTCTCTAAGGCAAAGCAGTCTGTGGACAGAGCCAGAATTTCAGATTCAGGCAGGCTTGCATCCAAACCTAGAGAGTGTGTATTCTCAAAATGGAAAAGATAAGGAAAGTCTTCGTGGTGGTGGTGGTAGTGGGAACTGGGCTTTGAAGCAAAAACAAAATTTGAAATGTTAGAAGGAAGAAGGAAGGCGTTTCTGGTGAGGAAAAGGAGCATGCCAACCAGAAGTTAAGAAAGAACCAAGGCCCGGCCAGGAAATGATCTCAGAAACAGAGGGCTTATGAAGAGAGGATCACACGCAGGGAGGCTGGATGCAAGGGGCTGAGAGCTTGGCGGAGACCCTGCGGGCCAGCTCCGAGAGCTATTCTGATTGACCAGAGCCCTGAACATTTCAACAGGAGTGATAGCTTGCTTTGGGCTCTGCCACACCTTGATTCTTGTCCTGATTGCTTACAATCTGGCTCAGTGATCTTGTGAATTTATGCATCTTCTTATGTTCCCAGTTCCTCATCTGTAAGAGGCAGTAACATTAACTCATATGACTGTTATGAGGATTGGATGAGTTAATGAATGTGACATAGTACCTGCCGTGTGGGATTTACTCAATAAATATTGGGTTGGCCAAAAAGTTCATTTGGGTTTTTCTGTATCATCTTACAGATGATAAGCCTGAATGAACCTTTTGGCCAAGCCAATATGATTATGGTGACTATGAGCATGAGAGTGACCTGAGGACAGGTTACTAGATAAACGAGAAAGGTCAGTGAGATGTTCAATAATCCATCAAAAATATTGCTTGTTCCCTTTTCTTCACCCCCTATCCAATAGACAATTATATTAAATACAAAAGAGCAGCTAAAGGCAAAAACAAAAACAATATCACTTGGCTGGGGAACCAATCCATCACAGATAAGACATGTTTTACAAACTCTTCACTGCAGCTACGCTGGAGAGGACTGCAAGGTTTGCGCTTCTTAGAGTTCATGTGGTCAGAACTGGAATCTTCCATTGCCTTCTACCCTCTACCCTCACCCCTTCAAAACTATAAGTGGAAGTATTATCCACAAACTGCCCATTCTTGCTGCTTCTAATATCCTTTTTCCAAAAGAAGGACTAGGAAACAGGAGGGAAGGTCTTAGAGATTTCATTTAGGGAAGAAAACAAACAAGAAGAAAGCCCATGAATTCACACTCAAGTGCTCCTCTAAATGTGAAGAACATATTTCAAAAAAATAAACACTGACTAATCACAAGGAAATCTGCTGTCAACTCAAAGGCCTCGGCGTAGATATTAACAACATGGCGAGAAGAAAATGGCTCATTAATGATTCATGAAAATTGCTGTCACCATCAAGCAAAGCATATTTTGCAATGGATAAAATGACTTGTTTAAAATGCACACACACGCTCGCTCGCTCGCTCTCTCTCTTGCTATCCAAACCCCCTGCTGCTTTTGTGCCTTTCTCCCTGCCTGTCATAGTGTAAGTCACCACTCGAGGGAGCCCAAGTTTCTCCCGTCCTGGGCTCACTCCAGGCACCAGGCACACTGAACCACAATGGGGGGAGGGGGACATGTAATTCTGTTTCTCTACTGCAGGTGTACATTCTGGGTGAGATGATGCTTTCTGGTGGATGCTTAGCAGCAGCATCCCTGGCCTCTACCCACTAAATGCCAGCATCATCAGCAACGCTCTCCCAGGCATGACACTCAAGTATCTCCTGACAGCGCCAAATGTCTCCCAGGGTGGGGGCATATGAAGCTGTCCCACTGCCCCCGGTTTAAGCACTTCTCTGATGGAGCTCATGGGTCTCCTCCAGACTTTGGTCTCTGATGGAAAAGTGTTGCAGAACCGGGAGAAAGTCGAGACACCAGCTCTATTTGTCTCGCTCTCCTGCCAGCAGCCTGGGGAGAAACAGAGCCTGGCAGGGGAGGAGTGGTCCCCTGGTGGCCTCGAGCTGTTATCAGAGCCCCAGTATTTCAGGGAAGTTTTATTAGAAGAGGAAACACTGTCAAGGCCTGTCTGGGGTGGTGTGAGCTGAGGCGTTGCTATTCTCTTCAGGCCTTTGGTAGCAGCTCAAATGATTTGTTAATTATTCATTACTATTTGTCATAAAATCCTGAAGGACTGCCAAGTGGTAGCGTGTGGGCAAGACGAAGGCAGGGGACATGTCTTTTCTTATTTTCCAGTGACTGTTGGATGTGGAGGGGCTGGGCTGCCTGGAAAATACACACAGGAATCGTGGGCGCTTGCCCTGGAGCATGCAGATGGGGGGGCTGGCCCACGCTCTATCCAGCACCATTTTCTGGGCCCCGTCACACTCCCTGCTCCATTTGCAGTGGAGATCATAAGGCCAGGGGGAAAATGTGATGGACGCAGGGGCTTCCTGCCCAAACACAAAATCTGAGACACTGAGACCCTCCGTTTCAGAACTTTCCCTCCTCTTCCCCTCAGGGGTGGACACAGGCTGCCAGCGAGGTTCCTTTCTTTGCTTTCTCTTCTCCCCATCCTCCTCTGCTTGCACCCATGGCCCCTTCTGAGACGTCCCCTCCCTCTTTATTCTCCTTCATGGCTGCATTTGATATTCATTTTAATCACATAAAGATATGTGCTTTATGGCAGGGTCACTGCGGCCGAGGTGACAGGAGACACAGTATAATTTGCCCCAGATCTTGAAAACACCCAAGGAAGGATGGCTTTGCTTTCTTTCAGCCCTAGTGAAAGAAATTGGGAAACTGAACCCTACCTTGCTTTTCAAGGAGCCAAGGCTCTGGAATTCAGCAAATTTTAGTGAACTCAGAAAGCTAAATTCCAGAGTTATAGACTCCCCACCCCAGGAGCTGGAACCAAGGCTTTGATGTTCTGATGTGTAGGAAGGAGCTGCAGGACGCTGGGGTGTCAGGCAGAAGAGGCAGGCAAACAGCAAAAGCCCATCCTCACTAATGGTTCAAGAGGTTGGGGGAAGTAGTGTCTGCTTTCTTGATAATTTCAATAGAGTACATTACTTGGCAAGGTCACCCCAGCCCTGGGTCAGCAAGGACACCATGGGCTGTCCCGATGGAAGAAAAGGTGACAAGCTGTCTTCATTCCAACACAGCCTGTGCACAGTAGGCCACCATCTCACACTTGGATCCAAGCACATCATCACGGCATGAAGAGGCCTTTAATATTTGCGGGTAACTCAGTGGGAAAACCACTGCACAGAGCAGCCTGAGAAACAACAGGAGAGGATGGAACTGGCCTCAGGGCTTCCAAAGGACCTGTGGCCACTGGTGCCATTAACAACCCTTCCTGAGTGTCTGGAGGTGCTTGTCTGTCTTCTGGCACAATAGAATTTTGTAAACTGTTTATTCATGTGGTATTTATTATTTATTTATCCAATAGTCATTCCTTTGTATAACATATATTCATTCATTCATACTTACTTATTCATTCAATAATATTTACTCATTCACTGAGTATCACTGATTCAATATTCATTCAGTAAACACCTACTGGGCACCTCCTATGGGTCAGGTACTGTTTTTGTCTCTTGGGATACAGCAGTTAAAAAAAAACAAAGATATGAGTTTGTGGAACCCTTGCAGGATACCAAGTAACTTCTCTTTGATTTAATCCTCACAGTAAATGTTTATGGGAGGCATTCTTGTTCTCATTTTACAGATGAAGAAACTGAAGCTTAGTGAGATCAAATAACAATGTTGGTATTAAATGGTAGAAATGATAATCAAGTCAGGTCTGTGGGACGCCAAGTCTGACAGTCATCCTCTGGAAATGTCACTTTGCCCAAGGAAAATTAGTTAACTTTGCAGTAGGAATTCAATAGTTTCCCCAGATCTTCTGTATGGAAATTAATCTCAGAGAGGGACAAACCAACTTACACACCAATTGCCAAATGCAGAAAACCAACCAACTTAGCCAACGCACTCATACTGACCAAGAGAGGATGGATGTGTGCTATGAAGCACTAAGTTACCAGATCTTAGTTGCAGAACAAGTATTTAGCAAGACTGTAAGTGAATGAATAAGGAGCTTTCAATTTCAAGAAGGACTTGTTAAACTTACAGCAAAAGGTAACCAATGCAGGGCTTCCCAGGTGGCACTAGTGGTTAAGAATCCACCTGCCAATGCAGGAGACATAAGAGATGAGGGTTCGATCCCTGAGACAGGGAGACCCCTTTGAGGGGGGGAATGGCAACCCACTCCAGTATTCTTGCCAAGAGAATCCCATGGACAGAGGAGCCTGGTGGGCTATAATCCATGGGGTTGCAGAGTTGAACACGACTGAGCATCTGAGCAAAAAAAAAAACAGAAAACAGTGCAGATAAAATTCTTATATTTGACCTCCTTATGGGAGAGAAGAAAAAGCTAATTAAAATAAAAATCTTTGCCAGTAAGAAAATGAGAAGATATGGTCTAAGGCATTCAGGGGCAGTGAACATTTCCAACATCTAGCATAATATAGACACAAGAAATACATACTGATCTGTGAACGGAGGTTCTTTGCTGACTGGGACCCCGGTGAAGTAGAGGGGTTTCCCATTTGGTTCGGAGAACTTTAAATTTGTTGTATGTTTCTGAGTGTGTGAGCCACTGCCCATAGGGCCTCTCACTTTGCTCCTTTACCTGTGCTTCTCTCAGGAAGGATTTGGAACTTGAGACATAATCCAGTTGAGTAATATGCTGGCAAGGACTGGACAGAAGTCAGGGTGAAGATAGGGTATAAATGAGGAAGGAGCTGACATTCATGAGAAAATTGCACGTTAGGTTTTTACATATATATTTCATTAAATTTCAAGACAACTTCAAGAGGTAGATATGATCTCACTCACACACCAGAGAATGATGACTCTAACATGTCAATTGCCCCAGACCTCACAGCTGGAAAGATATAGAACCAAATCCTCCTCCTTTATTGTCTTCCCAAAGAAATCACAGGTCCTTTTTCATTTTAAGAATGTTATTGCTAATCACCATGATGAAATAGGCAGGGAGGAGCTCCTATAATAAGTGTGAGGCGTTACCAAGTCTAGCCTCAAACTCTCTGAAGATAGAAGTGAAGGAGGAGCTACCAATGGAACAATAATAACTCCAGGGATACTGGTAGCTTCTCTCCTCTCAATCTCTGTCCCATGCCCTTCCTCCTCTCTCTCCATAACTCTGATCACACCCCACCCGAACGCAGAAGGATGGACGTGCGCCATGAAGCACTAAGTTGTCCGATCTTAGTTTCACACAGGAAAACACACACGACAATCTCCACTTCTTGTTCTGCTCATTCTAGGTTGAATCCCCACTGGCCTGTGTCTACTTTCCTTGGCAGTCTCTTTTCCATTCCAGACTATTTTGTGAGTCCAGTTTTTTTCTAAGTTGGCAGGTATGCAAACACTGGGAAATAGAGGGGCAAATTGAATTTGGCAGCTCCTTGTTCAGCTGAATTCACTGAATTTAGCTCCTTTAGCAGTGGGTTGACTCCTAGCCCTCCTATTAGAGGGCCCACCTTGAGCCTTCCTACCCAGTGGGCACACACATGGTTTTGACCAATCACACACTCTCAGCCAAAGGGTACAAGGTTTCAGTTAAAATGAGGGCCTCTTGAGTCATCTGGACTCTGTTGCCTTCCAACTGCATAGCCTTCAGCGGATTTCTAGGGCTCAGTCTCCTCATCTGGCAAAGAGATAGAGCAGCACACTGTCAGCCTGAAAGCATCAGCATGAAGATGACACAGGACAGTCATCATTGGTGTGGTGCTCCACAGACTTCTCTGATGACCAGAATCCCCCAGGCACTTGTGGATGGAAAGATTTCCAGGGCTCTCCTGGAAGTGTGGATTTGGTGGGATCAGGTTGGGGCTTATGTTTTTACCAGTTTATTGATCAATAGATTGATTGACTGATAAAAAGCTCAAATTATATTCTAATACTCAGAATGAGAAAAGTTCAGTGAACATGATTAGTGATTGATAGATATTCATTTATTGATGTTATTCTCTTTACTTCTGACCTTGACTAACTGCCCAAATCCCAGGTATTTAAATTCTGTAGCCCTTCCAGTTTGCTGTATTTCAAAACTCTTGAGAGGGCTGTTTCCTCAGGACCACCACTTTGGTTGGGGGCCTCTTAAGGTTCCCAGCTTCTCACTGATATGCTTTAGGAACTGAGTCAGTGAGGTTACCTTTGCCCAAGGTCACACTCTACAATGACTCCTCAATTCCAAGTTTCATCTGACATTCTTGTGCATTTCACTGGTTTCTTTGTTTAACACTTCTGCTCCTAAATCACTCAGTAGGTGCCTAAGGCTAATTTGTTAGAAGCTGCGTATGTGGGCTCTTTGTTTAACTCTGTTTCCACTTCCCCTCCTCTTTTTATACCTGTTTTTTATTCCTCTTTAGGTATGAGAGTAAAAGAACCTGATTTACAGCCCACAGTCCTCAGGAAGGCCTCCCCCATCTGTGTTACTGGTTGCCCACCTTGGTTCTGCCTGGTAAGGTTTCCAACTCTAGCCTGTAAAAGACTGACAGATGAAGACTATTAGGACTGGAAATACATAATGAATTATGCTTTTTGGAGTTGAGTCTTCGTCATAGGTTGAATATTTGAAGTCAAATATTTTCCAAACATTCTAATTTTTTGTCATGGTTAAATAAGTATGCTTTCAATTGTTTTGGAAAGGACTCTATCAGGGATTACCACATGGAATACAACAGACGGGCAGGTACTACAGCAGAGAAGTGAACGGCATGACCCTCAGCAAGTTCATTAACCTCTCTGTGCCCCAGTGTATATGTCTGCAAATAGAGATAACACTAATAATATGCACCTCCTGAGTTGCTGTGATGGTTAACGCGAGGTCATGGAGGTGAGAAGTTAAGCACAGTGCCCAGAATGGTGCTGGTGGTAGCTGTTACTGTCATTACAGTAGTCCACGTTGCAGAATTTGTGTGCAGCTCTGTCTGTTGGCTCTGTTTTCTCCTTTCTTTACTTGCTGGCTTCTCTGCTTGCTTTGGGTTCCTGCTCTCTCTTGACTCTGAATTGCATATGGTTTTTGTTTGCTGCAGTTGTGCTTTTTCAACTTATTCTGACTTCAAATTCATGATCCCATTTCCAAAAGGTAATCTTTCTCTCTTCCCCAGGTTCATCGCCCTGAAGAGAGAATGTCCCTCTGATCATCCTGCCTCACCTCTAGCCCCTGCGATGGATGAACTCTGTGGGGCAGGATGGTCGTCCCCAGACTGATGAGCATTAACAGGGTTAGAGGAGTCACAGGTACAAAATCTGGCTGCTAAGACAGCAGGGTTTGGGGTGGGTGATTTCATTTAGCAAGGCTATGAGCAAGCAGGCAGGCAACGATTAGCATCTTGTAACATAAATTCAAGACCATATGTCCACAGCAATTATATTCAGAGTTTCTTTTACAAACTCTGATTTCTGTAAAAACCAGGAGGTAATGTCCAAAAGAACATGGGATAACAAACGGGGAATAGAACCCAGACTCTCTCCATAAGCTGTTGTAAGACCTTTAGTAACTCATTTGATCCCCCATGGGCCTCAGTTTCCTCATCTGTGAAGAGAATGGAATGGGGTAGATGAACTCTAAGTGTCTTTCCACCTTCAAGATGACAAAGAAGTGGAAATGAAAAGAGGCATGATGCCTAAAATCTGATCTTGGGCCAGAAATGGTTAGATAATTGAGGCTGATGCCTAGTTTAAAGCATTAATTATATGAAAAATTCCATATGCATTGATATTCTTGGAGACAATTATCTATCCGGTAAGCATATGTTGAATTAGCATAAGGTTGCTATTAAAAAATACTGTGGAAATTAAATATAAACTTCTCTAATCATAGGAAGCAACAAACTCAAAATCACTTTCACTTAAACAGGTTTGATGACTAAAGCTCCAACTTCCTTCCTCATGGCACTGACATAGCACAATTAGGATGAGAAGTCTGCACGAAAGCTCAGCTGCCTCTAAGAAGACTGGCCTCCTCCCTGAGGTCAGGTGTCGGTTGGTCTTTAATCACTGCTGTCCTGTAGCCAGGTTTATTTATAAACAAGTTGGACAGTAAAAAGTAAACCACATGTGGAATGTCCCCCGGAAGTGTTGCCAAGGTTTGGGACAAGCATAGGAAGAGAAATGTGTAGTCAATGACACCGGGAAAATGAAGATGAAGTTCTTTTTGATCACCAAGTTAGCAGAAGACTGTAAAGCTACTAAAATGATAGCCACTATTTAGGAAGAACACTAAATCTGTTCATCTTTGGACATTGTGTGCCTCAGACAGTGGTTCTCGGCTATGGTTGAACTCTCTAGAGAGTGCTTAGTCTTATCAGATTCTTTTCAACCCCACGGATGATAGGCTGCCCACAAGTTTTCTTGGTCCATGGACTTTTCCAGCCAAGAATGCTGGAGTGGGTTGCCATTTCCTCCTCCAGGGAATCTTCCCGACCCAGGAATCAAACCCACATCTCCTGTGTCCCCTGCATTGTCAGGGCAGATTCTTTACCACTGTGCCACCTGCTTGAAAGTAGAATTTAATGCTTTTCTGGTTCCACCTTTTGTTTCTTAAAAAGTAGAGAACACCTACTCTCTGCCCTCTTTTGCCTGTCAGAGGGCCTTTGAACTCATCCAGGAAGTTTGGTCTGCCACTCGATCAAACCAAATAGTAATTTTCTGTCTCAAAGTGACCTGATACACACCATAGTTCTGTCCAGTCTGAGCTGCCTCTCCTCTAGGAAAATAGGCTTTGTTACTCGAGGTTCCTGAAGTGACTCATCCACCGTGTTTGTCAGACCGCATCATCAAGGTCTTCTTGCCACTGCGTGCTAAGTCACTTCAGTCATGTCTGACTCATTATGACCCCATGGGCTGTAGCCTGTCAGGCTCCTCTGCCCATGGGTATTCTCCAGGCAAGAATACTAAAGTGGGTTACTATATATCCTTCTCCAGGGGATCTTCCCAACCCAGGGATCGAACCTGTGTCTCTTATATCTCCTGCACTGGCGACCGGATTCTTTACCACTAGCACCACCTCCTGCCCCTTGTTATTTGCAAACCTATTCTCTGCCTTCATCCCAGACCCAAAAGTTACATTTTTTTCCCCTCAGTAAGTTCTCCTGCCCTACAGACTGTCCTCACAGCTCCTGAAACAGGAATTTTCACACTGAAAAAGTGATGATGGATCATCAACAATTTGCCTCTATCAATGGATTACTTACGGATCTTTGAATTGACTGAAATCTTGAAGTAGTTTTTGTGTCCTTCATGATAGACTACTTTCCAACAAGGTGTCTTTTTGACGATATGTTCATGTACATGAGCTCTAAGTATGCACATGTTGTTGTGTGTTCTGAAACGGTCTCAAACGGGGTCCAAAGCATCGGTGAAATTTTTTATTCTCAGTACTCTCTAGTCTGGTGCTACTCAAAGTGGGAGTCCATAGACTAATGTCCATCTGCAAGCTTTCTATCCCAGGTTCACTGGGGGTAAGTACAGAAATTGAGAGTAGAAAGGGTTTAGAAATGTCATGGCCATTTTACAAAGTGACTTTTATGTATTCTGAACTCAATAATTAAAATTTGGATCTCATATTTATATGACTTAAAATTCCATTGTCTAAGAGTTCATTTTCATTACAATTTATGGTCTCTAATAGATTTGATACCAAAGGATATCAACCCTGAATATTCATTGGAAGGACTGATGCTGAAACTGAAGCTCCAATACCTTGGCTACCTGATGCGAACAGCTGACTCTGGAAAAGACCCTGATGCTAGGAAAGATTGAGTGCAGGAGGAAAGATTGAGGGGTGGGAGAGGATGAGATCTTTGGATGGCATCACCGATTGAGTGGACATGAGTTTGAGCAAGCTCCGGGATATGGTGAAGGACAGGACAGCCAGGTGTGCTGCAGTCCATGGCACTGCAAAGAGTCAGACACAACGTAGGGACTGAACAACAACAACAGATTTAATTTAAATCAACCAACTAAACCAAAACTAGCTTTCCCCCAGATAATTCTAGAGCAATGCTTCTCAAACTATTTCAGGTTTTTTCCCCTAGCTTTCAGGAACCATAAGTTTCTCAATATTAAGGCTTTAAAAAGAGAACCCAATATTCAGCACCTCATGGTCTTGGTCTTTCCCTTACCCTACATACCACTCGAGAGCAGGGGATTTTCATAGTCTGGAAGTGGTGGGATAAACATTTCTCAGCTCTCAGAGGCCTCAAGTGTTAAAGAATCCCCACTCAACACTACTGGGGAAATACTGAATGATAAGGCTCTGTCTCAGTTGGGATCCCTGGGAATATCCAGTTTTGTAATAAATATTACACACATCATCTGTCACTAAGGGATATAGTTTTTGACCTAATGGTGGTAGAAAATCAATGCTCATCTGACACATGGCCAAGATTTTAAGACTATAATTAAAGGCATTCTTTTGGATTCTGTCATTTAGTAAGTTGTAGAGAAGAAAACCTTGATGTGTTCCAGTTCAGTAGAGGAGTCAATCCAAGAGGGGTAGGGTAGGGGGTAGGGGAGAGAGACTCAAGAGGGAGGGTATATATGTATACTTACTGTTGATTCACACTGTTGTACAGAAGGAACCAACACAAAATTGTAAAGCAGTTATACTCAAAATAAAAATTTTTAAATGGCTGTTGCCGATTTTGGTGCTTCTCTTCACCCTTCCACCCAAATGACACGTCTCATCTTCTTGTCTCCTCCAAGTCCCTCACAAGAGCATATGTTTCAAACATCTACCAACCAAACTACCAAGTTGCCTCAAAAGAGTGTGAATCTGAGACTTTCAAAGACCTCCTCCCATTCTACTTCAGCAAAAGGGTCAAATTTCTCAGCTCTTCCATCTCCATGTGTAGATAATAGAAGTAGCACGCCCCTTTTCTTCAACCATAAGGACCATCAGGATGTAAAACGGCATCATAAAGCCAAACTCAGAAAACACATTTCTTGACTTTTCAGTACAATTAGGAGTCGGAGACATGAGTCAATAGGAAGCTAAATGCAAATTTCAAACAAAATAAAATCAATATGCCTAATATGAGACTACTGACCCTACTTTCTAAACCAAATATTAAGAGTGTGAAAAGAAAAAGATTGTATATGTTCTGATTGATTAATAAATGACAAGGATAAGGTAATATTCTGGAATTTTTATAAATGGTTTTCACCCAGGAAAATCTATTGGGAAAACATCCCCAAATTTAGTTGGTGAAGAGGAACAATAAATACATTTAACCAAGGAAATGAAAGACTTGTATACTGTAAACTATAAGACATTAATAAAAGAAATTAACAAAGACACTAACAATTGGAAAGGCATTCCACATTCATGGATTGGAAAAATTAATTTTGTTAAAATGTTTATTTCTACCCAAAGCAATATACAGATTCAATGCAATTCTATCAAAATTCTAATGGTATTTTTTCACAGAAATAGAGCAAACAGTCCACATAAACAAAAATTTATATGGAATCACAAAAGACCATAAATAGTCAAAGTTGTCCTAAGAAAGAAGTACAAAGCTAAAGGCATTGGTCATTGATTTCCAACTACATTACAAAGCTATAGTAATTAAAATACTATGGTATTGACATAAAAACAGACAGATCAATGGAACAGAATGGAGAGACCACAAATAAATCCACACATATATATGGTCAATTAATTTATGCAAAAGGATGAAACCAAGACCACTGTCTTATACCACAAACCAACTCAAAATAGATTAAAGAGTTGAACGTAAGATCTGAAACCATAAAACTCTTCAAAGAATATATAGACAATAAGCTCCTTGACATAGGTTTTGCTGATAATTTTTTAAATTTGACACCAAAAGCAGAAATAACAAAAGCAAAAACAAACAATTGTGACTGCTTCAAACTAAAAAGCTGCTGCACAGCAAAGAAAAGAGAATGAAAAGGTAGCCTACTGAATGGGAGAAAATATTTGCAAGTCATATATCTGATAAGGGACCAATATCCAAAATATATAAATAACTCATATAACTTGATAGCATTTTGGCATTGTTATGTTTTACAAAGTGGAATTATGTGATATAAATTGTTCTGTCATCAGCATGAGAGAGAAAAAAAGTATCATGGATAGCATATCATGTCATTTAAGTCAATTTGTGTGTAGTATATAACTAAGATCCATCTAGTTAAAGCTATGGTCTTTCCAGTAGTCATGTATGGATGTAAGAATTGGACCATAAAGAAGGGAGCACTGAGGACTTGATGCTTTTGAACTGTGGTGATAGAGAAGACTCTTGAGAGTCCCTTGGACTGCAAGGAGATCAAACCCATCAATCCTAAAGGAAATTAGTCCTGAATATTCATTGGAAGGACTGATGTTGAAGCTGAAACTCCAATACTTTGGCTGCCTGATGAGAAGAACTGACTCATTGGAAAAGACTCTGATGCTGGGAAAGATTGAAGGCAGGAGGACAAGGGGACGCAGAGGATGAGATGGTTGGATGGCATCACCAACTCGATGGGCATGAGCTTGAGTAGGCTCCGGGAGTTGGTGGTGGACAGGGAAGCCTGGTGTGCTACAGTCCATGGGGTCACAAGGAGTCGGACATGACTGAGTGGCTAAACTCTATTAACACATATTTGGGTTTCCCTTCAACTTTTCACTATCTTAATGAGGCAATGAACATTCTTGTATGTGAGACTTTCACAACTCTGTGAGTGGATTGCTGTAGAAGAGTCCTAGAAAAGCCCTAGAAAAGCCCTAGAAATGGAATTATAGGTTAGGAGATGAGTATGTTTAAAATTTTGATAGACTCTCTCAAACTGTTCAGAAAGTAGCATGTGTATTTATTCCTACCAACAGGGTGCATGTAGATAAGGGGTGTTTTAAAAGTCTTTTATAATAATTTAGAACAGTTGCTGGCACATTACATCATCCTTGAAGATGCTAAGTGGTTAGTTTTTAGACCAGGAATGATTCCTGAATACTGACACCTTGGACCCACTGTCAATCTACATAATAGGTGAAAAAATTATAAGAAATAAAACTGAATAGGGATCCAAAAAATCCTTGTCTAATGAAAGAAAAGAAAACCTAGGTGTGGTTTAGTTTGAGTGGGTTGCTAATCTTGGAGACACTGACAGTAAATTTTGGAAGAAAGGGGCGAACAAGCACCCCATAGCATGATTATAAGAAGCTCAAGACTTGCGGGCCAGTGCTTCAGCAAGTAGCGGTGAAACAGTCCTTTTCTCCTCCTTTTTATGGAAAACGCCATAAGGTAATGAAACCCATTCTAGCAAATTTCAGAAATGAAGCCACAAGTGAGAAAGAGCCATGGAAGTGACAGCAAATCTATAGGCATCAGGATGCTGAGCCTTTGGCCACATTCCTTCCGACAGGCTACACATCCTGCTGAGACTTACCCCTGGGAGCTGTACGCTGCTTCACTCATGGGACAGTGCTTTGTACATGTTGGTAAAGTCTCAGGTGAAGCATTACCGCTGAGTATTATTTTGGAATAGAAACAGGAGATCTGATACCTGCTTCAGATGTTGTCCCTCAGTGATGCTTTGTCCTTAGGTCACCTCTAAGTGTCTAACTTTCTTCATCTGTAAAATGGGCTCTGTGATGCTTCATGTACCTTCCAGCTAAAGACCACATGAAATCATAGATATGAATACAGTTTTTAGCATAAATTGGATTTCAAATGTGAAGTTTTGTTAGTAAATGAGGTTCTCCTATCACTCTTTATAAACACTATGGCAAAACAAAGAAAACTCGTGGTCAATAAGTCAAAAGAAAAGATTCTGGACTTAGGTAGCGCTCATGGTGCTTTCACAATCCTGAGAATATAGAAACCACTGATTGCGGGGAAAAGAGAAAGAAAGAAAGAGTGGGAGGGAGGGAATGAAGGAAGGAAAGAAGAATGCAAAAAAGAAAAAAGACGCTTTCTAAAATGGAAAGACAACAAAAGATGAAGGAAAATCATTTCTTTGGTGTGTATTTTATATGTCACACCGTTTTGGTTCTTTAGATACGGTGTCTTAATTTCATCTTCCCAGTAGCCTGAGGTATAGAAATTATTATCCGTATTTTGTTAGAAAAATGAGAGAGATTTTCAATATACCTTGCCCAGCATCACAAGGTAATTCATTACCTTGCCCAGGATTTGAATCTAATTCTTCTCAACTCCTAAACTTGAGCCCTCTCAATTGCACCATGTTATTTCTAGACCTCGTCAGAAGCTCATAGAAAGAATCACATCAGATCCAATTTTTCAGTCTCCTTTAGAGAGATTCTACCTGGAGGAATCTGAGGGCTCTCTTTAATGTCAGCCCTCAAAAGTTAAGTGAAGTATCCCTGCCTGAGAAGGACAGTCTATTCTGTGTCTGGTGTTTATACATTCATTGTAATCTTTCTGGGTCTATTTGCATTTTCAATCCCAAACCCTGTTTTGGGTTAATGAGCCCCACAAGTTCCCCAGCCAAACGTACTGGCTTTCAGCTTAGCATAAGCTTGTATCTAATCAGTGTAGACGTTGAAACAAGTTCCATGCTGGCAAATTCCCAAAAGCAAAAGGAGGTAAATGAGAACAACATGAATGAGTCAAACAAGGGAACCACCATGGGGAAAGAGTTTAATCAACACTTAGAGAAACATGGCTGCCTCCTGCTGAGATGGAAATACATCTGTTTTGTAGATGTCTTGGTGCCCTTAACCATACCCTCTTCCCCAAGTACGAAGTCTTTCTGCCTTTCACACCATTCCTACTGGAGATTATTTTATAGCAAGAGGAGTTGAGAGACCTCAGATCCAGGTTTTTGATGAAGCTATTTGCAGAGCACCAAAGGAGACACAGACATTGAGAACAGACTTATCGGGAGGGCTGTGAGGGGAGGAGAGGCGGGAGATATGGAGAGAGTAACACGGAAACACACACTGCTGCTGCTGCTGCTGCTAAGTTGCTTCAGTCCTGTCCGACTCTGTGCAACCCCACAGACGGCAGCCCACCAAGCTCCCCCGTCCCTGGGATTCTCCAGGCAAGAACACTGGAGTGGGTTGCCATTCCTTCTCCAGGAAACATACACTACCATATATAAAATAGATAGCCAATGGGAACTTGCTGTGTGACTCAGGGAACACAAACCAGGGCTTGATAACAACCTAGAGGGGTGGGATGGGGAGGGAGGTGGGAGGGATGGATGTCCTAGTGGGAGGGGACATGGGTAAACCTATGGCTGATTCATGTCGACTTTTGGTAGAAACCAACACAAAACTATAAAGCACTTACCCTTCAAGTAAAAATAAATAAAATTTTAAAAAAAGAAAAGAAAAGTTGGTAGCAGACACTGTCATTGCCTTACCCATGTCTCCATGGATGCTCACTGTGAACACTGTAAAGTGGTAAAATCCCTGAGGATTTTGTCTGAGTAGAGTATGATAGACCCAAGTTCGAGGCAAGTAAGGACTATTACAGAGCTAATACAATTTTTGGGCTCCAAGATCACTGCAGATGGTGACTTCAGCCATGAAAGTAAAAGACGCTTACTCCGTGGAAGGAAAGTAACCAACCTAGATAGCATGTTGAAAAGCAGAGACATTACTTTGCCAACAAAGGTCCATCTAGTCAAGCCTATGGTTGTTCCAGTGGTCACGTATGGATGTGAGAGTTGGACTGTGAAGAAAGCTGAGCGCCAAAGAATTGATGCTTTTGAACTGTGGTGTTGGAGGAGAGTCCGTTGGACTGCAAGGAGATCCAACCAGTCCATTCTAAAGGAGATCAGCCCTGGGTGTTCTTTGGAAGGACTGATGCTAAAGCTGAAACTCCAGTACTTTGGCCACCTCATGCGAAGAGTTGACTCATTGGAAAAGACTCTGATGTTGGGAGGGATTGGGGGCAGGAGGAAAAGGGGACAGAGGATGAGATGGCTGGATGGTATCACCGACTCGATGGACATGAGTTTGAGTGAACTCAGGGAGTTGGAGATGGACAGGGAGGCCTGGCGTGCTGCGATACATGGGGTCGAAAAGAGTCGGACACGACTGAGTGACTGAACTGACCTGAACTGAACTGCATATAATGACTGCCCTCATACAGTGACTGAGCTGATGGGTAACTAGTTTGATGGACAAATAGCCAAAGACTAGGTTGATATATACCAATAATCATATCAGCATCTAACCCCATGGTTGGGATAACTCAGGCATGCTTTGTCATCCAGGGTTCTCAAGCTCTGGGCAACTGTTGTGATACAGCACCTCTGTTGGCATCCTCCTCTTTCCACTCTCACCTCCCCAGTCCTCTCCTGCTGTTTCCTGGGATTATCTCACAAAAAGTCTACTTGCATTAGAATCTTTGTCTCAGAGTCTCCTTTAGGAAAAAGCCTACACTAGACAAGAGTGACTCATAAACACTGAATAGTCATTAAGAAAATAAGCTTTCACAGGGAACTATATTCAGTATTTTATAATAACCTATAGTGGAAGAGAATCTGAAAAAGAATATATGTATGTATATACATTTATCCATTCTAAAGGAGATCAGTCCTGGGT
Source organism: Bos mutus (assembly GCF_027580195.1). NCBI lineage: Eukaryota > Metazoa > Chordata > Mammalia > Artiodactyla > Bovidae > Bos > Bos mutus. The sequence continues at coordinate 82,621,847 of NC_091624.1, forward strand.
GTTCTTTGGAAGGACTGATGCTAAAGCTGAAAGTCCAATACTTTGGCCACCTCATGAGAAGAGTTGACTCATTGGAAAAGACTCTGATGCTGGGAGGGATTGAGGGCAGGAGGAGAAGGGGACAACAGAGGATGAGATGGCTGGATGGCATCACCAACTCGATGGATGTGAGTGAGTGAACTGCGGGAGTTGCTGATGGACAGGGAGGCCTGGCGTGCTGCGATTCATGGGGTTGCAAAGAGTCGGACACGACTGAGCCACTGAACTGAACTGAACTGATACACATTTATAACTGAATGATTTTGCTGTACACTTGAACTAACATAACATTGTAAATATACTTATATATCAATAAAAAATAAAAGAAAATAAGCTGTTGACCTTTCTCTTTATTCCTCCTGTTGGTTTTGGATTTCTTTCATCCATTCATTACTTTTCCTCCATTGACTTATCTCCTTAAGAGCCTAGAGTTTGGCTCGCTATCTGTAAATTGAGTGGTCTCCCCTCTTCCGCTCATGGCCATTTCTTCAGATAAATGTCAGCAGTCAGGAGGTCTCTCTCTACTTGAAGAGTTAAACATGGCAACACATAGAATGTTAGGCTTGGGCAGCCAAGAAGCTGAGACCTATAAGGCCGTGACGTCTCCCAAAGAGACGCACCAATACTGCTGGGCAGGGTTCCTTCCCCTGCCTCGCTGTTCTTCCTCTTCACCCCACTTCCCTGCATGGGGGCCATGTGTACCTTTAGTTCCTAACCAGGTAACAGTCTGGCTAGTTACTCCTGAACCCGTTCACAGTTCTCCATCCCCAATGAGCCCACCTCCATCTTCTAACCTCTACCTTTTAACTAAGAGTTAGAATACTGAAAGTGAAAGTGAAAAGTGAAAGTGAAGTCACTCAGTCGTGTCCGACTCTTTGAGACCCCATGGACTGTAGCCTATCATGCTCCTCAGTCCGTGGGATTTTCCAGGCAAGAATACTGGAGTGGATTGCCATTTCCTTCTCCAGGGGATCTTCCCAACCCAGGGATCGAACCCGGGTCTCCTGCATTGTAGGCAGACGCTTTACCATCTGAGCTACCAGGGAAGCACACTAGACTACTGGGACAACCCTAAAAGAAATGACCACCAGATTTCCGGAAACACCATGCTTTAGGAGATGACTCATTTCTCCCACAAGTAAGACTTTTTTTGGTCACTGAACTGAATAAATTCTTAGTTCATATATCTTATTTTTGCTGAGTTTCTTTACCTGTATTAGAAATAGCGCCTGTTTCTTCATTTCAGACAAATCCCTGCCAATACAGTGCCATGGCCAAAGGCATAGTAAGCAGGAAGTCATCATACCTTTGCCCCATTCTGAAGGCAGTGGGGCAGGAGGGTGGATGCTCACCCCTCTGCCCCTCAGCCCCGTGCCCTGCCTCTGGGGTAGTGTCAGCTTCCTTCACTAATTCACATGTGCAGGAACCTGCCCACAGGCAATTCACAGTTCTTGGGAAGGTGAATTGGGAATGGCCAGTTTGGACATTATTTGAGTTGTTTTTTGACTGTATGGAAGAACACAAAACAAGGAACGCTTGGGAAGAGTGCTACAATGCATTACTCAAGCCTGGCAAAGCCTTAAGGGCCTGCGTTGTTTACCGCAACTGTTACGGCCACCTCCTAGTTACTACAGGGAATGCTGTTCATATCCATATTCAAATATGCTATTTCCCCCAAATGAACCACAACAGCCTCTTTTAAAGTTATTTTATTTTGATGAACAGATATTTGGACAATTTAAACCACACTTGCTATACAAATGACTCCAATAATGCCTCAGTTTAGCATGTAAATACATATTTAACCAATTTAAAAACACATTGACTACATAATTTGTATTTGTTACTGCTCAAAAAGAAAGGACTTTTTACTTAGTGTGCCAAATAATGTGAATTTGGGTGCTTTCTGAAAAAGGATGCATTATTCATGTGCAAGGGAAACAAAATCAATAAATGAAAATTCAAATAAAAATAAAACACATTGTGATACTGCAATCAGGCAGTGACCATCTTGTGCATTATTTACTCAAGGAAAAGACACAGGAAATGGCCCTTTTGAAACTGGGCTATGGACTGAGTCATATTTAACTTCTGCTGAGGCTGTTTGAAAAGAAACAAAATTGTATGTTTCTAAAATGCTCTTCAGTTGCTTTTTGTTTGTGACTATAAACTGATTTAAAAATTCAACAACAAAACACATTTGGGAGAATTTTAAGATGATATTATTTTTGTTATTGTTCCTATTGTTATCACATGACTTATTTCATTGCTACAGGGTATATAGAATACTTTAATGTTCTGAATAGGGTTCTAAGGAAAGCCAAATCTCTGCTCATAGAAAGTACTGGCCAAGCGTATTTAGATAGTTCGGAATAAAAGGAAGGGCATCCAACCTGGCACATCCCAGAAGCTTCCTTAATTTTCACATAGGCATCAATAGTGGTCAAGAGGTCAGATTATCTCCTGGTCAAATCTTGCTCTGATACCACCACTTATTCTGTAATTTTTCTCAGCTTCTCCAAGCCTTGGTTTGTCCCCCGTGAAATGGGGGTTTAGTGACAGGCCCTACCTCATAAGGTTGTCAGGTGGATTCAGGGACACTCTTAGCCTAGTACCTGGTACAGGGAAGTTACCTGAACAATGTTAGCAAGAAGAATATCTAAGAGTGACACTGCCTGTCCTTACAGACAGTTGACTGGCCGAGCACATGACTCTCCTTTATCAGCAACAATGAGCACATGCACTTCTGTTTCTTGCTGAAGAACATTAGTTTAGACTCTCTGCTGCCCTCTTTCTTATCAAATACTACAAAAGAATGTCCCATAACTTTCATGGGACATTGCCTGAAAATAGCCTACATTTTAACCTTAGCTCAAGACAGATCTCGGAGAAGGCAATGGCACCCCACGCCAGTACTCTTGCCTGGAAAATCCCATGGATGGAGGAGCCTGGTAGGCTGCAGTCCATGGGGTCGCTGAGAGTCGGACACGACTGAGCGACTTCACTTTCACTTTTCACTTTTCATGCACTGGAGAAGGAAATGGCAACCCACTCCAGTGTTCTTGCCTGGAGAATCCCAGGGATGGGGGAGCCTGGTGGGCTGCCAGACGTCTATGGGGTCGCACAGAGTCGGACACGACTGAAGCGACTTAGCAGCAGCAGCAGCAGCAGCAAGACAGATCTAAAAGCTTCACGATAGAATTTATAGAACTGATAGTATCAAATTTACTTTGTTGCATCACATTTCATGCCTTAGATCACACTAAAGTGTGACAAGAAAATAGCTCTAGGGAATTAAATATTTATTTATCAAGGGGATGTCTACTTTGTTACATGATTTCCCCCTTTTTTTGGAGATTCTTCAGTGTCTAAGACTAGGAAAATATGTTTCTGATTAATTCATTCCAGAACTGTATCTTGTGTGCTAGTTTTCATTGGGCACTGTGGGTACAAAAACTACAATAAGTGAACAGAAGAGACAAAATGCACTGCCCAGCGTAATGGAATTTACATTCTAACTCCTTAGCAACTGCTTTATTTTTATCTTACAGATGCTACAAAACTTACAACTGACTTGACTCAGCTACTTGTTTTGGGTTTTAGAAAGTTCATAGCAAAATGATGCAGATCCTTGGACCATGCAACTGTGTGTGCAAACTCTTTATTCCAGTTTTCTCATCTATTTCTTTATTATTCAGCTACAAAATTGTGTAGGTTCCATAAACAACCTCAAGGCCTTCTGAGAGAAACAAAGCTAAGAATTTACTAATTCATCAAAGAATGAATAAACAAGCACAAGAATGCAAACATAGGTCTGTATGGATTCAAATAACTGTGAATCAACTTCACCTACATCCTGAGTGACCATCTAGTTTTACTTCCCTTTACCTCCCATCTTCAGCCTCAGGGCAATAATGTATTGAACTTCATTCATTAATTTAACAGATAACCATTGACCACCTGCAATATGCTGAACTCTATTCAAAGTGGAGGGACGCTCTCTGAGCCTGTATCTGTATGGAGGTCTCAGAAAGACTTGTCTAACATTTGAAGACCTCTAAGGAGAGGATACAACAAGTTCATTTGGTGATTGCTTCTTGCATTGAAAGTCCATCTCTATTTAATATTTTTATTTGATCTAAGCCCTCAAGTTGCAGTTAAGGCAAATTTACCTTATTCTGTCCTTGGAGGAGATTCAAATTTTTAGTCATGTCTACTATATTGCTATGGATTGAATGTTGGTGTTCCCTTCAAATTTCCATGTTGAAACACTTATCCCCAATGTGATTGAGTTTGGAGGTGGTGCCTTTGGGAGGTAATTAAGGTTAGATGAGATGATGAGGGTGAGGTCTTCTTGATGGACCAATGCCCTTAAGCAGAGAAGAAGAGACCAAACAGGGATGATCACTCTCTCTCTCTTTGTTTCTATTTCCCTGTGAGTCTCTCTGTCACATTGTCTGTATCACCAAGTTAGGCTACTTGAGGACATAACCAGGAGGAAGGCCTTACCAATAACCAACCATGCTGAAACCCTGATCTCAGACTTCCGGCCTCCAGAACTGTGAGAAATTTCATTTCTGTTGTTTAAACCATCTAGTCTGTGATATTTTATTACAGCAGCCCAGATGAACTGAGACATGTATGATAGAAGAATTCAACTGACGGAGGATCTTGTACCCGACTTCACTGACTAAACTGCACAGTACACCACAAAAGATGGGGTTAATGCTAATAGTTGTGTTAGCATCTCTGTTTTCAATAATATTGTGAGACTTCTAAGTCTCAGACACTGCCAGGAGCTAGGGATGCAGCAGTGACTAGTAAATGTGAACTCTGGCCTTAAATTTTAGTACGACATACTGACAAATAAGTATGTGTATGCCAGTGTGTATAAGTGTGCCAGTGCAGGATACACAAAGAGACCCAGGTTTGATCCCGGGTTGGGAAGATCCCCTGGAGAAGGGAATGGCAACGCACTCCAGTATTCTTGCCTGGAGAATCCCATGGACAGAAGAGCCTGGCCATCTACAGTCCATGGGGTTGCAAAGAGTCGTACACAACTGAAGTGACTTAGCATGCACACATGCATGCACTGACAAATAAATATGTAACTAAGAAATAGAGTTGGAAGCACTGGGGCAAGGGGAAGGATACAGAGCTAGGGGCACAGAAGAAACACACTGACTTGAGGAGTCAGTGAAGACTTTCCAAACACGGTAATGTCTCAATGGAAGTTGTCAAGATAAATCACAGTAACTCACGTGAAGCATGTATATGGAGGGAATGTGTTCCAGAGCTGAGTATCCGTGTGTTTGCTCAGTCACTCAGTCTTGTCTGACTCTTTGCAACCCCATGGACGGCTGCCCACCGAGTTCCACTGTCCATGGAATTTTCCAGTCTAGAATACTGGAGCGAGTTGCCATTTCCTATTCCAGTGAATCTTCCTGACCCAGGGATAGAACCAATTTCTTCTGCATCTCCTGCACTGGCAACCAGATTCTTTACCACTAGTGCCACCTGGGAAGCCCACACAGCTCCTTGATGTGTGATGTGAAGTCGCTCAGTCGTGTCTGACTCTTTGCAACCCCATGGACTGTAGCCTACCACGCTCCTTTGTCCATGGGATTTTCCATGCAAGAGTACTGGAGTGGGTTGCCATTTCCTTCTCCATAGGATCTTCCCAACCCAGGGAATGAACCTGGGTCTCCAACATTGTAGGCAGACACTTTACCATCTGAGCCACACAGCTCCTTCAGTTCAGTTCAGTCACTCAGTCGTGTCCAACTCTTTGCGACCCCATGAATCGCAGCACACCAGGCCTCCTTGTCCATCACCAACTCCTGGAGTTCACCCAAACTCATGTGCATCTAGTCAGTGATGCCATCCAGCCATCTCATCCTCTGTCATCCCCTTCTCCTCCTGCCCTCAATCCCTCCCAGCATCAGAGTCTTTTCCAATGAGTCAACTCTTCACATGAGGTGGCCAAGTATTAGAGTTTCAGCCTCAGCATCAGTCCTTCCAATGAACACCCAGGACTGGTCTCCTTTAGGATGGACTGGTTGGATCTCCTTGCAGTCCAAGGGACTCTCAAGAGTCTTCTCCAACACCACAGTTCAAAAGCATCAATTCTTTGGTGCTCAGCTTTCTTCACAGTCCAACTCTCACATCCATATATGACCACTGGAAAAACCATAGCCTTGACTAGACGGACCTTTGTTGGCAAAGTAATGTCTCTGCTTTTCAATATGCTATGTAGGTTGGTCATAACTTTCCTTCCAAGGAGTAAGCGTCTTTTAATTTCATGGCTGCAATCACCATCTGCAGTGATTTTGGAGCCCAGAAAAATAAAGTCTGACACTGTTTCCACTGTTTCCCCATCTATTTCCCATGAAGTGATGGGACCAGATGCCATGATCTCCGTTTTCTGAATGTTGAGTTTTAAGGCAACTTTTTCCACTCTCCTGTTTCACTTTCATCAAGAGGCTTTTTAGTTCCTCTTCACTTTCTGCCATAAGGGTGGTGTCATCTGCATATCTGAGGTTATTGATATTTCTCCCGGCAACCTTAATTTCAGCTTGTGCTTCTTCCAGCCCAGTGTTTCTCATGATGTACTCTGCATATAATTTAAATAAGCAGGGTGACAATATACAGCCTTGACATACTCCTTTTCCTATTTAGAACCAGGCTGTTGTTCCATGACCAGTTCTAACTGTTGCTTCCTGACCTGCATATAGGTTTCTCAAGAGGCAGGTCAGGTGGTCTGGTATTCCCATCTTTTTCAGAATTTTCCACGGTTTATTGTGATCCACACAGTCAAAGGCTTTGGCATAATCAGTAAAGCAGAAATAGGTGTTTTTCTGGAACTCTCTTGCTTTTTTGATGATCCAGTGGATGTTGGCAATTTGATCTCTGATTCCTCTGCCTTTCCTAAAACCAGCTTGAAATCTGGAAGTTTATGGTTCATGTATTGCTGAAGCCTGGCTTGGAGAATTTTGAGCTTTACTTTACTAGCGTGTGAGATGAGTGCAGTTGTGTGGTAGTTTAAGCATTCTTTGGCATTGCCTTTCTTTGGGATTGGACACGGCTCCTTAGGCAAAGCAAATGTCCAATATATATGAACAGCGAGCAGGGAGGAGATCCTAGGACAGAACTTTCAGGAGCCGCAACTTTCACAAATAGGGGAGAACAGTCAGTGCCATCAGCACTGAGTGGCCCAGAGGGAGCAGGAAGCCCAGGAGGGTCCATTGCCAAGAAAGTCAAGGCTAGAGACTGTTCCAAAAGGGGAGAGTGGTGGCCTGGCTCAAAAGCTGAGAGTAAGGAGGAAAAAGTGCTCAGAGATGAAGCACAAAGGTAAAGGAAGTGGCTGGAAAATGTGAGGAGGACAGTTTCAATGAAGTGGAGGGATGAGGCATCATTTCTCCTGCTTCCATCTACCTTATTGACCCTAATGAAAGGATATTTGTTTAGACATCAGGCCCACCCAGCTGAGTCCTTCTTTGCACAACTCTAGCAGGTATGGAATATGTGTGCATATAGGTACACACACACACATCCTTTTAAACATAGTTTACATGTCTTCTGGATGTTGAACGCCTATTATTTTTCTATCATGAAAACCATGAAGTTAATTTTCAAAAACTGATTTACACAGGGGATTCATGATGCTTTATCTCTGATCTACCACTTAAATGCAGCTCTATTTGTGTTAGTTTTTCCAAATGCATTTTTTTCCTGGCTTTCTTTTTACCCCTAAGAAGCGAGGTTTCATATGCTTAGATACCAGGGTAAGTTTTGTCTGAATCAGACAAACTGGCTTTAGGAGGCTGAAAAATGTATTCCATTAGATTGAAAATGTGCCCTGGATTCAGGCAAGCTTTGAGCACATACCCAAAACTGCCTTTTCATCACCTTCCTTTCCCTTATAAGCATGGCGGAAATTTTAAAACTGAAATTGTTAAGGTAACATTTGCCTCGCTGAGATTCAGCCAAAATTGATAAAAGGGCAGAAAACTCAAAATGATCTGTTTGCGTTACAGTTACCTTTTTTTGCAATTAGAATATTTAAAGAAAGTAAATTTCTGGCAGAGAAAAGCACCTTTCAGATCTAATCGAAAGAAATAGGCTGTTTAAATTTAAGATCTTTGGGGAAATAAACTGGTAACTCTCAGATCACAGAAGACAGGACCCTGCTGACTTAAGTAGTCTCAGTATCTGATGCCTGGCAGTCCCCCTCCCACAACTCCTTAGCAAACTCTCAGAAGGATGACAACTAGGTGATTCTAACTGGAAAACAGAAAATCAAAGAACTAAAAACCCTTGCTGGAACCCATCAGATGCGTGATTAAAAAGGAAACCAGAATGCTTCCTTCCTTCCTTCTGCACCCCACACACCTCCCACGGCTAACTCAGCAGCAGTACCATGGTTTCCTGAGCTCATCATTAAACCCTCCGCCAAGCAAGTACCTTTAGACTGGATTAACAAATTTGTTCAGCTTTCCAATTTGATTATTTTTTGTCTCCTTCAATCACAATGTAAACAATGTTTATGAATATTTTAAAGGACACAAAGAAAAGCAGGTTATCTATTTCTGTGCCCTGTGATTCACAACATTTATATAAGACGGTCACTGCCCCATGGTAAACTGTGAGCGGTGTTTCATCAGTGAGACGCTATTCAGAAGCCCAAAATAATTAACAATAACTGAGAGCTTACAGGTGTTTCAGAAAGAGTAATAAAGAGTTTGTGCAAAAATGCTGTGTGTGCCACACAGATGGCCACATCCTGGCAGGAGACACTCATTTCTCCAGCTTCTAGGAATGTTGTCCTTGGTGAGAGGGAGCTGCCCCACCCACCCAAGGTGATGCCCCCATTCCCAGAGACAGCCTGTTTCCAATGGCTGGCCTGTGCTGCTACATGGACATTCAAATGCCTTGCCTCGAATTGGGATAATTCAGAAGAGCTATTCCAGTTCAAGAGTTCCCCTGGGGATTGGCTGAGGTCTTTGTTGAAACTTTGATGGACATCATAGTTCATCTTTTTCCTCTGCCTGATCCTGGTTCCCTTACTCCCCCATAGGTACTCTCCCAAGAGCATTCCCAGTAAAATTCCTGAAAGCCAATATCCACTGAAGACTGTTTCCTAAAAGATTCAACTTATAATCGCATGGCAGACTGTTTGCAAACATATGGCTTTCCCTCTCTGTGGGAATCTTACAACTCCATACCTGTTGACGTCAGGCTGAGCCATGTCATTTACGTTATCACTGAAATGTGAGCATAAGTGAGAAATGCCACTTGTGAGCAGAAGCTTTTAAGAGTCATCAGGTGATTCTATCACTTTTCTTTTCCTTCTGTGTGTCATGATAGGAGCATATAGAACTGGAACTTTAGCATGAGTCCAGCAATAAAAGGTCTATACAGCTGATGAGAAGTGGCCCACCACTGACATGTAATGTAAGTGAAAAATAAGGTTACTATAAGACACTGAGATTTGGGGATTATTTAACACTGCCACATAGCTGACTAAGCAAGGTGAGATAATAACCTCACCAAATTATAACCTAAAATGATACTTTTAAAAGTACCCCTTATTGAAAGATGTATATTATCATATGTGAAATAGATCGCCAGTCCAGGTTCAATGCATGAGACAGGATGCTCAGGGCTGGTGCACTGGGATGACCCTGAGGGATGCGGAGGGAGGTGGGAGAGGGGTTCAGGATGGGGAACACATGTACACCCATGGCTGATTCATGTCAATGTATGGCAGAAACCACTACAATATTGTAAAGAAATTAGCCTCCAATTAAAATAAATAATTTTTTACAAAAGAAAAAAAAAGTACCCCTTTCCCATTCTTTTAATTCTCAATATCTCTAACATTTAGACTTGTCCTTGAAAGTGAAAAGTGAAAGTAGCTCAGTCGTATTCGACTCTTAGCAACCCCATGGACTATACAGTCCATAGAATTCTCCAGGCAAGAATACTGGAGTGGGTCCCTCCTCCAGGTGATCTTCCCAACCCAGGGATTGAACTCAGGTCTCCTGCATTACAGAAGAATTCTTTACCAGCTGAGCCACCAGGATGCCCCAGGAATACTGGGCCTATCCCTTCTCCAGAGGATCTTCCTGATCCACGAATCCTAGGAACATCTTTTTCTGCAGCTGAATTTCAACTGCCTACCAAAATGTAACTTCATCTCTCTTGATCCTCTTCCTGAACAAAACAAGGTCAAAAAATGAGTAAGAAACCTCTGAGTCTCCTTGGATGTTACAGTGGATGGGGGAAGCAGAGGGCCAAGAAAAGAAAGAGGCATCACACCAAAAGAGAGAATTTCCTTAGCAGATTGTGGCAGAAGGAAGAAAGGAATGGAAATTTACCATCTTTGCACTTACCCTTGCTCAATAATATGAGGATGGGGGACACTACGCTAAGAAATATGGCAGGATGACCAAGACCCAAAGGTTGGCAGTAATTGAGTGGAGAAATTATGGGAAGTTTTCTTCTATTTAGTTCTCTGTGATTGCAAAGCCATTTCTTTTTTTAACTTTTTTTTTTCAAAATCACAAATATAATTTATTTATATAACTTTCTTGACTTCTAATGACCTACAGATTATAACACAGACTTTTATCCCATCATATCAAAAGTACTCTGTAGATTTGCCTTTTCTGTACTATGGCATCTTGGTCCCCAAGCCATAGTGTATCTGGACTGTTCTCATGACCAAAGCAACAATGGCCTTGGGATAACCTCTATTTTGCACATATTTTTCTCTCTGTTTAGAGCTGCAGAACTCCTCCTTCTTCAAGAAGTAGCAAAGATATTTCTAATGAACGCATTCTTCTGTGGCTAAAAGAAACCAAATAGTTTCCAAAAAAACAAATATGCATGATCAGGCAACTGCTACTGTCTCAATCCATGTGCCCATGTTACCTGATGGGTATCTGGAGGCTAGCTTAGGTGATGGGGAACAGAGCTGGAGGGAGATATTCTCAATCCAGGAATAAAAGCATGCATCAAAACCAGGAAGAGGGACAAAGGCATGCAAGTGTCAGGCAGTGTGGAAGAACACAGTATGCCGGGACAGCAATAGCCTTGCTGGGGTGCAGGATAGGAGCAAAAGGAAGAATGATGGGAGACAAGGCCAAGACAAAGTCAGGGCCTGGTGTGAAGGACTCAAGGTGATGAGGGGGGCCTCTCACTGTCTACTGTCTGTCAATTGCCCTGTGGCATTCTCAAGACCCAACTTGCTGTATTAATTGTTACAGCCACTGTGTAAAGCAGTATGGAATTTCCTTAAAAAACTAAAAATAGAGCTACCCTATGATCCTGCAATCCTCCTCCTGGGCATATATCCAGAGGAAAATGTAATTTGAAGAGATACATGCACTCCAACGTTCACTGCAGCACTATTTACAATAGCCAGGGCATGGAAGCAACATAAATACCCATCGACAGAGGAATAGATAAAGATGTGGTCCATACACACACACACACACACACACACACACAATGGAATATTACTCAGCCATAAAAAGAATGAAATAATGCCATTTGCAGCAACACAGATGGACCCAGAAAATATCATATCAGGTGAAGTAAGCCAGGCAGGAAAAGACAAGTATCACATGTTATCACTTATATGTAGAAACTAAAAAAAAAAAAAAAAAACTAACTTATTTCACAGAAATAGATCCATAGACACAGAAAATACGCTTATGGTCACCAAAGGGGAATTAAGGTGGGAAGGGATAAATTAGGAGATCAGGATTAACATATACACACTGCTGCTGCTGCTAAGTCGCTTCAGTCGTGTTCAACTCTGTGCAACCCCATAGACAGCAGCCCACCAGGCTCCGCTGTCTCTGGGATTTTCCAGGCAAGAACACTGGAGTGGGTTGCCATTTCCTTCTCCAATGCATGAAAGTGAAAAGTGAAAGTGAAGTCGCTCAGTTGTGTCTGACTCTTCGCGACCTCATGGACTGCAGCCTACCAGGTTCCTCCATCCATGGGATTTTCCAGGCAAGAGTACTGGAGTGGGGTGCCATGTACTAAATATAAAATAGATAGCCAACAAGAACTTACTATACAGCATAGGGAACTATGCTCAATATTTTGTAACAACCTATAAGGAAAGAATCTGAAAAGACATATATATATATATATCTGAATCACTGAATCACTTAATATCTGAATCACTTTGCTATATACCTGAAACTGGATGTGAGAGTTGGACCATAAAGAAAGCTGAGCACCAAGAATAGATGCTTTTGAACTGTGGTGTTGGAGAAGACTCTTGAGAGTCCCTTAGACAGAAGGGAGATCAAACCCATCAATCCTAAAGGAAATCAGTCCTGAATATTCATTGGAAGGACTGATACTGAAGCTGAAGAACCAATACTTTGGCCACCTGATGCGAAGAAATGACTTATTGGAAAAGACCCTGATGCTGGAAAAGACTGAAGGCAGGAGGAGAAAGGGGAGCTTGTTGGATGGCATCACTGATTCGATGCGCATGGGTTTGAGCAAGCTCTGGGAGTTGGTGATGGACAGGGAAGCCTGATGTGCTGCAGTCTATGGGGGTCACAAAGAGTCAGACACAATTTGAGTGACTGAACTGACTAATACCCGAAACTAACCCAATATTGTAAATCAACTATATTTCAATAAGAAAAGTTAAAAAACACACACAAAGGAACAAAATCCTGGTGGGATGATCTAGAAATTTCTCCTATCCTAGGAAAATTGCTCTTTAAGTATTTTTATGTTTCCCTGACACGGTCAGAAGATTATTAAATCAAAGGCCCAAGATTTTTTAAAATTCCAAGATAATAATGAGATGTGACTTCTATTTGCCCTACAAAATCTATATCCATTTTTTTCATAAAGGAGACTCAAAATATCAAAATTATAATGATAAAGAGTTAAGTTAGTGGTGATTTTGTTCCTGAGTCCATGTTTTATGAATTCATAAATGTTCATCCCATTTGATAGTGTCTCAGAATCTCACGTCTTATGGTGGAACTTCATAGCTTACAAGGCTTCTGCAAGTTTATGACCACATTAAAATTACTCTTCTGAACAGTGTTGTGAGAGAGGCCTTGCTGGGTCCATTTTACAGCTAAAGGGACTGAGAGCTGTAACATGAAAATGGTGTGTCCTCCCTGGAAATGCTTTGAATCTGGTCAATTCTGACTTTAAATTGAGACCCTGCTACTTATCAACTGGGTAGACTACTTAATCTCTTTGAACCTCATACTCTTAATGTTTGACAAGGGATGATGAATACGCCTCACAGGGTTTTATAAACATTTCAGTGAGGTTTCAGCCCATGATAGCAGGGTTATGGCAGTAGTGACTATTCTTACGGCTCAAGGGGCAGAGCTCAGGTTTGAACGCACTTAATTAAACTAAGGCAGGGCTCTCTCTCCTTTGTTACAACACAGACATGTCCACAAGGAGGGGGTGGAGGGCAGGCAGGACCTCATTTGTCAAGCCTCTAAGAGATTTCGCCTGACTCCTATTCTTCAGACTTATGTTGTTCTACCATGTTTCAGGAGACACAGCCACTACTCCAATAGAAAGTGGACTCTGTGGGAGAGGGAGGGGTGGGAAGATTTGGGAGAATGGCATTGAAACATGTAAAATATCATGTATGAAACGAGTTGCCAGTCCAGGTTCAATGCACGATACTGGATGCTTGGGGCTAGTGCACTGGGACGACCCAGAGGGATGGTATGGGGAGGAGGAGGAGGAGGAGGGTTCAGGATGGGGGAACACATGTATACCTGTGGCGGATTCATTTTCGCTATTTGGCAAAACTAATACAATTATGTAAAGTTTAAAAAATAAAATAAAATTGTAGTTGGAAAAAATAAATAAATAAATAAAAAAAAAAAGAACAAAGAAAAAAAAAAAGAAAATGTCTCATCCCATTATATGAGGGGATAGGGTTATAGATTTTGTTGTAGATTTTGGATTACCAGGAATAAGCCCTGATAATTGAGGCAGAAGTATTTTTGGCTTGCTAAATGTGATTTCACAGATTTTGAGAAACATGTTTCCATGTAAGTCAATCATTAGGTCTTTCAAAAGAGGAAAGTCTCTGAATGTACTTCATTGTTAAATTCTCCCACAAGAGTATAACCTTAATGCTGAAATCAAGAATGTGTTGATTATGAAACAAACATTGTGGGGGCAAGGATGTTGTAACTCCTTTATCTGTTCAACACTAGGAACAGAACACTTTGGGCTCCTATGCAACTCAAAGTAGATGTCCGTTCATTTTTCTTGGATGAATATTGAATCTCGAAAAAAAGATGGCTGAATGGACCTTTTGCAGAACAAGGATGAGTGTGTCTGGCACAAAGTGAAAAATATGAAAGACTTTCTTTCATCTCCATGTGAGGCTCTTTTTCTTCTTCCCTCTGTACTCTTTCTTTGCAGGTAAAGCTTGTTTCATAACATGGGGAAGATCTTTTGAGGCTAAAGGATTATTATTTATTTCTCATTAATTAAAGTGGCAGAAACCCTTTGAAGTAAATCAGTTCTTTTAAGTTAGATCAGATTTCACATCACTTAAAGCCACCATCACTGAGCAGACCCATGGAAGTTCACCTCTCCTTTAAAAACATTTGAGGATTTGGCTGGTACATGAGTGATTTTCTTAGGAGAGGGGTTTTCCTGGTTTGTCTTAAGAATTCCTGGTGGGATGTTGCAGTGGAATTCACATTTTCAGTCCTCCACTCATCAGATAAATACTATTTCTCCACATTTAAATTCAGCAAAAGCCAAAAATTATAAAAACAACAGCAATCCCTTTCCTCATGTAAGGATTCTGTATTCAGGATAATAAGGACCCCTGTTATGTTTGATTCAACACTTTCAAAATTCTTATTAGGAAACACTGAACACTCTTGGATTAGTTGTCAGATTTCTTGTTTTCATTTTTGACTCTTTTTATCATATTACATGTCCAAGCATAAACATCACATTCTAATTCCCGCCAGCATCATGGAATCATAAAGGGGGTCTTTCATTTATTGTCGTGGGCAGAGGTCCTTCTGAACCTGGACTGGCTTCTTCCGTCAGAGGATTAGACTCTTCCCATGTTAAGAAAGTTGCTAAGATGCAGTGCTACAACAGATGAAGCAGTGGTTGTTAGAGTATAGTTGCATGGTTTTGACTCCTTCTTTTGTGGCTAAGAAGATGTCTGCTTTTATTTCTGAGAGAGATACTCAGCATACCCACTCTTCGCTATTCAATGATCTCACCTTGTGTGTGCATACTCAGTCATGTCTGACTCTTTGTGACCCCATGGACTGCGGCCCACTAGGTTCATCTGTCCATGCGATTTCCCAGGCAAGAATGCTGGAGTGGGTTGCTATTTCCTACTCCAGAGGATCTTCCCAACCCAGGGATAAACCTGAGTCTCCTGCATTGGCTGGTGTATTCTTTACCACTGAGCCAGCGGGAAGCCCTTCAGCAAAAGTTTATGGACCTGAAAACTACTTGGGTCCTTTCCTCTAGGCATGAACCATATTATAGAAAGACTGGTTATTCCCTTGCTTCTTGAGTGCTCAGTCTTTTGAGGCCCTTCAGACCTGGCCATTCCCAGTTGCCCATTTTCTGCTCTGCCTAAGGAAAGATCCCCTGGAGGCCTTTCCCACCACGATACTCAAAGTCCTCCAACAGCAGTACTGTGTTGCTTTATTTTCTGCTTTCAAACTATGCCTGTGGCTCTTAAATTTTTGAAAAGGCACTTACTGATTCCAAACACATTCTCCTTAAATCTTCAATGAGGCAAAATGTTTAAAATCTTCAAATCACATTGATGCAATCTTTTAAGTGTGTTTGTGATACAGACAATATGATCTGCTACCTGGTCTTCTCTCTGTACAGCAGTCCTGTTAACATCCATCTTCCACTTTCCAGTGAAATCAAACAACGGGGAGAAAGTTCCGTCCAAGGAAGGTTACTATTGCAAGTAGACTGTATCCACAACTTGTGGGAAACAAAGCAAATGATGCCATGTTCATGGTTCTGAGAGATTGCAGGGGAGGCAAGCTGAGGCCAAGGGGAAGGAAAAGTCAAGTTCATCTCATACATCCCAAACATACATACAAGGGATTCCAGGATCAGCAGAGTTCCTCAGTGTTTTTGCCAACATCACAGCAGCAACAGATTGAAGAGAAGTGAACTTTATGTCTAAGGAGGGAACTTAGGGACAGAGAACCAGAGAACTCTGGACTCTTTGAATGGGTCCAATGTGTAATTTCCTGAATTCTTCACTAAAGACTGCTTGTATTTTGAGGGCAAAGTAAGACATTCCAAGCCCTGACTGGGAGCTAACATGAATCTGTACATTCTTTCAGGTTTCCAGGTACAGTATAATTATAAATAAGGACTGGCTGAACCAAGGTGACCCTAATTATCTTTATTAAAAACACAGATGTAGAGACAATAGAAGCTAGTGTATAAGAAAAGCTGATTCTTAGACCAGAACTATGTTTAAAGATAAACTGCTAAGTCACTTCAGTCATGTCTGACTCTGTGCGACCCCATAGATGGCAGCCCACCAGGTTCCCCCGTCCCTGGGATTCTCCAGGCAAGAACACTGGAGTGGGTTGCCATTTCCTTCTCCAATGCATGAAAGTGAAAAGTAAAAGTGAAGTAAATCAGTCGTGTCCGACTCTTCGAGACCCCATGGACTGCAGCCTACCAGGCTCCTCTGTCCACGGGATTTTCCAGGCAAGAGTACTGGAGTGGGCTGCCATTGCCTTCTCTTAAAGATAAACTAAGGGCTTAGAAAATTCCAGTTTTGGTATACTGTCCTGTATTTAATTTTTTACAGATTATCTTAAATTTCTCCTGCTCTAATTCAGAAATTATTACAGTGTAGTGATTAAAGCTGTACTACCAAATATAGTTTGCATTCCATGTTCTCCACTTACTAATTGTGGAATATTGGGCAAGTTATCAAAACTTTCCAAGCCTCAATCTCTTCACTTGTACAATGGGAACAATAAAAATCTGCCTGGTGAGAGAGAGGGCTGTTATGAGAATTCAAAAAGACAAAGCATCTGAAGTACTCAGCTCAGACAAGCAGCAGACACTCTCCATTGTTGCTATCATTTAATTTGGACGATTTGACTTTGCTGATTTCAGCAGAAGTGAACCCACAAGAATGGCTTCACCTTGAGAACCTGTTAGCTTCCATTTTTCCTTTCCACCACCTCAGTTCCCTCTTGTCGTGACATAGAGAAACTTGGCACATTGCGTGTGTTTCACAGCCCATCCAAGTCATTTCCATATCTCTGAATAAAG
This sequence comes from Bos mutus, assembly GCF_027580195.1. NCBI lineage: Eukaryota > Metazoa > Chordata > Mammalia > Artiodactyla > Bovidae > Bos > Bos mutus. Next base: position 82,639,214 of record NC_091624.1, read on the forward strand.
GAGGTGCCAACACACTCCCAATGCATTTACTGTTTCCCAGCAAATTACAATGCCCAATTAGGAATATTGAAGAGTCTATGTCCATACCACCCTGAACGTGCCCGATCTCATCTGATCTTGGAGGCTAAGCAGGGTCGGGCCTGATTAGTACTTGAATGGGAGAAATATTGAAGACTCTCCCTCTCAGAGCCAGATTCCTCTCCGGTGATCTTCTCAGCCAATAATGGATTCAGGGAGTTTTTAGGCATCTTGGGAAATAAAGCATCCACCGTTACATTTTACTTTGTCTTCTAAGAACATAAAATGATCCACACTTACTGCTTGGTTTGTGACACTTATAGTGGGCACTTTGTATGTTCTTTTCCACAAATTGAAGTATCCACAAAGGTCTACAAAGCTTAGGTCATTGCTGTCTTTCAAGACCAAGCTATACAATGTTCCGCACACTCAGAAGTACTATATAATCATTCTACAAGTCACGAGATGCCCACAAAGTCATGAGAATCTACACAAGGGTTGACCTTGCCCAACGTGCATGACTTGAATGGAATGTCGAATTTCACAGAAAAATACTTTAAGAATGGAGTCTTAAGTAATATGCCAGTTATCCAAGTCTCTGGATGCTTTTTGGCTACATTGCAGGACTTGTGGAGATCTTAGATCTACCAGGGATTGAACCCGGGCCCGTGGCAGTGAAAGCGCCGAGTCCTAAACACTGGACCACCAAGCAGTCCCTAGGTTTCTAGTTTGTATCTTGTTACTAGGAAGGAACCCTGCCAAATGTCAATTTGGGATTATTTCATTCTATAGGCTCTCAGTGTCATGCCATTGGTGTGGGGGGAATCCCCAATGACCTGAACGTGGAGCAGGTGCTAAGTGACACACATGTGTAAGTACAGGTACTTTCAAGCAGTGTCTTGAACATTAGTGCAAGTCATTTTGGCCAAGGTGGTGCTGCTGATTCCTCCTGAGAGAGTTCATCAGGGTCTGAGAGGTTGTGTCCTAGAGAATCACTCAGTCTCAGTATAGAGTTTGGGATCTCTGAGATTCTTTTATCCTCAAAAGGAGGCAGGGAAAGGGAGGAAATGAACTAAAGCCTATTGAACCCCATTGTGTCAGACACTGTTTTAGAGACTTTTCAGATGCCATCTTGTAACACATGAGGCACTTTATATGCCTCACAAGAACTCCCTTTGAGAGAATTCTGTAACATATTTGTAATCATCTTCCAGCATCCATTCCATGGAGTCACCATCCCTCATACATACACTTATGCCTTTAACCCTAGTGAGTTGTCAATTACCAAGCCTTAAGTTCTCAGATATAGAGGTGGTTATTTGGGACAGGCTAGACAGAGAAGAACTGGAGAAGGCAATGGCACCCCACTCCAGTACTCTTGCCTGGAAAATCCCACGGACGGAGGAGCCTGGTGGGCTACAGTCCACAGGGTCGCTAAGAGTTGGATACGAATGAGCAACTTCACTTTCACTTTCCACTTTCATGCACTGGAGAAGGAAATGGCAACCCACTCCAGTGTTCTTGCCTGGAGAATCCCAGGGACGGGGGAGCCTGGAGGGCTGCCATCTATGGGGTCGCACAGAGTCGAACACGACTGATGTGACTTAGCAGCAGCAGCAGCAGCAGACAGAGCAGATATCCTCTGTGAGTTACACCTGCTAGAAGAGCAGAGGTCTCTTTCTTTTCATTGACTGAATAATGGACATTTCCCCTGATACTGTTGATAGGCATCCTCAGGATGACATAAAGAGAAGTAAAACTGAGTGATTGAGAAAGTACCATAACCTTAATATATCATTTGTATTATTTGAGCTCGTGGTTCTAACTTTGCCTGAAACTGAACAGACTGCTGTGGATTCCCACTTTTTGCCCCTGAATCCAGTTTGTTTATGTCACTGGTAACTTAAAGGGTCCTAGACAAACAAAAGAGCTATTATATTCATTTGATGAGTGAGCAAACCAAGATCAGAGAGAGAATAAAGTTTTCTTGTCCCCAAAGTGGCAGGGCTGAGATTGAATCCAGGTATTTTATCTCCAAAGTTTGTGTTCTTTCTATCCTGGTGCCTCCCTGGAAGGTCAAGAGGAGTTGTAGAACTCTTTCCAGATGTCTGAATTCCCCAAGAGTTGAATTATGTCTGCAAAACAGACCAAGGGTAGTCAGTGATTTTCACATTTGGTGTGAGCCAAAATGGGCCCGATCAGGAAAGCTCACTAACCGAAGACTCTGGAATGGAACCAACCAGCTTGCTCTGCATTATTCCAACTTCCTATTGGGCAGCGCGGGTGAGCAGGGAGGCCACAGACTAGCAGAACACTAAATCCCAGCTGAAAGACAAGCAGATACATTCCCAAGGACAACTTCACATAACGAGAAATAACTTAGGCCATCCCAGATGCAGAACAGGGATGGACAGAGGAGTGGGGCATGGACTTCAGGGGAAATCAGGGTGTCCAGTAGTTTGAAATCAGAGGAAGTATGATGTGGATCTTTGTAGTGGGAAGTATTAACTACAGGAGCTGGTCTAAGAATTGTCTGCAAACATGCACAGTGATGGAAACACTCAAGATCATATTGGTCAATTCAGTCACTTGCCCACTCATTCATTCATTCATTCACTTTTCCAGCAAATACTTATTAAGCATCTACTATGTATCAGGCTTTACACTAAGAACTGGGAACTCAATGATTAAGATGGGGTTCCTGCTTCAGGGTTTTATATTTGGAAGCCATGTATGCCAATCATCCATGAATGTGTATGCATGAGTGGGGTGTGTGTGTGAAGGAGAGAAAGCGGCAGAGAGAGAGAGAGATGGAGAGAGATCTGGACTGTTGATATTGATGATTTCATAAAAACAATTCATGCCGGTAGAGATATTTCCTTCTAAAGAGTCATGTTCATGATGATACCTTTAGATGGAGGAAAGCCTTATTTAACCCATCTTTGTGAGTAGAAATTCTGATGGCTGGCAGAATGCCTTGGGGATGAGGACAAGGATAGTAGAGGTGGAAGGAGGAAGATACAGCCCAAGGAGAAAAAGAACTTCTGAAATGGGACCTGTGAAGGTTGCCAAAGACAGCCATGCCCACTCCTCTGCTGAGTCCTCACTTGATCGAGGCGTTCATCTTGGACCCAGGACAATTACTAGAACTATACTACATCAGACAGAAGTCAGCTCTCTATGGGTAACTGATTGTAACACTGTATGGAGCTTCGTAGACTGTAAAAAATGGTTTTCATGTGTCAGTACATCATCTCACCTGATCTTTATAGCAACTTGGGGGCAGGGCAGATTTGACTAATTCACTTTTCAGATGTGGAAAATGAGGATCATGGAAAGGAACTGATTTACCTAAGCTCACACAGCAGGAAACGTGGCAGGCTGGGACCTGAGTTCCAATCATTTGTGTACAAAGCTCATGACTTTCAATTAACTGGACACCTAACTTCTGCTTCATCCCAGGAGTCTCTGGACATCAGAACTGACTGACCAAAGAGGCTAATTGACAATCAGAGGGCTATTCAAGGTAGTACAGTTCCTTTTTGAGGGAGAATCCTAGCCTGAGGGTAGTATATCCTATCAGCCTTTTGGGACTGGAAAAGGTCAGTTTTCATTCCAATCCCAAAGAAAGGCAATGCCAAAGAATGCTCAAACTACCGCACAATTGCACTCATCTCACACGCTAGTAAAGTAATGCTCAAAATTCTCCAAGCCAGGCTTCAGCAATATGTGGACTGTGAACTTCCTGATGTTCAAGCTGGTTTTAGAAAAGGCAGAGGAAACTGAGATCAAATTGCCAACATCTGCTGGATCATCAAAAAAGCAAGAGAATTCCAGAAAAACATCTATTTCTGCTTTATTGACTATGCCAAAGCCTTTGATTGTGTGGATCACAATAAACTGTGGAAAATTCTGAAAGAGATGGGAATACCAGACCACCTGATCTGCCTCTTGAGAAATTTGTATGCAGGTCAGGAAGCAACAGTTAGAATTGGACATGGAACAACAGACTGGTTCCAAATAGGAAAAGGAGTACGTCAAGGCTGTATATTGTCACCCTGTTCATTTAACTTCTATGCAGAGTACATCATGAGAAATGCTGGACTGGAAGAAACACAAGCTGGAATCAAGATTGTCGGGAGAAATATCAATAACCTCAGATATGCAGATGACACCACCCTTATGGCAGAAAGTGAAGAGGAACTATAAAAAGCCTCTTGATGAAAGTGAAAGTGGAGAGTGAAAAAGTTGGCTTAAAGCTCAACATTCAGAAAACGAAGATCATGGCATCCAGTCCCACCATTTCATGGGAAATAGATGGGGAAACAGTGGAAACAGTGTCAGACTTTATTTTTCTGGGCTCCAAAATCACTGCAGAGGGTGACTGCAGCCATGAAATTAAAAGATGCTTACTCCTTGGACGGAAAGTTATGACCAACCTAGATAGCATATTCAAAAGCAGAGACATTATTTTGCCAACAAAGGTTCGTCTAGTCAAGGCTATGGTTTTTCCTGTGGTCATGTATGGATGTGAGAGTTGGACTATGAAGAAGGCTGAGCGCTGAAGAATTGATGCTTTTGAACTGTGGTGTTGGAGAAGACTCTTGAGAGTCCCTTGGACTGCAAGGAGATTCAACCAGTCCATTCTGAAGGAGATCAGCCCTGGGATTTCTTTGGAAGGAATGATGCTAAAGCTGAAACTCCAGTACTTTGGCCACCTCATGTGAAGAGTTGACTCATTGGAAAAGACCCTGATGCTGGGAGGGATTGGGGGCAGGAGGAGAAGGGGACGACAGAGGATGAGATGGCTGGATGGCATCACTGACTCGATGGACGTGAGTCTGAGTGAACTGCGGGAGTTGGTGATGGACAGGGAGGCCTGGCGTGCTGCGATTCATGGGGTCGCAAAGAGTCGGACACGACTGAGCAACTGATCTGATCTGATTTGACTCAAGAATTTGGTTAACAAGCATTTCCTTGAAGAGAAGGGACTGAAGTGAGATAATGTAGAAAGTTCCCAGCACAGAGCTAGTCACATAGTAGGTACCCAATTATTGCTACAGTCAAGATCTATACCCTGTCTCTCCAGCCATATTTCCCACCATTTTTCCAGCAGTCACACTGATGTACTTTAAATTCCTCCAGCACATGTAGTTATTACAGTGATCTCAGTATGAAAGTCGAGTCAACAGAGACACAGAGAGGTTATGTAACTTGCCTAAGATCACACAGAAAGTCAGCAAGGTGGTAAAGAGTCAAACTTAGGAAATCCGGCTTGAGAGCATACACTTCACTCCCATGCCTTTTCCAAGGCACCGAGTAGATGTATAGAAAAGAAGAAAATTCATCAAGAGGCAAGAACATGCTTACCTCACAATGTTGTCATAAGACATTCATGAATTTATTCACAAAAGCAACTAGAAGGGACTCCCTCGGCAGTCCAGTGGTTAAGACCTCACCTTCCAATGAAAGGGTTGCAGGTTTGATCCCTGCTCAGGGAACTGAGATCCCACATGCCTCAGGGCCAAAAAACCAAAACATAAAACAGAAGCAATACTGTAACAAATTCAATAAAGACTTTTTAAAATGGTTCACATTAAAAAAAAAAATCTTTAAAAAGCAATTCGAGTATGGCTGGCTCAATTAATGTTAGCCATTGTTTCACTCATCACAGAGTTCACATCAAGAACCAGTTTCTCAGGGAAACTCCTCAGTGCCTGCTATCTGATCAGTTCCCCTTATTACACCCTCCTATAAAAAGTCAGAGTATCCTATGGGACACTTATCTTTGTCTGTAATTATACATGCATTTTTTATTTGTTTCTCTCATTTTCTTCTGTAACCCAATGCCCAACCTTTACAAAAACAAACAAACCAAAAAAACCTCCAACAAATCCCAACATAATAAGTATTTCTTGAATGAATGGATGAGTGAATGAAACATTCCTTGCCGCCCTAGAGTCCTACATTTTTCTCCTCTGGGTGGGAGGAGAATATTCTTCTTTGTTTCCCTTCATGCCATCTCAGACTCTCACGCATTTCCCATAGCTCATCTACATGGTGTTTACAGGTGCCTTCTGAAAACCGCCTACTCCCTGGTTTCTAAACTCAGCTAAGCTATGTCTCTGAAATGTCAGCCTCTCCCGTGAAATCTCCTTCTCAAAAGCAGCAAGAAATTTAGACAAGGAAAGTTTTCAGTGCCTCTCCACATTGTGCCAATTGTATAATGACTCTGTGGGATTCAGTTTATTTCCAAATCTAGACCCACTCTGAACAAAATGGAGGCTTCTAAACTCATCCCAGTGGATCTCAAACCCACTTCTGACTTTTAAAGATTACAGATTTTTCTGGTTTTGATGAGTGCCAAGAGGGAACAGAAAGTTCCAGAAAATACCGTGGTGTCGTTTCTGTCCATCGTGTCCTTTTCTTTTCTCATCGTGATGTGGTCTTTTCTTTAGAAACTGTATTCTCTTTCTGCTCCATGATTGTACTCTTTACAAATACCTGCCTTTCCTTTCAAAGAAGCTGTTTTGTTTCTGGTTGCACATAAAATGAAAAGGCACAGATTTCTTCAAACACACGTTTTTGGCTTCCTTATTACAGAGATTTTCTCAATATCTGTTCTTTGCTTGTGTTCTCTGCTCCCTTAATCTTAGTTTTAAATTTTTCTTTCTTCTGAAATCACCCTACTCACCAGCATGAATATATGAGTTTTAAACGCCACTTTGCTGTGTTACTTTAACTTTTTCATTTGTAAAATTGACTATACTTACACTACAGGTTAATTGTGATCCTTGAAAATGAGATAATGTAGAATGGCCATCATCAAAAATATACTAGATAACAAGTGTTGGAGAGGATTTGGAGAAAAAGGAACACTTGAGCACAGTTGGTGGGAATGTAAATTGGTATAGCCAGTATAGAAAACAATATGAAGATTTTTTTTAATTAATAAGAATAAAACTACCTGGAGAATTACCATATGATCCAACAATTCCACTTCTGGATGTGTATTTGAAGAACATGAAAACATTTAATTCAAAAAGTTAAGCATCTCCATGGGCATTGCAGCATTATTTACAAAAGCCAAGATATCAAAACAACCTAAGCATTGACTGATACACAAGTAGAAAAAGAATATGTGGAGTATGTGTATGTGTGTGTGTGTGTGTGTGTGTTCTCAGTCACTAAGTCATGTCTTACTCTTTGTAACCCCATGGACTGTAGTCTGCAAGGCTCCTCTGTCCATGGGATTATCCTGCAAGAATACTAGAGTGGGTTGCCGTTTCCTCCTCCATGGTATATATGTGTGTGTGTATGTATATATACACAATGAAATATTATTCAGTCATAAGAAAGATTGAAATCTTGCCATTTGGGACAGGACCGATGGACCTTGAGTGCATTATGCTAAGGAAAATACATCAGAGAGAGAACAACCAATACTGTATGGTCTTACACTTATATATGGACTCTGAAAAAACAAAAACAATAAAACAAGCTCATAGATACAGAGAATAGATTGCCAGAGGTGAGGGTGGGGGTAAGAGAAATGAGTGAAGGGGATCAAAAAGTACCAAAAAAAAAGAGAGAGAGAGATAGTGAATGTGTAGCAGTTATAAACAGGGCATTTCCTTGCTTCTGTTGAAGCTCCAAAGCCAAGAATGATAGGTGGCAAGGACCCTCTCTTTCTAAATAGAGATGTTGGACCATCTAAGCAGGATTTCCCCCCAACTTTTCTGTGTCCTAAGCCTACTTCCCCCTGTAGGGGTGCCTTAAGAAGCATCCAAGGGGAGGATTGTCTCAGAAGAACCACAGAGGAAAGAGCCACTGCTGCTGCTGCTGCTGCTAAGTCGCTTCAGTCGTGTCCGACTCTGTGCGACCCCATAGATGGCAGTCCACCAGGCTCCCCCGTCCCTGGGATTCTCCAGGCAAGAACAATGGAGTGGGTTGCCATTTCCTTCTCCAATGCATGAAAGGGAAAACTGAAAGTGAAGTCGCTCAGTCGTGTCCGACTCTTCGAGACCCCATGGTCTGCAGCCTACCAGGCTCCTCCGTCCATGGGATTTTCCAGGCAGTACTGGAGTGGGGTGCCATTGCCTTCTCCAGGAAAGAACCATAGTGGGCACCAAACCTGGATAACAGTAGCAGCAGGGAAGCTAAGGTCCTTCCTCCTCTCCCTGTATGTTGGAGGGGACAGAGGCTGTGGGGTGAGTAGGAAGCATGCAAAGACAAATAAGATGGAAGAATAACTATGACCCAGGCAGCGTCATTTCTGCTCTCACTGCTGCACTACAGAATTCACATGTCAGGCACATGCTGCCCAGGGAAAGCGGCTTTGAATGGGACGAGACATTGACATTTGGTATTAGAACAGTCTGACAATTCAGGTATAGGTTTCTGTACTACTCTCTTATCTAAAAGCTTTGGGGCCGTATAGGTTTCAGAATTCAGAACTCTTCTTGATTTTTAGAAAGGATGAAAGAAAGTGAAAGTCAATCAGTCCTGTCTGACTCTTGGTCGACCCTATTAATTGTAGCCCACCAGGCTCCTCTGTCCAGGGGGTTCTCCAGGCAAGAATACTGGAGTGGGTTGCCATTTCCTTCTCCAGGGGATCTTCCCAACCCAGGGATCAAACCCAGGTCTCCCACATTTCAGGCAGACCCTTTACCAACTGAGCCACCAGGGAAGATACAATTTACTTTTTGGTGTGCTCGTGGCATGTGAGATCTTAGTTCTTCAACCAGGAATCAAACTCACGCCCCCTGCATTTGAAGTGCAGAGTCTTAACCTCTCGACCACCAGGGAAGTCAAGAATCTATTTTTTAGAAAGGATATATATTATTTATCCTGTCATCAGTACGTGTAGGGCTGCTGCATAATCGAACACATCAATACTTTTGCTGTAAAATATACTGCTATCCACAAGAGGGGGCAGTACATAATACCCCCCCATCCGTACGTCACAGTTTTTCACCAAATGACTTTGTAACAAACTTCCAAAAAGTTCTGATTTTTAGAGATTTGGAGATTTAAAACTGTTGATAAAGAATAATTTCACCAAAGTGAAAATTTTTATGGATGCTTGAAAATGACCTGAGAAGCCAAAGTGCCTGGCAAAAATATTCTCCAGGGGCAGGCCATCTCACAGTGGGGGTTGCAAAAAGAGTGATGTGGCAACTTTTCTGCTCGAACCATCAAATTCCACTCATTCAGGTAATCAGTTCCTTCTGTAAGTAAGTGTGTGTTTTGTTTGTGCTTTTTTCACACCACAGGTGATTAATAAATTTAACTCTTTCTCCTTCACTTCTTCATAAATACTGTCAGATTGTCCAGATCCCTCCCCAGATGGGAAGCTTAATGGAGCTTAAGCTTTAGCATCCCACTCTGCAGGGATCTGAGGATGTAGGGAGGAGGTTGGAACTGGAGCACCACCATTGTCTCGGAATGTGAAGCAAATAACTAGTGGGAACTATTTTTGGAGAAACTGTAAAGGTAATAAATACGTGCTTTTTGTTATTTTTGAGTTAAATATGTAGATTAGGTTTATTCTAAATAGTCTCATCCTCTACTTTTTCCTCATGTCCCTTCCTCACTTCTCTTCTAAAATGATAAAGGTTTCCTCCCGAAGCAGAGATTTTTTTCATCGAGTTTTGCTGTAACTTGGTGAGAATTTGGGTGGGGGTGCTGGACTGAAAGAGAAGTGTTTTCTGGAAAGGTGGGTGTTGGGAGGGTAGTTGCTGACAGGAGGAAAAAAAAAATGGGTTTGTTGGGTCTTTGAGGAAAAAGAGAGAGAAAGACATTTAAAAGTTACTTTTTGATTGGATGGTAGAAAGAGAGGAAAGGGGGCCATGGAAACAGGTGAGGGCCTTGGTCTCAATAGACAAGCACCCCATGGAGAGGAATTGCCAGCACCGTGTGGCTTCTGAGGGTCAGCCTCCATCACACAGGCTACTTGCAGAGGAAATGGACAGGCGACAAAACTCTTTCTTTGTGACACAAGTTAGGCACAGGAATCCAAACAGTTTGACATATAAGGCTCACAGAGTAAAGCAGTGATCAATCCCATGGATGGGGCAGCAGATGGGCAGAGTGGGCATGGATGGAATTTTCATCCCAGAACCCCTCACTCATTTCCCCTGGACACTTCCCATGCCTCTTCCATAAATCTCCTTTGGGAAATGTCATTGTCTTACATCACTTCATCCTTCTGAAAATTGTTGATTAGTCTAGGAGTAAGGATCTATGCCGACCCAATCCAATCAAAGCCTTCCTAGCAGCTTCAATAAAATCTAGAACTGACATTGACAGATTCTCTCAGACGATGAGAGTCGTATGACACAAAGTCCAGGAAGGGCCAGGCCCTGGGTCTCATCTCATGGAGTAAGTCTCCCTGTAGCCCGTGGGAATGAAGGAAACACTTACTGTAGCTGGAATGTGAGCCTGAATGAGAAGCAGGTGGTATCTGGCCTCTGGTTCCAGTATGCACCAGCTCTATGCCTCTGCTTCCTGCACTTTGGTTCATCCACATTTCCTAGGACTCCATAAGCCAGAAAGTCCCCCCTTTTACCTATACTAGTTCAAGCTGAGTTGAGTTACTTAGTACCAAAGGAATCCTAATGTGCAACTTAATTAAAACCTTTGATTAACTGGGCATTGGAAACTTTTTACTTCAATCCTGTTCATAAACTAAAACTTATTAGTTTGGTCTCCCAGCATCTTTCATTAAAAAAAAATGAAAGATATGGAATGTAATGACTCTTTAATGATTTAGTATCTCCTTAGGGTTATCAGTTATTTAGAGCAGCAAGGATGAAGGTATAAGAAACATAGACACACTGACCTCAGGAAATAGAAGAGATATTACTTAAATGTTTGAAGGGAGTTGTTTTCTTGAAATGAGTTGTTTCATTCAGTAGGCAGTTTATAAGGGCTTAATCTTTGCTGGGCACTGTTCTTAGCACTAGGGATGTTTGTTAGTTAGCATTAGTTATTCAGATGTGTCCAACTCTTTGCGACTCCATGGACTGTAGCCCGCCATGCTCTTCTGTTCATGGAATTCTCTAGGCAAGAATACTGGAGCGGGCTGTAGCCATTTCCTTCTCCAGGGGATCTTCCTGACCCAAGGATTGAACCCGGATCTCCTGCATTACAAGCAGATTCTTAATTATCTGAGCCACCAGGGACGCCCACTACGGATGTTATCAATCACCAAAGTGGACTAAAATCCATACACTGGCAAAGTTTCTATCCTAGCCTCCTTCACCCACTGGAGTAAATCAGAAACCTTCTGGATAATTTAGAATGCCAGTTAGTTGTGTGCTAATTAATTTGGAAGCCTAGGTACCTTTGTCAATGGCCAACCACACATGTTTTGCAGAAGGTGGATGATCAAGAGCCCACTCCACCCAAGATAATATGGCAAAAATTAGTTCCTTACCTTCCATCAAGGAGGAACATACCATTGCACCATTTCTTGCTTCTGCTAAATCAAGTTCCATTTCATCAAATAATTGAATGATAACAACCTATTAATTCCCACCTCCTTTTAGCTCTGGTATTTTCTGAAGCATATTTTTATCTGTGTCACTAACACTGCTGTCACAGGCCAGTGAAAGTCTACCTGGCAAGTGGCGAGTATAACCTGCACCAGGTAGGGAGTAAGCGCATCAGCAGGACTCTCGGTGCAATTCCTTTCCTTGGTTTCAATCTGGAAGTCATTCTGTTTGTCAGAAGGCCAGGGGGTGATGAAACAACACCCCCCCCATCACTGTAGCACCAGGGAAACACATAGAGGGAAAGAAAAGACTGGGAGACGGAGCCACAGGACCAGCCCATGTCGAAGACGGCCCTTCCTGGTTAAAAACTAGCAGGTGCAGGCAGTTTTCTGAGCCTTTTTTTGGAGGAAGCAGCTTTTCTTCACCGTGGAGTTAGAAGGACTCATTTTAAATCTGAGATGTGATTGGTTAGAGGTTAAGCCTTTGAATTATCTGCAATCAGCCATGAAAGCCCTGAGAGAAGAAAGCAACATCTTTGTGCAGACAGACTTGCACTGGGACAAAAATCCACAGGGGAAAGAGAAAGGAGAAGGAAGAAGGCGTCCGATGGAGACCTTAGGGTCCAAGGAGACCAGAAAGCCAGCCGGTGCTAGACCAGACATCATTTTCTTTGACACTGTTGACTCAAGAGTATGCTTACATTTGAAGCAAAAGTTTCATTTATTTCAAACCAGCGTGTTGGAAAAGAAATAGGATATTAATATCGGAACCACATATGTAGTATCTGTAGCTTTTGTGCATATAGAATGTATCATAATCGCAGGGGAAACTGTATGGATTCATTCCACAGAGGACATTCAACTAATCTCTCTTTTGTCTCTTTGTATCAGTTTGAACGTCTTTTTCCAGTGGAAAGACAAATACATTTCTATTGTTTTCTATTGTATAAAATTGCAGAATTCATGAAAGCACAACACAAGAAAAATCACATTTTAAGAAAGCAATGAGCCTTATCCCATCGTGGAGGAATAACCACTATTAAATAGTCGATGTGTAGCCTTTCAGCTCTTGTTTCTACATGTGTTTGTTTCTTCCTAGGGATCGTATTGCAATATTGAATTGTAACCTTTTGTTTTCCCTCCTTGGTACTGCGTAATGAAGATTTTCCCCATAGCATTAATATTTCAGATGATTCCAGCTTTAACAAAGCTACTTCAGTTCCCTGTAACTAAATTTGTGTCCCATATCTGGGCTAATTTCCTCAGTGAATTGCTAAGTCAAAAGATATGCCAGTTTTTAAATTTTTTTTTAAAATAAAAAACTATCTGTCCTCCAAAGAGTTTGTGTTGTGCCTACCAATTTGCAACCTAAGCAGCAGTGTTCTAAAGTGACTCTTTGTCCTTCCAATACTAGGAATAATCCTTTTTTTTTTTTTTTTTAACCAGTTACTTTGGAGGAAAATGTTGTTCACTAGTTAAATTTAACCTAGAGATTGTCATATTGAGTGGAATACGTCAGACGAACACAAATATCACATGATATTGCTTATATGTGGAATCTGAAAAAAGACTGCAAATGAACATATCTACAAAACAGAATAGTGTTAGAGGTGTGAAAAAGTAATGGTTACGGGGGGAATTGAGAGGAGGAATAAGTTAGAAGACTGGGATTGACACGTACACAGTACTATATATAAAATAGATGACTAATAAGGACCTGCGGTACAGCACAGGGAACTCTACTCAACACTCTGTAAAGTCCTATATGGGAAAAGAATCTAAAAGAGAGTGGATATGTGTACAACAGACTCACTTTATCATACACCTGAAACATTGTATTGGGTTAGCCAGAAAGTTCATTCCAGATTTTTCATACGCCCAATTTAGCCCAATAAATCAACCACACCTCAATTTAAGAAAGACATTTCTTTGAATACTAGTGAAGATTTGCTTATGTATTCATAGTCCTTTGGTATTTCTTTTTTATGTATTACTGCTGAACTTTTTTCATAATATTCTCAAATTATCTTGTATAGTAATCTTACACTTTTCATCACATAAACTGTCCATTCACTTAATTTATATATAAATTATAAATTAATATACATTTATTATATGTTAAGGAAGAAACACAAGCTGGAATCAAGATTGCCGGGAGAAATACCAATAACCTCAGATATGAAGATGACACCACCCTTACAGCAGAAAGTGAAGAGGAACTAAAAAGCCTCTTGATGAAAGTGAAAGAGGAGAGTGAAAAAGTAGGCTTAAAGCTCAACATTCAGAAAACGAAGATCATAGCATCTGGTCCCATCACTTCATGGGAAATAGATGGCGAAACAGGGGAAACAGTGTCAGACTTCATTTTTCTCGGCTCCAAAATCACTGCAGATGGTGACTGCAGCCATGAAATTAAAAGACGCTTACTCTTTGGAAGGAAAGTTATGACCAACCTAAACAGCATATTGAAAAGCAGAGACATTACTTTGCCAACAAAGGTCCGTCTAGTCAAGGCTATGGTTTTTCCTGTGGTCATGTATGGATGTGAGAGTTGAACTGTGAAGAAGGCTGAGTGCTGAAGAATTGATGCTTTTGAACTGTGGTGTTGCAGAAGACTCTTGAGAGTCCCTTGGACTGCAAGGAGATCCAACCAGTCCATTCTGAAGGAGATCAGTCCTGGGATTTCTTTGGAGGGAATGATGCTAAAGCTGAAACTCCAGTACTTTGGCCACCTCATGCGAAGAGTTGACTCATTGGAAAAGACTCTGATGCTGGGAGGGATTGGGGGCAGGAGGAGAAGGGGACGACAGAGGATGAGATGGCTGGATGGCATCACGGACTCGATGGACTTGAGTCTGAGTGAACTGCGGGAGTTGGTGATAGACAGGGAGGCCTGGCATGCTGCTATTCATGGGGTTGCAGAGAGTCGGACACGACTGAGCGACTGAACTGAACTGAAGGTATTTTTATAGTATATTTGTATTTATATATAATTACATATATAGTATTTTAACATGATAAACTTTATTGACTTTTTCCATTATGAATTTTGCTTTTATGACACAGACAAATATTTATTTTTTCCTTAATTGTTCTGTAGTTTCCTTTACATTTTTTTCTTTTTCTTTACTTTTTGCATTTTACTCTTGAAACATTGATGTTTTATTTTAGTGTATAGCACAACTCTTTGAATGCAACTAATGATCTTTTTTCTAAATAGTTTTTTCTAAAGAGTTCTAAATAGTTTCTAAATATTCTTTTTAAATAGTTGCCCAACTTCTTTCCCCACTGATCTAAAAGGCGCTCTTGTCACATAATAATAACAGTTATATAGTAATTATTGTATAATACTAATGGCAAATACTTATTGAGTGATTATTATGCACCTATTTCAGGGTATTTTATAATCATTATTTCATCACTTCATGTTAAATCTATGAAATAAGTGCTTTGAATACTTTAGAAGTAGATTATTCCTACTTTTATACATAAGGAAACAGATGCTCAGAAATGTTAAATGACTTATCCAAGCTCACACAGCCAATAAGAGGCAGAGTTGAAATTAGAATTCACTGAGTACACCTGCTAAAGACTGCATAGACCCTGTGCTCCACTGCTTCAGACACACTGTGAACATTTTATGTACTTTGGTTTTAATTCTGAGGGTTTTTTAACTCTATTATTTGATCTGTATGATTTCTTAGCCCAGAGTAAGAATTGTTTCAATTACTATAAATTTATAATCTATTTTGATAAGATTATTTTCCTATTTTTTCTTTGCAACTTCTTGACAATTCATCTTACCATACAAAATTTCTAATTATTTTTTCAAGTTAGGAAAAAAGCCCTCTTTGATTGAATATATTTAATTTATAAATTTATTTTGGAACACTGATAGTTTTTACAAAATTAACTTGTTTTATCTAAGAATAAAGAATGAGATTCTCCACGATCAAGTTCTTAAAGAGTTTCTCAGTAAAATCAGTACTTTCTTCATCTATACCCTATGCATTACTTGTGAAGTTTACTCCTAATTTTGTCACATTTGTTACTATTGTGAGCGAAATTTCTTCCCATCATGTTTTCTAATTCAGTATTTCTCAAGATGTCCCCAGGGGAGCGGTAGTCCTAAGAAATTATCCTGAAGAGTTTTCATGATCTGAATGGTTGAGAAAACACTTCTCAAACCCTATGTATATGTGGCTGGTGAAACTTTGAGAGGCGGCTAGAGTGTGAAATGTTTCCTGAATGTATTTGGTATAGTGTATAGTGAAGTCGCTCAGTCGTGTCCGACTCTTTGCAACCCCGTGGACTGTAGCCTACCAGGCTTCTCTGTCCATGGGATTCTCCAGGCAAGAATACTGGAGTGGGTTACCATTTCCTTCTCCAGGGGATCTTCCCGACCTGGGGATCTTCCTGATCCAGTGATCGAACCCGGGTCTCCCTCATTGGAGGCAGCTTTAACCTCTGAGCCACCAGGGAAGTGGTGGTGCATTTGGTATAGAAACTTAATCTTGAGGAGCATTTTTTTATTACAGAGGATAGCAATTGTAATAACACACTCTAGGAAATTTTGCTCAACAGTGTCATTATGTATTATTTTTGCAGATTATTAATATTTTGAGCCAGATATTGATAATATTAAAAAAAGTATCTTCATATTTTTAGGTAGACCTTGGTTGGCATATATCTAGATGACCATATGGTTTTTTCCCCCGCTTTCAAACTACTGATGTTATGGATTAAACAATAGAAATCTTAACATTGAACTAAATCAAATCCCTGTAGGGAAAAAACCCTTTTTGATTTTTTGATTCACCAATTTATCATGCTTTTAATATAGTGCTGAATTCAACATACTAATATTTACATAGCTTCTTGCATCTCTATTTATGTTAAATTGGATAAGTTGTCTTCTATATTCCCTTGTTTTCCTTTCCTTCCATCTTCCTCCCCTCTTCCTCCATTCTTCTCTTTTTTCCTTCTTTTCTTTCTCTGTCATGTTTTAGAGGGTTAAGCTAGCTTTATAAAATGAATAACTTTTCATATTTTTTAGCTCCCAGTATGGAAATTCTTAGAAACTGTAAAAGAATTTTCCTATAAATTCAAATGTAAAGTGTTTATTTTTAAATAAAAAATCTACATTAATTTTCAAAGGGGGTTTCCTGATGATATGATGGCTTGGGGTTTATACTTCCTGACCAAATTTTTGTAGTTGATACATTCCTTACAAAATATCTCTTCCTTCAAATATGCCCACACAGAAATATATAGAATACTCTTTTTATTATTAAAAATACCTCTAAACCCTATCTTTACACATTTATGATTTTTTTTCTCCCCAAAGGACCAATTCTTTATTTTTCATTCTATCATTTTTCTCCTTTTAAAATAATTATTTTATTCTTTAAGAAAAAATTTTTTCCCACTCTTTGAATTTATTTTGTTGTTTCACCCCATCTCCTTATGTCAAGACTTAATCTATTTATTTTAATTTTAAATAAAAATAGAAATGCAAAAGAATGAAAAGCTACAACTTTTGTTTGATTATGATTTGACCAAGCCCTGTAAGTTTTGATACTAAATCAGAATACAGGTGGCAAATGCAAATTATGCAGATTGTTTTATCTCAAATCCATCTTCGACATTCTCTGTGTGGCCTTTAGAAAGTTACTTGGCCTCTCTGTGCCTCAGTTTATCTACATGTAAAAGGAAAATAATAATATTCACTTCAGAATTTTTGAGAGAATTATGAGATAATATATGCAAAATAATTGCATTAGTGACTGACACACGTAAGTGTTGAGTAAATATTTATTACGTTATTTTTTTATTTTCTATGCAACTTGTACTTTTACTCTGAATTTCATTTACCTCAGTTACTAGGTCTCTAATGATTTCTATTAATTGCTAGTTTTCTTTCCCTACAGCTAGAGAATTTGACCTATAAAATTTATGGCAATGTAGTTTTGAGGGAGATGGATGAAGAAGGGGAATTATGTGTACTGAACATTGTTAGACATTGTGTTGATGTGAGTGGTTGCTTTCAGAGCTCTAAAACAGGAATGCAGGAATCTGATTCATGTTGGTCTTTTCTCTAATCCTGCAATTCCTCCACTATGATACTATACTTAAGTTGCATATTATGTGTTGCTTTGGAGCCAAAATGCACACCATCTTCCTGGGTTTGCACACCTGCTTGGCTCTATTCCAAAAACTAGTTTACTGAAAACAGGAGAAAGACATTGTGGAATTATTTAGGTGCTGAAAAGATATTCCTAATATTCCCAGATTCATTTATGAAAGAGGAAATGGCTTTCTCACAGGGTTTTTAAGCTGCTTAACAAAGATGAGGACCTTGCCTCTAAAGCCGACTCTAGGATAGATTTCTCATGAAAAAACTAAAAAAAAAAAAAAAAATGAGATGAAGAAGAACTGAATGAAACGTGGTAAACACTTAGCACTCATTTCACTGAAAAGCTGGCCAAAATGGTCAGATCTGATGTGTGCTGAAAGGTCTTTCTGAGCCAAAATAGCCTTTTTATTGGCCTCTTCGATTCCTTTCCTGAAGGTGTTCTCAGTCTTGGCTGCTCATTTTTAACCACTTGTGCGTGTGTGTGTTAGTCACTCAGTCATGTCTGACTGTTTGTGAACCCAAAGATGTAGCCCTCCAGGATGCTCAGTCCATGGAATTCTCCAGGCAAGAGTACTGGAGTGAGTAGCCATTCCCTTCTCCAGGGGATCTTCCCGACCCAGGGATGAAACCCAGGTCTCCTGCACTGCAGGCAGGTTCCTTACCATCTGAGCCATCAAACATACTACGTTTATTATATTTCACCACTTGGGGAATTTTAAAAAATATATATGGAGGCTGGGTCTCAGACAGGTGAATCAGAATCTCAGTGGAGCAGGGGCCTCGGGCATTTGTAAAATAATCTTCAGAGGAGTCTAGTGTGCAGCCTTGGTTGAGAACCACCAGGTAAAGACATTCTCCCCGAAGTCCAAAATGAAAGTGGAAGATGACATGCTGAGCCATCTTCCAGTATGGCAGAGAACAGAAGAGGCCATGGGACAACTACACTTCCAAAGAAAACCTGGAGTTATGAGACTTAGCCAGAAAGAGAAAACTAGACCAATGTGTAAGAGACATTGGGCAGTGACCCCTAAAGTGGGAACTTGTGGAACATGGGGAAGGACACGGGGGTGGGAAAATATAAAGGGTCAGACAGAGGAAGGGGGCCTCCTGGGTGGTGCTGGTGGTAAAGAAAGTGAAGGTCGCTTAGTTGTGTCCACTCTGCAACCCCACAGACTATACAATCCATGGAATTCTCTAGGCCAGAATACTGGAGTGGGTAGCCTTTCTCTTCTCCAGGGAATCTTCCCAACCCAGGGATCGAACCCAGGTCTCCCGCTTTGCAGGGAGATTCTCTACCAGCTGAGCCACAAGGGAAGCCCAAGTATGCTGGGATGGGTAGCCTATCCTTTCTCCAGGGGATCTTCCCAACCCAGGGTCTCCTGCATTGCAGGCAGATTCTTTACCAACTGAGCTATAAGGGAAGCACATGCCTGCTAATACAGGAGACGTAAGAGACATGGGTTCAATCCCTATGTGGGGAAGATCCCCTGGAGTAGGAAAAGGCAACCCACTCCAGTATTTTGCTTGGAAAATTCCCTGGACAGAGGAGCCTGTCAGGCTACAGTCTGGGGATCGAAAAGAGTTGGACATGACTCAAGCGACTTATCACATGGGCACAGATGAAGGAAGGGAATTGCAAAGCAGAGAAGAGAGGAAAGGTAGGCAGCATCTCTGAAGGACCCGGAGTGCACAGGATGCTGTGCTGAAACAGTTTGCCTCCTGAGTTCACCCACTTCTCAAAACCACTCTCTAAAACATGAGCTATTTCCCCCAAGTTAAAAATGAGGAAACAGAGACTTAGTTATTAAACAACTTTTCACTAATGCAGTGGGCAAGGAGGCTTTGAATCCGTGCATTCCTCTACTCAAGTTTCTCTAATATGGTGACAGGGCCCCTACCTTCCTCAGACCTCCTGAAACTGAATCTTGAGCCTGGGAATGGGAATTGTAACAAGTTCTCAGGTGTGATCATTATGCCCCTAATTGTTAGAGGCCTGATGTCTCACACTCCAGCTCTTTAGAAATGTCAATGACTCTCTCAGGGATCATGTGAAAAGGCAGACTGACTCAGTGACTAGGGGGAGGCCTGAGATTCTGCATTTCCAACAAGCTTTGGGGCAATGCTAAAGCTACTGGTGTGCAGACCACACTTGGAGTAAGGAGAGCTCTACCCCCTGCCCAGTACCGCATCCCCACAGTCAGGCTTCTGCAAGCAGCCAGGCTGGCTGGGATGTTCACAGGCGTGTCTGCTGATGGCTGCTCAGCTGGCTTCTCACCAGGGGAGAGGGCTCACCTCGCTCATCTGTCAGAGGGAGCAGCCAAAGCCACTGGCAAGCACCTGCTCCCAGCCCTCAGGAAGCCAGCGCTGAATTTAGCCCCATAGCAGCCGAGCTGCGGAGAGACAGGATTTACAGGCAATTGCCTGCAACCACAGTCTGCACCAGCCCCAGCACACCGCCTGTAACCAATTCTGTTTCTGCCAAATAGCTGGACCTGGGAAATTGCAAGGAAAAGAGCTTAACCCCAGGAAGCCGGGGTTTGGGATCTTTTTAGTGTTATTTTTTCTTAATCAGTACATTTGGGATCTATTACCCCATGACTTTTAGTTTTTCCCAGTGTGTGGGCTTTATGGGATTTCACCTTCATTGGGGAGTATTTCAGACTTAGGAGTTTAATTCTGTTATCTTTTTTTTGCTTGATCATAAAAACAAAGGCACTGACCAAGAACTTGTTACTTTATGAGGGAAAGAAATCCTATTTCTCTGCTATCTCCCCCAAAAGGCTTGGCTCTTTCTGAAAAATTAATCACCCTATCTTTTACACATTTAAGCTCCTTGGCATTGCATGAGAAATTATCTGTTCCGCACTTGAATCAAGCAAAAGCAACTCCATACGCTTGTCCTTAATCTCTCTTAGTTTTCTTCCAATTAGATGCAATCTTTTTTTCCAATACTCTAATTAATACTTCCACATTAAATATTAGGCCTTGTAAAAGAAAAATCAGCTGTAATATAGTCGCATCAAGCCAAACAGGATTTTCAAGCCCTTGCCCTTAATCTTTCTTTCAATTTTCTGCCATTTAGAAACAATTTTTTCCCCCAACACGCTAATGAATGCAAATGATATTCGTGATTAGTTAGTATTATGCTAATCTGAGCCTGGAATTTACCTAAATCTGCATGGTGTTGTCTGAGCACCAGATTGCTTTGGGTTTCTGAGGAAAATTACATTAGCCTGCCAGATGTACAAAACATGATAGAGTAGAAATCTGAGCAAATAATCAAGATTACATTAGTTTTGTTTCTTAATGAACAACTGTTGGCATTAGGGATTACAGACAAATTATGGTTTTCCTCTCTGAGCTCAAGCAGCTAAGCAGCTGTTGTGAAGGTCCCCTTTTCCTGACTACCCCTAAATAGATTGGGAGCCACTAGGGCAGGGGGAAAGCATCTAAAATTTCACATAATTTAATTTGTTCCATTACCAAGTAATCATCACTCCGAGGCCCACAGCTAACCTCCAAATCCCCCCCACCCCCCTGCCCCACTTCTCTCTGGAATGCAGGAGCAATTCAAGTGAGTATCTGGGGCAGAAACTCAATGTGTTTTTCTTCTCTCCTGGCTTTGGAGGGACATGGGTTACACGCCTCCGAGGCGTACCTGCTTTCTGTACCCTGTGGGCCACTTTCCAAAAGGGTGCCTGCCTAATTCCTGCTACTTGGGTGACACAGATGGAATGCGGCTGATAAGGATTCTGTAGGTAACACAGTACATCTGGCCACAGTCTCATAGGCTGGGTAAACCAGAAATTTGCAGAAAACAGCAGCCATCTGAGCTTAGACCCTTGTCCTGTGTTACTTGATCTATGTCTGTGAAGTTTCACTATAATGAAATCCTTGTCCTGCAGTGGATCTGTGGCATGTGGCATGGTGGTGGTACCAATGGTGTATAGGTAGGAGTGTTTTCATAGCCCATGGCCCTGTTCCTGAGCATTTTTTTCCTTTAATCAGCAAAATAGAACTGTTGGTGTGGATTTTTCTGCTCAATCCAAGTGCTCTAAAAGCATAATGCCTTCTTCTATGTGCTATTTTCAGGCCAAGAGTCACATGCTCTCTTACCACTGGGTCTTTATATATGCTGACCTCTCTGTAGAAATGAATCTTCTCCCCTCTCTCTTTTGTCGCTGGAGAAACTACACCATCTCTAAGATGAATTAGGTACCTCTCTTATGTAGCTTTATGACAGCCAATACCTCACCGACAAAGGACTTGTCCCACTGCATTCTCCACTCTATGGAAGCTCCATGAGGAAGGGAAGGAAGTTCATCTTGTTCATACAGAGTTTTTGGTGCATTCTCTGTGCAAATTTGTTGACAGAGTGAGTAGATTTATGCTGTTGCAAATGCAGTGTAAAGAGGAAGGCAAAGGTTTGAGTCTATAAACCATTGTAAAATGGATGTTTGTAATAAAATATTGGCAACAAGGTCATCACAAAGCTATGTATGTTTTGTATAGTGGCTAAGGACCTGTCAACCCATGGCCTTATGTTTTGGAGGAAGATAACTAATGAAGAACAGGTGTTTGTGTTTATGGGCACAGGCAGCTCTTGACTTGCTCTAGTTGGCTAAGCACAGCTGCCTTGAGAATGGAACTTCTCTTCCTGCCTCCTGTCTCCACCTTTGTGATCATTCCCCACCCGGTGAGAGAACTATTGCTGGTGAGAGTCTCATTTTTTTTTTTTTTTAATCAACACCACCTATTATTCAACTGGATAGCCTAGATTCCCTAAGATTCCCATCATGAACCAGTATCGAGTGGTGGGATGCCGGATGCACTGTCAGGATAGAAAGAATAGAGTAGAAAAAAGAAAGAAGAGGAGGAAGAAGATGTCTGTTGGGCACACCTGCAGTCGTAACCCTCAACCCTCACTACCTCTGTCCCATAGTTCCGGGCATGGGAAGAAACCCAAAGAGAGGAAGATGGAGAGAAGGGGAAACCAAGTCATCAAGGAAGAAAAGCTTCTTCCTTCCCTGCCTTGTCAGTAATAGGAAGTGAAAGAGGAGAGGGACAAGGAGGAGGGAGGAGTAAAGGGTACCAGCTGTTCCTCCTCCACCACCCTAGCACTCTCCAGGGGCCCCAGGCTGTACTACTGGTTCTCAACTCCCCTTTCTGAAGCAGACTAGTGGAGTCTACTCTCAGTCCCTTAGAGATGGGGAATTCCTTCTCCCCTGTTGCGAAAGGGGCTGATGAAAGGAGGAAGGGCCCTTTCCGTGAATCAGATAGGTGCTATGCACCTAGTGCTGGTGGCCTGGAGCCACTGTTGCACCTGGTACACCGTGGGTGAAACTGTCTTTGATGTGTCCTTTGAGGGCCTACTGCACACGTTATAGAATTTCTGACTGACTTCTGGTGAGCTTCAGAGCCTGGCTCGTTTGTAAGTGAAGTGTTTGTTTAGAGGCGCCTCTATGAAAAGCAGAGCTGACTTTATAAATGTATGCATTAATTGATATGTATAGAATTTATAAATTGGGTATCCAAAGCACCAACAATGAGCTAAGAAACTGGCACCTAAGGCAAGCTCAAGTTCATTCAACATGTCTTGTCAATGACCCCTGACCAAGGATACGGGGCCTGGGAGAAGTCAAAAGAAGAAACATAAGGCCATGGAAAACCTAATCTGTTTCCCAGAAATTTACCACTGAGTTCAGCAAAAACATGAAATCAGTGACACCTGTATACAGACTTACATGGACAGGAACTCAGAATCTAGAGGTCACTTTGTCAGAACAAGTAATAAGTGGAGTCTTTCTAGAACTGAAGTCACTGACTTAATAGCTAAGAATCATTTCCCCTACATGTAGTTTCAGTGGCTTTTTTGGTGGGAAGAAGTTGATTTTAATTTTTAACTTTATTTTTTGCTTTTCCTTATGTGTCAGTTCAGTCAAAGTCACTCAGTTGTGTCCAACTCTTTGGGACCCCATGAATCACAGCATGCCAGGCCTCCCTGTCCATCACCATCTCCCAGAGTTCACTCAAACTCACGTCCATCAAGTCAGTGATGCCATCCAGCCATCTCATCCTCTGTCGTCCCCTTCTCCTCCTGTCCCCAATCCCTCCCAGCATCAGAGTCTTTTCCAATGAGTCAACTCTTCGCATGAGGTGGCCAAAGTACTGGAGTTTCAGCTTTAGCATCATTCCTTCCAAAGAACACCCAGGGTTGATCTCCTTTAGAATGGACTGGTTGGATCAACTTGCAGTCCAAGGGACTCTCAAGAGTCTTCTCCAATATCACAGTTCAAAAGCATCAATTCTTTGGCACTCAGCTTTCTTCACAGTCCAACTCTCACATCCATACATGACTACTGGAAAAACCATACCTTGACTAGACGGACCTTTGTTGGCAAAGTAATGTCTCTGCTTTTCAATATGCTATCTAGATAGGATTTATTTATTGTAAAGTATTGCAGTTATATTTTATATGTGGTTAATGATATTAACATGAAGACTTTCTATACACTGGGCAGGCCTATGTATATTAACTCAGTGAATCCTCATAACAGCCTTCAGAGTAGACCCTGCTACCATCTCCCTATATAACAGTTAAGGAATCTGAGGCACAGAGAGGTTACATCATCTACATTTATCCTGCTGGTCAATAGCATATTTGGGATTTGATCCCAGGTAATCTGACCTTAGAAGCCCAGACCCTTAATGGCTTTTGCAAATACATGCCATTCTGACTCCCAACATTATCTGAAACACCCTCCAAAAACCACTTGTATATTCTATGCTCTCTTCCATTTTAATTTCAGCTGCCCCTCAGTTCTCTCCTTTAAAAATATTATAAAATGCAGATTACTGAGAATATGAAGTTTCCATATTCTAAAGAAAATATTTATACTTTCTCACTTTCATCCATTCCATATGGGGCCATGCAAAGTGCAACAGCTATTACCTTACAAAGCACCTCAGATTTCCTTCTACTAAGAATTTCAGGGGGAAGAAAATTCTTTAAGAAAACACCTATTTCATCATCATGGTTTTTTTTTTCCTACCAAAAGGCTATTTCTTTATGTTTTTAGTGGGAAATTAAAAATTAAAGGTGTACACATTATTTTCCCCCTCAACTTCTTCCATCTCATTTTATCACATTATTTGCAAAATGAAGGCCTGTCCTATAAAGCGTTAACTCTCTGATGAAGATAAGAATTCAGCCTGTGTTATAAATATGAACCCAGCCCAAGAGCCATCACCTCCTTTGCGTCCTTCCTGTTCTTCTTCTAAGGGCTGACCAGACTGATTCTTTTATCCTTCTGTGTCTGTGTGTGCTCAGTCATGTCCAACTCTTTGAGACCCCATAGACTGTAGCCCTCCGGGAGCAGCTCACAGGAAAAAAATTTCAGTAGAATGATCTACGGCCACAGACCTCCCAGCAGTCACTCTTTTCTCATGAGTATGGAATTCCTTTAAAAGTGTGGGGTTCAGATAATAGAAGACCTCTAAACACAAGAATCTGAAGCACGTGCATGCAGATAGCAAATGCAACCTTGGAGAACATTCACCGTCACTTGGTATTTTTCAAACCATGTATCATGACCCACTAGTGGTTCAATATATCAATTTAGTTAGACAACACCTTCATTTGAAAAGATGAGAGAGAATAAAATAAAAACTATTAAAAGCACATTACAGGTATTAGGAGTAAAGAGAGTTCTATGAATGTTGAATTTTCACTCTACATATTTATGTTTGTGTATATTAGGTTATGATGAAAGGCCCATAAAAGTTGAAAATTGCTGCATTTCATTTGCTTCTTACAGTGGCTCAAAGAGGCAGGCAGAACTCAGGGGTTAAATGGCTTCCTTGTGCTTACAGACCAGCTCAGGAACATCATCTAGTTCTTTGGTTCTCAGTGCCACTGTCATTCCACGGCCCCCACTGATTCAGGACAAGAAAATAAACCCAAACAAAAGAAAGCTGTAACACTGTTAACCCAGCAGTGAATGATGCTTGCAGGGTACTGGAGGCAGAGCAGGACAAAGGATTCAGAAGTCTTTCAGCCTTTTTGAAACTCTCAACAGTACATTCAAAGGAAGGTTTCCAAGAACTTCTAATCAAAAGATGAATGGGATTATACAGATGGTGACTATACTTATCAGTACTGTCCTGTACACTTCGAATATGATAAGACTGCTGCTGCTGCTAAGTCGCTTCAGTCGTGTCCGACTCTGTGCGACCCCATAGACGGCAGCCCACCAGGCTCCCCCATCCCTGGGATTCTCCAGGCAAGAATACTGGAGTGGGGTGCCATTTCCTTCTCCAATGCATGAAAGTGAAAAGTCAAAGTGAATCGCTCAGTCGTGTCCGACTCTTAGCAACCCCATGGATTGCAGCCTACCATGCTCCTCCATCCATGGGATTTTCCAAGCAAGAGTACAGTAGATCGTAAATGTTCTTATTATCAGACACAAACACAGGTAATGAGGTGATGGAAGTGTTAACAAACCTTATTGTGGTAGTCATTTCATAATATAAAATACATCAAATTATCACCATATACACCTTCAACATATATAATGGTGTTAAGTTTATCTCAAGAAAGCTGGAAAAATAATGAACCCAAGAACTGTTTCTTCATATTTCACAAAGCCTTTCAGAAATGGTAGGTTTATCCAGAATGAGGTGACTAACTAAAACGTCAAGTTCCTTTTCTCTGGCTAGAATTGCATCAACCCCATGTGGTAACATGGGTTGTGATGTGCTGGTCAGATGTTCCTTGATGTCTCTGGTTAATCCCAGCATGGGGAGGGGCCAATGCATTGACTCCTGCTCATGGCACTGCCTGTTATTAACTGTGTAAATTTGGGCAAATGCTTAAACTCTCAGAGCTTCCACTTCTTCTGCTGTGAAATAGAAGTTACATCTACTCTTCAGTATTGTTGCAAGAATTAAATAAGATCATATACAGGATGTGCGCAGCAGAGGAGCTGGTACCTAGGAGTGCTTAGAGATGGTCATGTCTTTAAAAATGCAATAACTCACAGTTCAATAAATGCAACTCGCTCAGTTAATGCATTCTTTCCAAATACACGGTGGAGGTGGAAACAGACCGAAGGAAGTACCCTTGGGGGTGATGGTGAAAACTGATACCTTTGGAACAACTTAACCCCTATATGTTGCCTGTTTGCTGAGAGACTGGGATGCTGGTTTCTTATTTCTTCCTTGGAGAAATGGCTTTGGTCAAAACCTTTTGGATGCTCAATTATTATTCACTTTACCCATTGATAGTCCTTTGGCCAAGCGTTTAGAGAATATTAATCAATACATCAGCAACATTTCACTACACCCATGCTATTGTTTAAAATTCCCTATTAAAGCTTAGAAAAATGCCTATCAGCACAAGCAAATGTTTGCAAAGCACCTGATAAGAAAAGCACTTGCAAGGGAGATAAAGTGAAGGGAAGCATCCCAAACCGACAAATGTGGCTGGTTCTGAACTGATTGATTGATTCGTTAATTAATTTATGATGGCACAACAATAATTACAAGCTACTGTTTGTCAGCCAAATCACTTGTGATGAAGTCAAAGGTTCACATCTGTGTGCATGTCCCAAGGATCAATGCATCACATTAGCTTGGTTGGCTTTTTTCCCACTAAAAGTTAACATGTGTCATCAATATTCCAGCGTTTGTGTGTGTAAACTAATTGATCGAACATTCATGCTACATAAACATGTGGCTTGTATAATGTGGGGTACCATTTATAAACATCTTTGGTGCCAAGAAAATGAATAGCCTCACATAAGGTAATTAATATCTTATTGGAAAAATAAAATGGCAATTTAGTGTTATTCCTTCTACTTATGGATAAAAAAAGCAGTCCTGCCTCTTCAATGTCTTGGTCATTATTGTATGAGATAGTATTCTATAGTTTCTCCTAAGAGCAAATCTGAGGAAATTTTACAGAGGAGAAAGACGTTTGCGTGAGGCTGTTCAGATTTATCAACAATAGCTAATGAATTGTGACTCTAGAAAGTTACAAATTATTTTCCTCTGCAATGCATGCTGTAACACACATACTGTTGTTGTTGAGTCATTCACTCGTGTCTGACTCTTTGCGACACCATGGACTGTAGCCCACCAGGCTCCTCTGTCCATGGGATACTCCAGGCAAGAATACTAGAGCAAGTTGCCATTTCCTTCTCCAGGGGAACTTTCCAACCCAGGGATCGAACTCACATCTCCTGCATTGACAGGCAGATTCTTTACCACCAAGCCAAGGAAGCCGTAATATATATGATGTTATTTTTAGCCTTATAGTCTCCCATCTGTATCTACCCCAGGTCCACATTTGAGAAATCCAAGTTTATTTTCCTGTGCATAACCTCTACCAGACTAGCTGTCAGCATCAGCATTAAACCTCGACACTTGGTTGGAACACTGAAAAGTAAGACAAACCCTACTTATTTAGTAGTCACAGCTTTCACTGCTCCTTCAAGCCAGAGGCTCTGCTTTCGAAGAATGACAGTGTTCCTAGTTGTTTGCAGTGATGGGAGTGTTTGGGAGCAAAAGTTATGATCCACAATTTTTTCTCCCATGTCTCTCTACCATGATTTCACATTAAAATATCCAAAAAGAAACGGGAGGGGGACAGTAAACAAAAGCAGTTGCTACTATCACTAGTTTCTATTAGATGTAGAAATGAATCTTATATACAGGCAGGGGGAGGGTCTGGCCGAGAGGGCTCTCATATTTTCCAGGGGACTCCAGAATACTCTTCCAGGTTCACAGGTCTTAGGAGGAGGGGTGGGTAACCTTCTGGCTTTGGAGATGAAGCTGCAGAGTTTCTAACGCTGGAGCAGCACTTTTAGAGCTGGCATCAGGAAAGTGTTCTCAGTTTTCATTTTGACACAGACTTGCAGTCTTTGAAAAGGGCCCAGTCCACGTAGATGACTGTTTTTTCACTTTACCTCCTTTCTCAAAATTATTTAGAAGCTGTTAGTGTTGTCACTTCAGTCATGTCCAACTCTTTGCAACCCTATGGACTGTAGCCCACCAGGGTCCTTTGCTCATGGGATTCTCCAGGCAGGAATACTGGAGTGGGTTGCCATTCCCTTCTCCTGGAGATCTTCCTGACCCAAGGATAGAACCCGGGTCTCCTGCATCACAGGCACATTCTCTACCGTCTGAGCCACCAGGTTGGGTACTTTCTTTCTCACTTTGCCAAAGACCCCTGTCCCTCCTAACCTACTGATTCCATTTGAGATTTTGGTTATTCTCAGTGTGTTTTCTTGAGTCCTCATCCAAACACCAGATGTTAAACTGCTAATCCATAACCGAGGGCTTTTCCAATATTACAATAAAGGTAACACATGTGGAAAGATGATTGAAACCTTAGAGTGGGAAAATAATCAATTCTCTTAAATGAAACTTATATCATCAAAAATAAGAAATTCAACAAAAAGTTCACTTATTCCAAAGTCTTCTTGCTTTAGTCATTTACCCCTCAAAGTATATTAGCCTTTTCCAAAATCTCCACATCTGTAGACCCCTGAAAGGTCTTAGTCACGTTGATAAAGGCAGAGTTGAGAAAATAGGAAATGGCAAATGCTGATAACAATGGTTATTTCCCTGTTGGCTGACTTGGTGAAAACCATGGGCCTGTCTGTTGGAAGGGAAATACTATTTTGCAGTTTTAGCTCCTGGACCTTATTCCAACTCTCACCGTCAGCTTTAAAACTTTGTGGCTAATTTCACTGTAATTCCTTCATGCTTTTAGCACTTAAGTTTCATCTTGACAATGGCAGCATGGTGTTCATAACTTGGGCCACAGATTAGGCACTCATCAACGTTGATCAACTCAGAACTTACTGTGTCTCTTAGATGAATGGGTTAGCAAGGGTCTTGATGCAATTTAACAGTTATTCATTAAGGGCATTTTATGTGCAAAATACTGTTTGAAAGTGTTAGTCATGTCTGATTCTTTTCAACCCCATGGACTGTAGCTGCCAGGCTCCTCTACATGGAATCTCCAGACAAGAATACAGGAGTGGGTTGCCATTTCCTTCTCCAGGGGATTTTCCCGACCTGAGGATTGAATCCAGGCCCCCTGCATTACAGGCAGGTTCTTTACTGTCTGAGCCTCCAGGGAATTTGCTAAATAAGACTTGGTCCTCATCCTCTTGGGGTTTATAATTTTGGTTGTACATCTGAGCAATAAATAAGACAAATCTTATATCCAAACATAATAAATGTCATATGAAAAAGTACAATCATTTGTATGGAATACAGGTTAAACATAGCATAGAAACATCAAATATGCTAGGTGTCTCAGTTCAAACAGTTGTTGATATTGTTACTTCTAACAATTGTGAAAATGAGAGAAAAAAAATCCCATTTAGAGTATACTGTGCTGTCCATTACATTATGGGATAAGCTAAATCATTCCCATTATAATACATGCTAAGTGTGAGTTGCAATAATAACTTCATCAAGGAATTATTATAACCTGAGTTTTTGTGGTACAAGAACAAGCTTATATCAATGAAAAATCTAAGAGATGAACTGCAAGGTGGTACAGATGACCCCTGGGAAATTTTCCTTATGTCTTCGCCTTAAATATACAAAAGTGGGTGGTGGGTATTGCTATCACTGCTGTTGCATGGGATTGGGTGAACTAGAAGTGCACTGTTAGGTGAAGGATTAAGCCCTCTGAATTTAGCAGTAGAATTTGTGAAAAGCATCATGTAACATTTTAGACAGCGAGCATTTTCTCTGTGCCTGGTGGAAATTTACCATTATCTCACGCTCCAGAACACTGCAATATTCTGGGAAGCTTTTCTCCACCTACCCATGTTTAACACAACCAGACAATAATATGTGTACCTTCGACTGGTTTTGCATTTTACAGTTTTCAAGCATTTATTATGCATTATCTCATTGGAGCCTCACAAAAACCCCATGAGGTAAAGAGATATCATCAAAACTCGAAAATGGAAATGCTTTGCTTGCCAATTTCTTTCCAAAAAATTTCCCCCAGATGGCTTATGACTATAGCGAGTCTAATTGTCTCGAGGAAAGATGAATGGAATCACATTTCCAAAGAATTCAGCCACCTCCAATACTGGAACTGTATAATTCTCAGATTCAGCTGGAGAGGTGGTGAGCTGGGCCACTGGACACACAAGGAGAGCTGAGCCTTGGGAAGAGGTCAGGCTGCAAACCAGAGGGGTAGGCAGGTGCCAAGGAAGCAAAGGCAGAACACCTCACTGTGGTCACAAATCCTGAGTCATAACCCAGGTCACCGCATGAGACTGTTGACTGGTGGGTTTTGGGGGAAGTGGAGCAGACAAACCTCAGACTTTGTGAATTTCAGTGTTTTTTTGCCCCCCTATTAATGGCATACACTTCAGTAAGTTTCTTGACCTCAGAGTCCAGCAGCCCCATCTGTGAAATGGGACTGATAATTCCTGTTTCATTGTGCTATGCTGAAGACTGAATGGGATGACAGATATAAATTGCCTCCCCAAGTACCCAGCAAACACCTGACAAACAAGAGGCTTATAATAATCATTGTCTTCTACCTTTAAAAACAGTATTTTAGTTTAAATTAGCTTAAAATTAAGTTAATATGCAACATTGACCATTGCATATTGCTAAGCCCCAGGAAATACTTCAGGAGGCTCTGATTTTAAGAAATCTGCTACAATCTACAATGAAAAAATACTGAATTTTTAGGATTCATTTAATGCAGTGGTCCCCAAACTTTCTGGTAACAGGGCCTGGCTGGTTTTGTGGAGGACAATTTTTCCATGGACTTGGGGAGGAAGGTGGTTTTGGGATGATTCAAGCACATTGCATTTAATATTCACTTTATGTATATTGTGATTATTATATCAGCTCCACCTCAGATCATTGGGCATTTGATCCAGAGGCTGGGGACTCTTGATTTAACAGACACAATTCCCACCAAAAAAGTTTAGATGAATTCAAAAAGTCAACATGGTAATGAAAGCCCCAAAGGCCACCTCATGTGTTTTTGGAGCACCTACTAAGTACGCAGACTGAAAGCCTGTATGGTCACCGTTTGTTGTAGCCCCTGTGCCGTGAACTTGGTATTTACACTGCATTCACCAGGTGCCTCACTGACTCCATCTCATTCATCCTCACGACAGGTTGGAGCGACAAGTAATGAGTATGATTATCTGCACTTTACAGCTGGCTCTACCAGCCACAAGAGGAGCAAATTCATTTGCCAGAGGTCACCAAATCTACGTTTCCCAGGATTCAGTCCTGTGCTCATAAACATATCCATTATGTTATAACCTCAGAAAATGAACATAGCACTGAGGAATTCTTAAAATGCTTTCTGAATAAAGTCGTATTTTAGAGAGGTGCTGGGTTGAAATTTGTGTTAGAACATAAGAAATGAAAAGTGTTATTAAAGCTGTCCATTACATGATATGCTAAATCTGCCCCATTATAAAGCATGCTCAGTATAAGCTGAAATAACAGTAATGATCATAACTAACATTTACTGAGCTTTTTCTGCTTACTCTTTGCTAAGCACTTAAAATCCAACAAGATTTTAAATGCTGTGTTAGTAAAACACATAATATAGATATACATATGCCTTAAGAGAAGTTCTTGTGAAAAGAACTTTTGCACTGAAGTGCACTACCCTATCTTGCACATTGAGACAGAGGAAGATAATTCTCTTTCACTGGGCTGGTATATTTTCACTGGTATAATTTTCCTATATCCAAGTTCATTTTCTCAGCCCCTCAAAATATATATTATAAACCATAGTATAGAAAAATGTCACAAAATAATCTCAGAATTAAAAAATGCCTACAAGATAGTGCTTGACACCATTCATCATCTTCCAGAAATACATTGTAGTTTCAATGACATTGTAAGCATCAGATATCTGGTTTTTTTGTTGTTTTTTTTCACTAGTCTCTAAACTGGAAAATCAATACCAGCTTTCCCATAGATTGAAGAGATAACACTTCTTGAGAACATGACCTTTTGCTTCCAAAAACAAACTGAAAAAAAGGATAGACAAGCACTTTGTTTCCTTACTCACTGATTAAATTAATAACCATCTAATCACTATTTATTAAGATAGGATCCAAAAGATATTTTCCTTATGCAAAGTGCATATGTTGAATTTGTTATGCAAGCACATAAGTGAAAAGAAACCATGAAAAATGAGATAAAAATCATTCTGACGGAAAAGTGTTTTGGAAGAACATTAACATATTTGTATTTAATTACATCTTCTGTACAGTTTATTTTTATTTAATACTAAAATGGTATCACAAAAGAAAATATACCACTAAAGAATATAGGTATGGAAGATGTATAATAAAAATCCAAATCTACCTTTGATAAAATTTGAAATATTAACAAAGTATGAACATTATTTACAGATGTTGAAATCATGTTTTTCACTCAGACATCACCATCATCATTATCATCATTTTGTTTTTTGACTCAGAAACTGATGTTTAATAAATTCTTAGTCTTTATCCACATCATTTATTGCACAGGAGATGGATAAGGTAATGGTAATGTTAACATGTTAACATTCACCCACAAGACTAAGAGAAAGTATTGGAAAGATATATTACCTACCTTGGACAGTGAGTGACAATTCTGCAAATGTAATATCTACATGTTTACCGATGTAATAAAAGAAACAGAAATCATTCTGAAGCTTTCACTAATATAGGTATCCCCTGCTTATAACATTGGGACCTAGGTTTGATTCCAATATGGAGAAAGAGTCTTGCTTGCCTCTCCACCTAGAACACTGTCTGGAATATAGTAAGTTCTTAAATATTTGTTGAATGAAACATAAGTTTTATAGCTTTTAATTCTGGAAATAAATGTATAGACATAATATCTTCATGTAACTAGTTGACATGGTTGTTATCTATATTGTGTGTATTAGTTTCTATTCCATCTCTAAAGGAAATATAATAAAATTCAAAATTAAATTTTGATTTTCAGGTATACATTTGCATGGCTGGTAGCTTACAAAACAGTGTGAATGTATCAGTAGGCTAGGTATGAAGTTTCTCATAAATAATTTTAGCATGTTAATTAGATTGTTTAGGAACTCTTGTAGTGAAGTAAAATAAAATGCAGACTAACTTATACTAGTTCTAGCATTTGTAAGAAGACACATTAACTTTATAACTTTTAGTTAAAAATAATAGTAAACCAAAGTTCAACTTCTCAAAGACTTTAGAGAAATATTTGCTGTGAAAAATAGTCTCTTCAATGTTGTTGTATCTATACTGATATTTGTTATCAAGTCACCTAATTAAAATATGTATTGAGAATCAGATCAGAATAGGATTAGATTTTTAGAACAATAAAGTGATGAGTTTATCACCCTACTAAAATGGTCTTAAACCAAGTGATAAAATTATATAAAAGTACCATATTTTAATATATCAACTTTTCAAAAAGTAAATTAGATTCTTTCAAGAAAAATTAGAAGTATATTAACCTGGGTAGATTCATTGGTGTTCAACCAAGAATCACCTTTGTGCCTTTGATGATGTAAAAACTGGTTAAACTTTCATGTTCACTTGCCTGTTTTCTTTGATTAAATTTATAGGACCATGAGAATTTCAAGTCTCATAAACTAGCAATTAGTTTTTAAATTAATCTTATGGATTAATATTTATATAATTGTCTTTCATGATTAAGGAAAATTACAAGTGTTCTAGTCCAATTCTGCAGGATCAAAGGATTAGACTTATGAAATTTAGAAACAAATAATGTCTGGTGCATACTGTTACCCTGAAGTTCTAAATAGCTAACAAATAAGTCCTAAGTCTCACAGAGAACTTTAAATAAGCAGTACAAAATAGAATGGAAAGTCCCAACATTGCTTTTTGTTAGTTTCATTTTTTCAGTAGTTCAAAAGGAAACATATAGCATCATCAGTAACCATTAATGAAATAGCGCTATTTATGATACACATCTTTAAAACATTTCAAGTGTTATTTCTTTTTAAATAATGTGAAAGGTCATCAGCAGAACTCTAAATATAGCCAACCAACTGTAATTTAAACTGCTTACATGAGCTTTCTCTTTGAAAGAACTTCCATGCAAAATACTGTAAAGAAGTAAAACATACATGGATGCCTTATTTTTAAAACTGCATATATGCAGATTTTCTACACACATACACACACACACACACACACACACACAAACTCGTTCTTCTTGTGCTTGTTTATTTTTAGCTGTCTCAATAAAATGTTTTTCCATCCTCTGTTTTACTAAAACATGCCTATCTAGGAAGGGAAACAGATGTAGAATTGGACAACCACGTCTTGTTTGGGTTTTTTCCCTGTCAAGTAGAATTTATGATCATTGTCACACAATAAGAGAATCTAAGTGAAACGGACAATAAGTCAGGAAGCAATTGCTGGATACTTGAACACTGTAGCTTTGGAATTCAGGATTTGGTTACTAAAACTTCATTTGATTAAGCCAAACAAGGATACAATATCCTTTCTTACACAAAAGCCTCAGAGTAATTGTAAAAATAAAAGAAGCAGTGTCATGGTGAGAGAAGAATCACAATAAACTCCTTTGTAAGAATCTTAAAACACCTTTAAAAATTATTCCTTAAACCCCAAACAGGGAATCATTGTAGAAGTAATTCACATGCACTTTCTCCCTCTTCTGCTAGTGATAAGCAATAATTTCATTTAATTAATTAGGTTTTCCACAAAACATCTGTCATTCCAACTTTTCAATGACACATTATATGTTAATTGCTTAGACATTTTTTCCAAAATTAACCAACTTTTTAAAAACTGAATTGTCCTTAGTAAGAAACTTACATACTATCCATGTAACCTAACAAAGATTAAATATGAAAATACTTCATGCAAACATTTTTCATTTAATATTTTATCTCTGAACCTGTCCCTAAACAAATTCTGCATCTTCTCAGGCAATAAGAAAAAGATTTTTTTTTAAAATGAATAATCAGCTTACACACACCTTTGACAATAGTACTCACAACATACTTCTCTTGGGATGCTAAAATCTCTCTGTCCAGAATTAGAAAAATGAAACTTAATGGCAAAATATTTACAGTGATTATCTCAGCATACCCATATGAATCTCAGTTTTTAAGTAAAAAAAAAAAAAAATAGAGTAAGACCTTTGACTTTTTTTCCCCAACAGAAAAAAAATGTTTCATTTATTAAAAAATATTGATTTTAAAACTTGCTTCTGGAAACATTCTTAAATGATAGTGAAGAGACACAGTAACTATTCAAATAACGCTTCCAATTCTTGGTACAGTCACACCCAGCAAAGCTTTTAAATACTCATTTTGTAATGTCTTTCTCCAAATATCTGCCAGTTATTTTAAGAGTTCACTGCGCCCATGCACATGCCAGGGCTAAAGTCTAATGAGATACAACCATCCATGGACATGTGCCACCGCAGAGCTTTTATCCCTTGTAAAATGTACTCCAACTGGAGTAAAACGGTTGAGGGAGAGGAGAGATAGAGAAATGGGAAGAGAGAGAGAGAGAAATGCAGAGAGGCTTTTGTCTCTCCTTGAGGAACTGGCCTTTCTTTCTGAAACTCAAAACAGCAACAAGTAGCAGCGGCAGAGAAATTTTCCTGCAGGCTCCCACATTTCACAGTGGTGAGAAAGTACAGGGAAGAGTTGCCGTGTCAGAGAAACTTCTGCACACTGAGCTCCCAGGAAGAGCCCAGAAGCAAGAGCACAGCATTCACCTTCCAGGAAATTCAAACATGTTAATAAGAAACCCTCTTGCCCAGCAGAACCAGAAGCCCAGACTCATCGGAAGGCTTTCTCCTCCATCTGACCACTGGGGCTAGGCTGGCCATACCCTCCCCTTCTAGAATAAAGTGCCCATTGTCTCACACTGTACTAATTGAGGGAAAACAGCCCTTGCAGTAAGCATAATAATTATCAAAGCCAGCAAGCAAAAGCAGTCAAGATGTAAATGAAAGGGGCAGAAGGAGAGGAGAGGAAGAAAGAAAGAAATGGAAGGAAGGAAAGAAAGAAAAGACAAACAATAATGCTCAGATGAATTAACCCAAGGATGAATTTAATATTCATACTGGAATGCTTTCCTGCAGAACGTTTGCCCATTCATGTCACGACTATTGCATACAAGAGACCATTGTCCACACAACAGAAATCAGTAGATTGAAGTTTTTCGTGTAGCAATTTTTTGATCTGAAAAGTTTCCTTTCCCAAAGCCATAGCCTTGAATCCCAGCATCCTGATTAAAGAACATTACAACTTCTCTCGTCTCAGTATTATTTTTAAAGTTGAATCACCGGATTTTTCAATGTCCTGAATTTTTATGTTGTTTTTCCTCTTCCCCAAATTTGCAGCTGGACAAATATGGAGATAAAAAAAACCCAGCAACAACAAACCCACACACATTTGCCCGAGCAAAGAAAAATAATGAACTGAATATGCATATCCTCATTAACTAAATTTAATTACGCTGAGTGGCATAGTAATCAGTGGTTGCTCCAGTTACAGTATTCACTGAAAGGGAGGTGGATTCCAAATCAAGGCGAAGCATGGGGGACAGTCGCATACTGATGAGGGAACCGCACACAACATGATACAATACGCTATCTAAATCATTATTCACAGACGCTGCAGAAAGAAGTACATTACCCTGTTCTAAGACTAATGCAAGAACAATTAGCCAAGAAGGCTCCAGTCCCCCACTGACTGTCCCACCTCCATACATTTCACACCAGCCAGCCTGGGGCCGACTGTACCATTTGCATTTTTTTTTTTCAAAAAGTGAACAAAAACTCACACTGTTTTTTTTTTTTTTTTTTAAAGAAGGCCTACGTCCCTGGCCACAATAGCAGGGAAATCCTATCTTACACACTGGTGTGCGGAGCCACGCCAGGCTCTCACAACTTCAGCCTGAACTTTCCCCAGGCAAGGGAACTTTATAACACGTGCATTGAACAACAAAACAGGGAGGTGAAAAGTTTGGTGGTTGGGGGGGGTTGGGTGAAAAATAATGGGATCACATCAAACTTACCATCCACCAGGTCCTGGCCGACATGTCATAACATAGCTGCCATTTTATGGAGCTGTCCGACGTTTTCCCAGCCATTATGCTGTCAGCGGTCTTCATCAGATGCAGCTCATTGGAAGATAAGACACCTAATCAAGGAAACATCGGCGGTGGCTTTCTGGACTACATGTAGGCCAATCCTTATCACACTGCATCATGGGAAAAGCTCCTTTATTAGCAGGAGGAACTACTGCAACCTCACAGATAGAAAGACAAGGATCAGTTCTTTCCTTTTTTTTTTTTTTTTTTTTGGTCTAAAGGGATTGGTGAAAGTAGCTAGCGTTCTTTGTGTATCATGTGTACAAGAGTTAAGTATCTTGCAAGTGGGCGGCTAACTGCTTTGCTGGGCTATGCAGACTAAAGTTTATTTGCATTCTTCTCTGTTGTATATTGTTTGACATGGTCCATGGTCCTTGCTGAGCAGATGAAGGGAGGGGAAGGGGGTGGGAGGGAGGGAGGGGAGAGGGAGCCGTAATTGCTCAGAATTAATATCTCCCCCAACAAAGACATAACAGTTTCATTGACACAGTCGGAACATGGTTCAGATGTCAGTGCGCACACGGGCATGCGGGTGTGTGTGCCCGAACACACACACACACACACACAGTGGAACACACAGGTAGCAGCTGCAGCTGGATTCAGCCGAGGTTGCCAAAGGCTACAAACTCCACTCTCATGCTGGACATATGGAAGCAGTTTAACTCTTTGAAATCTCTGTTCAAGAAGAGCCCTGCCGTCTGCAGAGATAAATCAGCTTTGAGAACACTTTCTCAATCAAGAGGCATCAGGCTCAGGGCTCTCTCCCATGTGAGGATAGCCTGGAAATATTATTTCCTTCATCTAGGAAAAGCTGATAAAAAATGAGAGGAGAAGGGCAGGTTTGCCTGTAATCTCAGCTCTGGACTTAATTCCTCACTCAGTCCCTCTCTGTCCTTCTCGTAGAAAGGGATTCCTTTATTTTCCCAACTGATCATTTTTTCTTCATCCTGGACTTAGAATGAGTTCTTCCAATCAGCATGCACAGAAAACAGGAACCAGCCTTTGCTCAGAAAACCACTTGCCCTGAATAGCTTTTCTTCCTTTCTAAAGAGTAAAAAGAAAATCTGAATATTTCAGGGAGAAGGAATCATACAATTAGAAATCCAGACCAAGAAAATACACTCCTGCTCTTCCTTTTAAAATACAAAAAAGCAAAGATACCTCTGTGAGTGGTGGTACTGATTTCCTGGGCCTCTACAGTCCACCCCCAAAACCAAGCCCTTTTTAAGGCATTCCATCATCTTTTTTTCCTTCAGTGTGCACTAAAATTCTCCAAATGACTTTTAGGCTTAGAATTTACATTTGCTGCAGACAATTTAAAAGGACAAATTCCTACTTGATTCAGATAGAGTGAAGGGAGCAAAAAAAAAAAATTGCTGTATTACCGGCATTTTCTTTTCTCTGCATGCGGTGCGTGTGAGGTTGCAAAGGCAACTTGTTTCAGCCTGGGAACTTCAAAGAGGAAAAGTAACTGCTGTGAGGAGCCCATTTTTATATTCACGGGGGAGGCCTGTCAGCCACGGTCTCATGCGGGACAGGAGCTCACAGAGGCCTGCCTCTGGGCTGGCAGCGAAATAATCTGCCCTTCACAGCCCTGGTGGATCCTCTCCTGGCCTCTCCCTCCTCACGTCGTTGGTGTGTTTATTCTCAGACGAGTGGGTGGGGGCAGGGGACAGGAATGCCCACCCAGGCCTCTGCCTTTGAAGTATCCCATGACCCCAAAGCCTCCTTTTTTCCTCCTTTCTCTTTCTCCACCTGCTTCTTCACGTCTTATTATTATTTTTTAAATTTTGAGCAATGATTGTATAATAAGTCCAGGAATGGAAATCATGCTTTTCTGTTTTAATTTTCTCAGCTAACAGCAGCTCGGCCGAACGCCTCCTGTGTGTCCGGCAGCCCGCAGGGACACTGGGGCTGCAGAGGTTTATGAGATATAGTCCATGTCCCATTCCTCTCACAGCCGTCTTTACCCAAAGTTGCGACAGGCGGGCTGAGGGGAGGGGATGGGCCCAGGAAGGTATTTCGTCCTGCTGCTCAGGGCCAACATCTCCCTGTACCCAAGACCTTGCTCTACATGCATTTCCAGGGCCTTCTTGGGGGCCAGCTTGTGGGGCTGGATATGAGGCTAGTGTGGCTTGCACACTTCCTCCCTCTTCCCTGCAATCAGACCCTGCCATGGCCCTGTCACCCATCTCAGCTGCCCTGAGTGGATGGAGGACCCGCATCCTCCTTTTTCTGCTGCGCTGCCTTCGAGGGGCTCTGTAGGGGCAGAGCCCGATGGTGGGGTGCTGGTTTGAGAACACTCTTCAGCCGCCAGCCCTTTGCTGCCTGCCTCAGAGTCCTTGAGGAATCCTGGGCTGGCTAATGCTCAGGTCTGTCTGCTGAGAG
Organism: Bos mutus; assembly: GCF_027580195.1. NCBI lineage: Eukaryota > Metazoa > Chordata > Mammalia > Artiodactyla > Bovidae > Bos > Bos mutus. The sequence goes on from NC_091624.1 coordinate 82,679,418, forward strand.
TGTCCGCTGACACTGTCATTTTGTGGGGACACCTCTGTCAGTAAGTTAACAACCGCACGTGGGAAATAATGAGATGACGGGGTAGCAGAAGCCAGTGGGGCAGAGGTTGCGGCGCTTCTCTACAAATGTGTGACCCGTGGGGAACACAGCCATGGGGGCAGAAATAACAAATCTGTGTGTCTCACTTGCTCGGCTGGAAAACGCCAGGGAACAGGAGACTGGCGGGGGAGGAGGGGGCGGTCCCTGGCAGAGCTAGAAAGGGGGTAAACTCAGAATTGGGGTCATAGTCAGAAGACGCACACCTAGGGCTGGTCACTCACCATTTGCGTTCCTGGAGGATGTCTTTCACCAACGGGGAGCTTCTGAGTGTGCCCATGTAGTCTACACACAGAGAGACCAGCCCAGCAGGCTCACGAGTAGAAGCCAGTGTGACTGGATTCATTAGCTGAACTAACCTCACCTGACTCAGGTCAAAAGTTTCCTCCATGTTACAAAATAATGAACTACGCTCCCAAAGCACTAATGACCAATGAGGAAGGCTTATGGGGAGGTGAGAGTTCTATCCCACCTGGCTTAATTCTCTAACATTCCTCCAATCTTGGGCTATTCCCCCTTAAATTCCTCTTTCCAAAGCCTTAATCCCTACCCAGTTCTCTCCCCAACCCCTAGTCTCCCATCCTCTGTTTCCAGCCATGCTGCCTGTAGCCACCTCCCATAGTTTCTTCATCTCACTCAGTAAAACAAAAGCTCCAAAAAAGCCAGACCTTTAGCCCTAAGCAATGACCAATTGTGTCCCGGGGGCTGGGGTTGGAGGTTGGATTCTTTCTCACAGACAAATAACCTAGAGATCAGCCCAGAGCTCAGGTGGAGGACCCTAACATTTGCAGACAGGCTACTATGCCCAGCAAGGCTTCCCTAGTGGTTCAGGCATAAAGAATCTGCCTGCCAATGCAGGAGATGAGGGTTTGATCCCTGAGTCTGGAAGATCTCCTGGAGAAGGAATTGGCAACCCACTCCAGTATTCTTGTCTGGGAAATGCCATGGACAGAGGAGCCTGGCGGGCTACAGTCTAGTTAATGTTAATGTCAGTCGCTCAGTACTGTCTGACTTTTTGTGACCCCATGGACTGTAGCCCACCAGGCTCCTCTGCCCAGGGCACTTTCCAGACAAGAATACTGGTGTGGGTTGCCATTTCCTTCTCCAGGGGATCTTCCAGACCCAGGGATCGAAGCTGAGTCTCCCATATTGCAGGCAGATTCTTTACTGCTGAGCCACCAGGGAAGACCTACAGTCTGTGGGGTCACGAAAAGAGTTGGACAGGACTCTTGGAGTGACCAAACAACAACAATGCCCAGCACTGCATTGGGGTATTCATCGTCTCCTCTTTGAGAAGCAGTCTGGGGTGAGGTCAAGGATCCTGAAGCCAGGAGCCTGGGATTCAAATCACAGTTTTGTTACCTGCTAGCTGTGTAACCTGAGGCAAGTCAGTCAAACCTCATTGCCTCAGTGTTCTCATCTGGAGAATGGAGTTTTTAATAAGAAAGACCTTATAATTGACATGAAAATTTCCATCAATTAGTGTAAGTACAGGGCTTAACCTCGTGCCCAGTGGACCAGATCTATGTGTGTGGTGGTTGCCATTAGACTTTATTTACAGATAAATAAGCAGAGGCCCATAATTTTACCAAAAGCACATAGATAAAAAATTAAGGGGAAATGAGAAAGGAAGAAACAATACCCTCCCTCCCTAAAAAAGAGAGATGTTTTTAAAACAACATATAAAAAAAGAGCTATAAAGATAATTGAAAAAAAGAGAGAGAAATAAAGGGATACAGAGATAAAAAGACAGAAGGACAGCCAGAGAATGAGAAGCAAAACTGAAGCCCTTCTGGTGCCCCCATAGCCCCTGGTAGGGGCTCTGAAGTCGACTCTGCTGGCACAGACCCTCCACAGGGTCCCTGCTGGTCAGTGGTCCAGACACTGCACAGCACCTAACTCCTAACTCCTATGGGACCCATGGATGGGCGGTGTTACTACTGAGGGCTCTTGACCCATGAAGGCTACAAGTTTAGATGTTGTTTGAAGACTCATTTCCTTAAACTCTTGTGACTTATTTTATTTTTAGGTTTCTGGCCCTGATATTCAATTCTAATTTAAAGCTGAGTATGTTAGCCCTGTGCTCAATAAATAGTATCCTTTCTAGGGTCATTATGAGGATCGAGTAAGACCGTGTAAAGCTCCATCACAAGCCAGAGTTATTTTTAAAATCAGGACAAATTACAGCGTTGTGTTATCTGCTCCAGCTCCATTCTCAAGGTTAGGGAACTGACACGTCCCAGAAGTCACACTGAAAGGGAGGAGCTAAAATTCAGTCTTTGCTTTCTGACTCCTTCATCTAGTGCCTCTTCCCTTTCCTACCACCAAGAAGAGAGACAGGATGAAGATGTAGTTTGGAAAGTTTATTTGTTACTTTGCTGGTTATTTTATTTGTTTTGCTTTTAATGTGCTGGACACTACACTGGAGAATGCACTGGTCAGCAAAGGTGAGAAGGAACAGAGAAGCCCAGTGAGAAGGTCTGGGTAAGACCGATGACGATTTTAATTTCCTAAACTCTCTGCTTGAGGAGGGCAGGAGGGTGATGACTGAGTCTGCACATCACCCATGTCCAGAGGCTGGCACACAAACACTCAAATACTTGTCAAATGAATGACTGAGTTCAGACAGTGGTGATGCCTGTGGAGAGTTATTACAGAGAAGAGAATGGCAGGTCTTCTGTGTGTGGGCTGAGGGAGAGAGGGGGCCTACAATGCCTCCCAGGGTCCAGGCTTGGGATCCAAATGGAAAAACGTGGGAGCATGGCAAGTCCGGCTAATAACAGGAAGTGATCATTTTCCATGAAGAACCTGTTTGAAAGAGTCAGACACATTCTCTGATCATTTACCTAGACCTGGCAGAAGAAGCCAGGCTGGGGTCAGGAATGTTCGGTGAGCCTCCCACTGGGACCAGGTTAGGTGAGGCTATCAGAGAAGGGAATGAGAGGCGTGTGACAGGGAATGACACCAAGGGATCTACATCATGATGATTCTCCTCCCAGGGAAGCAGTCCCACTTTGCAGCCTCTGTGAGGATTCTGGGAGAGACAGTGGTCTTTTTCTACTTCCCTTCTTCCTTGGGTGCTGTCATCATACATTGCAACCCCCTCAAGTCAGAGCCCTCGCGATCTGAGCTCAGGGAAGAAGGGAATACTCCAAAGGGTGGACCGAGAAGGCTTCCTGCCCCAGGGGCTGCCTCTCCAGTACCTGAGCCCATCAAAACAGTCAGTTGTAATCCACAATGTTACATGTTGCTGACCCTCCTGGTGAGGGTGTCAGAAGGGGGTCACGGCCCCTGGGCATCTCCTTTCGCAGGAAGCCCAGACTGAGCCAATCCCATGCCCACGGACTCAGAGGGCGCCACTCCCCACCCCATGCTGCCGTGGCTTCCAGCTGCCTTCCCACTGTGTCGTCCTGACCTGAGCTTAACTGGTCTCATTCCTCCCTAATGAGTCCCAAAGGAACTCCCTGAGCCCTGTCCAGCAAGCCGGACAAAAGGCCGTTTTTGAAGTGAGAGGCAGACTTCTTACCTGTCCAAACAAGGAGAGGGAGGCTTGAATGGAAACAGCCGGTTCTTGAAGTTGGAGCCATCGCAGTAATGACCCACCTGCAGCTTCTCCTACAGACAGGTGTTAGTTTCCAGAGGGTGATTTGACTGAAATCACAAACAGTCTTAGCTTCCCTTATAAACATTCCTTTTTAAAAATAAGTGACTCTGGAATTGAAGTGTGCTCATTCTTACTAGCTTTTCTCAAGTAAGTTTCCCCACAAATGACACTTTTTCTGAACATAACAGTTTGAAATATTTTGTTTTATGTACCCATTTTCGAGAATATGCAGCACCTCTGGCCGCTAACCCAGGAAGACTTTTGACTTAGATGCTGGTAAAGAAAAGAGGGTTTGCTGGATAGCATGATTACATTTTTGATCAACAGCTCCTATTGTATTAGCATATTCATTTATGCATATTGACACAATAATTAACAGGAGGAACTTGCACTGTATATATGTTTGTACTCTGAAATTTTATAATACTCATATATTACATTACATTTATAAATAAAAATAAAAAGTAAGGTGAAAAGTGCATGGGACCTTTCTGTACTTTTTTTTTTTTTTTTTTTTGCAACTTATTGGGAATGTACAATTACTTCAAAAGAAAATTTTGGTAAAAGAAAATAAGTAAATACACTTCCAACTAAATATTTAAACTTGTGACCCCTAAGCCAGGGATGGATGCTCTATAGAGAACTGTCTGTTGCTATAAGCATCACGAGTCCATGGCATGGTACTTTGCTTTTGTGCTTTGGAAGGCAAAGAATAAGATAAAGAGGCAGTGAAGGCAGAGTAACAATATATTGCCATGTTGCCCCTTTTGAACAAGGCAAACCTTGCCAAAAGATAGGAGAGTTTCACAGCTAAGATTCCTAAGAACACTCAGGCAGGCTGTGCAAGTTCAGCGTATGAATAACACAGGTAAACATGAAACCCCCAAGTCCTGATGGAAAGCAGCGATAGGCGGCCTGGAGTGCCCTCCAGTGAGAAAGTTCTTAACAGGGAATAAAGGTGACTGCTGGTTTCTTAATCGCTGTGTCAAAGCCTCCCCCTGCAAAGATCCTCAAGGCAGGGTTCTCGCTCCCAGGCTGCCATTAAGACAAATCTCAGGCTACATACAGTCCATGGGGTTGCAAAGAGTCGGACACTACTGAGTGACTTCACTTTCTTTCTTTCCATAGTTCCTTTCAGAGAAGGAAACGGCAACCCACTTCAGTGTTCTTGCCTGGAAAATCCCATGGGCAGAGGGGCCTGGTGGGCTACGGTCTATGAGGTTGCAGAGAGTCAGACACAACTGAGGAACTAACACAACACACATGCCTGACCTCCCCAACATCCACTCCCTCCACTCTTCTCTACATGCTATAGACAAGTAAAGGCTGGTACTAACCAACTTAGGGGAAGGGCCAAGGGGAAAAGAAAGCCCCCAAGGCAGTCTGGGGGAGCATATATGTATTTGGAATCTCAGAAGGGAGTGATGGGTGGATGGCAGAGTTTCACTGTTTCCCCTCCTTTTCCCAGACACAGTTTATCCAGCAAATATTTATTGTGCCAGGCACTGTGCCATGTGCTAGTGAGTAAAACTACTACATGCTGCTCTCCCTGGAGCTGTTTATCATCTAGGGCTGGGGTCAAGGGGTGCTGTCAAATACAAGAATCAGATCAGATCAGATCAGTCGCTCAGTCGTATCCGACTCTTTGCGACCCCATGAATCACAGCACGCCAGGCCTCCCTGTCCATCATACAAAGTGACATTTATGATATGGGTGCTTTGCCAGAGAAGTACCATGAACACTTGTAAATGGGAAGGCGGTGGGTTTGCAAGAGTCAGGGAAATGGGGAAAATCTTTCCAGAAGTGACCAAAGGAGAGAGCTGAACACTATTCCTCACAATGACATTCAAGGCAAGGATAATTCTCTTCCCTGTACAGAACTGGAGGCTCAGGAAAAATTAAGTCATGTGTCCCAGAGTACATGCTAGAATTTGGAATGCAAACCGGGTCTGTCACACTATAAAACTAATCATTGTTCCTGAAGTTCACAGGGCTTTTATCTCAGAAGCTGATACTATGTTTCAGGTTTTCAGTTCAGTTCAGTTCAGTTCAGTTGCTCAGTCCTGTCGGACTCTTTGCAACCCCATGAATCGCAGCACTCCAGGCCTCCCTGTCCATCACCAACTCCTGGAGTTCACTCAGACTCACGTCCTTCGAGTCAGTGATGCCATCAAGCCATCTCATCTTCTGTCGTCCCCTTCTTCTCCTACCTCCAATCCCTCCCAGCATCAGAGTCTTTTCCAATGAGTCAACTCTTCACATGAGGTGGCCAAAGTACTGGAGTTTCAGCTTCAGCATCATTCCCTCCAAAGAAATCCCAGGGCTGATCTCCTTCAGAATGGACTGGTTGGATCTCCTTGCAGTCCAAGGGACTCTCAAGAGTCTTCTTCAACACCACAGTTCAAAAGCATCAATTCTTCGGCGCTCAGCCTTCTTCACAGTCCAATTCTCACATGCATACATGACCACTGGAAAAACCATAGCCTTGACTAGACGAACCTTTGTTGGCAAAGTAGTGTCTCTGCTTTTGAATATGCTATCTAGGTTGGACATAACTTTCCTTCCAAGGAGTAAGCGTCTTTTAATTTCATGGCTGCAGTCACCCTCTGCAGTGATTTTGGAGCCCCCAAAAATAAAATCTGACACTGTTTCCCCATCTATTTCCCATGAAGTGATGGGACTGGATGCCATGATCTTCGTTTCCTGAATGTTGAGCTTTAAGCCAACTTTTTCACTCTCCTCTTTCACTTTCATCAAGAGGCTTCTGAGTTCCTCTTCACTTTCTGCCATAAGGGTGGTGTCATCTGCATATCTGAGGTTATTGATATTTCTCCCGACAATCTTGATTCCAGCTTGTGCTTCTTCCAGCTCAGCGTTTTTCATGATGTACTTTGCATAGAAGTTAAATAAGCAGGGTGACAATATACAGCCTTGACGTACTCCTTTTCCTATTTGGAACCAGTCTGTTGTTCCATGTCCAATTCTAACTGTTGCTTCCTGACCTGCATACAAATTTCTCAAGAGGCAGATCAGGTGGTCTGGTATTCCCATCTCTTTCAGAATTTTCCACAGTTTATTGTGTCCACACAGTCAAAGGCTTTGGCATAGTCAATAAAGCAGAAATAGATGTTTTTCTGGAATTCTCTTGCTTTTTCCATGATCCAGCGGACGTTAGCAATTTGATCTCTGGTTCCTCTGCCTTTTGTAAAACCAGCTTGAACATCAGGAAGTTCACAGTTCACATATTACTGAAGCCTGGCTTAGAGAATTTTGAGCATTACTTTACTAGCGTGTGAGATGAGTGCAATTGTGCGGTAGTTTGGGCATTCTTTGGCATTGCCTTTCTTTGGGATTGGAATGAAAACTGAGTTTCAGGTTCTGGTATTCCTTAAAACAAGCTGACAGGGTGATCACCTCCTGGAACTAGAAGCTGGGATGAAAGCATCTTTGATTCACCATGTTCGAGGGGCAGTTCTGTCTTGAGGAAATGAAGATTAGAACTGAAAGTTCTGCTTTCAGGGTCCTCCCAAGCTCCTCCTTTTACAATGCACCCAGGAGGACTGCAAGCCATAAAGACAGGATTCCTGCTGCCATTTATCATCTTAATAAATGGGAACCCACTCCAGTACTCTTGCCTGGAAAATCCCATGGGCAGAGGAGCCTGGTGGGCTATACCCCATGGGGTCACAAAGAGTTGGACATGACTGAGCGACTAACACACACACACACACACAGAGTTCCTCTGAGGTACCATTTACATACAACGTTCTGTACAAATCTTAAGTGATGAGTTTTTGCAAACATATTCACCTGGATAATCCACATTCCTATTAAGATACAGAACATTTCCAATGCCCTGAAAAACTCCCCGTTGCCCTCTCCAAGGTATACCCACTTCCCCCAAGCCATACATGGCTACTGTTCTGATTTCTACCACCATTTATGTATACCTTTTCTAGGCATCTGTATACATGGAATGATTCAGTATCAATTCTTATGTGTCTGGCTTCTTCCCCTCAACATAATGTTTTTGAGATTTATCTGCATTATTGTACAACACTGGTTTGTTACTTTTTACTGGTGAATCTTATTCTATTGTATGATTTTACCACAATTTGCTCATCCAGTCTCCTGTTGATGGACATTTGAGTTGCTTCCAGGTTTTGACTATCATGAGAAATGTTATGAACATTCATGGACAAATCTTTTTCTGGGCATGTTTTTACTTTTCTTGAGTAAATAAACAATGACATTTTGGGGCATAAGATAAATGTATACTTAATAACAAACTGCCGTACAGCTTTCAAGAAGAGTTGTATCATTTTACACAACTTTGGGGGATCTACAAAAGCTCCTATCATTTATTTTTCTGGAGTTGAGATGTAGGAGTTGCTTGTATATTTTTGACAGTATGGTACTGGCACAAAGACAGAAATATAGATCAATGGAACAAAATAGAAAGCCCAGAGATAAATCCACGCACATATGGACACCTTATCTTTGACAAAGGAGGCAAGAATATACAATGGATTAAAGACAATCTCTTTAACAAGTGGTGCTGGGAAAACTGGTCAACCACTTGTAAAAGAATGAAACTAGAACACTTTCTAACACCATACACAAAAATAAACTCAAAATGGATTAAAGATCTAAACGTAAAACCAGAAACTATAAAACTCCTAGAGGAGAACATAGGCAAAACACTCTCTGACATACATCACAGCAGGATCCTCTATGACCCACCTCCCAGAATATTGGAAATAAAAGCAAAAATAAACAAATGGACCTAATTAAACTTAAAAGCTTCTGCTTTTAACAAAGGAAACTATTAGCAAGGTGAAAAGGCAGCCTTCAGAATGGGAGAAAATAATAGCAAATGAAGCAACTGACAAACAACTAATCTCAAAAATATACAAGCAACTCAGCAGATGAATGAATAAGAAAGCTGTGGTACATATATGCAATGGAGTATGACTCAGCCATTAAAAAGAATACATTTGAATCAGTTCTAATGAGGTGGATGAAACTGGAGCCTATTATACAGAGTGAAGTAAGCCAGAAAGAAAAACACCAATACAGTATACTAACGCATATATATATGGAATTTAGAAAGATGGTAACAATAACCCTGTGTACGAGACAGCAAAAGAGACACTGATGTACAGAACAGTCTTATGGACTCTGTGGGAGAGGGAGAGGGTGGGAAGATTTGGGAGAATGGCATTGAAGCATGTATACTATCATGTATGAAACGAGTCGCCAGTCCAGGTTCGATGCACGATACAGGATGCTTGGGGCTGGTGCACTGGGACGACCCAGAGGGAGGGTATGGGGAGGGAGGAGGGAGGAGGGTTCAGGATGGGGAACATATGTATACCTGTGGTGGATTCATTTCAATATTTGGCAAAACTAACACGATATTGTAAAGTTTAAAAAAAAAAAAGTTCCTATCATTCCAAATCCTTGTCAACTCCTTGTGTTGTCAGACTTTTTAACTTTAGACTTTTTGGTGAGTGTGAAGGCATCTTATTGTGGTTCAACACGCATTTACCTGATGACTAATAGTTTGGAGACCTTTTTCACCCAGCCATTTGTATCTCATCGTTTGTGAAGAGTCTACTAAACTCTAATGTCAATCTTCAACTTTTTATTATTGAGCTGTGGAAGTCCTTTGTCAATTCTAGATACAAGTCCTTTGTTAAATATTTGTATTATGAATATTTCTCACAGTCCAGAGCGTCTTTATTTTCATTCTGATGAAGTCCAATTTATCTTTTTTTTTTTCATTTTATGACTAGTGCTTTCTATTTCCTATTGAAGAAATTTTTACTTACCAAAGGTCATGAAGATGTTTGTCTTCTGTCGTCTAGATGCATCATAATATTAGTTTTTATATTTAAGTTTATGATCCATCTAAGGTTAACTTTTCTGTTTGGGGTAAGGTAGAGATATAAATACATCTTCATATGCAGAGGTGTTTTTGTTTTTCATATGAATACCCTAATATTCCAGAATAATTTGTTGAAAATAGTTGCAATGCTTTTGTACTTTTGACAGAAAGCATTTGTCTTATACATGTGGATCAATGGCTGGACTTTATTTGTCCCATTGCTAGATTTGTCTATCCTCTAACAAAAGACACACATTGTCTTGATTATGGTCACTTTTGAAAAGTGTAAGCCTATTAACTTTGTTTTTCTTTTTCAAAAATATCTTGGCAATTGTAGGTCTGTTGCATTTCCATATGCACTTTATAATTGCCCTGTCAATATCTGCTTAGATTTTTTACTGGGATGGCACTGACTGTTCATGTCACTTCAGGGAGAACTGACATCTTAACAATTTTGAGTCTTCCTATATATGAATATGTTATACATTTCCCTTTATTTAGATTTTATTTTATTTTTCTCAGCAATATTTCATAGTTTTCTCTGTAGAGGAGTCACATGTCTTTCTTTAAATTTATTTCAAATTTTGGGATGCCATTGCCAATGGAATTTTATATTTTCCTTTCCAACTGTTCATTGCTAGACTGTAAAAATACAATTGATTTTTATATATTGACTTCCAATTTTCAGAAACCTTGCTAAACTTGCTCATAACTTCTTGTTGTTGGTGGTGTTGGTATGTGTGTGTGTTTTGGAACATTTCTTAGAATTTTCTTTATATGCAATCATGTTATCTGTGAAGAGAGTTGTACTTTCTTCTTTTCAAACTGTATGTTTTTTACTTCTTTTTCTTCCACTATTTCAGTGACCATAGCCTCCATGTACAATGTTGAATAATAGTGGTGAGAAAATACCTTCTTGTTCCCATCCTTGAAAGAAAAGGCTTCAATATTTCATCATTAATATGATGGAAACTATAATTTTTCCCAAGTGACCTAGATTGAGGAAATTCCTTTCTATTCCTAGATGGATAAGAGTATACATTTTTTTAAAAAATCATGAATGTGAGTTGAATTTTGTCAAATGCTTTTCTGCAACTACTGAGAAAATCATAAAATTCTTCTCCTTTAATCTCATAATATTGTGGACTAATAATCAATTTTGGAATGTTAAGCCAATCTTGCATTCTTGTAATAAATCCCCTTTGGTGAAATATTATTCTTTTTATACATTGCCAAATTTGACTTGCTAATATTTTAATATTTTGTATCTGTAGTCATAAGGGGCATTTTCTGTAATTTTATTGTAAGCTCTTTGTCTGTTTTTTATATCATTGCAACCAAGCCTCATTAAATGAACTGGGAAGTGTTCTGTACCTCTATTTTCTGAAAGAGAGTGGTGTTATTTCTTCCTTAAATATTTGGTAGAATTCACCAGTGAAGCCATCTGAGCCTGGAGTTTTCTGGAAAAGTTTTAAACTAAATTTAATGTTTTTAACAGCTACAGGCTACTCAGACTTCCTATTTATTATTGTGTCAATTGTGACAAATCATATTCTAAAGAAATACATTCATTTTATCTAAGTTTCCAAATTAATTAGTAGAAAATTATTTATAATATTCTCATTATTGTTTTCATGTCTGTAGAAAATATCATGATATAGTTCACTCATGAAATTGGTAATTCTTTAAATTATTTACAGTGTTCTCTTCTTATTATCTTCATATCTGCAGAATATATCACAATAACTCTTCTTTCGTTCTCAGAATTGGTCATTCTTTTTCTCTCTTCCTTTGCTCAGCCTGCGTGTGTGCTCAGTCACTCAGTTGTGTCCGACTCTTTGTAACCGCATAATCAGCCTAGCTAAGGTTTAATTAATTTTACTCATCTTCTCAAAGAACTAGCTTTGAATTTGTTTCCTCTATTGCTCATGTTTTCTGTTTCATTTATTTCCACTCTTAGTTTTATCATTTCCTTTTTAAAAATTGCCTTTGGGTTTAATTTTCTCTTTTCCTATTTACTTAAGATTGACCATAGATCACTGATTTTATACATTCTTTTTTTTGTTATATAGTCACTGAAACCTACTAGTTTCCCTCTAACCACTGCTTTAGCTGCATCCAACAAACTTCAATATATTATCTTTTATTATCATTTATTTCAAAATATTTTCTAATGTCTTTTTTTTTGGTTCATAGATTATGTTCCAGTGTATTTTTAATTTTGCAAATATTTGGATATTTTACAGACAGTTTACTTATGTTGAGTCCTAATTTCATATTGGGTGGCCAGAGAACATCTGCTATATAATTTCTTTCCTTTAAATTTATTGAGATTTGTCTTATGGCCTAGACTAGGATACTATTATTCCTTGCTTTTAGACCCTTAAAAAGTGGTCCTCTGAATCTCTTGCTCATGTCTTCATGTTCCCACACTTTTCCACACTCTGATCTTTAAGCTTCTCATTTTGCTGAAACACCTGTCAAGGGCCAGACTCACAGCCTTGTCTTCCTTACAAGCGTCTCTTCTTTTTATGTAAACTAGACTTTAGATTTTTTTTCAAAGACTTGCAATCAGACTGATTCTTTGAAAGATAGCACTTAGGAATATATTCCAAACCTCTAAGAAAATGGAAATCTGGGAATTAAGTTTATGTTTTTAAATATCATAGAGAAATACATGAACTGAGAATAACAACAGTAATAAAATAACAATAATGAACTCTTTAACATTTCCTCCAGTGATTTACATCTTAAATAGTATCTGAAACGAGATCATCACAAGGGAAAGATAGCCTAATATTAGTATCTTGAAGGTGTGGGTTGTATTCACCACCCCCAAACATCTGTTTAGTCATGTTTAGTGAGTTGAAAGGAGAAGACACTGCCATTGTTTCTCAAATGGAAACTCAAGTATGTTCCTGTAGCCACTTAGCAGTATTGTTGGGTAGCAGTAAGATGTGTGAAAGGGTAAAATCAAAATGGAAGTAGAGTGGAAATGACTAGTGCTGAGCAATTACGCTCACTGGTATTATGTTCACACCAGGAAGCCTCTCATTTCTGGGCACAAGGAAGACTATACTTCCCAGACTTCCCACATCTAAACAAGATCACATGACTAGTTCTGGCCAATGGGATATAAACAGAAATTATGTGAGTCACTTCATGTTATGGTTGGAGAAGGAAATGGCAACCCATTCCAGTATTCCTGCCTGGAGAATTCCATGGACAGAGGAGCATGACAGGCTACAGTCCATGGGGCCACCCAGAGTCAGACACGACTGAGCAACTCACTCATCACTCAGGTTAAGGTAATAAATAGCACACAGGCATCCTTTCAACATCTTATTTTCCTGACTTGGCAACGAATGATATTCCAGGTAGGAAAGTCATTGTCAGTTTAAGTTCCTGAATGGCTATGTGGATGGCATCACCAACCCGACTTACTTTAGATATACATCAAGATGTAAAACCTTTATTTTGTTAAGCCATTGTGGTTTCAGGATAAAATTGTTGCTGCAACCCAACCTAGCTCCTTCTGACTCAAAGCATCATCCCTGGACCAGCATCAGCATCACTTGGAGACTGAGGTAAGCTCAGTCTCTACGTTGGACCTCTTGAATCAGAATGTGCCTTTTAAGAAGATCTCTGGACAATTTATATATTAGTTTTCTGGGACTGCCATATCAAAAAAAAAAAAAAAACACACACACACACACACACAGAAAAGGTGGCTTAAACTACACAAAATGATTTCTCACAGTTCTGAAGTCCCAAGATCAAGATGTCACAATAATTGACTTCCCTTGAGGCTTCTCTTCCTGGCTTTCATGGCCGGCAGCCGTCTCGTGTCCTCACGTGGCCTTTCCTCTGTGTGCATGCACTCATGGTGTTATCCTAATCTCCCCTTCTTATAAGGCCACCAGGCAGATTGGATTAGGGCCCTCCCTGGTGGCCTCATTTTAACTTAATTACCTCTTTAAATACAGTTACATTCTGAGTGGGTGTTTAGGTATCAACATATGAATTGGGTGTTTATTTGGGTGTTTAGAGTATCAACATATGAATTTTGGGGGAACACAAATTTTCCCTAACAATTCATATATATTAGGAACACTGACCTAATCTAGCCAAATGAATAGCAAAATGTCATCCTGAGACTATACAATGACTACTGTGGTCTGATTTGTGCTTAATTTAACATAACTACAAGGTTCCTTCCTGACTTTGGGTGTTTTTTCATCATTTAGACTTAACTTCCCATCAGTTTTTGAAATAAGTAATCCTCAGATTGCCCCCTTTTTCTGCTTCCAAGGGTTGATAAGAAATCAATGACACAGCTCTGAAATGCAGATTTTTTTTTGGTAGTATGGTTTAAGGATCCTTATTGGATGCTTCCAAAATAAAACAAGAGCATATGTTATTTTCTTTTGCAGAGCTCCAACCTCTATCTACTCATAGGCATCACACAAGGGAGTTTATCTGTTGAATGCTGGACATTTAGACTAGACAGACATCTTCACAATGGTGCCAAAATCCATATACTGAGGTCTAAATTTAGATTTAGAAGGGAATCATGCAAAGTTTAAAAACATACTTTGTCATTTCAACTCACAGATTCTTAGGGATGTAGACGTGTAAGCCAATAATTTGCCCAGGCATGGGTTGACTTTACAATGTGCCCACCAAGTTACTGTGTACTCTGCATCAACAGCTCTAGTTCCAGGGGTCCTCTGTCTTCAATGCTGGCCTTCTCTCTCTTCCCACAGAGCTGTTTTTTAATCCATTGTTATCTGTGTGGTCATATCCACTGTTCCCAGCCATGACCCTTTTGTCATATAGAAACCTAGTGCTTTCTCATAAAATTGCCTTTCAGATATTTTGCTGAATAATAGCTCCCAATTTTCTCCTTCTCAGGCTAACCATACCTATGTGACCTTGGGAGGAAAAAAAAAAGGTAATCAAATATTCGTTTAAATCCTAATACCATACTTCTTAATAAAGTGAACAAAACAAAGGGTCCCTTATAAGACTTCTTTTCTGTGACTCTGAGCATTGATCCTGCATCTCTGATTGGCAGGTCATTTGGTATTATTTTAAAATTTCACAAATTGCAAGTTCAGAATACCATTAAATCCAGAGAACTGATACCAGACAGCACAGCACAGGAGTCTAGAACCATGCTATCCACCATGGCAGCCACAAGTCACACATCTGAATGGTCAGGCAACTCTTTTCTTTAATTTCAATTCTGCCACTTGGAAATGCTACTTAACCAGTAGAGTCTTCATGTTTTTTCCTCTGAAAAGTGGGAGTAGTAATAGAACTCAAAAATAGAACTCACTTTACATTACCGGTTCTTGTTATGACTTCATGTGATAATGTGAATAAAGTGTTTAATACACTAAATACACATTCCTTCTCAGAAGCTGAGAGATTAAGTAACAGGATTAATGGGAAACATCAAGTTGGGGACAGTCCATTCAAACTTTATCAATTTTATAACCAGAGTACCAACAAACCTGATGATCAGTGGTAGCTGGGAGAGAAATTGGACTGCACAGTAGCCAGGTTACTATGGCTGGAGGCTGTCATCTTAGATATTAAAAAAAATGCACAAAAATAATAGAGTGGAAATGCTGGAAGTTAGAGCAAGGCTAAAAGGAGATGTAACAGTGCGGTCAGAAGTGGAGGGTATAGCCATGGAATGGGCCATGAGGGTGGGCATGGGAGGAGTACCACCTGGAGGCCTTGCAAGCCTGGGGTTGGAGCCCCAGGGTCAGTGTCCATCTTGAATATTTAAAACTACAACCAACAGGGGCTCCTGCGGGCATTACAACAAGCTAAGGCTTCTTTCCCTCTCCCACTTAAAGATTAAAATTCTATTCTCACTATTCCAGATTCCTTTGCTAAGGATAAACTGTGTGTATATGAACCAGCACAATTTCCTCATTAAACCAACATCATTTCTCTTTGACCAAGTGCGCATGAGCTAATCCACATTTACAGAAACACGAATGATTGTAGAGCAGACCACAGTGGGGAAAGGAACTGAGCGTGGAAGTGGAAAACGTTAAGGTCAAGCCCTGGCTCACCCGTAAAAGCCTTATCAACCACATGTATCATTCAACTTCTCTGGACTGCCAAGTCCTCTCGCCTGTAGGGTAGTGTTCCACGCCTGATAGTTGCATGGATTCTTTGGAGGTTCAGATAAGAAACTGTGGAGCGCAGCACCAATATAAATTTCCTGGGAGGATGGAATTTGAATGAGGTCAGTTTGGCTCAACTGTGACAGAGAGACATGGGCGTTGCCAGCTACAGTTCAGCTCTTGGAGTTCTTAGATGATTTAGGAGGTACAGGGTATTTCTTTGCTTCCTTCTCCTTACATCACCAAGAAACTGAGCCCCAATCACCCCCTCATTCTTGCTGCCTCACAGGGGACTCAGAAACCTTGGACAGGTGCAAGAATCTCTGATCAAAGAAGCCCACAAATCTTTGGGCCAACAGAAACCTATTTTGCTTTTGATTTATGCATTTTCCCATACTTTCTGCAAATGAAGCAACACTTGGGAAAAAATCCTCTTCCCTCCCTCTCTCTGCTAGTCCCCCAAGGCCAAACCCACTCATAAATCCTATCTGGGCACCACCCACCCCCATTAACTGTTAAGGTCAGTGTTTCAGAAGGGACCCATTTTCTCTGCCTGTTCTCCCCTAAATGCAAAGACATGATGGAGAAGAAAGATGACTCAATACTGCTTTGTTTTAGGCACTTTGGAGACAACAGACCAGTTTTGCACTGGGTTTTTTAACATCTATCACTTGAGATAGACGGCCTTTTCTCTGGTACTACTGTCCTTACGCAGTCCACCCTTCTCTCTCCTCTATCTCCTCCTCTAATTTCCCCACTTGACTGATATCAGACCACATTCACAGACAAAGAATAGCAGCTTCCTGCCCTCCCAGGGGAATGTCACTTCCACAACTACAAAGGGAATGTGGTCATTAGTTTGTTGTTACTCAGTAGGGCAGAGCCTGGATCAAGCCTGGAAGATACCAGAAGGCTGGCTTCTCGGTGGTCTCATCTTCGCAGATGTCACTGTATAATGGAAGAAACATGAAGTGAGAGTCTGCGGTTCCTTCTGCTCCTAGAATGTCTACAATCAGCTGTATGAACTGGGTTAACTCACTTCCCCATAGGCCTTCACCTAGTCTCCTTATCTATAAAGTAACAATGGTGAGTAATGATGATGTTACTATCATCTAATGAGAATTTACTATGAACCAGGAATGTGCTAAGCTTTTTACACGAATTTCCTCACTAGTAGTATTTATCACATTTCTACGGATAAGGAAATCTGCCCAAGGTCCTGGAGTTATTTTCTCTGTAGAAGTGTGATTTACATCCAGGCTGTTCCACTGCCCGTGTTGGGGACCTCTGTGTGTACAATCATTATTTCTTCTCTGAAGACTTCTTTGTTGACCAAATAATTATAATGCATATTTTACTCTATTACTTTCACTTATCACACTGCAATTCACAGAAGTTTGAGGGCCTGTATCTCCCATTCAGTTCAGTCAGTTCTGCTGCTGCTGCTGCTAAGTCGCTTCAGTCGTGTGCTACCCCAGAGATGGCAGCCCACCAGGCTCCCCCGTCCCTGGGATTCTCCAGGCAAGAACACTGGAGTGGGTTGCCATTTCCTTCTCCAATGCATGAAAGTGAAAAGTGAAAGTGAAGTCGCTCAGTCGTTCCCGACTCTTAGCGACCCCATGGACTGCAGCCCACCAGTCTCCTCTGTCCATGGATTTTCCAGGCAAGAATACTGGAGTGAGGTGCCATTGCCTTCTCCGTTAGTCAGTTCAGTCATGTCCAATTCTTTGCAACCTCATGAATCGCAGCATGCCAGGCCTCCCTGTCCATCACCAACTCCCGGAGCCTACTCAAACTCATGTCCATCAAAGACAGTGATGCCATCCAGCCATCTCATCCTCTGTCGTCCCCTTCTCCTCCTGCCCCCAATTCCTCCCAGCATTAGGGTCTTTTTCAATGAGTCAAACCTTCACATGAGGTGGCCAAAGTATTGGAGTTTCAGCCTCAGCATCAGTCCTTCCAATGAACACCCAGGACTGGTCTCCTTTAGGATGGACTGGTTGGATCTCCTTGCAGTCCAAGGGACTCTCAAGAGTTTTCTCCAACACCACAGTTCAAAAGCATCAATTCTTCAGCGCTCAGCTTTCTTCACAGTCCAACTCTCACATCCATACATAATCACTGGAAAAACCATAGCCTTGACTAGACAGACCTTTGTTGGCAAAGTAATATCTCTGCTTTTTAATGTGCTATCTAGATTGGTCATACTCTTCCTTACAAGGAGTAAGTGTCTTTTAATTTCATGGCTGCAATCACCATCTGCAGTGATTTTGGAGCCCCAAAACATAAAGTCTGACACTGTTTCCACTGTTTCCCCATCTATTTCCCATGAAGTGATGGGACCAGATGCCATGATCTACGTTTTCTGAATGCTGAGCTTTAAGCCAACTTTTTCACTCTCCTCTTTCACTTTCATCAAGAGGCTTCTGAGTTCCTCTTCACTTTCTGCCATAAGGGTGGTATCATCTGCATATCTGAGGTTATTGATATTTCTCCCGGCAATCTTAATTCCAGCTTGTGCTTCTTCCAGCCCAGCGTTTCTCATGATGTACTCTGCACAGAAGTTAAATAAGCAGGGTGACAATATACAGCCTTGATGTGCTCCTTTTTCTATTTGGAACCAGTCTGTTGTTCCAGTTCTAACTGTTGCTTCCTAACCTGCATACAGATGTCTCAAGAGGCAGATCAGGTGGTCTGGTATTCCCATCTCTTTTAGAATTTTCCACAGTTTATTGTGATCCACACAGTCAAAGGCTTTGGCATAGTCAATAAAGCAGAAATAGATGTTTTTCTGGAACTCTATTGCTTTTTCAATGATCCAGCGCATGTTAGCAATTTGATCTCTGGTTGCTCTGCCTTTTCTAAAACCAGCTTGCCTTATGATCCAGCAATCCCACTGCTGGGCATACACACTGAGGAAACCAGAAGGGAAAGAGACACGTGCACCCCAATGTTCATCACAGCACTGTTTATAATAGCCAGGACATGGAAGCAACCTAGATGTCCATCAGCAGATGAATGGATAAGAAAGCTGTGGTACATATACACAATGGAGTGTGACTCAGCCATTAAAAAGAATACATTTGAATCAGTTCTAATGAGGTGGATGAAACTGGAACCTATTATACAGAATGAAATAAGCCAGAAAGAAAAACACCAATACAGTATACTAACGCATATATATGGAATTTAGAAAGATGGTAACAATAACCCTGTATACGAGACAGCAAAAGAGACACTGATGTATAGATCAGTCTTATGGACTCTGTGGGAGAGGGAGAGGGTGGGGAGATTTGGGAGAATGGCATTGAAACATGTATAATATCATGTGTAAAACGAGTCGCCAGTCCAGGTTCGATGCACAATACTGGATGCTTGGGGCTGGTGCACTGGGACGATCCAGAGGGAGGGTATGGGGAGGAAGGAGGGAGGAGGGTTCAGGATGGGGAACACAGGTATACCTGTGGTGGATTCATTTCGATATTTGGCAAAACTAATACAATATTGTAAAGTTTAAAAATAAAAAAAAAATAAATAAAACCAGCTTGAACATTTGGAATTATGTCTTCCTAAGATTCTGTCCTAGCACAATTCTTGGTACATAATAGCTAGTGAGGACATCATGAATCAGCAAACAGCTTCTGCACATCATATCTGAAAGCACTAATTTGACTTAGTAACTAACTGCGCACCATTCTCCCTTTGAATTTAAGCTCTCCCACCCACCATTCTCCCAGAGTGGTGCTTTAGCCTCCAACCTTCACTCATGGGGAGGGGTGAGGAACAATATGTAGAGTTCACCAAAGGTATGAGATAATTTCCATGTGATGAAAAATAAAATGTTTAGTTTAACCAACATTATTTTAGTATCACTGCTATCTGCTCCTTCAATATATTTAGACTTAAAGGTAATAAGTTATAAGGAAACACAGCCAGAAAAATGCATAACTCAATGAGATGTGGTTTCCAATAAAAGACAGAAAGTTAGGCACAGATTTTAGCACATTTAAGGGAGATATGCTTTAAGTCTGATTTTATATAGCTTGAGGAATTTATTTCCATACTTATCACATGGTACTAAAGGACCCAAAATAGATAAATCTTTGGTTATGCCAGGAAAGCAGTTCATCTGTGATTATGGAGAAATACACATTTAATAGTCCTTACAATTTAGCATCAGCACAGCCATTTAGACTGATAATGTACGAAACCCTCCTTTTTCCTCTCCTCAGGCACAGTGAATGACTCTCTGTGCTGGATTACCTTCCACTAAGCAGATTTCATAGCTCCAAGCCTCAGTAGGGAAAATGTGAGGCTGAACCAATTTAAAAAATAAAAACCATCCCGGAGCTCACAAAACCACATAATTAAACTGAATCACTTAGCATTTTGATTGAGTGTTTGAAAAACCTGATACAAAGACTCAGAAATTGCCCCAAAACGCATCACAAACATGGTGATGCTTTTACTTATGTAAACTCTAGGCAAAGATGAATGCAGAGAGAGGAAGATGAATAGAAATGTAGGGACAGATACTATTGCTATTTCCCCAATCCAACTCCATCAATTATTATTTTTGGTGTTTAATAATTTTCATTGCCGTTTTACATTTTAAATAGCAAATTGTCATTTTGCTTGTAGAAATATGCAGCAGTGTAACCACACTGTTTCTTTCAGAGTGTCTATTTGTACAAAAGTACACAGACCACTGGTGGTGATCAGACGATGGAGTTTGACACTACATTTACCCTAAGATATGTCATTCAGTCATTTTTGGTACTCAGTATTTCCATCAGTAAAAAAGGGACTGCCTGACTACCTCAAGATTAGAACTTAAAAAAGGAAATTCAGCTTGTTAGTCAAAGCCACAGTATAAATACTAAACCGGTATCGGGGACAGCACGTACTGCAGTGTGCTATCATTGCACTTATTTTTTGACACTGAACCTGAATGCATTTTTCCCATCCACTAGCTCTGCCAGCCCCTGCCTCCCCATCAGTGCCATCCCCATGCACTTGGTAGTATCAGTCTTGTCCTCAGTCTTCTCATGTTACTTTGCTTTCAGACAAAAGTCTGTCTGTAGCCAAGTGTGGTTAGGTTTCATCCACAGAGATCTGGCACAGGAACCCAAGATAGAAAGGTGCTTGATGGAAGCAAAGAATAAAATTAAAATAAATGCTTTCATGGAGGCTAATAACCTCAGGGAGGAAACTGGAAAAGCAGAGAAACACAAAAGAGAGCCCGAGAGCAGGGATGCAAAAGACACAAAGCAGAGGAGAGAGAAGGAATGAGCATGTTTTGGGGGGCCAGGGTGTAGATATATAGACAATGGCTTTTTTAAAAAGTTAGTTAATTAAAATATTACCTATAGAAATCAAACTGCACTCACTATCTCTTCCACATAAAACAAAATTTCTTTTCCTTCAAGTAGAAAAACAAGGTAAAAGAGATACCCAAAGAATTAATGTTAAAACCTTTTTAAAATGATCAGAAAAAAAACATTAGAAATAATCTAATGTTCACATCAGAGTATAACCTGCCAGACATATTCATAGCTTGTTTATTTAGGTTTTGACTTTTATGCAAAAAAAATATTTTATATGATGTTTTATAATTTTCTTTTTTGATTTAACAGCACATCAAAACTAGCTCCCCATGTCAGTAAACATATATCAATGTCATTATTCTTGATGGTTATCTCATTTTTCAATGCATGAATGAATTAAGTTTCATTTAACCAGTCTCCTGTTGGACACACAAGTGGACTGGTTTTTGGCAATTACAAATAGTGCCTTATCAATTAGCTTTCACCGGATACAAAACCACCCCAAAACTTCACAGTTTAAAATAACAACCATTTTGGGGGACCTAATTCAACTCAAAAGCTTTTGCACAGCAAAGGAAACCACAGACAAAACAAAAAGACAACCCATAGAGTTGGAGAAAATATTTGAAAATGATGTAACCAACACAGGATTAGCCTCCAAAATTTAAAAACAGTTCTTGTGGCTCAACATCAGAAAAAGCAAACAACCCAATAAAAAAAAAAAAAACGGGCAGAAGACTTAAATACGTATTTCCCCAAAGAAGACATACAGATGGCCAAGAGGCACATGAAAAGATCTCAACATTGATAATTATTAGAGAAATACAAACAAAACTACCATATCACATCATATCAGTCAGAATGGCCAGCATCAAAAAGTCTACAAACAATAAATGCTGGAGAAGGCGTGGAGAAAAGAGAACCCTCCTACACTGTTTTTGGGAATGTGAATTGGTATCACACTTAAGGAAAACAGTATGGAGGTTCCTTAAAACACTAAAAATAGAGTTACTATTATGATCCAACAATCCCACTCCTGGGTACATGTTCAGAGAAAAACAAGGGTCAAAAGGATACATGCACCCCAGTGTTCACTGCAGCACTGTTTACAATAGCCAAGACATGGAAGCAACCTAAGTGTCACGGACAGAGACTGGATAAAGAAGATGCGGCACAAACATGCAGTAGAATGTCAGTCATTGAGAAGAATGGAATAACACCACCTGCAGCAACATGGATGGACCTGGAGATGCTAAGTGAAGTAAGTCAGATTGAGAAAGACAAGCGTCATATAGCGCTTATATGTAGAATCTGAAATGATACAAATGAACTTCTTTAGAAAACAAACAGAGTCATAGACTCAAAGAATGAATTTATGATTACCAGGAGGAAACGTGGAGGAAAGGGATAAATTGGGGAGTTGAGATGGACATGTACATGCTGTTATATTAAAAAACAGATAACCAACAAGGACCTACTGTATAGCATAGGAAATTCTGCTCAATATTATGTAATAACCTAAATAAGAAAAGAATTTGAAAAAGAATAGATACATGTATAACTGAATCACTTTGCTGTACGCCTGAAACTAACACATTATTAAGCAATCATGCTCCAACATAAAATAAAAATTAAAACAACCATTTTTTCAGCTAACAGTCTTTGAGGAAACCACAGGAGCTGTCACAGGTGACACAGCTGGGGCCTCTCTTCACACGGCTTCTCATCTTCCAGGGGGCTGTCCTGGACTCCTTCACATAGCTAAGTTCAGGCAAAATCACTCAGGTCTCCTGGACCCAGCAGAGAAAGCAGCTGAGCAGGAAGAGAAAGCCCAGCAAAGTGGGCAGTGCCTTGCCTCAGGTCTGAAGCCAGAAGGACACAATGGGAGCTTAACTAAGTGGAGTTCAAGTCTCGGGGAAGGCAGAAACTGCCTACATCCCATTTCCAGTTGCCTGTGTATCACTATATTTAACATATTATATATTTAACTATATTTAACATATAATGATAGAAATTGTATGCAGTTGAGTAAGCGGTGTACAAGGTAGGGTCTTACTGGGTGGGAGTCTAAGGAAGAGTCTGGAAGGGTTGTGCTAACGGTCCTAGCAGTTGGGATTCCAAGGCTACAGAACAGGGGCTGGTACCCAGTGAACCTTCAGTAAATATGTCACATGAACATCTAATAGGGTTACTAGACAGGGGAGGAGACTGCTCAGGACACTGTGTGTCTTGATTTTGACAAACAGCAGATGAAAGTCTGTGAGTATATCCTGTGCTAAGGGCACTATGTGGGGTGGGTAAGAGCTCTATTATGTGTATTTTTACCTGATTGACCAAAGGCAGCCATACTATGGATTAATAGTTCAGGGTATATGTCAAAGGGCTCTGCCTTTGTTTTTTTTCTGGTTTAATACATTCACAAACAATCTGAAATTTTATTTCTCCAAAGTGATTTCTTTTTAAAAAAATTTTTTGACAGACCCTCATGGTGCTAGTGGTAAAGAAACTGCCTGCCAAGGTGGGAGACGTTAGAGACACAGGTTCAATCCCTGGGTTGGGAAGATCCCTTGGAGAAGGGCATGGCAACCCACTCTAGTATTCTTTCCTAGAGAATTCCATGGACAGAGGAGCCTAATGGGCTACAGCCCATTGGGTCACAAAGAGTTGGACACAACTGAAGCAACTTAGCACACACACACATGCAGTGTTTGATTTAAATTATTTTAATATTACTTAAATATAGACAAAAATAAGATTCAATGTTGCTGATGGCTTTTATATAACTCCAGAGCTAAAAGTTAAAAATAAAATGCAAACCCCATGAAAGTCAAGTGAATGGCATTAACATGACAGGTGATATTCCCTGGCTGACATGAAATTACTGGTTTAGGTCACATGGTCCTGACAGTGGCAGTGGGTGCTTTCGAGCTCAGCAAGGTAATCCTGGAAGGGTTTGGGGATGTCTGTGAGTCATCTTTCTACACAGCCCGAGGCAGTGTAGTCAGCCTCAGTTCAGCTTGGCACACACACACCCAGTTGCCTAATTTTCTTTTCTCATCAGCCTGGACCACTTGTTACAAGGGCAGTCTTAAACACAAACTCATGCACCAAATACCACATTGGTCTCAAGACAACTAGAGCTTTCATTTTTTTATATGTTCATTGAAAAGAAAGCAGAAAGTTTCAGATTCCTATAGAGAACTCATTCAAACAAGAACGGCTGAGCACCAACAAGGTGCTGGGCAGCTGCGAGATGCTGTAGGTACACTGAGGAACTACACCAAGCACGCTCCCACCAGCAGGATGAACGAGATGCTGTAGGTACACTGACGAACTACACCGAGCACGCGCCCATCTGCAGGATGAACGAGATGCTGTAGGTACACTGAGGAACTACACCGAGCACGCTCCCACCAGCAGGATGAATGAGATGCTGTAGGTACACTGGTGAGCTACACTGAGCACGCGCCCACCTGCAGGATGAACGAGATACTGTAGGTACACTGGTGAGCTACACTGAGCACGCGCCCACCTGCAGGATGAACGAGATGCTGTGGGTACAGTGGTGAGCTACACCGAGCACGCGCCCACCTGCAGGATGAACGAGATGCTGTAGGTACACTGGCGAACTACACCGAGCACGCGCCCACCTGCAGGATGAACTGAACTGGGGATGCTGGGATTTGCAGCTGACACAGGGTTGGGGCAGGGGAGCAACACAGGAAAACAGGACCTGGATTATAAAGAATCCTTACATTTTTTTCTCATTGTAATATTTTAAAATTCCTAAATCAACTACATTTATTGTTTAGAACTTGCAAGTGATACGATGTCTGTAAAGCAATAACTGTAAGATAGTGCCCTCTAATCCAACTCTTCAAGAGTCACAACTGTGCTAACTTGAACCTTACGGACTTTTCCATGAGATCAGAAAGCACTGAACAAATTGATCGTGTGCAGAATTCCTTAGTCTCTTGCCTTCTTCTCCCCTCAGTGACATTTTCTAAAAGGATTCCTTCTTCTATGAGAGAATCTTCCTGGATTGAAGCTACAAGGAATCATAGAGACTGGCCAAAACTCTTCAATTTTGTAGAATCATTACCTTGTTCTAAGATTCGTGAAAAGAACTGAAGGTACTGTATACAAAACATCCGGCATACAGTAGACACTTAATAAATGTTGACTGCCATTATTATAATTTAAAATATTTGTTGTTCTTAAAATGTACCAGCTCTTTAGCGTTCTATGTCCTGATTATGGAGTGATGGCAGTTCTTTTTCCAACAATCCTGGAAAAAAATCATCTTTTCATGTGGCTGCCCATTGGGGATTACAGCTTTCCATAATCTTTGGAACACCACTTCGTGGTTGCCCTTGCATTTAATATAATATCCCCTTGTCCCCACAGAGGAGATGTTGGAGGAAGGTAGAGGTTTGGTCATTTGAATTGAGACAGGGTGTAAGTGTCAGGACCATATTTCTTTTCCAACTCTAAAATCTAATTTCCTCAGAACTGTGTTTAACAGTTCAACATTTACAGCTCAAGTTCCTGGCATCCCATCCGCTCACATTCACCACATCACTTAGGTAATGCTTGGAAAGTACTCTGGAGGAAATGGGCCCAGAAGTGCTAAGTAGAATTACACGATACGAGTCGACAGTGGGGAGCCACAGTGAATAGATAAAATCTCCTGTCTGCACTACATTTCATTTTCTCCAGTGGATTTTATGGAACCCTCATGTGTTACACTGGAAATAAAGCAGGAAGTCACATTTTTATGAGTAATATGTGTGTTGAATATTGAAAAAAAAGTAACAAAGTAGTGAAAGGGATTATTTGCACTCAGTTGGGCATAATAAAAACAGTCGGAAATTAAGGGTCAGTCACTTTCCATTAAGTACTATTTTTAATAAATAAAAAATAAAGATAAGAGGAGGTAAATCGCGATGGGGAAACAGCTTGGGAAAGTTTTCTTATTCAGGGAAAGTAGTTCTGGAGAATTTAAAAGGTTCTTTGTACATGAAGAACTTCTTAAGAACATTCACCCATACATTCCTTTGCTCATTAAATCAACTTTTACTACATCCTTCAGAGAGCCAAGTGCTGGGCTAGAGACTGATGTAGAAGGTGTGCTCTCCTGGAGGCAAGGTAAAGTGTGTCCCTGCAGGACACAGAGAAGGAAATCCTCTGAGACGTTCATAGAGAGTGTCTCTGGAGGAGGCGACATCCGAACTGTCACAATGATGAGTGTTTTGTAGGTGGAGAGAAACAGAAAGGGATTCGTGGTGGTGGAACAGCAGTAGGAGAAGCACAGAGGTGAGAAAGGCAAGGACAGGTGAGGAAACAACAAGGTTTAATGACCTGGAACCATCATGTTATGTCTGGAGGTGAGACCACAACAAGACGCTAGATCTCATTTTGCAGCACCTTGTAGGGATTGCTAAACGTGAGCGTCCTTCCTCCCTTCTTCAGAGAGGCCTATGCTGACATATTTGTGGAAAGGGTGTGTTCCACTCAATTAAATTCAGCAAATATGCCCAGGGCTATCCTGAGGACATGGAGATGAACATAAAAAGATTCCCATGGTCCAATGTTTGCAACGCAGTGGCACAGTGTTCTTCCACACGCTTTCAATATTCACTTCAGTCATCCGTTGCTCTATCAGTGGGTGCCACATGCTGTGCATCACTTCTAAGATCAAGGGCAGGACAGCACCTTGGGAGGTGTGTGCGAGGTGTGGGGCTCTAGCGCTGGACTTCCTAAGCTCAACTCTCGAGTCCCACAAATACTAGTCTAGTCGTGTGACTTCCGGCAAGCTACCGGGTTTCCTCCTCTGCCAAATTGGAACCCTCATGGTTCAGACTCACAGGGCTGTTGTGTAGATGAAGTGCGAGGAGGCAAGCACACCACTCAGTTGGCACCTGGCAAGTTATAAGCAGTGGAGAAATGGGCGCCATTGTTACAGGCACATCAGATCTGTGCTCCACGGAAGACCCACGCCACTCCTCAGGGAAGAAACCACTTGCGCCCTCGGCTCCTGTTCTGGGGCTGCTCTCTGTGCACTCAGAAATAGGTAAGATGGTAGACTATATGTTACAAATATTTTGCCACAATTTAAAAAAATGTTTTTAAAGCAGGCAGATGGGTCAATGGCCAAATTTATGCCTTGGGCCATAGTTTGCCAACCCCGGTCTGAGGTTGGGGGTGATGATAATCAAAGAATAGAAAGAAAACTTTTGTGTTAAGAGCTGGTGAGCGCTGTGGAAGCAGGGCATTTTGGAGGCCTCTCTGAATCTGTGTGGGTGGTCAATCACAGACACTCAGGACACATCTGATGAATGAACTGTAGTTCCTAAACAGCAAACTCGTGGAGAGGGTTGAGTCTGGAGTGAATCAAACAGGGAGGGAAAGAAGGGAAGGAGTAACAAACATCATTTCCATTGGAGGAAAACTGGTTTCAGTAACACCGAGGCTCTCCCCCAAAATTAAAAGTTCCAATCACCCACATTAAAGGTATCCCGTGTCCAGGGATCCTGTAATAAGCCTCTGAAAAGCCACCATGTCTGTCTCCTGTACAGAGCTGCTTTCTTTTCTGTGTTCATTGCATTAAATGGTGTTTTTCCCCCATAGCAGTAAGTTGAATCACTATGCAGTTACAGGAGAAGGCAATGGCAACCCACTCCAGAACTCTTGCCTGGAAAATCCCATGGATGGAGGAGCCTGGTAGGCTGCAGTCCATGGGGTCGCACAGAGTCAGACACGACTGAAGCGACTTAGAAGCAGCAGTAGCAAGGCCATGTCAGAAAATCTTTTGAGAGGATTTCCAACTCTCCTGCTGTACTGTAAATGCAAGGTATCTAGGTTTAAAATAAGAGAACAAAGTCATCACCAGTGGCCTGAAGACCCACATCATATGCATTCTCTTGGCGCCATGTTACCCAAGGGGGGAATGGGTGACAAGGAGGTGGCTTGGTTTCCTCACGCATAAACCCTGGAAGCTGCCACCTCAGGGACAGCATTCATGTCCTCCACTTATGCCCACGCTTCCCCATTCTCTCTGAACTACCTATGGGCACAGTTGTTCTATTAAACCCATTTCTTTAAAGTACACCTCCCCTCAAGTTTGGAAAAGATTTTACTGAGAAGTGGAAACGACACAGAATCACATTATCAAGGAGCATCTAAAAAATTTCTGGAGCCTTCAGAACTAATGCTCAGTTCTTAGCCTTCCTCTCAGAAAGCCAGACCCGGGTCGGGCATGGGGAACTCTAAAATCCATTTCCAAAGCCAAGACCTGCCCCCGTTTTATAAGGTTAAATGTTGAAAGTGGATTTGATCGCTGGCTCTGCAAAAATGGAAAAGGAAGAAAAGGGACAAAAATGTGGCTTTTCGGGGTAAGACTTTTATCCAAAGCAGGTACACTGTTCAACCCAAGCTGAGAGACAAAGGGCGCCTTGTGTGGCTCCCTCCACAGGTGGTTCTCAAGCTGCAAGGGGAGGAGAGGAGTCAGGGAATGTTTTCTGTGTGCCCGGGAAAAGAAAGAGCGATTCACGAGAGCTGCACACAGGACCTGGCTCTGAGGTGCGCCTGCAGGCCCAGCTGGGCCAGCGGTCGTGTTTCATCGTAAGGAGAGGAGGCCTGCAGGGAGCCAGGCCTGAGGGAGGCAAAGGTTTCCCCATGGCCCAAGGCAAACGCAGCCTCTCCTGAAAACATAATTGGAGCAGGCAGGAGTTCAGCAGGTCCCTGTGCAGGCCTCCCCAGGTCTGGGTGCCCAGCAGGGAGGCGCAGGTGATGAGAGACAAGCCCTTCTGCTTGGCAGTCTGTTCTCTGAGGCACTTCCGAGCGCAGTGGACCACACCGTCCACCACGCAGCCACTGGCCAAAGGCCCCCACTGAGGGCTGAAAAAGTGGCTGCTCTGAGATGAAGTGTGCTGAAAATTTAAAGGCAATTCCAAGAAAATGAGCTCAAAATAAGGAGCTGTGAAATGTCTCAATAATTTTACAATTGGTTTTGAGCTTTTGAATTGTTATGAGAGGATATACCAAGTTAAATAAAACATATGATTGATTTACCTGCATCGTTTTACTTTTTAATATGGTGACTGCTAGAAATTTTTAAATGGTATATATGGTTCACATTATATTTCCTTCGGGCTGTGCTACCTTGCAGAATGCTCAGCCAGAATGGCTCTGACATTCTGAACTGATTTTCTCTGGGGTATTGGATAAAGGAGAGATTAAGAGGCAGGGACACATCGAGTCAAGAATGTGCTTATGGCCCCGAGCCCTGCAGCTCCTGATTTGACGAAGCTCATTCCTAGAGCACCAAAGCAGCCTGTCTCCCTCTCTGTGCTTGTGTCCCTCATGTCTGATTCACACTGTGGTCCCAGCACCCAGCCTGGCGTGGAGAGTGGAGACAAACCCAGCACCCACCCTGGGTTTGTCCTAGGAAGGGGTATCTTGTCGGGTCTCGCTTAAGCTCCCTGTGTGTGTGGTCATCTGTAAGTCACCCCAATGGCTGCTTCTGGGGACTGACAGGCTATCAGCGAGGGGGACAGAGAACACTGGGTCGCATGTCTCTCATTCTCTAGCAGCATACTTGAGCTCGTGGCACGTGGACAGGTTCCAAAATGGCAAGTAGAAGGTGCAAGGCCCCTGTGGCCTAGTCAGAGCCATACACTGTTCCTCCTGCCACATTCTGTCGACCAGAGCCATCACCAGGCCAGTCCAGATTCCAGGGGCTGAGGAACAGACTCTCCTTCCTGACGGAGGAAGCTTCAGAGTCATATGGTAAGAACTATGCCTCAAGGGAGGGAAAATTCGGTTCATTTTTAAAAACCAATCTATCACAGGGGCTGTCTACTTCCCTTGGTTATCCCTTGTCCATTATAGCCTAGACTCCAGCCAAACTGTAATCCTCACTTCCCAAACACGATGCCAAACACTTTCAGACATCTCTGTTCTTGCTTGGACTTGTTGTTTCTTTGACCTAAACTGCCTTTTTCATCCCCTCATGCCTTCACCCTTACTTAAACTGTCTTTGAAAGGGTAACTTACAAATCCAGATTTAAAGGAGCTGATTGAAGATGTATCCTCCTCTGCTCCTTCTTGAAAACCTAGGAAAAGGATATAAAGGGGACTTTTTATAAAGATGCATAAACCCACAAAGGCAAAGAGAAGAGAAACTGACAGCTGGTAAAGTATTTCAACAAAATGCAGGGATGTGGAAATCAGATGCATCGTGCCTAACTGAGCAGACCAGAAAGGGATGTGTGCCCAAAGGAATGGCAGTCAAGCGATCAATCTCCTGCAGAACCCGAGCATCCAGGAACCAGGGGCTGGGTGCCCGGCAAGGCAGGGTAGGAGGTGCTGAACTGTGCATTTGTTGAACGTACAGGAAGCCACTGATCCCTGGATCTTCCCATCCTTCCCACACAGGCAGGTGAATAGCCTTCTTCACCCAGAGGCTCATAGGTTTCATCCTCAAGAGGCTTAGCCTGAGGAACTCTGGAGTTGGGAAAAGCAGGCATAGCTTATGGCGCCATTCTGAAAAGAGAGATTAAGGAGACGTCTTTGCATGAGAGGGTGAAACTTTTAGCTGCATGCCCAGCCTGGCTCTGGAAAAGCTGGCAACCAGCTTTATACATCCTGAGCAAGAGCCCAGAAGATTCCTCTTTAGGGAAACGGACCAACTCAAAAAGAAGATGTAAAAATACTGACATTTGTGAGCTGCTCAATAAAATATCAAGATAGCTGCCTGATTCCCCCATAGGGAGGCCTCCAGGAACAGGCCTAGGTAGCTCTTCCATACAGGTTGTTCCAGGCAGCTTGAAACTGGAACTATTTGCCAAGGTCAAGAGACATTCGAACAAAGCCTCTACTATGACAGACAGCAATAAAACCAACAATAACCAAAGAGATGGGGAGGTGGGTGGCAGAAGTCGGGTAATAAGAAAGGCAAGGCTAAGTTTGTATAAACAAAAGTCAATATACACTACTTATCTCTGAAAATATTAAGCAGTAGCATCATAAGCATATTAGTTAGAAATATATTGGTAGCAGAATTAAAACTGGAAAGTGCTGGAAATCATTGTTTCTAAGGAGGAAAAAGAGGGCTTGGCTGATTTCATGAAAAGTCATAAAACTATTAGATGGACTCAACTCTGTACATGCATTACTTTGTCAGGAGAAAAAAATATTGTTTTTTTGAATAAACAACACCTACTTAAACATCCTGTCTTCTGAAAAGACTTCTCAGTCTCCCAAGCAAGCCCATGGCTATATTTTATGTGTTTTCCTCTGACTACATTCAAAGGACTATGTTCATAGTTTATTGAAAGTCATAAATGAATACACTGAGGAAAATACAGTCATACTTTTAACCATGTTTTATCTGTAATATATCTGTTTGACTGCTTACCTTTTTACTAGGCTTTATGCGGAGAAGGCGATAGCACCCAACTCCAGTACTCTTGCCTGGAAAACCCCATGGATGGAGGAGCCTGGTGGGCTGCAGTCCATGGCGTCGCTGAGGGTCGGACATGACTGAGTGACTTCACTTTCACTTTTCAGTTTCATGCATTGGAGAAGGAAATGGTAACCCATTCCAGTGATCTTGCCTAGAGAATCCCAGGGACAGCGGAGCCTGGTGGGCTGCCATCTATGGGGTCGCACAGAGTTAGACACGACTGAAGCAACTTAGCAGCAGCAGCATGCTTTTTGAAGTCAGAGCTAAGCCTTAATTTAGCATTGGGCATTCAGAAGATGTTCCCTACATATGAGGGGTAGGGAATAGAGATTAAATTACATCCACTTCATAAGGCAAAATTTTCTCCCTTTAATTCATTTTCTATTTTATTTTTAATTTATCAACTTGTAATTAGTCTTGTTCCTAAAAGGAATCTACACTGACTTGTTAAAACATATCCAGGTATTAAAAAAAAAAAAAAAAAACAGTGAAGAAATCAGGGCGCATGGGAAGCCTGTCTTTAAAAACTTACACCAACATACTATTTAAAACAAGAAAGAAGGAAGGACTGGGGAGGAAGGGATGAGAAACACAGCAGGACAGCAGGAAGGAAGGACATTTAATTCACTCAAATGGCCAATAGAATTTGCCCAATGCTTGCACTTCATATCCGCCCCACCATCCACTCTGGAAATTTCACAGCCAGCTCTTCGCTCAGGCTGTCTGTCCTTCGCACTAACCAGTCCTTTCCATTGGCCAATGGCTGGTACTGACTCATTCTATGAGACCAGGCCAGTCAAGGTGTAGTCCGTGGATGTGTACCTGTCTGTTTTCTGCATTGTTTTTAAATTGGGGTATAATTGCTTTACAATGTTGTTTCTGCTGTACAATGAAGTGAATCAGTTGTATGTACAAGTATACGCCCTCCCTCCCTCTTGTACCTCCCTTTGACCCCCCATTCCAACCCTCTGTTATCACAGAGCACCAAGCTGAACTTCCTGTGCTATGCACGGCAGCTTCCCATTAGCTATTTTAAACCACTTAATTGAGGTAAGCCTGCAAGTTGAAAGACAGCATTTAGATATGTTATAATATGTTAATTTCATATCTTTGTACTCTAATAACAAAGTTGGGCTTGATTTTTAAAAAATTTTACTTTCCTAGTCAATCATTTTATTGTATCTGCAAGGTAGACTGAAAATTAAAAAGAGAAAAGCATTAGCCCTTTAGTATAGTTTGAAAAGCTACTTTAAGACTCCTTTCAGATATCACCTCCTCCAGGAAGCCTTACTATTTTCTCTCAGGTTCAGGGAGAGTGCTTCTCCTTGGCTATACTTTCACAAAGCCAAGCAAGTTTCTGACTTTGTGCAGTTCAAGTATCCGTTTGTAACTATTTCCTCCAACAACTGTGAGCTTCTTGAGGGCAAGCACTATATCACCATATCTTAGTTATCTTTGCATCAAGGAGAAAGCCCACAGCGGATGTTTAATAAATGTTTGCTGAATATAAGAAACTGAGCAGTCTTGCTTGGGTATACACGGCCAATATGGGATTCAGTAGTACCTGCTTATCTACGTTTCCACTATTAATCAAATCATCTTCTAATTGACAATCTTTCTTTAAAATATGTTTAATTATTAGACAGCTATTAGATTAGATCTGATAGGCAAACTGCCTAAAGAACTATGGATCGAGATTAATAACACTGTATAGGAGCCAGTGACCAAGACCATCCGAAAGAAAAATAAATGCAAGAAGGCAAAACTGTTGTCTGAGAAGGCCTTTAAAATAGCTGAGAAAAGGAGAGAAATGAAAAGGAAAGGAGAAAGGGAAAGATATATCACACTGAATGCAGAGCTCCAAAGAATAGAAGAAAAAGATAAGAAAGGCTTCTTAAGTGAACAATGCAAAGAAATAGAGGAAAACAACACAACGGGAAAGACTAGATATCTCTTCAAGAAAATTGGAGATACCACGGTAACATTTCATGCAAAGATGAGCACAATAAAGGACAGAAACAGTAAGGACTTAACAGAACAGAAGAGTTTAAGAAGATGGTGCAAGAGTATATAGAAGAACTGTACAAAAAAGGTCTTAATGACCTGGATAACCACCATGGTATGGTTACTCACCTGGAGCCAGACATCCTGGAGTGTGAAGTCAAGTGGCCCTTGGGAAGCATTACTATAAATAAAGCTAGTGGAGGTGATGGAATTCCAGCTAAGCTATTTCAAATCCTAAAAGATGACACTGTTAAAGTGCTGCACACTGGAAAACTCAGCAGTGGCCATAGGACTGGAAAAGGTGTTTTCATTTCAATCCCAAAGAAGGGCAATACCAAAGAATGTTCAAACTTTTGAACAACTCATTTCACGTGCTAGCAAGATAGAACTCAAAATCCTTCAAGCAAGCCTCCATCAGTATGTGAACCAAGAACTTACAGATGTACAAGCTGGATTTAGAAAAGGCAGAAGAATCGGAGATCAAATTCCCAACATCTGTTGAATAATAGAAAAAGAAAGAGAATTCCAAAAACATCTACTCCTGCTTCATTGACTATGCTAATGCCTTTGACTGTGTGGATTACAATAAACTGGAAAATTCTGAAAGAGATGGGAATACCAGACCACCTTACCTGCCTCCTGCAAAAGCTGTATGCAGGTCAAGCAACAGTTAGAACTGGACATGGAACAATGGACTGGTTCCAAATTGGGAAAGAAGATTGCCAAGGCTGTGTAGTATCACCCAGCTTTTTCAATTTATATGTAGAATACATCGTGTGAAATACTGAGCTGGATGATTCATAAGCTGGAATCAAGATTGCAGGGAGAAATATCAATAATGCAGATGACACCACCCAAATGGCAGAAAGGAAGAGGAATAAAAGAGCCTCTTGATGAAGGTGAAAGAGGAGAGTGAAAAAGTTGGCATAAAACTCAACTTACAAAAAACAAAAATCATGGCATCTGGTCCCATTTAGTTCAGTTCAGTTCAGTTCAGTCACTCAGTCGTGTCTGACTCTTTGCGACCCCATGAATTGTAGAACGCCGGGCCTCCCTGTCCATCACCAACTCCCAGAGTCTACTTAAACTCATGTCCATCGAGTCGGTGATGCCATCCAGCCATCTCATCCTCTGTCATCCCCTTCTCCTCCTGTCCCCAATCCCTCCCAGCATCAGAGTCTTTTCCAATGAGTCAACTCTTCGCATGAGGTGGCCAAAGTATTGGAGTTTCAGCTTTAGCATCAGTCCTTCCAATGAACACCCAGGACTGATCTCCTTTAGAATGGACTGGTTGGACCTCCGTGCAGTCAAAGGGACTCTCAAGAGTCTTCTCCAACACCACAGTTCAAAAGCATCAATTCTTCAGCGCTCAGCTTTCTTCACAGTCCAACTCTCACATCAATACATGACCACTGGAAAAACCATAGCCTTGACTAGATGGACCTTTGTTGGCAAAGTAATGTCTCTGCTTTTTTTTTTTTTGCTTTTTAGGTTTCTTTTTTTTTTTTTTTTTTTCCTTCCAAGGAGTACAGTGTCCCCATTTTAACCCTCCTCCCTGCCCTCCCCATACCAGTGATTTTGGAGCCCAAAAAAATAAAGTCTGACACTAGCCCCTGCATCCAGCATTTGCACTGAACCTGGACTGGGATCGGATGCCATGATCTTTGTTTTCTGAATGTTTCAATGCTATTCTCCCAAATCTTCCCACCTCTCCCTCTTTCACAGAGTCAATAAGACTGAGTTCCTCTTCATCTTTCTGTCAGGGTGGTGTCATCTGCATATCTGGGTTATTGATATTTCTTCTAAAATCTTGATTCCAGCTTGTAGTCATCCAGCCCTGCATTTATCATGATGTACTCTGCATAGAAGCACAGTGACAATATCCAGCCTTGATGTACTCCTTTTCCTATTTGGAACCAGTCTGTTGTTCCATGTCTGAGTTTTATCATCCACCTCATTAGAACTGATTCAAATGTATTCTTTTTAATGGCTGACCTGCATATAGGTTCTTATCCATTCATCTGCTCATGGTGGTCTGGTTATTCCCATCTCTTTCAGAATTATAAACAGTTTATTGTGAACACACAGTCAAAGGCTTTCTCTTCTGGTCAATAAAGCAGAAATAGATGTTTTTGCTGGAACTCTCTTGTTTTTTGATTTCCAGTTTTTGTTGGAATCTTGATCACTGTTCTCCTCTGCCTTTTGTAAAATTACTTCATGGCAAATACATAGGGAAACAATGGAAACAGTGACAAACTTCCAAAATCACTGCAGATGGTGACTGCAGCCATGAAATTAAAAAACGCTTGCTCCTTGGAAGAAAAGCAATGACAAACTAGACAGTGTATTAAAAAGCAGAGACATTGCTTTGCCAACAAAAGTCTGTATAGTCAAAGTTATGGTTTTTCCAGTAGTCATGTATGGATGTGAGAGCTGTACCATAAAGAATGCGATTGCCAAAGAATTGATGCTCCCCAATTGTGCTGTTGATTGTGCTCTCAAGATTCTTGATAGTCCTTTGGACATCAAGGAGATCAAACCATTCAATCCTAAACGAAATCAACCCTGAATATTCATTGGATTGTCCAATATTCATTGGACAAATGCTTAAGCTCCAATACTTTGGTCACTTAATGTGAAGAGTGACTCACTGGAAAAGACCTGATTTTGGGAATTATTTGGGCAGGAGAAGCTTCATGACAAAGGATGAGATTTGGCATCACTTCTTATTTGACATGAGTTTTCACCTTGTGGGAGTTTCCTTTGGACAGGGAAGGTTGGTGTGCTTTAGTTATGGGGTCCCAGTTTTGTTTAGGAACTGAATATTACTATCCAATAGCCATTCTGACCAGTTTGTTTAGATAAAGTTGTAAATCCTTTCTCTGTATTTCATTTTTGTTGATTTCATGATTAACTCTTGAGTAAGTTTTCTAATTTTTTGAGTTCAAGTGAAATTTTTTTGAGTTTTTTTTTTAGATTGTCCTTACTGCACTGCTCATATGGGAAAATGAAACCATTTTTTGTATCACTATGAGGAAAATAGCATATAGTATATTCATATAACAGTACTATTAATCCATTTTAGACTTACAGTAAGTATTTCTTTGTCAAGTATGGTGTCCTTTAGGCATGCGTGGATTTATATCTGAGGCAAACATTTGTTCCAATCATATTTATATTTCTGTCTCTAAACCACCAGGTTTCCTGGTGGCTTGATAACTGTGGAACACGCCTGCAAGAGCCTGAGAGTCAGGTAGGTTGAGATATCCAGTTCCATTCTTCTTTCTCAAGATCCCCTGGAGGTTTTTGTATTTCCAGTCAAATTGCCTAGAAAATCCCATGGACCTGGAAGAATGCTGTTCATAGGGGATTGCCAGACACATCTATAAGAGACTTAGCATGCCTGCTGCATTTTCCCACTGGCATAAAACAGACCTTATTCAGCCACCATCAACTGAAGAGAAATGGAAACACACCTTATTTGTCACCCTCAGTACACATCATGCAACATAGGATGTAGTGTCCTCTTTGATTGAAACGAGTGATGATTTCCAAACAAGGTTTTAACAATATAGGTCTTTAGTTTCTTTAGGTAGATTATATGGTATAAAAATGAGAATTCTTTCTCTGCAATTTGGTGAAGATGCAAGAACTATCACACTATGGATTTCTCTTTCTGTTTTCTCATGATAATGTGTCTCTGATTCTGAATAAACCAGAAGAAATGTAAACTTTCCTTCCAGCTGGATTAAGATCTTTTAATTTCATGACTTGCAATCACCATCTGCAGTGATTTTGGAGTCCCAAAAAATAAAGTCTGACATGGGTTCAACTCTTTCCATTCTATTTGCCATGGGAGTGTAAACCAATGAGCCATGATCTTTGTTCTGAATGCCTTAGAGCCTTTGCTCCACAACAAGAGTTGTTGTTCACTTACTCAATCATGTCTGACTCTTTGAGACTCCATGGACTGCAGCACATCCAGGATATTTCTCCTGTCTCTCACTTCCATCCTTGTGCTTCATCCAGCCCAGCATTTCTCATGTATCCATTGAGTCAGTGATGCACAGTGACAATACCATCTCATCCTCTCTTTTCCTATTTGGAACCAGTCTGTTGTTCCATGCACCAGGTCTTTACCTGAGTTGCTGTTCCCATCTGTGGCCTGCATATTAGGTTTCTCATCTGTCCTTCCAATGAAGGTCAGGTGGTCATTTAGTATTGACCCATCTCTTTCAGTCCAAGGGATTTTCCACAGTTTATTGTGACCCAGTTCACAGTCAAAGGCTTTGGCATAGTCAATAAAGCTGAAATAGATGTTTTCTAGATGACTACTCTTGCTTTTTGATGATGATGGACCTTTGTTGGCAATTTGATCTCTGGTTCCTCTACTTTTGTAGGTTTACTTCATTGCTTTTCTTTCATGGGAAACTCTCTGGCAATCTTGATTCAGCTTGTGCTTCTTCAGCCCAGCATTTCTCATGATGTACTCTGCATATAAGTTAAATAAGCAGGGTGACAATATACAGCCTTGATGTACTCCTTTTCCTATTTGGAACCAGTCTGTTGTTCCATGTCAGTTCTAACTCATCACTGACTTAATTGACATGAGTTTAAGCAGACTGTGGGAGATGGTGAAGGACAGGGAAGGTTGGTGTGCTGCAGTTCATGGGGTTGCAAAGAGTTGGACACAACTTAGGAACTGAATATTACTATCCTGGGAGCCATTCTGACCAGTTTGTTTAGCATAAAGTTGTAAATCCTTTCTCTGTATTTCATTTTGTGTTGATTTCATAGATTAACTCTTGAGTAATTTTTCTAATTTTTGAGTTCAAATGAAATTTTTGCTCTACTGCACTGCTCATATGGGAAAATGAAACCATTTCCTTGTATCACTATGAGGAAAATAGCATATAGTATATTCATATAACAGTACTATACATAGCACATTTTAGACTTACAGTAAGTATTTCTTTCCAGGTATGGCAAACTTTAGGCATGCAACTTCTTCCCCTTGTATCTGAGGCAAACATTGCTAAGCAATCATACTTTACTATATTAACCTAAACCACCAGGTTTCCCTGGTGGCTCAGTGGTAAAGAACACGCCTGCAATGCAGGAGATGCAGCAGGAGATATGGGTTAGATCCCTGGGTCAGGAAGATCCCCTGGAGGAGGGTGTGGCTACTCCAGTCTTCTTGCCTAGAAAATCCCATGGACCTGGAAGGCTGCAGTTCATAGGGTCACAAAGAGCCAGACACAACTGAAGAGACTTAGCATGCCTGCTGCATGCACCCACTGGCATAAAACAGACCTAGGCTGCTATTCAGCCACCATCAACTGAAGAGAAATGGAAACACACACCTTATTTGTCACCCTCAGTACACATCATGCAACTTAGGATGTGAGTGTAGTCTAAGGCTGAAACGAGTGATGATCCCAATTCCAAACAAGGTTTTAACAAGTATAGGATAGCAAGTCTAGTCAGCTTGCATTAGATGGTATAGAAAATGAGAACATACTTCTCTTCAGATTTCCTGAAGATGCAAGAACTATCACACTATGGAAGGAGAGGCAGGAAGTCCTTCTGGATGATAATGCAGTCTCTGATTCTAAGAAACCAGAAGAAATGTAAACAGGTTACAGCTGGATTAAGATCTAACATATCAGACTTCCCTGGTGGTCCAGTGGTTGGGAGTCTCCCTGCCAATGCAGGGGACATGGGTTCAATCTCTGCTCCAGGGAGATTCCACATGCCATGGGACAAGTAAACCAATGAGCCACAACTACTGAAGCTCGAATGCCCTAGAGCCCATGCTCCACAACAAGAGTTGTTGTTCAGTTACTCAATCATGTCTGACTCTTTGAGACTCCATGGACTGCAGCACACCAGGCTTCCCTGTCTCTCACTGTATCCCAGAGTTTGCTTAAACTCAGATCCATTGAGTCAGTGATGCCATCCAACCATCTCATCCTCTCTTGTCCCCTTCTCCTCCTGCCTTCAATTCTTCCCAGCACCAGGGTCTTTTCCAATGAGTCAGCTGTTCCCATCAGGTGGCCAAAGTATTGGAGCTTCGGCTTCAGCATCTGTCCTTCCAATGAATATTCAGGGTTGATTTCATTTAGGATTGACTGGTCTAGTCTCCTTGCTGTCCAAGGGACTCTCAAGAGTCTCCACCAGCACCGCAGTTCAAAGGCATCAATTCTTCAGTGCTCAGCCTTTTTTACTGACTGGCTCTCACATCCATAGATGACTACTGGAAAAACCACAGCTTTGACTATATGGACCTTTGTAGGCAAAGTAATGTCTCTGCTTTTTAATACACTGTGTAGGTTTGTCATTGCTTTTCTTTCATGGAGCAAGTGTCTTTAAATTTCATGGCTGCAGTCACCATTGGCAGTGATTTTGGAGCCCAAGAAAATAAAGTCTGTCACTGTTTCCATTGTTTCCCCATGTATTTGCCATGAAGTGATGGGACCAAATGCCATGATCTTTGTTTTTTGAAAGTTGAGTTTTAAGCCAGCTTTTTCACACTCCTCATTCACCTTCATCAAGAGGTTCTTTAATTTCTCTTTGGTTTCTGCCATAAGGGTAGTATCATCTGCATATCTGAGATTATTGATATTTCTCCTGACAATCTTGATTCCAGCTTGTGCTTCATCCAGCCTGGTATTTAGCATGATATACTCTGCATATAAGTTAAATAAGCAGGGTGTTCAATATACAGCTTTGATGTAGTCCTTTTCCAGTTTGGAACCAGTCCGTTGTTCCATGTCCAGTTCCAACTGTTGCTTCTTGACCTGCATACAGGTTTTGCAGGAGGCAGGTAAGGTGGTCTGGTGTTCCCATCTCTTTAAGAATTTTCCACAGTTTGTTGTGATCTACACAGTGAAAGGCTTTCGTGTAGTCAAAGAAGCAGAAGTAGATGATTTTCTGAAATTCTTTTTCTATGATCCAATGGAGGTTGGCAAGGAGTCACTGCAATGAGAAGCCCAAGCACCTCAACTAGAGAGTAGCCCCTACTCGCTGCAACTAGAGAAAGCCCACACAGTGATGAAGATCCAGTGTAGCCCAAATAAATAAACACAACCTAACCAACCAGTGCATTTCCCTCAAGAGAGAAGAGCTGGTCAACACCCGATTCCCAATAACTACGTGACAATGTATGAAACCTTTGTGTCACTCCTTAGGATGAGGCCTGGAGAGCGAATGGGTGCTTCAGACATAAAACTAAAATGAAAACCATATAAAACTGTATTAGACAGTGAGTACAATTAAGTAATAAATACGCATAGCATGAAAAGACTG
Source organism: Bos mutus (assembly GCF_027580195.1). Classification (NCBI taxonomy): domain Eukaryota; kingdom Metazoa; phylum Chordata; class Mammalia; order Artiodactyla; family Bovidae; genus Bos; species Bos mutus. The sequence goes on from NC_091624.1 coordinate 82,720,262, forward strand.
GATGGGAATACATCAAAATAAAGGCTGTGGTCTCTCTTAGAATGTAGTTATAGACATTTTTTTCTTGTTTTGGGGTTTTCTATAAGCAGTTTTATTAAAAATGGGGAGGGAGGTTCAAGAGGGAGGGACCAGCTATATACCTACGGTTGGTTCATGTTCATGTATGGCAGAAACCAATAAACATTGTAAAGCAATTATCTTTCAATTACAAATAAATAATTTTTTAAAAATAACATTAAAAATGAATTAACTCTTTCACATCCTACAATAGTCTAAATAAAAGAACACTTAAGAATAGGGCAAACAGGGGTCTCTTTAGCTGTAGGGACCTGAAACAGGGAAGTTCAATCAGTAAGCAATGAGCATTTTGTTGGTTTCCTGAATCTTTCCTGGCTAGGTACAGGAAGAGAGAAGACAAACCCATCTAAAGGAAGCCATATGCCAAAAGCATAAAAAACTGAGATTCCCATATCCCCCAAGAAGGAGAGATCTTGATATCTCAATGAGAGAAGTGAGGTTTGATTCGTTAACTGCTATTTTAGTGTGTGTGTGTGTGTGTGTCTTTCAAGGTCAGAGGTAAGTCTGGACCATCTGGGATGAGTCTCTTCTTTGCATAACCTGGTTTGATTCCAGAGCACACAACAATATTACCACATCCACACAGCTTATGAACTGGAAGTTTGTGAATCCTCTTCAAATATGCCAGTGTCAACTGGGGGTTTCTGAAAGGGCCCATTTAAACCTGACCATCACTATAATGCGTTACTGAGACAGCAGCATGCAAAAAAAGTATCAAAGGAAAACAAAAGAATGTTGTCCTTTTATTGTAATCCGTTGGAAGAGAGGTGACGAATGCTTTGAAACGAAGCATTTAACAGGAGAATACTGAATACTGTGTCACTAGGAGGAAGCAGTCTTGTTTAATCTACAAGATAAGGGCCTGTGTTGCCAGGTGCATTGCTAACTCTTTCCAGAAACTTGGTGTCTGGGTTGGAAATGACCTGAGTATCTCTTCCCCCAGAGGCTTTGGTTTTCTAATTATTAGTGGAATGTGGTATAAAGGCCAAAGTTGTGATCTTTTATTAGGTTACAAGTTCATTGCCAGCCTGAGGTATTGTATTTTTTATCCATTTTCTTTAGAGTAACTGCCTTAGAGGTCTCCTTCATGTTGAGTCCTAATGCTTTTTTTTTTTTTTTCCTCCAAGTCTCCTGAAACCTAGATAAACTCAACACATACCCACATCCTCTAAGGTACAACTGTCAGGGGCTCTTTTGCATGCTTAAGAGACTGAAGTGACGGCGTTTAGATTGACAGGGCAGGCTGGGCACTCACTGAGCCCATGAGAACCTCTCATTAGCACACACGCACCAGCCACGAGGCAGGGCCAGATCCCTGTGAAGTTGCCAAAATTCAGACACTAACTATAGATGCTATCAGATGGGCTGCTAGGAAGGGCTATTGCCATGTGAACCTCCTTCTCCTTGACTATCTGTTCACCCTTTCAGCTTGATAGTCAGGAGTTCTTTTCTGTTGGTTGGTTTTGTATGTTTTAGGGGACGGGGAGCATGATGGGAAAAGGTACTCATTTCTATACTGTTGCGGCTACTAAAAGGCAAAGTTGAGGGTAACTGCCAAAGGCTACTCCTTTCTCTTCTTTTTGTTCACTTGATCTGTTTGGACCAATGCACAAGGGAAAAAGGCAGACAGAATGGCTCTGAAAAGTTGCACTCTGTTTTAAAGCTGATAAAAGGATATGTTTCAGCTTAGGAGAAAAATACATTATAAAGTGCCTGAGCAATTAAACAAATGGTATTTGCAAACATCTGTCATCCAGTACTGTTGCCTGTGTTCAAACAAAGCCTCCCAGTGTCTTTGGCAAACCAGGGTGAGATAAGCTGGGTGCCATTTGCTAAATGAACTCTTCCAGATTACAGTTCTATGGCCTGAGGGAATTCATTCAAACCCACATGGGAAAATTAATTGCCAAAGAGGTAGTTATTCCCTTAAAAAAAAAAACCCTAAAAACAAACAAAAAAACTGGACCCTGGAGTGAAGTTGGCAGTAAGTCAATGAGTATTTTATTAACCTTTGCCAAACCATGTTTATTATTTACATCTGAATCACAGAATCCTAAAGTTATAAAAGGGAAAAATGAGACTTCTGGTTGAGAATGGCTTCTAACAGGACTACTGCTTCCCTTGCAATTTCTCCAGTCCATACCTATAAAGATAAACCCAAAGATAGAAACTTTCAATAGCATCAAAGATGACCAGTCCAATGCACAATATGGGGAAAATGGCTAAAAATGCAGACGCATTCTGAACTTTGGCTCTCCTATTTAATAGTTGCGTAACTTTTTCTCATCTGCAGAGTAGAGATGATGGGGACATTTTCATAGGCTGGTTATGAGGATTGGAGAAGATATGCCTGTAAAGCCTTCACCACTATGCATGACACCAAGTAAATACTTAGTAAATGTTAGCATGAGTAGCATAGCTTCATGGTTATTAATGTTGTCATTATAAAACAGGATTTCCTCTGTCGTCCTGAAATTGTAGCAAATGGAGAAAGTAATGGCAAAGAATGTTCTAGATTTACTGAGAGGTGCTCATTTTAGAGGTGCTCCTATTCCTAGTCCCAGTCCTATCTGCAACTAATATAAAGGAGAAACTGGCAGAGAAGTGTGTCTTCTGGGTGAGTATTTGGAAAAAGAGACTATAATAGTCTCCCCTTCCCCATGGAAGACACCTGATGTTTCTTCTCTAAGAGGTTAAGGGAGGGAGATCCTAAGAAAAGTTCTAAGTTTTGGGGTTTACAACACCCCATTTTTCATTAACTAAAAGACTTAATGACTATCCTTCCCCTGAAGGTTGGTGAGGCAATAGGTCTGCTGAGTATCCAATGTGTTCCTTGGTCTTGGAGAAAAGACAGGAAAGAGATGGTAGAGTTGATGGAAGAAGTGACTGAGAGGCAGCTTAGGTTTCCACTGCATTCACGGCAAGGCTAAACAAATGTTCCATTGTTGGGTGGACACCACCTTGAGATGGCTGGCCTTTTTTCATTTCATCTATGTCTCAACAAGCAGCCCCATCTACCATGTAAAAGCAAGAGGCTGTTGGAATCAAAAGTGGGGAGAGAAACCCAATCCCTCAAATCAAGGGCTCTACAGAGTCCAGGATCCTTTGTCTCCCAGCTCCTCCAAAGAGACCATCAGAAAGCCAGAGCCAGCAAGGGGAAACTGGCCACACAGAAGTGTCAACGATCCACTAGCTGCAGTCAGAGAAGCGGAGACAATGAACAGTGAAAGGACCTGCTTCTTGTCCTCTGTCCTGTCCTTCTTTCCTACTTAAATCCCTTGAGAGGAGACAGCTCTGTAGTGCCATCTTTGCAGTAGGGATGGGGATAGAACGAGCTTCAAATTGCATGTAAGACTGACACTTAAAACTCATTATGAGTGAGGCTTATTAATCTGTTCTAATAATCAAAAGTGACTGAAAACACTGCAGAATCTGAGCAAAATACCAACAAGGGAACCATCACCCAGTGGTGGAAATGGCAGTTAACAGCACATATTTAGAAAAACTTTCATATTTTTGATTCATTATGTGAGATTTCTCAATAAAGTATCAGTTCAGTTCAGTTCAGTCACTCAGTCGTGTCCGACTCTTTGCGACCCCATGAATTGCAGCACGCCAGGCCTCCCTGTCCATCACCAACTCCCGGAGTTCATCCAGACTCACGTCCATCAAGTCAGTGATGCCATCCATCCACCTCATCCTCTGTCGTCCCCTTCTCCTCCTGCCCCCAATCCCTCCCAGCATCAGAGTCTTTTCCAATGAGTCAACTCTTCGCATGAGGTGGCCAAATATATGTTATTATTATTACTAGTTATAAGGCTGATGGGGCAAGATTTAAAAAGAGAACTGCTGGCTTTAAATCATGAAACAGAAATTGTCTGAGAAAAGGCATAAACGATGCCAATCGTTCTACCATAAGCCTACTGACCAAGATAATCAAGCTGACACAAACCAGAAAACAGGGCTACTACCCTTCTCTATCCACTAGGAATGCTCTGTGAAAACGTTTTTTCCGCAGTAGTCCTCATCAGCATCTTCTTGTAACCAAGCAAGTAACAGACACACACAAAATACCTTGCTCAGAAATTTAAGGACAAACCGTGGTGCTGTCTGAAATCTAGAGCCCGTATCACGAAGCGCTGGTACATGGAGGGAGCCTCGACAGTGTACCCTGATCACTATACTTCTCCATTCCTTTTCTTGGCTCAGAATACCAGAGAATCACACAGGAAAAGAGGCAGCATCTGTTGAGGGCAGAGGTTCACTAGGTCAAAGTTTCTATAAATGAAAAACACAACATCTAAAATGAAAAATTCACTGTATGGGATTAGTAGTAGATTAGACACTGCACAAGAAAAAGTGCTGAACTTGAAACATCAAAATAGAAACTATTCAAACAGAAAGACAGAGGAAGACTGGAAAAAGTCTTAGTAACCTGTGAAACAACACAGAGTGTTACAGTGTATGTTTAAAAGTGATGGGGCAGACAAAATCTTTTGAAGATATAATGGCCAAAGTTTCCAAATTTGATAAAAATAATAAACCCATAGATTTAGGGTATTTAATAAATGTAAGCAGCATAAACACAAAGAAAACCACACCAAAACACACTGTAATTAAACTGCTGCAAACAAACGGGTAAAAAAATTATAACACAATTCTCACCAGAAAATAGGCATGCCAGAAAACAAGGGAATGGAAGGGGCTGAATGTGTGTCTTGTGGGGTGAGGTGGGGGGTACGGAAACCCTATAATTAGAATTCTATATTCAACAAAAACATCCTTCAAAAATTAAAGTGAAATAAAACTTAACCAGACAAACAAAAGTTCAGTAAATTCATTACCAGCAGGCCTGAATCATAATAAATACGAAAAGAAATTCTCAAGTAGAAGGAAAAAGATTTACTTACATCAAGATCTATAAATGAAAAAAAGAAAAGCACCAGAAGTGGTAAAGAGATGAGCAAATCTTTAAAATATTTTTCCTACTTTAAAATTTTTTAAAAGACTATTGACTAGTAAAAGAAAGGTAGTAACAACATAGTGAGGTTTATAACACACGTATCAGTAAAATATATTCCAACGAGATCCAGAAGGGGAAAAAAAAAGCAAAACAATATACGATTTTTATATTATACATGAAATAGAATAATATTTAAAATTAGACTAATAAATTTTAAAAAGGCATATTATAATTTTGAAAGAAACCATTAAAATTAAAAAGAGGTACAGTTAGTAAACCAATAGTGGGGATAAAATGAAATATTAAGAAAACACTAAATTAATCCAAAAAGGTAAGAAAACAGAACAAAGGATAGGACAAACAGTAAATAAATAGCAAGATGACAGATTTAAACACAACTATAAAACTATAAAAGGGTTCCCTGGGTAGCTCAAATGGTAAAGAATCTGCCAGCAATGTGGGAGGCCTGGGTTTGACCCCTAGGTTGGGAAGATCCTCTAGAGAAGGGCATGGTAACCAGCTCCAGTATTTGTGCCTGGAGAATTCCATGGACAGAACAGCCTGGTTGGCTACAGTCCACTAGGGGTCTACAGTCCATGGGGTCTCAAAGAGGTGGACACAACAGTGTGATTCACTCACTTTCACTCATAAAAGCAATTACATTAAGTGTAAATGACCTAAGTGAGTAGCTCTAAAACTGTGGTCTACTTGTCCCTTAACAGAAATCAACATAGAACATCAAACTGTACTGGCAATCACTGTACTGTTCATTATCATTAAATGCACAGAGAAAAGAGTCAGTCTCACTTAAGAAAATGTTTCATGTAGCAGTACAAATTATTGACATTATTAAATCATGACCATTAAGTACCTCTTTTATAAAATATTCCCGCCTCTTTGTCTTTTGTAATATTTCACAGCATAAAATCTATTTTGTCTGACATCATTATAGCTATATTATCTTTCTTATGATTACTGCCTGCATGGTATATCTTGTGTAATCCTTTTATTTTTAATCTATTTATGTTTTTGGACATAAATTTTGTCCCTTGTAGGCAGCAAATAGTTGGATCTTGCCTTTTTTTATCCAGTCTGACCTTCTGTGCCTTTTGATAGTTGTTATTCAATTTATAATAAAATAGTAATTGATATGGTTATATTTACAGTTAGGAAGATATAGCAATTACAAGTCCAGTCTCATCTAACAACAAAACCTTAAAATAAAATGGTGCAAAAACTAAAAAATTGAAAGGAGAACTCACAGTTCAACAATACATTTGATCACTTCAATAGTCTACTCTCAATAACTGGCAAAGTAACTGAACAAAAAGCCATCAGGGATAGAGACTTGAACAAACATATTAATCAACATCCCATAACTGACACTTGTAGACCGCTGCATCCAAAACCAGCAGAATATACATGCTTTTCAAACTTACTTGGAACATTCTTCAAGAGGTACAATATGCTAGACCATAAAATAAATCTCAAGACATTTTGTAAAAGTTGAAAAAGTGTACTTTTCAACCATAATGAAATTAAATTAGAAATCAATAGTTGAAATAAATTTGAGAAATTCCTAAATTCTTCAAATTAAACAACACGCTTCTCAATAATCTTTGGTCAAAAAATATGTCATCAGAGAAATTAAAAGTATTTAAAATTTAATGAAAAACTACAGCATATCAAAATTATGGGACACAGCTAAACAATACTAAGAAGGCAATTCATAGCTTTGAAAAATCCATGTTAAAAAAGAATAATGGCTTCAAATCAGCAATTTAAGCTTTCACCTTAAAAAACTAGAAAAAGAAAAGCAAACTAAACTCAAGATAAGCAGAAGAAAAGAAATAGAGTGGAAATAAGAAATTATAGTACAAATCAATGAAATAGGAAAAAGGAAAATTCTGAAAAAAATATGTCTTTTACAAAAACCAGAAAATTTACAAAAAAGAAAAATTGGTTTTCAAAATTAAGAATAAAAGAGGGGACATTGCTACTTAAACTACTGAAATGAAAAGACATCTAAGGGAATACTATCAACGACTTTGTGTCAACAAATTAGACAAGTTGGATGAAAAAGACAAATTTCTAGAAAGATAGAAATTCCCAAAACAGACATAAGAAGAAACAGATTCTATTTGTGTTTTTTTGTTTTGTTTTGATTACTCTAGGAGATTAAAAAAAAATACTGCTGCAATTCATGTCTAGAGTGTTCTGCCTGTTTCCCTTCAGGAGTTTTACAGTATTGGGTATTACATTTAGGTCTTTAAATCATTTTGAGTTTATTTTTATATATGGTATTAGAGAATGTTGTAATTTTATTCTTTTACACACATCTGTCCAGTTTTCCCAGCACCATTAATTCAAGAGACTTATCTTTTCTCCATTATATATTCTTGCCTCCTTTGTCATAGACTGATTGACCATAATTGTGTGGGTTTATTTCTGGGCTTTCTATTCTGTTCCGTTGATCTAGAAGTCTGCATTTTGTTTGTTTGTTGTTTTAACTTTTAATTTTATATTGGAGTATGCTTGTTGACAATGTGTTAATTTTGGATGTACAGCAAAAGGATTCAATTATACATATAATGGATCCATTCTTGTTCAAATTCTTTTCCCATTTATGTTGTTACATAATAATGAGCAGACTTGCTTGTACTATACAGTAAACATCTGTTTTTTGCCAATTCCACACTATTTTTACTACTGTAGCTTTGTTGTATAGTTAGAAGTCAGGAAGTGTGATTCCTCCAGCTCTGTTCTTCTTTCTCAAGATTGTTTTGGCTATTTGGGGTCTTTTGTTTTTCCATATACATTAAAAATTTTTTGTCTTAGTTCATGAAAAATGCCATTGCTAATTTAATAGGAATTGCATTGAATCTGTACATTGCCTTGAGTAGTATGGTCATTTTAACAATATTGATTCTTCCAATCCAAGAACACTTATATCTTTCCGTTTGTGTCACCTTCAATTTCATTTTTCAGTGTCTTATAGTTTTTTGAGTACAGCTCTTTTTGCCCCTTAGGTAGATTTATTTCTAGATATTTTACTCTTTTTGATGCAATGGTATATGAAATTGTTTCCTTAATTTCTCTTTAAGATAGTCATTGTTAGTATATAGAAATACAACAGATTTCTGTATATTAATTCTAGCAATCTTATGAAATTCACTGGTGGACTCTAATTTGGAAGCGTATTTAAGATTTTCTATGTATATTATCCCCTGGAGACGGAAACGGTAACCCACTCCAGTATTCTTGCCTGGAGAATTCCATGGACAGAGGAATCTGATGGGCTATAGTCCAGAGTCGCAAAGAGTTGGACACGACTAAGTGACTAACACACACACACGTATATTATGATCTCATATGTGAACAGTGACAATTTTACCTCTTCTTCTCCAATTTACATTCCCTTTTTCTTCTCCAATTGCTGGGGCTAGGACTTCCAAAACTATGTTGAATAAAAGTAGTAACAGTGAGCATCCTTGTCTTATTCCTGACCTTAGAGGAAATGCTTTCAGCTTTTCACCATTGAGTATGATGTTAGCTGTGGGTTTGTCATATATAGCCATTATTATGTTGAGGTATTTTCCCTCTATGCTCACTTTCTTAAGAGTTTTTATCATAAATGGATATTGAATTTTATCAAAAGCTTTTTCTGCATCTTTTGAGATGATCATATGATTTCTATTCTATAGTTATTTAATGTGGTGTATCTCACTCATTTGCAAGATTTTGAAAATTCCCTGCTTCACAGAAATAAATCTCAAACTACTCAAGGCAGTCTACAGACTCAATGCAATCCCTATCAAAGTATCAATGGCATTCTTCAAGACAAAAAAATTTAAATATATATGGAAACACTGCTGCTGCTGCTGCTAAGTCGCTTCAGTCGTGTCCGACTCTGTGCGATCCCAGAGACGGCAGCCCACCAGGCTCCCCCATCCCTGGGATTCTCCAGGCAAGAACACTGGAGTGGGTTGCCATTTCCTTCTCCAGTGCGTGAAAGTGAAAAGTGAAAGTGAAGTCGCTCAGTCGTGTCCGACTCTAGCGACCTCATGGACTGCAGCCCACCAGGCTCCTCCATCCACAGGATTTTCCAGGCAAAAGTACTGGAGTGGGGTGCCATTGCCTTCTCCATATGGAAACACAAAAGACCCCAAATAGCCAAAACACATGTATTGTTGAAGTTGGTTTGTTAGTATTTGAGGAATTTTGCATCTATGTTCATCAGTGATATTGCCCTTACAATTTTCTTTTTTGTGATATCTTTGGTTTTGGTATCAGAGTGATGCTGGCCTCATAGAATAAGTTCAGAAATGTTTCTTCCTCTGCAGATTTTTTGGAATAGTTTCAGAAGGACAGATGTTAACTCATCTCTAAATGTTTGGTAGAATTCACCTGTGAAGCTATCTGGTCTTGGGCTTTTGTTTGTTGGCAGTTTTTAAATTAATGATTTCATTTTAGTACTGATAACTGGTCTGTTTATATTTTCTATTTCTTCCTGCTTTTGCACTGCAAAAGAAGCCATAAACAAATTGAAAAGACAACCTATGGACTGGGAAACATATTTGTAAATGATGCTATTGACAAGGGATTTATTTTCAAAATATATAAACAGCTCATTTAGTTTAATATAAAAAAACACAAACAACCCAATCAAAAATGAGCAGAAGACTTAACCAGACATCTCTCCAAAGAAGATAAATAGATGGCCAACAGTCACATGAAAAGATGCCTAGTATCATTAATTATTGTTGTTTAGTCACTAAGCTGTGTCCAACTCTTTTGCAACCCCATAGACTGTAGCCTGCCAGGCTGCTCCATCCATGGGATTCCCCAGGCAAGATTACTAGAGTGGGTTGCCATTTCCTTCTCCAGGAGATCTTCCCAACCCAGGGATTGAACCAACATCTCCTGCATTGCAGGTGGATTCTTTACCACTGAGCCATGAAGGAAGCCCTATCACTAATTATTAGAGAAAGGCAAATCAAAACTACAGTGAGGTGTCACCTCACACCAGTCAGAATAGCCATCATTAAAATGTCTCCAAATAATAAATGCTGGAGAGAGTGTGGAGAAAAAGGAACCCTCCCATGCTGTTGGTAGTGATCTGAATTGGCATAGCCACTATGGAGAACAGTATGGGGGTTCCTTAAAAATCTAAAAACAGAGTTATATGATCCTGCGATTCCACTCTTGGGCATACATTTGGAGAAAACCATAATTTGAAAAGATATATACACCCCAATGTTCACTGCAGTAGTGTTTAGAATAGTCAAGACACGGAAGCAGTCTAAATGTCCATCAGCAGAAGAATGGATAAAGAAGATGTGGTACGTATATACAACTGAATATCACTCAACCATAAAAATAATGAAATAGAGCCATTTGCAGCGACAAGGGTGGATCTAGAGATCATCATATAAGTGAAGTGAGTCAGAAAGAGAAAGGCAAATATCATGTGATATAACTTATACGTGGGATCTAAAAAAATGATACAAGTGAACTTATTTACAAAACAGAAACAGATGCACAAATATAGAAAACACACATATTTACCAAAGAAGAGGAGGGGAACACAGGAAGAAGTAAATTAGGAATTTGGGATTAACATAAACACACTACTATACATAAAATATATAAACAGCAAGGACATACTGTATAGTACAGGGAACTATATGCAATAGCTTATAACAATATATAATGGAAAAGAATATGAAAAAAGATATATTTATATACTATATAATATGTACATATGTGTTACTGAATAATTTTGCTTTTGCTGTATAACTGAAACTAACAACATTGTAAATTAACTATTTCAATTAAAAATGGTTAAAAATTAAAAAAAAAAAAAAGAATAGAAAACCTGAGTAGATCTCTAACAAAGTAACAAACTGAATAAGTAAAAATTTTCTAGCAGAGAAAAGCTTAGGTCCAGTTAGTTTCACTGGTGAAATCTATCAAACATTTGAATAAATAATATCAATCCTTCCTAACTATTTCAGCAAGTATATTATATTAAAAATTAGGATTATTTATAAAACAAAATACCACTGTAAGAAAAGGAAACAAATTGATACAACATGAATGAATCTCAAAAATATAATGCTGACCAGAAACCTGTCCAAAAAAAGGACATACTATATAATTCCATCTATATGAAGTTTTAGAAAAGGCAGACCTATAGCGAGAGAAAGCTGACCAGTGTTTTCTGGAACTGGGAGTGAGCTTCCCCAGGGAACTTTCTGTGGTGACTGAATATTCTGCGTCTTGACTGTGCTGGTCGTCACAAGGTATGGCACTAACCGAAATGTGGGCTTCCCTGGTGGCTCAGACGGCAAAGAATCCACCTGCAATGCAGGATGCCCAGATTTGATCCCTGGGTCAGGAAGATCCCCTGGAGAACGGAAAGGCTGCCTACTTCAGTATTCTTGCCTGGAGAATTCCATGGACAGAGGAGCCTGTCAGGCTACAGTCCATAGGGCCATAAAAAGTCGGACATGACTGAGTGACGAACACTTTCACACACACACACAGCTAAAATGCACATGTAAAAGGTTACTTTATATTTCATGCAACTTACCTCAGTAAAACTGATTCTAAAATGAAAGATATAAAATATTATCTGACTTTAAAATTTTAAATTATATTCATTATAAAATACGTGTAAATATGGAATGAAAAAATAAAAAGTTTCTTGCTTCAAATGGGTAGAGGTGTTAAAAATACTATTTTTTAAATGAAAGTCACAGTGAGGAAAATACAGGTGAATGCTTCTGAAATTTTAATCAATAATTATTAGAAGCATTAAATGCACACTACATATCTTCAAGAATATAATTAACATTATATATCATATATGAAAAAGTGAACTGTGCAAAAAATTGTGTTGGTGATATGCTGTATATGTAAACAAATTTAAAGTTAGTCTTCTGTGTGTGTATGTGTGCTCTGGCACTCGGTCACCTCTGACTTTCTGTGGCCCCATAAACTGTACCCCCCCAGGCTCCTCTGTCCATGTGATTTCCAGGCAAGAATACTAGAGTGGGTAGCCATGCCCTCCTCCAAGGGATCTTCCCCACCCAGGGATCAAACCTGCATCTCCTGCATTGCAGGCAAACTCTTCACCACTAGCGCCACCTTTCTAATATATACTTATTACAAAAACAAAGGCTTATAGAAATACACAAAAACACTGAAGTTTTAAAAAATTAAAGTTACACTGGAGTTTGTAATAGTAAATAGATTCAGCAGCCTAATACAAATGAGTAACATTATCAAAGTTTTCTGAGAAATAAAATACATAATGTTGATTTAGGAAAGACTTTTTTTAATAATATAAAACCCCAGATATCTTATAATGCTTAAATTTCAAGTTAATTTAATACTTCCATAAACCATAATGACTGTGGCAAATTTTATTATCCATACTTGTCCTCAACAATATCTTCCTTTTAAAATGATTTTCCTGTTAAATGTGAACTTGACACTCTTCTTTCACTGAATCTGGGTAGGCTTATGACTTCTGAAACTAGGTCACAAAAGGTGATACAGCTCTCACCTGGTTCTCTTGGGCCACTCTCTCTTCTGGAACTCAGCCATCATGAAGTTATGAAGCCCAAACAGACTTATGGAAAGAACCATGTGGAGGTCCTCAATGACAGCCCAGTTGCAGTCCCAGCTGAGAATCAGCATCAACCATCAGACATGTGAGCAAATGAGGCTTTGGATGACTGTAGTTTCCAGTAATACATCCCTTCATAGTCTTCAAAACTTTCTAGCTGAGGCCTGACACACTATGGAACAGAGAAAAACTGCTGTGCCCTTTCTAAATTCCTGACCCACAGAATCTGTGACCATAAGGAAATGGTTGTTTGTTTTGTACCACTAAGCTTGGGGTTATTTGTTACACAGCAGTAAAGAAAAACCATAGAGAAAAAAAAGAGCCTAGGCTAAAATACAGAAACATGTTGAATAAGTTAAAAAATAACATCCATGACCAAGTGGGCTTTATCCCAGGGATGCAAGGATTCTTCAATATGTGCAAATCAATCAATGTAATACACCACATTAACAAATTGAAAAACAAAAACCATATGATTATCTCAATAGATGCAGAGAAAGCCTTTGACAAAATTCAACACCCATTTATGATAAAAACTCTCCAGAAAGCAGGAATAGAAGGAACATACCTCAACATAATAAAAGCTATATATGACAAACCCACAGCAAACATTATCCTCAATGGTGAAAAATTGAAAGCATTTCCTCTAAAGTCAGGAACAAGACAAGGGTGCCCACTTTCACCATTACTATTCAACATAGTTTTGGAACTTTTGGCTACAGCAATCAATCAGAGCAGAAAAGAAATAAAAGGAATCCAAATTGGAAAAGAAGAAGTAAAACTCTCACTATTTGCAGATGACGTGATCCTCTACATAGAAAACCCTAAAGACTCCACCAGAAAATTACTAGAACTAATCAATGATTATAGTAAAGTTGCAGGATATAAAATCAACACACAGAAATCCCTTGCATTCCTATACACTAATAATGAGAAAACAGAAAGAGAAATTAAGGAAACAATTCCATTCACCATTGCAACGAAAAGAATAAAATACTTAGGAATATATCTACCTAAAGAAACTAAAGACCTATATATAGAAAACTATAAAACACTGGTGAAAGAAATCAAAGAGGACACTAATAGATGGAGAAATATACCATGTTCATGGATTGGAAGAATCAATATAGTGAAAATGAGTATACTACCCAAAGCAATTTATAGATTCAATGCAATCCCTATCAAGCTACCAACAGTATTCTTCACAGAGCTAGAACAAATAATTCACAATTTGTATGGAAATACAAAAAACCTCGAATAGCCAAAGCGATCTTGAGAAAGAAAAATGGAGGAATCAACCTACCTGACTTCAGGCTCTACTACAAAGCCACAGTTATCAAGACAGTATGGTACTGGCACAAAGACAGAAATATAGATCAATGGAACAAAATAGAAAGCCCAGAGATAAATCCACGCACATATGGACACCTTATCTTTGACAAAGGAGGCAAGAATATACAGTGGATTAAAGACAATCTCTTTAACAAGTGGTGCTGGGAAATCTGGTCAACCACTTGTAAAAGAATGAAACTAGAACACTTTCTAACACCATATACAAAAATAAACTCAAAATGGATTAAAGATCTCAACATAAGACCAGAAACTATAAAACTCCTAGAGGAGAACATAGGCAAAACACTCTCTGACATACATCACAGCAGGATCCTCTATGACCCACCTCCCAGAATATTGGAAATAAAAGCAAAAATAAACAAATGGGACCTAATCAAACTTAAAAGCTTCTGCACATCAAAGGAAACTATTAGCAAGGTGAAAAGACAGCCTTCAGAATGGGAGAAAATAATAGCAAATGAAGCAACCGACAAACAACTAATCTCAAAAATATACAAGCAACTCCTACAGCTCAACTCCAGAAAAATAAATGACCCAATCAAAAAATGGGCCAAAGATCTAAATAGACATTTCTCCAAAGAAGACATACAGATGGCTAACAAACACTTGAAAAGATGCTCAACATCACTCATTATCAGAGAAATGCAAATCAAAACCACTATGAGGTACCATTTCACACCAGTCAGAATGGCTGCGATCCAAAAGTCTACAAATAATAAATGCTGGAGAGGGTGTGGAGAAAAGGGAACCCTCTTACACTGTTGGTGGGAATGCAAACTAGTACAGCCACTATGGAGGACAGTGTGGAGATTCCTTAAAAAACTGGAAATAGAACTGCCTTATGATCCAGCAATCCCACTGCTGGGCATACACACTGAGGAAACCAGAAGGGAAAGAGACACGTGTACCCCAATGTTCATCGCAGCACTGTTTATAATAGCCAGGACATGGAAGCAACCTAGATGTCCATCAGCAGATGAATGGATAAGAAAGCTGTGGTACATATACACAATGGAGTATTACTCAGCCATTAAAAAGAATACATTTGAATCAGTTCTAATGAGGTGGATGAAACTGGAGCCTATTATACAGAGTGAAGTAAGCCAGAAGGAAAAACATAAATACAGTATACTAATGCATATATATGGAATTTAGAAAGATGGTAACGATAACCCTGTATATGAGACAGCAAAAGAGACACTGATGTATAGAACAGTCTTATGGACTCTGTGGGAGAGGGAGAGGGTGGGAAGATTTGGGAGAATGGCATTGAAACATGTGAAATGTCATGTATGAAACGAGATGCCAGTCCAGGTTCAGTGCACGATGCTGGATGCTTGGGGCTGGTGCGCTGGGATGGCCCAGGGGATGGTATGGGGGAGGGGGAGGGAGGAGGGTTCAGGATGGGGAGCATGTGTATACCTGAAATTTAAAAATGTTAAAAATTATTTTAAAGAAAAATAATAAATATGAAAATATAAAACTTGAAAAAAAATAATAAATAACATCCAGAAAATACGAAGAGTTAATAACACTCAATAAGGAAAAGCAAAGAGTCCAGTCAAATATTCAAATGCCATACACAAGGAACTTGGAGAAGAAATAAATGAGCAGATGCTCACCTCTATTAGACTGACACGAATTTTAAAGATTAATAGTACCCAGTGAGGCTGTGTGTAAACACTAAAGAGGTTTAGAAGGCAATTTGGTATTTTCTATCAAAATTTAAAATATGTACATCCTTTGACTTGTCCATTTCACTTCTAGAAATCTACTTACAGAAATACTAGCAAATGAATGTAAAGATTTTTGTACAAGGGTTTACTGTAACATTGCTCCTAATAGCAAAAAAGAGTATATTTGATGTTCATTGTAGAGGCATAGTTAAATATATTATAGGATACTGATATCATGAAATCTACACTAAAGGTAGAAAGAATGGGGGAGACTACTATGCCTCGATATGGATGATCACTAAAATACATTGTTAACAATGAAAATCACAGAAAAATTAGTTTGGTCTTCCCTGAAAGCCAAACAATTGTGCATGTGAAAATAGGTTGTTGGGTAGGTAGGTAGATATGAGATATGTGAAGATAAGGAAGAGAAATGATGGATACTAAGCTACTGTCTGTGTGGATCACAATAAACTGTGGAAAATTCTGAAAGAGATGGGAATACGAGACCACCTGACCTGCCTCTTGAGAAACCTATATGCAGGTCAGGAAGCAACAGTTAGAACTGGACATGGAACAACAGACTGGTTCCAAATAGGAAAAGGAGTTCGTCAAGGCTGGATATTGTCACCCTACTTATGTAACTTACATGCAGAGTACATCATGAGAAACGCTGGGATGGAAGAAGCACAAGCTGGAATCAAGATTGTCGGGAGAAATATCAATAACCTCAGATATGCAGATGACACCACCCTTATGGCAGAAAGTGAAGAGGAACTCAAAAGCCTCTTGATGAAAGTGAAAGAGGAGACTGAAAAAGTTGGCTTAAAGCTCAACATTCAGAAAACTTAAGATCATGGCATCTGGTCCCATCACTTCATGGCAAATAGATGGGGAAACAGTGGAAACAGTGTCAGACTTTATTTTTGGGGGCTCCAAAATCACTGCAGATGGTGACTGCAGCCATGAAATTAAAAGACATTTACTCCTTGGAAGGAAAGTTTTGACCAACCTAGATAGCATATTCAAAAGCAGAAACATTACTTTGCCAACAAAGGTCCATCTAGTCAAGGCTATGGTTTTTCCTGTGGTCATGTATGGATGTGAGAGTTGGACTGTGAAGAAAGCTGAGCACCAAAGAATTGATGCTTTTGAACTGTGGTATTAGAGAAGACTCTCGAGAGTCCCTTGGACTGCAAGGAGATCCAAGCATTCCATTCTGAAGGAAATCAGTCCTGGGTGCTCATTGGAAGGACTGATGCTAAAGCTGAAACTCCAGTACTTTGGCAACCTCATGCGAAGAGTTGACTCATTGGAAAAGACTCTGATGCTGGGAGGGATTGGGGGCAGGAGGAGAAGGGGACGACAGAGGATGGCATCACCAACTCGATGGACATGAGTTTGAGTGAACTCTGGGAGTTGGTGATGGACAGGGAGGCCTGCCATGCTGTGATTCATGAGGTTGCAAAGAATTGGACAGGACTGACCGACTGAACCGAACTGAAGCTACTGTCAGTAGGTGCCTCTGGGGAACACAGTAGAAGTGGGGATTTTTCACATTTTGTTCTAAATGGTGTTAAGTGCTTGGAGAAAAAAAATAGCAGGAACAAAAGATAAATGCTGGTACCAAAACTGAAAAAGACACATGTACCCCAATGCTCATTGCAGCACTATTTACAAAAGCTAGAACACGGACGCAACCTAGCTGTCCATCAACACATGAACAGATAAAGAAGCTGTGGTACATAAATGTAAGAAACGCATGTGAGTCAGTTCTAATGAAGTGGACAAACCTAGAGCCTATTATTCAGAGTGAAGTAAGTCAGAAAGAGAAATATAAATATCAAATACTGATGCATAAATATGGAGTCTAGAAAGATTGTACTGATGAATTTATTTTCAGGGCAGCAATGGAGAAATAGACATAGAGAACAGACTTATGGACATGGGGGGAGGGGAGGAGGGTGAGGGTGAGATATATGGAGAGAGTAACATGGAAACTTACAACACCATATGTAAAGTAGCCAATGGGAATTTGCTGTATCACTCAGAGAAGTCAAACAGGGGCTCTGTGACAATCTAGAAGGGTGGGGAGGGAGATGGAAGGGAGGTTCAGGAGGGAGGGGACATGGGTTCACGTATGGCTGATTCTTGTTGAGGTACGACAGAAAACCACAAAATTCTGTAAAGCAAATACCCTTCAATTAAAAAAAAAAAAAAAAAAAAAAAAAAAAAAAAAGAAATGCTAGTGAGGAGGTTTATTAATCAAAATATATTTCTCATCTTTACACACATGAAATTACAAGAACATCTTTGGAAATAATACATGCCAAATTTAGAATAGTGTTTACTTCAATGGAGGGAAAAGGGGAAAATCCTCTAAGAGTTTTAAAGCCAGGAGATGTGGATACCTGAGGCCCTCTTAGAGATTATCTACCACAGAGATCACCCAAATTACTGAAATTATTTTCAAATATCAAAAAATACATACAGAAAATGAATGGCAAAAATTATAGCACTTTGTATGGATTGGTATTTTCCATATTGTGGGTAGGTTTTCCATATTGAGAAGATTTGAAATACTTTGAAACACTTAAGAACTCTCTAAATCAGACATCAAGTTATAGTGTAATAGACCACCCCAAATTTTTGATATTTCTTATTTTTAGCTACCATTAAAACATGAATCTATTAAATGGAATGAGGGTTATTTGGCCCAACTGCTACACAGCTTACATAATTTATAGAATGAAATTTATTAACTTGATGGTCATTCCTTATTCATCAAGATTACTCACCCATAGTTTCAAGGCTGAACTATAAAAACTCCACATTGTAATAGATCCTCAATCATTCAACGTATGCCAAGAACCAGCACTAGCTAGAGGGCCCACTTGTAGTTACAAAAATAATAAATTTCAGTATTAAGAAGGCTAAGTTTCACCTGAACCATTCCACAGTTTACTACTAACAACACACATAAGCACTTACGCACAGCACCATCTGAATGTTTGGATTTGCATAATCCAAGTTTCTCTATTTCTTGAATTATTCTGGCTTTTTTACATGCAAAACACATTACTATTTGGGTGTTTGATCTTTAAGCAGAGGCACGTTTTTGTTTGGAGAAAAGGACTAATTTGAAAAATACTAGGCAACCAGAGGACATATAAAGAATGTGCTGTGACTGATACAAGTATTTTTTTAAGTAAGCTTAGATGTATTTTTTTTCCAAAGCAACACACATCCTCTATCCTTCCTCGGTCCTGTTTGCTCAGCTGGATGTCCACAGGGTCCAATTTTCCCTCCAATTGCCCTTGCACGCTAATATAATTGCTGCTCATATGGGTAATTGGTCAGCCTAGAGCAGCATTTGTATGCATTTGTTCACTTACAGTATCTGGCAGCTTCTCAAATGATTTTGCAGTATTATAATACTGTCATGTGTTTTTAGTTTTTGTCTCTTTATAACTAGCTAAATAGAGGTGAATCCTTAAGAATGCTATATTTTAAGTGTTTCAAAAGCAGGCATATAGAAATACAAATTCTCTTTTTAAGCAGCTCATGTTCCTTTTCACTTATGAAATGAAGAGTAAATGAACTGGAGTCTCAAATGGATAATGTTCTGTCTTACCTCCCCTCATTGCTTTCCTCCCTGTGTATGTGTGCTCAGTTGCTTCAGTCACGTCCGATTCCACAACCCTATGTACAAAAGCCTGCTAGGCTCTTCTGTCCATGGGATTTTCCAGGCAAGAAAACTGGAGTGGATAGCCATGCCCTTCTCCAGGGGATCTTAAATTAAGTAGATTCAAACAAACTTCAGCTTAAAAAAGAAAATGACAAGCCAGTTTCACTTAATATGCCCTTGATGAATCAGTAAAAATAATAATTTTACTAAATCTCAGCCTTTGAGTACATTTTCAATAATTTCTTTGACAGCATAGGAAGTAAACACGAGGCACTCTACCTGTATTCCCAAGTATGACTCTTCATTCTGGAGGGAAAAAAGCACTGGTGTAACTTTTGAGTTGCAAGCTGAACTAACCACATTTTTCATGGATAGCATTTTTTACTTGAAAGAATAACTGGCAAACTTTCATTTTTCAGACAAGGATATATGGCAAATATTTTCTCAAGATGAGTGAAGTGAACCTGCCACATTAAGGGAAATCACTGAATCTGTGGTTACCAATAATAAAACTCAAGTTTTCACATGAAAATTAGGATTTTACCAAATGTAATGCATGAGCTGAACAGTGTTCTAATACTTACTTTTCCTGAACAAGATCAGTGGTGATATTAGTTTTAAATTTTAATTTAATCTAATTTTTATTTTTATAGAATGAACGTGTCAACACTTGAAAGATCTGTGTTACTCCAGTAGCTTCTAAATGACTAATGAACGATGTCACAGAATCATGTATGGGTTAAGAGAACTTTCCAAAGTGAAAAAGAGACCAGTGGCTTTTAATGTAACAGAGTTGGAAAAGTCCTTGGTATTGTTTCTGGCTCTACAATGTAACTAAACTTTAAGGAACAATAACTTGTTAAGATTTTTATATTATCAAAGAAGAATATACACAGACAATTGAAAAGACTATTAAAATATTATTCCTTGTTCCAATTCCATTACTTGAATGAGATGAGATTTTTCCAGATACTTCAGCCAAAATAACAATGCAATGGATTGAGTGTTCTATGAAGATCCAACTTTCTTTTTTAAAGCCAGATATTAGAGCTTTGAAAAAAAATTTAGAATCATGACTCTCTAAGTAAAAATCATTATTTACGTTAACAAGCAATAGGTTTATTATATGTTTAAATGAATAAATAAGCATTTAAAATACTTCTCAGTTTTAATTTCTAATATAGTCAATATTGATAAAGACATTCTATATAAGCAAAGACTCTTTGGGGCATGTAATAATTTTTATGAAAATAAAGAAGTTCTGAGACCAAAAACTTGAGAATTACAATTTATCATCACTGAGAAAGCACAATTATTGTATACGCTGCTTAGAATCAGAGCAAAGGAAACTGAAGAAGGAACAAGAGTAAAGTTTTACAATCCTTTAAGACTTGTCAGCAGGCAACAATTTGCTTTGAATTACCAACGCAGCAAAGTTTATAGTCTGACCTGAAATCCTACTAACTTATTTATCTATTAATTCAAAGTATTTATCAAATTATTTTTCTGGTAATGAAAATTTAAGAAGGGGTTTTAAAAATAAGAGTTAAGCCCCTATCTTTCAATCTCAGGGCAGTTTCTTCTACTTCTTTCTTCCTAACACACACTGATTTGTGTTTTCAGATGATATTTTTGACCCATTTATACTCATTAATATGTCTCTGTTCTGATTTCTTGCATATACATGTAAAGTAACTAGTCGAGACTTAGGAAGGTATTTTTAGAACATAACTAGGTAAGAGCAGAAGCTCTAAGTAATACCCCTAGAAAATAAACAATGCCTAGACATATACTCTCTGCATTTTACCTTACATAGACTACTCCACAAAGAGAAAATATTTCCATAAAATAATGTCTGACACAATAAATGCTAAAGGGATGACTGAATATAGTCAGCTAGGTCATCTCTACACAAATATGCCTAACTAGAAATACTCTGTCAATTTCAACTCCACTGTGTATACTGAGTTTTTCTTGAATATGTAAACAATTCTGAGATTATGAAAGAACAAAATCCTAAGGGTACTAAGTACGAATAATTATCCAAATTATATAAAGCTAAACAAAGTGGCCAGTCATACTGAGAGTCCTAAATTCTAGAATTTGGGTTTATTTTAATAAATACAGAGGTGTGAAAGAAAAATAGTCCTATGTTTTTAAAAAATATTTATTTAAAAATAAGATATCTAAAAATACAGTACATAATACATTTTGAGAGAAGTAAAAACTTCACAATTGAAATTAAAAAACAATCTGCAAAGAAAATAGAAATATTACATGAATAAAACTAAGTAAAATAAATTAAAAACAAAACAAAACATCGTTCTTAAGGTAGATAGATACATGGTTTGTTTTCCATTCAAAAACCAGTGTAGACTTTTCAACAAGTGTATCTCGGATACATGGCTCCCACTTATCATTTTCCTCCCTCTTCTCAATCTAGTTTCATATCCCTCAACAATATTTTCTTTATTACCTTTAGCACAAGAAACGTCAGTGACAATTTTTCTTTAAATGCTGTTAGGGGAACTGACAAGGTAACACAGCGGACATGCAGCAAAATAACACTCAGATTTAAAGAGATGCACTGAATGTAAAAATGCCCAACAAATTTAAGAACAGAATCTTCACATGGCACTTGGAACATACCACTATCAAAATAAAAGTCTTTTATTTTAAGGAGGATATGATATTAAACATCACGAGGTTGACACAAAATTTTAAGAGCCTCAAAATATCACAAATTTTGCCTATTCATTAAACTTGCCAGTCACATTTTAAAAGACTAATTCTAGGGACACAAAGCCCATACAAGCAAGATCATCTACACTCAGTTCCTGCAAAAGTCTATTTTATTCCCTCAGGTTAAACTTACAACTCACTTGCCTGAGTATCTCCAGTTGTAGAGAAAATTCTTCCTATGATATCATTTAGTCACTTTATTCTACCTATGCTAAAGCAGACATTTCTTTTTAATACTCTAGAGGACAACAGTTGTGAATCTTCTACTACCCAATAACTTAAATAAATGACTGCATTTAGCCACATTAAATTAAGTAACACATAAACAATCTGAGTAACTCAGAACTGATACTGCAGCAACAAGATCTGGAAAATATATTTGGATAATTAGAGACAATGTTGTTTCTTCCCAGTTTGCGTTTAAATTTTGTCTTTCCCCCTAATAATATATACATCTGTATTTCAATATATCATTCACGTGATCCTAAGTCACATTTCACATTAGTTTTAGGCATGATTTTTTTCCATTCAGAATTCACTGCAAAACCATATATTATATCTACATTCAAAGACAGAACGATTTTAGTTGATTGAAAACTATGCGGAACATTCTCAAATGTGATTGTCTACTTTCCTAATACACACACTCAGTTATCTTCTTGCCAGAATTTTTAATCAATTCAGCTACATTTTTTAGGGACATTAAATGAATGCTTTCAAGGTTTGTGGGGAAAAGAACAGGGAAATAGGATAGTAAACATAACAGTATTACATTTGGACGATTACAACTACTTCTAAAGGATGTTGTCTTTCATTTTTTACAAAATGAATCACTAAGCAGAATTAGTTTTTAAAATACTCCTAACTATAACTTACGTGAAGTGAGTAACAACATCTAGGTTTTTTGGGGGGACGTAAAGTTCAATTTCTTATTAGTTTTGTTTAAATCAAAGTTTTGCATTTCCTCTTAGAGAAGCATATGTGTGTGTGCGTGCATGTGGTGTGTGTGTACACACATATACATGTGTATATTTTACCATTTCCTTTAATTTTATCTTTATTTGCAAAATAGAAAAATGGCAATATCATTCTTTAATACCACTAATACACACACAGAGATGCAGAAACCTTCATCTGTTATCAGAATGGGCCCTTAACTTTTCCTTTTAGCATTTTGCTTCAGAATTTATTAAAAGGGCCCAACAAGCCATACAGTTCATTTGTAGGACTAGTAGAGTTCTTATTATTTCTCATTTATTCCTGCAGATTAAGACAAAAAAAAATCTTGTGAAAAGTGTTTTAATTAACTTCTGTAAGTTCAACCTACCATACTACATTTTAAAGTGGCCAATCTGTATGAAAATACAAAATTAAATGTCATACTAATCTTCCTAACTAAAAAACAGAAAGTCCAAATGAGAGACATTTAAAGCCAAATAAATTGAGGCAGTAGTGTGCAAAAACTAACATCTATTAATCAGAATTGTTCTTAGTAACATCAAATTCTCCTTTATAAACACAAGGATGTGAGAAGAAAACCCTCAGGGAACTGAAAAGAAAATTAACTCTTTGGTACGGGAGTTAAAAATGTCACTCAAGGCTAAAGTGAGTAGCACCAGGATGTTTTAGTTATTGAGGTTGTAAAACACTAACTTCAGGCACCAGTAGTGCAAATACCACCCAACACATACTGGCAAGAATGAGCTTGCAATATGCAGGCAAGCTTTCCCTTTAGTTAACAGCCTACGCAATTAAACCCTGTACTTAGTCAACAGACAAGCAAAGCCACAAAAAGAAACACACCTTTTGTTGCTACTGTTTTGTCCACATCTCTGTTTATATATAAAGCTATCAACACCAAAAAGATCAGAGCACTGCACGACTGTGGTAGGCACCGTATTACATGTTGCAGGAATTCACAATACCAATAGCTATGGAGACCCTCAAGATCTCAAAATATCTGAAGTAGTCCAAACTTTAAAGTGAAAAATCACCCTTCATATACAAACAGTTGATTTTCTCTCTGTTGACAAATTCTACTTTAATACATGGTATCCTTTCTCCATAATAGGAGACCTATAATAAGGTCCTAGTTTTTTCAGTCAAACTTTAGGCAACCTATTCACTTCTCCTTGGCATTAAATAGCTATACTACCACATAATTCTTGGAACTTCCTGACGGCAGACACTATACGATTATGATGTTTAAAATTAAAAAGAATTTCTCAAAGGCATCTGACTAGCTGACAAGAATCAGCAATATAAACTCCTTAGGTAAAATAACTCAAACTAAATGCTTACATGCATTAACAACTCTTACAGTAAAACGGTATCAACAAGAGATAAGGCTAAAGTGATTGTAGCAGGGAAATTCTGTGTCCAGTAAACCCTGCTGTTAAGATGCTGATTATACATAGTCTGTCTAGCCCTCTCTCTCTCTCATTATGGTCCTCTACTCTCTTTATCCAGTTTTGGCTACTCACTCCTCATTTATACCTGTACTCTATGGTAGTAAAAGGAAAAAGGAAATAATATAGCAAAAAAAAAAAAAAGATAATGGAAAATACCGAAAATACTAACAACATAAGAATAAAGATCACTATTATTTCTGTTTCAAATTAGCATAGCAGGCAGCATACTATAACATCTGAAGAACAGACAAAAATGCACTAAATTTAGTTGTTAAAAATTGCACAATGATAATGAAAGGAGACATAAGAGAAAACTTTCCTGAAGTTAAACCATCACCATCCCAAACACAGAAGAAATGTTAAATACTGACTGATATACAGAACAACAGCATTGGTTCACAATACTTCAAGCAAGTTGGTTCTATTACTTTTTCATGTTCTACTGAAGAATATTCTAGGATTCAATTGAGAATGGCTAAATTCAGAGTTCAATGAATTTAGTGATTTACAGAGAAATTCAGAGGATTCTTAGGATCTAAAGTAATAAATGTGGACATTAAATACTACATTCATTCATTTATTAGTTATATGGCTACTAACACTAGCAAGTAGAACATACTAAATGTGTATGACTTACTAACTACATTTGCTAATACTTATTTTTTTAAAGCAACAGTAGGAGAATTGGGTAAAAAAATCTCATATCTAATAATAAATTATTTAATGTTTATAAGTATAAACTGTACCAAATAAATTCTAGATATATCTACATATATAGAGGTCATGTCAAAAACTTATTTAATAAAGCAGCAATAGTTTAGTAAACTTGAGTTAAGTAGTCTACTCATACAGGAAGCACTAAGGGAAGTAGACAGTAGAGAAATGTCCAGGGAAAGACTAGCAGCTCTGTTAATATTAATGCTTTTGTAAACTACAGCTGCATACATTGTGATTTTATACCAACATAAGTGCGAATATTCAAACCACTCCATTATCTAACACATAGAAGGCTACATGCTTAAAAATCAAAATTACTTCATACGTCTTGGGTGGAGGTGTTCTCCTAACTCAAGTCTTCATGATTAGCATCAAAACACCCTTTGGGGTGAAACATACCTTCAATTTATTATTTGTACAAAAGTGGCCTGAAAAAGCCTGATGAAGAATAGTTAAAATTAGCCACGATCCTAGAGAAAAATACCCCTAAGCTTTAGCAAACAATCACTAATGCCCATTCTGACAGAAATTTTAACTTAGCTGTTATACTAAACTTTACCTATGCTTATGTTTTCTATTTCTATTATTTAAAACTATGTTTTCTTCTGCTTAAAGAGATTAATATATTACTATTTTAAATATACCTATTTCTTAAGTTAACCACAAATATTTTTAATACAATTCTTAAGCAAAATAGTTATTTTTCTTACAATGGAACATCAGCTGATTTAATATTTTTAAAATTTTGAACTCAGTCAATTTTTGCCCACAATCTTGAGCCTATAAAATATTTTTGTTTGCATAAATAAATAGCAACAAACATAACTGTTCAAGAGATGTAAGTTCTAACAATCACTTAAAAATCTTTCATTTCCAGAAGCCCAATTAAGAACATCCTTTAACATACATTTCACTTAAAATGAAATGGAATGTTTATAAGGAAATACTTCATTCAATATATAGATTACATCAATAATCTCACTGCTCATAATTATTTTCTAATGTTCAACATCATTAGTTATTTTCATGGTTATCCAGAATACGTAATAAATCGGCTACTAAAGGTACAGTTCTAACTCACAGTAGGATAATTAAAAGGAATGAAGAAAATTATAGAAAGAATTAGTAATCTCACTATTTTAATGCAATTGAATCAGTAAAAAAACAAAGTCATTCCAAAACTGGGATTAAAAACTAAATGTATTTTTTTATATATTCAGTAAAACACACTAGATGCTTGCTTGCTATAAACTACAATAAATTTTTTTGTAGTAAATTGGTAATTTTAAGGTAATGGTTTTTTCAATTCTAAGGTTTAATATGCCAAAATAAGGTTCAAAATAAAATTCATGAAATGGTTTCATATGTATTTATCCTCATCTGATATAAATCTGACAGTAAAAAAAATACAATATGAATACACATAAATGAAGAAAAGAGGTCATACCTGGATGAACTAGACATCAAAATCATAAATAGGAACACATTCATTTTCATAAACCCTTATATTTTTTACACAGACTTCCCTTAAATTTGTACCTTTGAAATGTTCAGAATTTGACTATACAATTCACTTGTGGGGCAATAAATCTCTAAAGCCAGTATAATTACATCAATTAGCCAAAAGAGGGCGCAGAGAGAACACTAGAGTTTATGCACTCCCTAGGAAAGTGCCAGGTGGCTTCTCTCACGTGGTCTACCAAGAATCACAAAACCCAGTCATGTGTGCTAACTTGAAAACACTTAAAGTTACAGCATAAGTATATACAGCTATACTTTATATAGATTCTTATATAAATATATTGATATGTAGCATTTCTGCCATTCAAAGAAAAATAAATATATGCCTTGCCTAGTGTATTAGTTTGCATTTCAGTAACTTAGAAGAATCAGCTACAATGGGATCAGGATCAGGGAAAGTAAAGAGAAAGAAGCAAAAAGAATGTGCCCTATAATTGGGAAAGCTAAGAAAGCCAGAAACAGAGACCCTTAGAGTAGGAAAGAGACCACCTCTGGTTCTCATCACTGAGGCAGAGGTTGGCACTGACCTCCCCAGTACCTTTCAAGGTAGCTACTGCTACTACATGAAGTATAAATACATCCAAAAAGCTCTTTAGGAGTCCTCACTTGGCTACGCTGTTTTCTCAGGGTCCTCATTTGAAAGGAATGTACACAGCATAAGGCATTTGACTGATATCTATCTACATTATCTATACTCCTTATAACTTCTGTCACCAGGCCAAATTTGGTCAATATGTTAGCTTGCACAAAACCCTACCCATTTATTTGCCTGGCATGAATATACTAATTTTGTGGTTCATTAAGCTCTATAAATATATTTCTTATATTAAATTTACTATGCAACTTATCAGCACCAATAAATATTTTTATCTGCCACGTCTAAGTTTTTAAATAATAAAGCATTGTAATCAGAACATGAGAGACTTGGCACTTAAATCTCTGAGAAGACCTTATTCTATCACTTTAGAAGACTATTTACAGTTTCTAAAAACTAAACACAGCAGAGTTAACTAGCTGACAATGGTTAACCTTCTGTTCCATGATTTCTCAGGTATGACTCCTTACTATCAAAATTAACTAAAAAGAAAATATTGCTATGCTCCAAGAACACTAGACACCCCTTCAATCTTCTCTTCAAGAGAAAGACTGAGTACATAATTTCTTTAGAAAAGATATATGGATTTTGCAGTATTCTAATGGAAAAAAAATTTTAACTGAATTTTTTTTCAAAATATACTAAATATTTTTTTCACACAAATGTTCTTTACTTTCCAAGAGACCATCACTATCAGCAATTCAAATTTTTATAAGGCTAATCATGAATACAGATCACTATATTTTCTTTTTTTTTGTGGTGGATTCATTTTGATATTTGGCAAAACTAATACAATTATGTAAAGTTTAAAAATAAAATAAAATTATATTTTCTTATTTTAAGGTCATTTCCTAACATTAGCTACAACGAAAGGTCTCTCCATCCAGATTACATAAGGGCAATTAAAATTTAATTTTAATTTGGGTGATTACAGGTACACAAAAGTTACTTACTTTTACTAGTAACTTTCTATAAATAAAGTTTCAATATTAGTTGGCCAATATTTATTACATAAAAATCTTAAAGGTGTCATTTTAGATCTAATAGGTACAAGTATAAAGTATACATTTTTTTCAAAAGCACAATACTCCTCTTTATACTATACATACATATTATCTAGTTTACTAGCATTTAAAAAACATAACACATTCTAATATAACTACACGAAAAAAGGTATCAGTGGAATTATTGCAAATTCTTTACCCTTTTGCTCATCAAAATCTTAGGGTAAAATAGGAACATGTCTCTTTAGTCAAAAATTCTTCCTTGGAGCAAACATCTCAACAAAAACCAATAATTACAACAGCAGAGGGAGAAAAAATGGGAAAGTTAATGTGGAAAAAAATTAATTTTTACTTTGAAATAAGGTAGGTAGTTGGTATTTTACTTTAGTGGTGTTTTTATTTAGTTTTTGGTGAAGAGAAAAAAAATCAAAAAGCTACTTCTAAGAAAACAGTCCTTTTTTTGTGCTGCTGCTTTTGGTTTTTGTTGCTGTTCAATCTTATATGCTGCATTTTAAAAAAATCTTGCAGCACATATAAAAGGGAGTATATCATATTTTAAACTGTATTTGAAAAAGAAAATTTACATAAAAGGTACATCAACTTTTGTAAAATTTGAAGAATTAAATTCAGATTTGGTTAGTACTGCTTAAGAGTAAAAATTTTAAATAAACATCTGAAGTTTCCCATAAATTGAAATCTTTAACACTGTTAGTACTAAAAGAAATTATGTACAATTATTTCATCCCAATCAGTGCCTTTTGAGTTTAATAACAAAAGCATTTAAAGAAATCCCTGTGGAAAGCTAATTTGAAAGTAAACATGCTTTAAAACTTAAATATAGATCTTTTATTAGTCCCACAACAGGATCAAGATCACTATTAAAATAAAGCCTGGGGCACATTATGATGCTTAAGATTGGTGGGTGGATTTTAATTGACTTGAAGACTGTCATAGTTCTATTATCAGAAAACCTGTAACGCATTTCCAGCATGGAGGACCCATCTGTGCCCACCATCCATCTGTTTAGACGTGATTGGCAAAGTGGTAGGGAACTCGCAGTGGTTGCCTCCGCCTGAAAGGAATAAACCACAGGATCTTCCAACGAGTGCCAAAAACTTCTGAGAAGGTCTGCTGCCATGGCTTTCGGGGCCTCGATCTACAGAAGACAGCATTATTAGTGAAAGACAGCACTCCCATGGTGCACTTCAGTCAGCTAAAACAATACAGGTTGGCTGGGGATCCATTACTGGACTCTGATGAATTGTGTCCCAGCATCACAAATACAGCTTTTCTTTCATTATGGCATGCAGCTGAGTTTTAACTCTGGATAGCAGATATTGTATCTGTGTCGTCAATCAACCTAGGCAACTTTTGAAGCAGAGGAGAATCTCAGGATTAACAGAATGTGTGTCAACAACACAGTAGCAAATCTCTTTTGATGTACTTTCAGGACAAATAATTTAACTTACTTTAGTTAGACAAGGGACAAGAATGATCAGTACTTATTTTGTTTGAAAACTATTACAGCTAGAAGACCCCTACTGTAAGACTGGGTCATGCTTGTCTAGCTCAGACCTTAGACAAGGTACCGAGAAAAAGCCATCATTATATTATCTTTTCACTACATGCACACATTTTTCAAATGTAACCAGTTGTTCACATTTTTAAATAAGAACATTACAGAGTTCACTTTTATACTTACATTTCTTCACAACAGTTTGACATCTTTTCAATAGATGTTGTATCCTATCAAAAATTTAAAAAATTATACTCAGGTATAACAAAGTTTTCAAGGCTTTATTCTATATCTATTTTATGGGCTTTATTCTATATCTACTTTATGATGTTTTTAATCATATTAAGAGAATATTCTGAAGAAATAAACAGTCGGTACTAAGAACTCTAAATTATCTATGTACATTGCTGAAATTCCCTTGGAAAAACAGAATCAATATTACCTTGTGCTAAAAAAAAAAAAAAAAAATTCAATTACAAACCCCATTCCCCAAATTGTAGGAGTCTCACTTCATTAAAAAATACCTTTTATTACATTTTCCTTGTTGATAATTCTTTTAAAGCCTATAGTTAATTCAACTGTCACATGCATTCAAAATTAAATATCAAAATATTAAATTAAAGACACTAGTGAACAGAAAACTTTAAAGAGTCAAAAATTGCTACTGGTTATGGATTTCTGTAAACCAACACAAAATTCAACAATGCAGTGTATGCATTTACCATGCTACCACACTACTACTTGAAAAGTAAAGCTAACTGATTAGTATTTAGTAAAAACTGCTTCAAAAGAAAAAACAGTCCCTTCATAATAATGCAATTTCTCATTATGTGTTTTCTAAAAGGCTGTTAACACAATTATATAAGAAAAAGAACTCAATAAAGAGAATAAAGTTTCTAGACATACTAGTCTAATTCATGTTAATGGAAGACTTATCATTAGTCTGAGAAACTGGGATGGATAAGGAATATAGAAATCATTAAAAACACAAGTTACATAATCTTATTTTATATATATATTTACATTTTAAAAATACTTTTAAATAGTACAAAAGAAATTTATTCTTTTTAAATATACAAAAAGTTAAGAGTTTTCCTCCCTTTACCCTATTTATTAGCTTTCTCATATACAGCAGGTGGGCTGCACTATTATTAAGCAGTACTATTCATGCAAATATTTCTAACTGCAACTCCAATTCCAAGAACTTCTTTACATGTGATTGTCTTCCAATACTACTACTAAAAAATATCTTTGCTTCAAAAAATTCTTTAAAAGAAGTTACATGAATGGCTCACAATAGTAAATTCTTACATATGAACAGCTGTCTAACTTCAGTTGGCCCACACACAGGAAAACAAATCTATGGTTTTTTTAGATGACTAGTAACCAATAACAGAGTTTCACTTGCAGATTTGTCAGGAATGTGTGAGGAGGTTATAGATTAGTTACTCTATATTCACTAATTTCCCTAGCATTTTCTGAAATTCATGATATCCAATGACAATTCTACTCATAATTAACCTTTCCTAGTTCTATTGCATAATTTGCTCAAAATAATGTTTTACTTTGTGAAAACATAGTCTGCAAATACATGTAAACATTGATTAGAGACTCAGAGGAAAGTTGGGGCTCTGGTTCTGTATCTGAAAAAAAAGTGAAGAAAGTAATTTAAATAGTTTCTTAGAATTGATGGCGACAGGTTATTATGAAACAATTAAGACAGCGTGCACAAAAATATGAAGGAAGAAACAGAAAAGAAATTTAAAAGTGTTATGAGGAAAGGTGTATAAATGGCCCTGAATCACAGGTGTGGATAATATTTGAAACTAAAAACTATTTCAGGATAAGGAAAGCAATTATAAGGTTAGACTATTATAACTAGCTAACAGTACGGGAAATTTTTTACCATGCCTAAACTCACAACTTGATTATAATTTTGAGGAATGTGTTTGTGACAGTAAAAGATCAACTTAAAAGACTTTGTATTTAGACTTCCTATGGGGAAAGCTCTTACTTTCAAGTGCTTTTGTTGATATCTTTCTAGAATCTGGTTCAAGAAATAGCAGGAATACTACCTTTCAAGTCATCATAAACAGTTATTCTATCAAAGGATGTAGTGGTTTACCATGACTTTATGAACAGGATTTGTGAGGCAACCTATAAAGGACTATTTTTTTCCTTCTAGAAAGGGCAAATGCTTAGCTCTCAGCTATCCAAAATACTATTATAAGAACAATAAATGGCCAAACATGTCACGAAGTTTTTGCACTGGCCTTTATACAACATACTCAGGGCAACAAAAGTTATCAGCTATCACATTCATACACACAAGAGAAACAGTAAACTAGAAGAGAGATTACTAGTGAAGGAACGGTGACAATTACAAGTTATTTTCAAGTGCCAAACTACGTTCAGTATACTTTTTGTTTTGATTTATTTAAGCAGGGAATTGTGGAATATTTCACAGAAAAACTAAAAATAATTTAAATAGATTTTGTTGCAAATAATTCTATTGAACATAAAAGACTCAATACCTTTAGTGACTATCACAGAAGGACCACTAAGATAATTACTATCTTCAAGGAGTAATAAATAATACAATCTTTTAAACTCCTGCTATATGTAGGACAGCTATCTAGAAAAAATAAAATTCCTCAAGGAATGATAAGAAACACATTTTTATTGTGTGTTGTCTACAATCAAAATACCTTATTTCCAATGAAATATTTATGTCTTGTTTATGGTCTAATGATCAAAATAGCCAAGACTTGTGTCAGTCTGTATAACTGAGATAAATGAAAATCCTTTCCTAGTTTAAAAACCAGAAGTTTTCAAAAAAAAAAAAAAAAAAAAGAATAAACTAGAAACAAGCAAGACTTACAGAAATATAGTCCTCATGTATTTTTATCAAATATACTTTGTCTTCTCCTGATGGCTGACCTTACTCTAAGAAATGATTTTTCAGTTTGAGTCTAAGGAAATATGTTTGACTATAAAAGAACGATGTATCTCTCAACTAATTAAGATTATAACTGAAATAAAAAAAAAGTTTCTAATAGGAAGGGAGAGGGAGGTATTATTGCCTATGGGAAAAACTGGGGGTGAGAGAGGCGAAGAGCAAGTATTTATCACCAAACATTTCCTGGTTAACAGATCTGAGAATCTAGTCTTCTTGGGATAGACTGCTTGATGATACAATTCATCCAACTAACTCACTCTGCCTTGAGTTCATCCTCACCAAGCAACACTTTGCTGTGTACATAGCTGTACAGGAGAGTGTACTGCAGAGTCCTTTGGTACCTGACAGTCGTACATAAGGGAATAAATAGTCACCCTGGCTTATATGACTATCACTTTTGCACCTAGAAGTGAGAGTTACTACTTCTAGGCCTGATTAACCCTGGAAACATTTTCAAAATGGAGTTTTCAAATCTATCAAAACAAAGGTCTGAGGGAAATAAGAACGTTCTATCAGAAAGAAGACAGTTCAACCTAACTGCCTGCTCTCATTCATCTTAGTATAGGTCTTCTTGATAGTTTTTACTCTGCTGCACATACCTGACTCAATAACTGCTGATTTAACCTAGAGTAAAAAACACTTTTAAGGAAAGTTTATTTCAACTAGAGATGACATACCTGTTGTGTCTACTAATAATTTCTGTAATTCTAAAACAGACATTAGTTGACTTCCTATAATTTCTGATCAACATACAGAGAGCAACTCATTTCACTTTGTATCTTTCATAGCACCAAACCACACAGAAAGTGGATACTCAATAAATGTTTGCAGCACTAAACTAATCGAACATGGACAGAAATAACATTATTTATCTTTTTTTTTTTTCAATCCAGAGAGAGAAAACTTCCTCCTAACCTTAGACCTCTCTTATCCTTTGAAGTCAAACTCACTATATTACTCACTTGGAAGAGAAAGTTCTTTAAAAATCCATCTTTCACAAAGGATCAGCTATATCTTTTATTAGAGATCTTAAGTTCATATAAACATTTAATCAATCATGAAACCAAACTGATAAGGCAGTAGATCTTACATTTATAGCCACTGAAAATTTCTTTCCAAAAGAATTTCTATACTCCTTTTGTGTGTGTGCTTAGTCGCTCAGTCGTGTCTGACTCTTTGTGACCCCGTGGGCTGTAGCCTGCCAGCCTCTTCTGTCCATATGGATTCTCCAGGCAAGAACACTGGAGTGGGTAGCCACGTCCGTCTCCAGGGCATCTCCCCAACCCAGGGATCAAACCCAGGTCTCCTGCATTGTAGGTGGATTCTTTACCATCTGAGCCACCAGGGAAGTCCAAGAATACTGGAGTGGGTAGCCTATTCCTTCTTCAGGGGAACTTCCCAACCCAGGAATCGAACCAGGGTCTCCTTCATTGCAGGTGGATTCTTTACCAGCTGAGCTACTCAGGTTTTTAATCAGCCTTTTTCTGGCTGTTCAAATACTACTACTGGGTTTTTGTAGGAATCAAATGAATTAATACGTTAGAGCCCTTAATAACTCAATAAATGGCAAACCTAAGTTTTTACTGTAGGACTTAGAGATATCTCAGTTATATTAGATTGTAACTAGACAAAATTATGTTTAAACAAAAGTGGTTTTCATAATTAAAATGACATGGACTGTGGAAGACTACACAGATAAAATATAATGTCCACAAGGGACTTATAATCTGGTTGAAAAAATAAGTAGTAAGTATTATACATAAACCATGATTCATTTACTCATTTATTCCTCTATCAAAAATTTAATAAGTACATACTATACAGTAACAAATAGCTTACAGGCTAGTGACAGTTAAATATATAAGAAATAATTATAGAGAAATATACAGAAGATATCAGAGAGGACGATCATGTATAACAACATGTAAGTAAGCCATACACTATTCTAAAACAGCTGAAAACTTATGTTTGCAATCAACAATCAACTCAAGGTCAATTATCCTTACATTTTTAATACAAAACTATACTTTTAAGAAGATTTTTTGTTATCAGTAGAAGATGGGCTAATGTGCCCCTTTGGCTTGGATTTGAGGAGTAAGTAATATAGGGACAGAATGTGACAGAGAAAAACGTAAGAATCACTGTGGAAAAAGATCTACAAAGTTAACTGTAAATATAAAGTTCACTGTTTTCTCCAATCCTGTAAGTTGTAAAGTCAGAGTAAAAATTCATGTGGATTCAGAACATGAAACAATAAAGTAGGGAAAATCACAATTAAAAGGGAAACTCATAAATGTTTAGCTTCCTTAAAAAAAAAAAAAAAGCATCTACTTAATCACTGAAGCAATTAGTCATGCCTAAAGAAAATTAAAATGCACTATTCCTATTTTAAAAAGTACAGAAATAGACCTAAGTTGTTTTAAATGACTTTTAATCTTATCAGAAATAGTTAATTAATTACACTGAATAAAGAGAGAGGATGTAGTATAAATACATTTACACACAGGAACAGTTTTATGCTAAAGAGCAATCCAATTCCACACATAATAATCATGATGCTAGGAGGCATTTTTAGAAAGAAAGCTTTTCTATTACTAGGCAATGTAACTTAGCATGTATTTAAACTAATTCTTTTGCTAGAGTGAACCTAGTTTCCATACAGGTCTCTACTGTATCCAAAATTCAAAGAAATATTATAGCCAATATTAGAATATGATACTGAAAACATATAAAAAGTAACATTTTAAATTTTAATGATTTTTCTAGGTTTTAAAAAGCTACACAAATACTTCCTGTAATATTATAATTAGAAATGCTGTATTAGAAACATATTTTGTTTTTATTAAATGAAAATATAATTCAGAAAGGAAAACAAAATGTTGCACAGAACTCCCTTTATAGAAATGTAAGTGAGCTAGGTTCGGCATAATTGGCAATGATATCCATATTTGCAATGCTGATTTGGAGCTGAGTAAACCAAACAATTTGTACAGAGATTGTACTAAACACTTAATTCATCACATTGATTCAGGGGATACTTAGCAAAATTTCATGATAAGTCTTAGGGCTACATTTTTGGGTACATGTCTAAAAGGCAGGTAAGTTCACTAACTCTGATTAGTAAGAATGCTATTTAATAGATAATCTCATTTAAGCTAATTTAACATTTTGAACATAAGATACTCTTCACTGTAAAACATAATCAAGTTAAAATTAAAGTCACTCCTGCATCTGTGAGTCTGTCTATGTTTATTTAGGTGATCATGAGTGAGAATTTAGGGAGGAAAACATTTTCTCCTTTTATTTTGAAAAGCTTTGCTCTAAGCTATCCTCAGTAATTTAAGTAGTGGTCCAAAAATAGTACCTGTGAGACCAAATATAAAAAGCTCAAAATTTTTTTCTTTGGGAACTTAAAGCCTTTTACAAAATTGCAACTAAATATATCTTCCTCAGCCTACCCTCAACCTCACCACAACTGAGAAAAGCACTGAGCTCCAGAGACGCCATCAAAAGCTTCAGCTTTTATACAAACTCCACGGTGCCCTGAAAATAAAAATGCATGTATACAAAACTGAGATAAACTGTCAGAACAGTGTCATGGTATACAATAGCTCACTGTCAGACCCTCACCAGAAGGCGCTGTACCAGCTGTTACAGGCTTCTTGATTAACTCTCTCCAAGCCCAGTGACTGAAAACATGACTGATACAATCACCCAGCACTATTAGTATTGGCGCTCATCAGAATGGACATTATTCTTGGCTGTGTGTGAACTACTGCATGATAAGAAATACTGACAACAGCAATTACACTAATAACATCACTATCCATTTCATTCAGGAACAAACAAAAAGGCTAAATAGTCTAAGTGAGGAATAATTAGAATAATCTGTTCCCTAAATAAAGAATGTTTCAAAGCAGACTTTGAAAACACTTTTAACCTCAATATTAATTTTAGTCAAAAGGAGAAAGAATATATATTTAAACCTTGTTTTTTAAAATTAAGTCTAAAATAATCAAAGGTAATCCTGAAAAACTGGGTTTAAGATTAGTCTATTTCATAGGAACATCTGGCTGGGTTGAAATCTTTTAACCTTGGAAATGGGATCACAAATCGAGTATTTTTAAATTTAAGTAATTTCTAATTATTTTATCTGGGTCACAGTAATTTGTCTTACCAGGTCTAAAATGACACTGGATTATCATTAACTATGATTATCCTGTTACCTTCTACTATCAGTAAAAAGATGGGATTTTCCCTCTTCTACAGGAAGGAAATGGTTTATTTTTCCAAGTAAAGGCAGATGATGGGAAAAAATTACCAAAAATGAACATGTAGCTTCCTCAAAACTTCAATCTAAACCTAAATAGAGACAGCATTTGCTCTGCTTGCTTGTTGTCTATTTCAAACTATATAATTACATAATTTCTATAATGAAATGATATTCCTACCAATGTTTTCCAAAAATGTATCTTGGTCTTTGAGGTGCAGGAGTAGGGGAAGGAGAAACACATCAATGGAAGGATTAAATTTACCATGATTCCTTCTCCTCCTTTTCTTTTTTAGGCTACCTGACAAATTTGTCACTACTTTCACATTGTAAAGAGAGATCCATGGATTTTGACAGTGACAAAAAGATGTCCAGATGTGAAATATCCTATAGGTAGTATCAATTTTTTTCATTAAATTAAACAGGAGGCATATGTTATAAAGAAAGGAAGCAAAATCTATATTTTAAACTTTAACATTAAATCTATTTTAAATATGAATAATTCACTAGATTTAAAATTAAATATTGAATACATTAACGACTTTATATAATTAAGCCCTAAAGAACCTTAAATCAATGTGGGAAGTAGTGCATTCTGGAAACTTTAAAAAAAAAACAACTTTTTTTCATTAAAAAGAGTGGTACTTGAAGTACCTTATGAGAACCCTGGTAAATGCAATTGAAATTTACTATAATTTTTAGGGATTTAGATTCAAGAGGAAGTACAGTAACTAAAGGTTGGACTAGCAAATGGAATATATAAACAGCAGGTAAATTTTATAAAGAAAGGAAGCAAAAAATCTTCATTTTAAACTTTAATTTTAACACTAAATACTATTTAAAATACTAATCAATTCATTATATTTAAAATTAAACAATGAATATATAACAACTTTATATAATTAAGCCCTAAAGAATCTTATATCAGTGTGGCTAGTAGTGCATTCTGGAAATGAAAAAAATTTTTTTTCTTCAAAGAGTGGTACTTGAAGTACACCATGAATGCCCAGGTAAATGCAATTGAAATTTACTTTTTTTTTTTTAGGGATTTAGATTCGAGAGGAAGTGCAGTGACTAAAGGCTGAACTAACAGAATGTATTCTGTCTCTTAATACTTGCATTCTTTTTCAAATGTTTCACAAATGTTTAATTTCTATAGACATGAGACCTGTCTACTATACTGTATGTATACAGAAAGAGATGAAACTTTGGGAGAGAGCTTTATTAACAACTGGAATTTCTACTCAGGGGCTTCCCGGGTAGCTCAGCCGATAAAGAATCTGCCTGCAGAGCAGGAGACCTGGGTTTGATCCCTGGGTTGGGAAGATCCCCTGGAGAAGGAAATGGCAAACCACTCCAGTATCCTTGCCTGGAAAATACCATGGACAGAAGAGCCAGGCAGGCTGCAGAGTACAGGGTTGCAAAGAGTCTGGCACGACTGAGCAACAAACACACACTCAGGTTTAGAAATGTCACAACCTTAAAACCAATATCCCTATCTTAAGAAAGACAATGAAATGTGGTTCAATATTATAGCAAAAGAGAACATACAATTTGAAAATTAATATTAATGTACTGGTAGTCTGAAACACAGAAGGGAACCTGATACTGTATATCCTTGAAAAAGCATAAATAACTATATATATATAAATTATATAACTATACTATAAATAACTTTAGGTCCAACTCAGAAGTGAATCAGATATGATAAGTAGTTTTATATCCAACTCAGAAGTGATACAAAAATTTGAGAGCAGACATTCTTAAATGATCTTGAAGCCTACTCTGCCAAACCCCATTTTCTGAAGCTACTAGGACTGCTTAGGTGAGAAGGAAATTGTTACTGTCAGCTATAAGCCTGACAACTCTCAGAAGTAACTTGTAGTCTTAACAGCAATGCTATCAAATGTCCATTTCCAGTCATTAACCACAGGAAATTAGGGAAATCAGAGAAACTTCATTTCAGGAAATATAAATATGATTTGGAAAAACTCAAAAGTAGAAATTTTTAAATGCAAGCATAATCTGGCAATTTAGACTCAACTTATGAATGGACTATAAAGTGATAATTATGAATGGGTATAAAAGCAGAGAAAAAAGATTTTAGGGGAAGATCTATCCTCGTCCACAGAAATATGATCAATATCATATTATTTATCAACACCATTAGACATCACAAGAGATATTAGAAAATAAATCAAGCCACTGAATAATAACAAAGGTATATCTAAACAGATATCATCCAATCCATGAATGACCAATAAACACATGAAGAAGTGTTAAATATCATTAGTCATCAAGGAAATGTAAATTAAAACAACTGTTTATTATTAAAACCTATAGAACAGTGAAAGTGAAAGAGGAGAGTGAAAAAGTTGGCTTAAAGCTCAACATTCAGAAAACAAAGATCATGGCATCTGGTCCTATCACTTCATGGCAAATAGATGGGGAAACAGTGGACACAGTGGCTGACTTTATTTTTCTGGGTTCCAAAATCACTGCAGATGGTGATTGCAGCCATGAAATTAAAAGACATTTGCTCCTATGAAGGAAAGTTATGACCAACATAGACAGCATATTAAAAAGCAGAGACATTACTTTGCCAACAAAGGTCCGTCTAGTCAAGGCTATGGTTTTTCCAGTGGTCATGTATGGATGTGAGAGTTGGACTATAAAGAAAGCTGAGCACCAAAGAATTGATGCTTTTGAACTGTGGTATTGGAGAAGACTCTTGAGAGTCCCTTGGACTGCAAGGAAATCCAACCAGTCCATCCTAATGGAGATCAGTCCTGGGTGTTCATTGGAGGGACTGATGTTGAAGCTGAAACTCCAATACTTTGGCCACCTCATGAGAAGTGCTGACTCATTTGAAAAGACCCTGATTCTGGGAAAGATTGAGGGCAGGAGGAGAAGGGGACGACAGAGGATGAGATGGTTGTATGTTATCACCGACTCGATGGACATGGGTTTGGGTGGAGTCCGGGAGTTGGTGATGGACAGGGAGGCTTGGCATGCTGCGGTTCATGGGGTCGCAGAGAGTCAGACAAAACTGAACGACTGAACTGAACTGAACAGCTGCAATTAAAAAGACTGGCAACAATAAATATTGATGAGTATGTAAAGTAACCAGAATTCTCATACACTGTTGGTGAGATTGCAAAATGGTACAATCACTTGGGGAAGAGGCCGGGCAGTTTCTTATGAAATAAAAGATAAACCTATCTTAGTTCAGTACAGTTCAGTCACTCAGTCGTGTCGACTCCTTGCGACCCCATGAATCGCAGCATGCCAGGCCTCCCTGTCCATCACCAACTCCCGGAGTTCACCCAGAATCGTGTCCATCGAGTCAGTGATGCCATCCAGCCATCTCATCCTCTGTCGTCCCCTTCTCCTCCTGCCCCCAATCCCTCCCAGCATCAGAGTCTTTTCCAATGAGTCAACTCTTCGCATGAGGTTGCCAAAGTACTGGAGTTTCAGCTTTAGCATCATTCCTTCCAAAGAAATCCCAGGGCTGATCTCCTTCAGAATGGACTGGTTGGATCTCCTTGCA
This sequence comes from Bos mutus, assembly GCF_027580195.1. Lineage (NCBI taxonomy): Eukaryota > Metazoa > Chordata > Mammalia > Artiodactyla > Bovidae > Bos > Bos mutus. The sequence continues at coordinate 82,760,941 of NC_091624.1, forward strand.
GTCCAAGGGACTCTCAAGAGTCTTCTCCAACACCACAGTTCAAAAGCATCAATTCTTTAGTGCTCAGCTTTCTTCACAGTCCAACTCTCACATCCATACATGACCACTGGAAAAACCATAGCCTTGACTAGACGGACCTTTGTTGGCAAAGTAATGTCTCTGCTTTTGAACATGCTATCTAGGTTGGTCAAAACTTTCCTTCCAAGGAGTAAGCATCTTTTAATTTCATGGCTGCAGTCACCATCTGCAGTGATCTTGGAGCCCAGAAAAATAAAGTCTGACACTGTTTCCACTGTTTCCCCATCTATTTGCCATGAAGTGATGGGACCAGATGCCATGATCTTCGTTTTCTGAATGCTGATCTTTAAGCCAACTTTTTCACTCTCCACTTTCACTTTCATCAAGAGGCTTTTTAGTTCCTCTTCACTTGACCAGCAATTCTTCTCCTAGATATTTACCCAAGGATATGAAAACATGTTTCCACAAAAATACTTGAACAAGAACGTTCATAGCATTTTTATTGATAATTACCAAATTCTGGAACCAGACCAGTTGTCTATTAATAGAATATATAAACAAATTGTGGTATAGTCATATAATGGAATATATTCGGTAATAAAAAGAAATTATCAGTACATGTAAAACATGGATAAATCAAAAAACATTATGCTGAAAGAAAGAAGACCTAGATAAATGGATACGAATCAAGTTCTGTAACCAATTCTGATCTATGATAAAAAAAAAACCAGATCAATGCTGCTTCTTCATAGCACATAGGTCTGACAAGAGGCATGAGAGAACGTTCTAGGGTAACGGTAGCAGCTCTACTGTGAAAGAGGGTTGGGATGTGCATGTATGCATTTATGCCATTGTATGTAAATCTTGTCTATGATACATTTGGAGTAAATTTACATAAATGTATGAGTTAAGGGCTCAACTTCATTCTTTTGCATGTGGATACCTAGTTGTCTCAGCAGCATTTGTTGACTTTTCCTTCCCCCATTGAATATCTGTTCTAGATACAAATCCCGTATCGGTACTCATATAAATGGAGTCATACAAATCTGTAACCTTTTGTGACTGGTTTCTTTCACTCAGCATAAGGCTCTCTGGGTTCATCCATGTTGTTGCATGCATCATACTTCACTTCTTTTCAAAGCCAAATAATATTCCGTTTTATGGACACACCACATTTCATGTATCCATTTAGCTGATAGATATGTGGACTGCTTTCACTTTTGGCCTATTATGACTAATGCTGCTATAAATATTCATATACAAATTTTTGTGTGAACATATGTTTCAATTTTCTTGGGAATATACCTAAGAGTGGAATTGCTGAATAAAAGATAATATATGTTTAACTTTTTAAAGAACTGTCAGAATAGTTTCTAACGTATATGCACCATTTTACATTCCCACTAGCAGTGTATGAGGGTTCTGATGCCTCTGCATTCTCACCTCTGATATTATCTTTATTATACCCTCCTGGAGAAGGCAATGGCACCCCACTCCAGTACTCTTGCCTGGAAAATCCCATGGACGGAGGGGCCTGGTGGGCTGCGGTCCATGGGGTCACTAGGAGTTGGACACGACTAAGCGACTTCACTTTATTTTTTCACTTTCATGCATTGGAGAAGGAAATGGCAACCCACTCCAGTGTTCTTGCCTGAAGAAGAAGTGTTCTCTCCCTCCCCGGACATGACTGGTGAGCTGCCATCTATGGGGTCACAAAGAGTCAGACACGACTGAAGCGACTTAGCAGCAGTAGCAGCACCCCCACCAATAACAAATGAGAAAGCCTATTTACATCTGAAATGCAGTGTATTTCCAAACGTTTTTTTGGAAGTTTTTTTTTCTTGTTTTGTTTTTCTCAGTGTTATTTTTCACATTTTTAAAATCTTTTCTGTTGTGACAAGTCCACTTTGGCTAATAAACACATGCAAAAAAAAAAAAAGCCCTTTACTTACTAATAAAATGTTTATACCTGCAACTCTATTTTTTGGAATTTACCTTAAATTAGTAGTTAAAAGAGAAAAGTAGAGATGTTCAAAGAGCTATTTGTAATATAGAAAAAAAACTGCATAGTAGATACTGATCAACAGAAAAATGATTAATTAAAATATGATGTAGTCACTAAAAAGTACATCAAACTATCAAAAACTATAAACATGAAGTTTGAAGCCATATAAAACTACTTTAAGCTAATTTTAAAAGCAGGATACCAAATTACATGTACATTCTGTACATTGATTATAACTACTTTATAATTACACAGGCATACAAAAATGGTACTATATAAATGACTATGGGTAAGTTTCTCTTTATATTTCTAAACTTTCTGTAACTTTTTAGAATTAAGTTCATAATTAGGACATATGTTCATAAATACATTACATTAAAAACATACTTACTGTGATGATGCCAATTAGTTGAGTATAAAACAGTCCAGTTATTCCAACTAACATTGTAATGCCCATAAAGGCAGCTAGTCTCATTATGGCCAATTCATGTCTGACAACAAAGAGGTCCTATAAGAAAAAGAAAGTCTTAAAAACAATTCAAAAATCACTTACAATTGCAATAATAATCAAGAACTGAGCCATAACAATTTCCCTTATTATCTTAAAAGAACTATACTTCCCTTTTATGAGTTTATTCCACTTTTAGAAAATATATAAATATCTGAAATTATCAAAACTAATTGTTTGTAGTTCACAATAGCAAGCTGAAAAACAGGATTTTACTACTGTATTATCAAATAAAAACTCAATCCTAAAGTTGCAAATTACCCATGCTCATTTGGAGCAAAAACAAAACATTCTTCCAAAAAAAAAAAAAAAAAGATGGTGCACAATTTCTGGTTCATCAAACAAAAGTTTTATTATGGCACTGCTAAAAAGCTTGAATGTACAAGTCTGATTCATAATATTAAAGTTCAAATGGCCAAGATACCTGGAGATTATGTATTTTGGTCAAAATGAGAGGGACACACAAACAATAGGATCACATGAACAGCTCTCCTCAATTCCACCTCATTCATTCATTCACTCATCCAGCTACCACTGCCAAGCACTGAGCTATGTAGGAGAAATGTAAAAATGATAAAGTTATGTTTGTGCCCTCAAAAAGTGTGCAATTTATTCACAGAGAGAAGCCAACTTCGCAAAACCCCAGAACAATGAGCTATATGGAATCTATATATGGAATTTAACAGGAATGTGTGCACAGAGGGCAGGAGAAACACAGAGGAATGCCTGGACTGGAAGGTTAGAAAGAGAAAAGATGTGAGGGGAAGCTGATTTTCCAGCCCAGGGCATGAAGAAGAGAATCTTGAAAGTGATCCAAAGAAACTGTGGCAGGAGGTCAGGAAAACAAGGAGAAGCCATTTCAATTACCCTCACAGTTCTTTCATTCTCTCTCCCTCCTCTGGATAGACTAGTCCAGTCAAGGGAGACAAAGCGGAAGAACAAAGACTTCTGGAAGCCTGTTGCTGCGAAGCTTTGGAGTAAAAAAGTCATGGTGGATAAAAAGCAACAAAGGAATGGGAAGGACCCCAAAACATAACCATCCACATGCTTTTTTTAATACTGATTCAGGTTAAGGCTTAACAGTACTCTGGTAGCAATACCAGCAACAGGGAGGTCACTGAACATAATGATCTTGTTAGAAACAAAAGAACTGATGCTCTTCTGTGTACCACAGGGATCATCCACCAGGCTCAAGCACAACTCTGAGTCCACACTCAAACCACCCAGTTTATTAGCCGGGAAGAAATTAAAATTCACCAAGACACTTACGATGTTACATAATAGTCACATATTAGGCAGTCATTTCAAAACTTGAGTAAAAACAGAATAGAGAATCCCTACAAAACATGTAAAGAGGAAAAGATGGGACTATAAATGCCACCACGAATTCAGTACAGTAAGCTCTTCTACGATGCTTTTTCAAAGCACAAATATGTTCCAATATGACTGATATATTAAGTAACAATTTGACCATAGCGAGGCTCTTGTGTTTGTTTATACGTGATTTTATCTGCAAGAAACCCAAGATGAACAATAAAATCTTCACCCAAGCCATGCTGGAATACTCAAAATACACACTGTCAAACATCTACCCGCTACCTCAACTTGTCATAAGTGTTATAAGTCACATTCATCCACATCTGGTATTAAATTTCCCCTCCAATTTCACATGACTCTCCTCCCATCACTTGTAATAACTCACATAAGGCAACCCTTCTGGATACTCACTTCCACGAGAAAATTTTAGGTCTCTTCTAAGGTAAAACGCTATGTTCCTTATAGCATATCTTAACTAGTTAACATGTAAAACCATGCTGCTGTTTTTATTAGGTGTCCTTTTTAAGTGTCACTGACAAAGTTTTTGAATATTTTCATTTCTCTGCATAACCCCTATGGTTTTCTTTGAATGATTTTGCACAGTGGGGCAAATTTTAGGAATTCACACACTGTGCTATGTAGAGCTCACCCTAATAAAAAAACATATGGTCCCCAATTTACAATGGTTCACCTTATGATTTTTTGACTTTAAGATAGTGCAACTTCAGATATTTTCAATTTAGGATGGGTTTATCATGATGCATCCCACTGTAAGCCAAGGAAAATCTATGACACATGTGACCAAATAAAATGCATCCTCTTTTTCCCCAGTGAAAAGATTAAAAAACTCTTTGCCAACTAGAATTTATACCTCTTAGGGATGAAAAGATCTATGTAAAATTACATTTATCCACTTAGATATACATTTATTATTAAGAGTATTTGTGTAAAATAGTAAAATAATTCAAAAGTTGCTTTTTATCACTTTTTCAAAAAATGTATTTCAATTTTATACACACATAATTAACATTAGTACTAAATCCATATTTTGAGGCATTTAACACACATCTCCAGAGCACAACATCTTTACTTCTACCTTCGATTTTTCTTTATTTATTTTTTTAGATACAGTACTTTTGAATCCAAAAATCGGCTTGGGAAATTTTATCTAAATCACAAGTACCCATTTGCTATTCGAAGCTTTACTACATAATCAGTGTTAAGCCTGAATTATGGCTCTCCAAAAACTTGTATGTTGAAGTCCTCATCCCACCCCATCTTCAGTACTTCAGAATGTTACCATATTTGGAGAAAAGGCCTTTAGAGAGCAGATGAAGTTAAATGCGACGCTTAGGGTGGGCACTAATCCAATCCGACGAGTACCCTTATTAGGAGGAAACTGAGAAACACAGAGAGACACATGCATGTTGAAGCCCATAGGCGAGACCACACGAGGGCATTGCGACGAGGGGCCACCTGCAGAAAGGCCTCCAGCGGAGCCAGAACTGCTGATGTCCCAATCGTGGGCTCCCAGGCTCTGGAATTATGAGAAAATGTCTTTCTGTTGTTGGTGTCCCCCAGTCTGTGGTAAACTGTATCAGCCCTAGAAAACTAATAATACAGTAACTGTGTTTATAGTTTTCATTTCTTCCCATTTTTGTTAAGAAATGAGTTTATACATAGATGAACACGGAAAACACAAGTTCAGTTTAGAGAAAAGAACCTGGACATCTGAGAACATACACAGGCTTTCCTCACTGCATTTCTTCCCCGTCATATCCAATCCCTCATCCCTAACTTAAGGGAAAGGTCACTGATTGGTTCTTCAGACATTTTCGATGCTATGTTTCTATTGCTTATTACAATATCTTTTCATACTCTGAGTCTACTTTTTCATTCTCTTTATGGCAACTTTTGATAACCCCACATTCTTAATGTAGTCCAATTTATCAATCTTTTCTTTTAGTGCTTTTTGTTTCATATTTAGGAAATCCTTCCCAGTCCTGAGGTAATAATGACATTCTACATCATCTTCTAAAGCTTTTAAAAGCTTTATAATTTTGCCTTTCATATTTGGGTCACTAATCCACTTGGAACTCATTTTTGTACACAGAGAAATACATGGTTCTGAATTTACTTTTATTGTATGGATATTCAATAGTTCCAAGATGGTTTATTTAAAAACCTGGCCTTTCCTCAGTGATCAGAGGTCAAGTCTCCATACATGCATGAGTCTGATGTGGGCTCTTCCATTCAGTTTTCTTGGTTTATTTACCCCCATACTTGTGAGCACATCTTTGTTACCCTGGCTTTGTATTAACTCTCCATATCTAGGTGGCCAAATTATCCCAACTTGTTCTTTTTCAAGAATATCTTGTTATGGGGTTAAGAGACACAAACTATGAAGTGTTAAATAGATAAGCAACAAGGATATATTGTTCAGGATAGGGAAATTCAGCCTTTGTATTGTAATAAATTTAAATATTTAAATATTATAAAATATTGAATCACTAAGTGTGCTACATCTGAAAATAAGATATAATGGTAAATTAGGTATACTTCAATTAAAAAAGGAATATTGGCTATTCTAAATACAGCTGACCATTGAACAACACGGGGGTTAATCTGTATGTAATTCATAGTAGGCAATCAATACCCACAGTTCCTCAGCATCAGGAGATTCAACCAACTGCTGGAGTAGTTACTACTGGAAATACACACAGGTAAGCAGTGCTGCATAGTTCCAATCTGTGTTGTTCAACGGTCAACTATAATTTATATTTCCATAATAACTTTTGAATCAGATTTCAAGTTATGACATACACACTCAGATATACACACACCTGACATATTCTCTCCACTAAGAGTCACAATTTTCCACTAGAGGTCTTGTGCTTCTTCTGGTCAGATTTAATTCAGGAACTTCCTATTTCTTGATTCAATTATAAACAGTTCTGCTATTAATTTCACTGTCTAAAGCATTGCTTGCTGGCATTCAGAAGTAAAACTGATTTTTAAAAATATTTTACTAGAGTCACACTTCTTAAACTTTCTTTAAAAATCCCAAAGAATCTATGAATAAATTATTTACACAATCATGCCATCATGACTTTTACATTATATTTACACAAGAGTAACGATGGGCTTATTTATTTCAGCAGTTTTACTGTTTCTTCTTCTTGCTTCACTGTATAGACTAGAATTCCTAGCACCGTGTTTCATAACAATGGTTACGGGGGCACAGAGGCATCAATACTTTGTCCCGCAACTTGGAGGTCAACATTTTATCATTAAACAAGCTACAGCTGCTGTGTTGTGTTCTGTGTGTGGTTTTTGGTTGTTGGTTTGTTTTGGAACCATTTATCTCACTCAAAAAGCTCTCTAGTTCTAGTTTGCTAAGAGTTTATACATGAATAGAGGCTGAATTGTATCTTTGTCTTCATACACTGATACATGTAGTCTTCATACACCTGGGGATCTTCCCTAATCTGCTAGTGTGATAAAGTATACTGATTGATTTTTTAGTGTAAAAATAACCTTTCATTCCTAAGATAAACTTAACTTGTCCAGGCTGGTTATATATAACCAGATACAGTTGGCTAAAATTTTGTTTAGGGGTTGTTTATCTATGTTCATAATCAGACTAGTCTAATTTTCTTTCTTTTTCTTATTATCTTTGATAGGTTATATATCCAACTATGTTATACACATAAAATGAGTTGGGGAGAGTTCCCTTTACCTATTATTTTAATAAGTCGGCATAAGACTGGAATTATCGTTCCCTTTCATACATGACAGAGTTAGAACTCACTAGTAAATGTGCGGATATTCTTTTCAGAAAAAGTTTTAACTACTCACTCATCATCATGGGATTACCCATGTTTCCAGATTGTTCCTGCTGCTATACTATGTTAACGATCAGGAAACTCAGTAATGCACAGATGTCAGTTATCCAAACTGACGTAGAGAATTAATACAATCCCAATAAACGTCCTCCACCAGTAGAGTCCTACTGGTAGGAGTTTTTCACTTTCTTTTGATTTGTAAACTGCCAAGTAAGCAGTTTCCAAATTTCATTGGAAAAATAAAGGCAAAGGACAGCACAGCACTCCTATATAAAAAGAACAAGGGGAGGATTTGTTCTATTGCGTGCATTCTCAGTAGGGGCAGTACTGCCCCCAGGAGAGAGAAAATTGGTTCCTGGAAGATAAAAAATCTTAGCTATTACAGTGATTTGTGGCCAAAATCAGTCCTAGAAGGCAATGGCACCCCACTCCAGTACTCTTGCCTGGAAAATCCCATGGACGGAGGAGCCTGGTAGGCTGCAGTCCATGGGGTCGCTAAGAGTCGGGCACAACTGAGAGACTTCACTTTCACTTTTCACTTTCATGCATTGGAGAAGGAAATGGCAACCCACTCCAGTGTTCTTGCCTGGAGAATCCCAGGGACGGGGGAGCCTGGTGGACTGCCATCTATGGGGTCGCACAGAGTCGGACACGACTGAAGTGACTTAGCAGCAGCAGCAGCAAAATCAGTCCTACCTGATAAAATCTTATTCCTTTAGTATTTAACTTCACAGAGAGAAAAGGAGAAAGCGTCTAAAAAGGCTCCTGAGGGGAACAGAAATAATGGAAATAAAAAGGCTGAGAAACACTCCTATACTATATAACAAGATTTATTACAAAACAACAGTTGTCGATTTTCCTGGGAGCGCAGTGGATAAGAATCCACCTGATTCCATCCCTGATCCAGGAAGATTCCATGTGCCATGGAGCAACTACCCGATGTGTCACAACCACAAGCCCTTGCTCGGGGTCCACAAGCCACTACTACCGCAGCCCATGCTCTTAGAGCCTGTGCTCTGCAACAAGATAGGCCACCGCAATGAAAAGCCCACACACAGCAGCTCCAGAGTGGCCCCTACTCACCACAACTAGAGAAAGCCTGTGCACACCAACAAAGACCCAGTGTAGCCAAAAATACATATTTTATATTTTAAAAAGCCCTAAAAAAAAAAAAAGTTGTAACACATAACATTGTACATGAGGTGGTGACCAAAACCATCCCCAAGAAAAAGAAATGCAAGAAGGCAAAGGGGTTCTCTGAGGAGGCCTTACAAATAGCTGAGAAAAGAAGAGAAGTCAAAGGCAAAGGAGAAAGGGAAAGATATACCCACCTGAATGCAGAGTTCTAGAGAACAGCATGGAAAAAAAAGAAAGCCTTCTTAAGTGAATAATGCAAAGAAATAGAGGAAAACTACAGAATAGGAAAGACTAGAGATCTCTTTCAGAAAATTGTAGCTACCAAGAGAACATTTCATTCAAGGATGGGCACAATAAAGGACACAAACAGTATGGACCTAACAGAAGCAGAAGATATTAACAAGAGGGGGCAAGAATACACAGAAGAACTATACAAAAAAGATCTTAATGACCCAGACAACCACAATGGTGTGATCACTCACCTAGAGCCAAACATCCCGGACTGCGAAGTTAAGTGGGCCTTAGGAAGCATCAGTACAAACAAAGCTAGTGGAGGTGATGGAATTCCAGCTGAGCTACTGCAAATCCTAAAAGATGATGCTGTTAAGTGCTACACTCAATATGCCACCAAATTTGGAAAACTCAGCAGTGTCCACAGGGCTGGAAAACGTCAGTTTTCATTCCAATCCCAAAGAAGGGCAATGCCAAAGAATGTTAAAACTATCATACAATTGTACTCATTTCACATGCTAGCAAGGTAATGCTCAAAACCCTTCAAGCTAGGCTTTAACATTACATGAACTGAGAAATTCCAGATGTACAAGCTGGATTTTGAAAAGGCAGAGGAACCAGAGATCAAATTGCCAACATCTATGATCTTCAAGGTCATAGACAAAAGCAAGGTACTTCCAAGAAAACATCTAGTTTGGCTTCACTAACTATGTGAAAGCCTTTAACTGTGTGGATCACAACAAACTGTGCAAAATTCTTAAAAGAGATGGAAATACCAGACCATCTTACCTGTCTCCCGAGAAACCTGTATGCAGGTCAAGAAGCAACAGTTAGAACCAGACGTGGAACAATGAATGGACTGGATCAAAACTGGGAAAGGAGTACATCAAGGCAGTATATTGTCACCCTGCTTATTTAACTTACATGCAGAGTACATCACTTGGAATCCTGGGCTGGATGACTCACAAACTAGAATCAAGATTGTAGGGAGAACTATCAACAATCTCAGATATGCAGATGACACCACTCCAAAGGCAGAAAGCAAAGAAGAACTAAAGAGTCTCTTGATGATGGTGAAAGAGGAGAGTGAAAAAACTGGCTTAAAACTCAACATTCAAAAGACTAAGATCATGGCATCCAGTTCCATCACTTCATGGCAAACAGAAGAGGAAAAAGTGGAAACAGTGACAAATTTTATTTTCCTGGGCTCCAAAATCACTGTGGATGATGACTACAACCACAAAGTTAAAAGACGCTCACTCCTTGAAAGGAAAGTTATGACAAAACTAGGCAGTGTATTGAAAAGCAGAGATATCACTTGGCCTACAAAGGTCTGTGTAGTCAAAGCTATGGTTTTTCCAGTAGTCACATATGGCTGTGACAGTTGGACCATAAAGAAGGCCGAGTGCTAAAGAACTGATGCTTTCGAACTGTGATGCTGGAGAAGACTGAAACTAGAACACTTTCTAACACCATACACAAAAATAAACTCAAAATGGATTAAAGATCTAAACATTTAAGCCCAGAAACTATAAAACTCCTAGAGGAGAACACAGGCAAAACACTCTCCGAGAGTCCCTTGGACAGCAAGGAGATCAAACCAGTCAATGCTAAAGGAAATCAACCCTGAATATCCACTGGAAGAACTGATGCTGAAGTTCCAGTACGATGGCCACCTATTGTGAAGAGCCGCCTCATTGAAAAAGATCCTGATGCTGGTAAAGATTGAAGGTAGGAAGAGAAAAGGATGACAGAGGATGAGATGGCTGGATGGCATCACAGACCTAATGGACATGAGTTTGAGCAAACTCCGGGAGATAGCATAGGATGGGAAACCTGGCATGCTGCAGTCCATGGGGCTGCAGAGTCAGACATGACTGAGCAACTAACACACACAGAGCTTAGCCTTAAGATCTCTTTTCTTGTCTATCTATACTCACTCCCTAGAAAATCTCCTATCAGTTTCCATGGCTTTAAATGCCATCTTTATACCTAAAGGCCCCAAACTTATATATCTAGCTCACACCACTCTACTGAAATCCAGACTTCTATATCTGTCTACTTAACATCTGTTCTTGGATACTGAATTGGTACTTCAACAGATACAAAATTTAACTTTTTCCTAATATTTAGTCTTCCTCCAGGCTCCTCCCTCTCAGTAAATGGTATCTCTATTCTTCCAGTTCAGGACATAAAACCTTGCAATCATACTTAGCTTGTCACTTTCTATCTCATATCCCACATCCCAATCATCTCCAAATCCTGTTAGCTCTTAAACTATAAGGCACCACTTTTCAACACTTTCACGATTACCCTATCCACTGTCACCTTGTTGGGACTGTATTTTAATAGTCTAGTAACTGATCTTTTTGCTGCCATCATTGTCCCTAAATTTATTCTTCCTAGCAATCAGTTTTCCTTCTAAAATGTAAATGAGTTTGTGTAATTTTGCTAAAAATCCTTCAATAGATTCCAAAGTCCCAATCTTTAAATTAAACCTCCTGAAAAAACAAAGCCTCCAACCCCAGCTCTCACTGCTCTCAGTTATCTCCTACTACTGCTGTCCTATCTCTCTCCACTCAAGATACACTGGCCTCCTTACCGTACCTTGAAAATATCAAGCATGCTCCCACCTCACATTCTTGGCATGGGTGCTTTCCTCTCTCTGGAATGCTCTTCCTCCCAGTATCAGTGACATGCTTGAGTTTCAGATCTCTGCTCTAGTGTCAATATGGGAAAGGCCGCCTATGACTGTATCAGCATTACTTTCTATCCCTTACCCACCTTTATTATGTACTTCATAATACTAACCTTGTATACCATATATTTGCTTATCACCTGGCTCCTCCAATTAGGATGTAGGCTCCTTAATTCAGGAACTTTATTGTGGTCTCTGCTGCATCTTCAGAGCCTAGAAGAGGCACTGTGCACAGAGAAGACACTCGACAAATATTTTTTAAATGATTCATGAGTGTTCTTCAAAATTTTTGAAAATAAAAAACTGTTTTACAAAGAAAACTTTACATCCAAAGTGGTAATACTCTTAATCAGTAGAAAGCAATTTTATTTATAACTATTGTGGAAAAAGCAAGAGAGTTCCAGAAAAACATCTATTTCTGCTTTATTGACTATGCCAAAGCCTTTGACTGTGTGGATCACAATAAACTGTGGACAATTCTTCAAGAGATGGGAATACCAGACCACCTGATCTGCCTCTTGAGAAATTTGTATGCAGGTCAGGAAGCAACAGTTAGAACTGGACATGGAACAACAGACTGGTTCCAAATAGGAAAAGGAGTACGTCAAGGCTGTATATTGTCACCCTGTTTATTTAAATTATATGCAGAGTACATCATGAGAAATGCTGGGCTGGAAGAAGCACAAGCTGGAATCAAGATTGCTGGGAGAAATATCAATAACCTCAGATATGCAGATGACACCACCCTTATGGCAGAAAATGAAGAGGAAATAAAAAGCCTCTTGATGAAGGTGAAAGTGGAGAGTGAAAAAGTTGGCTTAAAGCTCAACATTCAGAAAACGAAGATCATGGCATCCGGTCCCATCACTTCATGGGAAATAGATGGAGAAACAGTGGAAACAGTGTCAGACTTTATTTTTCTGGGCTCCAAATCACTGCAAATGGTGACTGCAGTCATGAAATTAAAAGACGCTTACTCCTTGGAAGGAAAGTTATGACCAACCTAGATAGCATATTAAAAAGCAGAGACATTACTTTGCCAACAAAGGTCCGTCTACCAAGGCTATGGTTTTTCCTGTGGTCATGTATGGATGTGAGAGTTGGACTGTGAAGAAGGCTGAGTGCTGAAGAATTGATGCTTTTGAACTGTGGTGTTGGAGAAGATTCTTGAGAGTCCCTTGGACTGCAAGGAGATCCAACCAGTCCATTCTGAAGGAGATCAGCCCTGGGATTTCTTTGGAAGGAATGATGCTAAAGCTGAAACTCCAGTACTTTGGCCACCTCATGCGAACAGTTGGCTCACTGGAAAAGACTCTGATGCTGGGAGGGATTGGGGGCAGGAGGAGAAGGGGATGACAGAGGATGAGATGGCTGGATGGCATCACTGACTCGATGGACGTGAGTCTGAGTGGACTCCGGGAGTTGGTGATGGACAGGGAGGCCTGGCGTGCTGCGATTCATGGGGTCGCAAAGAGTCGGACACGACTGAGCAACTGATCTGATTTGATTATTTGTAAGTTATTTTCTGTTTTTTGGGGTTTTTTTTGCTGGCCTAGCATGTGGGATCTTAGTTTCCCAACCAAGGATCAAACCTGTGCCCCGTGCAGTGGAAGCACATAGTCTTAACCACTGGACCACCACAGAAGTCCCCATTTTCTGTGTTTTTATGAGACTAGCCTGAAAATTAACATGAGAGGTATCTGTGATCTTTCTGCTACTGTGAAGGGGTTTGTCAGCCTCCACATTACTACACTTTGTGCCAAATCATCCTCTTTTGTAAGGGATGGCACTATGCAGGACATTTAGCAGCATCCCTGCTAAATGCCTGTAGCACTCTCCCAGTTGTGACAATCACAAGTGTCTCCAGATATCCTTATCAAACTCTCCCTTCTTTCCCCACTGTACTCCTGGCAGGGGTTTGTTTTCTCTGTTTTTCAAAAATGAAAATAGCTAAGATCACAACTAAGATATCTAAAATATACAGATTTAATTTTGAAAATGGCTAAATAAGCAACTTCACATGCTGAGGTTAGGTTCGTGTGGCACTTGCTTTTGCATAAAGTAAAATCCTACCATATATGTACAGTTAGCAGCACTTTCTGCAATGGGCTTCAGCTTCAATTTTATCATTACATTCAAAATCACAGACAAAGAAGTTACAGGATTATACTGTACAGTACTCTCACCTCCAGTCCCCAGGTAAAATGTACTTTTCAGTTTTGTTAAATCCTAGTGGAAATTAATATGTGAATGGAAAAAAAAAAAATCACTCTCAAGGCTCTTGATGAGTGATCAGAATCATACATTATATTTGGATACAGATATAAATGCAGCTTTCTCAGGGAGCAAATTTCACTGGCACCTGACTGCCAGGTTCATGACTGAGGGTAAAATATCTCAGAAAAATAATTTTGTCTGCCTTCCTATCTTTTAGCAGGAAAAACTCTAGAAAAGTTAGAGCAAATTGGTAAGAAAGCAGGATACCATACTTTCTTGCTATATGTGTTTGATAAAAAATGAGAGATGAGTGAGATTATAAAATTGCCGTCAGCATTTAACCACTTAAACTCACAGTGACTGAAATATTCTCACAGAGAAATAAAACTGCTAAGTTTTTACACTAAGTGTAATAATATTCATAAGTAATTAGCTATATAGAATTTAATGAGGACATACATTCAGGACACCTGGCACTGCAAGGCAAGGTCAAGATTTAGTATAAGGTTTCTTTGTTCCACCTGTCGGTAAAAGCATAAGGATATACGACACACAGAACTGACAACTGTTAGAACAGTAGGGTATTCTTATATAGTTGTTTTTTACATATATTAACTAATTACACATCTGACACCATACCTTCCAAGCAAAAAAAAAAACAAGGAAAGAAAAATTTACCAAGAGATGCTACTTCGACTAGCACTTCAAGAAAGAGACAAAAAAACCCCCAAATTATCTCTATACTTGTTAATGAAATAAGTTTCATTTCATATTTATCTCAATTTCACACTATTCTTGGCTATTCTTGCCAAAAATAAACTAAATACATATTTCCAGAAACTGTATTCATTCTAAAATTTCCACACTAAATGACTCTATATAAATATAGAGTAAAGCCTAAATCATTTTTTAAAATAGCAATAAATAATTGAAGTACTCAGTATACTTTAAGATTGATTATATAAGAAGATTAAACTAAATTATAAAGAGATTTATTAATACTCAAAGCTACCTGCAACCAAGTCCTCTAGCTACTTCTATTCTTTGTTAGCCAAAAATCTATGCAAATAACTCCATGGCAAGGTTCTATCTGACATCAATCCCTAGCAACACTATTAGATAGGAGCTAATTGGAATAATAATAAAGCATCTTCCTAGCAGAAGAGTTGGCTGGACTGCTAAACATTATTTATTTTCCTCTCCTGAATACTGGCAACATGTCCTTTATTGAAATTCTCTCCCATCCTTTCCCACTTCTGCCACTTACCCCATAGCCTTAAATGCAGTTAATATATTAGTTTTTGCCCTTCATATAAAAATAGATACAAAAGAATCAACTAGAAATTATCTGAATCTACTTCATCTAAAAACAATTTAAAAGATGTTACTTCAGAAATGATTAGTTGCATAAACTCTATGCTAATAGTTACAAATTATTGAAGAAAGAAAATAATCTCTTATTTTCTCACATAGAAAGTATAGAGATAGTACTGCCTACAATGTGTGATTGGCAGCATGTACATATTTTTTAAAATATTTTTAACTTTCTATAATGCTTTTATAACATGTATTTTGACAATCTTTACATTAGATTAACTACTAAAAATGTGCTGATTCAATTAAAAATGAAAACAGCCAAGTATGAATTTACCAATCAGGAGAGTCAATAAGATTTCTCTGGAGATTTTGTGGATGTTTGACTATTTTTTAAACTGCTGAAAAATCTTCCTCAGGGTAAAGTGCAAACAGTGAAATAGTAACTTGATAAGTACAGAAAGAATACTCACTCAGGGACAGACAGAAATGGACCCAAACACACCTCTGCCAGGTGGGATAATTCTCTGCTTAGACAAGTTACTGGACCTCTCTGAATCTCAGTACCTTTTCTGTACAATGGGAACCACACTACTTATCCTCTCATGGTATTTTAAGAGAGTTGACATTTTCCACTAATTCAATTGTTACAAACCAAGCAAAATATAAAGTAAAATTTCTGAAATAAATGAATGAAATATTCATGGATCAATAAATAATGAACTATAGAAAGCATACTCCCTAATTATAGTGATATTTTCCCTCATATTTAATTAAAATGTTATAATTTTCTAATAACGGTTTTGGTAAACAATTAGCATACAATAAGATCAACTACATTTTTGTAATTTATTCTGTAAATAGTTAAACTACATTTTTATAATTTAACAAGATGCCAAATGACCAGACATTTGCTTATAAACATTTAAAATTTATTTAAAATGTAAAAAATAGTCATACAGACTCTGACCAAAGAAAATTTATTTTCTTTAATATCTGTCCATTTTATTAATTTAAAATGCCAAATTGCTCCCCAATGTAGAAGTTTTAAAATCTTTAAGATGATTTTCATTCCAATCATACTTAAAGGAAGACATTATTTTCAAAAGGATTTTAAATAAAAAATAACATTATAGTCACATGATAAATACAAATGATGGTTGAATTAATCTGACATCTAACATTTGAAAAACTCCTACAAATATCTCCAAGTTTATAATTTTTATTAATTTTGGATTCTATAATTCTAACTGAAAATATTTTATTTATCCCCACTTATTTAGAAAGACACCTATTACTTATGTTTCTGCAATTTTCTAAATATGAATTTTTGTCTTAATATTACCTGAGAATTTACAGATTTTTTAGTTACTATTCACAAAGAAGATGGTAATACTAATTCTTCTTGGGTTTGTAGGCCTTCTTTAGTATAAGACTTAGGCTATAAATCAATATTTACAACACAAAAATAAATCCTGATTTGGGGCACTGATTCACGGTGAATAAATTTCTTGTCTTCCTTTTTTCTTATTACCCCTTTCTCTAACTAAGGGATATATGAAAGCATTTCCTTAAAACTTCACATAGTAAAAACACATAAATCCTTGAAGCCCATGATAGGTGGATATTTTAAAAGTAAAGATTAAGAAGAAATCTAAAAAGCATTAAGTTACTCTCAAAAACAAAGGGGTTATTGCAAAGCTATTAAAACAATCCAGCAGAGAATGTACTTTCCTGAAAAGGCAAAGCCAAGAAAAGAGAGAAATAGAAGAAAATCAGGTTCCAAACCCTTTACTTCCCAGAGTTTGTGAACCGGCCTGCTTTCTCTCAATTCTTTCTTTCCTGTGCATTTAACCGATAATCTACCAGTTTTCTCCTAAATACAGGTTAAGTAACATCACCACAAGTTTAAAAGTGAGTCTTTTTCTCTTGTTTAATGAATACTTTCACGTTTAAGAAAAAGAAAAAAAGAAACAAAAACCTAAGCAAGAGTTGTTAACACTTTCTTTTCCCACCTAGAGAATAAGCACTCAGCTTTAGAACTGAAGATGGTCTAGAAAAGACATATGCTGCCATCTATCTACCTGAAGGGGCATAAAGAAAATACAGACTACAGCTTTCACTTCCTCTGGCTGACAGAATACAGGGTCAAAGACCATGGCATACTTTGATTGTACTTTTTCTCCACAAGAAAGAAGCACAGTAACCAGTAACACGATCTCCAAAGATAATTAGGGATATCTGGGGATCTTTATACCACAGCCCAAATAACAGAAAGAACAGCAAGTTTTATGAAGAAGGTTTCTGATACTATCAAAACAACTTTACATACAAAACAAAGAGCTGGATATACCTTTTTTGTTTGTTTTAGAGAAAAATGAGTCAGGCAAGGGCTTAGGAAAAAATGGACGGGGCAGGATTGTTTGAAGAATATTCCACTACAAAACACTGCTTTATAAAAAACACCAGTAGTGATTTTTGTACTGAAATTACTGGTAGTTTTCTACCTTTATAGAAAATATGATAAATGTCATTACCAAAATAATAATAATAATAACCTGCTATAGTAAGGAGAGTTTTCTATTATTTAGACTTAAGAATATTTTCTATAGAGTTTATCAGTATCTTAGAACAAATGTGACCTTAAAACCAATTTCCAATTAACTGCCTCAAGCCTTTTAGCCTTTTGTTATTCTCTTGTCCAGCAACGATTTCCTTCGTTTCTCCATCTGGTTTAACTCTACTGATACTATAAAGTCCATCACCAGCTTAATTCTCTACAGTACAATAACAGCTCTCAAACCTTACAGTTACAGGAGCATTCTTTTGTACAACTCCAAAGGATACTGTTTACACAGATTACGATATGAGGGCTGTCTCCTGGAGTTGTGCAGTTAGGAAGCAATGATAAAATCACTAGGGAAGAAATTTTTAAACAAAACTGTATGCCAATGATACTTATGAAAGAGGAGATTGTATGAGAATAACCCTACCAATAAGAACACTACTAAAAATCAGATAAGACCCAATTAATTGGTAAATAAGCAGCTGACTGAAGACACTGAGAAGCAGCCAAATTAGCCAGGACATAAACGACCAACATCCCAGAAAAGGTAGAAATGCACTAAGGTGAGTCCTACATCCCACAGTTTTTTACCTAAAGGTAACTGTCAACTCATAAACAGGACTGTACGAAAGGTCAAGCAGAAGTGGAGGCTCAGAGCCGTCTGCACTCCCCCAGCGCTGCGAAACAGCGCGGCGGAAGCCACTGTACACAGTGAAGTTCCCAGCTGAAGAAGCCCTGAAGGGCGACAACATAAGAGAACGGAGAAACGGAAACTAGTTCTTCACGAAGACAAAACCCAAATCGTAAGCCCTTACAAAGTCTCAACAAATGTTGTAAATTTTATCTTCAAAATAACTGCTGTATTAAGACCACTGTTCTGTTACTTAGCCTTAGAAATATTTATTACACAAATTTTTGGCTGGATCAAGATGAGTCCTCTCTTACTGACTGCCCACAAAGACAAGTAAATCATATCTTGAAAAAGAAAGCATCAACCAGGTGCTTTCATCAACCAAATGCCTAGTATCTAACAAAACTTATCAGATGTATCAGAAAAAAGGACAAATATCTGAAACTAAAAGAGAGAAGAACAAAGTCAACAGTAACAGACTCATAATTGGATTTCAACACTGAAGATATCAGACACAAACATTAAAAGAACTTGCATTAAAATGTTCAAAATTTAATGCCAAAAGAAGAATTTCACCAGAGAAGTGATCTATGAAAAAACAGAAATTCTAACAGTGAGAAATATTGTACAAAGCCAGGATTAACCAGATGTAAAAACCAGTAACACTAAAAGTATAGACCCATATATCTGATGAACAAAGATGTAAAGTTCCTCAACAAAATATTAGCAAGCCAAATTCAACAATATGTTAATAGGATCATACACCATGATCAAGTGGGATTTAATTCCAGGGATGAAAGATGCTTCAACATCTGCAAATCAATCAATGACTGATTGTATCAATACACTACATTAATCAGATCAGACCAGATCAGTCCCTCAGTCGTGTCCGACTCTTTGCGACCCCATGAATCGCAGCACGCCAGGCCTCCCTGTCCATCACCAACTCCCAGAGTTCACTCAGACTCACATCCATCGAGTCAGTGATGCCATCCAGCCATCTCATCCTCTGTTGTCCCCTTCTCCTCCTGCCCCCAATCCCTCCCAGCATCAGAGTCTTTTCCAATGAGTCAACTCTTCACATGAGGTGGCCAAAGTACTGGAGTTTCAGCTTTAGCATCATTCCTTCCAAAGAAATCCCAGGGCTGATCTCCTTCAGAATGGACTGGTTGGATCTCCTTGCAGTCCAAGGGACTCTCAAGAGTCTTCTCCAACACCACAGTTCAAAAGCATCAATTCTTCGGCGCTCAGCCTTCTTCACAGTCCAACTCTCACATCCATACATGACCACAGGAAAAACCATAGCCTTGACTAGACAGACCTTTGTTGGCAAAATAATGTCTCTGCTTTTGAATATGCTATTTAAGTTGGTCATAACTTTCCTTCCAAGGAGTAAGCGTCTTTTAATTTCATGGCTGCAGTCAACATCTGTAGTGATCTTGGAGCCCCAAAAAATAAAGTCTGCCACTGTTTCCACTGTTTCCCCATCTATTTCCCATGAAGTGGTGGGACCAGATGCCATGATCTTCATTTTCTGAATGTTGAGCTTTAAGCCAACTTTTTCACTCTCTTCTTTCACTTTCATCAAGAGGCTTTTGAGTTCCTCTTCACTTTCTGCCATAAGGGTGGTGTCATCTGCATATCTGAGGTTATTGATATTTCTCCCGGCAATCTTGATTCCAGCTTGCGTTTCTTCCAGTCCAGCATTTCTCATGATGTACTCTGCATATAAGTTAAATAAACAGGGTGACAATATACAGCCTTGACGTACTCTTTTTCCTATTTGGAACCAGTCTGTTGTTCCATGTCCAGTTCTAACTGTTGCTCCCTGACCTGCATACAAATTTCTCAAGAGGCAGATCAGGTGGTCTGATATTCCTATCTACTGAAGAATTTTCCACAGTTTATTGTGATCCACACAGTCAAAGGCTTTGGCATAGTCAATAAAGCAGAAATAGATGTTTTTCTGGAACTCTCTTGCTTTTTCGATGATCCAGCGG
Organism: Bos mutus; assembly: GCF_027580195.1. Lineage (NCBI taxonomy): Eukaryota > Metazoa > Chordata > Mammalia > Artiodactyla > Bovidae > Bos > Bos mutus. The sequence continues at coordinate 82,781,428 of NC_091624.1, forward strand.
GTGTTGGCCATTTGATCTCTGGTTTCCTCTGCTTTTTCTAAAACCAGCTTGAACACCAGGAAGTTCACGGTTCACATATTGCTGAAGCCTGGCTTGGAGAACTTTGAGCATTACTTTACTAGCGTGTGAGATGAGTGCAATTGTGCGGGAGTTTGAGCATTCTTTGGCATTGCCTTTCTTTGGGATTGGAATGAAAACTGACCTTTTCCAGTCCTGTGGCCACTGCTGAGTTTTCCAAATTTGCTGGCATATTGAGTGCAGCACTTTCACAGCATCATCTTTCAGGATTTGGAATAGCTCAACTGGAATTCCATCACCTCCACTAGCTTTGTTCGTAGTGATGCTTTCTAAGGCCCACTTGACTTCACATTCCAGGATGTCTGGCTCTAGGTCAGTGATCACACCATCGTGATTATCTGGGTCGTGAAGATCTTTTTTGTACAGTTCTTCTGTGTATTCTTACCACCTCTTCTTAATATCTTCTACTTCTCTTAGGTCCATACCATTTCTGTCCTTTATCGAGCCCATCTTTGCATGAAATGTTCCCTTGGTATCTCTAATTTTCTTGAAGAGATCTCTAGTGTTTCCCATTCTGTTGTTTTCCTCTATTTCTTTGCATTGATCACTGAAGAAGGCTTTCTTATCTCTTCTTGCTATTCTTTGGAACTCTGCATTCAGATGCTTATATCTTTCCTTTTCTCCTTTGCTTTTCGCTTCTCTTCTTTTCACAGCTATTTGGAAGACCTCCCCAGACAGCCATTTTGCTTTTTTGCATTTCTTTTCTATGGGAATGGTTGATCTTCTCCAAGGACACAGAAAAGCACTTGACAAAATTCAATATCCATTCACAATAAAAACTCAACAAGCCAGGTATAGGGGGGAACGTATTTCAATATAATAAAGGCCATATATGACAAGCCCACAGAAACATCACACTCAATAAAAAGCTGAAAGATTTTCCTCTAAGAGCAAGAATGAGATAAGAACAACCATTCTCATCATGAATATTCAACACTGGATATCAAAACAATTAGGCAAGCAAAATAAATAAGATATTCAATTAGAAAGGAAGAAGTAAAACTGTAAATTATTATAAATTTTTGTAATTATAAGTAAAATTATTGGCAGATTACATAGTAGTAAGACCAGGAGCTGACTGTGGCTCAGATCATAAACTCCTTATTACCAAATTCAGACTTAAATTGAAGAAAGTAGGGAAAACCACTAGACCCTCAGGTATGTCCTAAATCAAATCCCTTATGATTATACAGTGGAAGTGAGAAATAGATTTAAGGGCCTAGATCTGATAGATAGAGTGCCTGATGAACTATGGAATGAGGTTTGTGACATTGTACAGGAGACAGGGATCAAGACCATGCCCATGGAAAAGAAATGCAAAAAAGCAAAATGGCTGTCTGGGGAGGCCTTCCAAATAGCTGTGAAAAGAAGAGAAGCAAAAAGCAAAGGAGAAAAGGAAAGATATAAGCATCTGAATGCAGAGTTCCAAAGAATAGCAAGAAGAGATAAGAAAGCCTTCTTCAGTGATCAATGCAAAGAAATAGAGGAAAACAACAGAATGGGAAACACTAGAGATCTCTTCAAGAAAATTAGAGATACCAAGGGAACATTTCATGCAAAGATGGGCTCGATAAAGGACAGAAATGGTATGGACCTAAGAGAAGTAGAAGATATTAAGAAGAGGTGGTAAGAATACACAGAAGAACTGTACAAAAAAGATCTTCACGACCCAGATAATCACGATGGTGTGATCACTGACCTAGAGCCAGACATCCTGGAATGTGAAGTCAAGTGGGCCTTAGAAAGTATCACTACAAACAAAGCTAGTGGAGGTGATGGAATTCCAGTTCAGCTATTCCAAATCCTGAATGATGATGCTGTGAAAGTGCTGCACTCAATATGCCAGCAAATTTGGAAAACTCAGCAGTGGCCACAGGACTGGAAAAGGTCAGTTTTCATTCCAATCCCAAAGAAAGGCAATGCCAAAGAATGCTCAAACTCCCGCACAATTGCACTCATCTCACACGCTAGTAAAGTAATACTCAAAATTCTCCAAGCCAGGCTTCAGCAATATGTGAACCGTGAACTTCTGGTGTTCAAGCTGGTTTTAGAAAAAGCAGAGGAACCAGAGATCAAATGGCCAACACCCGCTGGATCATCGAAAAAGCAAGAGAGTTCCAGAAAAACATCTATTTCTGCTTTATTGACTATGCCAAAGCCTTTGACTGTGTGGATCACAATAAACTATGGAAAATTCTGAAAGAGATATGAATACAAGACCACCTGATCTGCCTCTTGAGAAATCTGTATGCAGGTCAGGAAGCAACAGTTAGAACTGGACATGGAACAACAGACTGGTTCCAAATAGGAAAAGGAGTTCGTCAAGGTTGTATATTGTCACCCTGTTCATTTAACTTCTATGCAGAGTACATCATGAGAAACGCTGGACTGGAAGAAGCACAAGCTGGAATCAAAATTGCCGGGAGAAATATTAATAACCTCAGATATGCAGATGACACCACCCTTATGGCAGAAAGTGAAGAGGAACTCAAAAGCCTCTTGATGAAAATGAAAGAGGAGAGTGAAAAAGTTGGCTTAAAGCTCAACATTCAGAAAACGAAGATCATGGCATCCGGTCCCACCACTTCATGGGAAATAGATGGGGAAACAGCGTCAGACTTTATTTTTTGGGGCTCCAAAATCACTGCAGACGGTGACTGCAGCCATGAAATTAAAAGACGCTTACTCCTTGGAAGGAAAGTTATGACCAACCTAGATGGCATATTCAAAAGCAGAGACATTACGCCGCCAACAAAGGTCCGTCTAGTCAAGGCTATTGTTTTTCCTGTGGTCATGTATGGATGTGAGAGTTGGACTGTGAAGAAGGCTGAGCGCCTTAGAATTGACGCTTTTGAACTGTGGTGTTGGAGAAGACTCTTGAGAGTCCCTTGGACTGCAAGGAAATCCAACCAGTCCATTCTTTTTATTTTTATTTTTTTTTATTTTTAAACTTTACATAATTGTATTAGTTTTGCCAAATATCAAAATGAATCAGTCCATTCTGAAGGAGATCAGCCCCGGGATTTCTTTGGAAGGAATGATGCTAAAGCTGAAACTCCAGTACTTCGGCCACCTCATGCAAAGAGTTGACTCATTGGGAAAGACTCTGATGCTGGGAGGGATTGGGGGCAGGAGGAGAAGGGGACGACAGAGGATGAGATGGCTGGATGGCATCACTGACTCGATGGACATGAGTCTGAGTGAACTCCGGGAGTTGGTGATGGACAGGGAGGCCTGGCGTGCTGCAATTCATGGGGTCGCAGACAGTCGGACATGACTGAGCAATTGGACTGAACTGAACATAGTATTACATATAGAAAACCTAGAGACCACCAAAAAAGTGTTAGAACTAATAAATAAATCCATAAAGTTGCAGAATACAAAATTAATATACAAATATCATTCACATTTCCATCAACTAATAATAAACTATCAGAAAGTTAAGAAAATAATCCTATGATAACCATATCAAAAAGAATAAAATACTTAGGAATAAATTTAAACAACAAGGTGAAAGATCTGTTTGGTGATGAAACTTATAAAAGAAATTGAAGACAACTAATACATGGAAAGCTCTTCAAGGCTCACAGATTGGAAAAATTAAATACTCTCAAAATGGCCATAATACTTAAGCAGTCTACAGAGTCAATGCAATCCCTATCACAATTTTGACTTCATTTTTTTCACAGAAATAGAACAAATAATTCTGTGTATAGAACCACAAAATGTCTCAAATGACCAAAGTCATCTTAAGAAAATCCAAGCTGGAGGCATCTCATTTCCTGATTTGAAAATACATTACAAAGCTATGACAATCAAAATGGTATGATACTGACATAAAAAGACACTGAGATCAATAGAACTGAACAGACAGCTCAGAAAAAGAAGACAAAAAACATTCTTACATGGTCAATTAACTTATGATGAAGAAGCCAGGAAGAGTCAATGGGGAAAGGACAGTCCCTTCAATAAACGGTCCTCAGGAAACTGGACAGTAACATGTAAAAGAATGAAACTGGACGCAGACTTTATACTACACACAAAAATCAATTCAAAATGAATCAAAGACTTGAATGTAAAACCTGAAGCCATAAAACTCATGGAAAAAAGGGTTTTGGGTAAGCTCCATTACACTGGTCTTGGCAATGATTTTTTGGATTCGACACCAAAAACAAAGTTACCAAAGCAAAATGAACTAGTGTGCCTACATCAAACTAAAAACCTTTTGCACAGCATAGGAAGCTACCAACAAAATGAAAAGGCAACCTATGTGATGTGTAAAAATATTTGCAAATCATCTCTCTAATATGGGGTTAATATTCAAAATACATAAAGAACTCATACAACTCAACAGAAAAAAAAAAAAGATGAAAAAAATGGCAGAGTACTTGAATAGACACTTTTCCAAAGATATACTGATAGCCAACAGGGAAATGAAGAGGTACTCAATATCACTAATCATCTGGGAAATCCAAATCAAAACCCTGAGATATCACCTCACACCTGTTAGATTAGAATGGCTATCATCAAAAAGTAAAAGGTAAGTGTTAACAAGGATGTGGAGAAAGGGAAACCCTTTTGCACTGTTGGTGGGAAAGTAAACTGCCCTAGCCACTATGGAAAGCAGTAAGCAGACCTCTCAAAAAATTAAAAAGGGAACTATCATATGACCCAGCAACTTTACTTCTGGGTATATATGCAAAGGAAATAAAAACAGAATATCAAAGAGATATCTGCACCTCCATGTTCACTGCAGCATTATTCATAATAGCCAAGATATGGAAGCAACTGAGGCATCCATTAATGGATGAATGAATAAAAAAGATGTTTCACACAGACACACACACACACACACACACACACACACACACACACGATGGAATACTATTCAGCCATGAGAAAGGAGGAGATCCTGCTATTTCTGATAACATGGATATACCTTGGTGGCATTACACGAAGTGAAATAAGCCAAACGGTATCACTTACCTGTGGATTTTTTTTTTAAGTTAACTCTAGAAACTGAAAGTAGAAAAGTTCCCAGGGGCTGGAGTTGGGGTAAAAGGGAGAGATAGGTAAAAGGGTCCAAATTTTAGGTGTAAGATGAATAAGGTCTAAGGACCTAATATAAAACACGGTAACTACTGTTTTATCACCATACTGCACAACTGAAATTCACTGAGAGAGAAGACTTATATGTTCTCATAAAAAAGATTAATATGTAAGGCGACAGATGTATTAACTAGATGTGGGAATCCTTTTAAAGTATATGTGCTGTGCTAAGCTGCTTCAGTCATGTCCAACTCTTGGCGACCCCACAGACTGTAGCCTGCCAGGCTCCTCTGTCCATGGGATTCTCCAGGCAAGAGAACTGGAGTGGGTTGCCATGCCCTCCTCCAGGGGATCTTCCTGACCCAGGGATCAAACCCAGGTCTCCCGCATTGCAGGCAGATTCTTTACCGGCTGAGCCACCAGGGAAGCCCTTCAAAGTGTATACATACATCAAATTATCATAATGCACAATTTAAGTATCTTATAAATTTATACATTAATTATGCCTCAACAAAGCCAAAATAATATAAATAACTAAATCATAAAAGCAGTTAGAGAGAAAGACACATTACTTCAATGAATGAACTATAAAACAACTGACTTTACAGCAGAAATGATGGAAACCAGGAGACAAGGAAATAGTATCTTTTAAAACCTGAAAACAACTCTAAACCTATAATTCTATGCCAAGCAAATAAATCATTCAAAAATGAAAGAGAAATAAAGACATTTTCAGGTGAACCAGAAACTGGCAAAATTTGTTTCAGTACATTTCCACCAAAAGGCAGGAAAAAATATTCTCAGAAAGAAGCTTAGAAACTTATGAAGTCATGAAGGATCAACAAAGCATCAATATGTCAGTAATTCTAAACAAATACTGACTTTATATATGTATTATAACACATAATTTATAAATGAAAATTAAATCTTATCGTTATGAGTTTTATTTCTACATCTATTTTATGCCCCACAATACCAAAAATGATGATGATAGGAGGGGTTCTAAAGCTACTCCATTTATTATCTTGGTAATGTTTAAAGTACCAATTTATATTAAACTTCAGAAAACCAAGGAAGAATGTTTTGATCTCTGGGAAAACCATTTTTAAAAGAGTAAAAGCCTCAGAAGGGATATGTTGGAAATTTCTTTTACTTGAAAATTTCAAAGCAGATAAGAAAAGGAGAAAAATGGAAACAAAGAACAGAGGGGTAAAGTAAAAAATAAACAGTAGAATGACAGGATTAATATCAGTCTAAATAAATGAAATAGACCATTTCAATTAGAAGACAAAGATTATCAAACTAGACTTCAAAAACAAGAGAAATATTTGGTGTCTACAAGACACAAAGACAACTGATAAAGGTTGTAAGTAAAAAGTTGAAAATACTAACCAAAAGAATAATACAGCCAAACTAATAACAGAAAACACGACAAGGCAAGAATAATTACTGCAGATAAAAAGGTATAATTTATAATGATACCAGAGTAAACTCATTAGAACAGTATTAGAATTCTAAGATTGTATATACCTGGTGTGTCACTTCAGTCGTGTCTCTTTGCAACCCAAAGGACTGTAGCCCACCAGGCTCCTCCGTCCATGGGATTCTCCAGGCAAGAATACTGGAGTGGGTCGCCACACCCTTCTCCAGGGGATCTTCCCGACCCAGGGATTGAACCTGAGTCTTTTAGGTCTCCTGCATTGGCAGGTGGGTTCTTTACCACTAGCGCCACCTGGGAAGCCCTATGTACCTGGAAACATAGCTTTAAATTATCAACATCTTAATCAATGAAATGATTAGAATTCATTTCAGTGAATGCTAAGTACTATTGAATATTCATTTGCCTTCAGATCCTTGGAATATTTAGGGCTATATATTCCAAGGATCTGAAGGGAAAGTTCAATCCCTGGGTCAGGAAGATACCCTGGAGAAAGAAATGGCAACTCACTCCAGTATCCTTGCCTAGGAAATCCCATGGACAGAGGAGCATGGTGGGCTACAGTCCATGGGGTCGCAAAGAGTCGGAGACGACTGAGCAACTAACACACTAGTAAGTTTAAGTAGGTTAAAGACACCAATAATAAACATACTATATAAAAACAGTAGTAGTCAAACAAAATAGTCTTTTCTTATACTGGATAACATTATGGTAAAATTCTCCTCTCCATTACCTAACTTAAAAATATTATGAATCACTTCATTCAGAAAATACACCATAAACAGGGTTAAAACACAAAGGATTCTTCAATAGGATGCCAAATGCTCTCAGAAATATCATAACATAAACCCTTTGGGTTTCAATTTCATTATATCTAACATGAAGGTAATTATAAAAACATCCTACTTAATACAACAAGGATACTATAAACCTTGAACAATTCCTGCTCAGCGCTACTAGCTAAAACTCTGTCAGGTCCCTAAAACTATCTGTAATTTACAGCTATTACCAAAGTAGCTTTATTACAACCAATATGATAGAGCTAATTATTTGATTTTCATCTGGTAATCCTACTAACAAAAATTTTGATTTTTAAGAATTTTTAAATTATCTGTATTGTTTCTACAAGTGATTGCTCTAAAGAAACTCAGGTTTGAATTTTTAAAACCCAACTTGTACTGCCTTTTTATATTTTCATCCTGGACTTCACATTTCTTAATAAACCTTTACTACGCTGCTAGTCTTTCGTCAGTATGCATGTAAATACATGTCTATGTATATGTTTCTAAGTATATCGTATCATCTGTAATCAGTTTTTCCATTTTAAAAAAAAGGGCTCTTTCCTCTAAGTGATAGTAATTTTTCCAGAGTTTCTATCTTTCGTTTGGAGAGACAAATCAGTTTGTAATTTGTAATGTCTTAATCCTTCACTTAAATATTACCATTATATTCTTATTTGAGTGTTGGAACTTTTTCATTCTGTCATTGATCTCCTAGTAATATTGTTAAACAGTCTGTTAAATGTTCATAAAAATTAAAAGGGCAAAGAAAATCTGTTCCCTTCTTCTGAGAGCTTTCACCAAAATCAAATGTAACATAAATTGAAAATCTCTTATCTCCCAAGAACTTTTACATGTGTTATCTCATTAAATCTCATTGCTATTCACATTTTTCAAGTGGATATTATAATTCAGAAAGGTTAAAGGATGTGTCAAAGCTTATACTCACAGTAAGAAAAGCCAGGCTTAATTCTAGGTGTGTCTATTTATAAAATCAAGATCTTTCCACTACCAGAAGCTGGTAAATGCAAGATAAAAAGCCCGATACCTAATCTTTTAGGCTTATCAGGACATATGCCTCTGTCACAGCTACTTAGCTCTGCTGTTGATTACAAAGGCAATTGAAAACAAAACATAAACAAATGAGAGTAGCTATGTTTCAAACAAAACTTTATTAATAAAAACAGGTAGCGGGTCAAATTTATCCCAGCACCCATACTGTGCCAATCCCTCCACAGTGCCACGGTGCGTTCCCTCCTCGAGAAACTCTACTAGCCGTTCATTAATACCACTAGATTCTACCTCTCTCTCCATTCTTAAAACATTCTGATCTTAATCTTACAGCTACATTTTTATTTTAAAGCTCTTATTAGGCTCAATCTATTGAATATTTGAAATAGGTTACTTGGAAAATACATATAACCTTTTACATGTTCTAACTACAATACCAAATACATCAGAAATTAATCTATTATTGAGATTCAAACCCAAGGAGTCTGGCTTTAAAGTCACACTCACATCTAGGCCACCTCACATGGTGTAGGAATTATAAGAAATGACACGTGCAGAAAGCACTTTGCTGACCCTAAATGACTCTTTAAATATTAACTGCTGTTGTTTTAGGGCTTCTGATCTGGATGCTTTGAGTGACCATTTTTTTGTACCTGGTTTTATCAGAAAGTAAAATTAAAATATAAGAGAGCATAAAAAAGAAATTCATCTGTAAGATAAAACATTTCTAAGACTATAGTATTAGTATGCACTAAATTCTCAGTGTGATAAATGCCAAACACCTATATTTACAGTTCTCCCCCTTAAACTTTTTTGAGTTATTTGCATCTAATTTTAATTGCTCATTCTGCATTTAATACGTAGAATTACCTTGACAAGGCCCACTAATATATGCAACCAAGCAACAACAGTAAATATCCTTTTAATTACACAAAATGATCATGCGTACAAAAAAGATCTAAATACACAGAACTCAAAGACCTTCTCTCAACTGTTCCATTATTACAAAATTTAGTTGTATGTGCCATCACTAAGCTTGTTATTTTTAATGGAAAAGACTTAAAGAGTATAAAATGACTTAAATAGGAAATAAAAAAACACCTTTCTTCATCAGAAATTCTATTCCTCTTCCCTGTCTCCTTCCCTATCTTGCTTCCTGTAAGCACACATACTTTCTCTCTCTCTCACACATACACCCATACACAGTGCATTCTAAAAACACAATCTAAGTCAAAATGGCACACAGGATCAGGCTGAAATACAAGTTCTACAAACAAAGCACAAAAGATACAATTCAGAAAACACAAACCCAGATTCAAATCCCCGTCTACAACTAAAACCAGTTGAATAATCACTTCCTAGCTTTGTGCCTTCGGTAACTACCTTATTTAACCACTATTAAGTCTATTTCCTCATCTATAAAAAGTGGAGGAAAAATCATACCCACCTCATGTGATTGTGGTGAGCATTCAAGGGAGAATTAAAATCACATGTCCATAGCACAGTGTTGACAATACAGTCAAGACTTAAAACTCCTGGTTGATGCTATTACTACTACTACCTTTAACACCACCGTTCTGGGCAAATCTTACTAACATATATTGTAGTTCCTCTACAAAGTGGGAAAAGCATTGCCTCAAATGGATATATAACAACAACTTTTTAAAGCATCTGCAAATTCATCTTATCACCAATGTTAAACGTTGGAGTTGGGGTGCGGGGGAACGAATCCTTTTCTTAAAATGTTCCTTTGAGAACTTTTAAGAAACAAGTCTATTTTTACTCCTGAAAAGAAATAAGAAGCTAACCTCTTTCACTTTGCTTTTCATTACTGTAGATTTAAAATGAAAATATGTATACATTGAGAGATCTAATATGTCACTTTTTAAAGAACTTGACACTAGCAAGTAATCATAAATAGATTTGGTTAAAAGGCAATATCAGAATAGGTCCATTTTCTCAATTCCAATACATTTTAAAACGCACCAATTTGAGGGTTTATGTTCATTACTCTTGTTTTCGATTTTCTACACTTTTAAAAGCACCGCATGTTAATAACTATATACTACAGCTGTTCTAACATTAATGGATATAAACATTTCTTACCAAATTACGCTTTTTTAGCGGAAGAAAGTAATAATAGTGGCAGAAAGAAAACATCAGTGCGTAGCAAGTAAGAAGTTCAGTGTAGAAACACAATTGCAGAAAAAGCCAATGGTTATCTTCACCAACACAATTGTTAATCCTGAAGAAAAAAAAAAGGAAAAAGAAAAAATATTTCAAACTTTAATAAGATGTTAAGTTTAGGATGGTAAAACTAGAAATAAGCACAAACAACTTCTTAAGTGCTTAAGTTCATAGAGATAAGCCAAATCCACTCAAACCTAAAAGCAGAGTATATAAGAAAAGACATGACATAAACACGCCATCTCACATTTGTAAAGCACATTCTACTTGTCAAAGAAGTCCTGTATATGATTCCCCATTCAACTCAACAACAAGCCAGCGAGGCAGGAAGAACAGATGGCAATCTCCTTGCTTCACTGATACAAAAGAGGAACAGAGGAGTTAGGACAATTGCCAGAGGATGTACAGTTAGGAGAGACCGTGGTCAAGAGAACAAGAACCCTCTTCTGTACACTGCTCTTTCACTGCAGCATTCAAGCTATGGAGATCAAGTTGAATGATATGAAGCAAAGTAACTTAAGCCTGCCATTCTGACACACTGCTAAGCATTCACAACTTTTCTCACTTTTACAGTCTAACCCTTGGTGGCTGAAAATAAACATATATTCAAAAGTATGTATAAATTCTTAGAGCTACAAATTATATATATATATTATATATATAACCCAAAAAATTATATAATATTGAGTTTTTCAGTGTGAGTGATTATCACTTACCTGAATACTTCACACAGCTTTTAAAAGCAAACCCTATTGCTATTGTAACTGTAAACAGATCATTGAAGTTTATAAAATCATTTGAGAATTAATCTGAATAAATTCCAGGCACATTTTTAAAACACCAACTGTATGTTATATACTAAACTATCTTGTGATGGAATTTTAAACCTTTTTACATAGTAACACAGTGCTCTTATTTTTTCTGAATTTCAAGAAATTATCTTCTAGTCAAATAATCATTTTATAGTGAAAACCATCTTCCCACTAAAAGCTTGCTGATAACTTGTGCTATCAAAAATAAAGGAAGCTCTAAATGATTAGCATTACTAGACAAAACTAAAATTTACCCTTGAGACAACCTTAGATAAATGCAGTTATAAATTTAAGAAGATTATTATGCAGCTAACTTTGTATACATGTGTGTATAAACATAAATATACATGTATATAGATATATTTATAAAGTGCTACACCATACCAGTTTAAATATTTATGCAGAGATCCCATGCTAGAAAAACAGAATTAAATACAATATCTTTTCACAGATTTTTGTGACAGCTTTGAAATGAGATACAATGCAGAACTCTCACAGCATGTTTTCAAATATTGTTTCTCAACTGAACATTTTCTTTAAATATTACAAGAGAGCCCCCTACTGACCAAAAATGTTGGCAGTCAGCAGAATCAACTACCACTTTTTTTTTTGCTTCTGCTGCTGCTGCTGCTAAGTCGCTTCAGTCGTGTCCGACTCTGTGTGACCCCATAGATGGCAGCCTACCAGGCTCCTCTGTCCCTGGGATTCTCCAGGCAAGAGCACTGGAGTGGGTTGCCATTTCCTTCTCCAATGCATGAAAATGAAAAGTGAAAGTGAAGTCACTCAGTCGTGTCCGACTCCTAGCGACCCCATGGACTGTAGCCCATCAGGCTCCTCCATCCATGGGATTTTCCAGGCAAGAAGTACTGGAGTGGGTTGCCATTTTTGCTTCTAGCTAGCATGTAATATTAATCCCTATATCCAACACAGAACACTGAAAAAAAGGCTGAAAGGAAGTGAAATGAGGTATAAGGTATATGAAATGTTACTCTTTAATTAAATTGGAAGGGAAATACAATGAGATGTATATGGTTTACATTACAATTAGAAACAACAACAGCTACTATATTTAAATTTAAGTACTATCTATATGTCTTATACTATACTAAATGCTTTACCTATACTGCCTCATTTAATAAGACCACTTTAGTTCTTTTGTATATTTGGGTGCATGTTAATTTTCAGTTTTCTGCTCAAATATCTCCTTGTTAGAAAAATCTCTGAAAAAATGACCCTGGGAGTTGATAGAACCACATGATCAATTAAAGGTCTCCTTATAAAAAGGCTTTCTTAAACTGTATAACTCTGATATAACCTTTGTTTAAATCTGCTAAGTACCAAGATCTATTTTTTACTACATTTTTTTTTCAAAAGTGAATTATTCATTTCTTACCATGGGCAGTGATGATCCATTCTCCTAACACAGTGGCCGCAGCGGCTGCAGTGATGGGAACGCTTCGGTCTCATCAAATTACACTTGTTACACAATTCCCAGAACTCCCTTTCTAGAGAAGGAAATTAAAATTCATTTAGTAAAGGAACATGAGTAATGTTAAAATTTAGCAACAAGTGTTTAGAAGAGTTATAGGAATTCTTCGAGACATTGTGCCTAAGTCTCTATTGTAAATGTTTGCCGTAAACGTTGCTTCTCTATTCTCTGCATGTTTTATTTTGTACATTTCTAATTTTAAACATTATAAAATAAGACTGTTAACAGTCAAACTAAGGGATAAAAATACAGCATATTTGGGTTTAAGTATATTGCTGTAAGTAAAATCTAATGACAAAACTCTTATTTAGAATCAAATTATTACGTTAAAACAGAATTTTATTGAAACGAGTTAATTTCTAGAAATTTATTATCTAATGGTTCTAAAGAAGAGATAATGCTGAGTATTGGTTTCATATATTAGTAAGTCAAAATCAACTGCATAAACAGAGACAGCATCCCCCCAAACTTCCCACACAAAACCATTTTTTGAATGGATTTATTTGGGAATATTTATGACAAAGGGATGGAAAAACAGTTCAGATGCATTTAAGAGGTACTAAAATAGTTTCAGAAGTGAAGAAGATTACAAGAAAATTACTCTTTAATGGAAATAAAGGAGTCCTTTACAAAACTCTATCCTACCACCAAGTAAGTTTCCTCTAGTCTGCTGTGAATGAGCACACAACTAGGCTTGGTGCTAAAAACATGAAGTTTACAGGAATAAAGGAAAAAGTAATTTATTTCCATTAAGAACTGCTCTAGCTAGAGCCATTAAAAACTCTACGGGACTGTCATCTACCAAGACAACTGTTATACAGAATATATAATCTTAATATCTCTTGACATGGAATTTTACCTTTATAACAATTCTTAAACTTTGTATCACTTATGGAAAACTATACCCTAACCTCACTAAAATTATGGGTATAGTAAAATCAACCTAATTTCAATACTCCAAATGAATATTAGTATATGCAAAGTGTGACCGAGCACACCTTAGATAGTCACTAAATCCTTGCTAAAACATGACAAGTTTAATTTTTTTTTAATGAAAGATTCTAAACATAAGTAACAAAAGAGAAGAGTACATAGTTTTCAATTTTTTAAAAAGATACCCTACTTTAATTCCATTATTTCTAGTTTAATGACCAGAAGTAAGATCAATATACTGGAATTTTATAGTAAAGTGTTGGAAAAACATTCTGCTACAAACATCTCTGGAGAAATCAATAAAGCATGAATAACAGCTATAACAAATTAATTGCTCTCAATGAAAGTTGAGATATTTTTTACATTTAAAATATTTCATTTTAAAATAAAATTCTCTTCCATTTCTTACTTACAATTCTTATTTTAATGAAAACATACTACATGAGAGAGCAACAATATTGAAGCTCAATTTAGGTACAATTAAACTACTGTTATTTAACTGTTGGTGAAATAGAAACTCATTTCATATGTAGCATAATACAATGTCACATACATATCACTTTTTTTCCCCACTTAACTAGATGTTCCCAAATATCCCAAAGTTAAAACTCTGAATTCACATATTTCAAGGAATATGTGAAGGTAAGCCCATTTTCATTGAAAGACAACATGAAAACTATGTTCTCAAACCAGCTCCTTAAAAAAATAAATATGAGGTATTCACTATTGGCAATTTCAGCATAATATTCCAAAGAATAAATCATTTATTTCATACTTAAAATGCTGTACTCTCAGGAAAAAAGACAGAATTTGGCTATAGTCAGAGAAAGACTGTAATTCATTCTGTGGTGTAAACTATGGTTGGCAAACTACAGTCCACAGGTAAACCCAGGCCATCACCTGTTCTGGGGTGATCCATGAGCTTCCCAGGTGGCGTTAGTAGTAAAGAACCCACCTGCCTGATGTAAGAGATGACTGGGTCAGAAAGATCCCCTGGAGAAGGGCATGACAACCCACTCCAGCATTCTAGCCTAGAGAATCCCATGGACAGAGGAGCCTGGAGGGCTACAGTCTACAAAGAGTCGGACACAACTGAAGCGACTTAACATGCACGCGTGAGCTAAGAGTATTTTTAACAATTTTAAATGATTGACAATAACAATAACAATAACAATTTGTGGCTTGTAAAAATCTTGGAATTTAAATTCCATGCCCATAAAGAAAGCTTTATTTAAACACAGCCATGCCCATTCTTTTACATACAGTGTATGTTGGCTTTGGGGCTACCATGACAGAGCGGAGGAGTTGTGACAGAGATTATATGGTTCATAAAGCTAAAAACATCTATCTGGCACTAACGCTACAGTAGAATTTGCTGACCTATGGTTTGGACCATAAATTTGTTCAAACAAAGAGTTTGAGTCACTTAATGCTCAATTTAAGATACAAAAATCTAAAATGAAGATGCACATTTTATACACACAAGCACACACATTTATGTTTTTAGAAAGGAAAAAAAATCACTATTTTTAAAATTCGGAAATTTAAAGTATCATCTATGTTTTTTGCTTTGCAGAACAAGAAAAAAGCCATCCATCTTAACCTACCCTATGTATCCAGAAACCATTTCTAAGTCTTCTCCCTTTTTTCTTCTTCAGGATTTATTCAAGTCCTAATAGGATCTTGGTGACTGATACATTCTGGTGTCTGATGATTACCTATAAGACTTTTGCACTACCCATCTAACAAAATAAAATAAAAGCCTATGGGAGACAGTATCCACCTGCTAATTTATGGCAGCTATATAGAAAGTTAAAAATTAAGATACATTTTTTAAAGGAAAGAAAAATCAAAACATAAAACAAAAGAAAAAAGGTAAAATCTATAAATGATCCTCTTTAATATAAGGTAAACAGTATCATTGGAGGAGGCAATGGCACCCCACTTCAGTACTCTTGGCTGGAAAAAAATCCCATGGACGGAAGAGCCTGGAAGGCTGCAGTCCATGGGGTTGCTAAGAGTAGGACACGACTGAGCAACTTCACTTTCATGCATTGGAGAAGGAAATGGCAACCCACTCCAATGTTCTTGCCTGGAGAATCCCAGGGATGCGGGAGCCTGGTGGGCTGCCGTCTATGGGGTCGCACAGAGTCGGACACGACTGAAGTGACTTAGCAGCAGCAGCAGCAAACAGTATCATATGGTTTAACAGGGAAACTTATTAATGCTGTAATTGCATGAAAGACTATAAAGACAGATACAGTTTGGTTTGGTTTATCCCTCAAAAAGGAACAAATCACCTTCCATTTGAGTCTTTCGAAAGACTCACATATTAGGGGGACTTTTTTCAATGACTATATTTCAGATCACAAAGTAATGTTTTGGGGAGAAAAATATAACCTGAAACTAACAAAAATCAATACAAGGATTGGGTCTTTATTTATTTAGAGGTTTTCTGGCAGAACTGGTTGGCAATGCAAGAAATAAATGAACAAACAAAACAGAAACCGACTCAAAAAACAAAAAACAAACGAGTGGTTGCCAGAGGGAGAGGGGTGGGAGTGGGGCAAAATAAGTGAAAGGGACTAAGAAGTGCAAATTTTCAGCTATAAAATAAATAAGCCACAGGGATGCAGGGTACAACAGGGGGTGTACACAACAATAAAAAATAAAAACAAAGCGGCACTAGTGGTGACAGAAACGGAAGTCTAACGTGCACGTTAAGAGCTTAATGATGACAATGTTCTGAGACTGACTGTGGTAATGGCTGTACAAATCTGTGTATATATAAAAGACACTAAATTGTACACTTTAAACAGGTGAATTATACGATGTGTGAATTACACTCAAAATTGTTTTTTAAAAGTTAAGAGACTAAATAAAATCATTTCATAAAATTCAAAAATTACAGAAAGTAATATTTCTGTATTTCAAACACACATGTAATTTAAATAGACATTTAATAGTTTCATTTGACTATTCCATCTACATATCCCAAAGTTTATAAAATCGAATTTTGGGGATCTTCACACGGAAGCATTCTCCTATATTCAAATTGCCTCATACTTGGTGGGTCATATAGAAAGGCATGTAAAATATTTCAGACAGGCATGTAAAAATTTTTTAAAGTGCTAAAATAATAAAAGCATTAGGGTTTAAGTTTCCTTTTCTAAGGAAAACTGCTCACCCTTAAAACAATGCTGAATAAAGGTCACTATTTTGTAGACCCCAACACCTTAGTCATTATTTTTCACTATTAAATTTTTATTTTTTTAACTAAGTTAAAACTGTATCTACACAATCATCAAGTAACTGAGCAAAAAGCACAGGATAGTTTTAATTAATTTCCTTCAAACCAAAGTAAAGATGAATAAAGAGGTAAGATAATTCATCTGTAAGAGGATTCATGGTAAAAAAGATGATGGAGACAAGGATCTGGGCTTCACAGCAACTCTAACAACCTACTGTATGACCTGGGAAGGACAATCCATGCTCCTGATTTATCCAGTCTACCCACCTCATACAACCACCGTGAGGATCATATGACAGGAGATACCAAAAGACTTCGGAAACATCAAAATGTGATAAATAAATGTGTTTTTTTTTTTTTTTGGGGGTTGGGCAAAGGGAATTCTCCACTGAAGAAAAACAGCCCAAATGTCAATGAGAGCAGATATAATGCAGATAATCAAAAGGTTGGCAAGATGCCATGGTGTCCTCCTCACTGGAGCCTATAAATTAAAGGTAACACAGCAGCTTCAGGTGGATTCAATCTGGCCCTCAGGTATAATCTGTTTGGTATTCATTAAAAACAATGCTTTTAAAATTTTGAATTTGTTGCTAATATTTTTTGATTTCATAAAATGTCTCATAAAAATTGAGATTCTGTGTTTTCTCTTCAAAAATTCCAAGATCTAAAAACACCCGTCCTGCCTGACAATTTCAGTGTAGCTGATGAGTGCCACTTCCTTTAGATAAGATAGGAGATTTTCAAGGTGAAATAGTTCCTCCCTGGCCCCTTTCACTGATTTGTACTATCTGACAGATGTAGGCATTTGAATATTTGACCACAGCAAACTGAAGTTTTCATCAGAAATGAGTCCTGAGTTAGGAAAACCCTGCTTCCTTGATTTTCTGGGAACATCAGGTTTTAGAGTTGAAGTAGAAAAATACATGTATCGATATTTCAGACAGTCTTTTGTTTTAGGTTAGTTGAGAAGAGAGATTCTATACAAATTACAGACTGCCATCCTCCCTGCCCAAACACAGGCATACACACACACACAATAACCGTTAAGTGACAGTGATACTGTTCTACAAATTAATAAAAGCTAAATACTCAAGATTATTTTCAGAAATGTCTACAGCTACATAAATATTAGTGTCATTCCCCCTTAATCATTAAATGTGCAAGGTCTATTAAGCCCCAAAATCATGGATCTCAAAAAACAATCACGAACTCTAAGGAGGCTAAATGACTTGCCACTTAAACTAATTTTGCAAAGAATGACTACATTGCTTTCCAACCTTCTATGCATTAGATTCACCTGGGATCTTTCAAAAGCATGGATACCTGGCTCTTACCCCCAGACATTCTGATTTAATTAATATGGGATGTGATTTGGACATTGAGGTTTTTTAAAGCTCCCTAGGTGATTCTAATGTACAGCAAGTTCAGGAACTACTGAATTACTATAAAAATTCTCTGGTTCTATAATGCATAAAAAAGACATATAAATTTATTCCTAGAAGAAAGTACAGGGTTCTCAAAAATTACATAGCAAATGTTCAAAAGCAAAACGCAGGCAAGAGGCTAAGGGAGGTTTACTATATCTGGCAAGCAATACATTTTTAATTTATTTCTGTGATCTAAATGGTTACTATGCAATAAGGTGACCAAAAATTACTTCTATTGACACTAGAACAAAAGGCTTTCAAATTTTTCACTGAATTGTTCCAACTTGGAGAAATACAAGCAATAGCATCATAATACAACAGATATTTATTTTGTAAATATTTGTAAATACATTGTAAGCAATATTATAATATCATGAGGTAAGTGGCACCATCAGATACTCCTCTACTAAATAAAGATGTAATTTTTCAGAGACTATCATTCAACAAATATTTACCCAGCAATTATTACTAAGTGACAGAGACTGTTTAGGCCCTAAAGATACAGTACTGAACAAAATAAGAAAACAAAACAAAAAATCTACACCCTCACAGAGGTGATACAGATCTAGAGTGGGAGTAGTGAGAGACAAATAAAGAACTAAACTGAAAAGGAGGGCCAGAGACGGCAGATACGAGGAGTAAGCTGGGACTTGGGCTTTAAATTGAGAAATCTGGAAAGAAAACACTTGAGAAGAGACACGAAAGTGGCTTAGATGACATATGTAATTAAAGTACTAAAGGCAATAATATACATTAATAAAGAGGATAATTCTGACATAGTAAAACTGATGAATCTGAAGAGCACCATACCTCCATGTGGGATCTTTGGGTTCTCAGGGAGTCTTCCTGGATCAGTTATTGAGGCCCTCACTAAAGCAACCAGACAAAACATGGCAATGCCATAGAATACTTGAAAATAAACAAATGAATAAAATTAGTATTTACCCTTCAAAATGTTTTTTGACAAGTATGTTTAAAGGCTAAAAGTATATTTTAATTAACAGCATCAGCCTAAATTCTCAGAGATAAGATGGGAAAACAATTAACTCATTTCATTCATCAAATAATACTGCCAAGAGGACTTTCTAAAATATACTAATTTTAAATAGTTATTTTGCATAACAATTGATAAACGTGTTGTAAATCAGATTATTTATTAACAGAAATTAATGGTATATTAATTAACAGAAATTAATTTGTTTTAATTACTACATATACTATATTTGATAGAATCAAAGCAGCATTTTTAAACTAGTCTACAATTAAACTTTTTCATTAACTCTAACTGGCTAGCTTCAAAATTACATTGGATTAGCGATGTTCAATTGCTCTTTTCAATAGATCTTGAGATTCTTAATATGAAAATACAGAATTTAGTAACTTTTGTATTTTACAATGAATAAAACTTCAAATTATATACATTTATACATGTACTTTAATTATCTAAATTTAAATTGTATAACAGAAACATTAAAAATATACACACACCTACATAAATAGAACTATTGTGCCAGTGTAGCTTTAAACAAAATGGTATTTGTAGATTTTGTAGAGTTAGATATGAAGATATGCCAATTACCTTACCCTGCAAAAAATATAAAGATCATTCTTTTAAAATGAGTAAATAATTTCATATTAATAGCACTGAATAATATTAAAAGGAAGGTTATTATAGTGGTATTACACTCCAAAATTTTTCACAATGAGAAAAAATCTTTAATTATACAAGAAAATAAAGATTTAGAAACTTACTTATTATTAATATGCCTGGAATATGTCCTTCTTCATAGTGAGGAAAGAGGACAATCTTAGGAATTAAAAAAAAGTTGTATAACCAGACAAAGACAATCAAACCCATGCAGCACCAACCATGTGGGTCAACAACAAAGTGAATCCGGAGACCCATTCTGCAGCCCTACGACTGCCTACCAATCCACAAGCGAAGATGAACCTAAGGAAAGGGAAGAAGAAAAAAATTACTTATATAGGAAAAATTATCGGACTAAAACAAAACTACCTTATTGGCAACTATAAAATAACACCAATTTTCTTTGTACATATATTTTTGACAATATAAAACCCTTTGGAAAACAAAGGGAAGTTTTAGGCTATTCAAATTTCACCATAAGCTTCCAATAATTTAATTTCAATTTTCATTATGGATTGAGATCACAGAGTAAACTGGTATTACCTTCTGAAGTTAAACACAAGTCTGTCCTTAGCTCAGCAATTCCATGTATAAGTTCAAGGGACATAAGTACATATATTCACCAAAAGATATTATTAAAACTACAGAAAAAATCTTGTACATAAGACTAGCTGATGGTCATCCAAGTCAAGAGTACCCATCTCATGGTGGGAAGCATGTTTACTGACTGGAAAGGGACACAGGAGAAAGTTTGAGGAGCTAGAAATGTTCTATATGTTGACCTGTTGCTTTATGGTAAGCATATATGTAAAAATTCACTGAGCAATACACTTAAGATTTGTTCAATTTAATTCTTAAATCATAATAAAATGCTTAAAAATCATTTTGAAAAATTGTAATAAAAAATGAAAAGTAAATACAAATTGCCAGAAATACTTAAGTTCATGGAATGAAGCCCAACTAATATTATTAATACTACCAATTCAAGAAGACTCCTGCTTAAAATGTGGGTTTTTTTCAGTTCGGTGTTAACAAAATGCTAATACGTCTCACAATGAGATGGTTGAAGTTAAGATATTTCTACACAGGTATGAAAAAGTGACTTAAAATACGTCCTTTAGTGGATACAACTTATAAACCCTCAATAATAAATTACTATGTAAGGTCTGGGTTTCCCATGTGACACAGTGGTAAAGAATCTGCCTGCAATGCAGGAGACATGGGTTTGATCCCTGAATCAGGAAGAT
Source organism: Bos mutus (assembly GCF_027580195.1). Lineage (NCBI taxonomy): Eukaryota > Metazoa > Chordata > Mammalia > Artiodactyla > Bovidae > Bos > Bos mutus. Next base: position 82,802,776 of record NC_091624.1, read on the forward strand.
TCCCTAGAGTAAGAAATGGCAACCAACTCCAGTAGTTTTACCTGGAAATTTTCATGGACAGAGGAGCCTGGCATGCTACAGTCCATAGGGTTGCAAAGAGTCAGACACAACTGAGCGACTGAGTATATATGTAAGGTCTAGGTGGCAACTTTTTTACATAAAATACAATGGAATAATACAGTAATAAACTAGTTCAATATTTCTCAAACCTGTAAGCAAGCGGGAATCAGTTGAGGAGCTTTTTAAAAACACTTATTCCCAGGCCTCATTCTAGATCTACTGAATCATAATACTTTACAGAGTAATGCCCCAAAACCAATAAAATGTTCTGTTGATAAAATGGTCTCCAGGTGTCTCTGATACAGTTGACTGGTATCCAGGAACCACTAATCCAGGAGCTTCACTATGACTTCAAATGTAGAGCAATGAGTTGAACTCAGTTCAACAAATATTCAATGAGCCTCCACCATACACCAGTCACTTGTTGGACACTGTAAATATGATGATGAATAAGACATGATTTTTGCTTGTAGGAACTAACAGTCTAATGGAAGAAAAAGGCATAAAATGGGTTTAATACGATATAATACACCCAGGGATGTGGACAATATATTCCTATAGGCACAAATGGGGACTAATTAAATCAGGACAAGACTCCCCGAAGCAGAGTTCAATCTTAAAAGAAGAGTAAAAGTTATCCAACCAAAGAAAAGTGACAACAGCACTCGAAACAGAAGGAAGTGCAGGAGGTATTTCAGACTAAAACCTGTTAGGGGAGAGCAAGCGGGAAGAAGTAAGGGGCTGTATCATGTGGGTGTAAAGATGCCATTCTTAGACAAAGACAAAGATGCCACTCAAAGAGAAATTCTTGGAAAACTACTAAAGCATGGGGGCAGGGTAACACAGTGAGGTTTATACTTTAAATAAATTATTAAAGCTCTGGTGTGGAGGATGAAATTAAAGACAACGACTCATTTGGGTTAAGAGAACACAAAAGTCAAAATTAGTTTTGGAGAAATTAGTTGTAGAATCAAACCAGTACGCTTTTGGAGGGTATCTCCCAGATTTCTGACATATATCAGACTACTTCATTCTAGGAATAATTTATCATCAGTTGAAGAGCCTCACAGAACTACCCTTTAGAGGCCTTGCCAATGTTCTTTAAAGTTACAAAACTACCAGGACAAAGAAAAAAAAAGATTAAGGATTACTTAATTCTTAAAGAACACTCTTATCCTATTATCCCTAGAACCTTGAAACACTGGAAATGCAGGGGAAAAAAAAGACAAGAACTCAGATACAACACCACCCAACTCTTTAAATCAGATCTGGTCTCTTACTATTTATGCATGAATTTTAAAATTGAAATAATGCCTAGACCTTTAAAAAAGTAAAGGTTGAACTTCATTACCTTTTAACTAAAAAATTAAAAGATCTATCAGTATCATCAATGTAAGGAAAGCCACAGAGGATAAGGCATGCTATTTAATTTTCTAGGTATTATTATTTTAAAAAGTCAATGAACTCAAATGCAAATGATAAGCTATCAACATACCTAAAAAAGAGAAACATTAAAAAGAATGTGTATTTTTACAATCTTGCCAACTATCAAGTGCTAAAGGAAATGACAGAAGTCTGTCTCTTAACATTATCAGTATCATTAACTTCACGCATCTTCTTTAATGTTTCAGTTCCATTCAGAACTAAAAAACAGACAGTGAATTTCAATAATTATATAGAACAGAGTCATTTCATTACTTATTTCTAAATATATTAGTATCAGAAACAGAGATGCCTAAAACCCAGCAAAACAAGTAGCAAAATTATCAAACACTTTTAAACTCTATTTTCACTCTCCTCTACCAGAGAATAACAAATTTTTCTTATCACTGCAACACATTCCTCACAACACACACAGAACACACACAGAAGTCGCTCAGTCGTGTCCGACTCTTTGCGACCCCATGGATTGTAGCCCACAGCACAGTTTAAAATGTGTCTGTTTTTCCTGGATATAAACATACACAGACAACAAGCTCTAAAAGAACAAGAATCCCCAAGGAAAAGTGAGCTAAGGGTAGAAATATATAAGAATGAACAAGTAAGATGTTGAATATTTTTTTAAAAATACCTGATCAGTGAAAATTAGTGCCACTTAATCCTTACAACTGGACTGTAGAGACAAAAACAGTAGCCTTCCAAGAGTTTCAAATCAGATTACAGCCAGAAACATGTAACCGGTAGGGCTGCAGGATGGCACCTCTCAGTTAATACCTACCAGGCGTGGCTCACGGCTGAACAGAAACTATTACACATCCTGAGCAACAACCAAATTGAACACTATGTTGCTACATGGTTTTAAGGGTGGCATCTGTAAATACTTTCATCAGCTAGAGAATTCAATGCATTAATTTGTGTATTAGGTGATGAGCTCATAACTCTTTGATGTAACCAGTGGACACACCAGTATTTCAACATTTTTGAAGATTGCTATCTGGTAACTATACTTAGCAGCTTCATTAATAATATAATTTATTAATAATTAGTAATTATTATTAATACTCCATCAATAATATAAATTACTACAGTACAACTTTTTTTTCAAATAAATTATAATTCAACTCTAATAAACTAGACCATGTAAATATTTACAATGTTCAACCTACTCTGGTAGGAAACCACCTTTCCTTTTCTGCCTTCTTCAGGCAACTAAATTTTACCATGTATTTTCTCCAGGAAGAATATTGAAGTTACTATGAAAAGTGACAGAAAACTATGACGGAAAATTGTAACACCAGAATGCAGATTTTGAAAAATGATAAAAGTGAGCCAAAATAATTTACAAGAAATCGACCCAAATGAATATCTCTAAATTCAGTTTTATACGACTCACCATGTCAGCCAGTGGTCTTATTATTGTTCCATCAATAAGAATATATATACCTCTCTCATTCCTTCTGTCCAAAATGTCCCTGCCATTTTGTCTGCTCTATTCAAATTCAACTCGTACTTCAAGGTCAATTTGAATCTCACTCTCCATATGAAATTTTTTTACTGGCACCTAAGTTCACATGGAATTTATCTTTCTCTTCGAAATTTCAAATAAAAAGAAAAACTAACAGAAAAATATATATAGTAAGTGATTTTATAATCTTAGAATGAGAAAGATTTTTAGTAAGACCCCATAAGCCATGTTTGATCACATGAAGATTAAAATTTCTGAAGTTCAAAACACAGCAGAAACAAAATTAAAAGACAAAGCATCCTTGGAAAAAAGAATATACCGTATTATTAGTAAGAGTCATTAAATACATGGACAGGCAATTCACAAAGGACAAAAAAACTCCAATGGTTAATCACTGCTGACTAGAAAAATGTGAAATCTCTAGTTGTGCTTTTCATCCTTTGTATTGACAAAATTTTAGAAAGACAGATGACACCCAATGTTGAAAGGGCACAGAGAAAACGACACTTGCAATTCATTGCTGATAAGCAATCTATAATCTATAATCTATAATCATCTTTGGAGGGCAATTTGGCAGTTATCTATGAAAATGTCAAACTCTCTGACCCAGCAGTTTTATTTCTAGTCACATCTATAAAATCATTCACTAGAGTGTACAGGTATACATGTACATATAAGTATACACATAAGGATGTTCTATGTAGCACTTTTTATAATCACAAAAATATGGCACAACCTATATACACAGACAGGGGCTTCCCAAGTGATCTCAGTGATAAAGAATCCGCTTGCCAAGCATAAGTGAGGGAGGGGTTCGATCCCTGAGTTGGGAAGGTCCCCTGGAGGAGAAAATGGCAACCTTCTCCAGTATTCTTGCCTGGGCATCTGCTGGACTATAGTCCATGGGGTTGCAAAACGCTGGACACAATTTAGCAACTAAACAACAACAAATGCCCATACAGAGAGAGGGAAATGGTCATATACTGTAAATCACAGTACATCCTCAGCATAGACTATTTCCAAGCTATTGCAATTTTTAAAGAAGAAAAGCAAGTTGATCAAGATTTGCATATGGCTACCCACACAAGTGCTGAGTGAAAAGAAGAGAGTTATATGGTAAAATCTATGGGGGGTGGATATCTTCCTAAAAGGAGGGCAGGATAGAGGTGAACTAGGAAAAGGTATAAGGGAACTTTCTGGGGTGCTGATAAAGATCTCTATCTTGACACAAATTTGAGATATATAGGTTACAAATTTGTTGAAACCCAGCAAATGTGCACCTCATATGGGTGCGTTTCACAGTATGTCAATTCACCTTTAAAAAAAAAAATTCTTTAAACCAATGCTGAACTCTAGTTAATGATATGTACACTGAAGTACTGGGGAGAGGGGGAAGGAAGTGCACAGATGACCGCAATTTACTTTCAAATGGATCCCAAAAAACACGGATTAATGGATGGACTCAGAGATGGATGAGCATCTCTGATGTACTTCAGTAAAACATTAGTTGTAGAATTATGGTGATGGGTATGAAGGTATTATAGTATGAAATTCTTCCGGTTCTTCTGCTTAGAATCTTTCATAATTAAATGCTGGAGGGGAAAGTTACAAAAAGTTTATGCAATGTGATTATTTTTCTGTTAGAAAAAAAAAATAACGTGTAAGTTATTTCTGTATGTGTGGAAGAAAATACACCTATGAAACTGTTAACAGTGGTTATCACTGGGCTGAGGAAGGAAAGGATAGAGAAAAGGAATGCCATCACATTTTGTACACATATTTATGTGTAAGTCGAACTCCGGGAGTTGGTGATGGACAGGGGGGCCTGGTGTGCTGCAATTCATGGGGTCGCAATGAGTTGGATACGACTGAGCGACTGAACTGAACTGAACTGAAGCTTATTAAGAAATAAGTGTGCTTTTGCTCAGTCGCTTCAGCTGTATTCAGCTCTTCACAACCCTATGGACTATAGCTTGCCAGGCTCCTCTGTCCATGGGACACTTCAGGCAAGAATACTGGAGTGGGTTGCCATGCCCACCAAAAATTTTCATTTTAGCCTCTCTTTATCACTATGCATTATCTTTATATGGAATGTTTTTCAAATTAGTATCTTTAAAAATGCAGCACAGAAGCATTAGCAATAAAGCCATATAAGACATACAATTCAGAAAGATGTTTCAGTATTATTTACAGATTTTTTTTTCCCTCTGTGGAAAAAGCCTTGTTTAAGAAAATGTGTAGTAAAATTTTAATATGAAAAACTTTACATAAAGTAACTTTAATTTTTTGCAAATGAAAAACTGTTAAAACTCATCTAACTCATAACACTTTAAGGATACTATGCCACAGAACTAAGAAACATATTCCCATTAAAATTAAATGCACTTACCACTTGCAAATTCACCGAGATGTGTTGTAATTTTTCTGGTACTTGGCTTTAGCAGTTTTATCTTGATTATTCTTTTTTTTTTAATTGCATCCCAACAAATGGATTTCTCCTCAATAGCAGTTCTCCATGAGACTCTATTAATGGTTTAATAAAAATGATCTCACAACAATGATACAAACTGTAAACAACTAAATATTCTAACTGAAAAATCACCAACTACAAAAGATTAAATTTAGAAATAAAATGATCCAACTCCACTTAATTCTGTCTTCATATCTAATCCTGCCAGCCCCCAAAAATCTTTATCTGACTGCCATTATACATTAAAGTTTTCTCTTTTGAAACTTTCCAGTTCCCATAAAATCAAAGTAAGTGTTGTGTGTCCAGTATTTAGCTTCATCAAACTTCCTGACCACAAATTACAAAATAACAGTAGATTCTGAGGTCACTGATCTGACAAAATGCAATGTAATATCTATCAAGATGTTAGGCTAGGACTATCTAACCACAATTGATAAACGTAAAATAAAGAGTTTAAAAATAGAAGCACATATTCACTTAAATGTTTTAAGGAACAAAGTTATCCTCCTATAATGAAATCATTAAGAGAATCAATCATTAAAGTTAATTTCTGCAGTTCAGGCTTAAACAGTAAGAGTTTAAGAGTTACTGTAAAGAGTTCTAGAAAACATACTGATTCAGAATTTCACTAATTCAATCACTTCTTGTTGTTTATATACCAAGCCTTGGCACTGCATATAGATTTAAAAAAGAAAAGAGACCAGCCCTATTCTCAACAGAGACAAACTAGTAAACAGGCGTGATCAACACCAACCAAGACAAAGTAAGATAGAGGGCAATGCGGCAAGAATGTGTCTCATAGAGGAAGGGTACTGGTTCATGGGACTTGTTTCAGGCATGTGAACATGTATGTGTCCACCAGGCTATGGTGAAAATTTTATTTCTTTTGGTGTTGCCACCAAGAAAAGATTTCTGGAGCAAGTGAAACCTGTGAAATGAAAAACGGAGGCTCTTTCGAATAAGAGCAAAGTAAGCAAAGGTATAAGGGCAGGCAAGGAAAATCTAAATACACTGAAATGACTAGAGTCATTTCATATGCAAGAATCGGATAAAACATGTTAAACCTTTTGAGAACAATCATCTTTAAGAAATACAGTTCAGAACATCTAGTAGTAAATATACAGAAATACATAAGATATGTGATTATATATTTTATATGTATAAAATATATAACTGAAAAAGTTTAATAAAGTGATATTTATCCAGACTATATGTGATATATACTGCACTATTTTATTGTATTTCACTTTAATGAAAATATATAATGTTGGTCACAGCCTACTAGACTGATTTCATGACCTACAAGTAGACAGAGTAAAAAACACTGTTAAACCATGCCAATGAGTTTGTACTTCACCCTGAAGACAGTAGTTTAGAAAACACTAAAGGATTATAGGCAAAAGAATGACATGATGAAATGTGCATTTTAGAAAGAAGAGCAACACTCTGAAGAACAAACTTGGGTGCATGGATAAAGCTCCAAGACTGACTATATGAAATAAGCTAGGTTTACTGGTTATTCAGTTGAGAGATGAGGGCATATGGTAAGTACCCCAAAAGCAGTAGTTTCTAAAGGAAGTAGGAAGGAGTAGGGGTGAGAATGGAAAACTTAAGACAGGAGGTATGCTGGAAAAGGGCAGAATAAGAACTTAAGAGGAAAACTAACAGGACTCGGTGGTCAATCACACATAGGGCAGATTCTAGGACGACTCCCAAGGTTTTGGCTTGGGTCTAGGTGAATGGTGGTACCATTCCCCAAGAAAGGGAATAAAAGACAAGTTGTGAGTTTGCTATGCATGCTGCTTACCATAGCAATAGGAACCTATTACATATAGAGGATGTGGAAGAAAATATCAAAATTATTATCACTGCATTTTCATTCCCTTTATAGACTTTAACGGCATTTTTCTCCCAGGGTCACTTTTTCTATGGATCATGATTGTTTGATTGTGAAATGTAACTTGTTTCTACTCTAGCTTGCTAGAGTGGTCTCCATGGCTGCGTATTTGCTTCTCAGAGACAAAATAGAGAATGACTTAGCAAAGGAGCTGTTACTCTAACAGCAATGAATGAACTCATCTTCTAGAAAAGACCTCAAACAGAATTACGTGTGGTACAAGGAAGTGCTCTGAAACATGGCCAAAGTCAGTAATTCTGCTAGGGCTACGACTCCAGGGTGGCTTCTTAACGTTACAGCAAAACAGTAGTTTCTGTCAGTAACATTAGGTAACAGCACAAGTCAACCATCCATGAGTCAAACCCTAGGCATTCACCAGCTTAAAATCAAGGGGAAAAAATCCTACTTTGTATTTACAGGTATTAGAACTACATCACAGCCATAGCACTGAAAATGAGATAAGCATTTTATCTATTCAGCATGGCCATTACTGTAGAATCAAATCTCACCCATGTGACATAAAAGCAATCCTAGTCTTAAAAATCCAAGAAATTTTGTGACAGCAAAGAATATCTCAAAGTTCTATAACTACAAAATGTTAATTATTTTTAACATCGCTATGTGTGAAAGACTGCAATTGATGATTTACATGGCAAACCAAAAAAAAAAAAATATCATCCCCCAAAGTGTCAAAATAAAATGGTTAACATATTATACAAATATATAAAATTTAAACCTTATAATTGCAGCTTTAAATGAATCTTAAAAACATATATAACTATATATATTTATATTGCTATTTAAATTCCAATTTTATCAACTGAGAAACTAGTCAAGTAATTCTACCTAAAATATCAGGATATAGATGTCATTAATAATTAGCCAAATAGGTCATGCAATTTTTTAAATATCACAGAGGTATTCAGTTTATTTTAACAGAGTAGGAAATTAATCTTAAATGTTTAAGAGAGTCACATTCAAATTATGACAGAGCCTTTTATTAGCTCTTCAAGCTTCAGTTTCTTTTCAAGCTTCAGTTTAACCATCTCTAATATGGTGATTAAAATATCAACACACAAGGTGACTGTCATACCTAAAGGAGAAATTGCCTGGCAAATAAGAAACACCTCCAACAATGGTAATTTTAAATGGGAGTTTGTAAAGGGAAGGAAGGACTTAAAGATGAATTTTACATCTAGTCTTAAAAACTCCAAGATGAAACAATGTTTCTGGGTTGCCATCATTAAAGCAGTGATTTGAGGTGGTGCTAGAGGCAGGTAAGAGACGCAAGTTCAATCCCTGGGTAGGGAAGATCCCCTGGAGGAGGGCATGGCAACCCACTCCAGTACTCTTGCCTAGAGAATCCCATGGACAGAGGAGTCTGGCGGACTACAGTCCATCGGGTTGCAAAGAGTCGGACACGACTGCAGTGACTTAGAGGCACACACAATTTAACTATACCCAGCCATCTACTTTTTCTAACACCAGAGTCTGAGAACTACTTCTCAAGGGATGTAAAACCTCAGACAGTATTCAGCCTTTTCCCTCGCATCATACTATAAACACGTAGGGAGCTTGTATTTCCACCAGGCAGGCATGCATGAGGTCTCTTCAAGCAAAAAACCAAAACCAGAGATTTGATCTAAAAATAGAGTGACTGAGCTAACTCTTTTTCAGGTAAAAGTACAAGGCCTGGTGAGTTAAGGAATGAAGCATGAGAGAAAATCAGGACCTGATTTCAAAAGCTAAGGAAAAATACAGAATTATAGTTGGAAAGTCTGGCCCATCTGCTAAGGTCTCCAGCAAGACCCTGTGAAAATGTGGGTGAACAAAGTGTCAAACCTGTACCACTGATGGTTTCAAGAATCCACTTCCTAGAACAAGTCTTTAAGTCACTATTTTCTGGGCAGAACTTAACATAAGCTGAGGCTCTTCTGTATATCTGCTTCATAGGTGAAAAAAAAAAAGTAAATTAATAACATTATTAAAAGTATTGCAATACAGTGACTTCTAACAAAAAACAAACCTAACAAAAAAAACAAAAATAACTTAAAAGGTGTGTGATGATATGAATTAAAGACTAGCTAATATTGTTTCAGTCAGTACAAACAGCCTATGTGGGACTCTTCATTTAGGAAGAGGGACAGGGCGGCCAGGAAAAAAATGGTATTAAATGCAGGGTAGGGACAGAAGCTCCCTACCTTTGAACACAGGTAACTTCCACTCAAAAAAACAGCACAAGGAAAAAACCTTCAGCTACAAGAAAAGCCAGAAATAAGGCTCTGGCATTTCCTGGATGTGAATTAGGCATGTTCTTCCATGAGGAAAGGCAAGTCAGCTACTTACCCCTATCTAGTACCTGCTGCACCAAGAGCAGATTGGGGAAAAAAAAAATACCAAAAGGCTAAATTACATTTCCTTCACACCAGGCTTTACCAAAGCAGACATGATTTAACACCAATAATACTGAAAGAAAAAATATCTCTCCTTGCTTGCTGAAGCTGAAAATCCTACAACAGTTAAAAAAAAAAAAAAGGTATTTATTCCATAATTACTGATAAAAGGCTTAAAATCAGAAGTCAGGTTGAGACCACAGTGGAGCATGTTAAGTTAAAATTAAAATTAAATGAATCAGTGAGTAGAAAAATACTAATTTTTACCTAACCTGCCCTTTTGTGGAAGTGGTAGCAACAGACAGAGAGCAGAAACTTATTCAGTTCTTAAATGGACAAAGTTAACCCACTTGAGAGAAAAATCACCAGGAAACAGGGGTCTAAAAGGCAGAAGACAAACTTTGCAAATATCACATTTTTTTGCCACAGTACATCAAAAGAAGGAAATAAGTTAATAAACTACCATCACATTACTTTGGGACAGGTAGCTACCAATGCAAGTAATACTATTTTGTATCTATTAAGATATGGTTTTCAAACTAGGCTAACTCAATTTCAATTCAGTTCAGTTGCTCAGTCACATCCAACTCTTTGCGACCCCATGGACTGCAGCACACCAGGCCTCCCTGTCCATCACCGACTGCCAGAGTTTACTCAAACTCATGTCCATTGAGTCCGTGATGCCATCCAACCATCTCATCTTCTGTCGTCCCCTTTTCCTCCTGCCCTCAGTCCTTCCCAGCATCAGGGTCTTTTCAAATGAGTCAGCTCTTCGTATCAGGTGGCCAAAGTACTGGAGTTTCAGCTTCAACATCAGTCCTTCCAGTGAACACTCAGGACTGATCTCCTTTACGAATGACTGGTTGGATCTCCTTGCAGTCCAAAGGACTCTCAAGAGTCTTCTCCAACACCGCAGTTCAAAAGCATCAATTCTTCAGCACTCAGCTTTCTTTATAGGCCAACTCTCACATTCATGCATGACTACCGGAAAAACCATAGCCTTGACTAGACGGATCTTAGTTGGCAAAGTAACGTCTCTGCTTTTTAATATGATGTCTAGGTTGGTCATAACTTTTCTCCCAAGGAGTAAGCGTCTTTTAATTTCATGGCTGCAGTCACCATCTGCAGTGATTTTTGGAGCCACAAAAAACAAAGTCTGCGACTGTTTCCACCGTCTCTCCATCTATTTGCCATGAAGTGATGGGACCAGATGCCATGATCTTAGTTTTCTGAATGTTGAGCTTTAAGCCAACTTTTTCACTCCCCTCTTTCACTTTCATGATGAAGCTTTTTAGTTCTTCTTCACTTTCTGGTTCCAAATAGGAAAAGGAGTACATCAAGGCTGTATATTGTCACCCTGCTTATTTAACTTATATGCAGAGTACATCATGAGAAACGCTGGGCTGGAAGAAGCACAAGCTGGAATCAAGATTAACAGGAGAAATATCAATAACCTCAGATATGCAGATGACACCACCCTTATGGCAGAAAATGAAGAAGAACTAAAGAGCCTCTTGATGAAGTGAAAGAGGAAAGTGAAAAAGATGGCTTAAAGCTCAACACTCAGAAAACTCAACTTACCAGGTTCTTAACAAAAAAAAAAATCAATATTCTAATAATAAAAAAGATGTGTTTTTCCATTTCTTCTTGTCATTCACCTATATTTTTTAACATTTTCAACTTTAATAAGATGTATTAATGCACTGATTTTTCTCAATGCTAAAGTGCCATTTATTTTTAATGTGTTTGAGAAACTGAAACTGAGTCCTAATGTTTCACTACAGTAAGATAAAATGCCTTCATTTCTTAATACAAAAGTAAAACTGAGCTTAGGGGACAACTGCCTGGTAATACAAATAGCTTTTCCTTTGCCTTCCCTGTTATGTCTGGTAGAACTGATAACATCACTATGTAGTCTTCTACACTGAGAAAGATTTTATTGACTCACATTCAATTACAATTCCTGAAAAAAAAGCTCCATGGAGACATTACTAGACTTCTCAATTCATTTCTTCACTAATACATGACATTATTTTACCCATGTGCTTTTCCACAGGCTCTGAATCCATCTCTATGAATCAGAGAAAATAGGCAGTGAGTACATAAGAAGTAAAAAATTTTATGACTCACTGATTACTTCTTAAGAACCTACCTGTTAAGCTGATGGTTCCATGTTTGCATTTTAAAATGCTTAAATTTCTTTCATTAAGCAAAACACCCCAGAGGTAGGCAATGTGACACAGTTATCATTTCATTTAAAATACGCGCTAGTTCATTTATTCCAACTATGGCTTCAAAAGTATGTTAAATTAAACAGAAATCACAACAGTTTGAAAGGACTTAATATAACCCTATTGTTTGATCTCCAAATGAGGAATTCTGGAATAGTACTACACCAAATATTATGCTAAAAGTATGGAATTATACATTTTTGGTTCTATTTTGATATACTTTTACTAGTACTCCTTCGGGTATCTTTAACATGTTAAACGGTCTTAAATTATTTACAAACTTAGCATATTTCAAATAACCATGGGACAGCTAAAATAAGGCTTAAAGACTTTGGCCCGACTTCCTGGTTGCTCAGAAGTTAAGGAGTCTGCCTGTAACGCAGGAGACCAGGGTTCAGTCCCTGGGTCGGGAAGATCCTCTGGAGAAGGAAATGGCAACCCACCCCAGTATTCTTGCCTGGAAAATCCAATGGATGGAGGAGCCTGGCAGGCTACAGTCCATGGGGTCGCAAAGAGTCGGACACGAGTGAGTGACTTCACTTCACTTCACCTGGTTGTGTAGATGAAAAATGTCATTGGTCACTGACCTACCCATGAAACCACAGCTAGATAGTGACCGAGTTTTTCTTTCCACAACACCAAATTATTTGGTTCTTTCTTTCCAACTGATTTCTCATCTTTTCAAAAGTAGTTTTTGCCATGACAACACAGCACACCTAAACCAAAATAAAGCAACTCTCTGGATTTTATTCTTAAAAAAAAAAAATGAGGAGTTGGAAGGATTTAACAAGACATTCCACCAAAACGCCTTTAGTCAAGGAATGGCATGTACTGAACAGTCATCAAATGAAAATTATCATTATTACTTTTTACTTCAAGGAAGGTAGTGAATATTTAAAGTATACATATTAGCATAACAGATCTTGGATCCATTTGACAAATATTTTTAACCTGCGTGCTTAATTATACTTACTGGTCTTTATTTTATACTGTAACTTTACACTATGATTTATGACCCGCCCACAACGACCTTGACTTTTTTTCCTCTTGTACTTTTATAGATGGCTATACTGAAATATTTTCAAATAATAACCGGTCAGGTTCCCTTCGCCCTAGAGGTACAGACATCCTCCACTGACTCACAAAGGATCTTAATACATGACCCAAATACAGCTTGAAAAAGACCACAGCATTAAATGGTTAAAATTCAGTGGCCTATTATAGTTGAATGGTAACAAGTGCAAACTGCTGCCATCCACAAGCCATTTTCTCAAAACCACTCTTGGATCTAAGGGAGGGAGGCAGAAGGTCAGCAAAGGAGCAAGTTGTTTCTCCTCCCGCAAATCCTCTGAAGCCTCAACCCAGCAATCTGGGAATGAATGAAAAGCTGTGACGGCAAGAACAAATCCCAGATCTCTAGCAGGTCTCCGGGCGTGGGTACAGAGACGGGAAACTAGAGTTCATACGTGAGAAGCTCAGGGCACAGATTTTTTACACCACACAAACAAAAAAACTACCCCAAATCATCTAGACTGGAACAGGAAACCACCAAACTACCAGTAATGGGAGGGGCAGCTGGCGGGTGGCTGCAGCTCCCTGGCTGAAGATGCTGGGAGAAAGGCCAGACCCCAGGGGGGCAGGGCACGGAGAAGACCCGGGGGTGAAGGCAGGTGCGGGCAGGGGACGGCGTGCGGGGCAGGGCGCGGGGCTGGGGCGGGCGCCGGGCTGCCGTGGCGTTCCCGCGCCTGCACACACTCACCGGCGCCGGGGGCTCGCTCTCCCCGCTACTGCTCTCGCGGCTGCAGGCGGCTCTTCCCCCTTCACCTCCGCCTCCTCCTTCTCTAGTCCCGCCGCCGCCGCCCAGCCGGGCCTGCGCTCCCCTTCCGCTTCCGGAGCCAGAGCGCCGGGCCGGCGGGGTAGGTGCACCCGCCCGCGCGGTGGAGTGACCGGTTGCGGTTGCCGCCGCTGTCCCCACAGCGCGCCCGGGAGCCGCGATGGGAGCCGCCGAGGGCCCAAAGACCAGAAATCGCGCTTGGGGCGGGCGCAGACTCGCCGCGGCCACGTGCCTCCCGGACCGCCGCTACCCGAACGCTAGCACTTGCCGCACCTCGGCGCCGCCGCCTTCCCTGTCTGCCACCTTCCCAGCTTTGCCCAGGCCCTCCTCCTTCCACACCATTGTCCCACTCTCCTGAGTGACTGGAGAGGGGCCTTTCTTTAAGGATCGCCTTTATCCTCTTTCCTTCGAAAGGGCTGTCCCGCGGGCCTCTCTACCCGTAACTCACACTGGATGGTCCCTGGTACCTTGCCTCAAATTACAGTCCCCAGCATCAGTGTCCTCTGGAAACCTGTTAGAAACGCGCCATTTCAGGCGTGCTGAATCAGTATCTGCGTTTTAAGAAGGGTTACGAGGGGTGCCTACACGTGCACCTTGAAGACTGAAAAGCACTGAACTCTAGTGTTGCCCACTGCAGACCCTCTGGTAACGAGAGCCAAAGTTGCCCCAGACAACCAAGGTTTGTCCTTTTCCTGTCGGCAACCAAAGTTCGTAGTGAAACAAGCTTAACTTTGTGTTTGTCATCCAAAAATTACTGGCTTTCCCATTCCTGCAACCTATGAAAAACACATTGACTCAACACAGCAAATAATCCACCTCTCAATCTCAATTCGTATCTTCGCCCAACACCAAAGACAAATTAAAACCTTTACTCTCCCCCTCACCTCTGCTGAACAGGTCTTTGGGAAGGTTAAAAAGTTTGCAGTATGCTGGATCCTCGTGCCTGTCTGCCACAGGAGGAATAATGTGTGGATTGTGTGTGTGGAGGGGGCGGGGCGGGGCGGGGGCTGGATTCTCCTCGCCGAACTCTAAAATCTGAACTCTACAGAATGGCATTGAACGCTCTTCACAAACTGGTCCCTACCTATCCCTCTAGTCTTATCTCTACCTATCTTGCTTCTGAATCTACCCTTCTTAAAAGGCCCTCCATCTTCCTCTCATGATCTTAATTCTATCCAGACCTGAGACTCAGCTCAAATCCTGCCAGCCCAGAGTTCCTCTCTCTCAGTATCACACACTGTAGTTTATTTGGACCCTTATGTTACCTTGTATTGCTAGGTATTTTCAAATGTGTTTTGTCCTGGTTTATGAATTAGTTACAAATATAAGACCTTGCAATCTTAACGTCTTACATTGGTGGTTATTAAAGTGTGGCTCCCACACCAGCAGCATCAGAATCACCTAGGAACTTATGAGAAATTCATGTTCTCCAGCTGTACCCAGACCTACTGACATAGAAACTTTGGGGGAGAAGCCCAACAATCGATGTTTTAACAGACCTGGAAAAGACTAGAGATCTCTTCAAAAAATTAGAGATACCTAGGGAACATCTCATGCAAAGATGGGCTCGATAAAGGACAGAAAGGGTATGGACCTAACAGAAACAGAAGATATTAAGAAGAGGTGGCAAGAATACACAGAAGAACAGTACAAAAAAGATCTTCAGGACCAAGATAATCACGATGCTGTGATCACTCACCTAGAGCCAGACATCCTGGAATGTGAAGTCAAGTGGGCCTTAGAAAGCATCACTACGAACAAAGGTAGTGGAGGTGATGGAATTCCAGTTCAGCTATTTCAAATCCTGAAAGATGATGCTGCGAAAGTGCTGCACTCAATATGCCAGCAAATTTGGAAAATTCAGCAGTGGCCACAGGATTGGGAAAAGTCAGTTTTTATTCCGATCCCAGAGAAAGGCAATGCCAAAGAATGCTCAAACTACCACACCATTGCACTCACCTTACACGCTAGTAAAGTAATGCTCAAAATTCTCCAAGCCAGGCTTCAGCAATAGGTGAACCATGAACTTCCAGATGTTTAAGCTGGTTTTAGAAAAGTCAGAAGGACCAAGATCAAATTGCCAACATCCGCTGGATCATAGAAAAAGCAAGAGAGTTCCAGAAAAACATCTATTTTTGCTTTATTGACTATGCCAAAGCCTTTGACTGTGTGGATCACAATTAACTGTGGAAAATTCTGAAAGAGATGGGAATACCAGACTACCTGATCTGCCTCTTGAGAAACCTATATGCAGGTCAGGAAGCACCAGTTAGAACTGGACATGGAACAACAGACTGGTTCCAAATGGGAAAAGGAGTATGCCAAGGTTGTATATTGTCACCCTGCTTATTTAACTTCTATGCAGAGTACATCATGAGAAATGCTGGGCTGGAAGAAGCACAAGCTGGAATCAAGATTGCCGGGAGAAATACCAATAACCTCAGATATGCAGATGACACCACCCTTATGGCAGAAAGTGAAGAGGAACTCAAAAGCCTCTTGATGAAAATGAAAGTGGAGAGTGAAAAAGTTGGCTTAAAGTTCAACATTCAGAAAACGAAGATCATGGCATCTGGTCCCATCACTTCATGGGAAATAGATGGGGAAACAGTGGAAACAGTGTCAGACTTTATTTTTTGGGGCTCCAAAATCACTGCAGACGGTGACTGCAGCCATGAAATTAAAAGACTCTTATTCCTTGGAAGGAAAGTTATGACCAACCTAGAAAGCATATTCAAAAGCAGAGACATTACTTTGCCCACAAAGATCCGTCTAGTCAAGGCTATGGTTTTTCCAGTGGTCATGTATGGATGTGAGAGTTGGACTGTGAAGAAGGCTGAGTGCTGAAGAATTGATGCTTTTGAACTGTGGTGTTGGAGAAGACTCTTGAGAGTCCCTTGGACTGCAAGGAGATCCAACCAGTCCATTCTGAAGGAGATCAGCCCTGGGATTTCTTTGGAAGGAATGATGCTAAAGCTGAAACTCCAGTACTTTGGCTACCTCATGCGAAGAGTTGACTCATTGGAAAAGACTCTGATGCTGGTAGGGATTGGGGGCAGGAGGAGAAGGGGACGACAGAAGATGAGATGGCTGGATGGCATCACTGACTCGAAGGACGTGAGTCTGAGTGAATTCCGGGAGCTGGTGATGGACAGGGAGGCCTGGCATGCTGCGATTCATGGGGTCGCAAAGAGTCGGACACGACTGAGCGACTGAACTGAACTGAACACCTGCTTTTGGAAGAATTATCATTGTTTATCATAATGCTTTTGATGTAGTAAGATTTTTATAACTGGATTTGTTTGAAAAGAAAGAAGTCATAGTGATAGTCACTTTGAGGAAGAGGAAACATGTGAAGTTTTACCCGCCTTAAACCCTGGTACTGAAGTGCATATTATTTGGCTGTCTCTTAGTATACCCTTGTGAAAGAGAATAATTTGTGGCAAATGATCTCAACAGGTGCCAGAATGTTGAGACTTAGTTGATGAGCGTGTGAATGCCCATGACTATGGAAGTGTACATGCTCTTCATGCATCTTTAAAATATTATTAGGCAAATCAGTCCCACAGAGAATTTTCTAAGGAAGGCAAGGAAGGAGATAAGTGGCAGGAAAAACATTCTCAAAATCATGAGCTTTTTTTTTTTTTTTGGCATGGGCAGTTAAGAAGTATCATCAAGGGCCTATCCCTTACACTGAAGGTCACGTCATAATTTTATCATTCATGCTAAACATTGACTATATTGTGCTGCAACATACACACTTAGAAACCGTGTATAGAGACAGAATAGGAAGATATGACATCCTGTAATCTTTTTGAGGAGCTTTTCTACTTACTGTTAGAGAAGACATATGCCATGCACTATTTTTTCCCCCTCCAGAATTCTAGTTTTCATGGTGCCTGTGACTGACTGAACCATGATTATTAATCAAATTAATATTTATCTGGGAATAGAAAAAAGTAGAAAGGACAAGTAGCACTGCTGCCACTGCCAATTTGGCTTCTCAACAAAGGCACAGTCGGGGCATTTATGTGGATAAACTCAGCCAACGACTGTGCTTCTGTGCCTTGACTGGGGAGGACAGAATTTTACTGCAATTTCCCAAAGTCAGAACAAGTGCAGTCCAGAGTTTAATCAGTACTGGCTAATAGCCCTTGGCAGCTTGGGATGGATAGCGTTCTCCACCTGCCCAGCTGGGTACCATGCCCTAAGCACCCACATTTGATGCACATTCATGATTTCTTGGTTGCTTATAGTCATCTCCCCCATCTGTTTGAGTGGCAGAGTGCCCATTCCACAACAGTCTAATATTTGAATAGTTGTTCTTAACCTCTTTGGGGTTATGCATCTCTTTGAGCATCTGCAGAAAGTATTAGACTCTCTTCCTAACAAAATACACAAGTATATAAACATGTACATACATGTTTTATACCTTTAGATTTATACCTAGAGTTTCACAAAATGCTCTACCTTCCCATGTTCCCAGAGAACCACAATGAATTAATAAGTTTCACATTAAGAACTTTCCCTAGGAAATAGAGAGTAGGTAAAATAACTCTTTTCCCCCAAAAAATATTAATGATAACTCTAAAAAACACTGCATTCTTAGGAGAAATGCAATGCCAACCAGAGGTATGGACAAGTTACTATGGGAAGTGCTAAAGAAGCAGCTAACAGTGTCAACAAAATGATTCAGGGTGGGTTCACAGAGAAAGTTCTTGCATCAGATAAGTAGAGTAAGATTTTGATTAGACAGAGGATCCCTCCAGGATGTGGGAAAGTGTAAGCAAAGGCATGGAGGTGTGGAATTGTAAGGGTCCCTCTGGTGTGGCTCAAAGGTAAAACACAGAGAAAGACAGAGAAGAGAATGGAAAGGTAGAAAAAAGCCCAATTATGGTGAGCTTCAAAGACAATGAGATTTCCAGTGAGGAGTCATTAAGCTTTCAGAGTAGAGTAATAGACCTGCCAACAAGGGTCCGTATAATCAAAGCTATGATTTTTCCATGATTTTCTACTGGAAAATCATGTATGGATGTGAGAGTTGAACCATAAAGAAGGCTGGGCACCAAAGAATTGATATTTTTGAACTGTGGTGTTGGAGAACACTCTTGAGAGTCCCTTGGACTTCCAAGAGATCAAACTAGTCAATCCTAAAGGAAATCAACCCTGAATATTCATTGGAAGGACTGATGCTGAAGCTGAAGCTCTAATCCTTTAGCCACCTGATGCAAAGAGCCGACTCATTGGAAAAGACCCTGATGCCGGGGAAGATAGAAGGCAGGAAGAGAAGGGAACGACAGAGGGCAAGATGGTTGGATGGCATCACCAACTCAATGGACATGAGTTTGGGCAAGCTCCAGGAGATGGCGAAGGGCAGGGAAGCCTGACATGCTGCAGTCCATGGGGTTACAAACAGTTGGACACAATTGAGCAACGGAACAACAACAATAGACCTGCTGTACTCTGGAAAGACTTTTTTCGAGGGCAGTAGCATTATCAAAAGTTGTGGGGAGGTCTGGGGCATATGGAAAAGCTCTAAATATCCTAAAATGGAACCTAGGAGTGAAGCCACATGACTTTGCTTCAAGCTCTTAAGTTGCTTGATGTTTGCTCTAGAAGTTCCTACTAATTTAAACCAAGATGAACTAAAATGCTTACAACTGTTTAGGTGGGGAAATGTATCCCAGTGAATGATCAGGTGAGTTTAGAGTCTACGATGCTGAAAGAGTTAAAATCTATTTGGAATTGAAAGAGCGAAAATTAACTTGGACTGAAAAGAGGAAAAAAAAAAAAAAGCCCTGCCACTAATCAGGCTGGGAGGACAGACACAGATGAAGGCAGCTGCAACGTTAATAGAAAACACTATTTCTGCCAAGGTCATGCAGCAGTTAGAAATTACAATAATGCCCCAGACCACGTGCTCTTTTCATTTCTTACTACGGAGAAGGCAATGGCACCCCACTCCAGTACTCTTGCCTGGAAAATCCCATGGACGGAGGAGCCTGGTAGGCTGCAGTCCAAGGGGTCACTATAAGTAGGACATGACTGAGCAACTTCACTTTCACTTTTCACTTTCATGCATTGGAGAAGGAAATGGCAACCCACTCCAGTGTTCTTGCCTGGAGAATCCCAGGGACAGAGGAGCCTGTTGGGCTGCCATCTATGGGGTCGCACAGAGTCGGACATGACTGAAGCAACTTAGCAGCAGCAGCAGGGATACCCAATTGCTCAGTCTTCTTGACACCTTCACTTGCTGACAACACCCAATTCCTAGTAAATTCCTTCTTTTTCAAATCGCACCTCAGAACAACAACCAGTGGGAAACTGATCCCTGCTTCCCTCAGACCATCTTCAGAGTCCTTCAGTAAAAGCCCAGTTCACAAAGATGCTTTCTTCCACCCACCAGCCTAGTGGCAGGCACTCCTCTGATGTGTCCTCCCTTTTTCCAAGGCAACAAATCTGCTTTTGTTATGCTACAGACTTGTTCCTGGTAGTCCTGGACTGAGTAAGTTTTAAGAGCCCGTTTGATAATGAAAGCCACATGTTGTCAGGACTCAACAGTCAAGATTCTTCAGGAAAGAGGTCTCTCTTTTTGTGTCAAAGGCACAGCAAAGTAGCTGCCATCCTCAGCAGTTTCCCACGTGGATTCTTCCAACATGGGAGGAAGCGATGCTTTGGGCAGAGCCTGCCCCGAGCCTTTGGAGAAACGTGGATTGAAGTAGAAGGCTTTTTATTCCTTTGGAAAACTATTTTTGCGAGTGGTATTTCAGAAAACAGCTTATTCTAAGTAAACAGGATTAACAGAGTTCCAAGACAGAAATACAATGGGCCTAGAAAGACAATGGCAAGTTCTGCCCTGATTCAATGCAAAGAACATATTAAAAATAGGGCAGTTTTGATGATGCTGACCTCTTTGCATCATGGGAGAAAGACGGAGTGAGATGTTCTTTGAGAGATGTTATTATGAAGAAAATAGCAAAAAGAGATGGAGAAAACTGACAAGACCATAAAAACAGAGAAGCAGAATATACAAGTCAGAATTGGAAACTTGAACAAAGTGAAGGGCAAGAGCACCAGGAAAATCAAGGGTCCAAAGAGGAGGGCTATCTCTGCTAGAAAAGAAACAGTTGCTTAATTCTCAGTCAGAAGCAAAGAAGAGCCAAAGGATGACCAAGCAGGAAATTTTGATGGGGACAGGAGGAAAACTAAGGGTTAAAACTGAATGTCTCCCGTCTTTGTATAAAAACAAGAACAGGAGGTGCTGAAAGTGAAGTCGCTCAGTCGTGTCTGACTCTTTGCAACCCCATGGACTACACAGTCCATGGAATTCTCCAGGCCAGAATACTGGAGTGGGTAGCCTTTCCCTTCTCCACGGGATCTTCCCAACCCAGGGATCAAACCCAGGTCTCCTGCGTTGCAGGCGATTCTTTACCAACTGAGCCACAAGGGAAGCCCAGGAGATGCTGGGCTCTCTGAAAGGGAGAGAAAACATGAGCCTGTTTAGCACCAGGAATGGTGATGAGGAGACCGAAAGGGACAGCCCATGTGATTCATGTGGAGAGACTGCTGACTAGGAGAAGAACATCGTTTCTGAGTCCTTCAAAGAAAACCTAGGTGCCAGAGGTAATGAAAATAGTACTTCCGGCTGTTGTGCATAATCGTATTTATGGCTGTAAAACACTTTAGAGACTTAACTTTTGTTGGTTTCCAAGCCTACTAACTCAATGGACCTGATCTGGGTTCATGGAATCTACATCTAATAGATTAAAAAAAAAAAAGAGGACACCTGATATCTCACCTTTTGACACCTGCAGTGCCACAGCAGGGAGCCACGGCCTCCAGTGGTAAAAATATAGTTGACATGGGTGGAATAGCAGAGATGCCAGGGAAAATTCCATAGGCAATGAGTGTTACATTCATTGAATGTATGAAGAGCATGAAGCAAGAGCATGAAGCAAGCAAATGCACAATTGAGGAATTCAGTGCAAGAGATGGTGAAAGATTAATGAACAGCTAGAATACACTGACCACATCTTCAGTTTATTAAATACCTGTGCTGCTTTGGAGAGCAACGCCTGCCAAACTGATAGACATGCATACCATAGGCACACATGTCTTTGTTCTTTGCTCTCTTAATCAAGCAGTTAGTTAACTTTCACTGTGGGCTTCCCTGGTGGCTCAGCCGTAAAGGATCTGCCCGTCAAGGTAGATGAGAATTTGATCCCTGGGTCAGGAAGATCCCCTGGAGAAGGAAATGGCAGCCCACTCCGGTATTCTTGCCTGGAAAATTCCATGGGCACAGGAGCCTGGCAGGCTACAGTCCACAGGGTCACAAAAGAGTCAAACACAACTTAGCAACTAAACAATAACAAGAGAAAAAAAAACACTTTCACTGTAACTGCATCACAAAAACAAAAAGTCTGTCCTAAGTTCATACCTATTCTAGCAAGCAACCCCCTTATTCCCTTCACCTTTTCCCAGTCCACTTCTGCTGTTTGGGGAAAACCTAGAGATATGACCCTATAGAACCATATAGGCAACAAAGAAATGGGTCAGCCTTAGGTTTAGAAAGTCCTGCACCCAGGATTCATCCTGTGGTCTGGTTCTGTGAATACCAGCATTCTGAGAGACTCCTTCCTGAAGCAATCTGATCACCGTGTGCTGTCATTCATTAACAGCACGGAAATAGCCAACTGTCATCATCAAAGTCTTTTACGGGCATGCTGTAAATATTAAAGGAGCATGTTAATATTATATCATGTGCAGCAATAGCTGATGCTATTTTTATGGAGGCAATATTAGAGAGTGTGCAGAAGTATCAAACTCCAACTCCCACCATCTCTGTTTCTTACAGCTCTCCTGAAGCCTGACGCGGGGCCACAATGTCAAGCAGCTTTAATCACAGCAAAGAATCATTCAACTGATCATTTCCACGGAAGCTGATCTTATGCCTTAAACTAGGTATGTAGTTAATGATTGTAGATGCCTTTCTCTACACTCATCACCCGACTTCTACTGTAAACATGAAGGCAGGAGGATTTTCTTTGAAGTTTCCAAGGGCCAGAGAGAACATTTCTCCTTCCTTCTAGCTCAGGCCAGCATGTGGGAGTGTACCCTAGGCATCATATGACTGGCTTCTTTTAGGCCTTGTGTCAAGTGGAATGGGCCTTCTGGCCAGACATTACGTTTATATGTGCTCAGTTGTATCTGATCTTTTGCAACCCCATGGACTGTAGCTCACCAGGCTCCTCTGACCTTGGAATTTTCCAGGCAAGAACACTGAAGTGGGTTGCCATTTACTGCTCCAGAGGATCTCTGTCCTGATTTGTGAAATCTACTCAGAGCAAACTCAAGACTTATTGGGGCTGTCTCATAAGTCCCCCTTGCTCCCCTGAGATCTCCTCCCTGAGCCTATCATAAAGTCTGAAATTTCCAGCTCTGTACTTGAGAGAGAGAGAGAGCAAGATCCAGACGGTGACTGTTAAACTGCAAATAACTCGATGACATTTTGGAAATATTGTTAATTTTCTTAGGGGTGATAATGATATTATTGTCCTTAATTGTGTAGGAAAATAACCTCATTCTTGGGCGATGCATATTGGAGAATTAGGGTGAAACGTCATGATACCTGCAATTTACTTTCGAATGGGCCTACAGTATAAAAATATGTAGTGAACACACATCTACACACATTCACACAAATGGAAAGGAAAGATAAAGTCAATATGGCAAACATAACAGTCGCTTCAACTGAAGTGGAGGCTGTGGACGTGTTCTGGGATCTTATTTTTTTCAACTATTTTGTATGTTTGAAAAATCTTCATGATAAAGAAGTGGAAAAAATTTAGATGCCAGAACATATTCCAAACCCAGTGAATCAGATGCCTTGGGTGTGAAACCAAAAAAAAAAGCCTTGCTTGTGAGCACCTGATGTAGTTTGAGGCACGATAAAACATGAGAGTTAATGAATTATAGCGTTAAATGCTGATAGAGGAGTACGTGTAATAGGTATATTAGAAAAAGAGGCAATGATTTGGGGGAGAAAGAAAATTCAATTGAACACCTCTATTTCCTCTGGGCAAAAACTGCAGTTTAGCTAACTGAGCAAGGGTACTGCTATTCATAAGCTGCCTGAAAATGAAATTTGAGGAACTTAGAGTTTTGGAGAACAACAAAACTGGAGGATCAAGAAGGACTTAGAGAACAGCATGATGTTCTAATTCAAGAAGGACTGAGAGAACAGCATGATGTTCTAATTCAAGAACAGACCTGAGCAAGTGTTCAGAGTTCCTGTGACCAGAATTCTGCAGTAGCTCCCACCTACTCATTATCTGCCCTGGTGGAAAGATCACCAGCAGAGCTTTAAAAATATATTGACAATGCCTGATATCCCCAACGCCTACCTCTAATTATTGGAACAGAATTTCTGTATTTTAAATGCTCATGGACCATTCTAACACACAGCCAAGGTGAAGGAGTAGTTACCTGTACATGAAATCTGAACTCTCTAGTTGGTAAATTCGGTATCCTCAAGGGCAGGAAGCTGTCATAGCCATCTTGGTACCACAGTGGGTCAGCTCAGTGCCTGATGTTTAATTCATTCTGAATAGATGTTAACTGGATGAGCTACACAGATGAATGCACATGAATTAGGAGCCCTGGGCAACTGTAGACAATTTGAATATCCTAGAATCAAGGTGAGAGAGGGAAGGGAGCTCAAGGGTGAAGCAGAAAGGAGGAAAAGTAGACACCAAAGAAAATTCCACCTGCTTTGAACTATTTTCCTTAGAGCTATGCCTGGACTCATAGTCACCTTTGCAAATGGCCAGGGGAATTAGGCTTCCCAGGTGGCACTAGTGGTAAAGGCCTCGCCTGCCAATGTAGGACACATAAGAGAAATGGGTTCAATCCCTGGGTCAGGAAGATCCCCTTGTGGAGAGCATGGTAACCCACTCCAGTATTCTTGCCTGGAGAATCCCATGGACAGAGGAGCCTGGAGGGCTACAGTCCATAGGGTTGCACAGAGTTGGACATGACTGAAGTGACTTAGCATAGCCACGGCCATAGCGCAGGGGAATGAAGAGCATAAAACCTCTTTTTTCAATCTCTGCACATGGAGGAGGCCCTTCAGTGATAGTTTCACCCTGTATTCTCATGGTCCTGAGACGCTCCAGGACATTATTTTTTTTAATGTTCAAAGATTACTAAATCCAATGGATCCCAGGGCCGTTGATGGAGGCATCCTTTTAGTGTTTTATTTGAACAGCTGTAAGAGGTAAAATCTGTGCATCCATTTAAATTTTTACCTATTTCTTGTCTAGGGTTTAGGCAGGATGCAGGTTCCCTTGATTACTGGAACTGTGACATAAAGAGTCATGTACTGGAAACTCTTATTCCTGGGATATTGAACATAAATAGGCGTGTTTCCCTTAGCTGGTAGACAAGAGGAAATTGTGACCATTTCCTTGAGAAACATTAACCCAAGTCCACACCCAGAGATGGGTCACTGGTTGTTTCTTTTGGAGGAAAGGACGAGGAATGAAACGAAAACGGAGGGAGCAGGGCAATAAAATGAATATCTGAGCTCTCTCCCGGAAACGTGGGTGGATAAACTAGGGCCTGGCTTTGGAAAACTCGTATTACAGGAAAGTCCATTCCTTTGCTTAAGGTATGATTACTCACCCATTTCACCATTGCCAGCTCCTGAAAGTGAACATTAAACAAGGTGAAGAGGACCCACTGATGTATATTTAAAACCCCTCCTCTGTTCTTGAAATGGAAACTTGACTTTCTTGAGATTCGCTCGGAAGAGGTTTGTGAACATGATTTCTAAGTTTTCTTCCAGCTCTTCTGGCCTCCATGCTTTCTCTCCATTCCAACTGACCGGCTCCACTGTTAAAATTTTTGGCTCATGGAAATCTTGTAGAAGCTCAGGAAAATTCTAGATGATCTCCCCTGAAGTGTGTCCATAACCACAACAATTATGCACATTTTGGGGGGTCATGAGGCCCTCTGAATCTACTTTGTAAATTGACATCATCTAATCTGCTCAGAAATATTCAAAAACTCCCCACAGTCTATCAAATACATTTTTAAGACTTGTTGGCTGCCATTCCAAGTTCCCCACCCTATGTACCCCACAGACCTTTTTTCAAGAGTAGTTCCCAAAATTCGTTCACTTATCTTTACAAGTATTGAGTTTTTATTCCTTACAAAATATTAAAATTATACATTGTAGGCGTATGTGTATGTTCCTGAATATATACAAATATATAAAAATCTCAAAATATGTAAATATATAATACTATTATATAAGAAATAAAAAGAAATATATCTAATAATATTTTAAAATAATGTAATATATAAAACTTTAGAAATGGGAGACTAACAAAGATGTATAATATACAGGACTTGCTCACTATTATTGCTTTATAATTTGCATATATTATCTCTGCTACTATATTATAAGCTACAAGGTGGGAGGAAATGTGTTTTATCTATGTTTGCTTATCTGAGGGTCCTCAGAATAATGTCATGTACAGCATAAATTATCAGTGAAAATTCAGAGAACACATAACATTCTTAATTAAGAATCAAACTGACAGGTTAAGGAGACTATACACACCAAAAAAATAAATTATCAAAGCTAAGTTAACCACTCCCTGTAGGGAATACTTAATGTCCTACTTCCTAACAGAGATAAAATAGTATAGAAAAAACGCCTCTAAAAACTGTTGTAAAAACAAGCTAGAATCCTGTATGGAGAAAGGAGTAACCATGGAGCAATTTATATACAATATCATGTTTGTAGTAATTAAAAACTCAGCTTTATTGTCACACTTTCACAGGTTATTCAGTCTAACATAATTAACCTCTGGCACACTTGCCTATTTTATTTTTTATCACTTATAACCATCTGATATTTTTCCATTTCAGTTGATTAATGAATTGATTGATTTTCAAGTTGCTTGTCTCCCTGCAGTAGAATATGAACTCTATAGGACCAGGGACCTTGTCTGACTTCTTTCCTTGCTGTGGACACAGCTATAGACTTACAGCTCTATCGTGCACAGAACTGGTGGACAAATACATACTTGCTGAGTAAAGGAACATATACACAAAAATAGTATGCATTATTTATGGATGTGTATGTACCTTTACAAAAATCTAAAAGGTATTGGAAGTGTAAACAAGACTGGGGGTGGGGTAAGTATTGAGTGCTCAGGGACTTGGGGGATACATCAGCAGGGTAGTTAGAGAAGATGTATATGTGAAGTGGTTCATACTTTTAAGAAAATAGACAAGAAGCACAAGACGACAAAATGTTAACTATTCTGGTAGTGGGAAATTGCGGGTCTGTTGTATTGCTTTTTGCACTTTTCTATGTCCTTTAAATGTCTCAAAACAATTTTTTTTTAAGTCTGAATATGAAAATAAATAAATAAAAGTCTGAATAGAAAAGAGTGAATTTATCCTAGCTTTATAGGATCCAAAGCTCTCTGATGTGCTGTTACCTAAACCTGATCATCACAGTAATTCTGAAGTAATTATTACCAGCCTTATTTTATACAGGAGGAAAACGAGACCAAAATTGAGGAAGGGGGCTTGCCATGACCACCTCTTAAGTCAAGGCAATGCTTGGCTGAAAACCTGACCTACGGATGACTTCTCTTTCAAGAGATAACATCACTGTCCTTCAAACATGAGGGCTAGACCAGAGGTAAAAAGAAATTAGCTTTGAGAGCTATAGGGAAGAGACCTAGAGGAGTTAAGTCTAAATTGACAAACAGCAAATAGGCAAACATTTCAATATAAATAGAAAATACGCCTCACATTATCTTAGTCAAGTTGCTTAAAATTTTTAGGCTTAATTTCCTCTCCTACAAAATAGGGTATTTACATACCTCATCTGATTCTTGTTAGCATTGTACTATTTATGTATTTACACATGACTTAAATTATACAATTTATGTAAAAGACTCAGGACAGTATCTGGCACTTAATAGATTGTTCAATATTGGTGTGTTTCCTCTGTTTCTTGTGCTGCCGTGTATTATGTCAAACAGTTAGACTGCCTTTTTTGTAAATAAAAATCATTGAATGTGGGCAATTTCGTGAGTTTCATACTGCTACTCTTTGAATGTGACCTCTGCTACAACCATCAACTAGCTCATCTTGAATTCACACATGAAGAAAGGGCAGAGCAGAATTTGAATAAAGCTGATGATTGTTTGGGGCTTGGGCTGGAGAGTCTATTTGCAAGGGTAGATAAAAGGGATTTGCAAGTGTGTGAGGAGGAGAAAGATAGTCAATTGGCAGAGATGGGTTTACATAATCAGGGTGAGGCAATGGCAAACTAGACAGCTGCTCAATAGCTTTTGGCACCAAAATATATTGACCAGCTGGGATATCATTAATGCTTAACAGTTTTATCCTTATGACCATATCTTGGCCAATTAGGTTGTCTTTGACCACAGAAGGGTATAATATATTCTAATATAAATGTTGCATGTATATCTCTGTAGCATGTATTCTATTGTGTTGATGTGTTGTAGAGTATACACTAAATATAAATGCATTTGTTTCTTCAGAACACCAGGTTAGATGGTGTGACTAAAGAGGAATAGAATTAAAATAGACATTAATTTCTTTTTTAGAAAAATAATTATTATTCCAGGATATACATTCTTGGGTACACTGAAAGTAAAAGGATTCAAATAATATCATTTTTAAGATTAATTTTTAAAGTATGATTTTAGAAAAAGAAATATGGTTAAGGAAAGTCAGTTTTGCATGCTTTTCATACAAATAAATACACACAGGAGAAATGACTGACAGGCAGTGATTGAAGGACCTTAACAGAAAGCGGTTTGCAGTGTTAAAAGAAACACTTGGACCAGTGTCATTAACCTATGAAGCCATTTCAGAAATACTCTTACTAGATAATCTCCCAATAGTGCCTTTAAATTATGGGAGAGGTAAAACAAATAAGGGCAAAATATAAGACAAATGAATGCTATAATATTTCCCAGAATGCATCATACATGAAAATTTAATACATTAAAATATTTGGAATCTTTTCATAATTTGCAACTGTGGCATTTACAAAATAAAATTTGTAACAGAGTTTTTTTATGCAGTAGCACAAACACAGTCATATGAACACAGAACCATTACTAAACTACCTAAACCAAAATGCATGAGGAAAAGGATTTCACCTGTAAATTGTTTTTTAAATTTAAATCATTTGTGGTTTATTTGACATCTACAGAAATTCCTTGGTTATTTGCATCAACATCTCTGGATTAACCTTTAAACCTGATACTGATCATATATTTTCCTTCCCCATAATTTAGGCACTAGTTTGTTTACTGATAATTGATTGTTCCTTATCCGTATGTAAACCACTAAAAGTAATATCTGTGTTCCTTCTTCAAAGCTAGAGACCTGACATTAAGAATTTTATATGGGAAGTATAAAAAGTAATGAGGCAACCAAACTTCAAACTCCTTCTACCTATGGACCTACTTAATCATCTGATAAAAGTCAAATAAAACGTGGCCTGAGAGCCAAGACAGCTACAAGGATCAGGAATCTTCTCTACAAATACCACATAGATATGTATGCATACATGCATACATATGTTGCTCAGTTGCCCAGTTGTGCCCAACTCTTTGCAACCCCATGGACTGCAGCCTCCCTGTCCCTGACCATCTGCTGGAGTTTGCCCAAGTTCATGCCTGTTGCATTGGTGATACCATCCAGCCATCTCATCCTCTGATGCCCTTTTTTCCTTCTGCCCTCAATCTTCTCCAGCTTTCCCAAGGCTAACTGAATTCTGCCAAGAGAAAGCACTGGTCATAGCAAATACCCCTTTTCAACAACACAAGAGATGACTTTGCACATGGACATTACCAAATGGTCAATACCAAAATCAAATTGATTACATTCTTTGTTGCTGAAGATGAAGAAACTGTAAACAATCAGCAAAAACAAGACCTGGAGCTGACTGTGGCTCAGATGCATATATATATATATATTTGCTGATGCTTTGACAAGCTATTAAAGAAACCCATTTTATGGTCTAGTTTATTTCTTTTCCATCTTCAGATGGAGGGCTCTTACCAAAACTTGTAGACAATAGATCATGTAATAATAGTAGCAGAAAGGACCTTAGCAATCGTCTAGTTCAAGTCCCTTCTTTATAGATGAAAAACTTGGGGAAAAAGCTTCTGCAGCTCATTAACATGCTATACCCAATTAGTGGCAGAGTTGAGACTAGATCCCAAATGTGCACTGATGAATGGATAAATAAATATGACCTCTAACTCATTTTCACAACTATTTTGTAAACCATCTTTCTCTTAAAATATTATATACCCACTTAACATTTCAGACTGAGTAATCAGTAATTTTCCTGATAATAGTAAAGTAGCTTTTCTTTTTTTTTATGTTGAAAATCCTGGGATAAAGGGATCTTGGACATGAAATTCTGCCCGAAAGCCAGCCTGTGCGGGGTAGCCATGCTGATGCTCTGTCTTCACCATGCACTGACATTCCTCCACCAGCATCACCACCTTGATCACCATGGCCAGGTTGGTGCAGTTGAGCTGTAAGTGCCTCGTGGTGAACTTGGCAGGCAGGCAGTGGGAGCAGAATGTGTGGGGGTGCTGCGCAGCTTCAGGAAAAGGAAGAGACCCACATTTTCCAAAGCAGAGGTTGTTCTGTACAACCACTTTCTCACAGTCTTCATGGGTGATAGTCTAAAAGGCAAACACATCTCCATTAAATTATCTTGAGTCATTTCTTTAACATACATGATACAGAAGCTCTAGACTATTAAGTCTGAGGATGTTAGTTGCTGAGTCATGTCCGACTCTGTAACCCCACGGACTGTATGTAGCCCACCAGTCTCCTCTGTCCATGGAATTCTCCAGGCAAAATTCTGGAGTGAGTTGCTATTCCTTTCTCCAGGAGATCTTCCCGATCCAGGGAGTGAACTTGGTTCTCCTCTATTACAGGCAGATTCTTTATCATCTGAGCCACCATGGAGGCCCTCCCAAGCCTGAGGATAACTTAGACTAAAATTTAAAAATCTTTCCAATGTTGGATACATTTTAAATATCCAAGTGATGGTATCTTAAGAGCATAGAGCTACCTCAACTAAATTTCTTTTATTGGGTAAATTAATAAATTAACCTGTAGGAAATACCTAAGGTAATATGGAAAATGTTTACACTTGAATGCCAAACTCTAAGTTTGATGTTACTGGTCTGAAAAATTCTAATGGCTCGCTTCTTGTCAATAATGTGTCTTACCCTTCTACTCTTCACAGTGCATTGTGCATAATAAATTCTCAATACATATTTGTTCAAAAGCTCACAGATCAGAACATCAAGAGTTTAATCTGTCCTATTTTGCAGTGTTTATAGTACATTCAAATTTATTAAAGTTGCATGGAGTAAAGTTGCAGCACCTACACCTCTAAATCATGTTGCGTGACATCATCTCTGCCTCTCCCGTAACCCCAGACACCTAGCTTTATGTGCCCTTCAAAATATATGAGCCAAACACCTTACTCTTAATTTGATTAGCAATAGAATTCAAAATAAGAGTTCAAAGGAAATTTGATTGCCCGGTTCTTAGGAGCAATTTTCTAATTATACATGGGCCAACAAAGCAGTCATTATTATTTGATCATTGACTTGTCATTGCTACGTATCCTTGCCTTTTCAGAATATTTAACTGCCTTGCACAGTCAATTACCTTATAATACTGCCTGCTTAATTGGGTAGCTTTACTGGACTGTAAAATTTTACTCTGCCCTGCATTGCTTTTGGTTCAGTATCTCTGTGTTTAAGGACCTGATGCAATTTCTCAATTTTAATCTAACATTTGGAGTGTGGGCTTTGCCAGACCAACTGGAGGAAGCAGATAGTAGAATGCTCCCTGGTCTTAATAGTGTGGAATCAATCATCCTAACCACAAATCAGCCAACACAACATGAACTGGAAGACAGGCATTTCTAAGGGGAGGAAATGTGATTTCACATCAAGATTACTTTTTGAAAGCTTATGAGAAAATCTGTTGTATTAAATCATTTTTGCTATGGTAATGCTAGAAATAATCTGGCAACTTCTGTCTAACAACCTGGACATAGTTGATAGACCTATGAAGTATCTGGGTGTGAAATACAGGGATTAAGACCATCATACATGCAAGTATGGGGAGGAGTCCAATGTATCCCACTTATCTGCAGATGGAACCCACTTGCTCATCCATGTCTAATAGAGTGTAGAGATGCAGCTAGGGAGAAGTTCTGGTGATCACTCTAAGTTCCCAGTTTCGTAACTGGAGGGACAGTCAATTAATTCTCCAGATAGACCACACCAGTTTAAAAACAAATAAATAAAACAAACAAAAAAAAAGGCTCTGTGTGATCAATATGAATGATTACTAACATTAGCAGTACCATCATACCATCTTTGCAGCATTTCCAAGGTTAGAAAGAAATTTAGGGAATATGAGCATACTTTGCCAAATCCCATGATGAAGGTCCAGGGACCAAATCTGGAAATTAGGTGAGACTCAGACTCCTGGCACACTCGTCCCCTGCTTTTCACCCATCCCAGCTGTCCACTCCCTCCTGAAAATCTGGATCCCCGCCCCCACCCAGAACAAATACCTGGCTGAAGGGCACTGTCCTACAGGTCTCCTGATGCACTTCATGGCTTTTGATAGGCAGGATGATCCCCTGAGAAGCTGGACTCATTCTGAACATGAAGTGGTGCCAGAATTTCTTGGCTTCTTCCCGGAGAGGAGATTTCTCCGTCGGCATCCTACCCTTGGGCTGAGTGAGGCCCCAAGTCCCAGGGAAGATCTGCTCACTGACCAAGCCCTGGGATGCGTGCAGCTCTCTCTCAGGCTTCTTCCAGAATCTCCCAAACCTGGACAGCATCTTTTCTCTCTGCCTCTGGCCCTCCTCTGCAGGGCTGGCACCTATCAGGTGTGGCACGGCCACAAACAGATCTGGCTTCTCCTCTGCTTCCTCCTGAGTGCCCATGGAGAGCTCTCTGCGATTCCTTTCTAGGAGCATGAGAGAGATAGAACTCTGCCTCTGGCGACCATCCCCGTGCTGTACAGCCTCCCCTAGAGGCAGGAGCACCAGCAGCTGAAGGAAGAGAACATGCATGCTGTCGGGGCCCGCTTCTTGAAGATTCACAGACTGTGAGGCCCATAAAGAGGTTCACTCCCTGCAGGACTGTGACCGGGGAGGTGCTATATATGGATACCTGCCTTGTGGGATGGGAAGGCAGGTGGTCAGTAGCCAGGCAGAGTAAACACATCTCTTGTTTGCTTGAATTATGGAGTGCTAATAGTGTTCTGTCTTCATTTTGGTTTTGTGTATTTTAGAAGGCTCCACTGAAAGCCAGGGACCCAGGGGGTAATTAGCTGACACTTTATCGTCTGAGATTTAAGGAGCAGTAGTAGTGAAAACAACACGTCTTTGCCTGGATTTCCCATCACTGTTATTAGGGCGAGAGTAAGCTAACATCTGTGGTGCATCTGCTTTGTGCTGAGATAGAACTGACATGTTTTTAAGAGAGAGTTCGGTTGCTCAGTCGTGTCCAACTCTTTGTGACCCCATGGACTGCAGCATGCCAGGCTTCCCTTTCCATCACCAAAACTCCCGAAGCTGCTCAAACTCATGTCCATCAAGTCAGTGATACCATCCAGCCAACTCACCCTCTGTCGTCCCCTTCTCCTCCTTCTCCTCTTCAAGAGAGAAGTGTATCAGGTAAAAATTAATGTATACGTTTAACCAAAGTTCAGGCTATTAGGCTACACACACACACACACACAGGAGCAGCCAAAGAAATATATAAAAGTTGTAAGAAAGAGAAAGGAAGAAATAGAGGAATGTTACGTTCATTGAGAAAAGGACGCTCCTATTACTGAGATATAGTTGGGGTTGTTGATTTTTGCATGGTAACAGTAAAGGGAGTATAGTCTCCTTTTCCACACATGGAAACTCACAATTCCCAAGTAATCCCCTCACCTTAAGAATCAAATACTTGGTGCTAAATTTCACAACTGGTTAATCATCAGATAAACTTTTTCAATTGTTCACACAAATCTCTCAACAGGATTCTAAGTAATAGACTGACAGCTCATTAGCCCTCGGTTAGGAGGGGGAAATGTCTTTCCCTCTAGCCACCCTACTGACATTTTTTTTTTTCTGAAAACAAAGAGCCAGACTTGAAAACGTGGATTCTATGAACCAGGTTTGATAGCTCTGGGGCGTGAAGCTGGCTGGCCCACATCATTTTCTTTATTCTGCAATAATTGATGACCAGGTTAAATAAAGATGGAGGCAAACATGAGTATTCAGGGATCAAAGGAAAATTTGTTAGATGACTATCATTTTAAAACATTATAAACCGACAAAGGTGTAAGAAAGAAACATTTCCACAAAAAAGAACCTCAGAATTTAGTTCCATCAGCCCTCTACAATATTTGAACAGTATTTCCATTGGGAATCAACCTAACACCTGTTTGCCTTTCTCCCCTTTTAATTCAATCATCATATTTCTTGCTTTCAGTAACATACATAATCCTGGAACATAACCCCTTTTTTTTCAGTAATGATTAATCATTTTTTTCTAAGAAGTGACCCATTGGAATATTTTTTCCAGAACTACTGTTCTTCTTAATAGTTATCCCTGATTTCTAAGAGTTCAGTTCAGTTCAGTTGCTCAGTCGTATCCAACTCTTTGCAAGCCGATGAAACGCAGCATGCCAGGCCTCCATATCCATCACCAACTGCCGGAGTCTACCCAAACCCATGTCCACTGAGTCCATGATGTCATCCAACCATCTCATCCACTGTCTTCCCCTTCTCCTCCTGCCCTCAATCTTTCCCAGCATCAGGGTCTTTTCAAATGAGTCAGCTCTTCACATCAGGTGGCCAAAGGATTGGAGTTTCAGCTTCAACGTCAGTCTTTCCAATGAACACCCAGGACTGATTTCCTTTAGGATAGACTGGTTGGATCTCCTTGCAGTCCAAGGGACTCTCAAGAGTCTTCTCCAACACCACAGTTCAAAAGCATCAATTCTTTGGCACTCAGCTTTTTTATAGTCCAACTCTCACATCTATACATGACCACTGGAAAAACCACAGCCTCTACTAGATGGACCTTTGTTGACAAAGTAATGTCTCTGCTTTTGAATATGCTATCTAGGTTGGTCATAACATTCCTTCCAAGGAGTAAGCATATTTAATTTCATGGCTACAATCACCCTGCAGTGATTTTGGAGCCCCCCAAAATAAAGTCAGCCACTGTTTCCACTGTTTCCTCGTCTATTTGCCATGAAATGATGGGACCAGATGCCATGATCTTCGTTTTCTGAATGTTGAGCTTTAAGCCAACTTTTTCACTCTTCTCTTTCACTTTCATCAAGAGGCTCTTTAGTTCCTCTTCACTTTCTGCCATAAGGGTGGTGTCATCTGCATATCTGAGGTTATTGATATTTCTCCTGGCAATCTTCATTCCAGCTTGTGCTTCCTCCAGCCCAGCGTTTCTCATGATGTACTCTGCATATAAGTTAAATAAGCAGAGTGACAATATACAGCCTTGATGTACTCCTTTTCCTATTTGGAACCAGTCTGTTGTTCCATGTCCAGTTCTAACTGTTGCTTCCTGACCTGCATATAGGTTTCTCAAGAGGCAGGTCAGGTGGTCTGGTATTCCCATCTCCTTCAGAATTTTCCACAGTTTTCTAAGAGACAAAGCTTCAAATAAATCCTTTTACCTACAATAATGAATTTTTTAAAATGAACCATCATTTTTCCAGAAATCTAATCAGAAGAGATGTATTTTACTTGTGCCAAATACCCAGAGAACCTGTGCTAGTATTAATTAAGGTACAGTTGATCCCTACTAAATAAACATTAGTATTTGTCATTTTTAAGAGTATTTTTTAAAAATTGCCTGTTGCTTGAATTTCTTAATTTCCCTCAGCCATCCAGTGCAATAGACCTCTCAGAACTGGCCACTCTAATTGTATAATTTATATTAGCTGGCCATTTAATTATAAATATGTTGTGGGAGCTAACTATGATATGTTCCTGGTTCCTTTTTTTTAATTTTCAGTTTTTAAAAAATCTTATTAAACTATAATTGCTTTACAATGGTGCATTAGTTTCTGCTGTACAACAAAGTGAATCAGCCACATGTATACATATATTCCCTCCCTTGCCCTTAAGCATCCTTCCCACCCCTCTAGGCTCCTAATTCCTTTTAGACTTTACTCTTCAGTGCCTGAAGTTCCACTGCCATCAATCACAGTATCCAGCATTTTCCCAGACTAAAGTCTATTCCAGAAATTCGCCTTGGAGTCTCAGGTTGCCTGTCTCTGAACATAGGATACAGTTAAAATAATTTCTTTTGAGTTTAAATTTATAG
The DNA here is from genome assembly GCF_027580195.1 of Bos mutus. NCBI lineage: Eukaryota > Metazoa > Chordata > Mammalia > Artiodactyla > Bovidae > Bos > Bos mutus. The sequence continues at coordinate 82,839,032 of NC_091624.1, forward strand.
AAGGGTCACTTGGTGGGCCAGGCATCATATTAGACACTCTGCTAAGTCGCTTCAGTCGTTTCCGACTCTGTGTGACCCCATAGACGGCAGCCCACCAGGCTCCCCCATCCCTGGGATTCTCCAGGCAAGAACACTGGAGTGGCTTGCCATTTCCTTCTCCAATGAAAGTGAAAAGTGAAAGTGAAGTCGCTCGGTTGTGTCCGACTCTTAGCGGCCCCATGGACTGCAGCCTACAGGCTCCTCCATCCATGGGATTTTCCAGGCAAGAGTACTGGAGTAGGGTGCCATTGCCTTAAAAAATGATGAAAACTTAGTTTCTGCCCTCAAGTAGTCTAGTGGTTTCACTCATTTGATAACTTTATTTTTTAGCTGTAGGAATGTCAGTTATCCATATTTAACCTTTATTTAGTCCTAAACTCCTCTTCTTCTGATATTAATTTTGGCATTTATAAATGCCACTTAAGGACTGCTCAGGGAGGATTTGCTTTTGCTGTTGTTATTCCTGTTGAGAAATGTGTAAGTATCCTGAAAGCAAACCTAGCGAAGTAAAGCCTTCTGTGATGAGTACAATAGTGTGGAAGTTTGTCTTCAACCCTGGCTTTTGCAGCTAAGGGCAGGAGACATTCACCACTGTGTCCTTTCCTCAGTGCTAAAGCTGTGTATGTGATATATTACAGCTTATTCTCCAAAACAGAAACACTGTGGAGTTTTTCAGCAAAAAATATGCTGCCTCTGTGGATCTTGGTGATATAAGCGTGTAGTGATCTCCCAATTTGGATGAAACCAAATGGAGGTAGGTGTGGAGGGGGTCTCCAGACACAGCAGGGAGCTGTGGTGTGGAGACAGCCCTGCAAATTGTTGATGTCCTTAGGAGCAAATGCCAAAGCAGAAGGCAGGCCTGAGATCTCATGAGCCCAAGCCTGCCTAGGTCTGCTTCCTGAGACCACCCTCACGCCTGTGTGTGAGCCAGAGAGTGAAATTGTACTATTTTCCACTGACAACTTGTACTAGGCATGACCTGAACTCTGAGTTCCACTTGGACTGTTGGTGTGGGCACTAGGCTGTCTTCAGGAGCTCCCCAGCGTGTCTGTGAGAGAACGGTAACAGACATGTTTTCTGTCCCTCTTTCAGACTCTCAGAAAGAAGCTAAAAGCAGTATAATGCTCTCCAAGGGAAAACAGTTCTTTTCTAAAAATCCCACACCTAAATCAACAAAAGGTGAGAGGCAGTATTCGGGCAGGAGGTAGGCATTAGAGCTAAACAGAGCGACAGAAAGGGGAATCTGGGTGGATGGATTTGTGGAAGAAATCTGTTTAGAGCACATGCCATTGCTTCACAACTATCTGTCTTTTCAAAATATAGAGTAGCAACAGGACCATCGGAATTTAGATTATTTCAAAAGAACTCAGAAGAAGGCAGAATCTTTCCTTTACCAAAGAACAAGGAAGGCAGCAAATTTAAGGTTTAAGAGTGAGTGATTTCGCCTTAAACCCTTTATCATCATGATTTAGTTTAGTAATTTATTTAAAACATAAAATTTTCCCCCTGCACTCTCCTCCCTGCCACTTTCTACAGGAAGAAAACATTAGGAAGTCCTTTATCTCCAAAGGAGGGGCTTTCATTTATCGGACTCATGAATACACTCATTCACACAGAATATATCTGAGTGTCAACTCTGTGCTAGGTCCTGGGGACAAATTAGCAAGAGTGTCCTTGTCCAAGCCTAGTGAAGTTTGCGATCTAGAGGGAGTTTATCCAAAATGAGTTACACAAGGAAAACCAAGGCAGACACCATTCCTTTACTGATGGGGGACTTTCAGGTCCCAAAGCACAGTGGACTGTGTTTCTGCTCATTTTACTTGATAAATATTTGCAAATAAAGATTGCACAATGTAGTACAGTACATGTCATGCAAATATTTTATTTTATTTTTGATTAGGTAATACATAGGTATAGTAACAAGATTGAGATCATAAAAAAAGTTGTATGATAGAAGGTAAACCTTCCTTTGACCTCCCAGGCCCGCTGTCCTGCCATGCGGCCATCACTGTTGTCAACTGTTTATAGTCAATCTTTTAAAATAAAACAAATAAGTAAAATTTTAAATTAAAATACTTTAATGTGCAAGAGCCACTGATGGACATCAGGGAAAGTGGAAATTTAAGCCAAATTTTAATTAAAAACCTTTGCATAAGTGAACAAAGATTAAATTATAAAAAAAAGTTACCTGTGTCCCCCCTGCCCATATTCATATGTTGAAGTCATAACCCCCAGTACCTCAGATGTGACTGTTTTTGAAAATAGGGCCTTTAAAGAGGTAATTAAATTAAAGTGAAGCCACTATGGTGGGTCCTAAACCAGTAAGATCGATGTCTTCATAAAAGAAAAAGAGATTGGGTCAAAGACACACCCAGAAGAAAGACCACGTGAAGACATAAGAAGATGGCTGTCTACATGCCAAGGAAAGAAGGAAACAATCTTACAAACACGATGACTTCGACTTGCCGCCTCTAAAACTGAAAAAACAAATCTGCACCATTTAAGCCACCAGGCCTGTGGTACTTTGTGATGGCAGCGATGGCAAACTAATACACCACTTGAAGAAAAAAAAAAATGTAGCCAATAGAAAAGGACAAATACCAAATGGTGTACCATACTATAAAACTTCTCTATTTCCACACTGAGGCACTGATTCCAGCATTGCCTTTTACGGTCAGATTATTGAGTTTCAGCGAACTTACTGCTCTGTGTCCAAATCACTCCCATACCATGAGGAAGCATTTTATTTTTTGCTACTGGGACTGTATCTATTACCATGCACAAGTCATGGACAATACCTAAATATGACAAATAAGTTGTATCTATTACCATGCACAAGTCATGGACAATACCTAAATATGACAAATAAGTTGTATCTATTACCATGCACAAGTCATGGACAATACCTAAATTTGACAAATAAGCTACCTACCAAGATGGCAGAGAGGGTTCCTATAAATCTGAAAAGTAGGCCGAGGCGGCCGAGGCCCCCCTGCACCCCACCCTCCACCATCCATCCATCCCTCACCACCCACAGCCTCTAGTTATAGTCAGTCCAGGATGTCTTCACTGATCCTAAACCTCTGTCATCACCTTCTTGCTATTTCTTAAAATTTACCCTCATCAACTTCCACTGCAGAAAGCTGAGAGAGAGTAACATAAGTGGAAGTGGCTTCAGATTTGAAGCCAGAAAAACTTTATCTGATTCCTGGCTCTGCCCTTACAGTTTATAAGCAACATGATCTCAGGGACTTGACTTCATGTCCCTAAACCTTGCCAGAAACAATCCTGCCTGTCCTGCCTTCCTCATCTGGCTCATTGCCTTTCTCTTCACCCCAAATCCTATTGTCAGCCTGGGTGACTTCAGGATGCACTTCAGCATCCTGGGTAAATTCAGGACGGGTCTGAACAAATAACCTGCCCTCAGTGTTACATGATGTCCTATTCAACACCCTGACTGCAGCCTGGTAACTTCCACTCAACAGGCCTCTCCACCCCCTTTACATTCTGACCCCTCTTATCCCCAGGAATTGCTCCACCTCTAGACTGAATGTCAGATTCCACTTTCTCAGGCCAACTTTCTGTGGCTTCTATTCTCTCAATTGTTTCCACAGCATTTGTTTTCTGCTTCATCCTTATAATGGTGCCAGCAGAACTGCAGTTGAATAATTACTTGTGTGAACATTTAATATTTGTCTCCAGTTTGGATTTTGAAGTCCACAAAAGCAGGGGTTCTGCCTTTATTAGTCACCATCTCAGGTCTTTCTTGTAGTAGATGTTCAAAAATACTTGTTTAAAATGAATGAATGAATGAATGAATATCTATAATTCTCTAGTCTTCATTTTCTTCCCTATCCAGCTTGGATCCATAACCCATCATTTCAAATTTTTACAATATTCCCAACTTCCTTGCTCCCTTTTCTCTTCCATGATCTAGTAGAATTCCAAACCTGGAAACACCACACTCCCTCTTCCCTGGGCTACTTTGACACAGAATACTGGCAGAGACAATGACAAAATGGTGAAAATTGACTCTATATAAATTATCTCCCATTTTAACTGAACTGTCAGTTCCACCCAGCAATCTTTCTTATTACTCTAGTCAGCTCTCTCTTCAATTTCCAGGTAGATCATTTAAAAGTCTTCTCTAATAATCTTGAACCTCTGACTTCTCTGCCTTTCATTTTCATTTCTCCTCGACATTTTCAGCAAATGACCACACCCCCTTCTTCCACAGAGAAAGACAGAAGCGATCAGATGGGAGCATTTCCTTTACTTGACCGTCAGACCACAACAATTCTTTTCTCCTTTCCACTCTGTTCTTGGAATTCATCCTTTCCCACCTCCTTCATTAATAGTCTCTCCCACCCCATATCATTCAACTCCCTTCACTCCCCCGGTTGCCTATCAGCATTTATATAATGTGTGCTTGTTTTGAAGCTTTTAAAAATGCCTCTTTGATTTCACAGCAATTTCCAGGTTCTATTCTTCAGTGGTGTCTTCTGCCTTCCCAGGCAAATATTGGAAAAAAATTGTCCAAGCCCAAACTCCACTTCCTCACTTCCGCGGACATATCAACCCACTGAAGTCTAGCTTTTTGCTCCAGCACTCCTTTAAATCTTTCTTCCCAGGATCACCCATGACTCCGTGTAGCTACTGGAATGCTCTGCAACATTAAACTCATTTCTTAGGAACTTGGTCCTAAATAAAATGGTGAAAGAATGGGAGGTTAGAGTGGGCAAAAGAGCTATGAGAAACCTGAAATCTTAACCTCCAGGAGCTGACCTGTCATTGAACCAGCTTTCTGGTGAATAGAAGTTTTACTAAGAGTCACCTCACCCATAGGGTTTCCCTGGTACCTCAGATGGAGAAGAATCTGCCTGCAGTGCAGGAGACCCAGGTTTGAGCCTTGGATTGGAAAGATTCCCTGGAAAGGGGAATGGCAGTCCACTCTGTATTTTCACCTAGAGAATCCCATGGACAGAGGAGCCTAGTGGACCACAGTCCATGGGATAGCAAAGAGTGGGACATGAAAGCAACTAACACTTTCACTTCACTTTCACCTCACCCAGAACACCAGGATTTATTTGCAGCTCCTTCTTTACCCTGCCATTTAGTGATTCCTCGGCGTTGGCTCCATTTGAACGCATGTGTGTCTTCCTCAGAGGCTCCTCAGAGGCGAGGTCGATGTTTGCTGGAGACTGCACAGTCAGCAACTTGGAGAACAGGAATTTTGCTGGATGCGTTTTTCTGCTTCTTTCCCCTTCCTGGCGCCTCACTCTACACTTAGGTTAATGAATGTTGGCTTCAACACATCAAATCCAGGAAAAATTTTGGACAGCAATTTCTGCCATGGGTCCTTGTCATGCTTTACTTTCTAAGAGGTATCACTTTGTCCTAGAGAGCTTATCTTTAATTCTCTGTGTTTAGACTTTATTTTAAAATCAAATTTCCACTAGATCTGGGAAGACTCAAAGTAAAACTTTATTTTCCAACCTGGCCACAGTCTCAGAATAGGTCTTTGAACATTGTCATACCAGCCACAGGTCCCAGGCAAATCTCTTCTGAAAGATGATTATACTCCCAGAAAAGGCAACTTCAGGCCAGCAAACTCTTGTGTTAGGGAACTTTACACAGCTCATAAATTGCTTTCCTCTAGTTGGAAGATGGGGATGGTGTATCACCAACAGAAATGAGTGTAGGGGGCATCTGTCTGAAAACTGTTCCCCCACTGGCCACCTTGCCAGTTTCTGCTTTTACAATGCAGGCAGATTGAGGGAACCATATTGTCCCTATAAGCTCATAACACATGGACAAATGATTAAAAACACATGGAAAACAGTTCCACGGCTAAGCTAAAATTCAGATGGGAACGGAAAATCAACTTGCAAAGCTTTCAACTGTCTCGAGGCCAAATGTAGGACAGAATGTAAAGAGAAGTTGCCAAAAGAGAGGGAAGTTTTGGGGAAAAAAAAGGCAAGCCATGGATAGGAAAGCTAAAACAATGGCACCTTGTGCTGACAAGGCTTCTCTAAACCTCTCCAAGAGTAGGCACCAAAACCAACCCTGGAAATATTAAGACCTTCCTTTCATGAAAGACTTTAGACAGATTTATATTTTCTACCCTCTATAAATAAAGGTTGGCTTTGCCATCTTGGCAACACCTATGCAGAACCATAATGTTAAGTATCTGTAACATAAATATTAAAATATTACACATTTTTCCCTCCGAGGTGTGGGAATTAAGTAATAAGGTGGCATGAGACAAACTGAAAAATCATGAGAATAAAGTGCTAAAGCAAAGCAGAACTTTCCAGTAAGGCTTGCCTTCTGTTGTGTACCTGACCCTGGGCCTGAGTTTGCTATGAAGTCGGGCAGGCCTTCGTCACGTTTGCAAAAGTTCAACTCTTGACTCAAATCTGAAACTCTTAGAGGCCTGCTATCCATGGCTAGTCACCCACATGACCTAAGGATTCTGCTCAGTGGGAAATCTTAGGCAAGAAGGTGACTTCCCGGATGTCAGTCTCAGCTGAACTTCTCTGTCCTTCAGCTTCTAGGCGAATCTGTCTTGACTCCCATACACTTCAAACGACCATTGTCTCCATTTAGTGGGACATTCCCTCGTGGCTCAGACAGTAAAGAATCTGTCTGCCAATGCAGGAGACACAGGGTTGAGAAGATCTCCTGGAGGAGGGCATAGAAACACACTCCAGTGTTCTTGCCTAAAGAATCCCCATGGACAGAGGAGCCTGGTGGGCTACTGTCCATGGGATCACAAAGAGTCAGACACGACTGAGTGACTAAGCACGCATGCACGAACAACCAACACACGTGTTCTTTCGGGCCCTGATGAATCCTCAATATATGTAGCAAGTGTGTCACCTACTGAATATAAAAGGGAATTTTGAGAATACGGCCTCACTGGGGAACCATTCCTAGAAAATAACTATCACCCAAGTCTTTCCAGTAAACAATCTTTTAGCAAAACAATCGTTTCTGTCAGTGGAAAAGCTATTTCCTAACTTTTCTTTCTTTATAATTAGATTTGGGTATAATAGATCTGCATTTGTAGAGATGTGGGTGGACAAGGAGGCTGGACACAGTCAGGGAAAGTGAAGGGTGGGATGAATTGGGAGATCAGATTTGACCTCAATACACTGCCACGTGTACAATAAATAGCTAGTAGGAAGCTGCCCTATAGCACAGGGAGCTCAGCTCAGTGCTCCGTGATGACTTAGAGGGGTGGGATTGCGGGGTAGAAGGGAGGTCCTGGAGGGTGGGGGTATATGTATACATATGGGTACTTCATTGTGCAGCAGAAACTAGCACAACACTGCAAAGTAATTATATTCCAATTTTTTAAAAAAGATCATGCATGAAAGCAAGGCACACCGGAGTTTTAAAAAGAAAGAAATCAGTCTTCTAGGTTCTTCCAACAGCTGGAAACACCTCTATGTTCAACAAAGTGTCCTAAAACATGGGAATGTTCTCACTGGTAACATGGAACTTCAAAACCCCAGCTGTCCCACCCTGCTTCTCTTCCCCTGTTTACTGTTTGAAATTGTCACCCTCTTCCAAGTACTGTGCATCACACACACACACACACACACACACACACACACATACTTATAGCTCTTCAACTTTTACAAAGATGTGTTTTATTGAATGCCTAGTATGATCCAGGCATATTCTTCATAGTTTCACACTTAATTCACTCAACAATTTCTTTAGAAAGTTATTATTACCTCCACTTTCTAGATAAGAAACCTAAGGTTAGAATACATAGCTAGGCAGTGGTGGGATTGAGATGTAAAACTATATCAAGCTTTTCGCCCTTGTCAGCTTGCCTATTGTAATATGGCTATTAAACTTGTACACACAGTATTTTAAACTCTGCTATTTAAAATTAACTTTGTACAATAGAATTATTTTAATGGAGCAACAGAATATTCCATTAAGCATTCTTCTGTTGTTGGACATTTAAATCATATAAATTTGTTCCAATTTGTATTGCCCTGAAATAGATATCTTTGGGAGATAGTGAAGGACAGGGAAGCCTGGCATGCTGCAGTTCATGGGGTCACAAAGAGTTGGACACAACTTTGCTACTGAACAACAACAGTTCATATAGCTTTCCTTTTCTTTTGAAACTTTTCCATGATGTTGCAGACATTATTTCATTGTTTTATTTCTCTAAACAGTTTTATTGAAGGATAAATGAGATACAATAAACAACATGCATTTAAAGTATATGGCTGGACAGATTTTGACACATACATACATATATGTGTGGGTGCATATGTGCTAAGTCACTTCAGTTGTGTCTGACTCTGTGCAACGCTATGTCACACAGAGTCTACCAGACTCCTCTGTCCATGGGATTCTCCAGGCAAGAATACTGGACTGGGTTGCCATGCCCTCTTCCAAGGGACCTTCCCGACCTAGGGATCGAACTCGTGTCTCTTACATCTCCCAAACTGGCAGGCTGGATATGTATATATGTGTGCATCTGTGAAACTATCACTACAATCAAAATACTGAACACATCCATCCCCTGCTAAACTTTCTATGGGCCCCTTGGCAATCCCTTCCTCTGTCTTTTCCTGTCTTCCTCGGTCATTTCCAGATAACACCTCACTTCCTTTTTGTCAACATAGATTATGTTGCATGTTCCAGAATTTTCTGTTAGTGGAGTACATATACACTATGTATTCTCTTATTGTCAGGCTTCTTTCACTCAGCATAAATATTTGAACAATTATCCATGTTGTAGAAAGTTCTCATTTGCTTTACTCCTGCATAGTATTTCATTATAGGGATATGCTATAATTTATTTATCCATTCATATGATAATAGATGGTTGTTGACAATTCTGGCTGTTACAAATAAAGCTACTTTGAATGTTTATGTACAAGTCTTTCAGTGGAGATATGCATTTTTCTCTCTTGGATAAATACCTAAGAGTGGATTGGTTGGATCATATACATGTTTAACTTTTGAAGAAACCACCAAATTTCTTTCCAATGTCGTTGGGCTATTTTATATTTCCACCAGCAATGTATGAGAGCTCTAGTTCCTTCAACACATAGTACAGTCAGCCTCTTTAATTTTAGCTATTCTAGTAGAGAGTAGTACTATCTTATTGCAACTGTAGTTTATAATTCCTTCAGTTCAGTTCAGTCGCTCAGTCATGTCTGACTCTTTGCGACCCCATGAATCGCAGCACGCCAGGCCTCCCTGTCCATCACCAACTCCTGGAGTTCACCCAAACTCACGTCCATCGAGTCGGTGATGCCATCCAGCCATCTCATCCTTTGTCATCCCCTTCTCCTCATGCCCCCAATCCCTCCCAGCATCAGAGTCTTTTCCAATGAGTCAACTCTTCGCATGAGGTGGCCAAAGTATTGGAGTTTTAGCTTCAGCATCAGTCCTTCCAATGAACACCCAGGACTGATCTCCTTTAGGATGGACTGGTTGGATCTCCTTGCAGTCCAAGGGACTCTCAAGAGTCTTCTTCAATACCACAGTTCAAAAGCATCAATTCTTCTGTGCTCATGACTAATTAATAGGAAAACATATTTTCATGTAATTTTTCATCTATATATTCTCTTTGGTAAAGTATCTGTTCAAATATTCTACCTCTTTATTCTTATATTTTATATATTGGAATTTTAAAAAATAAAGTTTGCACACAAGTCTTTATCAGATTTATGCATAGTAAATATTTTCTCCAAGTCCATAGCCTATCATTTTTTTTTAAACAGTGTTTTGGGTAGGATGTATTATCCTTTTATATGCATTGTTGGATTTTAATTGGCAAAAAAATTTTTTTGGAATTTTTCCATCTATATTCATGAGGGATATTGATCTGTAGTTTTCTTTTCTTATAATATTGTTGTCATTTGCTTGTCAGAGTAGCACTGGCCTTAGAGAAGGAGTCAGAAAATATTCTTTACTCTGTGAATTTCTGACTTTTGTAGATTTGGAACTATTTCTTTCTTAAATATTTGTAGAATTCAATAGTAAAACTATCTGAGCCTGGAATTTTCTTTGTAAGAAACTACAAATTCAACTTCTGCAATAGTTTTAGAGTTTTTTCAGGTTACCTATTTTTTCTTGATTGAGATTTCAGAGTTTCTCTCTTTCATGGAATTTGACCATGTAAGTTGTCTGTTGATACAAGTTGTTCATGACAGTCCCTTATTTTTCTTTTAGTAGCTATAGAATACATAGTGCTGTCACCTGGTGTTACTTTTCATTCCTGACATTAGCCATCTGTGTCCTCTTCTCATCTTTTCCTCATCAGTCTGGTTAGAGATTCACCAACTTCATCAATATTCTCAGAAAAGCAGCTTTTGGTTTCACTGATTTTCCCCTACTGATTTTTGTTTTCTATTCACTGGCTTCTGTTCTGATATTTTTCATTTCCTTACTCATGTCTTCTCTCTTCTTGAAGTGGAAGCTGAGGCTAATACTTTCTTCCTTTCTAATATAGGCATTTAGTGCTATAAAATTCCCCATAAGTACTGCTTTAATAGTAGCCTACAAACTTTGATGTGTTTCCATTTTCATTCAGTTTACCATATTTTTTAATTTCCTCTTTGATTTCTTCTTTACTTCCTGCATTAAAGAAGTCTATAATTTAGTTTCCAAACACTTAAGGGTCTTCCAGAGATATTTCTGTTATTGATTTCTCATTTAATTCCATTGTCGCCAGTGAACATACTTTGTATGACTTGAATTTTTTTAATTAATTTATTTATTATTGAAGGATAATTGCGTTACAGAATTTTGCTGTTGACTTGAATTTTTAAAAATTTATTGAGACTCATTTTATGTCCCAGAATATGGCCTGCCCTGGTATATGTTCCCTGAGAACTTGAAAAGAACGTATATTCTGCTGTTTTGGGGTGGAGTGTTCGATAAATGTCTATGAGGTTAATTTGGTTAACAGTGTCCATACTTTTATAACCTTACTGATTTCCTGCCTACTTGTTCTATTGATCCTTGAGAGAGGGGTATTAACATTACTGACTATAATTAGAGATTTTGTCTATTCCTCCTTACATTTCTCTCAGTTTTTGCTTCATGTATTTTTAAACTTAGTTATTAGATACATAAATATGTCTTCTTGATTTATTGACTCCTTCAAATGGTAAGTTTTTATCCTTGATAATATACTTTGCTCTAAAATTTACTCTGATAACATAGCCACTCCAGCTTTCCTTTGACTAGTTTTAGGACAATGTATCTTTTTTTTTCCATTTTTCTTCTGTAGGGTAAGTTGGGATTGATCGCCTTTGGGAAGCAAAAATACAGATGGGAATAGAAGCAAAAGGTGAACTCATATACTTCATTGCTCGGAAAAAGTATTGCAGGTTACCATAAGGCCTTTAATGGAAGTGTCAGTTGATTTTTGTTCCTTTCTGTCTTAAGATAAACTAAATTTTATTGCCTAGCAGAATATATAAGACCCATAAAAACTGCTCAAAACGAACAGTGTAAGTTATGAGGACAGTATATTCATTTCCTGCACAATCCTGTTCTAAAGACTTATAAAATTACTTTTAAGAAAATCAAGGCATTCTGGATATTACAGGCGTCCAGACACATGCCGCCATCAATAACTGTTCTCCCATGATTAATGGGGGGAAAGAGGAGGAAGATCAATAAAGCAGCACTGTAAATTTAAAACTCTGTCAAATCAGCATTTTCTTTCCCTTAACCAACTGTATTAACAAATAAACAAAAACCTGAGAGAGACCTGGGGCAAAGACTGGAAAAAGTATCTTGGATGAATTGCATAAACATACAGCTAATACCTCAACCCATTTATAGTTTTCTAAAATACATTTTTATGTGGTGATTTTTAATAGCATTTTTTATTGAGATATACTTCCTATAACATACAATGCACCATTTTAAAGTGTGCACTTCGGTGGTTTTTAGCGTATTCACTGTGTTGTGCAACCATCACCATCGTCTAATTCCAGAGCACTTCCATTCCCTCGGAAAGGAACCCTGTTCCCATAAGCAGTTAGTTCCAATTTCCCCTTCCACCAATCCTCTGCCTAAGCTGGATGTTTCATATAAAGGGAATCACTCAATACGTGGCCTTTTGTGTCCATCTTCTTTTACTTAGAATAATGTTTTCAGGTATATGGTGAACTCACCATTGAAAGGTATTTTACTGGAATATAATAAACCATTTGCTCAGAGTGATAACAAACACATGGAATAATTAGAAGAGACCCAGCCTACAATCTGGAAGACTGTAGCTCTCTGGTGCTGATTTCTTCTCACTTTAACTTCTGAGGACTTCGGTCCTTTCTGCCGTATAATATTAGAGGAGATGGCATCAAAGATCTCTCTTCCTTATTCCTGTTACTCCAGAAATCTCAAAGACACAGAGACACACATTGCTTGTCTATTTGGAAAAAATAATTGTAACAAAATTAATTAGCTAGATTTGAAATCTTTCACTCCTAACCTGATCTGGAGATAGGAAATTTGAAACAGTTGTTATCAATAACACCTTGACCTGATTATAAATTCAGGAAGTTCACACCAATTTCTTAATCAGTTGAGAAATAAAACAAAAGATGGTCTGAGCTCTTTGTATCAGTGTGGCTTTCCCTCCGATTCTGAAAAGGGATAATGCAATCAATGACTTCCACTGTGACTTTCTCCTTGATATATATATATATATTTTTTTTAAAAAAGCTCCATGCTTAAAAACAACTATTAGAAATTTATATATACATACCATGATTTTATACTTTCTATCTCATCCACTACATATATCCAGTATCTACAACAGTATCAGGCACTTCACAGTCAATATTTGTTGAATGGATGGTGGATGGATGACTGGATGGATGGATAAATGGATGGAAGCTATAAAATGAAAGGCTGATCCAAATAGTAAGGATGAAAAATACATGTTTAGTTTTTTCTCCATTTCTTCTTCAATGGGTAAAATAAATATAAAATGTTAAACACTAAAGGAATAGTAATTCAGAACTAGAAATAGCTTATTTTATTAATTTTGGTATAACACTAGGTACAGTACAATTAATATGCTGCTTTGTCACAGAAATTAATCAGCACTAGTATATGGTTTAAATTATACAGAACCATACTGTTAAATATGTGCATATTCTTTTTGGCTGTCTTAAAAATAAACCCCAAAAATGTAAATAAATACCACCTGGTTCATTTTTACCACCCCTTGGAAGAAGATGGAATAATTGTCATATGTTTTTGAGTTTATGTTTAGCAGATTTATACTACATATATGTATGTTTTTTTAAAGACCAACAGTCACAAGATTCTGAAGAGCTATACATTATTGAGCTAGGTTAATGCCCTTGGATTATATGGGACTTTTCCTGAGTCAGTATTCAAATCTGGAGAGAAGAACTGGGTGACATTCAAGTCTTTCTTTCTGATTCTGTCTTTCTTAGCTACCAATCAACTCCCATCTCTTCCTACTCAATCCTTCTCTCCACTCTCCCCTTATCTATCATCTCCCTTTCCCATTCTATCATTACCATTACTCCATTTCCTTCCTTCCCACTCCCACCGTAACCTAAAGGATGACAATAATCAATCAAGGTGGAGAGAACCATGATGATCATTTACTACTACTCCCCCACCAGTCAAAGCCCAGTCATGAGAAGGAGATGAAGGTCATGCACCCACATATTGCTTAGCACCCACACTTGCTTGAATTTTTATTTGTACCTTCTTCCAGTTAGTTGGATTTTACCACTTGATTAATGTTTTCATGACCAGGAATGATTTAAACATTCTTCTAGTATTTCTTTCAGTTGCTATAAAAATCAAAGCATTCTCTCTTTGTGCTAACATTTGCAATTACATTTTAATATCACTGACATGGCAGAAATGTATAATAAAACCTACCACGCTGACTAGGTTTACACAGTTGCCATGGTTCTGGATTTCCAGTCAATACAGATCTAGGAATTCCTCATTCCTTGACCATTTACTTTGCGTCCTAGGACACAATCCTTCAGGTAAACAACTCCTTATTTCTTTATTCAGCATCCCATCTTTCAACATTGCAGAGGCCCATGGATTAGAAGGGCCATCAACTAATACAGAAAATGGGTTTACACCTTCTGATTCAACACCAGAAACTGCTTGTGTCATATGGAAGACCTCTATATCAGAGCAATTCAGATTCTACTTGTGATACCTAAGGTAAGGAGCCTCCTGACTCCACACTGATGTTGGAATTTTATAAGAAGTAGAATGTCTAAATCTCATTCCAATCTGTCTTTGTAAATATTTATTTTAACCAAAATCTTGATAAATAAGTACAAATAAAACAAGCTTGTTTTTTATATCCAAAAAATGAGACTGAATTTCTTTAGTCACTTTTAGTTTCTCTCAAGGTATTATTATAATAAAATACACACCAAAACTTTGATCTGCTTGGTAGCTCTGTTTTGATTCTGAAGTGACTCTGGTACTCATAATAGCAAGTTACATGGGACACAACCATATTTTTCAGGGGTTATGAAAAGAGGAAAATTGTGAGTAAATGTTTCAGAAATAAATTTCTAATTTCCTGTAATTAAGTTTTGATTTCAGAAGGGAGTTCTTGTAAGGCTGAAACATGCTTTACTGCTACAAAAATGTTTCATTCAGCTGCCATTATAAATTAATAAGGTACCTTTTCATTAGAAGATCAGGTTAACATGGCAATTCTACACATATTAAATATTTAAGGACTCAAAATTATATCAAAATCCTTTCTGAGAATATAGGCTTTCAAGGACTCTGTTTTTAGTACTATTTTTCTTTATTCATCTGCAAAGTTCATTGGGACACTTTTGAGGAAGCCATATTTTTCTTCCATATGTTAACCATCATCCATATATGCTTTTTATTCCAAATGTCCTTGAGAAATGCTACTCAGTGCTACAAGCATGGATGAACAGAGGCTCATGTTGCTTCAAATGTCTCCTGAATCTGTAAAGCTGGGGAAATCCAATTGTTCGCTTCAGAATGGCACAACCATCTTACTGGAAAAGGAGCTCTGTCTTGTGGGAAGTGATGGGTAGACTTCTGAAGGACAGGTAACCCCTGAATTCTTACCTGAACTACAGCTTTGCAGATGAACTTCCATCTGCCAGATTCTTCCATCTAAAGCCTTCCTTTTTCACCACAGAGAATTCTCCTTTTTATCCACAGCCTCTCAGCTTTCACATTTGAAAGGACTCCAAAGGGACAAAGCAACCCTTTGCAGTTCAACCTTGATTTAATGAACTGGCAGGGTAAGCCTCACTCAGATGGAAGTGGTGGAAGCACCTGCAATATAGATTTCAGAATGTGTTCATTTGAAGTATTGGGGAAAAAAATCCAAGGACCATGAAATTACTGTTGACTGAAATATGAAGTCTCCAGAATAACCAAATTTATACCACATAATACCTTGAGGATTTATTTCAAAATGTACTGAGATGCAAAAAATTTAACTTTTCCTCTAAGAAACATTCATTTATCAATCTTCCTCGAACTATTGTTTTTCTTTACTAGATAGAATCCTTCAAACACTTGGATAGAAGAAATGTACCTCATCAGTCATGACACTCTGTTTTCTATTGAGTACTATGCACAAATCCTGGAAATAAATAGATAAAAACATTCCAAGTGGATACTTGTAGGGCCAGTTAGAGTTTCCTAGAGCACACATAACTGTGAGATTTTCCCTTCCTACAGTCCTTTGTGTGCCATTTTCCTGGCCTTTGAACCAAAACACAGTCCTTGCCATGCCTTGAACGTTGCGGGGGCCCTCTCCTCCAGTTGGTGAAGGTCACAGGTTCACCGCCAATCCACTCCCAGTGGCCAGCACGCACTTGGTCATTCAAACCTGACATGAACCAAAGAAGGGTGCCAAATGATTTTTATTACTTTTACAACTGGATGTCATATCAACCCACTGTTCTAAGCTCAGTAATCACATGCAATTGTGAGCCTACATTCTAAAGCGTGGACTAGGACCTGGGAATCCTCTAAGACACCCTGAGACTATGAGGCTTTGGTGTAAGGCCAGGTAGGAATCCAAATCCTAGTTTCACCACTTGCTAGGTGAACATATCTGGGCAGGTTATTTAACCTCTCTGAGTTCTCCAAGTATTAGTTTTCTCATCTCAGAAATGTATATCTAAGTAGAACTAGCTCTATGTTGAGGATTAAATAAGATAATGCACATAAAGCTCATGACATAGAAGTGTTAATAAATGGCACTTATTATTCATACTTCCTACAGGCAGAATACCTGTCACAGGGAAACAGATATACTCCTGTCTATTTATCTGCCTTGTGATTCTTGGGTATCATATTTGAAAGTAGCTTATTAAGTATTATTTTTAGTCTGGAGCTTAAGATTTTTTTAATCTGCTACAGTTCTAATAAAAAGCAGATTTTCTCAATTTGCCTCTCTACTCCCACTGGCAATTTTTTTTTTTTTAATTACACTTCAGTGTTACAAAGCTCTTAAATTTTTTCTTAAGGAAGCATTCCTGGGATGAATTGAGAGAGTAGCATTTGATGTATATATACTGTGCTGTGTTCTGTGCTATGCTTAGTTGCTCAGTCGTGTCCAGCTCTTTGTGATCCTATGGGACTGTAGCCTGCCAGGCTCCTCTGGCCATGGAATTCTCCAGGCAAGAGTACTGGAGTGGGCTGCCATGCCCTCCTGCAGGGGATTGTCCCAACCCAGGGATCAAACCTGGGTCTCCTGCATTACAGGTAAATTCTTTACCACTGAGCTATTAGGGAAGCCCCCATATACATACTGCTGCTGCTAAGTCACTTCAGTCGTGTCTTTATTTATCTTGGACTCTGTGCGACCCCATAGACAGCCACCCAACAGGCTACCCTGTCCCTGGGATTCTCCAGGCAAGAACACTGGAGTGGGTTGCCATTTCCTTCTCCAATGCAGAAAAGTGAAAAGTAAAAGTGAAGTCGCTAAGTCGCGTCTGACTCTTAGTGACCCCATGGACTGCAGCCCACCAGGCTCGTCCGTCCATGGGATTTTCCAGGCAAGAGTACTAGAGTGGGGTGCCAATACTACCATGTTTAAAATAGCTAGCTAGTGGGGAGCTGCTATAATACAGGGAGCTCAGCCCAATGCTCTGTGATGATCTAGATGGGTGAAATGGGGGTCCCTCAAGAGGGAGGGCATGTATACACACAGCTGATTCATGCTGTTGTACAATAGAAACTAACACAACATTGTAAAGCAATTACACTCCAATTTAAAAATAATAAAAAAAATTTTCCCCTCGTCACTCTCTTTTAGAATAGAGATTAAAATAATAGAATAATAAAAAACAAAAAGAATCCTGTGCAATAGGATTACCTGGCAGCTCACAAACCAAATTTGACTGTGAAAATGGTCTTTGTTATGCAGCATGTAACCTTCTCCCCACTGGTTCTCATTTGATATTTTGGGGTAGAATAAAATGAAGTACTCTTGATTGGGAATGACTTGTTTCCTTCTGGATTGTTTCTGTGAATTACTGATCAGGTGATGCTACGCCCCAAAACTTTGTGGGATTAGAAAGTTGACATCAGTCATTGTGGACATAGAGAAAATTTATCTTCCAGACTTCACATAATACTCTCAGATGACTTCAGAATTACACACTCACTGAGTATCACAGAGATTTTAAGAAGCCGAGTGGGTTTATTATTATTTCCTTAAATACAGTATCTTGAAGAGATGGTGAGAATATTTACTTTAGTACATCCTGAGAATTCTGTTTCTAAAGTGGCTTGAAAAGATTTGTGACTACTGTTAAAATTGTAGAAAATATTAAAACTTTAGAAAAAAAGGATAAAATTAGGATTAGCTATAATTCTTAACCAGAGATAAAAAAATATTTCTAACTCTTTGGCTTATTTCTTTTTATGTCAATAAAAGAATGCCACTTCATGGCAGATAGATGGGGAAACAGCGGAAACAGTGGCTGATTTATTTTTCTGGGCTCCAAAATCACTGCAGATGGCGATTGCAGCCATGAAATTAAAAGACGATTATTCCTTGGAAGGAATGTTATGACCAATCTAGACAGCATATTAAAAAGCAGAGACATTACTTTGTCAACAAGGTCCGTCTAGTCAAGGCTATGATTTTTCCAGTGGTCATGTATGGATGTGAGAGTTGGACTATAAAGAAAGCTGAGCACCAAAGAATTGATGCTTTTGAACTGTGGTGTTGGAGAAGACTCCTGAGAGTCCCTTGGACTGCAAGGAAATCCAACCAGTCCATCCTAAAGGAGATCAGTCCTGGGTGTTCATTGGAAGGACTGATGTTGAGGCTAAAACTCCAATACTTTGGCCACCGGATGTGAAGAGCTGACTCATTGGAAAAGACCCTGATGCTGGGAAAGATTGAGGCAGGAGGAGAAGGGGATGACAGAGGATGAGATGGTTGGATGGCACCATCGACTCAATGGACATGGGTTTGGGTGGACTCCAGGAGTTGGTGATGGACAGGGAGGCCTGGCGTATTGCGGTTCATGGGGTTGCAAAGAGTCAGACACGACTTAGCAACTGAACTGAACTGATAAGTATATATTATGTGTATATATATCACTTGTATATATACTTTTTTATTCTAAATTATTTCATGCTTCATATGACTGTAGACTGTGTTTTTCACTTAGCACCTTGCCACAAATGCAGTACATTACATATTTTATATATAATATGCATCCATTGTTGAATGAATCTATAAACATAAGGCATTGTTATATCTTTAATATTCTTTCATATGGCTATATTATAATTTATTAAACCATTCCCTATTTACAACTATTTTAAATTTTTTGCCTTTAGAAATAACATTTATGAGTTTTAAAAGGTAGACTGTCTAACCATCTAACCATTGCTTATTATCATAGACAACAATTATTTGACCCATGGAAGGGAGACCTTCTCTTTGTGGTCTTGCCTCCCTCCTCAGGGTAACACAGATACTTGCCTATCCAAAACGGCTTTCTTCCACTGATGTCCCAAAGCCATCTCATGTGCTGCCTGGAGATGACAGTTACAAGGCTGCCTTGGTGACTACATGCAAACAGAAAAATCAGAGCGTCAGTGACACGGAGTTCAGCATTTCAGATGATGTGAGATGCATAATGGAAATCAAAGCTAGTTCATCTAGAAAACTGGTATATATGTAGAAAGAACCTTCCAAGATTTTAATACTCATTTTTTTATATTAATGAATATCTGTGGGGAAGGGGGTGCTTGCATCCATGCTAAGTCACAGGGTGGGGTAGATAACAGTAAAGAAGTGATACTGTATTATAATATCTGGGCTTTAAAGCACAAATCCTTTTCAGAAGATCAGCAGCTGTTTACTTATATAGATTAATTACTTAATGTCAAAAAATGACCCCTCTCATGGGAAGTTTATCTCTAAATTGCATAAATTTGGCAATTACCTGGTTAATTTGATTAGTAAAGTAACCCAAGCTACCAGATAAAATTACTGGAGGCCAACATTTTGAGCTTGATGTGTTTAGTCAAATCCCCAAATATATGTGACTCTTTTTCATCCTGCTCAGGGAAAGGAGGTCAGCCTCACTGGCAAACCTTTGTATGTTATGAAGAAATTAAAGCACCTGTTCTTACAAATACATATAAACGTTTTCTCCAAAATATAGTTGTATTTTTTATATGTTTAAAGTTTACAGCGTAGTGCCTTGACTTACATAAACTGTGAAATTTGATTACCACAGTAAGTTTAGTTAGTACCCATTTCATATAGTTACCAAAAAAACAAAAAATGTTTTTTCCTTATGATGAGAATTCTTAGAATTTACTCTTAACACCTTTCACATCTATCACACAATAATCCTGTTACACATCACAGCCATATTCTTTATCTTATAACTGGCAGTTTATATCTTTTGATTACCTTCATCCAACTCTCCCACCCCAAATTCCTCACTTCTTAAAACCACAAACTTGATTCATCTGTTGATGGACACTTACATTGCTTCCATGTCTTCACTTTGTAAAAAAAAAAATACTGTTATAAACATGGGTGCAGATACCTTTTCACCTTTTCAACAGAGTACTGTCGTTTCCTTTAGACATATTCCCAGAAGCGGAATTGCTGGATCATACCGTAATTCAATTTTTAACTTTTGAGGGGCCTCAATACTCTTCCATGGTGGCTGTACCATTTTACAATCCTACCAACAATAAGGGATTCCTTCTCTCCACATCCTTGCCAGCATTTGTTATATCTTGTCTTTTTCGTGACCGACACTAACAGGCGTAAGAATTCTTTATGAGTTATTTTTGCAGCTAGCTAAGTTATTCCTATAAGCAATATTTGATCCCAATTCTCCAACAGTGTTCATTTAAAACTCTAAAATACTCTAAGCAAAAAGCCAATAGATATATTCTTTTTCTTTTCTTTTTTGATACAAAAAGTTTCAACAACAAAAAAGGGGAAAAAATCACCACACGCTTCTTGCCTAGTTAATATCTATTGCTGTTTTAAAAGTCAAGAACCATGATTAGTAATACATACTTGTCACAAGTTTACATTGCTGAACTGAATTTTTTTTTCATTTTACCTACAACTATCCAAGCTTTAGATTCATTTCTGAATGCTTTTCCAGATCATGTATGGTGAACATAATCTAATCTCTCTCTTAATGATATTTTTCCTACTAATACCGTCCTTTCGTATGGTATAATGCAGTGATGACTCCTAGGCCTTCTGAGATATGTAGGCACTTTTCTACTTCTCTGAATGTCCTCATGGTGCTGGATTCAGGTCATGTGACTTGGTTCCGACGTTTCTATTTACTGTGGCTTCTGTCTGACAGTTACAACAGACATGATAGCCAGTTCTCTTCCCTCTCCCTCAGATCCAATATGGCAATTCTGATGTGCTGAGGGTTTAAAACACAGAATATGAAATGTGTATTAAAAATAGCCCAAGGGAGGGTTCGAGGGGCTGTTTCAATTAATGTGACATATTAGAGTGTGGGAGACCTGGGTTCTACTTCCTGCTCTGTCCCCAATTTCCTTATGGATGTAACTTCAGCCTCAGAGTCTTTATCAGGAAGGAATAGATTTTATTCAAGGACATTTAACACCTACTTCTGCTTTAAGATCCTTGAAACTATCTTTAAAATAAGACTTTGCAAAATCCATTTTAGCTGCTTAAGTGTAAGTTTGATTTCTTTATTGATGCTCTGAGAAGAGCAAGAGCAAGAGGAGAAGAGAGCTATGTTTAGAATAGGTAAAATGTTAGGCCACAGTTATTTACAAAAATAAATATTTAGGCATTTTCATTTTATAAAAATGCCTATCATTTCCTTTTATTCCCATATATATACAAATAAAAGAGAGAAAATTAACCATATAGATACAGATATACTATACAGATATAAAAGTAAAATATAGAGAAACATACAAATAAAAATCTTTTGACATCTCTGAAATCTGAAGACATTCAAAGTGTAGAATTAAAAACATAACCCTGAATTTTTCCAGTTTTAGAAGTAAACATCTACTTCGTTAGAACTTTTTGATTAAATATAGATATATTTTAGACCAACTCTTTAAGGACAGGTCAGCAGGGGTTCCAGACACTCCTGTGGGAAACCAAAATGGTTTCAGAGATAATGATCTATAATAATAGAATTACCAAATGTACAGTGACTGCCTAAGGAAGTGAGCAGATGAGATTATGATATGCAAATTCAAGAAATACCTAATCTCGGAGTCTGGTTCCTCTGGGCTAAAAAAATAATAAAACACCAATGGGGAGGAAAGGAGAAAGGAGATAAAGATTGAGTTGAGTTAGCAATCTGATTAGGGGCAAAGGATAAAGTAAAATTTGCTGTGCTTCTCGAAACATGCATGCTGTAAATGACCATCTGTAAAGGACCATCAGGTAGCAAGAGAGCCTGAGGAAATATAAATCAGAATTGAAAAATGCTCCCTGAGATCTAAAAAACACACTAGATATGTATTAATTCTAATTATAGACTCTAAAACCATCTCCTATAAGTATTCATGAGAAAGTAAATAGCCAAGTTATAAAATGTTGCAACTATTATTTTTATATCATAGAAAGAATTGATAATTCCCAGGGGAATATTCATTGTTCAGGGCAAAGAGGTTAGAGAAGAAGAGGATCAAATGAACCTGAAAAGTAATGGGTGAAGGGAAGCAGAGGCCCATAGAATGAATGAAAACATGTTGAATGATAGAGGAGGTCTTGGGGTTCAGAGGAAAATTATACTAAGGAGGTAGGCTTGCCATTCAAAAATGTTCCTTTTAAAGTGACTGATCCAAATCTTTTAGTTTGTTTTTAACCTGCTGCTAGATATTTTCTGAAATGCCTCTATTTTTAACTGTTCTTAGGATAATCATTTTTCTTGTCCTTTTGAAATAAAATGCATATTGAAGCATCATACAAAAGTCATCAGGTCAAATATTTATACCTATTCTTCACTTAAAATTAGAAAATTTGAAGCATTTTTATGATATTTAAAAAATCTCATAGCACATATTTTTTCTTTACCTCTTATACACCTTGGAATACCATCAGAAGTGGTATTTGATAGATACCTAATTTCTGGAGCAATATGGTACATACATAACATACACTTCAAAATAGTTTATATTACTGATAGATAATGAGTCACTTTCTAAAATATGATGGAAAATCTCCAGTTGCCCCCTAAAAACTTTATCTTGTTCTGAAAATTTTTTCAGTTGTACATCTAAAAAAAGGTCTCAGTACAATAGTCTAAAGCAATTCCCTGAAACCAGTTTACAAATTAATTTCACAAAGATATGAAAAAATTAATTCTGAAACTGCTTATTACATAATGTTTGATTTGCTAAATATGGTCGCCAATCCCCCTAAATTAATAGGGGAGATAGAAAATTTCCATCACTCTTATACTAGATTTTATAATAGTTTACTGCAGAACAAAATACCTATGTATGTATTTCTTAATATCATTATTCTGAGATTATGATCTTCCAGATTTTTGGTGTCAAAAAACATTTGTTATGAAACCATGGCAATTTAAGGTAATCCTATTGATGTCATCATTTTGCTAACCCTGCATTAGTCTCCTGATATATTTTTTATTTTATTGATCCATCTAATTGCCCAAATCTGTTATATTTCTGTACACTAACAACAAAATATCAGAAAGAGAATTTGAGGCAATAATCTCATTTACTAGTGCATCAGAAAGAATAAAATACCTAGGGATACCTAATGAAGCAAAAGACCTGTACTTAGAAAACTATAAGGTGTTGAAAGAAACTGAAGATGACAGGTAGAAAGATATACTGTGTTCTTAGGTTGGAAGAATCAATATTGTTAAAATGACCATACTACCCAAGGCAATCTACAGATTCAGTGCAACCTCTATCAAATTACCAGTGGCATCTTTCATAGAACTGGAACCAAAAAAAATTAAATATGTATGGAGACACAAAAACTCCAAGTACCCAAAACAATCCTGAGAAAGAAGACTGGAGTTTGAGGAATGATACACCCTAACTTCAGACTATAATATAAAGCTACAGAAATCAAAAGAGTATGGTACTGGCACAAAAACAGATACATAGATCAATGCAACAGTATAGAATACCCAGAAATAAACCCACACACTTATGGTCAATTAAATCTATGACAAATGAGACAAGAATATACAATGGAGAAAAGATAGTCTCTTCAATAAAGAAAACATACACACAATAGAACATTACTCAGCCATACAGAGGAATGAAATAATGCCAATTGTCACAACATGGATGGACCTAGAGATTATCATACTGAGTGAAGTAAGTCAAGGAAAGACACTTATATATGGAATTTAAAAAATAATACAAATGAACTTATTTATAAAACAGAAATAGAGTCACAGACACAGAAAACAAACTCATGGTTATCAAAGCATCAAAGGGAGAGGGATAAAGCAGCAATTTTGGAGTAGCATTAGTATCTATTAAAACCATAATAAAACATCCACTTACACCCACTAGAATGGCTAAAATCACAGAGACTGACGATGTTGCAGAGTAAATGGATAAATTTTGTCAATATCTGACCACAAGTTATCTTTCATTGAGTGTTCTGTTCTGTTATCTAATCGCACTTTGTCCAACCTGTCTGGTTTCATAACCATCAATGCCTCTTATATTGTTATAGGCTTGGTGCTATGAGATCTTTCATTGTTATATATTTCCAAATCAGTGGGCTGGGATTCCTATTTAATTAATAAATGATAGACTCTGCCATGCTGCTGACTCAGACAATCTCCTGACTTTCTTCAAAAGTTTGAGATGGAGAGGCTAAAAAATAAAACTGTGACATAGGCACAGTTTATCATAAAAGAGCTATGAAACATCATTAAGGTCAGCCCAAATCTGTTCTGAACTACAGAACTCCCTCCAAGCTCCTAAAACAAAGCCAGGTAGATGTTAGACACTCAACACTTGAATGAATGAAGAAACACTAGAGTTCCATGAGGAAAACAGAAACATTAACAAAGAAGCATCAGCCAAATGAGAAATGGGGCTTCTTACTGTTCCCTGCAAGCTTGGGCAGCTGTAGTCCACGTGCCTTTCTGCTCTGTGATCAAGGAGTGGCAGTAGCCTGAATGATGGTGCCACCCAGCTGGGCAGGATTTATCTTCCACCTCCTGAAAAATAGTTGTCCATGCTCACATCATAATGGTCTTTACAACCTAGAGTCTATTCTCAACATAGAGAATCCTGTGAGTCCTCTAACGAAAATAACTTTGTCACTAGAAAGGAGGTCAGCCCTAATCCCCGTTCTCCACTTTGAGAAACACAATGGCTTCTTATGGGACACGGTAAAGTCAGCCATGTTTTAGTTTTACACCTTTAACGTTATAATAATTGAATAAAATAAGTAAGCCTCTTTTTAAATTGTAGTGCTTAACTACTGTGTTTTGTGATTTTTAAAGCATCAACTGGCCATCTTTTCCTCTTCCCCCCTCAAAGCATAACACAGCAGGCAGAGGAAACAGCAGTAGACAGGGCGCCTCCTCTCCCTCCTGGGTTATGATGGGACTTGCTACAAGAAAAGGGATGTGGCTGCTCGGCCTGTGTCCCACCTTGGTGTGGGGGCTCCAGGATCTCCAGGCAATTCCATCGCACTTGTACAATTTTTGGAGGCTTTCTTCAAAGTGGAAGAGTCCCTTTAATTCCAGTGTGCAGTTCTTTGGGAATGAGGGCAACGGGTCCTATGGGAAGGAAAGGTAATTTAGATCTGACACCCTGTAAACCGATCACACTGTTACCTCTTTTAGGTCATCATTTGCTGAATAGTGTTTGAACTGAGAAAACTATCCCCAAACTTGAAGGCTGTTTTTCAGCTCAGGAAACAGCTTATTGTAAGGAGAGTAGGAAGTGAAGAGATTTTCATACCTGTCTGGGGAAGTGTGAGCCGGTTGTGGATTCCTCCTTATCGGCTTGAGGCGGTTCTGCCACTTTGGTTGTCTTTTGGGGCTCACTAATAAAGGATACGTTGGCCTTCCTTCTGCGAGCTGGGGAGCCGTCATCTTCCAGTTTCAGGGAAATCACCCCATGATACTTGAGGAAATCAGCAAACAACAGTGAAGACAAAACAAACAACAAGACAGAAAACAAAAACATTTGTTGTAAAAACAGGCAATCCAAACACTGGATCAAGATAAAGAGATAAAAGGATGTTTTCCTGACCACCCAAGCCTCTAAACAAAATTCAAACAGGATTGTAAGGAAAATATATAAATATAATAGTTATGAAAGGTAGTTTCACTAGATATTTTGCATCCATAAAATACAAAAAATTTAGCAATCCTCTCAGACTCAGACAGAGGAGCCTGGCAGGCCTGGGGGTTGCAAAGAATTGGACATGACTGAGGGACTGATCACATGCATTGCTTACACAGTATATACGCTTACGTTATAGATGATGTCTGTTCTATTTTTATAAACAGAGGATGGAGGAACCTGAAATCAACAGAGGAAATAAACAGGAACAAAATTGGCTTGAATAATAATTCATAATAGGGCAAAACCCTTCCAATAAGATTTTTTAGTAACTAAAAATTTCTAAACATATTTTTAAAAGAGTTTCCAAGCCCAAATAATGGGAATTTTTAAAAAGTCACTGGACTAATCACAACTTATCAGTGTTGACTCATCTATTCTTCGTCCCAGTTAGAAAAGACATCCTTGTTTTTTTGGTACATCTATAGTGCACAGAGGTCCAAGAAACACCACACACACACACACACACACACACACACACACTTACTCATGAGTGTATGCCTGGTGAGAATGCTATGCTAGTAAATTCAAAGCCATGGTTTCTACACCCAAATAATCTCATTCTTTTTCAGGACCACGAGTCATTCCCTATCTGTCTTGATCACAAAAGGAACCAAAGCAGAAATCATAGGGATGAGTCAGAATATCTATCACTTCAGCCAGTACAATTAATGAACTATGCTGATGTTTGTATGTAAAAGCCACTTCACGATGGTCCAAGGAACCATGAGAATGTCTATGGCCCCCATTCACTGTAAGAAGCAAAACAGCTTCCTCAGCATTCCAGATTACTTACTAAGATCCTTTGATCCCTTTCATATGCACTCCACACATCAAAACCCAGGAGGTCCCCATCCTTACTGTTTTGCCATCCCCTCGGGTCCTAAGCTTCACTGGAGAAAGATCTTCAGAACCAAAGTCCCGCAGGGCGTCACCCCTGGTGACTGCTAGCTGCTTGGAAGTTGGAAGGGGTCTTCTTTCCAGATGAAAGGAATCAGAAGTGGTGGGTGAGGAAGCCCCTGGGGAGAGCAGGTGCCAAATGCCCTTCTCCCATGCACTGGGCATGTTTGAATTGAAGGCATATGAAGGATGGCACTGCCCTGGTGGCACACAAAACGGCAGGTCAGTCCATTTTACACAAACAGATAAGTGATCACATCGACGAAGCTTGTCATTAAATTCAGATGGATGATTTTCCCACCAGATGTTGTCTTGCTGCCATTTGCCAGAAACCCCTTTTCTCTTCATCAGTTTCCATACAGGAAAGCTATGCCCTTCTGCACATCTACAGCGTGATTATGAGTCATGAAATTCATTCACAAGCCACAGATGAAAATCACTGTGGTGACTTTATAATCATCCCATCTACTTGGGAAATAGACTGCCTTCATTTCATATCAACAGAACTCCTCTGTGTTATTGGGTTTATTCCCTGATCAAGTATCATTCCACAAACATTTTTACTTGTTCACCCTCTCCCCAGTCTCCATAGGTAGAAACTGGAATTGTTGGAAGATGTTAGTGAAACCAGATAACAGTTATTCAGATGAGACTTCAACTGTTAGAGCAAAGACTCAGTCAATCTTAATGGCTCTCCTTTGATTAAAAATATTGCCAATTAGTATGAAAAACGTCTAAACCCAGAAGCACGTTTGGATACCTTATACTTCATCTGTCAAGTGTGTACTTCATCTATGTATGTACTTACTGTGACCAGAAAAGTCTACTGGAAAAAAAAAAAAGAATTTGGTGAGGCAAGGTGGTGCGAAGAGATGTGGAAATATGAGTATGGTAAAGGAAAGAGGAAAGTGTCTATATTTATTATAGAATGAGAAAGAGAAGTGGAGATAACTAAGCAAAGAAAAATATATGGCCCATAGGGCATGACCGTGTATAAAAACTGGAGTGTAAGACTAAGCATTGTAACTGGACACTTGTCAAATGCTAAAAAGACGAATAAGTAGAGGGTATTTGGCAGGAAAAAGTCAGCGTACCAAGGACTTTGGCTGATCTTTATTTAGTTCACAGGTTGTTCTTTCGCATATACCATCCAGGACCTGTTTGGCTCTGCAACCCAAGGTTATTCATTAATATTCTCCAGCTGCTCCTGAAGCCCCACGCCAGCTGCACCTTTCACATCTATTTTCCTCCCATTCCTTCCTCCCTCAGAATTTTCGTGGTCACACTACAGCGAGGGCTCAGATTTTAGGCATTAAGAGCTCTCTTCCACAGAGGAAGGTAATTACAGCCCTACAAACTCGGGGCAGGGAAATAATTGTCGATAGATTCTCACCAACATTGTTTCCCCCTTGGTGAGAACAACAAACGGGTAGGGGAAAAAAAACAATGAGGCACTGACTTGTTGCTTTTCTCAAACGATCGTTCTTAGCAGGAGGAAAGCCACATGAAGCAGAAAGCAGAATAAAGGGCCTACATCATGACTGAGGTTGCTTTCTTGACAAGAAATGAAGCATTTTGATTTGAAAGCGTTATCCAGCACGCTGGCTGTTGAAAGTAAGCAGCTACAGTGCCAAGACTGCTCGTGATTTCAAGATGAGGATCAAAAGAATACCTCCTTTTGAGTCCAAAATTTTCACTGCAGTTTTTGTCTTTGTGCCAAGAACCGCATTCACGGGGGAGTTCAGAATTACTTCAAAGACCTCATCATCTTCGTCTAATCCGTCATAGGTAATTGCTATATTCCACATCTTAGTTGACATTCCTACAAGAAGTAAACATTTTAATTACTCTTTAATTGCTATTTCAATCAACTAGGTGTCAGCGAAATATATTAATTAACATGTCTGCAGCCAGACTGCAGTAGCCTGAGTGAGCCATTGTACAGCAACCAACTTGCTGAAGTCGTGCTGTTCTCCCAAATAATATTAAAAGACCACATTTGTTCCTGGACAATGATGATTCCGTTTAAATGCAAACACTGTAACAAAAAAAAGCAAGCTGCATTAGGGAAGGGATGAACAAAAAATGGTGAGCTGTTGAGACCCCAAGACTTTTTTTTTCTTTGAGAATTTTTTCCTGACCTGCCCCTTCTCATCTTAAGAATAAACAAGTACTGCAATCTTAAAATCTTAATAGTTTGAAAAATCTTAAGATGTTGATGCAGTCAGAAGTGATTATTGGATGGTACTCCACGCTATTCATGGAACCCTTGAAATGATTGATTTCTAACGACAGCTGCTTCCATCGGCTGCCCTACTTCCTGAGATACTTGTAGCCCACAAACGCTTTTTCTGATGATGTAATACTCCAGAGTTTGATATCCTCCTGTGGAGAATTTATAGGCTGAGGGGTTCTAGAAATAGATGGAGCCAAATTTTTTTCTCTCTCTCTTTCTGTCTGCCTCTGTTCATGGAGTTACAATCAAGCTTGGATCACAGTAACTTTGCGAACTTAATACAAAACAGTTTTGATGTTACAAATGTATCTCCAGCCATCCTGTCACCACTCAGATGGGATGCAAAGCAACCCCGGAAACACATAATTAATGTTGGAAGAAACTTCAGAGATTGTCGAATCTTGACCATTTTCCATGACATGAATAGCCGGACATCCACCCCAAGGATTTATTTAGAAGAAAAAGAGTTGGCAGGAAGAAAAGAAAGTATTGTTTAGTGGAAAAAGATGGCTCAATTTTAAGGGGGAAAAATAAACTTATGGTGTAAGATTCAAGAGCTAAGTTTTGAAACTTTATTCTGGGTCATTTACTCATCAGCTATTCAAGTGCTTGTATTTCTATGTGCCGTGTCTTTCAGTTGTGTCCGACTCTTTGCGAACCCCTGGACTGTAGCCTGCCAGGCTCCTCTGTCCATGGGATTCTCCAGGCAAGAATACTGGAGTGGATTGTCATGCCCTCCTCCAGGGGATCTTCCTGACCCAAGGATCAAACCAGCATCTCCTGCATTGGCACTCCCATGAACTCATCTACATAAATAGTTAAACATGTTTTTTCTAGCATTCTCATCTAAAAATCTGAATTCTTTTCTCATTGTTTTCATCTGCCAACAGATACAGAACAGACAGTAAATACTACACGTATGTGGGCTCCAGAGTTGGAAAGACCAGGAGGGTGGAATGGGAAAACAACATGAGCAAAGTCAGAGAGCAAAGCAGAGGCCTTAATCAGGAGGGCTGAGCAGAATAGCTGGCTGGAGTAGAGGAGTCTTGCCAGGGAAGAGAGGTGATAAGGCAGCACTGACATCTTGTAGCCAGACTGCAGACAGCCCTGGACCCTAAGTGGTCAGATTCAGACTTTAAACCACAGGCAACAAGGAAGGCTCTTGAAAATGGGTGTCTTAGAAAACTGAAACTGAAAAGTGTTACGTGGGAAGATTTAGGGGCCCAGGCAGGCGAGCAAAGAAGCTAGAAGTTGGGAGTCCACATAGGTCGCTGTTGTAATAAACTGGCATGAAGAGAAAAGACTTGACGATGAAGAAAGCATATGAATACTAGGACTTTTAATAATTAGAGAGCTGTTTTGACTCTCAAAGCCCATAAAGTTAAGCAGTGGTCAAATAAAAATCCAATACAAAAAAGTGTTTTTCCAAGTCTCAACCATTTGCCCTCTTATTTTAAGAATTTTTTTAAAAATTATAGTAGCCCCATCCTCCCACCTTTAAAGAAAACCCCTTAAAGTTTTTTTTAAAACCTTTATGGAGTAGAACCATATAATTAGAGAAAAGCTATTCAAAGTTTCATTGAAGTACTTTTGATTTGTTTGCCTGCATTTCAACTCTGTTTCTATGTCTACCAGGTGTGCACATAGGAACTACTTTTTTTTAGTTAATGAGGTTAGAAATAAGAATTTTCTTAGTCTTTCTTTTTCCTTCCTCTCCCACCTTCAAGGTGCAAAGTATTTGTGAAAGCACAGTGATTATAAACAATTTCAGAAGGCTTGAACTGGCCCCCTGTTCCCATAAACAAAAGGTGCTGAAGAGGAAAGAGAAGTGTCAGGTTATGCAGACAGAGCCCACTTTACAGAGTGAGTTAATTCCTGGATATTTTCCTGTAAAACAGATTTCACTATTGAAAGACATTTTCTCAATGTTTTTTTTTTGCAAATGCCACATGAGAGAGCTGTTCCTTTGGAAAACATTTTGACTCTTAGGCACAGTGAAGTCTCAATTAAGAATGCAGCAAAGCCTTCAAGAACACCTATTTTAAAGGAAAACAATCATTTTCTTAAGAATATTTGCACTTTGACTCAAGATTAGACCCAGTCACAGGATGCCAAGTAGTCAGGGTTTGTTTTCGATATGGCGCAAAACCGCAAGGCGAGTATAGATCACTAGGGCTTTAAAAAGTCCCTCATTTTCTCTTCAGCTTCCTCCAAGAGCTCGCCACCCTTAAAATATTCACTCTGATTTCTCAATCTCTGTTTCTTCCCCAATCATAGAAACTGCTGCTTTTAAAGAAATGAACAGATTACTTTGGGTAAAAGGGGTGGGAATGGGGATGAAGACATCAGATCTGAAAGAGGTAAGGATTAACAACATGGGAGTAAGTAAGTATTTGCAGGATCAGTGGACAGGGGGAAATGTAACATTTTCTAAAGGAAGATATCAGTTTATGAAAGTTTCTGGCTAATGAGCTCCAAAACAATGAGCAGCCAAGTGCTGTTTCATTTATAAACTGTATTTACTTATTTTCTTCAAATGTTTAAATAATCTCTAAACTTTTAACTATTTAGAGCCTCCAGAGGTCTTTAGTATCTACTCAAAACAGCATGCAAACTCTTCCAGAAAAATGGGTATTTCTCTTACCCGGAGGAACCTGCAAGGGGACTGCTCAAAATCCACCCAAAGCCCAAATCACTCCTGATCTTGTCACAAACAGACCTCGAGTAATAAAGATGACAAACAACAAAGACTCTTGCCTCTCAAAAAGTGGAAAGACCGAACCTGCCTTAATCTGAGTACATACAAGTCACAATGCAAATGTATCACGTCCTTTTGCCTTGAGGTTTATCAGAACCAGTGCCTGTGGCAACTCAAGGGTAAACTTCAATACGTAATAGGAATAGTTCTTCTCACCAAGGGTGGTCAGGCTGAGGAACACACTGAGGCAAATCAGAAACTTAAGCATCATAGGAAGGAGGCCAATAGCAATATTGGGGTTGTTGTTGTTCAGTCGCCCAGTTGTGTCTGACCCTTTGCGACCTCATGGACTGCAGCATGCCAGGCCTCCCTGTCCCCCACCTTCTCCCAGAGTTTGCCCAAGTTCATGTCCATTGTATCAGTGATGCCAACCAGCCATCTCATCCTCTGACACCTTTTTCTCCTGCCCTCAATCCTTTCCAGCATCAGAGATTGCTGCATGTGAAATGTGAGGCTCTTTTTTAATAGGTTGTGTCACTCAGAAATCGCTACATTGGAGTCCTAAACTTATTTGGAAATAAAGGCATTACAGATGCAATTCACATGAAGTCATACTAGAGTGGAGTGGACTCCTAATCTATTATGACTAGTGTTGTTATGAAAAGTGGGAATCTGGACACAGACACACACAAGAACACCCGATTGAGACAAAGGCAGAGATCGGGTGATACAGCAGAAGCCAAGAAAGCCCAGGGATTCCAGCAGAGCATCAGATCATGGAAATGAGGATAGAGCAGACTCCCTCTCAGCCCTCAGAAGGAATCAACCCTGCCCACATCATGATCTTGAATTTCTAGCCTCCAGAACTGTAAGAAAACAAATTCCTGTTTTTAAGCTACCAGGTTTGTGATACTTTGTTAAGACAGCCCCAGCAAGCAAATATAGTCACCTAACATCATACAACTTGCAGCCATGTCCGACTCTTTGTGATCCCATGGATTGTAGCCCGCCAGGCTCCTCTGTCCATGGAATTCTCCAGGCAAGAATACTGGAGGGGGCGGCCATAACCCTTCTCCAGGGAATCTTTCCAACATCAGAATTAAACCCGGTTCTTCCACACTGCAGGCAGATTCTTTACTGACTGAGCCACCAGGGAAGCCTGAACTGCAGAAAGGCATTCTTTTCTATGTTTAATAGTAAGTTATCAGTTTTGGAGTGGCGGTGGTATTCAGGCAATTTTGTTTTGCCTTTGCCAAAACGTCATGGGTCAGTGGCAGACAATGGCAAAAGTTTTGATCAGGTGGCCGACTCTCAGAGTACAGAACACATCCTCTGCAGAAGAGCGCAAAGGTTCAAGCCCTGGCTGCCTCTCACAGCCTTTCCATTCACCCCCGGGCAGGTGATCGAGGTCTATCCCACACAGACGGTAAGAGAGAGAACCATGCAGTACAGTGAGGGAGAGCTACCAGCCCCCATCTTTAGCAGCCAGGGAAAGGGGGCATGGCTTCTACCTTGGTGCTCCCGCCAGGCACAGTTGCCAAAAGTATGTCTTTTGGGCTAAATCCCCTTCTTCTGCTGCTATCTCCTCTAAGAAGTCTTCCAGGATTTTCCTCAGCCAGAACAGTGGCTCATCCTTGGGGTCTCAATGCACTCTATCAATGAGTTGTTCTCATGTCTGTATTTCCCAAAGTTTAGAACATCTGTGGGGGCTTCCCTGGTAGCTCAGCTGGTAAAGAATCCATCTGCTATGCAGGAGACCCCAGTTCAATTTCTGGGTAGGGAAGTTCCCCTGCTACCCACTCCAGTATTCTCAGGCTTCCCTGAGGAGGCTCAGATGGTAAAGAATCCACCTGCAATGCAGGAGACATGGGTTTAATCCTTGGGTTAGGAAGATCCCCTGAAGAGGGGAATGGCTACCCACTCCAGAATTCTTGCCTGGACAATCTCCATGGACAAAGGAGCCTGGCGGGTTACGGTCCACGGGATCACAAACAGTCAGACATGACTGAGCAACAAAACACAGCACAGCATAGAACATCTACGAGAGTAGGCTCCATGCTTTTATACTCACTTTGCACCAAGCAAAATTCTTCCAAAGGCCTAAAGCAAAATAGGTGCTATCTAATTAAATACTAGTTTTCCCTGAAAGCTGCTCGTATCAAGCTATTCCAAGACAGATAATTTAGAAATGCCCTTTAGGAATCCACATGACTATAACATTCTGAAATTTTCCATCAAAATATGAGGCAATTACATTATTTCGGCTTTGTGTCAGACCTTTAAATCATGTTTTTAAATGGCCTTTCTTCTGGATTTTTGGATGTTTGCTTTAATATTTTAAACATTTTATTTGTTATGATCTTTCATCTCATTTAAAATAAATATCTACTAGTAATAAAATAAAATACAAAGCACAAAACCTCAAGGCCAAACTGATCTCTCTGGAAGCGAGGTAATACTGTTCCTTGAGGAGTTCTAGTTGGCTGAAGTTGCATAATAGTCTGTCTTTTCCACAATCTCTAGACTGTCTTACAAAAACATGAAACAAACTGTAGACACACAGCGTACCTGGGTCAAACTGCACCAGCTTAGATGGAGTCATGGTGAAATCCTTTCCAACTGTGGCTGACACTTGGTTGACCTCAAGAGGGAAAAAAGAGAAGACATTCTTTTAACAAAAATATGCTGTGATAGAGAAATGCTGAGTCTAATCTCATACTAGACTAACTCATGTTCTTAAATCTGTTCCTAACATAAACTATCTTTTATTATAATACATCATTTTGGATCCATCTTCCTTAAAGTTACCTTTTTCCCTAGACTAATATCAATGGAAAGACACATAAAACTTTTTATTTTTTGGCTTCTCCTTTATAAATAATTCAGTTGTTGGAGAAAGTAATGTGAATTTTAAACAATATTTTTCTCTTTGCTACAGATACCATTTTATTCCATAGCCTTCCCTCTACCCCAACATGGTCCTAAAATCACGCCTTGGAGGAAAGGAAGGGGACAGAGGAGAGAAGAAAAAGTGGGCTCTCCTAACAAATAGAAGGCTGCTCTGTCAGTCACTTGGAGGGATCCCGCAAGCTCAGAGCGCAGCCTTCGGACCAAATGAATGAAAACAAGTCTGGTCCATTCTCCTGTCTGGAGGAAGCCATTCCCCTTCACAGACAGGAATGAGCGCTCTGTGGGGATGATGGACCTGGGGAACAGCCACACAGAGGCCACCAAACCCTGAACTCAGGGCTTTAGAAGTTCCTTCAAGTAAGTTGTTAAAAAAAAATTGCTCTAATCTAAAGAGACTACTGGCTGCTCCCCTGTTCCCCTTTCCTGGGGCTGAAGGACAGAGATGATTTAAGGACTCTGACATCGTGCCCTTAACTTCCCCCAAGGAGCCTAAATATATGTGAAGAACACATATTTAGTTTGAAACATGGTTGAAAAGAGTTCGAAAAAGAGGCTTCGGCTGGTTTGAAAAAGAGGTCATTGAATGAGATGTTTGGGAAAGTGGGTTACTCATTCCTTCACTTTCTTACAAGGGACGAAGGGCACAATTCAAAATGCACAAATTGCTATTTCTTGGGCCTCAGATGTGATCTCCATTTCTACCAAAGCCCCTAACATCTGCCAGTGGTCTGCAGTGGAAATGCTTTGCTCAAGAAGAGTACTGCCAGGTGAATAAAGATGCACATGTAGAGACCCAACATGTGGACACAGTGCGGGGAGGAGAGGGTGGGACGAACTGGGAGAGTAGCTTTGACATATATACACTACCAGTGTAAACCAGCTAGATATAGTGATACATGGAGATATATACACTAACGTGTGTAAAATAGATAGCTACCACGTGTGAAACAGACAGCTGCTATATAGCATACCATGCTCAACTTGCTGCTGCTATGACCTAGATGAGTGGGCTGCAGGTGGGAGGGAGGAAGGCTTAAGAGGGAGGGGATATATGTATACATAAAGTTTATTCACTTTGTTATACAGCAGAAACTAATGCAACATTGTAAAACAATTATACTCCAATAAAAAAAAAAAAAAAGAAGAGCACTGCCTCCTAAGCCCCTATTTGCCCTTTCTCTATGATGCCAAGGCTCCTCCCGAACAACCTTTCCCTGTGGAAAGGCAGCCCATTGTACACCTGTACCCACCATATGCTGGGAGTTACACTTCCCCGTGTGGTTCTTGCACGTGCAATTACCTAGTATTTACCACCACTGAGTTCACAGAATCCTACGTGGGAAAAGAAATGGGCTAAGGTGAAGTGGTTGCAGCAGCCAGTCAGGTGCAGGCTGGTGATTCAAACCAAGGCAACAACAGAGGGTAGAAGCACTTTCTTAAGCAGCCAATCAGCTCTGGTCTAAAGTGGCAGGCTGTGCTGTGGGCAGAGTGGTCCCTGAAAGACTCAGGTTAAGCAGCCAATCAGCTCTGGTCTAAAGTGGCAGGCTGTGCTGTGGGCAGAGTGGTCCCTGAAAGACTCAGGCTGTTTGAGAAAGGCCTGCAGACACAGCTGGCAGCTTTACTGTGCGTGCTCAGCTTCAGCAGACAAAAGATTCCCTGTCACACCAGGTCTTTTCTTCCTGCCTGGCAAGGTGAACAGTTCTGTAGCCCAAAACTCCAGCCTAGAGCATATGGTGCTTTCTCTGGAGGCCCAGATTATTAGGAAACCACCACGCAGTCTTTCTTTTTCCATAACCAATGTACTGGGAAGTTATAGGGGACATCAAGTTATCTGATCCTTTAACAATCATAAAGCACCCATAGGTCAGGAAAACAGAACCTATGCCCACTGGAAAGATAAATGCTGAGTCTGGTATATAGTATAATCTACGTGCACAAGGTTCTGAAGGTGATTTGAACTTATTGTAACTGAGACTTCACTGAGATGGCATTTCCCCCCAGAACCTAATATCACTGCTTTTTTTCCCCCTTTAGATTGAGGAGGAAGTCTTTACCAGCATTAGTATGTACAGGCTTTTCATGCTCTCATTCTCCCAATGTGCAGTTTTTCTAGAGACTTCTTAAAAACCTTTCCATTCTAGAAGCCATGGTTGTGCTCCATGTTCCATGTCAGTGGAAAGAAATAGCAGGTGACTAGTCCAAAATTAATTATTGAAAATTTCTTATATTTCAGGCTGCCTCTATTGCTACATAGCCTCTTAATTTTGCATGACTTGGGTGATGCTTAAGATAGGTGTAATCCCTGATTTTTCTCATCCACTGAGACCATAGGTGATCTTGGTGCATGCTAAGAGAAAGCCATACAGGGACTGAAGTTTGCAGACAACTTTCCTTTCCAAAGCAGAGTTTGGCCCAAGTTCACTAAGTTGGGTAGATCTTATGAAATCAAACTTCAAGAGTTAAAGACCAGATTTTAAAACTAAAGATGGGTTAGAAATAGCATATGTAGGAGCTAATGTATCTTGATAAATGATGGAGGGACAAAGAGGTTTTGTACTTAGACTTTCTGGAACAGAGCAACACTCCTGCAATTTGAAGTTTCCTTAGTTACTCTGAGTTTCTTTAAGGAAATAGTCAAAGGCACCAACCAGCAACCTAGGCTTTAGCTTGAAAGATGATAGTTTAGAGTTGTTACCTGTACAGTCACAAAGGCTGAATCCATGGAATATCCCCTTCTGGTAATCTCCAAGGGTAGCATGCCCATATTCTCACAGACCTCATATTCAGTCCGCGACCACTCAATATGAGACCAATTCAGTTCCAAACTAGGCATGTAAGAAAAGAAAAAAGAAAATCATGAGAAATGCAAAGTGGAAGCCTGTGGGGCTCCTCTGCTGGGTATAAAGCAACCACTGGTCCAAACTGGGAGAAAAAAGTGGTTCATCAACCTACACCAGTGCTGCAAACTCCTTGCATATGTTTGGTACCTTTTAGTTCACAAAGAACATCTACTAGCATTATCTCATTCGTTACTCTCAATGCTGCTGTGAGGTAGACAGAGCATGTATTAGAATTTTATTTTATGAATGTAGAAATAAGATTAAAAGTCTATCCAAGGTGTGCGGTTATCCATGATAAAGGAAGGGACTCAAATTTGAGAGTGTTTGGAAGGGAAAGGAGCAGGTGGTTAAGTTCAAGGAGACGTTCATTTTTGGAAAGGACATTGATATGAAACTTCTCTCCTATATTTTGGCCTCCTTCAATGGTACAACAAGATCATTTCCAGGCACAGATCTTCTCTAAACTCAGGTTCAGTTTAATAACAAGACGTCTTTGAGGAATGTTTAGGAATTAGAATGTGCATGTATTTTACAGGTTTACCCATCCCTCCTCTGTGTATGTGCAAGGACTATACTAACATATAGCTTGATTGCAGCGATACAACTGAATAAACCTGATGAAGACAGAATGGTCTTTTTTTCCACACTATGTCTAGTGAGTCCGAAATTTGATAGAAACTGACTTCTTTAATCCTCATAATACAAAGAGGTATTTTTTTGTCTTTTTCCTTCTCTTCAGAAAAGAACATTGAGCTTGCTGCTGCTGCTGCTGCTAAGTCGCTTCAGTCGTGTTCGACTCTGTGCGACCCCACAGATGGCAGGCCACTAGGCTCCTCCGTCCCTGGGATTCTCCAGGCAAGAATACTGGAGTGGGTTGCCATTTCCTTCTCCAATGCATGAAAGTGAAAAGTGAAAGTGAAGTCGCTTAGTCGTGCCTGACTCTTAGCGACCCCATGGACTGCAGCCTACCAGGCTCCTCCGTCCATGGGATTTTCCAGGTAAGAGTACTGGAGTGGGTTGCCATTGCCTTCTCCAACACTGAGCTTAGAGAGGTTAAATAACTAGCTTGAAGGCAAAATGCTATGACAAAGCTAACAGACAGCAGAGATAGAGTCCTTAGCATAAATCTGAAACCAAATGTTTTGTTCCTTCTCTACCATTCTTCTTCCCAACTAAAGTTCTCCATGACT
The DNA here is from genome assembly GCF_027580195.1 of Bos mutus. Taxonomy (NCBI): domain Eukaryota; kingdom Metazoa; phylum Chordata; class Mammalia; order Artiodactyla; family Bovidae; genus Bos; species Bos mutus. Next base: position 82,877,723 of record NC_091624.1, read on the forward strand.
CTTGTGATCTGAGCTCAAGCAGTGGGCTACAATTTTATCTTTATCCTGAAATATTTCCCTTTTTGAGGTGAGAAAACTTGAAATGGTTCACCTGAACAGTTCTCTTCAAAGATTTTCTTACATATTTTTACGCGCTGTAACCGGCAGCAACATAAAAGACATGAACGGTCTTCACTATGATCATTTAAGTCACTTCCATTTTTTTTGGTTTTATTCATTTTCCTTTCACTCTCCATTCATAAAACCCTCAGAGTTTGCCTTACTGTATTCCCAAACTTCCACTTAGATTCAGGTCTTTCCTCTAGACTTTTAAATTTACTTCTTACAGTGTTTTTCTTTGCAGAGCTAGAAATTCTGGGTGCTACCGAGTAGACCGTGGAGTTCACAAATTTCAAAGAACACGCCACACATTCCTGGAGATTATTCCTAACAGAGAGTAATAAGTTTGTCCTCTAATCAACCCTTTATGTCCTTGCACCAATCATGTGTCACAGCCACATCCTATATATTAAGTTCACTAGCAAAACAAACTCAACAGCACTGTGTTCTACTCTACCGACCAGCAGCCAGTGAGACAATGGTAGTGTGGAAGCATGGACTTATTCTAGAGCTTCAAGAATTTGTATTCATATATGTTTATTCAATCAATAGACGTGACATTTATTGTTATTGGCATGCTGGGCTTCACAAAATTTTGACATGAAAATAGGATACTTATATGAAATAATATTGGGAACCTCATGGGCCTTGATGAAATCGATTTCAAATCTGACAGGAGACAGATCAAGAAAGAAAGAAATGGCAATGCTTAAAGAATCACAAGATAACAAGCAACATGGATGTTATAAATGCCAATAGAAATAACATGTTGCAAAGAATTCCTCAAGGATCCAGCCAGATAAGAAAGGGGAACAAAATCAACAAGAATGATTGGAAGAGAAAACAGAAAGATAAAACAGGAAGGAAAAGGGAGCAGTGGGAACCAGTGAAATAAATACACAGAGATGGATTTCAACTAAGTCTGTGTAAGGTTCAAATGAGTTTCAAGTTTCAATCTTCTAAGAATCTATGTATTGCTAATGCTAACCACGACCAGCAAAAATTCATCAGTGTCACTCTGCAGGTCCAGATGACCTTGAGGCCTAAAATGAAGTGTGATTTGATTGCTGATCTAGATCCATAAGGGGATCATGCAGAGTGACATTCAGTTTCAAAGCATTAAGGGTTTTGGTGTTTGGGAACCTGCACACATCACCCTGATACATCATTGGAATGCTGCATGATGCTTAGAGGTTAAGGTTATAATTACACAATGTTCTATTTTACTTTCTTATAACTATTCCCTACAAATAATAAATGCCTATTTGAAAGCTATGAAATTTAAGCCAGGCTATATATTTTTCAGAAAAATATTTAAATCATGAGGCACTTGCATACCCAGAGGATATGTGTGACACATGCTTTGAAAGTGTTTTTTTGTTTTCTGCAGTATTGTATTTAAGAAGGCCTTTCTACACTGAGCCTACAGTTGCTTAAAGTCAACACAAACACTTGAAAGAAAAGTTAGAGATGTAGTCAGTCACCTGGGAATTCTCCCTACAAGAAGCCATACAGATAGATGTTTGCTATCATGCAGATAACCAGATGCAGAAGCCCATTAGAGAACTGTGGAAAGCTCTGGATTGGGAGGTGTCAAGCAGATGGGGGTCGGTTCACATCTTCACATTTTAATGACCCCCTCTTCTCGTTCTGAAGTTTACAGACACACTTTCTGTGAAACCCACATGGCAATCATTGTGAGTCAGCAGGATGCAAAAACTCCTCAAGCCCTGAGGTCAGGATTTCTTGGCCTGGGAACTACTGACATTTCGGACCAGGTTTCTTTGTGGTGGGAGGCTGTCCTGTGCACCGTAGGATGTCTCCCAGTGGGGACTTCCTCACTGATCTAGTGGTCAAGATTCTGCCTTCTGATGCAGGGGGCACAGGTTCTATCTCTGGTCAGGGAATTAAGATTCCACATGCTATGGGGTGCAGGCAAAAAAAAAAAAAAAAGTTTAGTAACATCCCTGGCTTCTACTCACTAGATCCATTAGAGGCAGTCATGCCATTCCATTCCAGTTACAACAATCAAACTGTTTCCAGACATTTCCAAATGTCCGGCACGGGGAAAGTCATCCCCAGGCGGGAAACCTTCCTGAAGTGATTTCACAGACTCATCACAATGGAAAAGTCTATTTAATCTATAAGCCAAGTTTTGGTTCTCAACAACTGTCATGAATGAAAGACATAGTCTGCGGGGTATGCCCAGACTATTTAATTTCTATTCCTCCATCCTATGTCTTTCATGATGTAGGGCTGAAACCATCACAATACTGTAATTATCCTCTAATTAAAATAAAAATTAAAAAATAAAGGCAACAGTACCCAGCATATGTAATAAAAAGATATAACATCTCACATGAAAAAGAAATTAAATGGGATGAGACTTCCAGTTCTTCTTTCAGTCAAAGACAAGACAAACTGTTTAATTACCCAATTTAGCGATCCACCTCCAAAGTCCAGCATGTGTGATCCACTTTAATCTGATTAACTCTCATTTCCAAAGTACATATAACATACTATTTAATTCACTTAGGTACTAAAGGTCTGCAGTTCATTGAGGTATCACCAAGTGCCTTGTAGGGTGACTGGGACATAGTAAGTGCTCAATAAATATTTGCTCAAGGAAATAATGAACTTCGTTTAACCTACTATTTGAAAAGCTAAATTGACCACTGAAACGTTTTTCCTTCCCAGCCTATTCACATATTTCACACAATTTGAAAAGAAAATCTCTAGGCCAGATGTTTTCACATGTTTTTTTCTAGCCCTGACTTATTCTGGATTCTTTAGGTCATATTGGATTGTATTAGCTTGAGAGAAAGAAGGCATTGGTAAACGACCATTCTATCATAAAGCATGATGTCTTATTTTCTAAGGCACATTCATGCTTCTCAACATTTGACAGTATCTAGAAATAGCTTTATTTTTCACAATGGGAGGAAGGGGATACTGGTGTTTAGTAGGTGTCGTCCAGGGGTGTTGCTAAATACCCTTCAATGTACAGGACGCCCAACTCACCCTCCACCCAAGCCCCACGACAAAGAATTGTCTGGACCAAATAGTCAAGAGTGTTGAAGCAGAGTCAAAAATATACACTTTCTGATATTCTATTTTGTGGCTGTTGTTGCTCAGTCACTAAGTCGTGTCTGACTCTTTGCAACCCCAATGACTGCAGCACGCCAGGCTCTCCTGTCCTTCACCGTCTTCCAGAGTTTGCTCAGATTCATGTCTATTGAGTCGGTGATGCTATCTAACAATTTTGTGTCTACTTGGTTCATTTATATGAAGGAACAATGAACCAAAAGAATCATTTGGAATCAAACTTTATTTTGGGATTTGGGACATTAATCCAGGTTAACAAGCAAATGTAAAAAAGGTACTTGGCTGCTCTCTGCCTCAGTTTCCTCACTTCCCCAAGTACAATAATAATGAGTCTGTACTTCAAAGAGGTTGAATGAACCTTAATGAACACTCATTAAGTACTCTGAGCTTCTCAGTGAAAGATTTTATAGTAGCTAAAATGGTGATTAAATTATTCTTATAACTAGATCTTCACTTATAATCAAGTAGCATATGACTTAAGAAAATCAAAATGTTAAAAAATATTTTCTAAGTATTCAATCCAAGACTTATCAGTTCAAAGAGGATGCTATTAAGCTCCATAAAAATGCTATGAACACCTGTGTTTGCCTTTCTGTCTTTCTCTCATGATAATGGGGAAACGGTGCTTAGTCAGGAAGCAGCATAGTGAGTACCCCAAACAAGTGCTTTGGAGTCAGACACATCTCATAACCACTTATTAGTGTGTGATTATGGTCAGTTACTCAGTCTCTCTGGACCACAATTTTCATCATCTGTAAAATGAGGGAAATTACATTCATGTCAAATTAAAATTTGTTAATACGTATAAAGCACCTGTACACAGTGGGTACTTAATAAGGCCTATTTCCCTTTCCTTCCTCTGTGGTTTCTTAGATCTAATCTAGAGACAAATACTTTAACTTCTGGCTTGCAAGTAACGTGAAAGCTTTACCTAACCAAGAGTTTCAACCTCTTTCCCTATAACGTGTTTCATAAAAGTTGTTAAAGCATTTCTAAGTTCGCCTGCTAGGGAGGAGAAGGGTCAAGGTGCTTGGAATCATGGAGCAGCTGGGGAAGCAGCCACTGAATTATGAAGAACTTCAGCAGGGGTCAGCTTTCGTTTTGAAGCTCACCTTTTCTGCAGTGGGTGCAAGAAAGAGGTCAACACTGAATGCATGTTAAGAGACTGCCTTGGTCAGACGTCAGCTACATTCTGTGGTCTACAAAGGTGTTTTTGATGAATGATGTGGTCCTATGTGACAGAGTTTGGGTGGGAGGCAGACCGTCTTGAGATTCACACTGGACATGAGAACGGCATGCTAAGGCATGGGCCGAGAAGATGAGCACTCACACTGAGGTCAGGAGGTCATGGTGCACTGTGGGCTCTGCCATTTATTCACTTAGTGGCTGCTGGCCAATTACTTAAATGCTTTGAGCCTGATTTCCTTATCACCCTCAGAGAACTGCTTTGCAGATTAAAACGGAAAACATATGTGAAAGCACCTAGCACAGTGCCTGAAATTTAGGCACTTAACCAAATCTAAATTTTGATGCAAATTCCCATGGATTTCAACATTCTATAGTAACTTCTATTTACAAATGTCTCCTAAACGTATTGCATGAAAAGCTTGTGCCATGAGCTATTCTGGGGCAGGGTGGTCTTGGTTTTATAATCAAATCATATTGCGATATGTTGCATATTATATCCCTCTCTTGAAGATTCCCAATGCACACACGCATCTTTGTGACTTTGGCAATGTGATGCATTAGTGAGTCATAATAACTTGATCACATCAAGATTTCCCAACACCATTTCTAATGGAAAGTCTATTGACCCTTTAGGACTGATGCACTACAGAAATGCTGCCATAAGCAAAAACGTATGAGCAATCAAGACTCCGGGACAATTCTCACTGAACATGAGTCCTCCTTATTCTATAAAGAGCCTCCTTTCTGCTCCTGATTGCATCCACCAGTCCCTTTAGCTTCATTGCAGAATGTTTTCACCCCTTGAAATATACAGACTATTAACCTATTAATCCTAAACCAAACCAGAACACAAAGTTCACTGCATTCAGATTATTAACAAGAATATGGATTGTTCACTTTGTGAACATCTCAGAGTCCATTTCTAACTTATGGGCTTTAGCTGGCTACCAAAGGCCTCTGGAATACTATTCAGTCAATCATTGTCCCCCACATGAATGCACAACAGTAGTAATCACCACCGCAGGTCATGTTTGTCAAGGACTTCAAATAGATGCTCCCACGTGTTTTACCTCATTTGTTCCTCTAAATAAATTGTAATACTGCCCCTAATTTACAGATGAGATAACTAAGATAACTAAACACTTGACCTAGGTCAGTGGCAAAGTCAAAGCCCAAACCTGTTCTTTGGCTCTGAGTCCAGTGGTTTACCGTACATTATCTATCCCATTATCCCCAGTTCATTAGCCATGGAGTACACACTCATATTGAGACCTGTAATTTACATTTAAGCTCCTTGAGGAGTAAGTATTCTTCCTTTCTTGTTGCTTTGATGGCCAAAGATTGGAGAAAAATATGGAGCTGAGTCTGTTGCTTCTTTCCCCTTAGGCCAGTTGAGCACACTCATTAAGAGTGGGCAAGAACTCCTTTAATGCAGTGAGGAAAACCACGGATTTGAGAGTCATAACTTCTGTACCAAAATCTTAGCTCCTTCTCTGATGAGCTATATGAGCTTGGAAAAGTCACTTCCTATCTCCTTGCCTCAGTCTCCTTACCTGTAAATTCTGGATTATGATGGTACCTAACTTAAAGGTTGTTGTGATGATTAAATGAAGAGCAATGAAGTAGAGCAGAAAGCTATAGTGTAAATGCCTGTGATTTATTCTATACAGGCAGCTAGGTTCCTGCTAGCCCTGGGAAGACAGATCATTATTCATAACATTGTTTCCTACTGGAAAAAAAAAGTTCTTCTTGTTCCACAAAGTAACTACTTACAAATGAGGTTAGAGACAACTATATCCTTCAAAACCTATAAAGATAAGTGCTTAGTAACTTCTACCTGCTTTTCCCTCTACCCACTCTAGAGAAAACAACTTAACATATGTTGGATCAAATCAAAGTTATTTGGGAATTAACTCTCAGTGGACATATTTTGCATTATATTCCACTGACTCCAATCATTACAAGCTGAATTAGAAACATCTTCAGCATAGGTACCTGAAAATAGGTATCTAGTAGAAGTAGGAGTCTATTTTAAAAGTCTCAAGTAAAGTTATAAATTCTGAGGTTCTGAAATAAACTTGAAAATTATTCAAAATCATAAATTATCTTCAAAAGCAGTGTCCTTGGTTACAATGAGGAACTGGTGGCGGGAGGGGGAGGTGGGGTATATGTAGAAACTTCCCTGGTGATACGGTGGTTAAATGCTGTGCTCCCAAAGCAGGGGGCATAGGTTTGACCCCTGGTTGGGGAACTAAGATTCTACATACTGCAAGATGTGGCCAATGAAAAAAGGAAATTTGTGGGTGAAGCAATATCTATCTAGTTCTATTTCTGTGTTCCCATGTGGTCAGCATTAGTTCAGTAGCAAGTCTGATCAATATTTTTATGTTTATACGTTGAACTATTAAAAAGCAGTGAAATCAAGTTATTAATATTTTTGAGTAGGATTTTTTTAAAAAATTCTTGAGAATTGAATACATTTGTCTGAAATTGCAAGTAGGTAACTTATTTTCCATAAAGATTATAATCCCAAGAGCCATTTTTCTGAGGCAAGAGCATTTTAATGGCAAGTGGGCATCTGTTTTAATTTTAAAGTGTCATGATTGAATTTTCATGTCAGGGTCCAGTTCTTCCTTGCTCACACCTATTTCCCAGATGCTTATACTGTGCACCTGGCCTATAGTAGCCACTCAATAAAAATCTGGACCAGATTTTTTTTTAATATTACAGGCAATAGAGGTGCAATTCTGAGAACAGGTTTTGGTAAAGATGCATTTTTCTAGCAATGACCACAGAGACCTCTGCTGGCAGATACTGGGACTACAATCCAGGATCAGAAAGAAAAAGCAAAAATGAAGAGATCAGAGGTGAATTTCTCAATTTTCTTGTCTTTCTTTGTCCATACTCTGTCACAAAAGCCCCATAAGAAGCTGTGCTCATTATGGTGTGTGGTTTGATAGAGTCAATACTAAAACTAGAATAAATGAACAACTTTTCTCTGAGGTGAGTGGGAAGGGCATCAAACTTGAAAAAAAAAAAAAAAAACATGGAGAACTGGATTGTGATTTCTGCAATCATTTAATAGCTGTTATTCAAGGTGTACCTTAAAAAAATCTAGAATAGTGACCTGGTAAGTGAAATTATGGTCTGTTAATATGGTTAATTTTGAGGATTTGATACTCTGGTTTTTCTGAGGGTCCTATATTTGACACAAGTTCAAAGTATTACTTAATACCTCCCCCAAGTCTTTTTTCCTCTTTTACACTACACTGTCTTCACCTTACCCATGTTAGGTTTATAACTTACAAAAGGAGTCGCTAGTAATTGCTTGGGTTTGGGGGGAAGAGAAGATATTTTGCTAAACTTTCCTGACTCCCTCATTCTCTAGATATTTTAGAAATGTAGATTTAGGAAATGGTGGGTCATAACACAGTCCTAGAGTGACCTCTTGCTGCATAATTTGTACATGAGCCTACAAGCCCAGTCCTGGATACCAGTGAATTGTCAAGACAGAAACCTCTGTGGGTGTGAAAGGATGTGCATTTGTAAACGCATGCATAAAATGAATGACCCAGCCCCAAAGAACTAAACTTTTTAACACTCCCATATTCTGTGATTATCAGCAACAGAAGTTTAAACTTCCCCAGTGGCTCAGTGGTAGTGAATCTGCCTGCCAATGCAGGAGACACAGGTTTGATCCCTGATCCAGGAAGATCCCCTGGAGAAGAAAATGGAAATCCACTCCAGTATGCTAGCCTGGAAATTCCACAGACAAAGGAGCCTGGAGGGCTACAGTCCATGGGGAAGCAGGAGTTGGACACGACTTAGTGACTAAACAGCGACAATAGAAGTTTCTCTTTCCAAAATAAATTCTATGAGCGTGGGAAATCATCTATCAATTTGTCCTCTTAGATTCTGTTTAAAAAAGAACATTTTACTTTCCTCATCAGATACATTCTGGACATTATATGCAGGAGTATTAAATAAGCAAAAGAATTTACCTTTGAGGAGTGGCAGAGTTCCCTGTGGGATCCATGACTTGAAATTCCATGGTATCTGAATTTACTTCCAAAGATGGGTTTATGATGTAAAGAATGGTCTTACTGTTTAAATCCTTCTGGCTAAATTTCTCATGGATAAATTCACCTACAAAAAAGAAGTAAATGATTTTCATCAGTAATCAAATAAAATATTAGATAAGAGCTGATACAATATTTATGGCTGTTTTATTTTTAAACTCTTCTTTTAAAATATTTAAAGTAAATCTTTTAAAGAAATTAATAAAATGTAACCATCTTAAAACTCAAAGTCAATTAACTTAAATTACTTTGTTTCAAACATTGTACCTTAAATATGAAAACAGAGAGTGAATAGGAAAATCTAGCAATAAAATCTAAAATTCTGTGCCATCCTGTGATCATTATCTTCATAAAGTAGAAATAACATACAATTCAGAGAAAACTTACATCAAAAAATTGTTTTTAATGAACTTACATAGCTCAGAAATTCATGATATAAGAAAATGGGTCACAAATTCGGATTTGGTCCTGACAATGTATTCCTGTGAATACTTTACAATCTAGCTATTGAAAAAAAGTTATACATAATAAACAGTTGTGTATCAGTATCCAGTTCTCCCACTCAAGATGAATTTAGGAAAATTCAGCTTTAAATCCTCTTTAGCATGGATACTGATTTATAAACTGCATCTGTCAGTAAGCCTTGGGGAGTATTTACCAAATGGGCCTGAACTTAATTACAAATTACCTTCTAGATTGCCAACCACTGAGTATTTTAAAATGAGCAAGGATTAAGGAAGGCAGTACCTGTCGTTGAGTTCTCCAGATGCCCATGTTGGGGGCCTCGTAAAATCTTAAAGATGATCTGATTATCATCAGTGTCAGGGTCTGATGCCTTCAACACGCGGGAGGTGATGTAAATCCCGTAACAACCATTTTTCAAGAGCCCTACTTGAGAAGGGGAATGCAAGTGTGTGACGCGGGGGGCCGCTTTGTCCAACTGGTCCACCTGAATGATCAATAATCACACACAATGTTAAATTAAGCAAAGCCTTCTCATTCCCAAGCAACACCGGGGTTTAAATAGTTCAACAATGACAAACTCTCCTGAATTTCAGATTCCTTATCCTCCTCACTGGTTAACTTCTGTTAAAAGCTACCTCGTTCACAATATCTTCAGCAAATACCATAGAGCCCAGAAGAGAGGTTAACTTTCTGTTGGAAGCTTTGACTCAGCTTTATTTATTTGCCCACTGCCTGGCTCCCCCATTAGACCTAAGCTTCCTGAGGGCAGACACCGTGTCTTTTTTTCCCCTCAACTAGTCCCCGCACCTGGCAAAATGCCCAACCATTACAGGAGCTCAAGAAATACTTGTTGGATGAATACATTAAAACTGAACTGTATTGCAAACTTAATATTAGTTCTACAAAAGCATTTCCCCCTTCTCCCAGTGTTTGATAATTTACAGAAACAATGCTATAAAGGTCTACAAATACACTGAAACTTTCTTTGTCATGTCTTGGTTTAAATAGCAAAAATATTGAATAGCAATACAAATACTTCAGTAAAAAAAAGTGGAAGGTGCTTAGCTATAGGTATTGAGTATTTGTTTTATTGATAGACAGAACCAGGTAACCAAACAGGTAGACTCAATTTGTAAAGGCTGTGATGGGCAATTACTCATGCGTGAAAGAGGGACAGAAGTTCAGACACTACAAAGGACCTCGTTCGCATATGGTATGGCGTCATTAGAAATGACTCATCGGTTACGGAGGGAACATTTTTGGCAGAATTAGCATAATTCATCACTGGTACCACAAAACAGGTACAAGAACACAGTCTTTGTTCCCTTCATTTCTAATCACACAAATCTTAACTTTATCCCCAAATGAAACTATTGTAATTCTAGCAAAGTAAAAAATGAGTGTTCACAATAAGACCATATATTTTGTGTGTGTTTATATAATAAACTACCAGTCATCTGTTGATAAGAAAAAGGATAAACTAGTAACAAAATAAAGTCCCACAATTCAGTGTTAACCAATAAAAAATAAACATCAGAAAGTTTCAGAATAGGAGACAACTACCATTTTTGTTCAAAACAAATACATATATATGTTCACACAGACACAGACAAAATTTTGGGAGCATGTGTACAAACATGTTCATTTATCTTCAGATGGGGAAAAATAACTTTGAGTATTTCTATATATGGACTTTTTTAACAATGAAATACTTTTCTGTTAAGTTGGCAATCTGCTTTTTTAAATAAAAAAGCAATCACACCTCACATTGGTAAATGTTTGAAGAAATAGACATTTTTATATTTTGTTGGAAGGAATGCCAATTAGTGAAAATCTTTTGAGATAAACTTGATATATATATATATATATTAATAATGTGCATATACTGTGATTCAAAATTTCTACTTTTTAGTATACCCTACAGAAATAGATGTATAGACAAAGAATATATATATGACTATTAATTAAAATATAATTTGTAATAGCAAATAATAAAAAATTCCATAAAACTTGGAAGTCCTACAGGGGAATTATAAATTATCTCTGCCTGAGATTGAGTGCCATGCAGCCTTTATCAATTATGTTATCAAGGAAGATTTAATGACGTGGAAATTTTTATGATTGGAAACAGGTAATATGCTTAATAGTACATATAATATTATCTCTTTTTTATTTCAATAAAAGACTGCAAGCAAGCCACTGATCACAGTGGGATAATGAATTATTGTCTAGACCTTTTCTGTAGTTTATGAAGTTTTTAACAACAATTATTTTGTAAGCTGAAGTAGCAACACAGTTTCAAAGGTTATAGTCATTCTCCTTTCCTAAAAAAGTGAGGATGGTGCCCTCAGAGCTGTGAGATGGGGAGGCAGTTATCATGGCCTTTTGGGGAAGAAGCTCCAGGGTGACTAGTAGGAAGTACAGTCAGTGGCAAGAGAAGAAAAATAAAGATATTTTAAGACATGTGAGTAATCCTCAAAGTTGGTAAATACACTGAGTGTACGGGGTTTTTAAGTTATATTTTCCTTAAATATAGAAGTATTATAAAAGGAATAAATGCCTGCCGTAATCATTTGCTTTTAAAAATGTTAATATCTACACTTTGGTCTTTGGGGCCCCTGCTGGGTCTTTGGTCCTACTCTGTTAAAATCCATCCTAAATTTCTAGTTTCTTCTTCAAAAGCAGGTCTTTTGGCTCAGGATACCAGAAGCATTTTAAAATATTAGAGTACAGACTTTTTTTTAAAAAAAGGCTATATCCTTATAACCATTTGTGTTGGATTTACTAAAACTTATGTCACACTTGCCTAAACCATAGGAAGCAGTGACACTGGTCCTCTGTCCCTCACCCCCACCCCCATCTTCTTCTAAGAAAGACTTCAGAAACCATCGCACCGAGATTGCAGAATTTTGGTCAGCAACACACAAAAAACCATAACTCAAAAAGATACACGTGCCCCATGTTCATAGCAGCATTGTTCACAATAGCCAAGACCTAAACGTCCATCAATAGATGAATGGATAAAGAAGATGTGGCACACAATGGAACACTACTCAGTCATAAAAATTAATGAAATAATGCCATTTGCAGCAACACGGACGGACCTGGAAATCATACTGAGTGAAGTAAGTCAGAATGAGAAAGACAAATATCATGTAGTATCACTTATATGTGGTATCTAAAGATCACACAAATGAACCTATCTATGGAACAGAATCACAGACATAGAGAACAGACTGGTGGAAGGGGTTGGGGGAGGGATGGAGTGGGAGGTTGGGGTTAGCAGATGTAAGCTTTAATATATATTAATAGAAAGGATAAACAACAAAGACCTACTATATAGTATAAAGAACTATATTCAATATCCTACAATAAATCGTAATGGAAAACAATACCTTAAGAAAGAAGGAATGTAAATATATGTATAGCTGAATCATTTTGCTGTACAACAGTGACTAACACATTGTAAATCTTCAATTAAAAAAAGATGCAGAGTCTTAGACAGACAGACATGATTTCCCACAAAATAAATGTCAGATCAGTGCCTGTTGGTGTCAATAAAATACAACTGTGTTTTGTGTTCAGGTCTTGTAGCTTTGCCCTCAGTTACTCAGTTTGGGAACATAAGTGGTACACCTACGTTTAGGAGATTCAGTTCACTTCAGTTCAGTTCAGTTGCTCAGTCGTGTCTGACTCTTTGCGACCCCATGGAATGCAGCATGCGAGGCCTCCCTGCCCATCACCAACTCCCGGAGTTCACTCAAACTCATGTCCATTGAGTCAGTGATGCCATCCAACCATCTCATCCTCTGTTGTCCCCTTCTCTTCCCACCTTCAATCTTTCCCAGAATCAGGGTCTTTTTCAATGGGTCAGTTTTTTCCCATCAGGTGGCCAAAATATCAGAGTTTCAGCTTCAGTATCAGTCCTTCCCATGAATATTCAGGACTAATTTCCTTTAGGATGGACTGGCTGGATCTCCTTACAATCCAAGGGAATCTCAAGAGTATTCTCCAACACAACAGTTCAAAAGCATCAATTCTTCGGCACTCAGCTTTCTTTATAGTCCAACTCTCACATACATACATGACTACGGAAAAACCACAGTTTTAATTAGACAGACATTTGTTGGCAAAGTAATGTCTCTCCTTTTTAATATGCTGTCTAGGTTAGTAGATCTTCTTCCAAGGAGCAAGCGTCTTCTAATTTCATGGCTACAGTCACCATCTGCAGTGATTTTGGAGCCTCCCCAACCCAAGAAAGTCTCTCACTGCTTCCGTTGTTTCCCCATCTATTTGCCATGAAGCAATGGGACCAGATGCCATGATCTTAGTTTTCTAAATGTTGAGCTTTAAGCCAACTTTTTCACTCTCCTCTTTCACTTTCATCATCTTCTTCACTTTTTGCCATAAGGGTGGTGTCATCTGCATCTCTGAGGTTATTGATTGATATTTCTCCCCACAATCTCGATTCCAGCTTGTGCTTCATCCAGCCCAGCGTTTCTCATGATGTACTCTGCGTATAAGTTAAATAAGCAGGGTGACAATATACAGCCTTGATGTACTCCTTTCTCAATTTGGAACCAGTTTGTTTTTCCATGTCCAGCTATAACTGTTGCTTCCTGACCTACATAAAGGAGGCAGGATTTCTCAGGAGGCAGGTAATGTGGTCTGGTATTCCCATCTCTTTCAGAAGTTTCCACAGTTTATTGTGATCCACACAGTCAAAGGCTTTGGTGTAGTCAATAAAGCAGAAGTAGATGTTTTTCTGGAACTCTCTTGCTTTTTTGATGATCCAGAGGATGTTGGCAATTTGATCTCCAGTTCCTCTGCCTTTTCTAAATCCAGCTTGAACATCTGGAAGTTCATAGTTCATGTACTGTTGAAACCTGGCTTGGAGAATTTTGAGCATTACTTTGCTAGTGTGTGAGATGAGTGCAATTGTGCAGTTGTTTGAGCATTCTTTGGCATTGCCTTTCTTTGGGATTGGAATGAAATCTGACCTTTTCCAGTCTTGTGGCCACTGCTGAGTTTTCCAAATTTGCTGGCATATTGAGTGCAGCACTTTTGCAGCATCAGCTTTTAGGATTTGAAATAGCTCAACTGGAATTCCATCACCTCCACTAGCTTTGTTTGTAGTGATGCCCACTAAGGCCCACTTGACTTCACATTCCAGGATGTCTGGCTCCAGGTGAGTGATCACACCACCCTGATTATCTGGGTCATGAAGATATTTTTGTATAGCTCTTCTGTGTATTCTTGCCACCTCTTCTTAACATCTTTTGCTTCTGTTAGGTCCATACCATTTCTGTCCTTTATTGCACCCATCTTTGCATGAAATGTTCCCTTGGTACCTCTAATTTTCTTGAATAGATCTCTAGTCTTTCCCATTCTATTGTTTTCCTTTATTTCTTTGCATTGATCACTGAGGAAGGCTTTCTTATCTCTCCTTGCTATTCTTTGAAACTCTGCATTCAAATAGGTATATCTTTCCTTTTCTACTTTGCCTTTTGTGTCTTTTCTTTTCTCAGCTATTTACAAGGCCTCCTCAGAGAGCAATTTTGCCTTTTTGTATTTGTTTTTGTTGGGGATAGTCTTGATCACTGCCTCATATACAATGTCACAAACCTCTGTCCATAGTTCTTCAGGCACTCTGTCTATCAGATCTAGTCTTTTGAATCTATTTGTCACTTCTACTGTATAATCATAAGGGATTTGATTTAAGTCATACCTAAATCAAACGATCTAGTGGTTTTCCCTGCTGCTGCTACTGCTGCTAAGTTGCTTCAGTCGTGTCCGACTCTGTGCGACCCTATAGACGGCAGCCCACCAGGCTCTCCCGTCCCTGGGATTCTCCAGGCAAGAACACTGGAGTGGGTTGCCATTTCTTTCTCCAATGCATGAAAATGAAAAGTGAAAATGAAGTCGCTCAGTAGTGTCCAACTCCCAGCAACCCCATGGACTGTAGCCCACCAGACTCCTCCATCCATGGGATTTTCCAGGCAAGAGTACTGGAGTGAGGTGCCATTGCCTTCTCCAGTGGTTTTCCCTACTTTCTTCAATTTAAGTCTGAATTTGGCAATAAGGAGTTCATGATCTGAGCCACAGTCAGTTCCCAGTCTTGTTTTTACTGACACTATAGAGTTTCTCCATCTTTGGCTGCAAAGAATATAATCAATCTGATTTTGGTATTGACCATTTGGCCTAATTCATCACTCAGTGGTGGCCAATGTCATATTTTCTTGCCAGAAAGAGCTCTTAAAAGCAAGAGACTGAGGAGGTCACCTCTTCTGCATTACAGATGGTAATGACTACATTACAGTCAGTTCCTGAATTATTTTACTTCTCAGCTCAGAGACATCAGGAAGTTCAGGGAAATTATGGGAGAAAGTTTGAGGCCTTCCTTCTGAGGTTTTTTTATTTGTTTTGTTTACACAAAAGGCAAGAAAAACCTTGTACTTTGATGAAAAACTTTTGCAACATGTATTCAATAATTCCCTATCAGTTAAGTCTACAACTTCAAGAGATAAGGCTCTTGCAATAACCACACTCTATAAGATACTTTTGCTGTTGGGAGAAACTTGATTGAAGTTCTGGTACTCTCTTCAAACTCTAACCCCTTTTCCCTCCCTGTTCTGGAGTGTAGATGGGAACTCTTACACTGGCATTCAGAACTGACAATTCCTACATATTTGTAACCAAATAGAAGCGAAGTGAAGAGAAGTCGCTCAGCCGTGTCTGAATCTTTGCCACCCCATGGACTGTAGCCCACCAGGCTCCTCCATCCATGGGATTTTCCAGGCAAGAGTACTGGAGTGGGTTGCTATTTCCTTCTCCAGATAGACCAGAACATTATTCCAGGTTGGGTAGTACTATGACATTTCTCTACATAGCACGGGGTTGGGGGTAGTCAGGAGTCAAGAAAAATATGAACTGACTGAAAAGTGGGAGAGAACTAACAACAATTAAAACGTAATAAAAAAAGAAATTAACTTTACTACGCACAAGGTATTTCTTACATACTCTACCAATAATATCAACACCTTCTCTCTTCTCCCAGTGTATCATAATCTCATTCCACTTTCTAGACTTCCTTTTAGTCAAAGATTCATCTTGTATCCACTCCGTGTTATCATAACTCCCCACTTTCATCCTCAGATCTCACTTTACATAAAGACTGTGATGGTTAATTCTACATGCCAATTTAGCCAGGATGTTTGGTCAAGCTAGATGTTCCTGTGAAGGCATTTGTTTTTAGATTGATGAGTATTTCAAAGAATAGACTTTGAGTAAAGCAGATTACCCTCCATAATGTGGGTGGGCCTCATCCAATCATTTAAAGGCCTTAAAAAAAAAAAAAAAAAAAGACTGAAGTCTCTTGAAGAGGAAGGAATTCTGCCTCCAAACTGCCTTTGGACTCAAGACTGTAACATCAACTCCTTCCATAATCTTCAGGCTGCTGGCCTGCCTCGTAGATTTTGGAATGTGTCAGACCCCACAATTGCATGAGCCAATTCCTAAACAGAAATCAGTCTTTCTCTCTTCCTCTCTCTCTTATCATTTATATGTGTATAAATTATATAATCCTATTGATTGTTTCTCTGGAGATCCCTGACTAAGACAGAGATGAAAGAGCAAGGGAAAATTATTATTATTTTACATAATCAGAATGTATTCTGCATTAAGACAGATTTACATCTTTTATGTTATTGGTGGAAGTATGTAGAAAAGGGTGAACTGTATCCAAGGAGAGTGGATTCAAGGATTTGAGAGCCAGAATATACTTGATGTGTTTTGACTAAAAAAAGAAAAACACGTTATGCCCTCCAAGAATCATCTTAACAGTCAACATAACTGTGACAGCACAGTACCACAGAAAGGACACAGCATGGGGATCAGGAAGACTGGAGCTCTTTATGTGCGTTTGACCAAATTGTTTAATTTTTGAACTTATGAACATCTATAAAATGGAGACAATAAAACTCAGTTCATTGGATTTTTATGAATATTAAATGAGATTTATATACAGTGGGTCTGACCTACAGTTAACACTTTAAAATTGTAGATTCTATAATTATTTTTCTCATCAATACATGGGTAATACTGATGTAGCTTCATAAGTTTTCGGGTGTTTAATTGAAAACCATTAAAATTATAGTTAACCATTAAAATGCTCTTGGACTGCAAGGAGATCAAACCACTCAATCCTAAAGGAAATCAACCCTGACTATTCAGTGGAAAGACAGATGCTGAAGCTGAAGTTCTATACTTTGGCAGCCTGATGTGAAGAACCAACTCAGTGGAAAAGACCCTAATGCAGCGAAAGACTGAGGGCAAGAGGAGAAGGGGACGGCAGAGGATGAGACGGTTAGATAACATCACTGACTCAATGGACATGAATTTGAGCAAACTTCGGGAGATAGTGGAGGACAGAAGAGCCTGGCATGCTGCAGTCCATGGGGTCACAAAAAGTCGGACAAGACTTAGCAACTGAACGACAACAACGCCAGTAGATAACATAGGCCAATAAGCATCATTATAAAAGTATAGTTAGATATTATAAAAGCAATTATAAGAGACTGAATACCTAATATACTTCAGGCAACATGCTAGTACCTTAGATACCTTATCTTGTGTAAGTCTTACCACAATGCTGTAAGGCATGTTTTTTTGTAGAATCAGAAGAGTCAAAAAACTCTTTTTAGTTCACACAGCTTTGAAAACACTGAAAGCAGAAATTCCAACCTAGGTGTCTGTCTCCAAATGTATTTTGGTCCTTTGTGTATTACCACTGACTCCAAAGGTCAATCATTATCTTGCACACAGGCAGCACATCTGTTTTGTGTTCATATTAACATGCTTGGTGCTTTGCTTAGTGCCTGGCATGCTGTGGACACACTTTATACATTTGAATGAAAGAAGGAAGGAAAGGAAACAGTTCTCCCGGAAGTCGTGTTCTCCTTATCTCTGGCCATGAACTGCGTATTTGTTATACTTGCCTGGATGGTGAATGATACAGGTTCTTGCCACACTCTCCCATCCACAAGAAAGCCATGGTTCGTCCCATCCGTGGCCACAAAAGTGAAGTGGTCAGTCCAAGAATCCCCTCCCAAGTGCCGATAGGCCACATGCCCACTGTCCACGTCCAGCTGAGTGAAATTGTGTGGGATCAGCGCCATCCCCCGCAGGTAGAGCTGGCCATGCCGTGGGAGCTGGGCCAGAAGAAAGGTGAGCTTCTCGGCTGGAGTGTCAGGGTCAGTCAACTGCAGGAGGTCAGGGGAGAGCAGGCCCGTGGCCCCTTCAACCAGTCTCAACCCCTTGTTCCTGGTCACCACGGGTAAGGCTGTGTCCACAGTCTCCAGTGTGATCTCAAAAACCCCAGGCTTGGTCTGAAGTCCATTGCTGACGATGAATCTGGCAAAGAGAGGCAAGGCAGCCTTCAACATGGATTCTTGTGTCACCATCTATTGGAATGAAATGATAACAATACACACCTTTACTCAAGGACATATTGTGTTGGGATGTGAAGGAAAGCTCAAGAGCGGATCTTTCAGGAGGACACCATTCTGTCCATTAAACCAGTCACTAGACAATGCGTACATGGACCATTCTAACCCCCCAAGTATTACTCAGCAGCATGGATGGTAGATTCCCGGGATGGGGCAGGTTAGCTGTGCCAATGATATTTCTCAGGCTTGTCAATACTTAGTGTCGTTTCTTGCCCCAAATAGGAATTTCATAGCCCAGACTCTTTTGCAGTTGTATTTTCTTTGTGAGATTTTAATAGGCTCAGTTCTTAAGGCTGATCATTGGAAGCCCATCCAATAAAGTACTGAGTAGGCTGAATTTGGCTAATTCACTCAATTCACATATTTTTTTGTTTGTTTCCTCATTTGCCCATGACAAGATATGGGGGAGTTGTGTTGGACAAAGATTATTGCCCTGCTTTAAAGAAAAGAAAATTAGAGTGGAAAGATTCAGAAACATGGCAGATCATAAGGCAGTTCGGAGACAGAACTGGGACCAACACCCAGGTCCTCTGACTCCACACCTTCTGTTCTTGCCATTTTAGTGACTGCTGGTTTAACAATCCACTAAGAAAGAGTCATGGTGCCTAAGTATCACTGCAGACCTAGAAGAGAAAACTGAAATGACACAAATCCAAGCTGAGCAAGGTGTTTCTTACACTTGAAGCTCTGTGACACCACGGCATGCTTCTGATTACATTGATCACTAAATCACATTCCACCCACACCGACAATCTCAAAATTAAACTAACAAAAATCACCCTTAGAACATTTCAATGTGTAATTTCTATACAAAGGACAATTGAGACTATGATGAAATTAAGCCAACAAAATCTGCTATTGAAACTCCAAAAAGTTAGGAAATCACTAATCTCAAATGGAATTGACACATTCACCACTGGCCAAAGAAATGCACTTCAAAACAATCATGGAATTGTGTCTATTTGTTTTTTTCCCACGTACCAGTTCTGAAACAGTCATGGGGGATAGAAACACTCTTATGTTCCACAGATGTAAAAATCTCCTAAAACACTGTAGTGTGTATAACACTGAATGATAAAAGAATTTTCTTTGGAGGTTCTTTTTTAAAATTAGAGAAGATATGGGGTTTATATTTATTTTATAAATTTGACAAATGTGACTACCAAGTTTTTTATTCTCTACAAAAGATATCTTATCTCTCAGGGATAGAAGGTTGATGCTTTGCTGTTGAACATGAAGGAATATGAAACCAGGTTGTGTGAGCGTGATGAGTCTGCCAGCCTGCCTGAGGCAAAGGACTCAGGGACAAGAGCAGCTGGACCAGAAGTTACAGGGAGATGAGTTTGGCAGATACAGATTTTGCTTTGAAGGCTAGGCTAACATTTTTGAGCTTTCTAATTATCAAGCTGGTAAGACTGCCTACTAGGAAAATAGGATGCGATGCATGGAAAAGGAATCCTTGTCCAAAAAGTTAAAACTGCTAAGTGAAATACTCAAAATAAAACACATTTTTGGACATGTCACATACCTTGATTTGTAAAGAACACAACCTGTTTGGTTTCTTTCTCCCCCATAGCTCAAACAAGAATATGGAATCAACTTTAGAAATGTAGATGGAACAAAATCATAGTTTCCTTAAAACAAAACAATATGTTTGGATAAATATATCCTAAGCAAATAGGTAATTTCATTGCTGGATCATGGAGTGTTTGCAAAATCTATTATTTTTTAAGAAGAAAAAAAAATCACACCTGAGAAAAAAATATTTGTGTATGCTCTTCACCTTTTAAGTTATTAGTCACCTTGACAATATCAAAGATCAGGTGATACACATTTTTAGGTACAAAAATCATAGTCTGTTTCTCAGGGGATGCTTTTCATGGAATTATGCCCTTACTCTATTGTTTTCTGGTTAACTCTGTCATGTTTCCTCCCTGGAGTCTATCTGAGCAGAGGTAAAAATTGGAGACTAGGCATCCTCTCAGGGCCTCCATTTTCATGCAACCTCTCCAGAAACACACTTCATGCCTTCAACTTTGCCCTCTTTCACAATATAAAATGGCTATCTATATAAAAACATGCTCTTTGGAGAGTTTTAAATTAGCAATTTATAGTTGAGTACAGACTTAAGCCAGAGAACATGTAGGCATGTCAAATACCGTGGAGAAGGAAGAAAAAGAAAATAGGAGAGAAGGGGAGGGACAGCCATCAGGAGCAAGGAGGTGAAGCTGCCAGGGGCGCATCAGAGGTGGCCATGTTGAGTATCTGATTCTGACTTTCTCCTCTGGAGACTAAATTCCAAAAATGCCCAACTGGGTGCCCCAAGCTCAGTCTCAAAGTGGCTGCATTATCCACATACATGTGACCTGTCCGAGGCCACTGAAGTTTTCTCATGATCTAGGCAGTCCATCTTAGACTCCTCTCTGCCTCTGACGGGCATCTGACCACAATGAAAATCAGCAGTCTGCCCTCAGTCAGAGGGGAATGAGGGTGAGTGGGTTAGGGACCATTTAAGATAAGAAACATGTTTCCTGAGTCCGGTGTTCCCAGCTGGGACGCTCAGGCAGCTGTCTGCATGGACAGAAAGCTAACAAGCCAGTGGCCAAAAGGATGCAATGTCCCAACATGACTGGATCAAGTACATCTTTCCACATTCACAAGTAACAGTGCAAAGTATTCACAAGCAGAGAATATTATCAGAGAGAGTGAGAGACGGGGTGAATTGGCCCTGGTTGGATTCCCAGTCAAAAGAAAAAAAAGCCTAGCAGAACCAGTGCAACAAGGTCAACGCTTTGTGCCTGTAAACGTTGACCAGATGATCTTGCAAATGGCCCACACCATCCCCCTCAGAAGAAACCTTCCAAATAGATTTCCAAGATTTATAACAATAGTGCCATTGCTATTATGGCATCCAGTCAAGCTTAAGAAGCCAGTGGTGTTGAGGTGGCAGGTCCTTCTGTGGGTCCATTTTGTTTAATTCCCTTTATTATGCCCCCCCTGAGAGGAAATGCAGCCAAGATGACCACTGTCTCATGAAATTTGGGGAATGACTCTCAGATCTGTGTGGGGTGCCTGCCCGGCCTGATTTCACCATTACCATGGTGCTTTCAAGCTTTCTGCATTTCCTGGCAATAGAGTTGGCTGAAGAATCTGCCATCTGTCATGGCATTTAAAAGATAAAAATGGAATCATAAATAGAGCCAGTTCTTCAGGAAAAAAAAAAAAAAAAAGTCCAACCGGCATGTCAAAATGGAGGACATTAGCATGTTCTTTTAGAACCCGGCTGCCAGCAGCTGAAGTCAGCTTGCTAATCACTTGGTGTCAGCTGTCCCAGAATGTGCTGCCAAATCCTTCTTCCAGGCCAGCAGCACCAAACAATACAGGAGAAATTTATGATTCACAAAATATTTTTGCAGAAGGTAAAATCTGACCATTAAACTCCCCCGTTTAATTAATGCTGCCAGAGCTTACATTAAAAAGTGAAGGGAGGAGGGAAGCTCTCTGCCACAGAATTTATCTCTTCTCCCCAGCCAAATTCCTTGCCAGATTTAACAGCAAGCAACATAAATTTAGGTGATTAGATTGGTTGCATATATTTAATTTTTAAAAAGCACCATGATCACACTTTCATTAAAAAAACAGCCTTTCAGCTTTGGTTGAACGCCACCTGACAAACAACACAATGGTTGGGTTAGTGAAACGACAAGATTAAAACAAGGGTCTTCAGCAGGCGTGAGGCTCTTCCATTATAAATATGCAAAACTGCTGGCCAAACATCAGAATGACGCACATGGAGAAGGGTCCTTCCCACAAGAAAAGATTCTCCACAAGGTTTTTAGTGCAGTCAGATCTCTCCACAATGAGATCTCAGCCCAAATTTAGCTCTGATACTCAGCTATGTCAATTTAGGTGACTTCTTGCCTCTTCGAGACTCACTTTTCTCACCCATAAAATGGGAACAAGACATCTCTCTCAAGGTGGTGGTGTAAGGCTTCAGAGTAAAAAGGGTCTAGGACACTGCTTGATGGGGCTTCTCAGGTGGCACTAGTGGTAAAAAACCCACCTGCCAAGGCAGGAGACATAAGAGACGAGGGTTCGATCCCTGAGTCGGGAAGATCCCCTGGAGGAAGGCACGGCAACCCACTCCAGTATTCTTGCCTGGAGAATCCCATGGACAGAGGAGCCTGGCAGGCTACAGTGCACAGGGTCGTACAGAGTCAGACATGACTGAAGCGACTTAGCATGCACGCACACACTGCTTGATCCATTACAGGTGTATCAAGAGTAGCTTTCTTACACATAAATGAAGGGGCTGGATTAAATCAGTGTTTTCCTACCCTTGCTGTTTATTGTCTCAATGAACCTGTTTCCTAATCTTGAGTCATTCAAACACCACCTTCACAATTTTTGCCATTTTCTGGTACTACTTGTACTCTTATTATGCTTTATATCAACTCATTGTTCTTCTTAAATAAATGTACTTGAAAAGAAACCTTTTAACGACTAAAAGACCAAAGTTTTCACTCATAAAAACGAAATCACCATAAACACCACAAAAATAAATACAAGAAACCAACTGTTTTTCATTCACGCTAGATGTTGTTGGCCAATGGCTTGGAGCCTGAGGCCTGTACGCTCTTTGCTAAAAAGGGAAAAACAGTCCATACTGAAGAGCTGTTAAGGACATATGAGCACAGGCCGCCTGAGACTTCCTTCTACAAACAGAAGGATTGAGAGTATTAAAAAGGAGTTTCTCACTCTCGAATCTCTATTACTTAATGTCTCCTTTCTGTACCAGCCGACATCATTTTGCATCTTTGTAGCATTGGTGGTACTAATCACTCATTTTACAAAATTGAGTCACAGAGTTTCTGCTAAATGAAAACCTTGCCCAGAAGCTCTCTATGCAAAACAAACTAAAAGTCAAACCACCAACAAACAAAACAAAGTTATCTTAGTAACTCGAGATGTGAGCTGCAGAACACCATCAATTCAGCCCCTTCATGTGCTGTCTGGGAGAGGACCTCAGAGGCTCCTGTAAACCCTCAGATGCCTCAGAACACACTGGGAACAATGCACTGGACTGGATTGGACATGGCTAGTCCCAGCGGCATCGGAAGCACCTGGAGAGCTTTGAAAATACAGATTCCTAGGCCTGAAACTGGACTTACTAAGGCTGTCTCTCTGCAGTGAGGCCCAAGAATTTAAATTTTGTAAATCTCTCAGGTAACTCTCCTGAGAATCTAGAGACTTAGAAACTCCTGGGATGAATGATTTTATAAACACCCTCAAGTATGATTCTCTATGGATGTGAATTAGAGAGAGATACCGTTTTTTATTCTCAGCTCATCACTACCATCTAATTAAGGCCTAATCATTATTTCTCAACATCTTTATGTGTTCATTCTTTGGCTTCACCAGCAGAATCTCTGGTTTCTCCAATACAGTCATGAATGTCTTCAGCAGACTCTCCCATAGGCATGGATGGAAGCAAATAGGAATGGACAGGAAAAAGAAGTTCCAGAAATGGGTGTCAAATGAAAAACCCTGAATCTGATATACCTGCGCTAAGCTAATAAGCATCCACCCTCCATTAATAAGCAGGAAAAAAGGAATCATATTGCTCTTTATAACTTCTTCCTTCCTTCAAGATTAATCTTGGTATTGTAAAGATTGGAGAACAAAAAAAGGGGGCCAAGTCAAGAATATGGTAAACAATAACTACAAGAATAACAAAAACGATAGAAACATTATTATTAACATTAAAATAAACATTGAAATCTAATATTCATAATAGAAACCAATACTTATCTTGTTCTTCCTATGTGCCGTGTTTTGGGTTTTTATTGGAATATAATAGCTTTACAACGTTGTGTTAGTCTCCTCCGTACAACACCATGAATTGGCCATATATATATATACATGTACCTGCTCCCTCTTGAGCCTCCCTCCCACCCCTTCTCCCGTCCGACCTCTCTAGGTTGTCGCAGAGTATCCAGCTGAGCTCCCTGTGCTATACAGCAGCGTCCTGCCAGCTATCTATTTTCTGTACGGTAGTGTATGTATGACAATGCTACTCTCTCAGTCTGTCCCCCATCCCCTTCCCCACTGTGTCCACAAAATCATTCTCTATGTCTGCTCATCTATTCCTACCCTGCAGATAGGTTCGTCAGTATCATTTTTCTAGATTCCATATTAAGAACATTATACATAAGCTCATTTAAAGCTCTCAACAACTGTGACATAGCTACTATGAGCTTCATTCCTTTTCACAGAAGGGTTTATAGGAGCACAGGAGAAGGAATGACTTGAGGAAAACCAGAGATGTGGGTCATGAAAGACAGAACTGACCCCAGTTTTGTGCTTTCGTGACTGTACCGTATTCCAAGCCAAGGAATCGGTGTGAAAAGTAATCCCCACTTCTGATGTTTTAGTTGACACCTAGCAACACTCAAGCACTGAATTGGTATTAAGATAGTGAGCCACCAAATGATCATCTGCTTGTTAAGAACATTTGTCTAAAGAAAAAAAGGAGGTATTAGTCTACACTTCCCTGGATTTTTTTTACCTAACTATACAACTCATCTTTTCAAATCATCATTCCAAATACCAAAAAGGCAAGCAAAATAATCTTTATTGACATTTAAACATTGTTTATCATGGCAGACATACTGAATTAGATAAGATATACGATAGAGGAGAGTGGCATTTGGACACGGGTTATCCGTGTACTTGATAGTTTATGGGAGCCTGTCAAATAACATAGGAGTCTGCTACAGTTGTGTTATTTTATAGCATTCTTTTGAAGGTTGCATTCTGACATGACAAAAATCATAGTGGAGGACAGAAGCCCTGTGTGTATGGAAGATAAATCAACGCTCTCAGAGCCTCTTTCTTAATTGGAGAATTCAGGGTTAGATGTGTACCAAGGTCCCCCAAAGGCTGGTCCAGGATTTCTGGGTTCTCAACCCAGCCCTGGGAATCTGTATTTCTATCAAGAACCCCAAGTTCAGCCAGTTTTGATAACTGCTAAAGGATAAACCCTCTAGAGTTTTTCTTGCTTTATGTGACTGGAAACAGATTTCAGTATTTTAAATGAATGTAGACTTTCATTAATGTTGTATCTTTGCCTTTTCAACAGATTATTATTCCTCCCAGCGATTTATTTGATACAGAATCCTTGAACAGGTGCACAGCCCCCAATTATAACACTGTTTCTATGGGGAAATATGATCCACTTTATGACAACATGATTTATGATATAGTTACCCAAACACATTGTATCAAAAGGCACTGTTTGCTTATGCCAAATGTTTACTAGCAAATTTCTTTTCCTTGGATAGAAAAACAGACTCAAATGAAGAGGTAAATTACTTTGCCACATCTCTCATTACTGGAGATCCTCAGGTCTTCACATGTCTCTTCACTGAACAGCTTGCATGGAGATTTGCTTAGGTGTTTATTTTTAAAAACAAGCCCTGCTTTCTTGCCTGGCTACTACTGTTAATTTAATTATGCACCCTTCTCTCTCATCCATCGAGGCAATGGATGAAGAGCAGATTTATACCCGAGCTGGAAAAGGACATATTT
This sequence comes from Bos mutus, assembly GCF_027580195.1. Lineage (NCBI taxonomy): Eukaryota > Metazoa > Chordata > Mammalia > Artiodactyla > Bovidae > Bos > Bos mutus. Next base: position 82,903,755 of record NC_091624.1, read on the forward strand.
TTCCCTGCCTTTGTCTTTCTAAGCATTCATTCAAAGAAGGTGTTCTGAAAAGTTTCCTCAGGGCTCACCTGAACGTGTCTCTGTGGACAGCTGTCGTGCTCTTATCTACATAGCAGACTGTCTGTCCTGCTATATCCATTTGGCTGAAGCTTGTAATGGGGACCCCAGGATAGCGGACGTACTCAACCTGGCCAAATTGCGGCGGGGAGGTGATGACGTAGAGAAGTTCCTCGGGCTTGTCTGTTCCATCCACAGCAAGGAGAGTGGTGGTCGTCAGGAAACCCCTGTCACCTTTAGACACCACAAGTGGTTTTGCCAGGATGACAATATCACCTGTGTGGCAGAAGAGATGGTGGTCAAAATTTGAAAAATAAAACATCCATAGTGAAGCTAAAAAGCAAAGGCCAAACTGCAGAAATCAAAATCTCAATTCTAGGATAAGTAAGAATAGAGACAGAGGTGTAGAGAACGGATGTGCTGACATGAGGGGCAGCGGAGAGAGAGATGAACTGGGAGATTAGGTTTGACATACAAACATGCATAGGCATGTGTGCTCAGGTGCTCAGCAGTGTCTGACTTTGTGCAACACTATGGACTGTAGCCTGCCAGGCTCCACTGTCTATGGGATTCTCCAGGCAAGAATACTGGAGTGGGTTGCCATTTCCTCCTTCAGGGGTCTTCCCAACCCAAGGACTGAACCTGCATCTCCTGTGTCTCCTGCACTGGCAGGTGGATTCTTTACCACTGAGCTACCTGGAAAGCCCATACACTACCATGTGTAAAACATAGCTAGTGGGGAAGCTGTTGAATGGCACAGGGAACTTATCTCGGTGCTCTGTGGTGACCTAGATGGGTGGGATGGAGGGGTTGTTGCTGGGAAGGAGGTCCAAGAGGGACAGGATATATGTACACATGTACACATAGAGGGGGTTCACACTGTTGTACAGCAGAAACTAACACAACATTGTAAAGCAATTATACTCCAATAAAAAAATACTTAAGAAGTGACCAAAAAAAAAAAAAAACCCTAATATGATATAGTAAGGTTTCTATGACTGGCACTAATCAAAGAATTTGGCCAAAGACATGAGCAGATATCACAGAGAAGGGGCAAGACATAAGGCCAATAAAGATGCAAGATATGCTCATTCTCATGAATAGTCAGGGAACTACAGATCAAGATCACAATAAATTGCCATCTCATATCACTCTGATAGGGCAAGATGTGGACAGCTGAAGACGGCAAGTGTTGAAGAGGATGTAGAATCTTGCATACAGTTCTAGTTAGAGCGTAAACTGGTACACAGCCTAGAATTATTCTGTAAAGAGTTGGATACTCACATATGCCTAGACCCAGTGATGCCACTCCAGTGGTGTGCTGGAGAGAAACATGTGCACTTGTACCCAGGAGGTCTGTGCTAGAAAGGTCACAGCAGCTCTGTTTGGAACTGAAAACACTGGAGACAACCCAGATGCCTTTTCAGAAGGTGAATGGATAAACAAGCTGTGGCCTATTCACACAGCTGAATTTTGCAAAGTAGCAAAATGAATGCACTACAGCTACACGCAGTCACACAGATGTAGCTTATTAACATGTATCAGTTGAGTGAGCAAGTCCCAGAGAACTACAAACCAAAGTAATAAACTTAACGCAAAATTCAGGATGGTGGTTTTCTCTGGAGGATGGAACGGGTAGATAGGTAGATTCTGATACTGTTAATATTCCAGTTCTTGTATGTATGGTGGCTGCACAGGTGCTGTTATGTGTATTTAAAAGACTGTATGAGTGAGTGTCTGAATGAGCAAAGAAGTTGATCACACACAAAGGATACAGAGCTTCATAAACTAAAGGTTATATCAAATTTTGTTCACCTGAGGTTCATAAAAAAATTATCATAATTAAAATACCCTTGAGTTTCAACTTTGTGCTAAGTAAGGGAGAAAGACTCTTAAAACTTTACACCAACACTGTGATTAGCCATTGCCATGCGTCTAGGCTATAAATGAGGAAACTAAGGTGTACAAATGTTACCAACTTGGAAATGATTATACAATGAGGAAAGATAGAGCTAGAATTTATACCCAAGCCATCTGACCCAAGAGCACACACTCAAACATTTCACTGTTTTTGTTTACTCTCTTTAATACTGGAAAAGACCCTGATGCTGGGAAAGACTGAAGGCAGGAGAAGGAGATGGCAGAGGATGAAATGGTTCAGTGGCATTACCGACTCAAAGGACATAAGTTTGAGCAAGCTCTGGGAGTTGTTGATGGACAGAGAAGCCTGGCATGCTGTAGTCCATGGGGTCGCAAAGAGTTGGACACAATTCGGCAACTGAACAATGACTAACTTCTAATAGGTAAAGACCAGTTCAGTCTCTCAGTTGTGTCCAACTCTTTGCGACCCCATGGGCCGCAGCATGCCAGGCTTCCCTGTCCATCACCAACTCCTGGAGCTTACTCAAACTCATGTCCATTGAATCAGGATGCCATCGAACCATCTCATCCTCTGTTGTCCCCTTCTCCTCCCGCCTTCAGTCTTTCCCAGAATCAGGGTCTTTTTCAATGAGTCAGTTCTTCATGTCAGTTGGCCAAAGTATTGGAGTTTCAGCTTCAGCATCAGTCCTTCCAATGAATATTCAAGACTGATTTCTTTAGGATGGACTGGTTGGATCTCCTTGCAGTCCAAGGGAGTCTCAAGAGTCTTCTGCAACATCACAGTTCAAAAGCATCAATTCTGTGGTGCTCAGCTTTCTTTATAGTCCAACTCTCATATCTATACATGACTATTGGAAAAACCACAGCTTTGATTAGACAGACATTTGTTGACAAAGTAATGTCTCTCCTTTTTAATATGCTGTCTAGGTTAGTAGCTCTTCTTCCAAGAAGCAACCGTCTTCTAATTTCATGGCTACAGTCACCATCTGCAGTGATTTTGGAGCCCACCCCCTCAAAAAAGTCTCTCACTGCTTCCATTGTTTCCCCATCTATTTGCCATGAAGCGATGGGACCAGATGCCATGATCTTAGTTTTCTAAATGTTGAGTTTTAAGCCAACTTTTTCACTCTCCTCTTTTACTTCCATCAAGAGACTCTTTAGTTCTTCTTTGTTTTCTGCTGCTAAAAATTCTATAGTGTACAACAAAGACTTAGGTATCCCAAAATATTGATATTGCCATGACTGGGAAATGCTGTTTTAGATGATCAAATTAGTCTTTTCTATATATTATGCTTTTTAACTCAAAATGCAACTTAAGTTCAATGTAGAATCAACAGTCAACCTAATTCTACATCAAAACCTGAGCCGCAGATGCTTCTGAGGGAGTTAAGATGAATACATCAAAGAAGAAAGAGGAATGAACAAAGCCAGGAAATAAAATTCACCCACAGGATGAAGAGCAGAAGATAGAGCTGAGAGGAGGAAAAATATCTAGGTTTGGCCTGAACCCAGTTTTTCAGCACTGTTTTTCACATTAGTCAGAGTATGGATGAGGGTCAACTATAGGCAATGTCCTTCTAAACGTCTCTCAAAGATGTCCGAGTCATTTCTGCCACCGTGCAAATCAGAAGTCATGGCACAACGGGAAAGCATAATGTTATTTATAATGGCTCCCAAAAAGTGTTCAAATATGCTAATGTTAGGGTCTGATTTAGTCTAACAATTCAGTATAATTTCATTTAGAGATGAACAATTCTGATTATAAAGTTATACTGCAACCTAAGAAAATTTCCTCCAAAAGAAGGAAGGAAGGAAAAAACCAAAGCAGTGAAGGAGGAGGAGGAAAGAAGGAAGGATAGGATTCTGTACAGAGATTAAAAAATACCACCAAATTTTAAAAAAAGCTTCTGAACTACTGAAAGTTTCAACAGGTTACTGTATCTACTTGATTAAATTTTCACAAATCCTTTTAGAAAATAATCACATGCCACTTGTAGCAGAGACTAGGGAGGACCTCACCAGCCTCAGTACTTTTTCTTCTGGATGTACTGTTCCAGTTTCCACTGCCCAGACTCCTTAAGGTGATTCAGCCACCAGGATGTACAAAGGGCAAGTACCCTACCTCCAAGCCTAGCCCGTGAAATTCTCCCATTTTCCTTCACATACCCATGTGTGCATGCACAGCCATGTCCAACTCTTTGAAACCCCATGGACTGTAGCCCACTAGGCTCCACTGTCCATGGGATTCTCCTGGCAAGAATACTGGAGTGCGTTGCCATTTCTTCCTCCAAGGGATCTTCCTGATCCAGGGGCCAAACCCATGTCTCTTGCATCTCCTGCACTGGCAGCAGGATTCTTTACAACTGCACCGTGTGGGAAGTCCATTGTCATCCACATCTCATTCTCAAAGTGACTCCGAGCCTTTCAGAGACAAAGAAGCCCCTGGGTAGAACGAATCCCCAGGTGGGTGCATGGAACAGAATACTTCTGTGCTCCCCAGGGAATGCACCATGCTAAGAATGACAGGACAGTCTGCTGCCCAAATACATATGTTGTCTGCCCAGATACTTCACTTGCATTACATTTTGCCTGGACAAGTATTTATGAAGAATGTAGTCTTACTTTTGCAAAGAGAAATAAATGTGTACAGTACATGAACTTATTATGTATCATCAATAAAATAAGTAAATAAAATATATAGTCTTCTCCTTCAAAAAAAATAACCAAATCAGTCAATCTGGATTAAAATTTGTTTTAAAAAATTCAGGACAGCTGTAATTTTACCACATACATGAAGTAAAACTTACTGTACCTAAGCATCCAATTTAATTTAGCTCTGAGCTTTCTGGCAGCCAAGGCAAAAAAAAAAAAAAAAGCATTCTGTTAATCTATCAATCAAGCATGTACTAAGGATCTAAGACTTCGCTTGGTCCTGAGAATGTATAGATCTTAGACTATACAGATGAATGAGGTAGGATCTTTATTCTCCTCACACAAGCTCTAAGCGAAAGTGTGCAGTAGTAACAGTTGAGAATCAAAGACCTACTCGCTCCCTTGCTGAGCTTTCAGTACTTTTTTTGCTCTCCTCCTTCTGCCATTTATGTGCTGTTGAGTCCCATCATGCAAATGGTCTGCTTAATTAATTCAAGAGAAGCTTACTATCAGGACTTCCCTGCTGGCCCAGTGGCTAAGACTCTGTACTCCCAATTCAGGGGACCTGGATTCAATCCTTGATCAAGGAACTAGATCCCACATGCTGCATCTGAGAGTTCTCTCCACAACTAAAGATCCTGCCTGTGTGTTCCAACAACGACCTGGTGCAGCCAAATAAATACAAAATACATTTTTTTTAAAACAGAAAAGCTTATTATCTTACAGCATTCTCCCTCATCCCTAAAGAGTATGTGTTAGCACTTCCAAAGTGAAAAGTGTAACAACTTTCAACCTTTTCAACAACAAAATTTCTTTGTATTATTTTAAATTTTTTAAAAATACATTCATTTATATTTCCTTTATCATTACTGTATTGGAAATCTTTTCCCTTTCAAATTCTGTTTTTAAGTAATCATTCAATTCCTGAAGATAAAACTAGGGTTGGCGCATTGATTTGTAAAATTTTCCTTAAAGCATAAAACCTTGACAATTAAAGTAACCTGTGCAGCCATATTGCAGACAAGGCCGGATTTTTAATGGGCTTTTTGAAATACTGAAACTAACACATGAATTGGCTACTCTTGTAAACCAGGGAAAACAAGTGAGGAGCCCACGGATCAAATCATAACTGATGGAATTTCAAGTCTGAAGATGAAGGGAGAAAGGAAAGGAGGGAAGGAGGAAGAGAGGGAGAGAAGATGGCAGAGGTTTACAGCAGCGCACGTCAGCTGTACGAGTTCGTCCCGATAAAGCCTGACAGAAGTGCTCTACCTTTCCCCATGTTCTTGATGGTGATGTGGCAGTCAAATGCCGGTGACCTGTTGTCACCATCCCAGAGGCGGAAGGTGAAGCTGTCTTGGTTCTTGGAGTCCATGGCCCCGGTGTGTGTATATCTCAGCAAGTTCAAATCCACTTCTTCCTGAGTGCATTTCATGCCAGGGTACAGAGGGACCCAGTCCCTCCCTATCTGAAAGATGCCAGAATTAGTCAGCGGCCCAGGTTTCCCCCGCCTCCCAAGGCGTGTTAGTGGACATCTTCCGTATCCTCTGAAAACTTCCAATATAAACGATTTTTCAGGGAAACCCCATATTCCATTATTTTGCCATTCTACCTCATATTTTCCATTGAAATAAATGTATTAAAATAATTTCAGACCTTGGGGAAAAAACTAGCTCTAAGCAAAGAATTTTTGGCAAAGTCATGTGGTAATTCAACTGCAGTGCTACTAAGGTATTTATCATAAGCCATCATAGCTGATTAAATATTTCAATTGATGAGAGCAGGTGGGTAATTGAGCTGTTGGAATTAATTCTTTAAAAATTAAATGTGTTTCACTTGGGATTTCCTTTTTTCTTTTTAGATCATTTAGATCATACCATTGTTCAATTAATAAAACCTGTATTTCAAACCAGTTTGTCACTGGAGTTATCTGAAGTAGATAAAACAAAATAGAATGGGTGTATTTAATGTCCCTATGTTTTTCAGGTTTCCTAAAGACCAAAGAAAATGATCAAAACTTCTATTATTCCCTACATTTATATCCTGAGTCAGCACAAAAATAACTACAAATATCATATATTTACTGTTAATTATACTCTTCTAAAAATAACCCAGCATTAGTTAAGCATATATTCTATACAGAACTCAGTGCAGAAATTGTGGCATTTTCAATGAAAAGAGGTCTTTATGCTGAGGGAGAACAACTGAGAGTATTAGAAAATACAGTAATAATAAATCTGTCTCTGATTAATAATTCTGTTGTTATTCTCTTAAGATGTATAGCTTTCCCTAAGAGTGGCTTATAAAAGTCATCTGACATAATTCAAGAAAACCGTCATCTTAGAAATTTACTGTATGATATTATCAAGTGCTTTTCCTATGTTTTAAGAGACAATAACAGAAATTTAAACATTTTTTTATTTCCTTTGACACATTATTTCACATGCCCTCCTCTCCCCATCACCATGTTACCACTTCCTTTTGTCACTCTATTTGATAAAGTTCCCTCCTCTTTAATGGTTATGCCCAGCTGATGTTCACACATGGGTATGCTCTGCCCCAGTTCTCACTGGGTGAAAGTTAATTATATTCTAATAATTAGGTTCATTGTTTGTCTGTATTATAAGGTTTATTTGAAAATTTAATTTTTAAAGCAGACACTCTTTCAGGTTTTAAACCAGACAGCCTGTAATCTATGTAACTTTTTTCTTTATTGTCTTTTCCCAGAAAGTAAATACAGAAGAAGATACCTTTTGCTTTCCCTCATCTCCATCTAATTCCCTACTTGCATTCCCAAGTGTGAGCTTTGACTTGACAAAATCCATCTGCAAGCCCCCAAAGAGGAAGAAAATAAGAGTTGGACTCAAGGGGGGTAAAACGCAAGAAAGTCAACAAGAAAACAAAGATGCACGAGAAAGTCCAGGAGGCCGGGTCCCTGGTCTTGGAGAGACTTGGAGAACCCCTAGGGAGCTGGGAGAGCTCTCTATGGTGCCATATTGGGAACCTGGACCCATCTGGATTTTTACATAACCAAAAACACTTTCGCTCCCATGCCACCCAAATGTGTGAGCTCTTACTGCATTTCTGCTTCATTACTCTCTGAAATGAAATAAGGCCACAGCTGCACCTCAGTTTAAATCAGTGATTTCTCTTCACTTCGATTCTCTATGGTGCCCACAATCTAAGACAATCAAGCTGTTACCCACAGAATAAATCCTTGCTGCTATTCTCAGGTTGTGTCTACATTTTATTAAAAATTAAGCATTCAAATAATCACATAGACATTTTGATGAGTTACTTGAGTGACCTTCTCAAGTGACAGATCTGTAATTTGTATTGAGTTGATCCTTGGGCATCACATACAAAGTCTGAACTAGTCTGGTGAGCACCATTTGTTAAAAGACTATTTTTCTCCACTGCTTGGTCAAAATTGGTTTGCCATACTTGTGTGGGTCTATTTCTGAACTCTCAGAAATAGAGATTTCTGATGCCTTGGTGGCTCAGATGGTAAAGAGTCTGCCTGCAGTGTGGCAGACCGAGTTCGATCCCTGGGTCGCAAAGATCCCCTGGAGAAGGAAATAACAACCCACTCCAGTATTCTTGCCTGGAGAATTCCATTGGATGGAGGGGCCTGGCAGGCTACATGTAGTTCATAGGGTCAGAACAGTTGGACACAACTGAGCGACTTCACTTTTACTTTCATTCTGTTCCATTGATCTATTTGTTTATTCCTGTACCAAACATACGCTGTCTGGATTACTGTAGTTATAAAGTCAGTCTTGAAATCAGGTAGTGTCAGTCCTTCAATTTCATTTTTCTATATTGTGTCAGCTATCCTGGATATTTTGCCTCTGCAGATAAGCTTTAGAATCAGTTTGTTGATATTCACAACTGCTCTAAAAAATAAAGCCTATTTTTTAAAATAAAAATCTGATGGAAATAAAGATATCTCAAAGTATGCCTGATTCTCATCAGAAACTAGACAACTTGCTTTCCCCAGTAAGTTCCTATCCTCCAATTTAGGTACAATCCTAAGGAGAAATGAGCAGTGAAAAACCTTGATTTTGGTAGAATTTACCCTGAAATGAGTAAGTAAATTTAGAATAGTGTGAGTTCACTCCAAAATAGGAAAATTAAAATTTCTACTTTTGGGCGAAATATGATTATGACAGAATAAATTAAGTTATGCAAATCTGTGCATTGAAAAAATTTAAACCTGTTAACAGTCAATCTGAAAAATAAAAAAAGGCGACCAACCTTAAGTTGAAGTTGCCCATTTTGGGGAATTCTTTCAAATATATAGTAAATCTTCTCCCTGGGTGAGTCTTCATCTATGGCTGAGAGAACAGCACTAGAAATAATACGAGTTTCGCCCATATTTATTGTAATTTCAGCCTTCCTGTAAAAAAAGAAGATATCTGGGTTGATACCGAAACAGCAGACATTGCTTTAACAGGGGACACTCATAATGACTATTACAGTGTTCAACCTTCAAAAATTAGGGAATGATTTTCAGTCTCCAAAGTACTAAAAATGGTGAGTCAGTCTTGTGAAACAAGCTCTCATTTCACCTTACCTGTGGAAGTCCTGAAAATATTTAGCCAGGATTGATGAATATGGCACGAGGTAATTACCTACTCCTCTTTACATGTATAGAACTTTATAATTTTATATTAAAACTTATTTTATAAACTGTTATTTTTCCAAAATTTTATTTGATATGAATATAACAACAGCTCCATGAAGTTAGTGGGCTAGGTATTCTCCTTCTAATTTTATAGATAGAAACTTAAAAAGATGAAATGACTTCCTCACAGGTATTCTAGTACCCTTTATGATAGACCATTATGAATTTGGTGATATTTCGGCAATCTGTAGCCCTCTACATTACTCTTTCTCCTTGACAATCTTCTGGGTAACTAGCATTGTTTTCACAGCAATTCATCTTTTCCAAGTGCCACAGCTGCCTGGTCAACTCCTGGCATCTTGGAGAGAAGGCCGGGGCAGGGAGCAGCTGTTACTTCTACCATAGAAACCGCTACTGTGGTTTCATGTGTCCTGTAAAGGGTGACCACCTTCACAGCCAATATTGCCATTTTCCCTGGTCTCACCAAAGTAAAGAAGGGATTTCTTTCCACCTGTTGTTTTTTGTTCTTGGTTTTGGTCATCACACAAGAACTAACTGTGACACTCTGTTTCTGAGAAAAACTGGGAAGTTTCCTTGGGATTAAGACCAAGGACATTTTTGTAGCAAACTGACCATTCTCAACAGCTTTCCAGTCCTCTGCTGAGAAGTCAAAGCCCAAACACCATAGTTCTAACCTTACTAGGTTTCTCTTGCCTCCTCGGAACTGACATCTTCCCTGGTAGTAGGAGGCAACTTTTGCTTTCCTCTTTATAAGAGACTATAATACCATTGAGTTAGGAGATAGATAGGCCCCTGGGCTGAACAGCTGCTGTTTGTCAACTGGAGTAAAATTGCAGCTTTGTTCTCACCCAGACACTCCAAGGACAAAGCTAGTGGCAGAAGCTGAGCTCTGCTGAAGTAAAGAGACAAGAGGACCAATCCTGAGGTCAAGGAAAACTTCTCTGCACAAATGCAGGAAGACTCCTTGGTGGTCAAAAGGCAGGGGGCACCAACTGTGTGAACATGTACCCACAAGCATCTGCAGTGAATCCATCTTAGTAAAAAGGTGCGCACACATGTTGGGGAGAATCCTTGAACAGGTCACATATGGGAAAAGAAACAAGATAATTAGCCAAAGGTAAACAAAGATCTGGAAGTACTGTCCTATATTAGTGATTTAAAATCACCCCCTTACTGCACTCCTCCTCATTAGGGTGGACACACACTCTTTCTCTACAGGTGTGTATTTCTGCCTTGCTTCACTCTTAAACACACAAAACGATTCTCTATGTGCTCTCCCACATGCTATACTGTGTCTCTGATAATAAACTTTGTACCTGTTTTTACAGTTTTGGCCTCCTTGAGAAATGCATTTTTCACTGAGGATAAGAGCCAGAGTCACTTTGCTTCTAGCCTCTAGACCCTTGTCTAGTGGGGAGGATTCCTCATTTTCATCCAGGCTACCCAGGTTCAATTCTGGGGCAAGAGACTAAGATCTTTCTTCAGGAACACTCATTGCTGTCTCTCCAAGATCAACATCATTCTAGGAGATTAGAATGGTGGTTTGGGACTCATGGAGATTAGTGGTGATTTTATTTATTTATTTATTTTTGACCTCACGTCTTGTGGGTCTTAGTTCCCTGACCAGGTATTGAATTGCAGCCTCTGGCAGTGAGTGCATGGAGTCCTAACCGTTGGACCACCAGGGAATTCCCAGTGGTGTTTTTAATAGAAATAGATGAACTGAAACAGGAACCCAATACAATGAAGATGATAAAGAGTCTGGTAGAAAGAAATGGCAAGAAAATGAGTGTTCAAGAGAGAAGAAAGTGTGTCACAGTGTGTTACCCTGAAAGGGACAAAGGCTCAGTGTAGGTAATTTATTTGGGAAGTGACCTCAGAACAAGTGAGAGGGAGGGGAGGAGGAAAGGGCAACAACACAGCAGTTAAGATTGCTATGGGACTCAGTCCTACTGGGGATTTGTTGAAGAGCCACGTCGAAAATGCCACAAATTTTACCTCTGAAGGATGGGAGGCTGGGACCCTTACATTATCTACTACCTCTCATAGGTGGAGAATGTCCTCAGAGTGTTTTCCCCTGTGCCAGGACAGGGGCTGAACGAGCCACTGCTGCCCAGAGGTACTTTCGGAGAAGGCAATGACACCCCACTCCAGTACTCTTGCCTGGAGAACCCCATGGATGGAGGAGCCTGGTGGGCTGCAGTCCATGGGGTCGCTAAGAGTCGGACACGACTGAGCGACTTCACTTTCACTTCTCACTTTCATGCACTGGAGAAGGAAATGGCAACCCACTCCAGTGTTCTTGCCTGGAGAATCCCAGGGACGGGGGAGCCTGGTGGGCTGCCGTCTATGGGGGCGCACAGTCGGACGCGACTTAGCAGCAGCAACAGGTACTTCAGGAGGGTATGGACAGGTGTAGGGCATATTCCATCACTAGAATCAAATGTAGGCTAAGGGGGTTCAACCCCACAAGTCAAAACCACCGACTATAGCATCTAAAAAGAATACCAAAGAAATGGTGTCAAATGCACTAACAAGGTCCAGCCAGATGAGAAAAGCCATTAGATTTGGTGGGAAAGCCATTAGATTTGGAGACAGTGGGCAGAAATGGAAGAAGCAAGCACAAGCTATTTCTTCAAACAGTTTGGCACTGAAATGAATGAGGGACTGGGTCATCAATGCAGTCTAAAATGAAGATACCTGCTAGCAATAATGATAATAACTGACATTTATGAGAACTTACTAGGTACTAACCAGCCTTACAAATACTTTTACATATTTTAATTCATTGAACCCCTTCAACAACCACATGAAAAGGATACTGTTATTACCCTCATTTACAAAGAGGTTGACAAAGAGGTAGCAAGAGGTTAAATAATACATTCAATATCAAATCAGGGCTTCCCTGGTGGCTTAAATGGTAAAGAATCTGCCTGTAGTATGGGAGACCTGAGCTTGATCACTGGGTCAGGAAGATCCCCTGGAGAGGAGAATGGTTACCCTCTCCAGTATTCTTGCCTGGAGAATTCCATGAACAGAGGATCCTGGCGGGCTACAGTCCATAGAGTTGAACACGACTGAAGGACCAGAACTTTCACATTCTTTTTCCCCCAAGATCACACTACCCGTAAGTGGCTGAATCAAGACAGTTTGGCTCCACAATTTTCTCCCTTCACTATTAACTATATCCTCATGTCTTGTTAGCAGAAGGAATGAAAAGGGAAGAGATGGAAGATGCAGTTGAGAAAAAATAATGGCGCATGTTCTGAGAGAAGGCAAGAGGCGATATGCTCAAGGACACATATGGAAGGGAAAAGAACAGAAGGGAAAAAAGGAGAAACTTCAAAGCAGGGCTGAAGGAACTTTGGTGATTCTGTAGATGAAGCTATGCCAGGAGGTTTAATGGCAAGAATCTAGCAAGAAATAGCAAATCAGATAAGACTGAATGAGTGCCTTAAGTCATTTACTTTTCTGGGCTCAGTTATCTTAGTGAAGAAAACAATAGCTACTTGACACAATTTTGGTGGGGATTTAAATAAATATATGTGAACAAATCCAGCACACTGTTGTATAGAAAGCATTTAATAAACATCATTTTTCATCTCTCTCCCTCTTTCTTAGATAAAGTGAGGTCATCAGAAAGGAGGCTTTTACTACCAAAATATCTTTCAAATATTCAATTTTATAAATCAAGATTATACTAATCCAAAATTCCAGCTAGAAAATACAGAAATAGTATGTGTATCACTGATTCATTTTGCTGTACAGTAGAAAGTAGTTTTAGTCACTCAGTCATATTTGACGCTTTGTGACCCCATGGACTACAGACTGCCAGGCTCGTTTGTCCATGGTATTCTCCAGTTAAGAATATTGGAGTGGGTAGTCATTCTCTTCTCCAGGGGATCTTCTCAACCCAGGAAGCAAACCTGGGTCTCCTGTAGGCAGATTCTTTACCATCTGGGCCACCAGGGAACACAACAGTGTAAAGGAACTATAATCCAATGAAAATAAATTTAAACAAATAATTATTCCTTAAAAAAGGAAAACGTTTCAAAAGGAAGATGAGTTATAAGCCCAGAAATCAACACGATTTGAAAAAATTTTTAATTTTTATAAATACACAAATCCTAAGGACATACACACAAAAATTTCTTATTGAATACTCTTAGTCAATCTGATGTCTGAGATGAAACTCTCAAAAAATTATCTCCAGCATTTCCCATAATGCTTTCCAAGGACCTCAGTGGCCATAAGGAAACAGCAAGATAGGGAAACGATTTGTTTCTTTTCTGTAAAGTGAGGAGACTTTGAGAGTTTACACACTATCAAGAAGTTGTTCACTTCCTAATAAAAACTTAGACTATCTACTCAATGCCCATCATGCTACACCATTGACATGGTCAAAGAGGTACCAAGACGCACACAACTCCCTCGATCCAGGACCTTAGAAAGTTGAGCTTCCTAAAGTTTTGACCTTGGACAGTTCTCTACAGTTGCCAATGATAAGAGAAATGGCTGGAACTAAAGAAATATAACAGATGAAGATTCTGTAGCTATGATCAAACTGATCAGCTCCTGAGAAAGTTTGCAATGAATAATATCAGTACAGAATTTTTAAAAGGTAATCATCTTGACCTCAGGTGGCAACAGGGTATTGATCCCTACGGAACACAGAAGAGGACTGGAGGACAATGAAATATGAAGGTGAAAAAAATCACGGCAATATATTTCCCTCAGCCACTCTTAGCTCAAAGCTTAACCAAACCCACAGTAAGGACTGTCTTCAGTTGTATGATCACACTTTAGTTGAATTTATTTATTAATTACTCTCTTGTTTGTATGTACGTGTACACGTGCATGTGCTTAAATATTTAGTACACTGTTCATTCTGTATTGTATGTATAGTCATTTTGAATTACTGACAACTAAATAGAACTTTTAGAGGAAAACCAAATAATTAAAGGCTAATTTGAGAAATTTTAAGGAGGAGCTATGTTAACTAACATTTGCACGGAAGGTTCTAGGTGCTTAAGTCCATGGGAAAGTTGCAACAGGCAGGAGTTGTTAAAGACTTCTCTCTGGAGGAAACACATTACACTTGCATCTAGTATTCCAGACCTTAGAACTTCCTATAGAATCTCAAATGGACTCTTTTCAGGTAACTTACTTGCTCAGCATTGGTTTCTCATCATTAACTGGGGTGACCTCTACAAAAATGGTTTTAAGTATCTTATGTTTCCCATCTGACACCTGGATTGTAAAGTCATCAGCAAGACTCTCTGAATCATCATGCACATACATCAACCTCATTCCTGGACAAAGGGAAAAAAGAGAAAGTAAATCTTTCTTATGATTAAACCATTTCAAAATCTGTCACAATAATTTGTTTTAATTTCCAAGGCATTGCTATTATCATGAGCTCATTAATCAGCACAATAAGGTAAAATCAAACTATTTTATAAAGTAAGAGTACCCTCCTAGTTCATTAAAAGTTCCTATTTAAATAAGTTAGTATTTGATAAAGGTCTTACTTAAAGTCATTGAGAAAAAATATATTATTCAATACACTGAAGAGAACAATGGTGACAGGGTATTTAAATGAAACAAAAAATTAGTTCATTACTTAGGGGAATTTGTATTTAGATCCCTACCTCAAGCCAACAATCAAATAAATTTTAGGTGAATCAAAACTTAAATAAAAAACTATTTTTAAAGCCTATATAACATTCACATGGAAAAAATGGAACTTTCATATGCAGCTGGTAGAAAAGTAAAATGATGCAGCTACTTTTGGAAAACAGTTTGACAGAGTTTTAGGTTTGATCCCTGGGTCAGGAAGATCCCCTGGAGAAGGAAACAGCAATACACTCCAGTATTCTTGCCTGAAAAATCACATGGACGGAGGAGCCTGGCAGGCTACACCTCATAGGGTCACAAAGAGTTGGATACATCTGAGCACATGAGCAAATGGGATAAGATCAATTTTTCAAAAAGAGTAATGAAAAAATCCTTTAGGCTGCTATTTCAATGCGTCATTTCCTTAAAGAGCACATTATCACCTCAGAGAATAATGAGTTATTATAGGTTGTTCTATATTTGTTTCAAATGTGGAGATTTTGACAGACAAATCTCTTCAAATTTAGTTCCATAATCTCGATTGTTTTAAAAAGGAATTTTTTATTATGTGATTAAAACCTTGGGGTAAAATACCAAAATTCACAAATATTATTTTTACTGATGCTCTTAAGGTGAAAGAAAAGATATTATTTCTTTTTCAATTACCCACTCTGTCTAGCTGCGACTTCAGGTTCTGCATTAATCCAGAGCCCAGAGAAAACCCTTGAGGGATAAATGAATACAGGCGAAGGCCATTTCTTCAATTCCTCTTTCTGTGATTTATTACTATCTTTTCTGGGTTAAATTATTAAATCAACAACAACAAACAAATTGAAATGAAACACGATATACCATTCTTGAGAAGTTCCATGGAAAAGTTGTAGACAAGTTCATGCTTCTGGCCAGGGTTGGCTAATTGCTTATATTGAAAAAAGTTTCTGCTAAATGCCCTGTTGATGAGGAGGCCATGACGCGGTTTGTGAGTGATACTGAACAGCAAGGGGTTCTTGGGAATGTCCCGGTCAGTAGCACTGATGATGGAAGAATCCAGCTCTCTCATCTGACCCTCACACACCTAAACAAAGACAAGAGAAGTCAGCGGCATGTGAAATGAGACCTGTCTTTCTTTTGGCAAAAAGCTCAAAAAATATTTTTAAAATATCCTATAATAATGTTAAGAGATCATCACAAATTTTCCATGAGGTTTGTCTGTAATGAGTCCTAAAAAGAAATTGCTAGTTTAACATGACCTTAGAAGACAATAAGAAATCTACTCATCTTTCTCAAGTGTTTTTCTGAAGATTTCAAAGTACTTTATCCATTTCCATGAAGGACTAAGGATATATATATATAAACATATATATATATTATATATAATCTCATATATATGATTCATAATTCAAAGATTAAGGACTAAAGCAACCAAAAGGATGCTTGCTTTCTTGAAGTCAAAGAGTTCAGTTGTAAAACTGGGTGTAGACCCTGGCTGTCCTCACCTGCCATTTTAACCTCTGAACCTTGTTGCTCTCACAGTTCTTTTTTTCTGCTTTACAAATGGCATAAATATCTGCTATACACACTGGAGGATGTTAGGTGTTTTTAATTTTTGTCATTGCAGCAAACACTGCTATATCTCGATTACAGTCAACCACAGTTGAGAGGATGCTCCTGGATACACAACAGTATGTATTTTAATGCTGGGTCCCTGATCTCTTCTCTGTCCTCACACCACTAATTTGCCTGAACAACCCCCCTTCCCACTTCAAGTTTCAGAATCCTTTAAGCATAAAGAGAACTGAATGCTTTTTATTTCCTGTAGGATCTAGTTATTTAGAAACATTTATACCATTAACATGGTACTTAGTCATCTTCATCTTCTTTTTCTCATAGCAAGGGAACAAAAAAGTATTTCTGCTTCCTACTGTGAAATACAGCAAGATCTAAATAATATTAGTATATAAGTTTAGCATGTGCTTATTGGGCACGTACAGAATCACTGTAAGAATATGAATATTCTAAAGAATGAAAGTCCAAATGAGACATGATGGCCTGTTCATCATCAATTATAAGACAAGGAAAAAATATATAGCACTACTAAATACAGATAAACAAGAAGTAGGAAAGGGTGGAGGAATCCAAGAATGCCTTTGTGGCTAAGTGGACATTTTACGTTTGAAGAAGACATGGGCTTTAGACTTGTGAAAATACTCTCTCTTCAGCCTCTCTTAAGGACTTTGAAAAGAGCCTTCCTACAACTACTTGGATGTACATAACAAGAATCATAATATCTGACATTTAGGCTAAAATTATGCTGGTTCCCTTTTATCTGGCCTACATTTTAAAAACTGAGATGGCATAATAATTTAATGCACGGTGATAGAAGTAGGGAATCATCTTTGATAGTAACTTGCATTTTTCTCCAAAAACTTTAATAAAGCAACCTAAAAAAGATGTTCTAATCATCTTTCTTTATAAACCTCGGGACTCCTGGACTCATGGTATGGCAGCCTTTCCCATTTACAAAATGGTAAATTCATTCACAAGATGACTTGGAAATTTTATCCAAAAGATGTGAGATTCTTCTTTGCACATTCAATAATGTATTGAGATTATAAATAAAAAGGTTTAGATAAATAGACATAAAACACAGTAACTCACTAGTAGACAGCTTTGAAATAGATTATAATAACTTTAAAATCTCAATTTTTTGTGCTACAAGTTGCAGCACAATGTGATGGAAGCCCAGCTAGCTATAAAATAAATACACTTTTCCACAAGAAAGCAAAATACATATGACTATTTTAAAAAATCACTTGAAGCTTAAAGCCAGCTCTGCCAATAACACATGGGGCTCCATATTTGTTACTCTTCAACAGCCTCTGTAAGCAATTCACAGGAGAGAAAAAAGGCATGATTACTTTCAGAGAAGAGCAAGAGACAAATTCCCAGTGGCCTAATTATTTCAGAAACTCCAACCCAAGATAGATACAAGACAATAGAGGTAGGTATAGAAGGAGTCATTTGTAATTTCTTCTCTCTCTCATAATTACTGAAGTGCTCTCTGGAGAAATCCACGTGCCAACAGAAGAGGAATGGCAGGAGCTGGCTTTTAAGTCTCATCCCGAGACTTTTAAGTCTCATCCTTTTAAGTCTTATATACCATTAAGACTTGGCAGAAAATTAAAATCAAATAAAGACTTTTGCACTTAGAATTTGATGATTTTTAGTGAAAAATAAGGCAAAATAATGGTTTCAAAGCAACTTTGATCAATGTCTGGAAAAAGATGACAGACCTAACAAGACTAACATGAATGACACCTATTTAATAAAAATTTTCTAAGGAGATGGTTAGATAGCATCACCAACTCAATGGACATGAATTTAAGCAAACTCCAGGAGAAGGTGATGGCACCCCACTCCAATACTCTGCCTGGAAGATCCCATGGACGGAGGAGCCTGGTAGGCTGCAGTCCATGGGGTCGCTAAGAGTCGGACACGACTGAGCGACTTCACTTTCACTTTTCATTTTCATGCATTGGAGAAGGAAATGGCAACCCACTCCAGTGTTCTTGCCTGGAGAACCCCAGAGACGGGGGAGCCTGGTGGGCTGCCATCTATGGGGTTGCACAGAGTCGGACATGACTGAAGTGACTTAGCAGCAGTAGGAGACAGTGGAGGACAGAGGAGCCTGGGGTGCTACAGTCCATGGGGTTGCAAAGAGTAAGACATGACTTAGCAACTGAACAATAGCAAAATGTGCCTGACCATCATGATAGTCATGGCTACCCTAAAGGAAGATCTGATACACATTTTTCAGATGAGGAAACAAAAACACAGAGAGAAATAACTTACCTAGAACCCTATGACCACTAAACAACAACACCAAGTCCCTCATATTCCAAAGCCAGTACTCATTCATTTAATCAGAATGTTATGAGTAAATCTGGATTAAGTAATTGTATAAAAATTAGGATTGGTTAAAAAGAATGATATGCTTATATGAAAAGATGAAAATATAGTAATCAAAGGTTTTTTTAAGTAGAAAGTAGGGTATCCATGAAATTAAAAGACGCTTACTCCTTGGAAGGAAAATTATGACCAGCCTAGATAGCATATTCAAAAGCAGAGACAGTACTTTGCCAACAAAGGGTCGTCTAGTCAAGGCTACGTTTTTCCCGTGGTCATGTATGGATGTGAGAGTTGGACTGTGAAGAAGGCTGAGCATCAAGGAATTGATGCTTTTGAACTGTGGTGTTGGAGAAGACTCTTGAGAGTCCCTTGGACTGCAAGGAGATCCAACCAGTCCATTCTGAAGGAGATCAGTCCTGGGTGTTCTTTGGAAGGAATGATGCTAAAGCTGAAACTCGAGTACTTTGGCCACCTCATGCGAAGAGTTGACTCATTGGAAAAGACTCTGATGCTGGGAGGGATTGCGGGTGGGAGGAGAAGGGGACGACAGAGG
This sequence comes from Bos mutus, assembly GCF_027580195.1. NCBI lineage: Eukaryota > Metazoa > Chordata > Mammalia > Artiodactyla > Bovidae > Bos > Bos mutus. Next base: position 82,923,071 of record NC_091624.1, read on the forward strand.
ATGAGATGGCTGGATGGCATCATGACTCGATGGACGTGAGTTTGAGTGAACTCCGGGAGTTGGTGATGGACAGGGAGGCCTGGTGTGCTGCAATTCATGGGGTTGCAAAGAGTCAGACATGACTGAGCAACTGAACTGAACTGAGGTTATATTAATGATCTCTGATTTGTAGGTGAAAACATACAGAAAAGCCATATGCATACATACATACATATCATTGGCATGGACACAAATTACTTCTGTGGAAATTACTGAAAACTCAACTGATGGGGAGTGACCATGCATAGGGACTGTTAAAGAGGGAGAATTTCATAGTTCACTGTGTAAGTTTCACAACATTCTAACTTGTTTAACCACATATATTATTTTTTTAAGACAACAGTTGTCTCAGCAGTGATATGCTAGGCTATTTTAGCTATGTCTAAATTTTTAAATAAAACTAACAAATATATAATATAATGACATTTTTAAACTGCACAAAAATAATGGTTGAAATTGTATTGTTTTCCTGTCATATATCTTTATAAACAGCTGTATAAAAAAGATGCCAGTAGTTTGTGAATTAAGAGTCCTTGCTATTGTAGCACTGGTTAAGGTAGCATGCTATGGAATCAGAGCACCAGGGTGCAAATCCCCTACTTTTTACTTACTGCCAAGCTCTGTGATCTGGGGACACTAACTTAACCTTTTTAGTCTCATTTATTGCAGTTATTACATGGCAATAATAATGCCATCACTTTAAAAGCCTATTATGAGGATTCAGTATGAACACATGTAAAGGATTTGGAACAGGACCTACTCAAGTACTGCATTCTATATACAGACAACTATAATTTAAACTATGCAGTTACTATCTGTTAGCCATTATTATTATCATGACCATCATCGTTACTATTAGAAAAATATTTATCAAGTGACTGCATTACATAACATAGGTTCCTGCCCTCTTCACTCATTAACTTGATGTGTTAAGTGCACAAAGATCAATGTAAATAGACTAGGTGAAAATAAAAATCAGAAAATGATAAAGAGAGACTGAAAATTCAAATTTCTTTCTTACAGTAATATTCTGCACTATAAAATCAGGAGCTTCATCATTTGTAGCGTTGATTATAATGTAAAATGGAATCTCCATGGAGCGTCGCTTCCCATCGGTGACATACAACACAAACTTGTCAGCCGTTGGTTCCATCCCCAGATGCCTGGACTGCACATAGTTAATATGTAAAGCCTTCATGTCTTTCCACTGAAACGAAGCTAGAGCACACCAAAATGGAGCAGGTAAATAAGAAAAACATATTTTCCATGCTACTGGTCCTTAATCCTTAACCCAATAGCCTATTTCTCAGCAGAGCAAATAAGAGATCATAGCAGTTGACCTAAGGATCGGTCATCAGGGACTTCTATAATGACTATACCCATCAACATAAAAACATATCCATCAATTATAAGGAAGAATTAAAATTTGCATGGAGAACAGAAGGGCTGTAACTGCTAACTAGGATGTAGGGACTTTAGACCTTCCCTTGATTAAAATCAGTGCTCCAGACTGAGCAGTTCTTGTCATATTTGAACAAGAAAGGAACTATCTCTTTCATATAAAGGCAAATCAAGAGTTCATCAATCGTCTGCCTGTTAATCGCTAAGTTGTCTCCAGCTCTTTGCAACCCCATGGGCTGTAGCCCACCAGGCTCCTCTGTCCGTGGAATTCTTCAGGCAAGAATACTGGAGTGGGTTGTCATTTTTCTCCAGGGGATCTCCCCCATCTAGGGATCGAACCCCAGTCTCCTGCATGGCAGGCAGATTCTTTACCATCTGAGCCACCAGGATGGTAGTCTATTGTCAGCCTACTTGACTGCATAGCAAGCAACTGGAAGGAATGAGTGAAATTAACTGACCTGCTATTACGGTATTCTGATATTGACTTAAATCAAAAGACAAAAACGCTCTGTGTTGTGTATTAAGTCACAGGTGGTGGTTTAGTCGCTAAGTCATGTCTGACTCTTGCAACCCCATGGGCTGTAGTCTGCCAGGCTCCTCTGTCCATGGGATTTTCCAGGCAAGAATACTGGAGTGGGTTGCCATGACCTCCTCCGGGAGATCTTTTTTACCCGGGGACTGAATCCTGGTCTCCTGCATTGCAGGCGGATTCTTTACCAACTGAGCTAACTAAGGCCCCCACCCTAAGTCTCCCCACAGGAGAAACTGCAATTAATGCAATTAATCTTTAATACATTAATCTTTCTTCCAACTCCATTGAGACATAATTCACATATCACTGTGTGAGTTTAAGGTGTAAGACATGTTGATTTGATACAAGCATGTATGTCTTCTCTGAAAAAAAGGTCTATTCAAGTCCTCTGCTCATTTTTTAATCAGTTTGTTTAGCTTTTTGTTTTGAGTTGTATGAGTAACTTATATATTTTAGATTTTATCTCCTAACAGATATGTGGTTTGTAGATACTTTCTCCCATTCTAAAGATACTCTTTTCATTTTATTGATTGTTTCTCTTCCTCTGCAGAAGTATTTTAATGTAGTCCCACTTATTGATATTTTGCTTTTTCACCTTTGCTTTTGGTGTCAAATTAAAAAAATCGTCACCAGACCCACGTTAGGGAACTTACTGCCTATGCTTTCTTCTAGGAGCTTTATGGTTTCATGTCTCATATGCAAGACCTTAATCCATTTTGAGTTATTAATTTTTGTGTTGTAAGATAATGGTCCAGTTTCATTCTTTTGAATGTGTCTGTCCATTTTCCCCAAAATCACTTCTTAAAGAATGCTTTGCCTATTGTATTTTCTTGGTTCCCTCATTAAAAATTAGTTGACCATATATGTATGGCTTTATTTCTGGGCTCACTACTTGGTTATGTTGATCTATGTGCTTGTTATTTTTTTTCTGCTTTGATTATGATAGCTTTGCCATAATAGTTTGAAATTAGCAGGTAGGATGCTTCCAACTTTGCTCTTTTTTCTCAAGATTTCTTTGGTTATCTGAGGTCTTTTGTGGTTCCATACAAACGTTAGGATAATCTGTTCTATTTCTGTTAAAAAAAAAAAAAAGAGTCATTGGAATTTTGATAGGTATTGCACTGAATCTACAGATAGCCTTGGGCAATAAGGACATTTTAACTATATTAACACTTTCAACCCATGAACATGGATGTCTTTCCATTTGTTTGTGTCCTCTTCAATTTCTTTCATCAAGACACCAATTCTATGTCTTATACTTGGTATATAAATTTTTCACTACCTTGGTTAAAATTACTCCTATATATTTTACTGTTTTTTATGCTATTACAAATGAGATTGCTTTCTCTGCTTCTTCTTCAGAAAGTTTATTGTCCATGTATAGGAATACAACTGAGTTTTGCGTGTTGATTTTGTACCCTGAAACTACTGAATCTGTTCATTAGTTCTAATGGTTTTTGGTGAAGTCATTGGGAATTTCTATATATAATATCCCATTATCAGCAAATAGAAACACTTTACTTCTTCCTTTCTGGTTTGGATACCCTTTATTTCCTTCTCTGGCTATGATGTTTCAGTACTATATTGAATAGGAGTGATGCAGGTGGGAACTTTTGTCTTGTTCCTGTTCTTAGAGGGAAATTTTTCAAACTTTCACTGTTAAGTCTCGCTAAAATTTGCCACTTTCCTTTATCTTTTAAAAATTATCAACTCAGTTTCATTAACATTCCCCATTGTTTATCTGTTCTTTGTTTGTTTCTGCTCTGGTCTTTATTATATCCTTCCTTCTGCTAAATATGGGCCTAATTTGTTCTTGCTTTGCTAGTTATAGGTTATTTACTTTTTTAATGCAGCACTTATCATTATAAAACTTTCCTCTTGGCACTGCTTTTGCTGCATTCCATATATTTTGCTATGTTGTGTTTATATTTTCATTTAAGATTTTAAAATTTCTTTCTTATACTTAATCTTTGATCCATTGGTTATTCAAGAATGTGTTAATTTTCACATATTTGGCAATTTTTTAGTTATCTCTAGTTATTGACTTTAACTTCATGGCATTGTGGTTAAAAAAAAAAAAAGATACTTGGTACAATTTTGATCTTTTTAAATTGTTAAGACTTCCTTAGTGACTCATCATATGGTCTATCCCAGAGACTGTTTCCTATGCATTTGAGAAGAATGTGCATTCTACTTTTGTTGAATGGAATATATGTATGTCTGTTGGGTTCATTTGGTTTAATATATAGTTCAAGTCTAATGTTTTCTTACTGATTTTCCATCCAAATGATTCATCCACTGTTGAAAATGGGACACTGAAGTCCCTACTATTATTGTATTGTTGAGTATTACCCTCTTCAGTTCTATTAGTATTTGCTTAATATATTTAAGTGTTTCAATATTGTATGCATATACATTTACCACCATTATATCCTCTCAATGAATTAACACTTTATCATTATATAATGACCTTCTTTGTGTCCTGTTATACTTTTGACTTAAGAGACTATTTTGTCTAGTTTATGTATATCTACCCTTGCTCTCTTTCGGTTTCCATTTGCAAGGAATATCTTTTACCATCCCTTCATTTTAAGCCTGTGTCTGTCCTTGAAGCTGAAGTGAGTTTCTTGTAGGCAGCATTGAGTGGTGTCTTATTTTTCCTATTCATTCTACTAACACAACTAATTGTAAACCCAGTTTCTCTCATATTGAAAATGGATATGCCCATAAGACTGTTCTATACATCAGTGTCTCTTTTGCTGTCTCGTACACAGGGTTATTGTTACCATCTTTCTAAATTCCATATATATGCGTTAGTATACTGCATTGGTGTTTTTCTTTCTGGCTTACTTCACTCTGTATAATAGGCTCCAGTTTCATCCACCTCATTAGAACTGATTCAAATGTCTTCTTTTTAATGGCTGAGTAATACTCCATTGTGTATATGTACCACAGCTTTCTTATCCATTCATCTGCTGATGGACATCTAGGTTGCTTCCATGTCCTGGCTATTATAAACAGTGCTGCGATGAACATTGGGGTACACGTGTCTCTTTCGAGTCTGGTTTCCTCAGTGTGTATGCCCAGCAGTGGGATTACTGGGTCATATGGCAGTTCTATTTCCAGTTTTTAAGGAATCTCCACACTGTTCTCCATAGTGGCTGTACTAGTTTGCATTCCCACCAACAGTGTAAGAGGGTTCCCTTTTCTCCACACCCTCTCCAGCATTTATTGCTTGTAGACTTTTGGATAGCAGCTATTCTGACTGGCGTGAAATGGTACCTCATTGTGGTTTTGATTTGCATTTCTCTGATAATGAGTGACGTTGAGCCACTTTTCATGTGTTTTTTAGTCATCTGTATGTCTTGTTTGGAGAAATGTCTGTTTAGTTGTTTGGCCCACTTTTTGATTGGGTTTTTTACTTTTCTGGAATTGAGCTGCAGGAGTTGCTTGTATATTTTTGATATTAATTCTTTGTCCATTGCTTTGTTTGCTGTCATTTTCTCTATGGGGGCCTTTTAAAACATTATTTCTTCAATATTTATCCTTAAATTTTCCACAAGTGTAATTTCCATTTATTTTGAAGTAAACTCCTAGGTGTTCTTTGGAAGAACTGATGCTAAAGCTGAAACTCCAATACTTTGGCCACCTCACACGAAGAGTTGACTTATTGGAAAAGACTCTGATGCTGGGAGGGATTGGGGGCAGGAGGAGAAGGGGATGACAGAGGATGAGATGGCTGGATGGCACCACCGACTTGATGGACATGAATTTGAGTGAACTCCAGGAGTTGGTGATGGACAAAGAGGCCTGGTGTGCTGCAATTCATGGGGTAGTAAAGAGTCAGACATGACTGAGTAACTGAACTGAACTGAAACTCCCATACATGGTAAATTTTAAATGAAAAATTAGAATGAAAAACAACAGTATTTGAAAGTATCAGTGATAATAATAATTCCTCAAGTGTAGTACTTTGAACATTTTTTAAGTCCTAACCCAGTTATTAAACACAACCTAATCAATGAGAGTCTCAAACAAAGGCTGATTATTGCTGGACATAAAACCATGACTTACCTATGCTGATGCCCATATTGCTCTTTTCAAAACCTGCAGAAGGGAGTGTGTTTTCAAGGTAGCCAAACTGGGGAGGAGAAACCAAAACAAATTCCAAGTTATCTGCTGCAGTGTCAGGATCAGTGGCAGACAGATGGTTAACAGTAAGGGCTGCTGAGAAGCCCTCATCTACAACGAATGTGGTACCTGCATACAAACAATAACACAATTATGACTTACTGTGAAATCCTCTAATCAGAATAGTGAGGACAAAAGGGAGTGATTGAAACTCCAATTCAGAGATGCCTCCTATACACAAATGTACTTCCATGGGAGATGTTCATTTCCTTTAGTATAATTCTCCTTATGGTGAAAATATTCAGAGGTAATCGGTGGAATTTAATTTGACTTATGGAATTATATTTTTTTCTTGTCTAAGAAAGCCAGACTATTACAGAAAGATAGAAGAAATACTAAATGCTCCAGTACAGCCCTTTAGTCATTCTCAAGGAACTCTGATTTCCCCTGTGTCTCTATAGAAGTGACAAATGAAAATAAGAATTGCCAAAATGTTTTAATGATAAGCCACTGAATGTGGTTTATATACTCTTCAAGATCAGTTGTTACCTCTGTTTGTCAGAGCGTTAATTGCCTGAGAACTATTATGAATTGCTCATAACGAGCATTTTTTAATGCTGTAGTGCTTAATTATTCTGTGGGGATAATGCTTCCTTTCCAGAACACTGCTTGGGAGACAGTTTGCAAATTACAATAACATTCATACATATGCTTGCATTTCTTTTCTGAGAGTCAGAACATGTACATTGTGCCTACGAAGAGATGACTTCCTAAAAAGCAAATAAGGTTACGTATATATAAATAGTCCCACTGGTATCCTCATTCTATTCCAATAGAAATTATTATGGATAAAATAAATTACTGTCTCTACCAGGTAAATGATACTTTCCCATGTGAAACAAAAACAGAGTATCTGAGGATTACAATGTTGTCTTCACTTTAAAACACACACACACACACACACACACACACTTGCATTCTCTCTCCATATGGATTTATCTAAATTTTTAAACAAGTTCTTTCTTTTTCCCTATAATCTTTCACAGATCTGAGGTTTCCACAAGTTTGTTTTGAGACAATTATTAGAGACAATTTTGTATGGTGGTTTTCTATTTTGACTGTAATAAAGGGCATTATTTCACTGGACCACGGGTATGACTAGGTGAGATAATAGAAACGTAAGAGAAAAAAATATGGCCACCTATGGCAACTGAAGGCGGTTGGTTATCCACTGGATACACTGTGATGTTGAGATCATACATTGGAAAGGACTCATGAAGAGGAACAGATGGATGAGGTCCATTGTAACAGCAGCCATTCACAAAAGGACCAGCTTCTCTGTCCGAAACCACCAATGTAATGGTGTCGAAACAAGGCATCAGGCCAATCTCACCACCTGGAAGACACAACTACAGCTGAAAGATGACTTATAAAAAATGCAGAATACCAAGATGAAATCGCCTTAGACTTCCTATACACGCATAGAATGGCAAGGAAAGGAACTTACGTGGTTAAAATGTGAAACTCAATTTTATTACTATGAAATTAAATAGAGTCATGAAAATAATGCAGAAATGCTTGCCCATCTGTTGCCTCTGGTGAAAACCCTGCCAGCCATCTATCACCATATGGAGGGGCAAAACAGGGCTAACAAGGGTCTGACAGTTCACAAATGAACAAGGGAGACACAAAGCTGGACTCAGGATGGCTTCACTCTTCTCCCATATTATTAGTGTTAGGACCAACCACAGGGAAAACAGAAGGCACCCTGTCCCTCCGGTCATTGTCTTCACATTTGCATTAACCACCTTAATTGAACAACCACTCACTGCAGAAGAAGCTGAATAGGTGAAATACAAAGATAACCCACATCTTTGTCACTTGCTTCAGCATTTTCTTCATTACATATAGTCAAGATGTTAGCAAAATAGCAACAGCACCTGGATAAGAAGAGACCCTAATTTTCATCTTCTTTTTACTCTTGAGAGCTTCCATCTATGGGATTCAAAATGGTCCCAACTTAAGTTGTGAGAGGAAGAAGGAAGAAAATATGAGGACTAGATACTTTATCAGTAAATAGGACAATCTATTCTTGGATTACTAATGAACAGCACAGAAGTAAGAATGCTTACTATCCAGGGAGGCAGAAAAGTTATGTAGACATGCTTTTGATAATTTTCATACATTTCTCTAAAAGTGTCAAGAGGGAAGCAATTATGTTTGAAGTTTCCATGAGACTAGGGCACACGAGATCAGGAACAACTTCGCTTTTCACAAGACACATTGGTCAAATCTATAGAGCACTGTACTTGGAATTATTGCACCTGTTTAAAAAAATGACACAGAACATAAAAAGGAACAAAACTGGGTCATCTGTAGAGATGTAGATGAACCTAGAGTCTGTCATACAGAGTATAGTAAATCAGAAAGAAAAAAACAAATATTAATGCATGTATTTCCATGTTAGTAAGGTCATGCTTAAAATGTCACATGCCAGGCTTCAGCACTACATGAACCAAGAACTTCCAGACATCCAAGCTGGGTTTAGAAAAGGAAGAGGAACCAGAGATCAAATTGTCAACATTCACTGGATCATAGAGAAAGCAAGGGAATTCCAGAAAAACATCTACTTCTGTTTCATTGACTACGCCAAAGCCTTTGACTGTGTGGATCATAACAAACTGTGGAAAGCTCTTAAAGAGATGGGAATACCAGACCATCTTACCTGTCTCCTGAGAAACCTGTATGCATGTCAAGAAGCAACAGTTAGAACCCTGAATGAACAACTGAGTGGTTTGGGATTGAGAAAGCAGTACAACAGGGCTGTCTGCTGTCACTGTGTTTAACTATATGCTGAGCACATCATAAGAAATTCCAGGCTGGATGAGTTATATGCTGGAATCAAGACAGATAGGAGAAACATCAATAACCTCAGATATACAACTGATACCACTCTAATGGCAGAAAGCAAAGAGGAAGTAAAGAGCCTTTTGATGAGGGTAAAGAGGGAGAGTGATGAGCCTACTTAAAACTAAATATTAAAAAAATTAAGATCATGGCATCTGGCCCCATTACTTCATGGCAAAGAGAAGGAGGGAAAGGTGGAAGTAGTGCCAGATTTCATCTTCTTGGGCTCTAAAATCACTGGAGATGGTGACTGCAGCCATGAAATAAGAAGACAATCGCTTCTTGGCAGGAAAGCTATGGCAAACCTAGACAGTGTGTTGAAAAGCAGACATTACTCTGCCAACAAAGATCCATACAGTCAAGACTATGATCTTCCCAGTGGTCATGCGCAGTTGTGAGAGCAGGACCGTAAAGAAGGCAGATCATCAAAGAATTATTGCCTTCGAACTGTGGTGCTGAAGAAGACTCTTAACTGTCCCTTGGACAGCAAGGAGGTCAAACCAGTCAATCTTAAGGGACATCATCCCTGAATACTCATTGAAAGGACTTTTGCTGAAGCGCCAATATTTTGGTCACCTGACATGAACAGCTGACTCATTGGAAAAGTCCCTGATGCTGGGAAAGACTGAGGGCAGAAGAAGAGGGAGTCAGAGGATAAGATGGCTGGATGACATCACCGATGCAATGGACATGAACTTGGGCAAACTTCGGGAGATGGTGAGGGACAGGGAGGCCTGGCGTGCTGCAGTCCATGGAGATGCAAAGAGTCAGACACGACTGGGCAATTGAACACCACCACCAATGCATATATAGGGAATCTAGAAAAGTGGTACTTATGAAAGTATTTGCAGGGCAGGAATAGAAATGCAGATGTACAGAACAGACTTGTGGACACAGAAGGGGAAAGAGAAGGTGGGGCCTATTGAGAAAGCAGCATTGACATTCATACACTACATGTGTAAAACAGATAGCTAGTAGGAAGCTTCTGTATAGCATAGAGAGCCCAGCTTGGTGCTCTGCGATGAGCTAGAGAGGTGGGATCGGGGGCTGCAGTGGGAGGGAAGCTCAAGAGGGAGGGGATGATTCACTTCACTGTACAGCAGAGATTAACAAACATTATAAACCAATTATTCCAATAAAAAAATGGCAGACAAGGAAATATTCAAAATGATATTACTGAGTAACCAAAGGATTAAAGAATGAGAAGACTGGGCTTATTTTTTAAAAAAGAATAAAGTTGAGACATTAAAATCAAACAATCAGCCTTCTACTTTAGGAAAAGTGGGGGAAAGACACCACTCATCTATTCATATTTATAAAAAAGTTAATTGGCATAAAGCTTTTTTATGTAATACTCACTTGATAAATACTTATTTAATGCTTGTTGTATGAAGATTAGCGTTCTGTGTGCTCCAGCGGAGGGAAAGACAGACATGGTGAAAATGTCGAGACAGTTCAAAAAAATACCAAATGTTCAAAGACCTACTACATGTCAGGAGGGGACACAGTCTAATGGGAGGGAAAGAAATGCAGTCTGGTTAGATTAGCACAGATGTGTGTATATATTAAGTGGAACCATATGAAATTGCTACTCAAAGCCATTTTTAACCTATTAAATGGAACATTCATCTATCTCAGCCTGCTTATTATGCATTAGGTGCTGAGGGTGAAGAAGGATGAGCGCATAGGCTGATGATGGCATGGGGGGCAGAATGTTCATGGCAGGGAAAGTCAGAGAAATCTTTCCAGATGGCCTTGCTCACTTTGTACTGAGCATTAAATAATGAATGGTTTATAAGGCAAATAAGGCAGAGAACTGGGAGATGGGAGAGAAGATGTGTAGGAAGAGGGAGTGGGGAAGAGAGATGGAAAAATAATTCTACGAAATGAAAACAGCTTAACCAAAAACCCGAACAGAGTACATTCAGTAACTGTAATTTCAATATAAGAAAAACATGTGAAACATTCATAGAAAGAGCTGGAAAAGTTGGCTGAGTGTTAAGCCACAAAAAAAACAGCTACAAAATGGGTCGAAGAATTCTTTACCTTGAAATGAGATACAGTCTAAAGATATAATTTATACTGAAAACAGTTGACTGGTATTTATTAAATAATTTTTGAATGGCCTCATATTTAATGATTGGAGAATAGCAAATTAGTAATAATTTTATATCATAAAATATTATTCAATGATTAAAACATGGTTACAATAACTTTGTAACATTTAATAATATTTTAATAAACATTTTTAGATGAGAATCTAAATGAAAAAAGGAACTGCGCATACAACATGATTGCAACTATGTTAAAAATTACAATTAGAAAAAGGAAAAGAAAACATTGTAATACTGAAATGTTAACAGTGATTATCTTTCTGAGGTAAATAAGGTGATTTTTCAAAATTTTATCATAATTTTCTAAGCTTTCTGTAATGAGTATATATTATTTTCATAATCACAAAAATAAATAAGCAAATAAAATAATGGTGATACAATTGTTATCAGGCTTCCCTGGTGACTCAGCAGTAGAGAATTCACCTACAATGCAGGAGATGCAGGTTCAATCCCTAGCCAGGAAGATCTCCTAGAGAAGGAAAAGGCAACCCACTCCAGTGTTCTTGCGTGGACAATCCCATGGACAAGAGGCGCATGGCAGGCTACAGTCCATGGGGTTGCAAAAGAGTTGGACACAACTAAGCGACTAAAACTACAATAACAACAATTGTTCTTTGGTCATCTTGATAACCAATGTATGGAGGTAAGCACAGGGCCACTGAAATTTTAGCTCCTATTCTGAGTTTCTCTTTATTCATTCTAGAACAGTGCTAATCACTACCTAGTAACCGAGTGAACATTACAAGCAAAAGTATCATTCAAATAAAATATTTTTTGAATACAGTATTTCTGTTAATTTATTAACATAACAAAAATGTCTATCTGAAAGAATTTGTACCAGAGTCCTACTAAGTCTTTGAAGAAAAAAAAAATGTGTTAACACTCCCTTATATGGCCATCACATTAAACGAGAGTTATACGTATCTCTACTTGTTGTTTAGTACCTGGAACAAGGCACAGGCTTGAAGAGAAGATGGCTTCATCTCACCCATAATGTATCTATGGCAAATGAGCCTTTCAAAGATGTTAAAGTTATGTAACAAACCATAATATTGGTCTCTAGATCACTTTTCTGATAGTCTGTTTGGGTAAATCAAAAAGAAGCACCTATTTGTGAACTCTGACATTGAGAGACATTGAGTAAGTGGACTATACTTCTCAGGAAAAGGAAAGAGCCAGCAAAACTTTTTCTAAGTCATGTACAGATGTGAGAGTTGGACCACAAAAAAGGCTGAGCATGGAAGAATTGATGCTTTCCAACTATGGTGCTGGAGAAGACTCTTCAGAGTGCCTTGGACAGCAAGGAGATCAACTAGTCAATCCTAAAGGAAATCAACCCTGAATATTCATTGGAAGGACTGATGCTGAAGCTCCAATACTTGGGCCACCTGATGAAAAGAGCCGACTTACTGGAAAAGACCCTGATGCTGGGAAAGATTGAAGGCAGGAGAAGAAGAGGGTGACAGAGGATGAGATGGTTGGATGGCATCACCAACTCAAGGGACAGGAATTGGCACAAACTCTGGGAGGAAGTGAAGGACACAGAAGCCTGGCATGCTGCCGTTCATGGGGTCGCAAAGATTAAGACATGACTTACCAATTGAAGACTTAACAGAGTGAGGATAAAGAGATATTATTTCAAGAAAAAAGATGTCTAGTGGAGTGATCAAAGTATGTCATACTAATTGGCCTTGAGGCAACTGGTATCCTAATAAGTTGTTTTTTTCCAAAGTGCATTTAAAAATATTATTTCAAAACGTTTTCCCCATGTCCAAATTAAACTTGAGCTATCTCAGTTCCCCTCCTTGAATTCCCTCCCACATCACTGCTTGTATTCTCTTTCTCTGTTTTTTCAAATAAAAAGATTTGAATTCTGACACCTCTTATTTCCTGTACCACTCACCTGGCCTGACACACTCAGTCATACTTCCCCCTGGAATCTAGGTTAGAGAGGCATATGGATGAGTAATCATGAAACAGTAATGGAGTATGATAAAAGTTAGTTAGAGGAAGTCCATGGCATTATTACTGAGGAAGTGCCTCCAACCCAGAAATCAAATTTGGCAGGGCTAGTGATGTCATGAAGGACAGAGGTGTTACTATCATTATTCCATGGGAATGGGGTTCATCTTAGGGTCTGGATTATACTCCTTTGAGCCTACTATGCCTACTATTGTGATCTGTAGATTACAGATGTTGACAACATTTTTTATGTGAATATTTTACATAAGGAACAAATGCCACCTAGATAGCAATACAATGCAATGCCAGAAATGTAACTACAATGCTAACAAACAAGCATTTACTGTATTTTCAATCTGTGTTCATGACTGTCAGGTGCTATGGGCAAGTTACACAAAGCATAAAACATCATCTTTGCTCTTCAAGAAACCAAAGGGGCAGACCAGTTACTTCTTATGAACTAGCTGATAATCAGAAAACTTCTCAAGTTAATAATATAATTACCTTAGGGAGCCTACTTCAGGCATTTTTGGTATGATATATGGAACCAGAGTGGGATGGCCAAACAGCCTTCTTCAAATTGACCAAAATAGGGATGGGGACAAGCCAGAGTGAATCGAAAGTCTATGGAAGCATCAGGAACATAGCAGCAATAACATTTGTTCTTTCTGTGAAATTCACTGTATTACTGAGAGATCTAGAAATACTGCTGAATATCGTGATAATATTTGAAAAATAGGATATGGGCTCCCGCTGCAGCTTCTCTGGTTTTAATGGAAACAAACATTAAGACTGAGATTATCAGAGCCCACAGCAAGAAGTGAGCTAAGACTCTGTAATGTTGTTGCATCCCCACGCCCAGACTCACCACAATGCTGTCACTTACCTGTGTGCTTGTACGTCACAGCCCCTGCGACAACATCTTCCTGAGAGAACTGATGTACTGTGACCCCAGCTCTCCTCACGGTCCCATGCTGAGGTTCTCCAACAATCATGAACATCAGCTTTAAATCATCACTGTCCACATCAGTAGCAAAAATGTATTCAGAAGTGATGACAACCTCTTCCCCCTCAGAGCAATGCATCATGGGAATGAGGTCCGCCTTTAGCACTGGTGGCTCGTCATTTACAGGGAACACCTAAGCAGAGGGGGTGAAAAATGCATGTTTTTGAGAAAAGAAAGCAATGACAAATTGTCCAACTGGTAACTCATTGCTCATAATTGGAATAACAGACTTTTTTAGTCTTCCAGACACGCAAAACAATAGCTATGGAATTTGGCCAAGCTGTTTGTATCTTTTAACTTTCCCCATATGAACCATCTTGGAAGAAATGACCCATATGAGAGACATTTAAGGTAGGAATGGGGGAGTATGGTTATGGTTTGGGACCCAAAGCTCTCGTTTGTTTCTAGACAGACAAAAAATAAATGTAATATAAAGCGTCTGTCACCCAAGCCCCTATCCTCCTTCGTCCAATCTATGCATATTCTGGAGGAAACCTAGTCCTTGTGGTCTGAGCATTTATATTTACTACATCAAAGTTATTTATATTTCAAATTACTTGGTGATTACAAAACTCTCCTTCCTGTCAACTTCCTGCCACCCAGGAAGTTTCTCTGGACATATAATAAGTAGCAGATGCATTTCAAACATTTTGAGTTAATTCTGAAACTCCATAACTGTTAAATCAGTACCAGTTTTCAACGTGGTAGTACATTTTTCTCTCACTGTCATTAAAATAAAACCCTTAAGTAGAAAGGAAAGACAAGCAACATGAGATTGCAGTGACTGTCCAAAATTTTAAAAGATTTTGTATAATTTGAAAAAGTATGTTTTCTAAATAGGAATAAAGGACAGTCCGCCTCTGAGTTCACAACCACAACTTGGTGTATGCTGCACATTTATTTATCAAGTTTGGCCTGTGAATACCCTCAACCCTGTATTTCCTTCCCTCATACTTCAACCAATATGATCTTTTTAAAAAATTATTATTTTTTATTTTGGCTATGCTGGGTTTTTGCTGCAGCACATGGGCTTCAGTGGTTGCAGTGTGTGAGCCTAGTTGCCCCACTGCACGTGGGATCTTTTCCCTTTCCTCTTTTACTTTCATCAAGAGGCTCTTTAGTTCCTCGCTTTCTGTCATAAGGGTGGTGTCATTTGCATATCTGAGGTTATTGATATTTCTCCCAGCAATCTTCATTCCAGCTTGTGCTTCATCCAGCCCAGCATTTCACATGATGTACTCTGCATTAAAGTTAAATAAGCAAGGTGACAATATACAGCCTTGATATACTCTTTTCCCAGTTTGGAACTAGTCCATTTTTCCAGGTCCGGTTCTAACTATTGCTTCCTGACCTGCATACAGACTTCTCAGGAGGCAGGAAAGGTGGTCTATTATTCCCATCTCTTTAAGAATTTTCCACAGTTTGTTGTGATCCACACAAAGACTTTGGCATAGTCAGTAAAGCCAAAAGGAACAGACCAAGTAAATGGCTATCCAAAGATGGCATACAGGTATTATATTATGAGAAGCTGGCAGATCATGGAGGACTTCTCTGAGAGCCATTAGGCCCCAACTTTTTTGGAGTAGAGATATTATGTTATTCATTTCTATATTCCCAGGCTGAGCACAGTGCCTACAATATTCAGCTTATTCAATGAATTTCTTCTGCTGACACACAGTAAGGAAGTAAGACAGGAAAAGGAGTGTAGTCCAAGTTCAAAGTGAGAAAATCTGAGTTGATAGGTGAATGACAAGACAAAGCTAGAGTGAAAACATCTTTAATTTCAGATGTATACTGGAACATTTAGAGGCTAAAGTCATGATACCTGGGGCTTACATTAAAATAATTCAGCAAAGAGAAAATAAATGAAGGAAATATGGTAAAATGATAGCAATTATTAAGAACAGGTGATTGATATATGGGACTTTATTATGATATTCTCTCTACTTTGACACCACCCTTTTGGCAAAAAGTGAAGAACTAAAGAGACTCTTGATGAAAGTGAAAGAGGAGAGTGAAAAACTTGGCTTTAAACTCAACATTCAGAAAACTAAGATCATGGCATCTGGTCCCATCCCTTCATGGCAAATAGATGGGCAAACAATGTGAACAGTGAAAGACTTTATTTTTAGGGGCTCCAAAGTCACTGAAGATGGTGACTTGCAGCCATGAAATTAAAAGACGCTTGCTCCTTGGAAGAAAAGCAATGACCAAACTAGACAGCATATCAAAAAGCAGAGACATTAATTTGCTGACAAAGGTCCATCTAGTCAAAGCTATGATTTTTCCAGTAGTTATGTATGGATGTGAGAGTTGCACCATAAAGAAAGCTGAGTGCTGAAGAATAGATGCTTTTGAACTGTGGTGTTGGAGAAGACTCTTGAGAGTCCCTTGGACAGCAAGGAGATCCAACCAGTCAATCCTAAAAGAAATCAGTCCTGAATATTCATTGGAAGGACTGATGCTGAAGCTGAAACTCCAAAATACAATGGCCACCTGATGCGAAGAACTGACTCATTTGAAAAGACTCTGATGCTGGGAAAGATTGAAGGCTGGAGGAGAAGGGGACAACAGAGGATGAGATGGTTGGATAGCATCACCAACTCGATGGACACGAGTTTGAGTAAGCTCTGGGAGTTGGTGATGGACAGGGAAACCTGGTGTGCTGCAGTCCACGGGGTCACAAAGAGTTGGACAGGGCTGAGCAACTGAACTGAACTGAACTGATGTGGGATCTTAGCTCCCTAACCATGTCCTCTGCATTGCAAGGAAGATTCTTAACCACTGGACTACCACAGAAGTCCCCAATGTGATCTTTTTAAAATGTGGCTTTCATCAAGTCACCATTGTGTGCATGGGTGCCTGTGCATGGTTAGTCATGTCTGATTCTTTGTAACCCCGTGGACTGTTGCCCACATGGCAACAGTCCATGGCTCCTCTGTCCATGGAATTTTCCAGGCAAAAATACTAGACTGGATTGACATTCCCTCTCCAGGGTATCTTCCTAATCCAGGGATGGTATCTGAGTCTCCTGCATTGCAGGTAGATTCTCTCTCTCTTTTCTTAAGTCTTTATTTAATTTGTTACAATATTGCTTATATTTCATGTTTTGTTTTTTTGGACAGGAGGCATATGGGATCTTAGCACCCTGACCAGGGATTGAACTCATGCCCCCTGCATTGGAAGGGGGCACTAGACCACCAGAGATGTCCCCAGGCAGATTCTTTATCACTGAAGCTTCACTGGCTTCCTAGGGACTTTCCTGGGGTATCTGACCTTATCTCATACAATGGGGTGCCTTTGTCACTCCATTCCACTCCACTGTTATCCCCAAGACACTGTGTTCCACACACATCAGGTCTTTGTACCATCTTTGCATCCTCATCCTGTCCCTTGCCTGGTATGTTCTCCTCTAGCTTTTTTTTTTTTTTTTTAAACTTTACATAATTGTATTAGTTTTGCCAAATAGCAAAATGAATCCACCACAGGTATACATGCGCTCCCCATCCGGCTTCCTCTATGTTTAGGTTACATATGGACTCCTCCAGGAAAACTTCTTGACAACTGAGACTCACTTAGAAACTTTCTTCATTTACCCCCTTTTAGTACCCTGTTTAGAGAAGGCAATGGCACCCCACTCCAGTACTCTTGCCTGGAAAATCCCATGGACGGAGGAGCCTGGTGGGCTGCAGTCCATGGGGTCTCGAAGAGTTGAACACTACTGAGCGACTTCACTTTCACTTTTCACTTTCATTCATTGGAGAAGGAAATGGCAACCCACTCCAGTGTTCTTGCCTGGAGAATCCCAGGGACAGAGGAGCCTGGTGGGCTGCCATCTCTGGAGTCACACAGAGTTGGACACGACTGAAGCAACTTAGCAGCAGCAGCAGTAGCAGTACCCTGTTGACTTGTAGAACATATCCATATTTTAACTAATTATTTCAGTGATAATCTGTTTAAAGGCTGCCTTCCTCCCTTGCCCATAAACTCCATAAGAAGAGGAAGTATATTTGTCTTGTTCATCATCATAGCCCAAGCATTTAGCATAGGACCTGGCATATAGAAGGCACTTATTAGGCATTAATGGGATAAATGAATGTACGAACGTAACTATGTTTGTATGCCCTGGTCACTCTGCTATTTAAACAGGCTGAAAACTCTACAACAGATATACATGAAATTATGTTTACACTTTCCTTTAACAGGTAGAGAATAGGGTGATAAGCCCAGGCTTATTTATTTAATTAAAGGTAGAAAAAGCATGCAGTTGGGAGAAGGCAATGGCAACCCACTCCAGTACTCTTGCCTGAAAAATCCCATGGGCGGAGGAGCCCAGTAGGCTGCAGTCCATGGGGTCTCTAAGAGTCGGACACGACTGAGCGACTTCACTTTCACTTTTCACTTTTCACTTTCATGCATTGGAGAAGGCAATGGCAACCCACTCCAGTGTTCTTGCCTGGAGAATCCCAGGGATGGGGGAGCCTGGTGGGCTGCCATCTATGGGGTCGCACAGGGTCGGACACGACTGAAGCAACTTAACAGCATTCTATCCCATTTACTATTGGCTTATTAAGGGACAATATCTCTGTTTAAGTCCTCAAAGTAGATTGAGTGAAGACCCTCTTTATTATCGTTCTTGACCCCATCTGATTAATCTCACTAACACATTCATGATAATCACCTTGCAGCAGTTCACAAAATAGCCTCCGCTTTCAAATGCATAAAAGTCTAAAGGTGATAGAATTAAAAACATTGCTCCTGGATAAAAAAAAAAAAAAAATCATGCATAATTGTCCCCAAATTGCCCAAACTTCTGATTGGCTTTCAAAGGACATGCTCTTTTCTCTAAAAAGTAACACAAACAGATTCTTTTCCTCAAAGGCACAGCTTATTGTCATTGATAAAAGATAGTCACGGACAGAAGATAGAGTTGGGATTTTCACCAGAAATTTTCTTTTCAGGAAAAAAATGTAAGCTTTCTTGATATGTAAACGTCCACCAATAAAGAAAACTCACCTTTATGAAGCTTAAATGACATACTTCTTTTCATGTAGGTTTAAGACCATCATGAGAACTAAGTGGGAAAATGAAAGGAAGGGACTATGCATTGAACCTGGCATGCGTAAGTGCTCCTGAATTACAATCACCTGTGAACTGAGCTCTGTGGCAGTCGTGAAGAAGAAAGAATGCTGGCCTGATGACCAGAGTGCAGAGGTCAGCCCAGGTCTACATGGTCAAGTTAATGGCTTTCGACAAGTCATTGAACTTTTTCAGACCTTTGCTATAAAATAAAGATAATTCCTTTCCTGTGTACTTTTAAAAACACTAGATGGGTGTCATCATTCTAAATTAATTATTAACTGTAAAATATCTTGCAAATACATTATTATGACCTTTAACAATAATTTCATAGCATGAAGATCTGACCAACTGTAACAGAAATAGAATTTGGTACATTAAGAATAATTAGAGGGTCTTTAAGAAGCATGGTAAGTCTTCTGCAGACTTTCCTTTGTCACTAACTATAAGTATCTGCAAATCCTGTGAGTTATGCTTGTGGACATGGATAGTCACTCAACAAAGAAACTTGGGGGTTCCCATCAGGCCTTTGAGCATGTACTCAACCTTTATGTGCAGATTTTCCTTCATTTGTCAAAAGGGGGAAATTAATCATCTCAAACAGGCCAGGGGAATGTACAGTACAGGAATTCACAAAAACTCACATTGTGCATACAGATATGGCTCCTTGCACACAACAGGAAAAACCCCCATGATGCTAGCCTAACCCATCCAACTGCTAAACAAA
Source organism: Bos mutus (assembly GCF_027580195.1). Classification (NCBI taxonomy): domain Eukaryota; kingdom Metazoa; phylum Chordata; class Mammalia; order Artiodactyla; family Bovidae; genus Bos; species Bos mutus. The sequence continues at coordinate 82,942,969 of NC_091624.1, forward strand.
TAGTTTTGAATGTTACAGCTCAGAAATATTAGAAATAATTTATACAAGGAACCAATTGCTTCTTCAATTAAGTCTCTGAGTTTGAGGGAAGAGCATTCCTATCTTTAAATGGACTGGAGTGAGAAAACAGTATGCCCATTTCACCAAGATATTTTTGCTTTCTATTGCCTGTCCTGACACATTCCAAGACATAAACAGGCACTTTCTTGCTTTGGTGACCATGTATCTTCATTTCTATCAGAGACCCCAAGAAGATTCCAAACCCAAAACTTTGTTTCTATAGGAACCAAGGAGGAAACTTACTACGTACCTCAACATGTAGGACATATTCAGCTGCATTTGTGCCATCTGTGACCTGCAGTACTATGTCATCCTGAAGTTCCTCGGATCCATCATGCTGATATCTGTGGGGATGATAGTTGTCACTAATCTCTCAAGGCCACAGTGAGTGCACTGAGATTCCTGTCACAAGAGCTTTTCCATTGTTTTGGCCCTATGTTCAATCAAATAAATATATAACCAAAATGCCAGTATAATCTTGAAGTCACTTACATAAATATTCAAGCATCCTTGATGGTAAAATTGCTCCACCCAAGAAAAATGTGTTCTGTGCATTCATAACTTGTCCCCAAATCAAAAAGCAGCCCTTTAAGTTGTCACTGTAAAAATGGGAAGCAGTGAATGCAGCTCTGCCTACATACAGAAAACACTGCCTGGGGCCAAGGGGACCCTGACACTGAGCAGTGACAGACAGAAGTGGGACGATGAGTGGATTCTGGTGATTCTCCCTCCTCCCTGACTTTTAGGGCTAATCCTTCCCTTTAGTTACACTGTTACACAAATCAGTTTAGCTCTGCCCTGAAGCCTCATCTATGGATTACTCACTACCTCTCTCCTGCCATTTCCCTCTTGCCAATGACTAGGTCTTTCCCTCTCAACCTAAGAAGATTCTTGAATCTCTTCAGACTTAAAAATATTTTTTTCTTGATCTATTCTTGACACTATTTTCTTTTCATTCTCCAGTCAAGTTTCTTAAAGGAACTGTCTAATTGTAGACTTTCAATTCACTCTCCAGTCTACTGTAGTGATACACTGTAAGTTTTAAATAATTGTTGAACTGAGCCAAATGTTTGATACTGACTCATTCATGCACCAGTTAGGGATTCAATTCCAGTGGTGGAGAAAGCCCACCTCCAACCTCCAGTTTCCCTCCCAACACTGCCTTCTATGCTTTATTTTGTCACACTCCCTGATCAAAAGTAGACTGACATGTGATAATGTGCTAATTCAAATAAATTTAACCATGCTATTATCCTTAAAAGGGCCAAATAGGTCTAAGAATACACATTCCAAAGTACGGCAATGGAATCAAACAGAACTTCTTTTAAAACCAGACTCTTCCACAAACTTGCTAAGTGACCTTAGTTAACCTCTTTATGCCTTAGTTAACTCAACTGTAATATGAGAACAGAACCATCTACCTTATCAGGTTTGGTTGCTGTGAAGTTTAATGAACAAGACATAATTGCAAGCCATGGAGAAGGCAATGGCAACCCACTCCAGTATTCTTGCCTGGAGAATCCCAGGGACGGGGAGCCTGGTGGGCTGCCGTCTATGGGGTCGCATGGAGTTGGACACGACTGAAGTGACTTAGCAGCAGCAGCAGAAGAATGCTTGAACTATAGCTCAAGAATGCTTGAACTATGTGCTGGCAAAATTGGTACCTTTTTTCTATCCATCATTCATTCCCTAGAAAGAATTACCTAAACAGAGCTCTCTTTCTAATGGGTAGGAAAGAGCTGAGATCTTGGGGTGGCGGGGAGAGAAAATTTTAATGAAAATAAGAGTAGTGAAAAGAGCTTAAGATATTGGAAGCTGTAAATAAAACAGTGTTATTAAACTTCTGGATGAAAATGCTCTTCCTGTACACAAATCCCCCTTCTTTGTCAATTTTCAAATGCAAAACTAAGCATTTGAGGCCTATACTTTATCAAAAAGACCAAAATTCTAGTTTGCAACTTGAATTTGTACAAGTAAGAAATTAACCAGTATGTCTGTCTACCTGACAACTGCGTTTGAGTATCTTGCATTATTTTGCAGAGAAAGAGTTTTACTAGATTTTTTTCTTTTTTAAGTGTCTTACATAATGACATTAGGCAGAGGAAAGGAACATCCTCAAGGTGACGGGAACTATTAATACTATAGGCCCACTACAGAACTATGAAGCAGGGATTACTCCGTCCCTGACAATAAGAGGCCCAAGCACTAGTCTGTGTCCTGCCTAATCTACCCTACTTATTTGCCTGCAAATCACCTCCCCAGTAGAATGGATTAAAAAGTCACACTAAAGACATCAATCAACAGAATTCTATCCCAGAATTTCCAGGGTTATGAAGTTGGGTTTTCTGAAAGCCAAATTCAATTATGTAGATTAGCCTTATAGATTAGCTCAGACTCAATTCATCTAGTTTGACTGCTACCCTTTGTGATATGTGCTGTTGCAGCAAAATTAATATTCATGGAAACTCAATTTTTGCTGTTCAAATATTCACAATATCATTCCCATCAGTACAGCAAGCCGGAGGGGAAGAAAATGTCTGGAAGGAAAATTATAGGGTTGTTGTTTCTAATGTTCAACTGCCCCTTGAGTGTATTAGGTGGCGTGTTGCTACTCCTGCAAGAATTGAATAAACTTCTTACACTGCCTCACAATTGATTCAAATGGGAGCCAAAGCATATAAAACAAAGAATCCAGGAAATGTTCTAACCTAAGTTTTAAGGCCTGGAGGTCTCCCCAAGGAAACGTGGTCCCTTTGTTTAGAGGGAATCCATTTAGCTCCACCATTCCATGCTGAGGTGGACTCTGCAAGGAGAGGTAGATGTTGTCCAGTTTGGTGTCCTCGTCAGAAACCAGGACATGCTGTGTGCTGATGACACATTGACCTCCCTCAGCCACTCTCAGAGGTTTGGTAAACACCTAGAAAGAAGGAGGAAACATTTAAAGCCTTGTTCACGAGGTGTACCTGAAAACAGAACTCATGAAAGCAACAGACAACTTCTAGCATCGTCTTTACACGTCAATCCAACTTTCAAGAATGTTCTAAAGGGGACAGACTCATAGATGAACATCTTGGCTAAAAAATATTTTTTGCTAAATGCTTTCAGTTCTAAACATTGATGGACACAAAGAAACAAGGCGGATCTAGAAACCTGAAAGCATCTACATTTCATTGATCTCAGATCCTGAATAGATCTGAGCAATCAGATCTATCAGCAGCAATCAGATTTATCATCAGTGTATGATATCTAAACTATGTATCTAAACTCAGAAAATAACATTCCTCATCATGTCCATATCTATCATTGCTTGGCACATATATACCTTAATTTACAAAATGAACAAAACCTATATTAAATTTCCTGAGGGAAAGAACCCATGTTTTCTTACACCCTAAAAATTCTTAAAGACTTAAGTAACTGATTGGAGCATTTAAGCGTTAGGGTAGTGAGCATTTTAGAGATGGGAGTCGAACAGGGAAACTGAAGACTGGAAACTGAAGAATTCACAGGAAATAGATTCATTCAAACATTAGACTTAAATATTAAAGCCATAAAGATAATTTTCTATAATAGAAAAAACCCACTGCTCAATAAAAATTCATTTGAAAGTAAAAAGCAAATTTGAACAACTGGGGATATTTATCATTACTTTGGGAATTGGCAAGAAGTGTTCCATGGTCAAACACAACCTGAAAAGAGTCACATATTAATATAATATCTTCACCTTGGAGGTTTATAAGACTCATAATCATATTCATGCTCTGAGATCCTAGAGTAGGAAAATCTGTTAACTTTATTTAACCTACTATTTTCTCAAATTTGTATTACTACACAGAATCAAAAACAAGTTGATACAGCTGGGCTACAAGTCACGGGCTTTGAAGGCTCCTCACGAACAGTCTGGGATGACTGCTCTGCTAATGTAAGGACACAATATTCTCCAGGGAAGCAGCACTCTCTTCAGAGCAGAGAGATCTCCCCAAGGAGAGATCTCGAAAAGGGGATTGGGAGTGAGGGGGCAAGAAATGGGCAGAGGAAAGGGAAGTGAGCAGGAAACCACAGCGTCCATGTACAACCCTGCTCCATCCTCCCAGGCACCCACAGCTACCCCAAGGGCAGCCCTTGGGTCATAGAAATGATGACACCAAGCTCCCTGGGACGGCTACCTTGTATTCTTTAACAGACGAACTTCTTTCAGCAAAGCAAAACATAAAGTAAGTGCCTTTTCTCCCTACAACCATGCACTCCCACCTTTCCCAAGAGTCTTACTCTCATTTGCCACACCTACATTTTCACTGATTGTAGGAGAAAGAAATCGGAGAAGGCAATGGCACCCCACTCCAGTACTCTTGCCTGGAAAATCCCATGGATGGAGGAGCCTGGTAGGTTCCAGTCCATGGGGTCGCTAAGAGTCGGGCACGACTGAGCGACTTCACTTTCACTTTTCACATTCATGCATTGGAGAAGGAAATGGCAACCCACTCCAGTGTTCTTGCCTGGAGAATCCCAGGGATGGGGGAGCCTGGTGGGCTGCCGTCTATGGGGTCGCACAGAGTCGGACACGACTGAAGCGACAGCAGCAGCAGCTGCAGCAGCAGGAGAAAGAAATAAAGGGAGCTCACATTTACAGAAGACTATTATCACTGAAACATGGTTCATGTGTGCCAGCCTAGTTTTGTCCTGAGTTACACTAATTAAGATCCCAAGATGCTAAATTTCAAGGAATATACTTTGCCTCATTCAGTGATTTTTAAATATACAGGGTTTTAGAACAACTTTAGAAGACTAAAAGCATAAGGCTAACTTACTCTCACTTTTTCATCATTCACCTTCCAGTCCCTTCCTTAACCCAGTGTTTAGGTTTCTGGAACTTCAGGTCAGTATGGCATCAAGATTCTCTCATGGTTTCACTCAACCTAGCGGTCTGTGGATTTTTAACATCAGGGAACAGCTCCCACGACCATTTTCAAGGAGGAGACTCATTTAATTGACTTTTATTTTATTATTCTCAGTTACTATGGTACTATTTCATTTGTCTCATACACTGTAGAAAAAATACAGAAGCCCCTATGCCTCTTGAGTCCCAAGTCCTCATAACAATTCCATTTACCTTCAAATGACAGAGGTAACTATTCACTTCACTCTTTCTGTTGGTTTCCCCCCTCCTCCCAACGGATCATCTTTCTCTAGCAAGAGGTTTGGATATTTTACATAAAAAAAACAACTTCTCTGTGATTGTTCTGGAAAACACGGTAGCTTCTTTGGATGCTGTGCTATTTCAGTACATGCATTTCATACACAGAAAAGGATGATCTGAATAATATCTAATCAAATTCACAGACATTCAAAACTGTATTTTCAACATGGAACATGATCTGGTCCCCAGCAGGGAAGGAGACAAAGAATCCAGTTTAGATTATTTTGTGTGACCTCTTGGGGGGCCATCTTCTACCAAAACTTGCAAGCTCAGAGGCCTGAGGGGTCAGGCCGGTGAGGTAAATGAGTGTCCTGAGCTGGATGGATACTTTGGTGACTGGGGAACATGCCCTGTCCAGCTGCTGCAGAGTGGGGGTGGGGTAGGCTACAGAAGTCAGAAATCCAGAAACAAACACAGAACAATTTTATCGAGATAATTCACACACCATACAATTTACCCCTTGAAGGTGTAAAAGACAATGTCTTTTAGTATTTTCACATATTCAAAGTTACGTAACCATTATTATCAAGTTTAGAATATTTTTCACACACAAAAACAAATACCCTGTCTTTATTAGCAATTACTCCCTATTTCCCCACAATCCTTCCCTCTCCCACCCTCCCATTTCCCCACCTTCTCCTATGCTGTGCTGTGTCTCTGCCCATGGGATTCTCCAGGCAAGAATGGTAGAGTGGGTTGCCATGCCCTCCTCGAGGGAATCTTCCCAACCCAGGGATCAAACACAGGTCTCCCAAATTATAGGCAGATTTTTCACCATCTGAGCCACCAGGAAACCCAAGAATACTGGAGAGGGTAGCCTATTCCTTCTCCAGGGGAACTTACTGACCCAGGAATCGAGCCAGGGTCTCTTGCATTACAGGTGGATTCTTTACCAGCTGAGCTACCTGGAAAGCCCCCATGCAGTCCTAAGCAACCACTAATCTACTTTCTTTTCCTATAGACTTGCCTATCCTGGATCTTTCATATAAATGGATTTGTACAATATGTGGTCTTCTGTGACTGGGTACTTATCTTTGAAATAATGTTTTCCAAGTTCAACCAATTGGTAGCACATATTAGTACTTTATTTCTTTACGTTGAGGATTGATATTTCAGTGTATGGATTGCCACATTTCATCTATCCATTCAGCAGCTAACAGAAATTTGGGCAATTCATTATTTTCAAGTATCATTTAGACTCATCAGAACAGTTGTGCAGGTTGGATAAGTGCCTCAGTCCCTCAGCATGAGACTTCTGCCCCACAACTTCGGGCAAGTGCAGAGATGATGGGGAGAGCACAGGAAAGGGAGCATCCAGGCTTTCCTGGTTTCATTTCAGGTGGGGGCCTGAGAAGGTGGCCTCTCTCCTTAGGGATGTGACATGGGTGGGTTCTAGTCCCCGGTGGTTCCTAACGAATGGGTAATCACACTTTGTCTTTCCACTTATGAGGGAAGAAAAACAATCCTAGGAATAGCCACACTCATTAACCGTAGCACTCTGATGGGGCAGGGGCAGGTGGGGAACAAACTCTCATGATGAATCCTAGCCCTGAAGCTAGAATGTGCAAGGTAGCATCGCCTTTGTGGTCTGGTTTTAATGAGAGACCCAACAAACATGAGGGAGTGGAACAGGATAGGATGCAAGGGTCCATCTTAATTCATTTTGGAAAATTAAAGTGCTTATTTAGATGACAGAGCAGCATAGCTAGTCTGTGGGGAGAGCAAATAAGCCTCTCTGGTTGCTAAGAGACTCCTAATTTAATCTCCTTCCCTAATCAACACGTGAAACTCAGTATAAAAGGAAAGGGAATGAAAGAGATTTTAATAAAACTTTGAAAATCATGCCAAATGATTTTCATGCCAAATAAAGCAACTGGAAAATCTCACCTTTTAGATAGAAAGTCCCATAGGAGGTGAACAACTCCCCTCCCCACGCTTGTATTCCCTACACTGTAGTTGGAAAATAGAAAAGTCCTTGGAAACAGCCTAAAGAGAAGTGAGCATTTCGAGTAAGTCTTTAAAAATCTTTTTCTCCTTAGGTCCTCCCTCCTCTTCATCCTTCGTATCAACCACGATATCTACCTTTGGGGCCTGATTGTCCACCGGAAGAATCGTGATGTTAAAGCAGATCCCATATAGCGTCCCACCGTGCTGGTTACTGACGGAAAAGGCAAACTGGACGTGTCTTGGATGCGGACCTACATCTTGCATGGGTGGCATGTAGGCCACTTTCATATGGTTCACAGCGTGCTGCAAAGCAAATCAAGACAGACATGTGGGTACCGACTGCCAGGATCAGAGACATTTAAAGACCTGGGGCTAAGAGACCCATCGGGTTAACTTAATATGGAAGATTGCAAACACTTCCATCATCAATACAAAGCTCTATCTTACAAATCACATTTTCTAAAAATGGGAGGAAAAAGAACAAAGAAATTAAGAAAAACTATGGCAAGGGCTTAAAGTCAGCCAACTCTATAAAAGACAGGAACCTTGAATTCCAGCCCTATTCCACCATGAAGGAGCTGTGTGATATTGATCAAGCTACTTAAACTTCTGAGGCCCACGCACCCTGGAGCCCGAGCTCCACAAGAGAAGCCACTGCAATGAGAAGCCTATGCACCCCAAGTAGAGAGCAGCCCCTGCTCACCACAAATAGAGAAAAGCCTGTGCAGCCATGAAGTTCCAGCACAGCCAAGAGTAAATAATTAAATAAATAAAGTTATGAGGCCCCTGTTTCCTTATCTATAAAATAAATAAGGTAATAAAATAATAGAACTCATCATGAGGGTTGGCATATTCATTTCCCACTTCTAACTACCATGTCACAAAGAGTTAGATATGATTTAGAGACTGAACAATAAACTGCAGTGAGATTTAACATATTGAACCTTAAACCTTAAACATATTGAACCTTGAACCTGAGGCGTAGCTGCTGCCTAAGCACTCATTATTACTGTCACCCCACTCAGGTCTTCAGAATATAGAACCATAGGAATAGGGAGAAGGTTAAGGAAGGATTTTGGAAAGCAGTATATTATGGGTTGAATTATGTCCCCCATACAATTAGTTAAGATAAGGCTGTACTGGAATAAAGTGGCCCTTAATCCTACATAACTTGTGTCCTCATAAGAAGAGACAAGGGAGAACACAGCCACGGGGTGACAGAAGCAGAGAGTGGAGTGATCATCTACAAGCCAAGGAATGTAAGATTCCCAGCAAACCACTAGTTGCTGGGAAGAGAAAAGGGAAGACACTCCCACCCCACCCATGAACAAGGTTTTGGAGGATGGTATCCCTGCTGACACCCTGACTTCAGACTTCTCGCCTCCAGAACTATAAGACTGTACATCTCAGTCCTTTAAAGCCACCTAGTCTGTGGTCTTTGCCATAGCAGCCCTAGGAAACTAATATGTAGGTTATTAGATGAACTGAAATTGATAGAATGAAAACATATGCATCAGGTCCCTATATCAGAGCCCTAAACCAGGAACCTAAGTTGATGCAAAAGGCTGTATTGAATTATAATGAGATTTTATTATACAAACATATTCAACTGGATCAAGCATTTTCAAATACATGTCACTTGCTTAATGGGAATGTGCAAGCAGAAAGAATATAGACATCAGGTATTTATTGCTTGTGGCGGATGTCAAAGGCCAAAATCCTCAAGAAAAATGCTAGGAGCACCAGACCTTCTCAGAGGACACTTTCATGTGTTTGTCAACATTTGAGCATAGCATCATACCTGAGTGAAATACTTTAACCCTGGAGCTGCAGGAGTCTTGGTTAGCCTTGGTATGCTGTCCACCATGAACAATTTCCCAGCATCTAAGTGTCTAAAGAAAAATACAAAAGAACACATAAGCTAATTTTCCAGGTAAAAATTAAGTCACACATTAGCCTGCAACCACATTTTCTAAAGCTAAAAGTGCTCATTGTCAGAAGAAATCAAATGTTCCATCTTTATATTCTCTCTTTATATCAGGGGCAGGGACTTAAGACTTACTAGCCTTAAGTCTAGTATCATGAATGCCATTCTCATCCTAACTATAAAAAGTATGTACAAAATTTCTGCTCTGACATGATGAAAGGGAATCTAACTACAATGAAATGCTGTTAGATACTCATCCTAAAAACATTTACTCACTATCATTTAGTACATAATTAAAGCCTAAGGTATATTCATGGCACTTTCTGGATTGGAATCATAGAATATGACCATTTTTGTAGCCTGAGATATCTAAAAATAAAGCTATGAAGACTCAGTAAATTGTACCTAAAAGAAAAAAGCATTCTCTTTAGAAAAAGGGATTAAAGACTGTTTTCAGCCTACTTTAGCTAAAGACACTACAAGTTGCAGGCCATTTACGTATTAACACAGCCTTTGAGGAAGGCAGAGACAAGTTTGAGATTAGAATTAATGCTGAACTGAATATAAGTTCATGTCTGACTAACAAAGCAAGTGAACTAAAGACTACACAGTGACACTTTCAACTCAATCCTAGAACACAACTTTCAACTAATAGCCCAAGTGATGACTTTTCATAGAGATACCTGCGGCTGGAGGAGAAAAATGGAGGAGTGGTTACTGTATAGAGCAGCTCCCTGTCTTGTGATTCTGTATCTATAAAATGTAGATGTTTCTTAGTGATGTAGGCCACCTCCGTTTCCTTGACAACTAAATGCCGAGAAACTCCAGGAGCCTCTTTTGGAAGCTGGTCATTTACTGGAGTGACATGGATTGTCACCACCTGGAGAGAAATTATCTGTATCATTAATTTGAAATACCAAAAGGACACCAGAAAAAAGACACTCCACTATCATCCGATCAACTATGATTTTCAAAAATTTTATAATACACTTCCAGTGAAAAAGTTCAGGAGCTATTAAGAGCATGAGCTAAAAATGGATCATTCTCCATCCATGTTTCACTGTATCTTAAGAATACAATTATCACAATTACATTTAATGCAGTCCTGAGTACTATCAAATGGGCATACAATGCACAAAATACATTCCTGGTTTTATTTTTTGTTGTTGCTGTTCAGCCACTGTCTTTTCTAACTCTTTGTGACCCCAATGACTATAGCATGCCAGGCTCCTCTATCCTCCACTGTCTCCAGGAATTTGCTCAGATTCATGTCCACTGAGTCTGTGATGCCATCTAACCATCTCATCCTATGCCACCCTCTTTTCCTTTTGCCTTCAGTCTTTCCCAGAATCAGGGTCTTTTCCAATGAGTCAGTTCTTATCAGGTGGCCAAAGTAGTGGGCCTTCAACTTCAGTAACAGACCTTCCAATAAATATTCAGGGTTGATGTCCTTTAGGATTCACTGGTTTGATCTCCTTGCAGACCAAGGGACTCTCAAGAGTCTCCTCCAGCACCACAGTTTGAAAGCATCAGGTTTTACTTTTACATCTCTCTTTACCAACAGCCTGGTCTTTCTCTTCCTCCTTCCACTCTGTCATAATTCCTTGAAACCTTGACATAACTTTTGGTTCCTCTTTTTCTACCCACACAGAACACATCACTAAGTCCTAGAGTTTGTATTTATAAATTTTTCGAAACAGTAACCACATCCTCCTCCCCAGCTGTAAGCCCCACTATTCCTGATCTTGCTCCAGCTTGCATAATTTCTTCCTTGTATCATCGTAACAGCTTTCCATCAGCCCTAATTTCAATAACGAATCTTGACTTTCCATACCTCTAGTCTTATCTTTAAAAAAACACAAGCAAAATCAGGTTATTCACGTCCTTAAAGATCTAAAAAAAGATACAAATGAAGTTATCTACAAAACAGAAATAGACCCACAGACATATAAAACAAATATATGGTTACCAAAGGGGAAAGGCGAGGGAGGGATAAATTAGGAGGCTGGGATGAACATATATACACTACTATATGTAAAATAGATAACCACCAAGAACCTACTGTATAGCACCGGGAACTATTCTCAGTAGTTTTTAATCTATCCAGGAAAAGAATCTGAAAAAGAATACATGTGTGTGCTCAGTCATGTCTGACTGTGTGTGACCCTATGGACTATAGCCTGCCAGACTCCCCTGTCCACAGGTTTCTCCCAGCAAGGATACTGGAGTGGTTTGCCATTTCCTCCACGAAGGGGTCTTCCCAACCCAGGGACTGAACCCACGTCTCCTGTATCTTATGCATTGGCAGGTGGATTCTTTACCCCTGAGCCACCTGGGAAGCCCCTGAAAAAGAATATATATACATAAATATGTGTAACTGAATCACTTGCTGTATACCTGAAATTAAAACAACACTTTAACTATACTTCAGTAAAAAATTTTTAAAACAAGAAAGTAAAAAGGAAATCTTAAACAACCACCCAGGAAGGATAGAATTACTCAAACTCCCTAGCATGGTATTCAAGACCCTTCACAGTTTGGACACACTTTTTAACTTTGTCTTCTGCTACCTTTTAACATTAATCTAGCACCCTGCTTGCACAAAGCAGACCCAGTCCTGGTTCCCAGACACACCTCTATGCTCTGGACCATGCTGTTTCTTCACTCTGGAATGCTCTTCTCCTGTTTTCTCTAGCAACTCGATTCTTTCGTACTCTTGAAGGTTCTTCTTGAAATGTTTTCCAGTTTCTCAGTTGGATTTCATTTTCTCAAATTTTCATTATCCCTTGACAAACACTATAATTTCATTGTCTTGCATTATTAGTTTGTAGTTTACAAGTGGTCTCTCCTAGACTGTAAGTTCCACAAGAGGAGGATCACAGTATAGTCCACATGGAATGTGCCAGTGAATGGACAGTCCTGAGTATTCCACTTGGTAATTACTATCTTGAACAAGTCATTCAACTTTTTTGATTGTCCATTTTCTTATCTATAAATTAGGCATAATATCAGCTCCACCACATCTAGCATGGTATTTTGTAGGTAGGAGGCACTTTATCACGTTTTCTCACTGAATGAGTCTACATGTCCTGTTTGTGATGTTACGAGTTTTATCAAACATTCACAGCTTTAGATCTTGCAAGGAGGGCAAGGAGATTTTGCCAAACAGTTTTTATCATCACTTTTTTCTTTTTTTAGAATAATCCATGCCTGGTTGGAAGAAAGCAATTACTCTCCCTCGAAACGGAACATTTGCTTGGCATCATGAAAGCCTTACGCATGAAAGCATTAATATTCGTCTCCTGGTTTTGATTATTTAATATTGTCACTGAAACACAGATCAGCAATGCCAATTTTTTCTAAGAAAGTGGTGTTCACAAGAACCAATTTGAAAATGAAGAGAATTCCTTTTTAAAATTAACATACAAAGCAAAAATTAAAACATAGTTTAAGCTTTTGCTATAATATAAAAAAGACTGGAACATCAGCTCAGCCACCTACAAGCTTTTGCTGCCTGGGGCAAATCATTTAACCCCTTTGGGGCTCAGTTTTTCTGTCTGCCCATTGGGAATAATAAGAATGGCTACTACAATGAAGTGTTGTTAGGATCAAACAAGATATCTGACATCACAGAAAGTACCTGATGGTAGGTGCTCAATAAATCAATTCCCTATCTCCATTCTTCATCACTTTTAGAAAAGCATATAGCATATTTCTTTGAGCCCCTTTTTTTTGGGGTGGGGGGGAAGGCAAGAATACTGGAGTGAGTTGCCATCCCCTTCTCCAGGAGATCTTCTCAACCCAGGGATTGCATCCAGGTCTCCTGCAAACACTTTACCGTCTGAGCCACCAGGGAAGTCAGAGAAGTCAGCTTCCCTGGTGGCTCAGATGGTAAAGCGTCTGCCTGCAATGAGGGAGACCTGGGTTCAATCCCCGGGTTGGGAAGATCTCCTGGAGAAGGAAATGGCAACCCACTCCAGTATTCTTGCCTGGAGAATCCCAGGGATGGAGGAGCCTGGTAGGCTACAGCCCATGGGGTCGCAAAGAGTCGGACACGACTGAGCCACTTCACTTCACTTCACTTCATAGCATATTTACTACTCCATTATGAAGTACTTCAATAATTAAAAACTAAACCCAGTTATCAAAATAATGGCACACAATGACAGTCATTTCTCTAGTTTCCTGGAATCTACGTCATAATTTTTTTTTTTTCCAATTATAGTTTTTTGCTAATCTACAAAGTTCAGAAATTCTCTATGGGACCTCCCAGTCATGGTGTGGATCAGTGAGGCTCCACATAATTGAAAAACTGGATTTAATAAGGAAACAATACTTATTGTACATTCAAAGAGACCATTTTCTATGCAAATTTATTCTCTAGTGTGCTCTTTGTACAAAAAGAATGTACAAGCAATGCTTTTTTATACCCCGGTAGTAATTCTTGGTGGGCCCATTTTTCAACATGCTTTATGATTGCCTAAGTTGATGTATCTTTACATATTTATGCATGTCCAAATAATTACTGTCTGTGTGTATTCTGTGGGTGAGAAAAAATCCAATTTTAACAAACTCCATAGAGAAATAAACTGTTCTCATTCTTACTGAAATCTGGTTGTAAAAAAGACCTAATTAAATAGCCATTCCCACACAGTGGAAAACTAGAGTCCATACCGGTCACTGGGCTCTTGCCTGCTGCCTTCCTCACATGCCTCCAGTCTACTTAAGGCCACAAGCACCCACAGACAGACTGGTGGGAAATCAGAACATAAAGAAATAAATCAGTATATAAAATGACAGTGACTAACCTTGACCCTCAGAATACACGTCACAATATGACACTCCACCAGCTAGTATCTACCTTTCTTGTGGACCTGGATTTTTGATCCCTTCTCTGCTCTGAGGTTTGATTCCTATCTGATTCCTTCTTCTTCATCTTCCTTTGAGATTGTGTGTGTGCAAGCTAAGTTACCTCAGTCGTGTCTGACTCCTTGCGAACCTATGGACTATAGCCCTCCAGGCTCCTCTGTCCATGGGATTCTCTAGGCAAGAATACTGGAGGAGGATGCCACACCCTCCCCTCCAGGGGATGTTCCTGACCCAGGAATCAAATCTGCATCTCTATGTCTCCTGTATTGGTAGGTAAGTTCTTTACCACTAGCACCACCTGGGAAGCCGATCCTTTGAGATTTTCAATGCAATTTTTCACCCACAACAATTATCACTTCGGTTCAATTCAATTCACTCACTCAGTTGTGTCTGACTCTTTGTGACCGCATGGACTGTAGAAGGCCAGGCTTCACTATACATCACCAACCCCCAGAGCTTGCTCAAACTCATGTCCATTGTGTCAGTGATGCCATCCAACCATCTAATCCTCTGTTGTCCCCTTCTTCTCCTGCCTTCAATCTTTCCCAGCATCAGGGTCTTTCCAAATGAGTTATTTCTTTGCATCAGAAGGCCATGGTATTGGAGTTTCAGCATCAGTCCTTCCAATGAATATTCAGGACTGATTTCCTTTAGGATTGACTGGTTAGATCTCATTGCTGTCCAAGGGACTCTCAAGAGTCTTCTCCAACACCAGTTCAAAAGCATCAATTCTTGGGCACTCAGCTTTCTTTATAGTCCAACTCTCACATCTATACATAACTACTGGAAAAATCATAGCTTTGTCAGCAAAGTAATACCTGTGCTTTTTGATATGCTCTCTAGGTTGGTGATAGCTTTTCTTCCAAGGACAAAGTATCTTCTAATGTCATGGCTGCAGTCACCATCTGCAGTGATTTTGGAGCCCCATAAAATAAAGTCTGTCCCTGTTTCCATTGTTTCCCCATCTATTTGCCATGGAGTGATGAGACCAGATGCCCCGATCTTAGTTTTTTGAATGTTGAGTTTTAAGCCAACTTTTTCACCTTCCTCTTTCACTTTCGTTAAGAGGCTCTTTAGTTCTTCTTCGTTTTCTGCCATAAGGGCAGTGTCATCTGTGTATCTGAGGTTATTGATATTCCTCCCAGCAATCTTGATTCCAGCAGACCTGGGTCACAGAGCGTGTGGCATAAGCCCTCTTGGAGGAGGTCACCATTAACCCCACCGTAGAGCCACCGAGCAGACGACCCACAACAGCAGAACAATTATACCAAATAAATTCTGGCACTGGAATTATATCCAATGCTAGTTTTGTGCACTCCACTCTCCGATCTGACTTCTGATAAATGCCCATCCCAGCTGCCTGTTCTCTCCACTGGTCACATTACGTTTCCTTCCTCCCACTTCACACACAGGCCTTTGTGGCATCTGCTTCCTTTCTTTCAGTTTCTTAGTTCTCTTTCTTCTATTCTTATGTTTGGCTCTCTATTTTACTGCTAACATTATGCTCTCCTAGACTAAGACCTCAAGTCTAAGCTTTATAAAGCTCTCTACTGAGAAGAATAAAGAAGAAAATATTTTCCTTTTATGGTCTGCTTTATTGAGGACTACTCTACATACAATGAACTGCATTCAATTTAAGTCTATAATCTGATGAGTTTTGACAATCACATATACCTGTGAAATCACCACCGCAATTAAGATACATAATAACTCCTATGGATTTGCTCTTTTTCTTGGTTGGTTGGTTGGTTTGATGGTATTTCATTGTATAGATATACCATAGTCTTTTAAACCAGTCTTCTGCTGATGAGTATTTTGGATACTGATACAAGCAACTCTACACTTAATAATCTAAGAAAATATTTTTCACAAGCAAATTGAGTAAGTGAGGCTTTATTTGGCAACAGTCATTATAACCAAGATGGAAAGAGAGAGGGGCTCCTGGCTAACACTTTGTTGATGGGTAGGTAGATTGCTCAGTAGGACTATCCACATGGGAAGGATGAGAGGAGGTAAGGGGCATCTCCGCTTATGCAACTTCCTCCCTGCTTTGACCAGAAATTTACATGAGAAAATCTTTGGTCCCTGCCCCTTTGAAAGGAAGAATTCTAACAGTATGGCTGAAAAAATCCAGGGCTTGAGTTTAATCTTCAGTGACCCAGGAACCTTCTGATCACAAAAGTTCCAATCAAGTAACCATTTCATCTGGTCTTGTAGTTGAACAGCTGAAAGTTACATTTTGTTGAATATTTGAAATACATTTTTATCTATTGGACATGACTAGATACTTGTACAAATTGGAAGATGCAATCATCAAACAGACCAGGTAATTATTTGCATTCCTTAAGAATCAGAGTTTCAGTGATGATATAATTATAACATAGAAACTCTTACCAGCACACACATATACAAAATAATTGTTTTGTTTTTATACACCACACTAATTCCTGAAAATGTTGAAAACTAAAGCTTTACACTTATTACCTCCCTATCTCACTTCTTCCCCAGTCCCTGCCAAATGGTTGGGTCTTCTTATTTCCTCCCAGTTTCATTACAAGTTGAAAGAATCAGTTAGTTTTTAAATCAACATACAATTCTTGGGGTTCTACTCTGAGGCAGGTACCAAGATCTGAAGACACAGAGATAAATATATCAGAATCCCTGTCATTAATGAGCTCACCATTGATCCAATAAAATAAGTAATGGTCTCACATTATAGTAACTTGGTATCAGATCATGTAAAAGGACCAGATAGCCAAACCTGGGAAAATGGAAATAAGAGGATCAGAGAAGGATTCCTGGAGCAGATGATGTTATAGCTGAGAGCTGGTCCATATCTAGAGAAGCTAAAACTGCTAAAGACCAGAAGAGGGAGAGTTGGGGAAAAAAAAAAACAACTAGATGAATCCTACTCAACATATTGCTTCTGTATCAATGAATTTGTTTTTGTTGTTTAGTCACTTAGCTATGTTCCACTCTTTGCGACCCCATGGACTGCAGCCCACTAGACTCCTCTGTTCATGGGATTTCCCAAACAAGAACACTGGGGTGGGTTATCATTTCCTTCTCCAGGGGATCTTCCTGACCCAGGGATCAAACCCTTGTCTCCTGCATTGGCAGGCAGATTCTTTACTACCGGCTACCAGGGAAATCCATCCAAATTTTATTTGTCCTCAAATAATTTTCCTCAAAGGATGTGGTTAATTGCTTCTATTCTTAAGAGACCATGTGAGAGATTCAGAGAATAATTTTGAATTCTAGTTCAAAAAAGATGAAGGTTGAAACAAAAGCAATGACAGTGGGGTGGGGTAAGTAGAGATAGATGAGAGAAATTTCCTCAAGGGATAGATAAATTTTTATTAAGTACTAGCTGACTGATTAGTTATACAGATAACTCAACAGAAAGAGGGTAGGGGTGACTACAGAAATTCCAGTTACAGTGGCTTTGCACAACTTTAGTGAAATAGGCTAAAGGTCTTGTGAACATGTTGAGTTTAAAATAAATGTAGAGATGTCAGGTAGAGATGTAGGTACACAAGTCTAAGCTGGAGGATATTTAGGAGTCAGAAAGTTGGTGGTACATGAAAACAGCAAAATTCTTTTTCTCCCCATTTCTCTCTTTCTCCCTCCCTCCCTCCTCATGCCTTATTTTTCTTTCTCTCTTTTTCCAACCCTTCCCTTCTTTCTTTTCTCCCTCCCCACTCAACATAGATTAAGAAGATAAATAAAAGCAGAGAAAAATATGATATGATTTTCTTAGAAGCACAACCATAATGGGGAATAAACATGACTGGATCTATAGAATTTAATCTGACTCATTTGTCAAGATTTACAAATAATTTTATTTCAGTACAATTTTCATGACTGTGGTCTTTACTAGAGAAAACTGACATCTATATTTGTGAGTATGAAAAATATGATCTGTAAAATATACAATAGCCAAAAAGTAAAAAGTAGTCCTGAATTTCCTATTTTCAAAAAGGCCTATAGTTTGCTAAAAGTGATATGGTGTTCTAGTCAGAAACATAGCACAGTGGAATGGATATAACAGAAGATGCAGAAATAAATCCTATCAATAGTTTTCATTTTGGACTATCAGATCAAGTAAGATTTCAAGAAAAAAGGAATCAATAAGTGGCACAGTTATATACATTGATGAAAAGAGGAATTTGTTCTATGAAAAGGAATTTTTTTTTAGTCAATAAGCAGATGAATTGAGAATTTCCTCATTCATTTTTCCATTACTTCTTTTAGCAAGAAGCATCTACCTTCTTCAGTTTCTGAGCCATCCATATCATTCCTCCTGATCATCCCCTTTTGTTGCCTTTATCCTGGCAGACAGATAAATAACGCAATCATCTACGTATTGGCTAATGTCAATGACGGTGACACTATGAGATGATATTATATAACCAATAGGGATCAGGTTCAAAATTTGCTTAGACCCCTACATATGCTAACTTCTAAAATAAGAGGTATAAAAGGCCTGCAAAAAGAACTGTATACAGTGTGTGTCAGTTATTTTCAGAAGACATTTGTCCATCCCTACCACCAACTGCCCTCTCCTCACAAGAAATCTACCCCTTTATAGCTGTCCAGACCCTTCTTTTTCTGTAATTTCTGTAGGATGATGGCTCCTTAAGCCTATTTTTATATTCTGTATATTTAAATAAAATCCTTGAGTGTTAATAAAACTCTTAGTAGTTTAAAAGCAACAATAAATAAAAGCAAATATATTCACTGAGTACTTACTAGGTGCCAGAAGGTTTGCATACTCATATGTATTACATCATAAGTAAGTTGTTTTATCTGTTTTACAGATAAGGAAACTGAGGCACAGGTCAGTTAATGCCAAGAACAGGAGAAAAAGACAGTCTAACTACAAAGCCTATATTTTAACCACTACACATAAAATAAAGCAGTGGTTTTTCTTTCTTTTTTTTTTTTTGAGTGTTATGAAGCAAGCAAATCTCATAAGATACTCTTCATATGGGAGGGGGGTTCAGGATGGGGAACATGTGTACACCCGTGGCAGATTCATGTCAATGTATGGCAAAACCAATACAATATTATAAAGTAATTAGCCTCCAGTTGAAATACATAAATTTATATTAAAAAAAAATTTTTTTAAAGATACTCTTCATAAAAGGGTCCCATAGTTAACTAACTTTGGAAACACAGCATACATGGAAATTTACATAATCCACTTCAGTATTTTTGGGCTTCCCTTGTGGCTCAGCTGGTAAAGAATCCACCTGTAATGAGGTAGACATGGGTTTGATGCCTGGGTTGGGAAGATCCCATGGAGAAGAGAACAGCTGCCCACTCCAGTATTCTGGCCTGAAGAATTCCATGGACTGTATAGTCCATGGGGTTGCAAAGAGTAGGACATGACTGAGTGACTTTCACTTTCTCACAAGTTTGAACAATGTGAACATAAGCTGTTCACGTAAGTCTGGGGGAAAGTAAATACTAAAAAGCAGTTATGTTGCAAGGAAATTGACTTAATTTTGCTTCTTCCTTTGCTCCTCAAACTTTGGAGTCTGTTTTCACAGAGTTCCTAATAATATCTTCCAGAACTGATATCTGTGGACAAGATTTTGAGAAAGTGTCCAGAGATGGACTCTTACCTGTGGCACTGAGAGATTTGGAGGTTCGTGGCTGTCCCACAGGACAAATTCAAATGAATCTTCAAAGATTTCTCCACCAAAGTGACGGTAGTAAATGATGCCATTGAACAGATCCCTCTGAATGAAGCCAGGGACTGGATAGCCTATGGAGTCCACAAAATACCACATACTTTTGTAACCATCTGCCAGGTGTTGGGGTAAAATAATTTTGGATTTATCTACAAGTTTTTTCTGCCTAGTATGTTGCATGTACCCAAGGAATATTTTTTTAAGTATAGCTGATTTACAATATTGTGTTAGCTTCAGGTATATAGCAAAGTAATTCATTTTTTTCCAGATTCTTTTCTATTATAGATTATTAGAAGATACTGAATATAGTTCCTTGTGCTATACAGTAAATCCTTTTTGCTTATCAATTTTGTGTATAGTAGTTTGTTTGAGGAATCATTATTAAATGTTCTTATCAAAGCAGGAGGAGAAGGAGGTGACAGCTTAGACGATTAGATGGCATCACTGACTCAATGGACATTAGTTTGAGCGAATTCTGGGAGATAGAGAAAGAAGGGAAGCCTGATGTGCTGCAGTTCATGGGGTCAGTCTCAAAGAGTCAGACACAACTTAGTGACTGAACAACAAAAATCAAAGCTTATAAATAATAAAGCATAAAAATTAAAGTTACTACTTCTGCCTTAGTATATAGAAAAATTAGCATCAGAAAAATATTTTCAAGAAACAGTCTTAAAGTCAGCCAAGATGGCAGAGGAAAGACCCTGAGCTCACTTCCTCTCATGGGCATACCAAAATTACAACTATCTTCAGAACACCCGTCAGTGAAAAAGTCCAGAACATAAACAGAGGAGATCTTCTACAATTGAAGTTATAAAGAAGAAACCACAATAAGGTTGGTAGAAGGAGTAAAGTCACAATATGGTCAAGTTTCATACCCCAGGGTGGGCAATACACATACAGGAGAATAATTACAAGTACAAAGTTTCTCTCAAAGGACTAAGAGTTCCAAGTCTAAGCCCAGGGATCTTGCACTTGGGAAGAGGAGTTTCCAGGGTATTTGACTTTGAGGACCTATAGGGTTATTTTTGATAGTCCCAGACAGCTGGGAGAAATAGAGTGTGTGCATGCATGCTCAGTCATGACTGACTCTTTGTAAACCCCAGGACTGTGTAGACTGCCAGGTTCCTCTGTCCATGGGATTCTCCAGGTAAAACTACTGGAGGGGGTTGCCGTTTCGTCTTCCAGGGGATCTTCCTGACCCATGATCCGTGGGTCTCCTACATCTCCTGCATTGACAGGCAGATTCTTTACCATTGCACCAACTGGGACATGGAGGAAATACAGATATCACTCTTAAAAGGCACACCAAGAATCTCACATGCCTCAGGACACAGGAAAGAAGCAGTAATTTGACAGAAGTCTAGGTCAGAAATTAAAAGACACTTGCTCCTTGGAAGAAAAGCTATGAAAAATCTAGACAGCATATTAAAAAGCAGAGACATGACTTTGCTGACAAAGGTCCATCTAGTCAAAGCTACGGTTTTTCCAATAGTCATGTATGGATGTGAGAGTTGGACCATGAAGAAAGCTGAGCGCCAAAGAACTGATGCTTTTGAACTGTGGTGCTGGTGAAGACTCTTGAGAGTCCCTTGGACTGCAAGGAGAGCAAACCACTCCATCCTAAAGGAAATCAGTCCTGAATATTCACTGGAAGGACTGATGTTGAAGCTGAAATTCCAATACTTTGGCAATGTGATGCAAAGAGCCAACTCACTGAAAAAGACCCTGATCCTGGCAAAGACTGAAGGCAGAAGAGGATGGCAGAGGATGAGATTGGTGGATGGCATCACCGGTTTGATGAACGAGTTTGAGCAAGGTTTGGGAGTTGATGATACATAGGGAACCCTGGCGTGCTACAGTCCATGGGGTCACAAAGAGTTGGACACGACTGAGAGATTGAACTGAACTGAACTGAACTGGACTGAACTTGACTATGCTGGACTGAACTGAACTGGACTGGACTGAACTGAAGTGGACTGAACTGGGTCAGAACCACTTGCTTGTCCAGGAGAACCTTCTGGAGAGACAGGAGTTAACCACAGTTCACTCTGGGGGACACAGATACTGGCAGCAGTCATTTTGGAGAACCTGTTCTACCACACAGACACTGGCTCTAGCAAGCACCATTGTGGAATCCTCCCTCTAGCTTATTAGGGCTAAAACCAAGCCCCATTCCAGCCCATAGGCCTGGGGGCTCCAGTGCTGGGATGCCTCAGGCCAAGCAACTAACTGGGTAGGGACACAACCTCACTCAGGCTGTCTTAAGACCTCCTGAGCCAACAGTTGCCTCTGGACACAGCTATGCCCACCAGAGAGTGCAGGACCCAGCACCAGCCATCTCTGGGTAGACACCAACTCCAGAATAGCCTGGACCCCAGACCCAATCTCCAGGGAGCCTACTGTAGCCTCTGAAGTAGTTGTATCCACCACTGGACAGGTAATAACTGCATAAAACCACAAATATGCAGCCTGCAAACACATCCTGACCAACTGGACCATGGTCCTGTCCACTAGCAAACCAACACAAGCTTCAGGACTCCCCAGACCCTGCATTCAACAGCATTAGGAAGTAGTCCCGTGCACCAGTGATGCAAAACCAGCTCTAGGACCCCTAGGTCCTGTAACTAGACTCGAGTATCTGACTCTGCTTGCCAGTGGGCCACACTAGCCCTAAGACCTGGTTCTACCCACCATTGGGTGGTAACAGCCCCAGAGTCTCCTGGATCTTGACCCAACAGTGCCACCTTGTGACCCAGTCCCACCAACCAGCAGCCAGCAACCTCCACACAACGCAGGGCCTGGCAACCAACTGGACAGGGAATAAACCAAGCATATAAGACTGCCTACATAGTCAGCCCAGCACGATAGGAAGACACACACATCCCCTAGAGCATATCACTTGGGTAATGAGAGGGGGATGTGTTGCTAGGACACATATGATGTCTCCTACAAAGGGCTGCTTCTCCAAGGTCAGAAAGCATAACTAACCTACCAGACACATAAAAATAAAGACAGCAATCTAGGTAAAAGGACGCAACAAAGGAACGTGTTTCAAACAAATGAGATAAAACCCCATAAGAATAACTAACCAAAGTAGAGATAGGCAATCTACCCGAGAAAGAGTTCAAGGTAGTGATTATAAAGATGATGAAATAACCCAAGAGAAAAATGGATGCACAGAGTGAGAAATTTTTTTTTAATGAAAAGTTAAAAAATATGAAGGACATCCAGACAGAGATGAAGAATACAATAACTGAAGTGAAAAATATCCTAGAAGGAATCAAGAGTAGACTAAATGATACAGAGGAACTGATCAGCATGCTGGAAGACAGAGTAGTAGAAATCACTGCTGCTAAGTAAACAAAAGAAAAAAGAATGAAAAGAAATGAGGACAGTTTGAGAGACCTCTGGGACAACATCAACCACCCTAATATTCACATTATAGGAGTTGCAGAAGGAGAAGAGAGAGAGAACCTTTCAACATATTTGAAAACATAAGTCAAAAACTTCCCTAACCTGGTAAAGAAAATAGCTGTCTAAGTTTAGGGAGTACAGGGAGTCCTATACAGGATTCACTCAAAGAGGAACACAACAAGACACATTATAATTATAATGGCAAAATTAAATATAAAGACAATATTAAAAGCAGCAAGGGAAAAGCAACAAATAATTTATAAAGGAACCCCACATAAAGCTATCAGGTGAATTTCAACGAAAATTCTGCAGGCAAAAAGAGAGTGGCACAATATATTTAAAGTGATGAAACAGAAAAACCTACAACCAAGAATATTCTACCCCAGCAAGACTCTTGTTCAGATGTGATGGAGAACAAAGTTAATAAATCATTCACACACAAAGATATGAGGAAGATTAAAAACCAAAAGTGGTAAAATCATCTATATCCACAATAAGCAGTTAAGGGATTCATAAAACAATTAGATGTAATATATGACATCAAAAGGGCTTCCCTGGTGGCTTAGCAGTAAAGAATCTGCCTGCCAACACAGGAAACACAGGTCCAATCCCTGGGTCAGAAAATCCTCTGGAGAAGGAAATGGAAACCCACTCCATTATTCTTGCCTTGGAAATCCTATGGACAGAGGAGTCCATGGGGTTGCAAGGGCTGGACACAACTTAGCAACTAAACCACCACCACCATGACATCGAAAGCAGTGAGGAGAGAAGAGTACAGGGTTATTAAAATGTATCTGAAATTAAGACACATAACTAAAACAAATAATTGTATAATTTGTATGGAAACACCAAACCCCAGATTGTCAAAGCAATCTTGAGAAAGAAGAACAGAGCTGGAGGAGACACACAGTGACTTCAGACTATACTACAAAGCTACAGTAATCAAAACAGTATGACACTGGCACACAGCAGACACACAGATCAATGGAACAAAATAGAGAGCCCAGAGATAAACCCACGCACTTATACGCAATTAATCTACAACAAAGGAGGCAACACTATACAGTAGAGAAAAGACAGTCTCTTCAATAAGTGGTGCTGGGAAAACTGGACAGTTACGTGTAAAACCATGAAATTAGACCATGAAATTAGACCATTCTCTAACACCATATGGCTTTCCTGGTGGCTCAGATGGTAAATAGTCTTCCTGCAGTGCAGGACAACCAGGTTTGATCCCTGGGTCAGGAAGATCCCCTAGAGAATTCTTGCCTGGAAAATCCCATGGACAGAGGAATCTGGTGGGCTACAGTTCATGGGGTCACAAAGAATTGGACACAACTGTGCTTTGAACTAATACCATAGACAAAAATAAGCTCAAAATGGACTATAGATCTAAATGTAAGACCTGAAACCATAAAACCCCTGGAAGAAAACTAAGGCAGAACACTCCTTGACATAAACTATACTGATGGTTTTTTTTTGGATGTGTCTCCTAAAGCAAAAATAAACAAATGGGACCTAGTTCAACTTAAAAGTGCAGTGAAAGAAACTATCACCACAACAAAAAAACAATCTCCTGAATGGGAGAAAATATTTGCAAATAATATGACATTTAAGGGATTAAAATCCAAAATACACAAACAGCTCATATAACTCAACTGCAAAGTAACAAAAACCCAATTAAAAATGGCAGAAGACTGGAATAGACATTTTCCCACAGAAGACTTACAGATTGCCAACAAGCATATGAAAAGATGCTCAATACCACTAATCATCAAAGAAATGCAAATGAGATATCATTTCACACCTGTCAGAATGGCCATCACAACTAAGAAATGGCTAACACAAATAAGAAATGCTGGCAAGAATGTGGAGGAAAGGAAATCTTGTACACCATTGGTGGGATGTAAATTGATATAGCTACTGTGGTAAGCAGTATGAAAGTTTCTTAAAAAACTAGACATAGAATTTACCATATATCCCAGCAACTCCACTCCTAGATATATACTTGAAAAAAATGAAAACACTAATTTGAAAAGATATGTGCACTCCAATGTATATTGCAGCACTATTTACAATTGCCTTGATATGGAAGCAACCCAAGTGGACATTAATAAACGAATGGACAAAGAAGATGCGCCATTCACACACACAAACACACATAGTGGAATACGACTCAGCTGTTAAAAAGAATGAAATTATGCCACTTAAAACAACATAGATGAACGTGAAAGGTATTATGATAAATGAAATGTCAACCAGAGAAAGACAAATACTATATGATATCACTTACATGTGGAATCTAAAAAGTAAAACAAACTAGTGAATGTAACAAAAAAAGAAAGAGACCCACAGATATAGAGAACAAATGAGTGACTACCTGTGCAGAGAGTGAAGGGAGAGGGGCAATATAGGGGTACGGGATTAAGAGGGACTAACTGCTATGTCAACTACTATGCATAAAATAAATCAGCTTCAAAATACATTATACAACACAGGGAATAGAACCATATCTTATAATAACAATAAATGGAGTATAACATTCAAAAATTGTAGATCACTATGCTGTACACCTAAAACTTATATAATACTGTACATCATGGAGAAGGAAATGGCAACCCAATCCAGTACTCTTGCCTGGAAAATCCCATGGACAGAAGAGCCTGGTAGGCTACAGTCCATAGGGTCTCAAAGAGTTGGGCACAACTGAGCGACTTGTCAATGTTAATGTCAAAAGCTAGGAGGGATGGTGAATATACGTTAAAAATAATCTTGAGACACACAAATTTTGCTCTTGTCTGACTAGAGAAATGGCCAAATCCAGTAAGACTGAGCTCTCTGCTCATTGTTGTATCAAGAACTCTAGCACAGTTATCTCGTATGTAGATGTAACTGTTGATTGAATTAATGGAATTGAATAAAATCTTCTTTCAATCAAAAAAAAAATACTGTACATCAACTATACCAATTTTTAAGTAATCTATTAAAAATAAAATCAAGTATGCTTAAAAGACAAATAGTCTTAGATAAAACTGCTTGACACCTATTTTGTCAAGCTCCTTACCTATCTACTTCAAAAAGTAGTTGTGAAATTATTCTAACAAAATGTAAATAAAAGTTATTCATGAAAGTTTTATGAATAATCTAGAATAGGTTAAAATATCTCTTCAACATTATTTGTCCTATCACCTTGCATTTCAGACTTAATATTTCATAGTGTAATGGTTACCTTGAGGCCCAGTTCTGGAACTTTCTAGATTCCAGATGGATAGATCAACTTAACCTAAGTCTCAGTCTTCCCATCTGTGAAATGGGAATAATAATAATAATAGAATCTTACCCCATAAACTTGATGTCTCTCTTAGCACAAATTCTGACACAAATGATTTTAACTGCCCAACACTCACCTATCAGTCCTGGTGCTGGTTTCTTCATGATCTCTCCAGCTTGTGGGGGTTTCGTGATATTAAAGAAGATGTAGTCATCACTGGAGTCCATGTCTGAAGCTCTCAGCATGGAACCCTGGATTAGTATGGTCTGCCCCTCCTCCAGTTCAATCACAACATTTGTTATGAGAAATGGAGGACTGTCATCTTTGGGCAAGATGTTGATGGGAAACTTATGTTGGATGCTGTGCTGGCTGTCAAATATCCTGAAGACCACAAAGTCTTTGGTGGAGTCACTGTCATCATGATGATATCGAACGACTCCAGCCTGAAGGTCAGCCACGGTGAAGAGAAACCCCTTCCCCCCTGATGGAAAGAACAGAGATGAGGCGAATGAGAAAGATATGGAGGCAGCAGGTTAGTAAAAGCAGCACTACAGGAGCAGGTGTGAAATGGAAAGTAGGGCAGCCAATACTTTCCTCACCTGGAAAAAACCATAGATTGCTTAGTGGGCTCTGGGGCTCCAAAGACCCAGTTTTGAATACTAGCTAGTTGTAACACTTATTAGCAGGGTGGGCTTAGGCAAGGTATTTAATTTATTTGAGACCCATATATAAAACAGAGATAATAATACCTACCTAACATTCCCCCTTAAGAATGAGAGAGCTCAAATATTGTGTATCTACAATAAGTATTCATTGTTCTTCAATTCATTGTTATCAGCCGACAGCACTTCTTAGAGTAGTGGCTTCAAACTAGCAACATCAGCACCATTTGGGAAGTCATTATAAATGCAAGTTCTCAGGCCCTACCCCAAACCTACTGAATCAGAAATTCTGCTACTGGAACTCAGCAATTCATGTTTTATCAAGCCCTCCAGGAGTCTAATGTGTGCTAATGTTTGTGAATCACTGGCTTAATGACCAAGAGCTTGAGTTGTGGTGGCAAATGGCTTGAGTTCACATGCCAGCTGAGCCACTTTCTAGACCTTAGACAAGTCAATTTCTCTTAGTCTCAGGTTCTCATTTGCAAAGTAAGAATAATAGTACCTTGCTTCATAAAGTGGATGTGCGATAAAGTATGTAGAATGCTTTGCACAACTGGGCACAAAGTAAATGCTTAATAAATGTTTGTACTATTTTCTGCCTCCTCTGAGCCAGAATATCATTATGGGGTATGACTCTCCGCTTCATTTCTATAATATTGATAAACATTGCTTCACTCTGCACAAACTACTAATATTTCAATTCTTTCTGCAGATGGCCCATAGCTTTTCCCACTCCAGACGGTTTTGTAGATTAAACATGAGTATAGTGAACACTATGGGTTACTTGCCCATCAGCCACTTTCTCCTCCTTCTCAGTACCAGAATCCTAGTCTCATTTGGAATGGCGACATAACCATTTAAAAATACTCAGGTTCCCAGACTCTGTTGCACCTAGGGGATAGTATGTAACTAGGTAAGAGATATAACTAGACTTCATTTCTTCAGGCTCCTGGGAAAAGTTGTTAAACAGAGCAAGCTTGGGTGGCATAGCTTTTTTTTATTCTTCTTTTTCTTTGCTCCTTCCCCTAATGCTCATTAGAAGCCTAGATGTGTAGGTACCATTCTGTGACCACTGACAGGGCAGAAAAGAGCTGCTGGCATCATAAATACAGAATATCCACCTCTATGTAACTTGTCACAAGAAGAAAGCAACTCTTGAGGTTAAAGTTGCTATAGTTGGAGTTTTCTTACATGCAACTGAATACCCATCCTAATTTATACATCCAGCTTGAGCTAAGATCCCATTGTCCTAGGATTAGGCAAAAGAATTTATCATTTTTATTTCTATTTCATTTTTTTCAGAATTCCTAATCACATATAGTGGTAAACAAGAGTTCTCTTTCTGCTTTACAAATAGGTAAACTAAGATGATAACAATTAATTCCTCTGAGCTCATTACAAGGAATAGACTATATTACTATTAACTATGGATATTTTTATTAGGGCCATTACTTTGTTAACTACCACCCTTATAATTATAAAACCATTTCTTTTAAACTAAGGTAGCTGCTACTAATAACATAAGAGCATAATTACTACTAAAGTATTAACAACATGTTTTTCTGTTTTTCACTGCATTTCTCTGAACCAGAGAATTGAAAAGGACATATTTTGTCTTTCAGTTCAGTTCAGTTCAGTTGCTCAGTCATGTCCGACTCTTTGCGACCCCATGAACTGCAGCACGCCAGACCTCCCTGTCTATCACCAAATCCGGGAGTTCACTCAGACTCAGGTCCATCGAGTCAGTGATGCCATCCAGCCATCTCATCCTCTGTCATCCCCTTCTCCTCCCGCCCCCAATCCCTCCCAGCATCAGACTCTTTTCCAATGAGTCAACTCTTCGCATGAGGTGGCCAAAGTACTGGAGTTTCAGCTTTAGCATCATTCCTTCCAAAGAAATCCCAGGGCTGATCTCCTTCAGAATGCACTGGTTGGATCTCCTTGCAGTCCAAGGGACTCTCAAGAGTCTTCTCCAACACCACAGTTCAAAAGCATCAATTCTTCGGTGCTCAGCCTTCTTCACAGTCCAACTCTCACAACCATACATGACCACAGGAAAAACCATAGCCTTGACTAGATGGACCTTTGTTGGCAGAGTAATGTCTCTGCTTTTGAATATGCTATCTAGGTTGGACATAACTTTCCTTCCAAGGAGTAAGCGTCTTTTAATTTCATGGCTGCAGTCACCATCTGCAGTGATTTTGGAGCCCAGAAAAATAAAGTCTGACACTGTTTCCACTGTTTCCCCATCCATTTCCCATGAAGTGATGGGACCAGATGCCATGATCTTCGTTTTCTGAATGTTGAGCTTTAAGCCAACTTTTTCACTCTCCACTTTCACTTTCATCAAGAGGCTTTTGAGTTCCTCTTCACTTTCTTCCATAAGGGTGGTGTCATCTGCATATCTGAGGTTATTGATATTTCTCCCAGCAATCTTGATTCCAGCTTGTGTTTCTTCCAGTCCAGCATTTCTCATGATGTACTCTGCATATAAGTTACATAAGCAGGGTGACAATATCCAGCCTTGACGTACTCCTTTTCCTATTTGGAACCAGTCTGTTGTTCCATGTCCAGTTTGAGCTGTTGCTTCCTGACCTGCATACAGATTTCTCAAGAGGCAGGTCACGTGGTCTGGTATTCCCATCTCTTGAAGAATTTTCCACAGTTTATTGTGATCCACACAGTCAAAGGTTTTGGCATAGTCAATAAAGCAGAAATAGATGTTTTTCTGGAACTCTCTTGCTTTTTCCATGATCCAGCGGGTGTTGGCATTTAAACTGGGCTAAAATCATCAGTTAAGGAGTATATTTAGAAGGGTTCAAAAAGCAAATCTGAGATTTAAATAATGGCTCAAACATAAAATATCATTCGTAAATGGTCACCCATTGATTTGAGCATCTACTACAAAAGTCAATGGTTTCAAAATCTCTGGACCTAGGGAATATGATAATTCATTGAGAAATGGAGCCCAAGAAATACCATATATATCCTGTTAAATATGATTTGCTTTTGGAGAAAATAATTGTTGGGTTTGATTCTAAGTTAAAAAGTTGGTTCCTTCACCTCTCACAGTAAGCCGTCCATGCTGCAGGCCATCCACAGTGACTACCTGGACAGCATGAATGTCATCATTGTCCACAATCTGAAACTGTTCCCATGTGATGGCCCTAGACTGTCCCTCCAGGAGATTCAGACCTACAAGAGAAAACAAACAAACAGACAAAAATGTCCTGGAAAGTTCTACAGCATGCCAAGATGACTACTTTAAGACAAGAGTAATAAATTACCACTCACAAAACTAGGTAAAAATTGTATCTTCAAAAGCTTCTCAAGAAACTGTAATTTAGCTTTTAAATAACATTTTTCCTATTAGTAATATTAACTCTAACCTGATGACTGGTTCCTTATGATCTATCCTTTAGAAGCACAATGGTGCCAAAAATAAATACTAGAAAGAAATAACAGATGTTACGTTCACAGCGGTCTCTAGTTCAAAAATGTACACAAAGAATTTTTCAAAGGCTGTGTTCACATATTTTAAGTGGGCAAGAGTTAGAAGCGCTTTCACACATGAATTCTAAGAGCATAAGTAGCCCACAGGATAGAGTATTAAAGTGGTTAAATATTCATTAAATGTACAAATACAGAGCTACTGTGCTAGGGGAGTGTTTAATGGTGTTAGACAGGAAAAGTCTAACACTTTGTAATGAGGGTTGCGTTTTAGTCTAGACGCTAATAAGGAAGGGACTTTTGTAACTAAAGGAATTTAACAATAAAAGCTTCTCCTTGGACCCAGCATGCTGAAGGGAATCTGGGGAGAAAGGGAAGTGCTGCTCAGAGCCAAGAAGACAGAATCCAGACTAACACTGTGGTTAGAGACAGGGAGCTGTAGTACCATCACCCAATCCCATTACCCAGTAGAGCTGGAGGGTCAACAGACTGAAGAGAATCTTGAAAGGGGGCAAAGCCTTTCAAAGAAATAAGTGTCTTTATGAATTATGGATTTCTCATGGTGTAAGCCCAGTAGTGGGATTGCTGGGTCATATGGTAGTTTTATTTCTAGTTTTTTAAGGAATCTCCATACTATTCTCCATAGTGGCTATATCCATTTTCCTTAAAGTTTACTGCAGCACAATTTACAATAGCTAGGACATGGAAGCAACCAAAATGCTCATCAACCAGTAAATGGATAAAGAAGTTGTGGTGCATATATTCAATGGAATATTACTCAGCTGTAAAAAGGAACGAATTAGAGTCAGTTGAACTGAGGAAGGTGAACCTAGAGCCTGTTATACAGAGTGAAGTAAGTCAGAAAGAGAAAAACAAATATCATATACTAACACACATATTAAGATAATCACGATGGTGTGACCAATCACCTAGAGCCAGACATTCTGGAATGTGAAGTCAAGTGGGCCTTAGAAAGCATCACTACAAACAAAGCTAGAGGAGGTGATGGAATTCCAGTTGAGCTATTTCAAATTCTGAAAGATGATGCTGTGAAAGTGCTGCACTCAACATGCCAGCAAATTTGGAAAACTCAGCAGTGGCCACAGGACTGGAAAAGGTCAGTTTTCATTCCAATCCCAAAGAAAGACAATGCCAAAGAATGCTCAAACTACCACACTATTGCACTCATGTTACACGCTAGTAAAGTAATACTCAAAATTCTCCAAGCCAGGCTTCAGCAATACGTGAACCAAGAACTTCCAGATGTTCAAGCTGGTTTTAGAAAAGGAACCAGAGATCAAATTGCCAACATCCACTGGATCATCGAAAAAGTAAGAGAGTTCCAGAAAAACATCTATTTCTGCTTTATTGACTATGCCAAAGCCTTTGTGTGGATCACAATAAACTGTGGAAAATTCTGAAAGAGATGGGAATACCAGACCAACTGACCTGACTCTTGAGAAACCTATATGCAGGTCAGGAAGCAACAGTTAGAACTGGACATGGAACAACAGACTGGTTCCAAATAGGAAAAGGAGTACGTCAAGGCTGGATATTGTCACCCTGATTATGTAACTTATATGCAGAGTACATCATGAGAAACGCTGGGATGGAAGAAGCACAGGCTGGAATCAAGATTGCTGGGAGAAATATCAATAACCTCAGATATGCAGATGACACCACCCTTATGGCAGAAAGTTAAGAGGAACTCAAAAGCCTTTTGATGAAAGTGAAAGTGGAGAGTGAAAAAGTTGGCTTAAAGCTCAACATTCAGAAAACGAAGATCATGGCATCTGGTCCCATCATTTCATGGGAAATAGATGGGGAAACAGTGGAAACAGTGTCAGACTTTATTTTTCTGGGCTCCAAAATCACTGCAGATGGTGACTGCAGCCATGAAATTAAAAGACGCTTACTCCTTGGAAGGAAAGTTATGTCCAACCTAGATAGCATATTCAAAAGCAGAGACATTACTCTGCCAACAAAGGTCCATCTAGTCAAGGCTATGGTTTTTCCTGTGGTCATGTATGGATGTGAGAGTTGGACTGTGAAGAAGGCTGAGCACTGAAGAATTGATGCTTTTGAACTGTGGTGTTGGAGAAGACTCTTGAGAGTCCCTTGGACTGCAAGGAGATCCAACCAGTCCATTCTAAAGGAGATCAGCCCTGAGATTTCTTTGGAAGGAATGATGCTAAAGCTGAAACTCCAGTACTTTGGCCACCTTATGCAAAGAGTTGACTCATTGGAAAAGAGTCTGATGCTAGGAGGGACTGGGGGCAGGAGGAGAAGGGGATGACAGAGGATGAGACGGCTGGATGGCATCACTGACTCGATGGACGTGAGTCTGAGTGAACTCTGGGAGTTGGTGATGGACAGGGAGGCCTGGCGTGGTGCGATTCATGGGGTCGCAAAGAGTCGGACACGACTGAGAGACTGAACTAAACTGAACTGAGTGGGAAGTTGCTGTGTAACACAGGGAGCTCAGCCTGGGGCTCTGTCATAACCTAGGGGGTGGGATGTGGCGGGTGGGATGGGAGGGATTAAGAAGAAGGGTATATATATATACTTAAGGCTGATTCACATTGTTATACAGCAGAAACCACCACAACCTTGAAAAGTTTTCCTCCAATTACAAAAAAAAAAAAAGAAACGAGTGGATGAAATTTAAAGACTGTGTACTGGTAGACACAGTTAATGCGTTAATGCTTCCCCTCAAATCTGCCTGGCTTCCGTTCCCCAGTGTTGATCAATTGCCCGCTTTCTAGCCTGGCAGCTCCAACAAATTTCCCACAATCCCCACACACTAAAGCCCTGGCCGCCATCATTGCTTCATCTTCTGATGTCACTGCCCTCAACTGCCCACCAGACCAAGTTTTGGCATGACCTTCCTTGTGACCATGGCCAGGTCTCACACCATGGGACTCAAGGAATTTGTACAGTGACTGCTAAGAAGAGCCAAGTGACACAACCCCAGGCATGTGGGAAGTTAACCCCAGTGAGGCAAACTGTCTGAGATGAAAGAAGAGATGGAAGATGCTGACATGTGGTTCTTCACCCCTTCCCAACCCCCTCCCTGACTCTTCCCACACAGAATGTTTCCATCTCCTCCTGGAGACATCAGCACTATTGAGCTATAAGCTTTATTTTCTTGTAAAGCTACAACCAGCTCAGTCAAACCATCTTTTTATTTGCTACCCTCCAAACTCCCAACTTCCCTTCCCCTTACCCCAGATTTCAGTACAGGGTTAGTGCATATAATCTGCCTCAGGGGCTCTTTGCTAGGGAACCTGAGTTAAGACATACAGGAATACTGAAAGAGAGAGAGAGAGAGGAAGGAAAGCGAGAGAAGTGAGGGAGAAGAAGAGAGTAGAAGGAAAGAAGGCAGGGAAGGAGGGATGAAGGGAGGACAATGGCTGGTAATAAGGATTTTGAAGTCAAGAGTGCAAAGTAAAGCACAGAACAAGGCATCATGGGATGCAGCAGAGGAGCAAGCAAGAACACTAGAAATTTATGTATCAAGATATTGATGGTGATTATGTTTTGTGGTGGAGTAATGAATAATTTTATCCAACTACTATTATTTCATTCATTTATTCATTAACTCATTGTGCTTTCCAAGTTTTCAATGATCTTATGTTAAGTTCATAATAAATAAAATTTTATTCTAAAAAGAATCTGATATCCAAAGTAGTGAAAACCAGATCCGGAGCTCTTAACAAGCCTAGGTTTCTCAAATCACACATATACATGCAGACCATTAAGTCTCCATGCTATATACTAAACTTTGCTGTTATTCAGTTGCTAAGTCACGTCCAGCTCTTTGCAACCCCATGAACTATAGCACACCAAGTTTCCTTCATTATCTCTTGGAGTCTGCTCAAACTCATATTTATTGAGTATTGAGTCGGTGACACCATCCAACCGTCTCATCCTCTGTCGTCCCCTTCCCCTCCTGCCCTCAATCTTTCCCCCCATTAGGGTCTTTTCCAGTGAGTTGGCTTTTCACATCAGGTGGCCAAAGTATTGGAGTTTCAGCATCAGTCCTTCCAATGAATAGTCAGGGTTGATTTCCTTTAGGATTGACTGGTATGATCTCCTTGCAGTCCAAGGGACTCTCAAGAGTCTTCTCCAACACCACAATTCGAAAGCATCAAACTTTAGATCACCAAGTCCTTCTTTTCTCTCTTTATCCCCCAAATATAGGTAGAGCAGGACAGAAAACCAGATTGTAAATCAAGGATGCCCAACTGATATTGTTCATCCCTACTGAAACTCACATATATATAAACACACACATGGTGTGTTATCCATGTGCAAGCACACACATACACATACACACACACACACACAAAAGATAATCCATATAAGCTGCCACCTGAGGACTTAAATCAGACAGAGATATTTTCTGTGTTAAATGAACCTACCAACACTGCTTGAATGCCATTGATGGTAACAGTGGAAAGGAAAAAATCTTCACTTACATTTCACATTTACATCTGATCTAAATATATACACTGCATTGGTAAAGCAAGAGGAAATTGACATGGCAGAGTAGGAGGATGCAGAATTTACCTCCCCTCTCCCTCCCACCTTATGAACACATCAATAATACATCTACACGTGGAGCAATTCTCACTGGAAATGGACTGAAGACTGACAGAAAGATCCTTATGCAACCAAGGCTAAAAGAAGTTGTGCAGGAAGGGAATAGAAGTAATCACGTGGGGGCCTGCACCCTAGGAGGGGCCACAGGACAGGAGGGGCACTACAAGGATGAAGATATCCCTGCGGAGTGAGTGGCTTGACCCATACACTGGGTGCACCAGCCCTGGGGTCAAACGGTGGGAAAACTGGTTTGAAAACCAGTGGACTGACAACAGGGCTGTAAGAGAGCTAGACTCTACTCATGAAGAACCCACACATTCTTGTTTGCTCCCAATACAAGATAGAGAAAGATTGAAATTCCTCAGGACACTGGCTGGCTTCTCACAACTGCCTCAGTGCATGCCCTGGCCTGTGCTGAGTACCCTTCCCAGCCCCACTTGCTCAGAGGCACAGGTCCCCACTAGAATGAGCTGAGGAGAGCTGCCATAGCTGAGGAGAGCGCCCAGTTGTGGGGGATAGAGCTGGCTTGGGCCCCACCCTCACGGCCATTGCTCCAGTACCTTGGGACATGGCCCTACCCCAATAGGGTGGTGGTGTTGGCAACTGAGCAGAGAAGCCCTGGCTCACACCTGGCTCTTGCTCTAGCTCCTCGGTCTCTGGCCACAACACCTACCAAGTTGATAGAGGCCACTACAGTCTGAGGAAAGACACGAGTTATGTTCATATCAGATCCAGCACTCCCATGAAATCCATGGGGAACATGCGCAGACTGTGCAGGAATGTTCACACACAAGGACATACATTTAAGACCATGATGGGTAACTCTTATCTCATTTTATAGAGACAGAAAAAGTTAACCAAAGTGGGAAGATGGAGAATTTTATTTGAAATGAAAGAAATAAAAAAAGAAACCTATAAAACCATCCAGTGAAACAGAGATAAATGAGTTACCAGATAAAGAATTTAAAGATTAGTAATAAAAATGGTAACTGAGAGGAAAGAATACATGAACTAGAAAATTTGAAAAAGTCAAAACTGAAGTATACAATAACTGAAATGAAAAATGCACTAGAAATAATTAACAGACTAAGTGACACAAAGGACATAGTGTTCTGGAAGATAGAATAATGGAAAATATCCAGTCAGAGCAACAAAAAGAGAAACAAATTTTAAAAACTGAAAACAGTTTAAGGGACCTCTGAAACAACATCAAGCATAATAACATTTACATTACAGAGGTCCTAGAAGGAGAAGCGGAAAAGGCAATGGCACCCAACTCCAGTACTGTTGCCTGGAAAATCCCATGGACGGAGGAGCCTGGTGGGCTGCAGTTCATGGGGTCACTAGAGTCAGACCCGACTGAGCGACTTCACTTTCACTTTTCACTTTCATGCATTGGAGAAGGAAATGGCAACCCACTCCAGTGTTCTTGCCTGGAGAATCCCAGGGACAGGAGAGCCTGGTGGGCTGCCATCTATGGGGTCGCACAGAGTCGGACACGACTGAAGCGACGCAGCAGCAGCAGCAGAAGGAGAAGAGAGAACAAAAGAGGTCAAAGGATATTTGATGAAATTATGGCTAAAAACTTCCTGAACCTGAAGAAGGAAACAGATTTCCGGGTAAAGGAAGCATAGAGGGTCCGAAACAAGATGAAACCAAAGAGAACCACACCAAAACATGTCATAATTAAAATGGCAAAAGTTAAAGAGAGAATTCTAAAGGCAGCAGGAGAAAAACAAAGAATCACATACAAGGGAACCCTCCTCCCCCAAGGCTATTAATGGATTTTTCTGCAGAAACTTTGCAGGTTAAAAGGGAATGGCATGATATATTTAAAGTGCTAAAGGGGAAAAACCTACAACCAAGGATATTCTATCCAGAAAGATTATCCTTCAGAATGAAAGGAGAGATAAAAAACTTATAAGCAAAAACTGAAAGAGTACATCAACATTAAACCAATTCTTAAAGAAATGTTAAAGGCTCTTCTCTAAGTGGAAAAGGAATGAATGGGCTACAACAAGAAGTAAGAATCTATAGGAAAAGAAAAATCCACTAGTAAAGGCAAATATATAGTAAAGGAAACTTGCACAGTAAAAGACACCATAAACAAAATGAAAAGACAACTTAGTGACTATACAAGCACATAAACAACTCACACAACTCAACAGCAAATAATAATAATCCAATTTAAAAATGGTCAGAAGATTTGAATAGACATTTTCACAAAGGGATACATAGATGGCAAACAGGCACAGGAAAAGATGCTCAACATCGCTAGTCATCAGAAAAATGCAAATCAAGAGCAGAGTGAGATATTACTTCACACCTCTCAGAATGACTGTCATCAAAAGAACACAAATAACAAACGCTGGCAAAGATATAGAGAAAAGGGAACCTCATACACTGACCCTAATGCTGGGAAAGATTAAGAACAGGAGAAGAGGGCGACAGAGGATGAGATGGTTGGATGGCAGCATCAAATCAATGCACTCGAGTTTGAGCAAACTCCAGGAGATGGTGAAGCCTGGCATGCTGCAGTCCATGGGGTCACAAAGAGACAGACACAACTGAGCGACTGAACAACAAAAACAAAACTGGTGTAGCCACTGTGGAAAAGAGCAGAGAGCTTTCTCAAAAAACTAGAAATAAAACTGCCATATGACCCAGCAATTACACTGCAGAGTATACTGGAATAAAAC
The DNA here is from genome assembly GCF_027580195.1 of Bos mutus. Taxonomy (NCBI): domain Eukaryota; kingdom Metazoa; phylum Chordata; class Mammalia; order Artiodactyla; family Bovidae; genus Bos; species Bos mutus. The sequence continues at coordinate 82,980,769 of NC_091624.1, forward strand.
AAAAACACTAATTGGAAAAGATAGTTACACTCCAATGTTCGTATCAGTATTATTTACCATAGCCACCATACGAAAACAACCCAAGTGTCCATTAACAGATGAAAGGATAAAGAAGATATGGTTTATACATACAATGGACTATTACTAAGCCATAATAAAGAATGAAAGTTTGCCATTTGCAACCATCTGGATGCACATAGAGCATATTGTGCTTAGCGAAATAAATCAGAGAGACAAACACTCTATTTTATCACTTAAGTGTGGAGTCTGAAAAATAAAACGAATGACTATGAGAAAACGGAAACAGGCTCACAGATACAGAGAACTAGTGATTACCAGTGGGAAAAAGGAAGTGGGGAGGTGCAATATAGGGAGAAGGAATTAAGAGGTACAAACTACTAAGTATAAAATAAATAATCCACAAGGATATATTGTACAATACTGGGAATATAGCCAATATTTTATAACTTTAAATGGAGTATAATATATAAAAATATTGAATCAGTATATTGTATACCTACAACTAATGTAACATTGTAAGTCAGTTATATATTAAAAATAAGAAGACAAAGCAGTTTAAACTCTTAATTATGTATTTTCATGTCCATGCAACCCAACTTAAAAATAAGATAATGGATTATAGTCTATGTCTTTCTTTGATTCCTTTGAACAATTTTGAGTTAGAGACCTTTTCTCTCTCAGTCCAACTATGCTCAGTATCACAGTCACTTTTTTGCCTCAATCAGCTGAAAGGGACCATTTGGCTTATCTCCTATAGAGGAAAGAACTTAATTTCAGGACACGAGAATCCTCAATTTAAATTTCTCACCCTGACAGTAGGAAAAAAAACCCCAGAAAACCAACTAGATACCCATAGCCTGTCTGGTTTCGGTTGCTTTGTGTGTAAAATGGGAATGCTGCTGCTGATAAGTCGCTTCAGTCGTGTCCGACTCTGTGCGACCCCATAGATGGCAGCCCACCAGGCTCCCCCATCCCTAGGATTCTCCAGGCAAGAATACTGGAGTGGGTTGCCATTTCCTTCTCCAATGCATGATACAGAAACATGAAAGTGAAGTCGCTCAGTCATGTCCGACTCTTAGCGACCCCATGGACTGCAGCCCACCAGGCTCCTCTGTCCATGGGATTTTCCAGACAAGAATACTGAAGTGGGGTGCCATTGCCTTCTCCAAAATGGGAATAAAGCTACCTTTTTTTTTTTTACTGACCAGAGTACCTTCCTGTCTTCCCTTCCCTATTTTGTTTGACTCCTATATTGCACTTCACCTGTGTTCCAGGACACTCGCGGGGCATTTGTATCTGTTGTTCTGATGGAAATGTGGACTGTAATAGGTGCACTCTTCTCAAAGAAGAAGTCATAGACCTCCAACTCCACCTGTAAACAAACAGTTGAATATGAATATATCGACAATTTATAATATAAAATACCATTAATTCTTGGATATATACCGCAGATGGAGGCAAACTAATTCAGGTTTCTGTTGTTGCCTGACCTCATTTTTGACAACGTAATGTCACTTTTTCCAGCTCTATGTCTTATTCCTTAATTTATCAGTGTTTTAAAATTTTTTTTTTCTATGAATGAAGTTCTTAACCTGAAATAAGCAAATGTGCTAGCAATGAGTCCCTGCATTTGTTCAGGAGACTACATCAGTCCAGCATCAGACCACTTCAGCTTCTCGCAAAGATGTGGGATCTAGAGCAGTGTTTCTCCCCTGTGATTTCACCCCCCAGGGGACATTCAGGAATATCTGAAAACATTTTTGGTCTCACAGATAGGTATGCCCATGGAGGTGCTGCAGGCATCTAGTGGATAGAAGTCAGGGAGGCTACTATTAATAACATCCCACCATGACCAGGTCAGTCCTTACAACAAAGAAATTAGCCAATTCAAAATGCCAACAATGTTGCAGAGATCCCAATCTACAGGCAGCTATCCCACTAGATGTATTATTAAATATATATTTATTTGCTCCCTTGAATTCCATAGCTCATAAGTAGGCTTATACATTTTGAGCTTTATTACATGCTGTGTGTGAATTACACCAGGTGCTGAAGAGAAGGATGAGGTATAATACTGTAAAGGAAGGCAGGCTACCTACTTTTGAAGAATGTTTGGTCTATTTGAGAGGATAAAAGAGACAATCAGATGGTACCGTATCAGCAAACACTACATAAAAAAAGAGATTCAAGAGTGACAAATACACACATTGACAATGAAACTATACCGATATGGGGGACATCATTTTGGAGGTCTAATATAAACATATATTAGGTTGAGCCCTATCACTAAGGAGCTTTCCTCTAAGATAAATGTAGTACCTACCGGAGTGAAGTTGGATTTTCATGTCTATAAGAACAGACTACCTGGTGTAACAGCTGAGGGGAGGATCAGCTAGCTTAAAGCGCACCGGCCATTGCTCTGCTCTCAGAAATCCCACCCCAGGGGGCTTCCGGCCAAAATAATTGAAAAGTGCAAAATCTCCACTGAGAAAATTGAAAGTCACCTTCTAACAAAACAAACCAAAAAAAAGCACACATCTGGACACGTTCTGCTTTAGTATTACATTGTACAATGCTGGACGTAACACATACAAAGCAGACCGAGTAGCAGTGCTTTATTTGTGAACGCGAGATAAAACTGGACATCTAAAGAGAAATTACCTCATGCTGTGGAAGAAATGAGAAGTGAAGACAGGAAAGAAAAAACCAGTTGCCACTTACTATTATGAAGTGAAGAAAATAAAAGTAAAGGGCAAAGCATGGCATTTATAGTCTGCCCTTGAGACTAAATGCTAAAAATGCCTAAACTAGACAGAGGGCAATTTGGTAACCCCAGAGACACAAATTTTCCTTAATAGACCTGAACTCAAGTCTGTGTTAACCTGTTTATTTAAATTTTCCATCATTTTTGAATCAACTTGCTGGTAGGTCTACAAGTTTGTGAAGGGTTGTAATGCACAAGTCTGTAACCAGCTGTTCTCTACTCTCATTGAATACAAAACAAGAGGAGAGAGGCAGAAATAGCAGAAATGATTTAGATTAGATAGAGAACATTCCTGATGAAAAGTGATAGTGAAATGAGTCATTTTAATGAGAATATGGAATCTCCTACCCTGAGTAAGAATTATTACTTAAAATTAAGGACTCCAGTAGAAAACCTTGATGGAAAATAATATAAAATAATTTATTAATGAAAGAATTATAAACAAATAGAAGTTAGACCATCTCTAACTTCAATGATCTATGTAATGCAAGAAGGCTGTTGGAGGCCCTGGAGTTCTCAAATTGGTGAACCTGGGGGCCAAATGTGGCCTCAGAAATGTTTTGCAGCTGGTATTTTATGTTTTAAATTTACAATGTCTTCTATGTTTAAAAGTTGAAAATTTTAACTGAAGTATAGTTGATTAACAATGTTATATTAGTTTCAGGTATATAGCATGGTGATTCAGTATTTTGGCAGGTGATACTTCATTATAAATTATTACAAGAAAAGGGCTACAATTCCCTATACTATCCAGTATATCTTTGTTGCTTATCTACTTTATACACAGTAGTTTTTATCAATTAATCCCATACCCCTACTTTGTCCCTCCCCCTCCCCTATCCCCTTTAGTAACTACAAGTTTGTTTTCTAGGTCTGAGTCTGTTTCAGTTTTGCATAAACATTCACTCGTATTATGAAACTTGAAATATTTTTACCAAAAAAAAGTAGAGCTTTCCAACTTTTCTTGAAAAAGGAAAGCTACAGCAACACTGGGTCCATCCATATTCTCACATGCAGCAGTCAGCTGTAGCTGAGTTGCATCTGCTTCCTAAATTGCCAGCTCCTTCCTCACTTCCCCGCAGTCTCCCTCCAGATGGGTTTGTTCATTTGCATCACCTGCCTGGTTTGCATCCTGATTTGCAGTGATTGATTCTCTTCTGAGGCAGTGACCATACAAGGAAACTACAGGCTAAAGAGAAGTGGCCTCTTCAATGACTCTCTGAATACCAAAGAGTCTAGCAGCTTTGTCTCTCTTCCCTCTCACCTCATAAAGTCTCCTCTCAGAATGGCTGCTGTTTGGTGGCTGATAGGCAATCTGCATATCCCTTAGATCCTTCCAGGTGAAGGAGGACACTGGTCTGGTGTGATCCCACAGGTGAGTCACATAGCCCTGGAGCGGGGCTTTAGTAATGTTGAACACCAGCAAGGGTTTGGGGGTCTCATCCTCTTCACAGTCCAGAACCGATGTAGTCAATGAGGTCAGGATGAACTGATCCACTTCCAGAATAAACATGGCCATAAATGCAGCTCTTGGAATCTGATTGGGAATTCCAGGTCTGATATAGACAGGCAACCACACACTCTCTGACTTTGGAAGAAGAAAGAAAAGATAAAGGGGAAAACTATAAATGAAGCTATTGATACAATAGCAGGGTAAATCACACGATATTTAACACAAAGCCACAGCCTAGACGGTGCATCCAGCAGTGATCTGAATCATTTAGAGAGATTTTAATCACATACTGATGCCCAAATTCCATTTCCAGATGTTCTAATTTAACTTTCCTAAGGAGGAGACAAAAAAAAAAAACAACTTGGTATTCTTAAAGTTCTCTGGTGACTCCAATATTTAGCCAGGGTTGAGGTAGAGCACCAATTTTGTCATTAGAAGGAACTATTCTTTTGATTCCATGTCCAACACATATGGTTTATATGACTTTGGACAAGTTTCTTAACTTCTAAATCTTGATTTCCCCCACCTATAACATGGACTGCCTAGAGGTCCTGAGTACTGCGTGAGGATTACAAGAGATAGCCAAAGTAAAGCACAAGGACTTGCCTAGCAGTCCAGTGGCTAAGACACTGCATTCTCAATGCAAAAGGCCAAGGTTCGATCCCTGGTTGGGGAACTAGATCCCACAAGCCACAATTAAGAGCTTGCATGCCACAACTAAGATCTGGCAAAGCCAAATAAATAAATAATTTTTTTTTAATCTTAAGAAAAAACAAAGTAAAGCACTAGCAGTGTCTGGCACACACAACCAACCTCCCCTGGCCACCCCATCCACCTCTTGTAGGTTTCAAAGGTGACAATGGCAGGATGAAGGAACCCGTCCTTATAATAGCTGCTCGTGAAACTGAAGGACGTTTGCTTGGTCATGTATTAGTTAGGACCCTGAGTCTCCAAGTGAGGAGTAAGTCATCAAAATTGCAAGTAACTCTTCAGGCTAGAAATACACCTTCCCCAAGTAAGAGAGCTATGAGGAAGAGCCTATCATTGTGGGGCTCTCCAGAGAAATCATGAACTTGCATCCTGGGATCTGAGGTCCCAACAAGTGCTATGGGCAGAAAGGATCCTCAGCAGAAGATAACTGGTCATCACAGAATTTTATGTCCGCCGTTATTGGGAGACCAGGCTTAATGATCAGAGCCACATGAGTGCAATACTGCTGAACACTGGATACTTACATAACGGAATGTCTATTTTATTTTTTTTTAATTTATTTATTTTTAAAAATTTATTTTATTTTTTTAACTTTACAACATTGTATTGGTTTTGCCATATATCAAAATGAATCCATACAGGTATACATGTGTTCGGGATGGGAACATAACGAAATGTTTAAAATGAAGTTCTTTTTTTTTTTTTTCTTTAATAGAAAATTATTTAATTAGTAATGAAGTTCTTATGGGCTTAGTCTCAATTGAAGTTCCAAGAGAGAGCATTTCAAAGACAATGTGAGACAGATACTATAGGCAGAATTTACAAAACAAATTGTCTGGAACCAGTTCCAGACTCTAGAACCTTCCACCCACTCTAAAAATATAAAAAGGTTGAGAGAAGTAAGAGAAAGATTTATTTACAGACAGAAGTTGCCTTGTGTTGTGCTGAGTCACTGCCTGGATGCCTCTCACTGTACGCCCTCTGTGAAGAGGAGGGGGCGCGGGGGCAATGCTGCATTCCTTGTCCCAAGTGTCAGGAGGGAAGCTTCTATCACACCAGCCTTACATGTGCCTTTTACCAGTGGAGCACTCAGGGGATTGATGTTGGGCTCATCCCTAAGGAAGCTAAGTGGCCAGAGGCAGAAGAAACGTGGTATCTGTGCTGGGATCAGTCTCTAGTCCTTGTTTGCAGCAGGAGGGAACATGTGAGTGCTCTCAGACATGGAGCAAGTGGGACAGAGGGTTGATCTAGGGTCACCTGGGTCCCTGATGTTTAGATGCGTCTGTGAGAAGCCAAAAATCTCCACAGAAAGAAGCTGGAGGTGGAGGTCATATCTTAGGAGCCCTGGGAGGAACTGCAAATGACTAATCAGGCTAGGAAAGACGAGAGGCCTTTGCAGAGGGGAATCTCCAGGAGAACAATGAAATGGCCCCGAGACTAAGAAGCTTGAAACATCCACCCAACTCAGAGAGCACAAAGCCATATTCCATCGATGCCTGGTCAAATAAGACCTCACTTTCCAACATTCCTCCAAAACCACCCACTCCTCAGCCTGGAATTTCAGAAACTAGCCAGCAAGGCTCAGAGAAAGAGAGAAAAGCAAGAGAAACAGAAGGTGACAACTCCTCTCTCTCCCACATGGTGGTTTATAAAAACAAGAGTGATAACGCTGAGAGTTTAGACTATGTAGTCCTAATGTGCCATTGAAAAGCATTTGAAGATTTATAATTTAATGAAGAATGAGGATATCATAGTATAAAAGGATTGGTGCTAAACAATAAGAAATATTAAACCTAGAGGTTAAGGCTGAACAAATATTACTTGAAACACTAACAAAATGGATACAAATGTCAAAAGAGTACACTTGAAATACAAGATGAAGTTAAGTATCATAAGGTATAAAGATGATATGCTAGAATTAAAGTGGCAGATTATGTTAACCAAGCCTGGTGGTGGGTAATTGCAGTGAGAAAGGATAAATAGGATCAGACTTTATAATATATATGAAGGAGCCAAAAGACTTCACTGTATTTTTTACTTAATATGTTAAAAACAAAGGTTAAAGAATTTTTTCAATTTAGAACTAAATTTTAAAATGGGATATTAAATAAGTAAAGACAAAGACAAATATAACCTAGAGTGCAAGATGATTTGATTAATTAGCAAGAAAGCATAAAACAAGATAGGAAAAAAAATATCCATTATTATAGAAATATTGTCTATATTCTCTTGTTTAAGACAAATATTCTGAAATTAAATATCCAATTATATCTGCCTTACTGGAGAGGCATTTAAAATTATATACAAAGATTAAACGTAAAATGATGATCCAAAAGAGTTTGCAGATGTGACTGTAAGAATTTCAAAGAGTTAAATTTAAATTAAAAAAAAAAAAAGAATTTCAAAGAGAAATGAATTCAAGGAAAGAAGAATTAAAAAGGACAGTGTGTGCAGTTAATAGTGATAAAATGAACAAGACAATGATTCTGATAAGCAGCACTGTATTTAGTATTATTCTGGACAAGCCAGTGGGGAATACAGCAGAAAATAAGAGGAATAATTACTGAAAAAGAAAGGAAAAATTATCATCATCAGTGGAAGATGTAATTAGTATAGTCTTTAAAAGCCTATAGAATTGAAAAAAATTTAGAATAATTGAATTCAAGAAAGAAGCCAGACAAAAGAAAATTAGACCAAGAAATAGCTTTCCTATTTATCATCACTAACCAACAAGAAGAAATAGTGGAGGAAAAGAAGACTAGTCAGAATAATTTCACAAAAACAAACTGCCTAGTATTGGACTTAATAGTGTGCGCAAGTGACATGAAGAAAACTGCAAACTTAACAGAAACATATCAAAGGTCATTTGCCTCAATGAAGTGAGATAACCTCTGCCTGGAAAAGATGACTCAATATGGTAAATGTTCCAATATTCCAATTTTTCTGAAAATAATTTATAATTTTAATCCAACCCTGATAAAAAATAATTAGGGGCTTAAAAAAATAACGTAAATATTAATTACTTGTCTAGAACTAAAAATAGATAAGAAAATTTTGAAGAGGACCATGAGGAGAAACTTGCCTATAAAATATTAAAGTCCATTTTAGACCTTTTATTTTGGACTAATAAGGTACTGGCACAAGAATAGGTGGGCAAATCTAAAGAATAAGAGAACTAGCCTTGAAACAGACATATAATATCTTTCTATACAACAGAGCAATCAAAACATCAATGGGAAACAAGTTCATTATTCATCAAATAGTGTTGAAAATTTTGGCTACTTGGAAAAAAACTGTTCTGTTGTTTTACAATAAGATAAAATTTATTTCAGGCAGAATAAAAAGTTAAACATAAACAAGAAACTATTTTTAAATCTATAAGAAATTATGGGTGAATAGTCAGTCTCTTGATGAGGATGGATTATACCAGCATAAAAATAATAAAATAACAAGATACAAAACTTCAAATATAATATAAATTCAATTCCATAAACTGACTCTGGTATGCATGTCTCCCCCTCTGTGTATGTGTGTGTGTGTGAGTATGCATATATATACACATACATTTATAGATATACAAATATTAGAAATACCCTAGTTCCATTTTCTTACTTTTTTCTTTCTGTATTTTTTTTTAAAAATAGCTTCTGCCATTGAGCATATTACTATAATCATAAAAGAATTTGTTTATGACATGCCAAACTGATTATGGTACAAGTTAATTCTAAATAATACAGGAAGGTCATTTTAGAGAGGAAACTTCTAATAAAACTAATCTGAAAATATCAACAAAGAAAGCTGTATATCAATACATGAGGAAAAAGAAGAAAAACAATTAGGAAGAAAAATGGCTCTAAACTTTGTTCTTTACAGAGATAAGGAAGCATTAAATGTCAAAGAAGTTTCATGTCAAAACAAACAGAAAACATATACTAAACATTAGGAGACTGAGAGTTTAGTCTTGATTCATCCATGCATGTATGGTCAAGATATGCAATTTTTGTGGCCCCAGTATAAAATAAGGGGCTTGGGCTAAACCAATTGTTTCCAAAAACATGAGTTTTTTCACTAGTAAAAAAAACGTGTAGAACTTACTATGTGTTCAGTTTTGTGCCAAGCTTTGTAGGCATCACCTCATTAAATCCTCTCAATAAGAAGTACTACTATGTCCATTGCAAGATCTTAAAAATGAGGCATAAAGTACAAAATCACACAGCTAGTTAAGTAAACATTTGAATCCGGGCAACCCAGGCCCAAGGGCAGGCTAACTATTAATGTCAGACTTAAATCTCTTCTCAAATCTCACTTCCCCAAGTGATTTACCTGATCAATTTGACCAGACCACCTCACAATTTTTCCAGTTCTCAATTATAAAATACTACAACCCTGTTTAATCATTTATTTATCATTCTTTGTTTTATTAATTCCTGTGATAATAATGCAGAGAAGGCAATGGCACCCCACTCCAGTACTTTTGCCTGGAAAATCCCACAGACGGAGGAGGCGGGTAGGCTGCAGTCCATGGGGTCGCTAAGAGTCAGACACAACTGAGCAACTTCACTTTCACTTTTCACTTTCATGCATTGAAGAAGGAAATGGCAACCCACTCCAGTGTTCTTGTCTGGAGAATCCCAGGGACGGGGGAGCCTGGTGGGCTGCCATCTATGGGGTCGCATAGAGTTGGACATGACTGAAGCAACTTAGCAGCAGCAGCGGCAGCAGTGGTAATAATGTTCAACATTCAACTGGGTCTCTTAGGAGAAATCATAGCAAGAAGTGAGACTGAAAGATGGAGGTCTTTCACAAATGTCATCTCAGATCATCTTAAATCAGCACAAGATCTGAACTGTTTTAGCAGGTTCATAGTCATTCCAGCTTCCCAAATAAACACGTTACAGAGTACCTGAGTTAGTAGAGAAGCATGCCAATCTTTCATTTAGATTGACTTCACTTTCTGTCATCATTTCAATAAGAAGAGATCAAGAGGAAGAAAGGGAAGGAGAATTTAAGAGCCTGGAAGATGGAGATGGCCCTGCTACAGCCCTAACAGTGGGACGAGGACTCCCTATCTCCCAGTTTCCTATGGCCTTGCTGAATGGGTGTGTGGACCCTTTGATTTCCTCCAACAGATGAAAAGAGGGTCTAATAAAGGAGTAAATGAAGAATCAAAGAGTAGGAGTTACAAAAGCAAAAATGAGAAACTGAAGAATATTGAAGGGCAAGGGAGAGAAAGGTTAGCATGTAACCTGATTCTGGTTCTTTCTAAGTTGCAATGGTAGAGCTACAAGATTGCCAGAAAAGGGAAATTACACATGGATATTATGTGCAAAATCAATCCTGTTTTAAGCACTTACTAGCAGAACAAGCCTGCAGTTCCAGTGAGTCATTAGGCTGTTCCACCCACAACCATACAGGAACCCTCGCTGACACGGGAGCCAGCACAAGTGTCCCCAGGGAACCAGCTCTTAGTTGGGGACTCAGACACATAAGGCCATAGACTCTACCTTGTATGAGATTTTACTCCTGCTATCTGTGAGGTCCAGTTGGATGGAGAAGTAATCAATGTTGGGAGAAGGGGAACCCAGGTGCTGGTATCGAAGCCCCATCAGCAGGAACTCCTCACAGCTCACTTTGAGACTTCCGACTTTCTTCAGTCCCAGGGTACACCTGCCGCCTGGACACTTCAGCTCTGTTCCCAATTCTAGAATGTATAGCAGGGAATTAAGAGAGGCACTTGTACCTTAGTGATTATCTTTAAAAACCTGTCCTCCCTTCCACAGACACTTATTCCCTCTCACTGACCAAAGAACACTCATGTGTACCCGCCAATCATTCACTGACTGGGTTGTCATTATTCTGAAAACCTGCCACTTCCTTACTGTAAAAACAATCAACTGATTATCTAACAAGGTCCTTACCCACAAAAAGTGCTTGAGAGAAAAAATATAAAATGCATTTTCTGGTGGTGGACCATCTCTGACAAATAGGCTCACTGTAGGCCTTCTACAATCCTGCTCTTGTCTGTGTTTACAGCATCCACTTCCATAGCACCACCATGCAATCTCTGCTAGAATATTCTATTCACTGAAATTCACTCCCCACTTAAACACATCTGAATTCTGCCTATTTTCCAGGTCCACTTAGTCTTTTCACTAAACCTTTCTTCAAATATTCATTGACCACCTGAACCAACTTAATCTCCTCCACTAAAAACTGCAGTCATCTCTCCAGTACATAGTCTTTTTGTCTCTGCCAACTGTATTTTTCACTCTTGCAGTCTATGATATGCACAGGCCACTTATGTGAGTGGCCTTTTGCACACTTCCCTGATGTAAAAACTGGGTATTCTATACTTACCCAGAAGGCTGTGAAGACTAAATGAGATGACATATGTGTAAACATGTCTTTAGCTATAATTTACTGTCCAAATTCCAGGCATGACTATGACCATGACTTTCCCTTATATTTCTTGGTCTTTCCACAGTGCCTGGAACACTATTATGCATCTAGGAGGTACCCATGATGTGATAATTAAATTAATAACAAGAGGAACATTATCCATCAACTCTTCCTGATTTAAACCATATCCCCTGCCTACCAGCTCTACCCCAAACCTGCTTCAAGTCTAATAACACCTAATAAATTCCCCAGCTACTCTGGCTATCACTGCTATTGCTACTTACTATTAATAATAACAGCTGACAGTTACTGAGCACTTGCTGTGAGCCAGACACTGTGTGAACTGCTTTGTGTGTGTGTGTGTGTGTGTGTGTGTGATCTCATTCACTCTCACCTTTATACAACCCTATGGAACAGCCACTATTCTTGTCCATTTTTCAGAGACTTAGGTTAAGAAACTGACCTAACATCACACAGGAAATAAATAGCAGAGGCAGTTTTCAAGCCCAAGTTTTTCTGTTTCCAAAGTCTGCACTCTTAGCCACTAATCTATGTTTTCAACCAGCTACAAATTCTATTAAGTAAAACTCTTTGTCAAGATGGAAGATGACCATTTAAGATCTGGCAGATTTGGTAACATCCAGATAAGTATTAAAACATGTCATACGAGACTCAGGGAAGAAACTATGTGGCTGATCTCCGCGAGGTTCTTCCAGCTGGGGCTCCACCAGAACCAACTGGCCGTGGGCTGGCAGGTGAGTTCCCACAGGGTCCAGTCTGACTGTGCATTCCAGGCTGGCCATCCTCTCGTAATCAAATCTAAGCAGGTTCTTATCAATGACTCGGGACAGGCCATAGAACTCAGACACCTCCAGTGCATTATCACTCATTCGGATGATGTTACAGTCTGGTTCCAGGAGGTAGACCCGCAGGATAAAGGTTTCCGTGAAGGTGTCTGTCTCAGTAAACCTGAGGGCAGAACAGAGCAAAGGCAACATTATTGGTGCACAGGTTCTTCTTTATACTTGGGCACTAAGTTGGCTTGAAGCTTAAAGATTGTCTTTCACACAATCTGTGTATCAGGTAGAGTTTGGATTTTACTTTATACTCTACACCCCACCTCCCTGTTCTTTTCCCTTCTCCTTAAATCAGTGTCAACTCCGTTTTCTGTTACTTCCCTTTCCAATGCCCTCCTTTTAACACCTTCTCTGAAATCTATCATCAATACGGGTATTTAATGACTGCTCTGAGCTCAGTCTTTATCTCTAGCATGTGTGCAATTTAAGAGTATCCTGCATATTTAGTTTATGCACTGACTATTAATTTAGGAGTGAAGGGGTGAGGGGTTTCTGAAGCATCAAGCCCTTTTTGCTTTTCACAAATGCACTACAAGAGTAGTTATTTGCAGTCTAGCTGTGGAAGCTCAGCTCAGTGGGTGGCATGTAAAGGGTGATCAGTGACTGTAACCTCCATTCCCTTCATTCCCTTAGGAATTACATTCTCTGGATATTTGCAGAACCTAATAGGGATGGATTGTCATTCTTTTTCTGATTAAATTTATTTATTTTTAATTGAAGGATAATCGCTTTACAGTACTGTGTTAGTTTCTGCCAAACATCAACATGAACCAGCCACAGGTGTACCTAGATCCCTTCCCTCTTAAACCTCCCTCCCACCTCCATCCCCATCCCACCCTTCTATGTTGTTACAGAGTCCTGCTTTGAGTTCCCTGAGTTATACAGCAAATTGATGGGCTGCCATTCTTTATTGAAGGGAGAAAATTAAAGTGATGGTCGTGCATCAATGATAGATTCTCCACTGATGTGCTTTCATAATGGCCCAGGCACATGCTAGACTCCTTACAAAGTTTATCATTCAGTCTTCACAGGAATCTATGGTAATGTTGTTGACTCCATTTTACAGAGGAGGAAACTGAGGCTTAGAGAGGTCAAGTAGCTTACCAAAAGGGCTAGAGATGAGGTAAGAGGGCAATAAACATGCTCTCTGCTTTTCTGCCTCCAATTCCTCTGAATGGTTCTACTTTAAATCCTCAAGACCAAGAACATTGACAGGTCCTCTAACTCTGCACTTCATCTGTGCTGCTCCACCCACCTCATCCTTTAGAAACTCAAAGAAATGGGAACAGCCAGAATTCATCAACAAGCTCTCTGAAGCTAATTAGTTTGTTAACTTTAAAGTCTTAGGAAGATCAAACAGCCCTATATGCTGATTGCCTAGTTCCCAAGGAATCCTTGGGAGCCATTTCATTTTCTGAGCACAGCATTTGCTTCATGCCTCTCTTCTGGCTTGTCATTCTGCATCACAATTATCTAGCCATCTTTTGTATCAGGCCCTGAAACCCAGCCCATTTATCCTCATTCTTTTGTTTCCTAAGCCTACCTAGCATGAGCCTGACCTATGGTGGGTGATCAGGATAATTCACTTTCTGCTACAAAACTCTAGACTAGTATTCCTCTAGTACTTAAGGCAAATTCATGCTGCTGTATTTTAGTCAAATACTCTTAAAGTGACAAAAGCCAAGTAAAAAACTATATAAGGCCTACTCCACCTACACTGAATTTTCAGCTGCTTCTATGAAGTAAGTAATAACATAACCATGAGCTTAAGTTTTAAATTAACTTTTTATTTAGATATAATTCACATAATCCTAAAATTTACCTTTTTAAAGTTTACAATTCAGTGTTTCTAGTATTTTCAGAAAGCTATGCAACCATCCTGCTCTCTAATTCCAGAACACTTTATCACCTCCCCCCATAAAAATCTACACCTATGAGCAGTCACTCCCCATTCACTCCACCTCCAAAAGCTGGCAACTGCAATCTACTTTCTGCCTTTCTGAATTTGCCTTTTCTGGACATATCATATAACTGAAATTATACAATGTGTAACCTTGACTTCTTTCACTTAGCATAATATTTTCAAGGCTTATCTGTGTTATAGCATATAACAGTACTTCATCCCTTTTGTGGCTAAATAATATTTCACTGTATAAATATACCACATCTTGTTTACTCATTTATCAGACTGATTATTTCAACTTTTTGACATGTACAAAAAATGCTGTAGTGAACATTTGTGTAAATTTTTTGTGAACATATGTTTTAATTTCTCTTGTACATATATGTATTTAGGAGTAGAACTGCTGGGTCATATGGTCACTTTGTCCAACACCAGAATTGATTGTTTTAAACCTTTTAAAAATATAATATGTTTAAAAATAGAAGAAGATATTGCACTTCTTAAAACTAAGCAGTTGATAATCAAAACGAAGAATTTCATTCACTTTTGGAATATATTTTCTTCCTAATTCTCATTAAAAATTTGTAGGTTGTAATCTCCATTTTTCTGAGAAGGCAATGACACCCCACTCCAGTACTCTTGCCTGGAAAATCCCATGGATGGAGGAGCCTGGAAGGCTGCAGTCCATGGGGTCGCTGAGGGTCAGACACGACTGAGCGACTTCACTTTCACTTTTCACTTTCATGCATTGGAGAAGGAAATGTCAACCCACTCCAGTGTTCTTGCCTGGAGAATCCCAGGGACGGGGGAGCCTGGTGGGCTGCCGTCTATGGGGTCACACAGAGTCGGACACTACTGAAGCGACTAAGCAGCAGCAATCTCCATTTTTAATCATAAATGGAGAGTTGAATGACCAGAGATACCTGTACAAGAACTCTAAAGGGAAACAGGAGAAGGCTAATAATTTGCCATAGAAAAGCCCCAAGGAAGAGGATATAAATAAAAGTAACTGAAAGGTTGCTACAATTCTTGCCTCATCCATTCAGGTCTCCAGTTCCTACTACTAATTACTTACTTGTCTGAAATCTTATCCAAAGAAACAGAAGCACACAAAATGGTTATCTGACAAAGAATGAAGAACACTCCTGTGCCACTTACCTGTAAAGTCTAAGTTTCACTGTGTCTTCATCAAGAATTGGGCAACCGTTATGAGTATATTTTACTTCATTGGGAAGGAAATGGCAGTCAAAGACCTAGTTCATGAGAAGAAAGGGATATATATGTGAAAATCATTGGTACACTTTTTAGTTTTTCCAGCAGTATAGTATGGCCTGGAGAAATTATGTTCTCTTAGCATTATATATGTATATGTATGTTCTGTTGTGTGGGATCTTAATTCCCTGAACAGGGATAGAACCTATACCCCTAGCAGTGGAAGCAGAGTCCTAACCACTAGACCACCAGAGAATTCCCTATATGTGTGTGTTTTAACCACCAACACCTCTACCCAGCCCCATGTCCATGACCATCCTGCTTATATAGCTGTTGTCTGTTTTGAGAATATCTAAATTATGAAAGTCTGGTTCTTTGGAAGGAATGATGCTAAAACTGAAACTCCAGTACTTTGGCCACCTCATGCAAAGAGTTGACTCATTGGAAAAGACTCTAATGCTGGGAGGGATTGGGGGCAGGAGGAGAAGGGGACGACAGCGGATGAGATGGATGGAATCACTGACTCCTCGGTTCACCACCGAGGGTCAAACGAGGCATGCTCACGCACCCACATGGGGTGCACAGCACAGCACCCACTGCGGGGAGGGCCACTCGTGGGGCACACGCCGAGAAGGCGAAGCGAGAGCATCTGCTGTGTCAGAAGACCAACAGCCCCACTGAAGCCCCGAGGCGTCACTGGAGTTGGGTTAACTCCGAGAGTTGGTTATGGACTGGGAGGCCTGGCGTGCTGCAATTCATGGGGTTGCAAAGAGTCGGACACGACTGAGCGAATGAACTCAACTGAACTCAACTGAACTGAAGCAGATAAATTAAGCAATGATGATCTCTAAATAATTATCTTTTTATAGTATATTTAAAATATGGTTCCATTTTTCAAAACATTATTTTCCAACACCTTTCAGGGGGTTATAGCATTAAGGAGGTATACCTGTATGTACACAGGAAAAGACATGTCTTAACCCACATACCAACATACTATATTAGCTCTGTGTGTATTTTTCCTTCTCCTTTTATTGTTTTCCTTTCCAAATAGTGTTTTTATATTTAAAGATGAAGCTGCTTACTATGGACACTGTTGTGTTTGATCAAAGCCAAACAAGACCCACAGTGGTTTCTCATTTACTTGCAAAAGACTGTGGTTACTAGTTATGTAATAACAGAAATGATTCATGAGACAAACAGCAACGTCAAGGCCATTTTCTCTCTTCATGCAGAATTATAATTAACTGTACCACTAACTCAGAACTATGAAGGAAATAGCTAATTGTTATATGCTGGGGTCATAATTTTTAAAAGAATTTTCTCTTCCAATCACACCATAACACTCATGCTGTACAGTCTGACTTGGTAGAGTACTAAGAAATACTCTCGAGGTATTTACATGTCATCACTGCTGAGTTCATGCTACTTAGCCTGTACCTAAGTACAGGCTCACACATTTACAGAAAACATAATCCTTTCTGACTCTAATCAGAAGACCTCTTCTTTATCTCCTTCCTTACTGTCAGAAAAAGGAAGCAAAGACGTCTGTAGAAGAGGAGATCATTTATTTGCATTCCTGTTCTACACACATCTTCGCTTCTTCTTTTTAACTGACAACAAGGAAGGAGATAAAGGAAAGACCTTCCCCATATCATTGACAAATAGTCATAGTAATAAACAGACAATCTGCTTTGTTAAAAGAAACATCTGTTTTATGTTTCATAATATGTTTTCCTTTTATAAAAGGCGACAACCATAATTGTCCATAAATTTACTAACCAAAACAAAGGAGAGCTAAATCCTTTTCTAATTACTGTCTAGCTTTGTTTTTTTCCACTCCAACTGCTTTTCAATTACAATTTATAATTAAATTGTCACACATTCCTAACTCATTACTCACTTTAATGACAGTAAACTGGTTCAAACGAGAGATATTTTCTTACCGCTATATTTCCTATTTGAAAGAGCAAGCTCAGCACTAAACTGTGGTGCTTTTCCACCCAGGAAATTTCTTGCTTTGGGACAGGTGTGAGAATGCTGTGTGGGGGTAAGTTTTGTCCTAAAACATGAGGAAAACATATCGCCATCGACCTTCTCTAATTGACTATATCAAGAGGGTTATCTAGACAGAAGGTACTGGTATGCGCCAAGTGAATCCCTTTCCAAATATCCAATAGGAAAATGAACCTGTTGGTCCTAAGACAAACTTCAGTAATGAAATGAAAACACTAATTGAACAGATGTTAAACAAAACATTTTCTGTGCAAATCACATGAAACTGCTCATTACACAGCAGGGTGTTGTTAATACAGTCATCTGACTAGGAATGGGCCCACATAAGCTTGCTTTCACCTTACTAGTAAGCTCTACTGAAGAGTAATGCTTACATTGTGTGTTTGTGTGTGCGTGCACTTGCACGCATGCATGCACATGGTTATGCTTAATTTCAAAAACTCCATAAGACATAAATCCCTAGGGAGAACTGCATCTGCCAGGATTAAAAACAGGCACATATTCCTCAAAAAAGCACTTTTTACTTACGAATCTTGGTTTTGTTCAAATTATCACAATAAGAAAATAGGAAGATCACCTGGTGATCTGAGAAAGTTTTTCCAGATAGACAAATTTCTTGACAGTACAAAGCTCTAATATTTGTCCAGAAGGTAATGAAACTCCACATTTTAAGAAAATAAATATATTTACTTCATGTATGCATGTTCAATAGTGCCTGAGTCTTTGTGATCCCATGGACTATAGCCCACCAGGCTCCTCTGTCCATGGAATTTTCCAGGTTAAGAATACTGAAGTGGGTTGCCATTTCCTACTCCAGGGAATCTTCCTGATCCAAGGATCGAACCTACCTCTCTTGAGTCTTCAGTTCTGCCTTGGCAGGTGGATTGTTAGATGAGAAAAATTCGTTTGAGATGTCAGAGGTACCTCTGGGTATGCGTACACTGAAGCATGATCCTTTAATGAGCCACGGCACACTAGGGGACCCTTTGGGGATGTATGGAGCCCTGTTCCTTTGCCTTGCAACGCTGACTTTCCTAAACCAGACAGGTATGTTGTTTTTGTTCCACATCGTCTTTCTAGTAATGGATTTTTGCCCTAAAATCAGAGAAAGTTTGAAAAGGAGATGACTTAGAGATCTCCTACAATCCTTGATTCTTGTGACCAAATAAATGTTTGCTTACTTCTGGTCACATGGATCCCTTTTTGCTCTCCAGGGCCTCAGAACTGGCCAAGTGATGAGGACCATTAAAATATCACTAAAAATTATGACTTTTTCATTATTCTCATAGAGAGTGCTATATGTGTTTAGAAGTCATAGGCTATTTGGAATGGAGAGGACAGGATATCCACAAAGGTTTAAGTCACAGTAGATTCTCCCCAAAATGCTTTCTAAGGAGGGAGAATCTGGGGAATAATAGGGTGTTGTTTTTGCATGCTTGAGGCCAGAGCTTAACATCTCTGCACTACAGGGGGAATTTTTCCTCTCTTCTTCCCTCACAAAATAGTCAGCTTTACTTCTAAATAAATGTTGAACAATTTTTTAAAAAATATATTGATTGGAAGCATTATCAAATTATCAGTCTTTATGAGGCATCCACTTTTTTCCATACAGCTCTGAGTCCCTGCTCTATCAGGGACCCCAGTTATGTAGGATTAGGGTTATATTTTGCTGCCCCCCAGAACCCCAAGGTTTTGCTTTTGATCCCAGTGCCTGTAGTGAGGGCTCCACTGCCTGCTATTGAGCCTATTCATGTTCACCAACTTATCACATTTAGTGCATCAGGGCTCCAGGCACAAGCCATCCCAGGCCTCTACCTTTCCCTAATTTAAGACGTCAATCAAACACACCTTCCAGCAGAAGTTATATGTTGGGAGAAAGTGGGGAGATGTTGCAATTACTACACCCTTGGGAATACAAGTGTGACCTGGGGCCATTAGCACAAACTGACACTGTTTAGATGCCCATCTGAAGATCACTGACTGATAAAAGAAAAAGCTCATGGGAAACTGGAAGGAGACACTTAGTTACAATATCATAAGCAATACTCCCAACATGAGAGCTCTCCATAGAATTCTGATGTGTTTCAGAATCAGATATAACCATAGGAGGTAAGTGGAATATCTAGAGATGTCAATTTGAGCTAGTACGTATCAGTCTTTTTCTAAAAGATTTTTTTGGGGCGAATGTGGACCATTTTTAAAGCCTTTATTGAATTTGTTGCAATATTGCTTCTGCTTTTTATGTTCTAGTTTTTTGGGCATGAGGCATGTGGGATGCGGGCTCTTAGCTCGCTGACTGGGAATCAAACCCACACTCCTTTTTTGGTTTTCTTTTTTTTAATTAATTTATTTATTTTAATTGGCTAATTACTTTACAATATTGTAGTGGTTTTTGCCATACATTGACATGAATCAGCCATGGGTGTACATGTGTTCCCCATCCAGAAGCCCCCTCCCACCTTCCTCCCGATCCCATCCCTCAGGGTCATCCCAGTGCACCAGCTCTGAGCACCCTGTCTCATGGATCGAACCTGGACTGGTGACCTATGTCACATATGATAATATACATGTTTCAATGCTATTATTTCATTGCTATTATTTCAATGCTATTCATTCAAATCATCTCACCCTTGCCTTCTCCCACAGAGTCCAGAAGACTATTCTTTATATCTGTGTCTCTTTGGCTGTCTCGCATATAGAGTCATCATTACCATCTTTCTAAATTCCATACATATGCGTTAATATACTGTACTGGTGTTTTTCTTTCTGGCTTACTTCACTCTGTATAATAGGCTCCAGTTTCATCCACCTCATTAGAACTGATTCAAATGCATTCCTTTTAATGGCTGAGTAATATTCCATTGTGTATATGTGCCACAGCTTTCCTATCCATTCGTTTGCTGATGGACATCTAGGTTGCTTCCATGTCTTAGCTATTGTAAACAGTGCTGCAATGAACATTGGTGTACACGTGTCTCTTTCAGTTCTGGTTTCCTTGGTGTCTTTGCCCAACAGTGGGATTGCTGTGTCATATGGCAGTTCTATTTCCAGTCTTTTAAGGAATCTCCACACTGTTCTCCATAGTGGCTGTACTAGTTTGCATTCCCAGCAACAGTGTAAGAGGGTTCCCTTTTCTCCACACCCTCTCAGGCATTTATTGTTTGTAGACTTTTTGATAGCAGCCATTCTGACCAGCATGAGACGGTATCTCATCGGGGTTTTGATTTGCATTTCTCTGATAATGAGTGATGTTGAGCATCTTTTTATGTGTTTGTTAGCCATCTGTATGTCTTCTTTGGAGAAATGTCTGTTTAGTTCTTTGGCCATTTTTTGATTGGGTCATTTATTTTTCTGGAATTGAGTTGCAGGAGCTGCTTGTATATTTTTGAGATTAATTCTTTGTCAGTTGCTTTGTTTGCTATTATTTTCTCCCACTCTGAAGGCTGTCTTTTCACCTTGCTTATACTTTCCTTCATTGTGAAAAACCTTTTAATTTTAATTAGGTCTCATTTGTTTATTTTTGCTTTTAATTCCATTACTCTGAGAGGTGGGTCATAGAGGATCCTGCTGTGATTTATGTCAGACAGTGTTTTGCCTATTTTTCCTCTAGGAGTTTTATAGTTTCTGGTCTTACATTTAGATCTTTAATCCATTTTGAGTTTATTTTTGTGTATGGTGTTAGAAAGTGTTCTAGTTTCATTCTTTTACAAGGGGTTGGCCAGTTTTCCCAGCACCACTTGTTAAAGAGATCATCTTTTCTCCATTGTATATTCTTGCCTCCTTTGTCAAAGATAAGGTGTCCATAGATGTGTGGATTTATCTCTGGGCTTTCTATTTTGTTCCATTGATCTATATTTCTGTCTTTATGCCAGTACCATACTGTCTTGATGACTGTGGCTTTGTAGTAGAGGCTGAAGCCAGGCAGGTTGATTCCTCCAGTTCCATTCTTCTTTCTCAAGATTGCTTTGACTATTCAAGGTTTTTTGTATTTCCATACAAATTGTGAAATTATTTGTTCTAGTTCTCTGAAAAATACCATTGGTAGCTTGATAGGGATTGTATTGAATCTATAGATTGCTTTGGGTAGTATACTCATTTTCACTATAGTGATTCTTCTGATCTATGAACATGGTATATTTCTCCATCTATTTGTGTCATCTTTGATTTCTTTCATCAGTCAAACCCACACTCTTTGCACTGGAAGCAAATCTTTACCACTGAGCCACCAAGGAAGTCCCCTATCTCTGTCTCTTTAGTTCTTCTTTACAACATCTATTATCACTTTTGAATAGATGGATTTTTTATTTTTAGCTAAATAGAAAGAACATGAATGCTCACAGTTCAGCAAATAGAAATGATGTATTTTGCCAGAAGAAGTAGTCACATCCAGTGTTAAATATTCTCAAAACTGTTTACATTGAGAGGAAAGTTAAACCACAGTAAGAACAAGTAATAAAACTGGAAGTGATATTCTACTGTGTATAGAGAAAAACTTTTACTTTAAACAAATATTTGATAATTCGGGCTTTCCTAAATCCAGTGAATTAGAGGATAACTCTTTACCCTACAAAAAGATTCAGCACAGAATACCCTTAAATGACAAGGTCTCCAAGGCCATGATTAAACAGAAAAAAAATGTATGCGGACATTTTTGAAGAACAGTGACTATTTAAAGTATCTTCATATGTCTTTTTCAGATCTCTTCCATTACTCAAGGGAATGTTTGAGTGATGGTGATAGATAAAAAATGTCTTCATGTTTTATTTTTGCTATTCTGCAGTACAAGTGTGTCCTAAAATTGTCCTGGAACCCTGACATCTTATCCAAAAGCACCTTGACTGGCCAGGGTGAGATAATCTGGGGCAGTAATAGTCCCATAGAGATTGACCATATCACACTACACAGGAGACTGCCCACTCCAACCCTTGGAAGGCTGGCCCTGTTTTCATTTTCTCTCTCTATCCCCATTTTCCTCTGTTTCCCCCCTAAGTTTCTCAGAGAGTGCTGATGTACCTAAAATGAGTGGTATTTGATTCCCTCACCTTAGTAAGATTTACATGCATTATCTTCAATAGAGAGGATAAATTGGAAAGACTTGTCAATTTGTGTATTTTTCATTTAAAAATCCATCCATCCATTAGTTTGAACCAGCCTTCCACCACAGGTATTAACATAAACAGGAGTAACTCCTGTTGGTTTTGTAATTCACAGTCAGCCAAGAACATTCAAAAATAGTTTTGACCAATATCAAACCATTACCTGGTACACCTGAAACTAATGTTGAATGTCAGTTATACCTCAAAAAAATTTTAACAGGTTTCACCTTGCATAGAAAAAACAATGCAGTATTATGCCCACCAGTTGCAACTCCACCATTTCAAATCTGAACTTCTTAACAGCATTCACCTCTGGTAGCTTGAAGGAAGACCTTTTATTTTTCTCTCTCTCTCCTCTCCGCCCTCCCTCCCTAACATTCTCACACACTCAGATTCATACACACTGCTAGATAGCAAATCTCAGATATGACCTACCTGTGGAGTGAGTTTCCCAACCCTCTGGGTTATTGGCTCATTCATCACGACTTCCACTTTGCAGGCATCTTTCTCTTTGGGGATGGTGAACTTCAGGTCATCTTGAGACAGGAAGGCGGAACTGCCCTTCATCACCCTGACCCCTTGGTTAACACGGACAAAGGTGGGGCTGGCCCAGCCTGGGAGCAGCAGCAGCAGGAGCAGGGCACCAAGCCCACCCCAGCTTGGAGAGCTCATGCCAACAGGGGCCAAGTCGTTTCCGTTCACCAGGGAAATCCCTTCAACAAAGGAGGGCTTCTCAGCTTCCTCCAGGGGTGTCAGCTCATAGTCCAAGGGGCAGGGAGAAGGGTCCTGACAACGTGCCCCAAGATCTTAACATGTCCCTTTCATTTCAAACTCAGACAAGGAGGTCTTTCAGGCAGTCCCAGAGCTTTTAATAAAACTCGCTGATCACTTCTGACAACGCCAGCAAGATTAATGTATACCTCCCAAGTGCTTTTTTAATCCTGCAAAGGGGACAAGGGGTTGGAGGAAAGTGAGAAAGAAACCAAAAGTTTATGTGACTCGTTCAAAAGACCCCCACCATCAAAGGAATCTTTCAACCAGCCTCTAATTTCAGCTAAATTAAAAACAAATAAACTAAGTTGACCTCCAGGCCCATGTGAAAAGCAATGCAGCCATTTCATTCCCCGGCGGTAACTCCTGCTTCCGGACTCCGCGGGTCCCCACCAGGATGTCAGCTGTGTGGTCTTACAGGAGGCAGCCTGCCTCACTGCCAAGGGCAGCGTTTGCTCCCCCTGCTTTCAGAGAAAGCTGTCAAACTCTGCTTCTGTTTCCTCACTTGATAGATGAGGACTGTAACCAAATTTGTGCAAGAGAGCTGATAGAATTATTTGCCCACTGTTTGAAAAGATGATTATTTCTGAATCAGTGCTACCCACTGTTTTTAAAAAGGCTTAATAACTTGTCACCTGTGCACACTTTGCCAGGCAATGAAGACACCTAAGAAATGCTTGAGTGGAAATTGGTGAAAAGATATATTTTTCTAAGTGAACATTTAGGGTTTTGTTCTAGGTGTAACAAGCACTAGGAATTGAGTAACATAGCTTCAACAAACACAGCTAATGACACGGCAGATGTACATGCATTTATACATCATCTACAATGCTAATTACAAAGAAAGTACTGAATTTGCACAAGTGGAATCCTCTTTTCTATTTTAACCACTTAGAATTTCATGATTTTTTTTCTCTGTGTCCTGCAAGAACAGAAATGATTTTAACCCAAAGTAAATGGTATTGAAACATATCTTTAACTCCAATATATGATTAGGTGAACAAAGGGTAGTTCATTATGCCCATAGAAAGGTCTTATGCTTTAATACTTTTAATGATTTCTGTACACAGAAATAAATGTTGGAAGGTATAGACAGAAAGGCCTGTCCTGTCCACTGCTAGGACATTAATGGAAGGCTCATTCTCTTGTTATTGTTTTAAGCCTTTGCTTTTGAGGTAGAGCCTGATCTGTGTCACCTGACACCAGGGGTTACATGCTTCCCAGAGCAGCCTGCTTTCTATTTGGTTGGTCCCAAAATAAAATAGTACCACCCTCCCACTGACCATCTTGTACACTCTCAGGCGGAATTAGGTTGGCTTGTTTGGCAAGAACGCAAACTGTTTGTTGAACTTTCACAACTTGTTTCCATTAACCTCTGACATCTAAGGGCATTCAAAAAAGCAGTGCATTCAGAGAGAAAGAGCTAGCGGGATGGGTAGGTGTCTCCCCAGACTGAGAGACAAAAAAAAAAAAAACTTGGCTTTCTGAGATTGAAATGAATCAAATTAACCTATAAAGATACTACAAGGACTCTATACTCTCAGACACTCTTCTCCCTTCTCATCTCCCTTTCTTCCTGCTTCTCCGCTCTTCTCCCTTCTCATCTCCCTTCCTTCCTGCTTCTCCGTAGACTCTCTGGCTTTTTCATGTTGGGGACCTCCAGGTCTAGTCCTGTTTTCTGTCTATTCTCAATTCCCTAGCAACCTCATTCCTTGGCTTTAAATACCACTTATTTTAAATGTGGCTAATGAGTCCTATATTTATATCTCTCACCTTTTCTCTTAATTCTATATCATACATGCAACTATTTGATATCTCCCTGTGGGTGAATGTGAACACACCCCAAGGGGTGCTAATGGTAAAGAACCTGCCTGCCAATGCAGGAGACCTAAGAGACACAGGTTTGATCTCTGGGTCATGAAGATCCCCTGGAGAAGGACACAGCAACCTGTGGATGTGTAACAGGCAGCTCAGTATTTTGTTTTTGTTGCTGTAGCCAAAATTGAGCTCTTGATCTCCCCTCCCTGGGTCTTCTTTATCTCAGTAAATGCAACTTCAGGTTTTCATTTGTTCTCTTCTTTGCCTCACACATCTAAGTAGACAAACAAAACTGTTTGTTCATTGTGGTGGACAGACCTTAGGGTGACCTCCAATAATTCCAGCCTCCTAGTACACAGAAGTTCCCTCCCTCCCCAGAACTAATGATACATCCAATCAACCGAATAAAACAAAGGTGATGGGATGTCATTCTCATGACTAAGACTCTCTTAGCCAGTGGGCTAGAGACTGAACTTAAAGAAGCATGCCCCTAGGAGTTCTGCTGTCACAAAGCAATGAACTCTGCCAACAACCTAAATGAGCTTGGGAGAAGGTTCTTCCTGACTCAAGCCTCCGAATAAGAAGGGACCCCCGTGGACACCTTGATTTCAGTGTGATGACAACCTGAAGCAGAGAACCAGGATTTATGCCTGGACTCTGACCAGTGAAAACTGTGAGATAATCAATTGTGTTGTTTTCAACCACTGTTTGTAGTAATGCGTTAGTACAGCATTATAAATTTAATGTTCACTTTTTTCCAAAACATATCAAGAATCCAAATACTTCTCACTGTTTCCATTGCTACCACACTGGTCCAAGCCACTACCAATTCCACTGAACTGCAGGAGCATCCTACCGGACCTCCCTGCTTCTCCTCTTGCCTCCCCTTTAGGCATGTCTCAGCATGGAGCCAAGGTTCCTATTAGGTGTTACTTATATCACATCCCCTCTCTGCCCTAGGCCTCCAACGTCTTCTCATCTTAGTGTGAACGCTGAAGGCCTTGTGATGGCCAGTAAGGTATTTTACCACGTAATCTGTTTTCCCCCTTACCTCTCTCATCTCCTGTTTGTCTTCCCTTTGCTCACCCTTCTCCAGCCACACTAGCATCTTTGCTTTTTTTTTCAAACAAACCAAAATCAACCTTGCCATTTGTGGTTCCCTCTGACACAAACATTCTTCCCCTAGACATCCCTCTTTCTACCTCATCCCTTTCAAATTTTCCATCAAATGTGACCTTGACGCTGTGGCCACACCTATCTCATTAAAATTATGATGCTTCCATCCCCAGATCCTTTCCCTGAGCAGTGATAACCAACTAACATAATACATTTGCTTATTTATATTGTTCATTTCTACTTCCCTCATGAAGGTAAAAGCTTCCTTTTTATTCATGGGTTTATCTTTATGCTTCTCTCCCTTTTGTTGCCCAGATTGAGAAGGCTGCCTTGCACATAAGAAACAGAACCACACCTCAGGCTACCAGAGCAGAGAGCCAGAAGGAGTGTGGGTGTTCGGGGTATTTGCAAGGCAAAGTCTCCATACCAGCCTATTCTTCCAGAATTTTACTTGACAGGGAATGTGAACTGCTTTCCGGTTTAAGTCACTGTTGGGTGAGTGAGTGAGTGAAAGTTGCTCAGTCATGTCCAACTCTCTGCGAACCCATGAATAGTCCATGGACTTCTCCAGGCCAGAGTGTTGGAGTGGGAAGCCGTTCCCTTCTTGGGGGATCTTCCCAATCCAGGGATCGAAGCCAGGTCTCCTGCACTGCACGCAGATTTTTTACCAGCTAAGCCACCAGGGAAGCCCAGCTCAGCTGGTAAAGAATCCACATGCAATCCAGGAGACCCTGGTTCAATTCCTGGGTCTGGAAGATCCGTTAGAGAAGGGATATGTTACCCACTCTAATGGATCTTCCAGACCCAGGAATTGAACCAGGGTCTCCTGGATTGCATGTGGATTCTTTACCAGCTGAGCAACCCACTTTTATTTGGGGTTTATTTCATTATTTGTGACTGAACTTTTACAGTTAATAACCACCTTATTCTTCAAGTTTTTCTATTATAATAATTTCATTTAGTCACTAATCAGCTAAGTATTATAACTTCTTAGCTAACAGCATATGGGGCAATAACTCATTCTCTAACTATATCATCAGTTCAGTTCAGTTCAGTTGCTCAGTCATGTCCGACTCTTTGCGACCCCATGAATCACAGCACACTAGGTCTCCCTGTCCATCACCAACTCCCAGAGTTCACTCAGACTCACGTCCATCGAGTCAGTGATGCCATCCAGCCATCTCATCCTCTGTCATCCCCTTCTCCTCCTGCCCCCAATCCCTCCCAGCATCAGAGTCTTTTCCAATGAGTCAACTCTTCGCATGAGGTGGCCAAAGTACTGGACTTTCAGCTTTAGCATCATTCCTTCCAAAGAAATCCCAGGGCTGATCTTCTTCAGAATGGACTGGTTGGATCTCCTTGCAGTCCAAGGGACTCTCAAGAGTCTTCTCCAACACCACAGTTCAAAAGCATCAATTCTTCGGTGCTCAGCTTTCTTCACAGTCCAACTCTCACATCCATACATGACCACTGGAAAAACCATAGCCTTGACTAGACGGACCTTTGTTGGCAAAGTAATGTCTCTGCTTTTCAGTATGCTATCTGCTGCTATTGCTGCTGCTAAGTTGCTTCAGTCATGTCCAATTCTGTGTGACCCCATAAACGGCAGCCCACCAGGCTCCCCCATCCCTGGGATTCTCCAGGCAAGAACACTGGAGTGGGTTGCCATTTCCTTCTCCAATGCATGAAAGTGAAGTTGCTCAGTTGTGTCCGATTCTTAGCGATCCCGTGGACTGCAGCCTACCAGGCTCCTCCATCTGTGGGATTTTCCAGGCAAGAGTACTGGAGTGGGGTGCCATTGCCTTCTCCAAATATGCTATCTAGTAAGTCCTTAATCAGAAAATAATGTCAAAAACCAAGATTCTAATGTTCATCTACCAGGAAGAGAAAAGGGAGAAAGAAAAGTAAATCTATTTCTGTGGCTCCTTGTGCCACAGTGATGTAAGAAGGGTAGACATGAATCCAAAGATCTGGATTCTAACCTTGGTTTTTATGAACATGTGTTTCCTCTTTCAAAAATGGGGCCATCCATCTTGCCTCTTCCAGTGTCCCAGAAAAGGCCAAATGAAATAGTCCATTTAGAAATGTTAGGTAGGTAGAATAGGGAAAAGGAGTCCAAAATGGCTGTGGCTAAAAGACAAGGAAGGTCCAAGGAAGGTCCGAGGACCAGAGTGAAGACTTCAGGCAGAACAAACAGCACTCCTGGCTAAGCCCAATTTGCATAGGGCAGGCCCAGGGGGAGGAAAAAACATGTAAAAGGAGGAGCCAAAGCACTTTCTGACGGACTCTCTCTCTCCCCCGCGTATGTGTGCGCTCTCTCTCTCTCACTCTCTCTCCCTCCCGTGCACTCCTCCACTCTCTTCTCTTCGAGTCTTTGGGTTGGCATGCCCTCACACTCTGAGGATGGATTCTCCTGCTATCTTCTAAATAAAACAGAGCTGTAACACTGATTTGCCTAAGAACTATAACACGGTTTGTCCAAGACCCAAGAGCTGTGACGCGCCGAGGGCTTTAATGTCCGTCACTCCAATTTTTGTTGTGACGAGACAAAGAACTGAGGAACTACACTCATGTGACAGAAATATTTTCTTAATTACAAAGCCCCATGTAAATGTAACACTATTATTATAAAATATGTCAAAGGAATAAGAGAGCAAATCTTATCTCAAGAAAAACAGAATGGCAGAACTTGGTCCTGGATGAAGGCAACAGAATAAAGTTCAGCATATGTCAAATAAAATATATTCTATTGACATTCAGATTTTCTCTTTTTCTTCCTCAGAGTTCTAAGACAGAGATAGTCGTAAAACACTGAATCCTAATATTTCAGAAACAACCCGAAGTAACACCATTAGGGGATAACAAAGAGTGCAAGAGTAATAATTTTCAAGTTCAAAAATCAAACAAAATGCATCCTTCAGTCAACTGGACTACCAAATTAGGTGCAATACAGATCAGAAAGAGTATGCTATATTTGTATATTATTCATATTCCAATTCTGCTCTTATATTTTTCTCTTGGTGTTGACAAAACCACGTATGTAGGTATTACATGGAAAATATTGCTCTGATTTTTTACTTGAAGAATGTGGCAGGGGAGGGGAAAGAAAGAAAGATTTGGATGAACAGAGAAGAAAAGGGCCAAAAAAAAAAAAAGTAAATAACAACAACAAAAAAAACCCCATAGAACAATAGTAAAGGGAATTAGGATTCTGAATCAAGCAAGATTTCAGAGATGATAATTTGTTTTATCTCCACCAAATAAAATGATAGTATTGTTTTATCTCTGGTACAAAACTGCAATGTCCAGAGGCAGCCAAGATTTACAGGACAACACCCCAGTAGGAAACCTAACGGCACATCTTGAGAACTCCATTTCTTGACCCCCAATATAGGGCCAAGTCAGAGCCTCAGAATCCATCTGTCCCCAGCTTGCTCTGATCACTGATGTGGGCAACCTCAGGGTCAGCAGAATGACTAGGAGCATTTTTGTAAGAGGAAGCAGAAAGGTGGCCAGATTCCATAAGGACTCTTATAAACTAACTGGCTTTTCGCCAGAGGGACTTAATTTGATGCTGCAATAGAAACAAATTCTGTTTGCTTGCTTGTACAGTTCAGCTGCTTCTCAGTATTTCACAACCCTATGTTACCCTGTAAATCAATGATGCTCTTACAAGCCATTTCCCACTCTTGCCTTTTTTCGTTCATGTGAAAATCATGTATTCTAAAGATACCTATACAAGCCAACAAAAATGTGCAAAGACGTTTGCAAAGTGGAAAAACCACCCTGCTCTGAGTTCTTCCTTATAAAAATTCAGAAAGGTTTCTTTACCCAAACTTTCTTAGTAAATTTCCTGAACTGAAGAAAATGATTTAGTAACACTTAATTTTGTAGAGAGGAATTGGAAAGACTGATGCTGGGAAATATTGCAGGCAAAATGAGAAAGGGGCGTAGAGGATGAGCTGGTTAGATGGTGTCACCAACTCAATGGATGTGAATTTGAACAAACTCTGAGAGACAGTGGAGGACAGAGGAGCCTAGCATGCTACAGTCCATGGGGTCACAAAGAATCAGACACAATTTACCAACTGAACAACAACAGTTTATTTCATAATTACACATTCAGTCTAATCAGAGGGGAATGTGTGCTCCATGTTGACATAAATATGCTGATATCATATGCTGGCATCATATGTATATGAGATATCATCATATGTATCTGAGATAATCTGTGCACAGCAAGGGAAAAACCTGGATCCCAGCTATCCTTTCAGGCTCTCTCTGGAATGGAAATTCTTGATGGGCAATGTTAACGATGTGCCTTGAAGAGATTCATATTTACTATTGCTCTTCTGAATAATTTTACAATGACACCTACACAATACAAGCGCCTTCCTATATCTGCCCAACACAGAAACATCATCAATAATCTATCATAGCTTTTGCTGGCTTGCTGTGCTATTTGCAGAGCTCCTGCAAGCCTGATATCCTTCTCAGCACTCTGGATAGTTATTATCAACCAACTAAAGATGCTATAAACAACCGAACCTTTTATCTTCCCTGTACTTGAAGTTATTACCTCATGACTCACAGCTTCAGATCCTACAAGTACCCTAAAGCGTTTAAGAAAGAAAATAAACTAATAGAGAAGAAGCATTTTGAGTAAAACATGGCCAACTCATGATCAATCCATTCCCACTCACTAAAACATAGAGAGATTTTGAGATCTTTGACTAGAATGCTAAGAAAACCAATGAAGATTTTCTGACTTGTACTCTACATTGAAATCTGTAAGACGTCAGTGAGAAGGAACATAGAAGCCATCATGGAATAACTTACAAAGAATTTTTGAAACCATGATTTTACTCATATTAATTTTCAAAGTAATTTATATGAATCAAGGATAAAAGTTTAAAACACAAACTCATAGCTGAATATAATTATCCATAGAACAATTGAAATGATTCCAAATCATATGTGACAAAAATTGATTCACCCAGGAACAATGAACTGGAAATCAGGAGAACTGCCTCCAGGGAAAAACTTAACTGTCTAACCTCAGAGAAAGTGGTTCTCTTCTTTTGCATTATAGTTGAGAAAATTAAGAATTAGACAAACTTTACCAAGGACTTCTGATCCACCACCTGCTTTGACCTTCCTTCCCTGAGAGAGATAAAGAAGTCTAATTGCTCCTTGTTACAAGCAACTAGGAGTCAATCTAAAGCTGGCCTGAGGTCACAGCCAGAGGCAGCAGAGCCTGGGAGAATCAGGGCTCCTGCAACCTGGGAAAGTGCTCCGTACTCTATCCTCACGATCTTGTTCCACTTCCTCCATCAGAGAGCTGCTTTTGAGCCACTACAAAATCAGCCCTGTGCTCAGTGGTGTCCAACTGTTTGCGACCCCCTGGACAGTAGCCCACCAGGCTCTTCTGCCCATGGAGTTTTCCAGGCAAGAATACTTGAGTGGGGTGCCATTTCCTCTTCCAGGGGATCTTCCCGACCCCAGGGATCAGTCCTGAGTCCCTGTGTCTCCTGCATTGGCAGGTGGGTTCATTACCAAAAGCACGACCTGGGAAGCCCAAAAAAACAGTCCTGAGAATACACAAAACCAAAGCTGGTTTCTTCTCTTTCAAGAAGCTCATCACCTCTGATGGAGTTTTAATTGTTCAGTGATCCCACAAGGATCCTTAGCAGATCTTACCTCTTACAAGAGGATCCTTAGCGATCTTACCCTTCATGGATTTTCCAGAGAGAATTCTCTCAGAAAGGGAGAATAGAATACTGGAGAAGAAAGAAATAAATTGCAACTTCTAACATTTTTTCTTAACAATTTTTAGTACAGTTGTCCCTCTGTGTCCATGGAGATTGGTTCCAGGTCCCACCCCCACTCCCCCAGACACCAAACTTCAGGATGATGATCAAGTCCTGAGTGACACTGTTGTATCGAAAAGGAAAAAAGAGGAACAAGTTTTTCTTTCTTTTCTCTCCTGAGAACAAAGAAGATAAAGAGAACGGTGAGCAGGATTGATCACTCTTTTTACTTTAAGTGTTCCTAATCTGTAGTCTACAACAAAGTTTGCTTTTCTCAAAACTAAGCTGACCCTGAAGCTGAAGCTCCATTACTTTGGCCACCTGATGCGAAGAGCTGACTCACTGGAAAAGACCTTGAGGCTGGAGACTGAAGACAGCAGGAGAAGGGGATGACAGAGGATGAGATGGTTGGACGGCATGGCTGACTCAATGGACATAAGTTTGAATAAACTCTGGGAGATAACGAAGGACAAGGAAACCTGGCCTGCTGCAGTCCATGGGGTCTCAAATAGTCAAACATAACTGAACAACTGAACAACAAATCTGACCCCATGTAAACTACATCCTGCACCTATTGGCCCCCTCACTCCTCAGGAGCTACATTCTGCACCTATTAGTCTTTTATTCTATGCTAATTACATCCATCACCTGGTGCTTACCTTCACCTCAGACCACCCCTTGTAGTTTTCTTTCTTTTTGCATTTCAGAAATAAGGCCACACCACAATAAACCAGAGACAAAGGGACCCAATCACCTGGCTACCTGCTGCCGGCTATGAAGGTTTTGAAACAAAGCAAGAAGAATAATGCAAGACTATCCCTGGGTTGGGAAGATCCCCTGGAGAAGGGAAAGGCTACCCACTCCAGAATTCTGGCTTGGAGAATTCCATGGACTGTATAGTCCATGGGGTCAAAAAGAGTTGGACAGGACTGAGCGACTTTCACTTTAATTTTATTAGTCTGAGTCTTATCATTTACCTTAAAACCAGGAGACCCAGGCTAAATGAAGTCTCTCAGTTCCCCATGGAAGAGAGGCACAGTCCTGAGGAACTAGCCTACTGTGTTCTCAGTTGGCAGAGGATTTATTCAGGTTCAGTGGGCAGAGAAAATCAATATTTTGGTAGTAAAAGCATAGCATTTGCATATAACCCATGCAACATCCTCCCATATATTTTAAATCATCTTTAGATTACTTATCATACCTTAATACTATGTAAATGCTGTATAAATAGTTGCTGCTGCTGCTAAGTTGCTTCAGTCGTGTCCGATTCTGTGCGACCCCATAGACGGAAGCCCACTAGGCTCCCCTGTCCCTGGGATTCTCCAGGCAAGAACACTGCAGTGGGTTGCCATTTCCTTCTCCAATGCATGAAATCGAAAAGTGAAAATGAAGTCGCTCAGTCCTGCCCGACTCTTAGCGACCCCATGGACTGCAGCCTACCAGGCTCCTCTGTCCATGGGATTTTCCAGGCAAGAGTACTGGAGTGGGGTGCCATTGCCTTCTCCGGTAAATAGTTGCTGCTGCTGCTAAGTCGCTTCAGTCGTGTCCGACTCTGTGCGACCCCATAGACGCCAGCCCACCAGGCTCCCCCGTCCCTGGGATTCTCCAGGCAAGAACACTGGAGTGGGTTGCCATTTCCTTCTCCAATGCATGAAAGTGAAAAGTGAAAGTAAAGTCGCTCAGTGTGTCTGACTCTTAGCAACCCCATGGACTGCAGCCTACCAGGATCCTCCGTCCATGGGATTCTCCAGGCAAGAATACTGGAGTGGGTTGCTAGTGCACAGCAAATTCAAAGTTTGCTTTTTGGAAACTTCTGGAATTTTTTTTTTTTAATTTTTCAGTCATTGGCTAAATTCATACATATGAAATGTACAGATATGGAAGGCTGAATGTCTTTTCTCATTTTTTAACAACTAGTACTTTTTGCTTACTGTGTGTGTGTGTGTATATATATATATATATATAGCACTGAGACATATTCTTTATATGTTTATTTTCATTTATTTCTCACAACAAACCTACAAACAGTTACTATTATCATGCTGATTTTATACATAAATAAACCATGAGTTAAGGACATGACTTCATAATCACATAAAAAAGCAATATTTACATTAAGTGCTTACTATGGATTAGGCATTGTTCAAAGGACTTTGTATACATTATCTTAACTCCGACAGTGGTTTTAGAAAGCAGTGATTTTACAGATTTGGAAAATGAAGTAAAAGAGGTTAAGTTACTCGCCCAAGGTCATGAGCTTGACTCAAGTCTGTGTCCTTACAATTATAACCCATATTTACTGACTCCAGGACCTGTGCACTTAACTGCTATATTATACCACTTCGCTTTACAACAAAAATCTTAAACTCTGCTATTGCTTCACCATCCCTGGGGTCTTTTTCCTACAGTATGCAAACCCTAAACAATTTCCTTTATGGTCCCAGACAGCAACAGTTGGCTATTGCAGGAGTTAAAGTTTCACTGGAGGCAATGTTCTCTCAAGGAAGTAGCTGTTACTTTAAGAACATTTAATTAACACAGATATCCTGCCTACCCACATCTGAGTGTTCCAACTCCTAACACTACAAGCACAGTTTAAAGGCCTCAAGGCAAGCAGGCCACTTCCAAATTCCACTCTATTAAATCAATAAAATATGTATTGATTTTGTTTATAACGTTTTGCTTCCTTCATTCTGCCAATTTTTTTCTAAAATGTAATCTAAATCACAGATGTGTGGTTTACAAGAACACTCAGAAATCAACCAGTTTATATCCTTCATTTTATTTATCAATTTAGCTTTTTCTGAAAATAACTTCCTTTTGTGTGTATAAAAGAAATGCACGCTCATTAACTAAAAGATAAAAATATAAAAACATAATGAAAAAGAAAAATACACTTTCCCAACACCCAAAGAAAACGCCCTTAGGTTTTCCTAAGTATGTATATGTACACAGTTTTTAAATTTAATTAGAACCACACTATAAAAAGAGCTGCGTGTAATTCTTTTTCAGTAATATAACATTCCTTTCTAAGCATTTTCCATATTATTAAACATTCCTTGTGATCTTACTTTCCATGTGTGCACTGCATCCTCTACACGGGCATCTATAGTCATTTCATTGTTACGTTGAGCTAGTTACTAGGTTAATAGATTGTGTTGAAAAATTCCTAATTAAATTAGCTTGTTTTTCTAGGTCTTTCCTTTTGATGGTTCTTTGGAAGTGGGATTATAAGATCAAAGGATGTACAACTTATTTTGAGGTTCTTCAGTTCAGTCGCTCAGTCGTGTCTGACTCTTTGCAACCCCATGGACTGCAGCACGCCAGGTTCTTGATATGATGCTACATGGAAAGATGGCACTAATCTACCCCTTTACCAGCCTTGCTCCTGCTGATATTCAACATCATCCCCTTTAATTGTTCCTCACTTCCCAAGTGAAATGTTGAAGCCCGTCACTATTTTAACTTGCATTCCTTTATTTACTTGAGATTTGGCTTATTTTTTTTTATGTCCACGAACACTGGATTATCTCATGTAGAAGCCCATTTATTTTACAGAAGAAAGGAAGCCCTATGGAAGTTAAGTGGCTTTACCCAATGTTGAAGTAACTGTTAAGGCCCAAGATGGAGCCACTCCCTCCCAGCATGCCATGTCGGCCAACCAAACCTTCATGTCCCTGTAAATGTTCTGCTTGACCAGTAACTCAGTGTATTTAGTCAGCCAATCCCTAAACACCAATTCTGGGCCTTCTTACCCTAAAGAAGGTTGACTTTGTCAACCCAGTCCCAGCTAATCAGATGTTTTCTATTTGTTTTTATTCATTATCTTATAAAAGCTTCTCAACTTTAGCCCATTTTGCAGTTCTCTGAAAGGAGACTATTCACTCCATGAAGTGTTAAGTTTGCGTGTATCACCTAAATTGTCATCTTTAATCACCTTTTAACACCAAGATTATCCATAATCTGGAAATGAGCCTGCATTGGAACCTAAGGTCTCCTGACATCCAGACCCATGCAATGTCTCCTAAGCCATGCAGCTCACTTAAATCACAGGTGCTTAGTCCTGCAATATTCCTTTCAGTTAGAACTGGACATGAAACAACAGACTGATTCCAAATAGGGAAAGGACTACGTCAAGGCTGTATATTGTCACCCTGCTTATTTAACATATATGCAGAGTACATCATGAGAAATGCTGGGCTGGATGAAGCACAAGCTGGAATCAAGATTGCCAGGAGAAATATCAATAACCTCAGATATGCAGATGACACCACCCTTATGGCAGAAAGTGATGAGGAACTCAAAAGCCTCTTGATGAAAGTGAAAAAGGAGAATGAAAAAGTTGGCTTAAAGCTCAACATTCAGAAAACTTAGATCATGGCATCTGGTGCCATCACTTCATGGCAAATAGATGGGGAAACAGTGGAAACAGTAACATGCTTTATTTTTAGGGGCTCCAAAATCACTGCAGATGGGGACTACAGCCATGAAATTAGAAGACACTTGCTCCTTGGAAGAAGAGCTATGACCAACTTAGACAGCATATTAAAATGCAGTTACATTACTTTGCCAACAAAGGTCTGTCTAGTCAAGGCTATAGTTTTTCCAGTAGTCATGTATGGATGTGAGAATTGGACTATAAAGAAAGCTGAGCGACGAAGATTGATGCTTTTGAACTGTGGTGTTAGAGAATACTCTTGAGAGTCCCTTGGACTGAAAAGAGATCAAACCAGTCAATCCTAGGAGAAATCAGTCCTGAATATTCATTGGAAGGACTGATGTTGAAGCTGAAACTCCAATACTTTGGTCACCTGATGCGAAGAACTGACTCATTTGAAAAGACCCTGATGCTAGGAAAGATTGAAGGCAGGAGAAGAAGAGGATGAAAGAGGATGAGATGGTTGGATGGCATCACCAACTCAATGGACAAGAGTGTGAGTAAACTCCAGGAGTGGGTGATGGACAAGGAGGCCTGGCATGCCACAGTCCATGGAGTTGCAAAGAGTCGGACATGACTGAGCAACTGAACTGAACTGACTCCAGATCATGAAATTGAGCAGGACCTTATGGGGCCACTGAACATAAAAATCTTTCTTTGTCCCCCACTTCTTGATTACAGGAAATAGGCTTCATTCAGCCACCGTGACCTTCCCTGAGTCTCCACCGGCAGGTTCAAATAGTCGCTAATTAGGGAAGGGAGAGGATGCAGAGACAAGGGAAGAACAGTTAAGAAATAATAGTGCAGCTTTGGGGCAGGGTCCTGGTTCCCCTTCAAGAGACATACATGACAATATCTTTGAGCTGTTTTGCAGATACTGAAACTCTCACCAGGTGGGAGAAGTTAACCATAAACTGCCCACAAGCACTTAGACCCAAGATCGGTTGGACCCAGAAGGTTGAGGATGCGGAGTCCCACTACCTCACCACTAACCAACGAGAAGAATGCCCTGAGCTGTCACGCTGTCTTTGAATCATTACTATAAAACTCCTCACTGCTTACTCCAGGTTGGGACACTTAGTTTCGAGGGCATTAGTCCACTGTGGCCCCTTTGCCTGGGAAAGCATTAAGCTATTCTTTTCTACTTCACCCAAAAGTCTACCTCTGAGATTTAATTTGATGTCAGGGTACAGAGGCCAGATTCGGCCTCAGTCAAAGGAAGCACAGACTCAGAGAACTATGGAGAGAAAGACCCCTTGGGCTGTACCATCAAGCACAGGATTGCAAATATGGATCTTTGACTATCACACAAACTCATTAGATGGTTCCCTTTCTTAAATTTTTCAACACTTCAGTGTCTATCTCGCTGAAAAAGGCCATAGTTTGCAAGTTGTGTTTTTTTTAATGTACATGTTGGAGATGTTAAAAAGTTTTCCGCAGAAGTCTTATATATCCAAATATACATGAAGAACAGAATGCCAAAAATTCCTTTTAGAGATTTACAGTATAATATGAGCTTATTAAAGGCTCTAAGAATTCCTACAAAAAGAAATCATTAAGTCCAAAGTTTGCAAACTTATAGAAAACCATTTTTAATTTAAAAATCCAGGTTCTTTGAAAAATCATTCAAGAGACATTAGTCATAGAATTAAAATGATTGAAATATAGGATGGTCACATGGTATCTACAAAGTTTCTGGTCGCACTTGATAAATCCATACTTAATGAATCTACATCAGAAATCCGAATTCCAGGGCACTCTGGAAACCAGACATTCAACCTTTCTTTACAAAGACTTTCTACTAAAACTACCTTCAATGGTAGAGAAAACTGATCACAGAGGGAAAAGACTTTGTGCCTTGACTTATAGTTTTGTTCTTAATGACTATTAAAGTTTCTTAAGTTATCAGAGGTATTTCCCTGAACATTAGGACATGGCCATAATTTATTTTCATTTTGCTTTTAGTCAGAGGGTTGCATCATACAAATTTTCACAATAGCTTGTTTTAATTGAATAACTTAGAATGGAAAACACTCACATTCACTATACCTGACTATACCTATTTACAGAATTATAGAACTGGAAGGAGCTTCTCCTTCAAATTGTACATATCATCATCTTCAGCAACAGCAGCATCATGTGTTATGTATTTACTTTGCCTCTGGTACTGTTTTAACTCATTAATCTTCACAACAAGTTATGGAATAGATCCTATTCCAAGGATTCTAAGAAAACATATTTTGTTCAAGGCAAATGCTAATAAACCATGGAGGTGGAATTCAACCCCAGCAGACAAGCTGGAGAGTCCAGATTCACGCTGTTCGCTCTAGCACCGAAGGTCAAAGTGAAGAAATAGGGGCCTAAGAGGCTGTGATTTGCTAAAGGTTGAAAAAAATTGCTTGGGCATGCTGCTTTATTCATTAACATAACCAGAGTGTGGTAAGTAAACCACAGTATTATATACTGAGATTCAGAAAACTATTGTGATACTTAAACTTAACAGTTCACTTTATTTTTTTTTAACAAATACTTGGTTTTTTACAAATAACTTTGTAAACAACTTTCTGACTTATCAGTACTGAAAAAAGAAGAAGGATAGAGGACTTAATTTTCTGATGCAGGATTGGAGCTGAAGTGAAAGAAAATATAATGGTGATCAGCACAGATTCTGAATCAACTCTACCAGACTGGTAAACCTCTCCTGGTTCCATCATTTCCCTGAACAAGGTTCTCACTCTTCCTTAGGCTCTGTTTCCTCATCTATACAATAACTGATACATTTCAGGATTGCTAAATAGTTCAATGTATAAATATATCATGGCTCAACTGAGGTCCCCAGGACACACACACACACACACACACAAAGCTCAACCAAAGCCAGTTTCCTCTCTTCCCCTTTCTATCCCAGGCCAATCAAAGAAAAGTTTTTTTTTGTTTTGTTTTTTCCTAAAACACACTGAAAATGTTACCACTGTAATAGTGGATGCATGTCAGTAAACATTTGTCAAAACACACAGAAGGAACAACAGTAATACTGAACCTAATATAAACTATGAGCTTTAGATAATCGTTATTGGCTCATCAGTTGTAGCAAACATACCAGACTAAACCAAGATGTTAATAACTGGGGAAAGTGGAGGGAGGGAATGTGAGAACTCTCTGCACTTTCTGCTCAATCTTCCTATAAACCTAAATCTGCTCAAAAACTAAAGTTTATTAATTTTCCAAAAGTTATTAGTTGAGCCATCCTTGGACATGCTCCATAATTTAGGTTGAACTGACCCTCCAGTAACATTCAGACAGAGGTAGGAAATTTTACATAGAGCTGTGTAGAGCTATAAGCAGCCAAAAGGAAACAAGACAAACCACAGCAACTTCTCACTTGCGCCTGTTCTGAAGTCTGGAAATGAGTGTGATTTTCTCCAGGCAGCCTAGCTCTGTCCTTTCTGAGGATCTGTGTGTCCCCAGCTTCTCAAGGGCCACTCAGATACCATCAAGTCTCTTGGGTCCCTAAGACACTCTCCCACATTGAGACTCCACGTGTGAACACACAACCCAGCTTCTGCACATGCAGGAGTCCCTGATACCTCTGTGGCCCACGGAGCTTAATTGCTTTAAGATTCTTAACTGCATGAACAAAAGCAAAGCTTGATCTGCTTCCTTTGGCAGAACTTGGGGTGGGCTATGGAAAGTGTGAAGATGCGCTCAGCCAGCGAGACTAAAAATGCTTCAAGTACTGATTCAAAAATGAAATCTCCATAAACATCACAGGCTACAAATAAAGTATCTGAAAGTCTGATTAGATGACTTACTGTTGAACAAATCTGTGGTGGAGAATAAAGCAACGCACAATATAAGAACAGCAGTATAAAACAATACCGAACACCAATACGTTAGAGAAGTATTTTAAAGGAGAAAAACACAGAGCACAAAAGTATTCTTGGCTAAAATACTTCCTTAGAGTCTCCAAGATACAAATAAGCTATTTTTTAAAGTTGGTTTTCAAATAATTTGTCTAGAATTAAAACGGCAACCCACTCCAATATTCTTGCCTGGAGAATCCCATGGACAGAAGAGCCTGGCGAGCTACAGTCCATAGGGTCACAGACAGTCAGAGATGACTGAAGCAACTCAGCATGCATGCACATACAAGAACACATTTATCATAGGCATGGGTGTCCAGACTAACTGGCAAATGCAGTTCGAACTGTGATGCCACTCAGCACTGCATAAACTCATCATGGTGAAAGAGATTTTCATGGGAAACCAAATGAATGTTTAAAGTGTTGAGCAGAGGCGTTGGGAGTCCTTCCCTTAGTTTCACTCAGTTCAGTATACCAAATTCCAGGGCAACGTCTGTGTTGTAACTGTGCCCCAAGAGTGCCAAATGTGCTGTTTTCACAGCCTTCCCCAAAGTGAATGGCGCCCCCTAGAGGTATGCAATGTGGTGGTTAAGTCCAGGTCTCTCAGGACCTGAGGAAAAGAACTGGCTGCAGGGGAGACTTCACCCTCCTGGTTTTAGCCCCACTCCACTGGCCCAGAGGAAGCAGCAATCCTCGTGAAGGTTTAAGGTGGTCTGCCTTAGTGTTGACAATGGAAAACACCAAGTGAAAGAGCTGCCTCTGGCATCACCCCTAAACTAGTGAGGCCCATCACTGACTTCCCTTCCCCATCATTCAAGCACCTCTCCCAGAGTTTGAGATTCAATTTATCTTGGTGGGGTCCAGGCACCTGAACTCAAAACTTCTTTAATGAGCAACCAGGATTGAGAATCGCTGCTGGAAACAACTGCACTTTTCTTTCCTTCTCCTGTAAGTATAAGAAGAGGTCTAAGGAACTTTTGTGGCCAGACTGAAGCTAGGTTCTTTGACTTGTCTGAAAACCACCTCAGTAGAGTGAAGCAGTAAGACTAGGGTTGGGGAGCCACCTCCAAGGCCAGCAACAGGAAGAACTGGAAAGCAGGACTCAGTTCGGAGGTGACGGGAGGGATGGAGAAGAGGAGAGGGAGATAAGATATCCCAGACATCCAGAGAGGAAAGGAAGGTACCATTCCTGACAGCCTGGCTGGGAGGGTCATTACTAGGAAGCCAGTATGTATAAGGTGTACAGACACAAGAGAGTGACTTCCTGAATTAGCAAAATTGTTAGAAAGGAAGCAAAGTCAAAAATGAAAGAAATTAAAATTTAACTAGTAAGTTTTGTGCTACCACTAGTTTTCATTGCATTCTAATGTATCTCTTGCTGTGAATCTGTAAAGACAAAGTTAAATACAGATGCTGTAGCAATAAATTTTATTGCTCACAAGGCTAATATTTTTCCATGCTTTTTTTCCCATAGTGTGTTATTTTAAGATGTAATAGAAAAGAACATTTGAGTGTAGGCAAGAAGTAATAGATCTTCCCCAAATCATTACTTGCAAAGTCATTACTGATTAGAAGGAATTGGAGGCTATCTGCTTAATCATATGAGGCAAAGCAGAAACACTCAAACATTCTGGTCTGTAAATTAAAAACCTCTCACATCACTCCAAAGTCTAATTCCCCTTTGTGTTCCTAAAGTACCAATTATTTCTAGTCAATTCTTCAATAAAACAAGAGCCATTATCTCACCCCTAATACACTTTTTTTTGCTTTTTTTAAATTAAACTTTTTATTTTGTTGGAGTACAGTCGATTAACAATGTTATGATAGTTTCAGGTGGACAGCACAGGGACTCAGTCATACATATACACATATCCATTCTTCCCAAACTCCCATCCCCTTCACATGGTCATGAAACTTCTTGATCTTGTCCAGTGGAACCCATCCCACTTTCTCCAGCCTTCCACTTGGCCTGTTTCACTCAATAACAAAAAACAAAGATCTACGTTTTGAGGGGAAAAGGGAGTCGATTCCTTTTTTTAAGTAGATCCGCTTTCTTATATAAAGAGGAAGACAGATAAAATTGCATGACATTTGTGTCATACTCTTCAGCTCACCCATCTCTTTGTAGTCAGACCTCAATTAAGCCTTTGAAGTAAGGATAAACATTTTGACTAAACTGTTCACTTTTTGAATACTTTAGTGTTTAGAAAGAACCTCAGTCTGTGATATAAATAGGTTACTTAAACTTTCTCAACCTTGCTCTCACCATCTGTACAGTAGGGATTCATTATACTGATTTCACAAGATTGCTGTAAAGATAGTTTGTTGCTGTTTTTAATGAATAGAGAAATTCAACCACCCTCACATCAAAGGTGCTTCCCTGGTGGCTCAGTGGTAAAGAATTGGCCTGCCAGTGTAGGAGATGTAGGTTCAATCTCTGGGTCAGGAAGATCCCCTGGAAGAGGAAATGGCAACCCACTCCAGTATTCTTGCCTGGAGAATTCCACGGACAGAGGAGCCTGGTGGGGTCGCAAAGAATTGGACATGACTGAGCATGCACATCAAAGGTACATGTGCTCCTTACCATGTTATTATGTCTTGAGTCTAAGTCTTAAAAATTCTGAAGTCTTAATCTTGAAAAGCTGAAGTCTTAAGTTTTAGGTTTTAAAGTCCTCATTTCAGAATTCTCTAGCCACAGAGCTAGCAATTCAGATGTGGCACCTGTAAGCATGGAGCTGTCCTTGACAGCTAGGCTGCTACGCAGTGCCATACGATCTCTGGCCATGTCTCCATCAGCTCACAGTTACCATCAATTGGCATTCTTAATGTAGGCAAACTGTGGTGCAGGAAGGGATACTTGAGGACCTCCAGAGTCACTCTACCCTTGTATCCCGTAGCGTGTGATGTACATGCACCATAAGGGCCTAGCATCAAAGCAACTTATAAAGCCACAGACCAGGGAATTTCACTTCATGAGAAGTAAATAAAGACCAGTAGTTCCCAATACAGCGATTCAGCAACAATCAATGACTGAAGTGACATAGCCTCTGTAATATAAAATGGTACACAGGGCAGCCTGCTCATTCCTAACACAAACAGATCAGCACTATGTGGCTTTATGGCCAAATAAGAAAAGGCAGAATGGGTGCCATAGGGATTTTTGAAAATGCAAAGGTAGTCCTGCTTGAGGAATTTTCCCGGTCACCTCATCCTGAAGCCAAACTCGAAATCCAGAGTGCATTATAAACTGATTTTTAAATGTGGGTTTATGAGACTACAGGTTTTATTCTATTTTCTTTGGCTGCAGTAATATCTGAAGAATTTGGAAGACCAGCTAACTACTGCAAGGAGGACACCTTGATATGGTGGTATGGTGTTATGGGCTGAATTTCATTCACCCAAAATTCATATACTGAAATCCTAATGCCCGGGACCTCAGAATGTGACTGTATTTAGAGAAAGGGTCTATAAGGAGGTAATAAAATGAGGTCATTACGATGGGCACACCTAAGCACATAGTGGGTGTTCAATAAATGTTAGTGTTTTTTACTACCACTATTATTATGACTATTGCTATAATAGTCACCAAACATTTACTTTTCCCCTTTCCCGTTATATACCTCATCATGACCAACGATACTATCTCCTTGAAACATTGTCTCAGGACTTCCATGGTGGTCCAGTGGCTAAGTCTCTGCACTCCCAACGCAGGGGGCCAAGGTTCGATCCCTGGTCAAGGAACTAGATTCCACATGCTGCAACTGAAAAAGCCTGTGTGCTGCAACAAAGACTGAAGATCCCACATGCCGTAACTAAGACCTGGCACAACCAAATAAACATATCTCTACCCACTCCTTCACCAGCCTTGTATTTCCTAAAAGGACATTACTACCAGTCCACTGAAATAACTGTCTCAAAGGCTGCCAGTGACTGCCTAATGGAGACAGCAAACTGAACTTTTCTCTGAACAGTCGATCTCCAGACAGTCCATTCTGATCTCTATAGTGCCCAACAATGCCCTCCACCCACACGGTCTGCATAATTGCTTCTGTGACTCAATACACTTCCCATTTCCCTTTCTACCTCACAAATGCTTCTTTCTCCTTTATCTTCTCTTCCTTTTCTTTCCATCCTCTGATTTGTTCTCTCTTGGTCATATAGTATCATTGAAAATACACTATTCTTTAAAATGTGACCTCATCTGGCTTCCCACTACATTGCTGCTTCTATGGTCTTTGGCCATCACCTCTAGGTTTCTGTATCCCCAAACCACAGGCCTCCCCCTCCTGCAACCTCAGTTATACATCACTGGGTCTTGCTGGACATTCTCACCTGTATGCCCTTCCTGTTGTCTGCCCTACCTGGAATGTCTTTGCTTCCATTCTTATTAAAATCCTTCTCACATGTTAATGCCTTGTGAACTGCCTCCTTCAAGATGTTCCAAGACTTCATCATTCCATTTGGAAAGATTTTCTTTCTGCTATTGCAGAAAAGTCACACTTTACTTAAACCCATCATGGGGCGTGTATCACATCCTACACAATTGTATGACTATGTTTTTCAAAGCAGGAGGACCAAACTCTCTGCTGTGTGTGATATGCACTCAACACATGTATTGACAAATGAAATCAGTGATTATAGTTGAACTGTGCATTTAGCATTCTTGTCAAATCAAGAATATCAGCCCACATTGACACTGTT
This sequence comes from Bos mutus, assembly GCF_027580195.1. NCBI lineage: Eukaryota > Metazoa > Chordata > Mammalia > Artiodactyla > Bovidae > Bos > Bos mutus. The sequence goes on from NC_091624.1 coordinate 83,025,718, forward strand.
GAGTTCTTCTCATTTATACTTGGACATTTCTGTGAGAAACATCTTGGGTGGTGCCCATAGCTCCACTTTTGGCACCCTCTGGTTCAACAATTTTCCAAATTTCTAAACAAAGATAAAGAGATTAGCTTATCCAATTCACAAAAATCCAGAAAGGTTAACCGTTATCACTGAGGACATAGTCAAGAAGTATATCCTAGGCAGGAATGATGAACTGAAGCCACCAAGTTCACTTTCAACAAACACAAACATATAAATTTACATTCCAAAACATCAACTGCATATGTATGGGACAGAGGTTTACTTGAGCAATAATTTATGAAAAAAAATTGTCTTCAAATACCTGCCAGAGGAATGACTTTATTCTGTGGTTCCCATACACAGAACCAGGAGGATGGGTTCCTCTTAGAAAGAACTTTCTTTCAAAGCCATCCAATAACAGCAAGGGCTGAGGTACAGACATCAGAAGGGTTCTTTCTCTCAGTGGAGAGTGTCGGTTAGGTACTTTCTGGGGTCCCTTTAACTGTGAGACTGGATTTCCCTGTGTAGTTGTCCCCTGCCATCTCTCGTCTCTTCTCACACAACTCCTCCTCCTTGCCATTGACAAGCTAGTCACTCAGGTTTTCATTTCTTTCCTAAACTTGTGGCATGCCCCATTCCAGGCCTTTCCATGGTTTGTTCATGCTGTCCCCTCTGCTTAGAATGCCCTTTCCCCTCTCCTGCCTACCATTACATTTGGCTAAATTCTACCCCTCCTCCAAGGTCTCAACTTCCCAGACTAGGTTAACTGCTTGCGTGCTGCTGCTGGTGCTGCTGCTAAGTCGCTTCAGTCGTGTCCGACTCTGTGCGACCCCATAGACGCCAGCCCACCAGGCTCCCCCGTCCCTGGGATTCTCCAGGCAAAAACACTGGAGTGGGTTGCCATTTCCTTCTCCAATGCATGAAAGTGAAAAGTGAAAGTGAAGTCGCTCAGTCGTGTCCGACTCTTTGCGACCCCATGGACTGCAGCCTACCAGGCTCCTCCATCCATGGGATTTTCCAGGCAAGAGTACTGGAGTGGGGTACCATCGCCTTCTCCGAACTGCTTGCATAGAATCTCGCAATACCCTTACCACACAATGCACATCTACGGGCATTTGTTAATTTGCAGTCACTGAAAACATGTCTGCCTTTGACCTTAGTCTGAAAGCTTTTTGAAGATGACAACCATGATTGTTCTGCTCATTCAGATTATCTCGTTTTGGTCACTGGACTTGGCGCAGAGGAGGTCCATAGACTGACTTATTCCAGTTTAAACTTTGGACTTGAAAGAAAAACTGGTTAGAAGAGCAAGAAAGACAGAGAGGGATAGAGAGTACTCACACCACATGTTTGAATGGCCGTGACTTTCCATTTGGTGACAGCTCATAGGCTGACCACAGGGCAACTGTAGAGTTTCAAAATGTCAAACAAATACTCCCCCTTGAGATTGGGCTGCCTGCTACAGTAGAACAAAATCCCAGAGAAACAAAATGATTCCTCTCCTTATATATGGATCTGAAATGGCTATACAAGTCCCTAACTCTGAAGGGTCTGGTAGAAAAGGACAGAATGATTTTCACATTGCCTTTGTTCTCTCCCTATGAATCCCTTTGGCGATCTCTGAGCTCATGAATCTGTTTCATGCTTCTTCTTACCCTGGAAGAAGGAATCAAGGGAGAACCAGGCTGCTGCCCAGAGGTAAAGGCTGAGGAAGTGGTGGACAGATATCTGTTGTGCCCAGTCTATGAGGCCTGGAAGAAAGCTCTATTTCCCATTTCCCCTTTGACCTATAAATTGAGTGGCTTGTCACACATTCAATGCTTTCCAGCCTTCATACCTGTTAGTCCTCTTCTGAAGAAGAAATATTTACTGAGAACCAATCGTATGTCATACACCATGATGGGTGCTTTCCAAATGTCATTTAGCCCTTCTAAATACCTGGGAAGGTAAGCATCAGCACATTTATTTTACTCCCAAGGAAACTGGTAAGTAACTTGGCCAACATCATAAAACCAAAGAACATTACAGCCTAGGATTGGAACCCAATTGAAATTTATTCAAAGGCCATTCTTTTTTTTCTACTATACCACTCTGATTTGATATTCAAAAGGGCTCTCTACAAACACTACGTTTTGGTTTCCCAACAGCCACTAATGCCTACTGACAAAATATTTCATCCTACCACATGATAGCAAAAAAGAAGATTTATATAAAACAGAACTAAAGCACTGCTCTTGGATGTTACTGTGTTGTTTTTTCAAGGAGAATCACTTTTACGGAAGCAAATAAAATCAAATCTAGGCAATAAACAGGATTTGATAAGAAACACTCAAAAACATTTGAACATTTGGATGAATCATCTGGGAATCCTGATCTCCTCTGGAATTCTCATAACTACTCATTGATTTGGGCTTATAATTTACAAAATGAAAAAAAAAAATTGTGCTAACAAGAAATTTAGACCTTGGAAAGAAAATACTGTGGTATTGAGTGCAACCTCATAAGATAAAGTCCTGGTTTGTTTATTGTAAGAGAAGAATTCAAGGAGCATCTGTAAATACTGAGCAGCTGGTAACACTTGACAGGATGCAGAGATAGGATCCCAGGGAGGTGGGCCATGTCAATGGAAGGACTTGGAGCTCAGCAAGTCCTGGAGCATTATCTGCTTCTATCTCTAAGGAAGTCAGATATGAAGGTTTCAGGAACAAAGTTGAGAGCAAAGAATGACAAACTATCTTAGCAGCCTTTGAGGATGCACTAAAGGAGTCTTCTGACATCCTATCAACAACTCAGAAAAAGAGGGGGATGAAAGTGAAACCAAAGCCTATTTTGCCCTCCCCATTAAACTTACCAACAAGAGGCCAAGAACGATTTGTCAAAAATATCTTAACTTTGAAAGATCCCTATACTCTGTCCTCCAGTGAGCACTTTCCCATCCAAATGCAGTATCTTCAGACAGCTGGAGGCTACATTTGTCAGAAAAACACATAGATCACGCCTATATTTTGATATTCTTATCTTGATGGGCAAGTTTTAGAACCCTTTGAAATGTTGCCCCATTCGCTGCAGTAAAAGAAACTGCAGTATACAAAAAATGTTAGATTTAATTAAAGACTTGTTTTTTTTTTTTCCTCCAGCCCCTCAAAGGTCTCTGTTTGAATCTCTCACCTAGCAGCACAAAAGCTATCAAACCACTTGAATGAAAGGGTCAGGGAGCAAGCTGTGCAAGTATGGAAGCCAGCAAGTCCTGTTCAGACCACCCAGCTCTCCAAAGGCAGAGCAACACCAGATTCAGACAAGATAAGAGGCTGCTGGCCCATGTAACCCAGCCCAGGGAACAGCCTTTCCAGAGAGTTACAGGCTTCCATTGTGAGAATGACTGTGTGCTCTGAAAAGGTAGCATTTGTCTGTAACTCACTAGATCAACAGTCTTGATTCTTCGTGAAAGAAAACTTAAATGGTATTTTTGAAAATTTTAAGAAAAGCAGTAAGCTAAATCTTTGGGCCTGTGGTCAAAGCAAACACTGAAAAGCTCTCATCCCTCTATATCTATGTTTAGAAGACTGAGGCATATCCATCAATGTCAGAATATCAGAGTTAGAAAGATATCGGAAGCGCATTGTATGCAACACTTTTGTTTTATTGATGGCAGAAGTGAAGGTTAGCAAGAATAGGTGACTCATATAAGATTGGTCAGCAACACCTAAGACACGAAACACCATGAAGACCAAGTGTCTATCCATATTATATGCACTGATTTTCTGAATCCTTGGCACCAGCCCAGAGCCTGGCATGTAGCAGGCACCTACAAATATCTGGAATGAGGAGAGGAAAAAAAGAAAAGGGCACTGATGACCATATCCTATTTTCTTTTTACTGTAAATATACTATGTCATTCATTGTCACTGGTGACAGGGATGGAAGCTGAGATCTTCCTTTCATATGCTGTCTAATGAGGACCTCAACATGATGGAGGAATCATTTCCTATTTCTCCCAATCCTGGTGGGTTTGTCCAATCAAAACAGATTTCTAGGAATTATACTTCTACTGAACAGGTCCCAAGAAATAATCCAACTCAGTTCAGCCCACTCAGCCTAATCTGTCCCCACGAGCAGAGCATTCCCAGCAGGTTGATAAAGAACTAAGAATAGCCTTGGGCTTAAAGTTTCCAAGACAAACATAGCTTGGCCATGCAGAGCAGGTCAGACCACACAGTCCAACACAAGGAATCGGGGCACCTTCCCCTGACTGCTTTTCTTACTCATGGGAAATGTAATGGCCGGAGAGCTGGTTAAAAGTTCTGGTTTGGCAGTCAAGCATGCAAAACCATGCTTCATGTAACTGTGTTCAACAGCAGCTCACACTCAAGCTTATTATTTAGGTGTGAGGTTTAACATTAACTGAGGACGTGACAAGAATTTAATTTGCCAAGGACAATGTAAAGCACCACTCATCCAAGTGTGATCTTGCCTGCATGAGGCCCCCCCACCCCCTATCTCCCCTAACCCACCAACCCCGGCCCACCAAGTCTAAACTCCTCTGGGGGAGTGGCCTTGGTGCCTGCCTTACCCCAAGTGATTCTTAGGGACACTGGGTTTTGAGGATCTCTGATGAAGAGAAAGAGGGAAAGTAGTTAACATTTTCCTAGTGTTATTTCTGAAGGCAACTTTATCAAAGGAAAGCAGAGGACTAAGAAGCAAAGTTTCAAGCTTTAAGCAGCGCTGAATATGGTGACATCACTTTTCCAGATCAGAAACCTGTAAAGCATTTGGATCTCCTGCTCAGGTCTGTAAAATAGTCCTGAAGAGGTTAATATCTCCAGCAAGATTCCCAGGCCATAAACTCCAACCAGCCCCCGGAAATGCTCTTTTTAAGCTTTGTAATTCAAACCACACAACAAGACTGCACACAACCATTGAAAAAAAGGAGAAACAAAACTTAAATGCCTTGAAAATTATTTCTGGGATCCAGATGACAACTAAAAGAAATCATTTACTACAGCACAAAAGTCTCTAGGCCAAATCCAGATAAAGAGAAGAAAGAGATTAAAAATCAGTAAGAAACTTCAGAACAATATGATTTCTTTGCCTCTCCAACACTGGCTTTCAACTCCATAAAAAAAGAAACCATACTTTAAATATATATATATATATAACTAAACTAAAGCAAAGCTATCCAAAAATCATCTCATCCAAACTTTTGTATCTTTATACCATGAGGATATTATCTGTTTTGTTAATTTTTGCATTTTTTCTCTTTGCCATTTTGTTTAGCTGAAAAGAAATATTCTGATTTGGGGGGCGGAGGAAGGGGACAATTCAGAATGTAAAAATGTTTTTTCACTGGTGAATGCTATTGGGGATGGATTGAGAAGAGTAATAAATTTGTATTATGTAATAAAGAGCCTCCCATTGGGGACATAGGGCTCTTTAGCACTGCAATTTGCCACCTTGTGAGCTTATATGATAACTTTTGCAAGCAGACTTGATCTACTTCTTGTATCATTACTCGGAGTTAATGCTACCACACAAATAACCTCTGGGCATTCTAGCAGAACGTTTACAGTCAAGAGGAGAGGAAATACATAAAGCAGATACTTACAGGTAGTGGTTTTCCTTGCCAAGTCAAAAGCTAGAAACCCTTGGCGCAGGCAGGCAGGATAAGAGTCACTGACCCGGTAATCTCTGATTTAAAGGGCTTTGAGAGGAAGGGGGAGGAAAAATAGCCCAGCGAGGGGAAGAGCTGAAATTCCAGTCTTTCAGGTCAGCTGAGTTTTAGCTCTCTTTGTAGTAAAAATCCATTAACCCACCCCATAAGAAAATATAGAATTGAAGTTCACATACACACTCCACAGTCTTTGCTGGTCTTCTCCGAGGCTGCAGTCGCTGCTGAAGCTTTGAAAACTTCCCGATTGCCAAGCCCAGGACTCCCAGGGAAAAGGGCATAATGAGGGATGCCTGCAACTGTTTGCAGGGAGCCCGACCTCCCTGGCAGAGAGCCACAGCTCTCCAGTCCCTTCTGCTGGCTGGATCCGCAGGGACAAAACTGAGCTTTTGTTAAAGGTCGGTGGCGTCTCTTCCTAGTCTCTCCTCAGCTCCCTTTCTCACTATTAGTTCTCTACTAACTGCTCCACCACGGGCTGAGCCCAAGCTGCCTCTCCCGCTGCAGCAAAGAGGCACACACGCTCAGAGACACACACATGGCACACACCCACACCCCATCCACACAATCACCCAACACACTACACACAGGCACCCACACATGTGCATGTACCCACACCTACACACAGACAAAGGCATTCACAGGCAAGCACACACATCTACACACCCTCATACCCATGTGTGTGCGAACACATATGTGTAGGCACACACATATGCATAGGTACACACACAGACATCCTCATACCCACCCACACTCATACTCACACAAGTTTTTTCCTAAACGTTCAAACTCCTCAAACATTTTTTTTCCTAAACCTTCAAACTCTTCAAACATTTTTTTCCTGAATCTCTCCTGAAATAAATTCTCATCCTGAAAGGTTTTTTTTTTTTTTTTTCAAATTCAGACAAGATGTCCTGCATTCAGAAGGGAGGAGGGAGAGGGAGAGGACCTGGCCTCTTTGAACTTTAGTCACAGCCTTTAAAGGAAAAGAGGAGATTCCAGGGGTTGTTTTTAAGTACCACCTTAGTTCTTCAGTTTATAAGGCTTTTCATGTGTCTGGCTCTTTTTTAAAAACCCAGAAAAATTCTGTAAATCTCATCTCATTAGCATATAGTTTATGACCCCACTGATTCCACCCTATTACAGGTCAAGAAATGTCCTCTCAACAGAGATGCATTCAGTTAAACTGGGCGGGATTCAGTGGGTGGGTGAAAGCTTTGTTCCTTAACAACTGCAAGATAAAATGCTTTCCTGTGTTTCATCTCCACCAGAAAAAAATAAAATAGTAGCATTAGTATCTGGGCTAACTTTTAAATTGACCATAAATAGAGAAGTTAGAGTGTTATCTTGCTTTGGGGAAAATGTTTACATTGAGATACGTCTGGTTATTCTAAACCTTTGCCTAAAGAACAAGGCACTGAAAATCCAGTTCAGACAAGACTGGTTTTCCTGAACAAGGTCACCACATAAGACCCTCTCTCTGGGAAGCAATGAGAGGGAGAAAGAAGAAAATGGAGAAGAAAGAGAAGAAAAGTATGTGAAGAAGGAATAAAGCAAATAAAAAATGAAAAAGAATACAAAGAAAGAGAGACAAAAACAATTATTTCATTTTAAAACATGCTTTATGGATACTTTAGCAATGAAAGGTACATGTACACTTACTCAGAGTCACCAAAAATTTAAAATCTTCAAGCATCTCTTGATTCCTCCCTCTTGCTCTGAGAATAAAAGGATGAAAATGTCTCCAAGAACCACTAAGCTCTCTATAAGTAAACAGTGTTCACTACCCACAAGTATTAGTAAACAAAATCTAGTGACAATGTATGATTCATGTACTAATCTTTAAAAAACCAAGAAATAAAGCCTTAATGATGACAGGAAACACAGTGTGATAGACAATCCTGTTCTCAGACTAAATTTAAAACTTTTCCAGCTTATGAAAATCTCACCTGCAAAGAAATGAAGATGATTTTAGATGCTATTAGTTGAGAAAGGAATGAGTGTAGGTAGTTGCATCGATGTGCTTCTCCTAATATCTGGGCTAAATAAAACTTGTGGATCCATATGGAAACAGAAATAAATGTTTTATACCACTTCTGTAGGGAAAAAAATACCTTCAGCATTCTAAGCAAAAAACAACAAAAACAGATTGCAACATATTTCAGGAAATGTAATTTTCATTAAATTAATTATACAAATGATGATTGGCCTAACTTTGTGCTGAACATATATTAGAATAAACAGAACTATAGTTTAGCCAAAATATCTTGAAATCTGACGTACCCACTTATACAAATAAGTGAGTCTTCTTTCTCATATCTTCCACCAGTGGATAGCAGCTGTTGAAATAATATAGTTATCAACTTTAATAAAGTATCCTTTGAATGAGTTGAAATGCAAAGCCAGAATGTTTTAAAAGAACTTAGCCAAAGGAACAATGAAGAATTCTTCCCTTAAAAGCATGTGTGGTTGAACTTTGTACTGAATCAAAATGCATTTTAAAGAAGTCATTCTATTTCTAACCCTAGGATTAGATGTGATATGAAAAATACAGAATGCCATGTGTTGGAAATGACCATACCTTTTTGGATTGTAAACATGTACAATTTTGTTAAACTGCCGTAGAATATAGCATTCTCAACACTTTCACCAAAGCCTATATTAAAAAAAAATAGTGTGCCTTTTAAGTTTTGCTGACGACACCAAGCACAGAAGTGTTATCCATCGTACTGTGAAGACAGTTTTCCACTGAATTCTTTTTTTTTCATATTTATTTTATTTATCTGTCTGCATCGGGTCTTAGTTTCGACACGAGGGATCTCTGATCTTCATTGCAGCATGCAGGATCTTTAGTTGCAGCAGGCAGGATCTAGTGCCCTGACCAGGGATTGAACCCTGGCCCCCTGCACTGGGAGCATGGAGTCTTAGCCACTGAACCACCAGGGAAGTCCCTCCACTGAATTTATAAAACCCAGTGGCTACGGGAGACGATGCTGCAACACAAAAGACTATTGGCTAGGAGTGGAAGGGTCCACTTTACATAGATCAAATTAAAGCAAATAAGTAAATAAAATGAAAGCAAGATTAACACCCTTATGTATGAGAAAAGAACAGAAACACAATGTAGTGGGAGTTTGTAGAGGCAGAGACTTGCTGACCTCGGAGTTTGGGATGGCTATAGAATAAGAGGGAATGAAATAAACCCAGCAAGGCAGAAAAAAGAGCTGTGTGCTCTGCTTGAAATTCTAAAAGTGTAGACCAAGATCACTTTTTTACACAGAAGTGCAAAATTCTAAATAACACACCTTCAAATCTAATCTTCCTATGTATTTTTAAAGATATTATACCCAAATAGGGTTTATTTCAGGATTGTAATGACAGTTCAAAAAAAAAACATCTAGCAATTTAATATATTGAAGGCAGAAAAAAGCCATATGATCATCTTAATAAATGCCAAAACGTGGTATTCAGTAAAATTCAACACTCGTTCACTAAATAAACAAACATAAAAGACTCTTAGCCAGCTAAGACCATAATGGAAATCTTTTTACCCAATCAAAGACCTCTATGAGAAATCTTATCCTTAACAGCAAAATTTTAGTAACCACTAAAGAAAGAAAAGAAAATGCCTGCTACAATCACCACAATTCAACATTGTAGAAGACCCTACCCAATACAGGAAAAAAAATAATAATGATGATGAGGCATGAGGATTGGAAAGGAAGAAAATAAAACTTTTACCTCGAAAAGATTTTATTTAAGATTTTGTTTTAAAAAATCTAAAAAATATTCAATATTTCTAAAAGAAATCTAAAAATCTCCCTGTAAAATATCTTAAAGAGATCTTCCAAATAAGGGTGCCAGAAGAGGGTGTCCTGACAGGAGAGACATTGAAAGGGCAGCCTTTTCTAAATAGACACACATACACACCCAGCAAGACAGCTGTTAATAACAAAAGAAATCCTTCTCCCAGCGCTTTGTTTTACGTTTGGAGCCAATGGTCCAGCTGGAGAACTGAAAGAATGAAAGATTCAAGTTCTCTCATTTTATGAGGACTGATGCTCAAATCACATGTGCTTCACAGAATCTATTTGCGAACATGGTTCCCCTCCTCCACACTCCAAGCTATTGGTTGTGGAAGTGGAAACTCCTAGCATTATCATTTCCATATTTGTCCACCACACTGAGGCAGGAAATCAGAATAAACACTCATTTCATTCCACTGCATGAATGAATGCACTTTTCTCATTAATAATTAACACAGCTTCAAACACTAGCATTAAAGTAAACAGACATTAGGATTTCCATGTACCTAATTAAAAACATGAAAAAAATCAAGAATACTTTTTATCTCCTTCTTTTACAGGAAAAGGGGGAAATATACCAAAGGCAACATAAACAATTTAGTTTTGAGTTGTTTTACATTTCAACTATCTTTGTGAGAGATTTGGTCCTTCAAAGCTTAGCACCAGGACAGTTTTATCTTTCCAAGCCTAACACAAGGAGTTGGGAGTCTTGGCTTACTGATTAAAAAAAAAAAAAAATCCAACTCTCTCAAAAGATAATGTATTTTGCATCAAAAAAAAAGTAAAAATAGTTGCTACATTTAAAAAAAAATCATGGTAGGTTAGTCCAAGAAGTGAACACTGAAAGTAACAGAACACACCCATAGGCAAAAGATGTTTTTCTCAGGAGTAAATGGCACAAATCTATTAAAAAATCCCCCCCAGACTTGTTTAGAAAGCTGAGGCTGAAGTCACACATGAGTGTGTCTGACAGAAATCAGAACATGCTGATCTATTAAATTATCTTCAACGGGGTTATTGAACCTTAGTATATGCCAGGCACTGTGCTGATCCTGGAAGGGCAGAGATGACTAAGACCTAGGGCCTGCTCTCAAAATCCTTACAATGCACTTGGAGAAGACAAGACAACAGAAATAACCTGTACACTGAGATGTGATTAAGGATCACTAACAATTATTGAACATGTACCACCTAATGTACATTTTTACTTACATGCATTTATTAGCTCATTGGACCTAGACAACTCTAATACCTTGAATGGATCTTGGGGCTCAAATCCAGCATTAGCTCTCTGTTTCTCTATTGATAAACTTCGTCTCTGCTTTAATTTGCATATTAACCTTATTTTCTCCTGGTACATAGAGGCTTTTTTTGTGATAAAGAAAACCACCAGCAGCCCAGGCCTAGTTCCTATGGCTTACAATCCAGAAGGAAGAGAGTCATCTTCTGTACTAGTTTTAGCAGAAGATAGAACCCTGGGGCAACTAAGGAAGAAGAGGGAGCCATGAATGTTGACGCAACAGGACAACGTCGAGTAGGGAAAGGTTTTCTGAATGGGAACAGGGAAGAAGGATGGGAAAGCAGTGGGCAGGACAGTTAGGCACCATGAGAGATGTCAGTTTCAATCTTTAAAGCAATGGGAACCCTTTCTTGAAATATATTTGACACAAAATGCAGTGTCAATTCAAGGTGTACAACATGTTAATTTGATAGATTTATATACTGTAATTTAATTGCCATTGTAGTGATAATTAGCACTGCTATCACATCACATAATCATCTTTACCTGTTCGTGGTTGGAATAATTAAGTTTGAGTCTCTTAGCAAGTTATAATACAAAATTATTTTCTATTTTGACTACATGGTGCACTTAAAAGAGAAGGGAGCAATCAAGCCATGAAAAGAGATGGAGGAAATTTAAGTGCATACTTCTGAATGAAAGAAGCCATTCTGAAAGGTTACATACTGGGTTATTCTGACTATATGACTTCTGGGAAAGGCCAAACTATGGAGACAATAAAAAAGAATAAGGGAATAAGGGATAGGAAGGATAAATAGAGCACAGAAAAGCTTTAAGGCAATGAAACTATTCTGTATAGTAGACAGATGTCTCACAATTTGTCCAAACCCAAAGCACATACAACATCAAGAGTCAACCTTAATATAGACTATATAATCTAGATGGTACTGATACCCCTCTGGTGGGAGATATGAGAATGGGGGAGGCTGTGTATGTATTGGGGTAGTGAGTATAAGAAAAATTTCTGTATGTTTCACTTGGAGTGATACATTCCATTGAATATTTCTGTGAACTTAAAATTTCTCTGAAAAATTATATCTAATAAGTATATTTTTAACATTCAAAAGTGTAAAAAATGGTACTTCTGGTCACAATTCCCAGAGAGTTTCTCAAAGAGGAAAGATGGTCTTTAGGAATTCCACATGGAGGAATTGGACCCCTTGTGCACTGTTGATGTGATTATAAAATGGTGGAACCACTATAGAAAACAGTATGGAAGTTCTTTTAAAAAAAAAATAGACTTACATAATCCCACAATCCTTTTTCTAGATCTACACCCCTCCCAGAAATGAAAGCAGGATCTCAAAGAGATATTTGCACAGACACATTTAGACCAGCATTGCTCACAGTTGCCAAGAAATGGAGAGAACCAGAATGCCCAGCCATATATAGTAAAGTATATATAAGTACATTCATCTTAAGTATAGAGCATGATGAATGTGCATGCTCACATCCACTCATGTAACTACAACCCAGATCAAGTCAGAGAATATTTTCAGCACCTTCAATGATTCCCTCATTTCCCCGCCCAGTCAACACCCTCTTCCTCACTCAGTGAAACTCAAAGGTGACCACTATTCTGGTCTCAATAACTATAGATGGGTTTTGCCAGTTCTTGAACTTAATATACATAGAGTCGTACAGTATATATTATCTTGTGTCTTTCACTCAACATAAGTTTTGTGAGATATATCCATGCTTTTCACCAATACTTTCTCTCTTTTTTATTATAGTGTAATATACCATTTGTATGAATACTCAATAATTTATTTATACATTTACCTTTTGGGGGGTTTTCTGGGTTGGGACCAATCTGAATAAAGTTGCTGTGAACATTCTTGAATTTGCCTTTGGGTGGACCTATGTACTATTTTTCTCTTGGGTATATTTCAGGTCTGAAATTTCTATGTTATAAAGTATATTTTAGCTATAAGATTTTTAAAGCAGGATTTTAAATAATTACATTAACTTCCAAGTCTAGTCAAACCTAGCCTAACTCTAATTCTACAACATTATTCACTGCAGATTCATTGTAACACTATTCACTCCATAAAAATCTGTCCAGACTCTGCTATGTATCAGGAACATACCAGCAAACGAGGCAGGTGTGAGTTCTGCCTGCATTAAGCTTACCATCTGGTGGCTGATGAACAGTGAGCTAGAAATTAGAATGTGATGAGTACTAAGAGGGGAAAGTGCAGGCATTTACAATAAGCAATCTGAGTGGTCTGAAAGTGGAGGCATTTCCTGGCTTCTACTAAAAGTAAAGAGTTCCAATAAAGTAAAGAACTAGTTATGATATAAGCACTAAATAAGGAGTTGGAAGATCAGATTCTATTTGCTGTTTTCCCAGCAGGCAGCTGTGTGACTTGAGGCAAATCTCTTACTTTCCTGGGTCTCACTCACAATAATAATACCATTTAACATTTGTGTCAAAGTAAAGTGTTCCTCTTAAATTGGTTGAATAAATAAGTCTGTGATCTTATTTTACCAATATACAAAAAACCATTGTCAGAGAAGTACTGATAGGTCTCTGACAATAAAAAAAGTTATTTTTAGTCCCTTTATACACAAGTGAAGTACAGAAAACTCAGTTCCCTGAAAACAAATTAGTATATTTAGCCATAAGAATAACTGTTACGGGTTTGGCTAACACTACCGTGGTAATCTTTTCACAAAATACAAATATATCAAGTCAACACATTATATACACACTTACATAGTGTTATATCTCAACTACCTCTCAATTTTAAAAAAGAATAATTATTAAATTCATAGGAGATTATCAGTAACAGGTTTTTAAAAGGTAGCCTAGAAAAAAACACTTTTGGTTACTAAATCAGATTAAGGTATCGTTCTAATAGGCTTTACCCTCAGCACAATGCAGGATGAATGTATGTTTTAAGTACCTTCTAAGCCAACACTTCTCAAAAGTAGCCAAGAATACCTGGGGGTTCCCAAGATTGTTTCAGGACTTCCATGAGATCACAATTATTTTTACAATATTAAAGATATTCTCTTCCTTATTCTCTCATGGATATAAAATTTAGTTTTCTAGAGGCTATGTGATGTTACAAGAGATTGAATGCAGAAGCAGCTGTGAAAATCCAGCTGTTTTGTATTTCTAGACATTAAAGTGATTTGCAGAAAAATATAAAACACCACTTTCTCAGGGGGTTTTCTTGCTTTCAAAATTATAGATATTTTCCACCAGAATATTTATGGTAATGTAATAAATTTACTTTTGTTCCTTTAAATAGTTAAATATTCTCAGTTTGAATTTCTAATATACTAAATATAGGTGTAACTCAAATAAATGAAAGCTCTGTAGGATGTTCAATAAAATTTTGAGAGTACAAAGCAACCCTGAGACCAAAAGTTTGAGAACTACTGATCTTGCAAACATTCGCAATATCCTTATGTAACAATTCCTGGATCAGTAGTCTGGCTTTAGCTGTGGTTATATTAGCCAAGATTGAATCAAAGGAAACAGGGCTTCTGGAAAGCAAGGGATAAATTAAAGATGACAGAGCATATACTTTCTCCTATCTCCACAAATAGTGTTATGGTTCATGACTCCATGTTTGCATTCATGATTTTATTTAATCCTCAAAACTTTGAGGTGAATAGAGAAAGCATTATCCTTCCGATTTTACCGAAGAGCAAACAGACCTAGAGAAATTCGTGTCCAACTGGCTGGACTAGGATTGGAATAGAGATGTTTATGGTACCCTATCTAATGCGCTTTCCATGAAGCAGAAGGAAGGAATCGTATCTAAATACTCTAAATAACCAAGATCATCTTGTCTCTAAAACATACTTTCACCGAACCTGAACAGCTCTTAAGGGAAGCTAATTCTCTGGAAGTATCTTTATCCTTCAAGGGTATAAAGAAAAGTCAGACGTCTATTTTGTCTTTGCATTCACCAAAAGTAAGCATGGTCTAATTTGGATTAGAAGCAAACATATATCCTCTGAGGCAGAACTATATGTTAAGCTTATATATTGGGTAAAAAGAATAGAAGCCATCTCTTTAACACAGCAAACTGGTAGCAGTTAAATACTTTATGAGACCCAAGTGAGTTTTTAAATTCTAAAAGTCAGATTTTACAATCATTTTCTGAGATCAACCATTGGTTGTTTTGTGGTATTCTGATAATTTTACTTTTTTCTCTAATGCTCTGCACAGTTTGATGAATTTTCCCCTATAATATTATTAATTTCTTAAATGGATGATTAGGTAATGACTGACACTTCTATTTCTACTTGAGATTAATGGCATGCCATGATTTAAAATGGCATATAAATACAAAATTGAATCCTCTTTGCTGACTAAGGTGATCTGACTTTAAGCAGACAAGGATCTTAGCTTCAGTTTGGGGGTAGTTGGAATAAGAGATACAAACAATAAAGACAAATTCTATTATTTCTATACTCACAGAAATACCAATAAATTGAAAAAACTGGACTAGGTGGATCAAGGAGAATCTTTAACATAGGTAAACAATAAGGTTGCTAGAAAGACTTCAAATATTCCTAAATATAAAATAATTTTTAACACTTATTAATTAATTATCCATCACTTTTAAGATATGTCAATGCCTTGAACTAACATGGAGCATTTTAGACTTCTCCCAATAAATGTCAAATGTGAAGTGTACATTTCCAACTTTTAATTTGAAAATATTCAGATATACTAGTCATTTTGGTAGTATAATTAAAATTGGAATTAGGGAGAAGTAGTGAAGTTTGGAGAAGGAAATGGCAACCCACTCCAATATTCTTGCCTAGAGAATCCTGTGGACGGAGGAGCCTAGTGGACTGCTGTCCATGGGGTCTCACAGAGTCGGACACGACTGAAGTGACTTAGCATGCATGCATGCATTGGAGAAGGAAATAGCAACCCACTCCAGTGTTCTTGCCTGGAGAATCCCAGGGATGGGGGAGCCTCGTGGGCTGCCGTCTATGGAGTCCACAGAGTTGGACACGACTGAAGCGACTTAGCAGCAGGAAAGTTTGAGGGCTGCAATGGAGATTGATTTAAGAATTTTTGTTTTAAAACGATCTTCTTATATTCAATTAGAGTAATCCCAAACCATCCCCATCATGATTACAATGGAAGGTGACAAATTTGCCAAATTTTGGTGCTTTGGAGCTGTTTCTATGACAGAATGCTGCAACACTCTACTTGCCAAGAACAAAACAAAAGAGTAGAAAGGGAGAAATCCCTCAGTCTCCTAATGAAGTGCCCTTAGATTGCATGGGAATGATCAGTCAACAGCAAGTGGTACTCTGTTCCATGCAAGTCACAACATTTCAGCAGTAATTCGGTTTTCACAAAAATAATCATAAATTCCCTTCTTGAAAGGCCAATCACCAGTCACAGGTTGAGCCATGTGATCATTGGAGAATCTGAAGATAAAGCAAGATTTGCAAATGTGACCTGCACCACTTTGGTGTATTCCCTGAACCACCACCACATGGAGCACTTCTGGACCACAAGTTAGGGAGGCCATTTACCAGCGTAGCTAAGAAATTTCCCATCTCTTTCCATAAGTTCCCAGAAAGAAAGACCCTTCACCTTGGTATCTTCAGGTATAGCTGAATTTATCTCGACATTTAAAAGGAGTTATCATCCATGTAGATTAATGGAACCCTATTCCACAGATTGAAAAGGGAATTCAGAAAGAAAACCACCATCCAAAGAGGAATGGAATTTCTTTTTCAAAACAAGCTCCATTTCTATGCCTATGCATCAATGCATATTTTTGGCACATTGTCTCACCACTCTACCCTAGAAATTCGTAGCATATGTTTTCAAATTATTCACGAGTATGCATAAATATTAATCAAATAGATTATTTCCTTTAAGATGAGACTTGATTTCAATGTGTAACATAAATCTTGGCCAAGTAAATATCCTCAGACATTTGTGGCAGATCCTACTTCATAGGCTAAGGCTCTGGGGGCATATTTTGTGGGGGTGTAGAAGCATCTGCTAACTATCAAGAGGCAAGGGAATGCATTTTATGATGACTGCTTCCTGGAAAGATAAATAGAAACTTAATTTTTCAACATCCATTCCCTTTAAACCTTAAATTAAGAGCATTTTTACAACTGATAATCCAGTTTCACAATGATAACCTAGTGGTGGAGGACATATATTTTCTTTCCAGTCAGTTAAAAACAGACAATTGCCCTGTGAAAAGGTCTTTTGGTGGTAGAATATATTGCACATTTTTTCATTCTAATCTCAAGTCAAAATTGATTTAAAGAAACTGGAAGTGGCCGTATCTTTTCCAACATGTCTGATTCCTAAATAATCTAAGTACTGTTTGACAGCATTTTTAAATACAAATAGAACTGTTAGTTTTGTTACTTTCAGAATCAAACCAAATAAAGGTTCTCCTTTCTAAAAGTCTTAGGTCAGCATCAAATTAGCAAAAGTTGTTCTTTGGTGGTCTCTCTCTTGGGCAAGTGCAGGATAATAATCAAGCATTTAGGATGTGGTCATCTGACCTGCAGACCTTTGGTTCAATGTATTATTAAACTAAGATCACTGGAGTCATGGATCCAAATCCTAGGACAACTTTTAACCTCACAGAAAATGCCCTTTCTTAGGTACACCTTGGTAATAGTCTCCTGACTTAGATTAAGAGAAACTACCTATAAGCTTGCAGCACTCACTGCTTCACTTCCTGTAAGATTATAACTGAAAACACTGTCAATTGCATGAGAATTTTTAAAACTAATATTTATAAAGCATTTAGTAAGTTACAGGCACGGTTCCTGTATTACCTTTCTTAACCCTCCCAAAAACGCCATAAAGAAGGTGGTTTAGTTTTTACTTTGCCAGTAGAAAACAAAATCTTAGAAAAGTCCAATAAACTGCCCAAAGCCAGGAGCTAGTAGATGAAAGAACCAAGATTTGAATCCATGTCTGTCTGTCCTCCTGGGAAATCTGAGGTCCAAGCACTTGTGAAACTAATTTTCCTGGTGATTTTCCTAGTGAATATAGAAACCATACAGTCGACACTGGTTGCACTATTACTTTGACCAACTAAGCTCATCTTTTTTTTAAAGAATTATTTCATTGGGATGTTTTTGATAATTCTTCTTAGGGAAACCCCAAACCATAAACAAAGTATAAAGTGGAAAGTTTTAAAAACTAACAAAATTCTACCACTCAGAACCAGTTTAATTCCTAAGAATCAGCTCCTCCTAAAAAGTAAAATAACTGATAACATGCAATATTGATGAGGACAGATAAAACAGATACATTTATAGCCTGCCAGTACAAGAGAGAAAGGGGAAGATCATTCTGGAAAACTACTAGCCGCTAACCAAAGTTTTTTAAATGTTTGTCCCTTTGACTTTGCAATATTACTCCTTGTCCTATACAATCAGGAAAAAGGACAGAAATTTATAGTTTTTATAAGTTATTTTATAAACTTATCAGTAAAATGTTACTTATAAAAGAATTAAAAAATAAAAGTAGAAATAACAAACACTCAAAGTTAGAAAAGATTTTCATTGTGAAATGTACAAACAATATCACATATCATTAAAAATCACTCATGATATAATTTAAGTGAAAAAGTATAATTATTGTATATTATTTTAATAAAATCATTTATTGTAACAATAAATATTTATATATTGATAGTAGTAGTAATTAATATTAAAGTATAAATGCTATTATCAATAAATGATATGTAGATCAAATATTAATATAATATTGATAACAAGTGTTTTGATGCATGTGCTGATGTTAATATATTGATAGTGACTTAATTTCTATAGTAATAAAATATTACTATAGTGATTTATTCATTTTGGTTCAATAATATCTAGCAATTAATTGAGTTTTCCCCTCTATGCCAGGCCCTGTGTTAAAATATTTTTTAGATTATTCAATTTAGTCCTTATACCAATACCCTAAGTACTCTTATTGTGTCTTTATTTTAACTTTAATAACTCTTTTGAAATAACTTCTCACACAAAGAAAATTTGCAGGAATACTACAAAGAACACCTCTGTACCCTTCACTTGTATTTACCAATTAATATTTTGCCATGTTTCTCTCTCTCTTTTTGTGTATCTCTCTCCACACACACACACATGTACATACATTTTCTGAACAAGCTGAGTAACTTGTATAAATCATGTTCCCTTACTCCCAAGCACTTCATTGTGTATTTTCTTAGAAGAGGCATTTTGTTTCACACCCACAGGAGAGCGCTCACGTCAGGAAATTACACACTCACGCAATACAAGATCTTCTTCCCATAATGTCCAATACATCAATTTTTTTCAAATCCAGGATCCAATCCAGGATCACTCACTGCTTTCAGATGTTGTGTCTCTTCAGTCGTCTCTAATCTGAAGCATTTCCTCAACTTTTGTTTTTCATGGCACAGACATGTTTTAAGCGCATGGGCCATATGCTTTGGAAATTTCCCCACAGATTTTCTTTCATATTTGACAGAAGCACCATATATGTGATACTGCTTCCTCAGTGCATCATATCAAGAGGTACATGATGTCAGCTTACCACATAACTGGAGATGTTAAACAAGGCTGAAGCCGTCAGGTAGTATCAACCAGATTTGTCCCCTATAGTTACCTTTTTATGATTCTTTGAGAGTATGTATAAATGCATCATTCATCAAACTTTCACTTACTATTGTAACATCTATAGATAATTGTCTGTATCCCTTTCCCCTAACTGTGAGAATTCTGGCTACCAGCAAAAGCAGTATATTAATATTTACTCACCTGTTCAGTGCTACCATATACAGAGAGTAATTTCATAATTGCTAAATTCATATAATGCAAAAAAACTAACCTAATACATATAGCTCAGATTTATCTTTTGACTGATGATAGCAAAATTACCATGTTCAAAGATAATTAATTTAGCTCTTTTTCACCATTCTGAGTTAATTTATTTGAATGTTGGGTTCATCTACTTCTATTTATATTCTAAGGTTTTTTTCCACTATATTCTCACTGATGCAAATTTTTTGAAAGTGAAATAACATTAGCATGATGCCCAAAATCAAAAAACTACATGAGAGAATATACTCACTTTCCTATATTTTCTACCTTGTTCCTACCCATCCCTTGTAGGTAATCAATCTCATCCACTTCTGATTGATCTTTCTTACAATGTATATTTTATTATTATCTATGTTTCTTATACAAAGGTGTTATACTGTATATACAGTTTTCCTTTGCTTTTTCTTCTGTTTATGAAGCTATTTATCCTCGCTCTCTTAAAGTTGCATGGTCTTCTTAATATAAATATTTCATAGTTTTGTTCAATAAAAATCTCCTATATTCGAGGATTTAGGTTACTTACAATATTTTGCAATTGTGAATAATGTTGCAATGAGTAATATTGGGCATATATATATCATATTGTGAAAATACATCTTCAGGGTAAATTCTCTGCAGCAGGATTATTGGAACAAAATGTAAACAAAATGCAGTCTGTGTAAGAAGTGTCAAATTCCCCTCTATAAGGCTGTGTAATATTGAAGAACACCTACTTGTCCCCTGCCTCACTGACAAAGTGTGCTGTCAAGCCTTACATTTTTGCCATTAATTAGCATTTATCTTGGAGAAGGCAATGGCACCCCACTCCAGTACTCTTGCCTGGAAAATCCCATGGACGGAGGAGCCTGGTGGGCTGCAGTCCATGGGGTCTCGAAGAGTTGGACATGACTGAACGACTTCACTTTTCACTTGCATGCATTGGAGAAGGAAATGGCAACCCACTCCAGTGTTCTTGCCTGGAGAATCCCAGGGACGGAGGAGCCTGGTGGGCTGCGGTCTATGGGGTTGCACAGAGTCGGACACGACTGAAGCGACGCAGCAGCAGCAGCATTTATCTTATGAGTGAAATTGAATACTTTTTCATATGTTTAACAGGCATTTTATATTTTTTGTGTGAGTTATCCTTCATGTCTTTTCCCATTTTTTCTATCAGGCTTTTGTTATCATCCATCTTTAACATATAAGGCTACAGACTCAGGGAAAAGAAGTAACCCAGGGCCATACAAGTAGGAATTGCTGGAGCTGAAATTGGTTGTTGACTATAAAGGAGAAAGTTGCACAAATCATTTCAGTTGTTTTTTGGATCTTTAGACTTAATTCTCCAAATTTTCTACCATAGGAAACATACATTAATTTGATAAATAAAAGAGAAAGTAAACTAATGTTTACATTTTTTAAAAGAGAGAGAGAAGAAAAACCAGCTGCTCCTTAAGCCGCAACAGCTTTCAGCAGTCTGCCAGGATAATCTGTACCTCCAAGGTGGGAGCAGCCAGGCACGCAGACTGCCAGCTGCCAGAGGCTGCAGGAGTTGCCATGTTTGTGTTTGTTTTAAATGGAAAAGTAAAAACACTGGGAGAAATAGGAAGAAAATATTGAGAAGGTGACATTTAAGAAGACTGAGCCGGCATACTGAAGCCAAGCAACAAATGGGGAACAAAAGCACATCTTGTGCAATCAACAGCCAGAGATTCATAAGAGAAACAAGAGAAAAGGAGGGGAGGAAGCGCACCAATAAGACACACATCTCAAAGATGGTTTCAGGGTCTCAGATGCGACTAGGGTGACAGTCAGCAGAGAGAAGAACATAAAAGTAATGCAGCCAGTCTGTTACCTCGAAGAACTAAAGAATGGCAAAGTCTCACACAGGGAGCTATGAATTAATTCTTCTGCTAAGCAGCGGATCTGAGCGCTGACAGTGGATTCACGTCACCAGAGGAACATTTAATACAGACAGGAGCCAGGGCCCCGTCTTCAGAGGAATAAATTAGAATCTCAGGGATGGGATGTGGGCTTCCTGTTAAAAACCATAGATCCAGTCATAGGTCAAAAGGGACCTTCTTTAAAGTTTTCAGACTTCTTTCAAGGATTAGAGAAAGAGGTCAGCTCTATATTTTAACTCAACAACTCTACCCATCAGCGCATATACAGGGACTGTATTACCATCATCTTCTTCTTCATCATCACCACCATCAGTACCTCTCCCATTCAGTGAATCCCTACTATACCCCACATTCTATGCCAGGTACTTTATACCCTTATAAAGGGTATATATCTTCGCAACTCTTCAGGCAAGGTAGGATATTTTTATTTTAAAGTTGATGAAACTAAAGTTCAGAGAGATTAAAAGATTTACTCGTCAGGTCTTGGTGTGTTTTGCATCCTGCTCAGTATTGTGATTGCAGCATGTTGTTCATGCTTGTGAACTTCGCCAGCTCTGCTTACTTTATAATACAGCAGTTCCATTCCTAGATAGGCTCAAGAGAACTGAGTGCCTGTCTCTAAAAGACAACACTTCTACAAGAATATTCATAGCAACCAGAACAATTCTATCCATAATTGCCCCAAAGTAGAAACAACACAAATGTCCATTACCAGAAGAAAGAATAAACAAATTGTGGGCTATCTACTCTGCAAAACTAGTCAGCTATTAAAAAGAACAAACTTCTAAACTGATATACACAATAACACGGACAAATTTCAAAGACATTTCAATGAACAGAAGAAGACATACGAAGAAAAACAAACAACCCACATGCTGTGCGATTCCACTTATATGAATTTTTAAAGATAAAATTAATTCATAGTGCCAGAAATCAGAATAGTGGTTATACTCAGGGGAAGGGGATATAGTGTATGTGGTCACATAGGTGTAAACATATCTAAAAACTCATTGCTATGCATTTGATATTTGTGCATTTTACTGTGTATAAAAGAGATCTCAATTGAGTACTATACTTAAAAAATAAATAAAAGCTAGTGACTGAACCAAAATAACAGAACCCAGGCTCATCTGAGACAAAGCCTAAGATCTATAAGTAGAACCACTTTCCTTCTAATTGTGTATTAACTGCCTCCATTCAAGTCTCACAGTTATTCTACAAAACTAATAGCAGCCCAAATACCTAATCTTAGGAGAATGAATAAGTACATTATGGTATGCCAATATAATGAAATACAATTCAGCCACTAAGTGATGATTATGAAGATTTTTAAAGCAATAAAAACAAATGCTTATGATATATATATGAAATAAAACAGAATATTGAGTTGTAATTTACCTAAATGATTATAACTAAGCAAGTATTAGGGATGTCAATAACTAAGAACTAGATGGGAGCACTGGGCCTCCCAGATGGCACAGTGGTAAAGAATCCATCTATCTCCAGTTTTTTAAGGAATCTCCACACTGTTCTCCATAGTGGCTGTACTAGTTTGCATTCCCACCAACAGTGTAAGAGGGTTCCCTTTTCTCCACACCCTCTCCAGCATTTATTATTTGTAGACTTTTGGATCGCAGCCATTCTGACTGGTGTGAAATGGTACCTCATAGTGGTTTTGATTTGCATTTCTCTGATAATGAGTGATGTTGAGCATCTTTTCATGTGTTTGTTAGCCATCTGTATGTCTTCTTTGGAGAAATGTCTATTTAGTTCTTTGGCCCATTTTTTGATTGGGTCATTTATTTTTCTGGAGTTGAGCTGTAGGAGTTGCTTGTATATTTTTGAGATTAGTTGTTTGTCAGTTGCTTCATTTGCTATTATTTTCTCCCATTCTGAAGGCTGTCTTTTCACCTTGCTAATAGTTTCCTTTGATGTGCAGAAGCTTTTAAGGTTAATTAGGTCCCATTTGTTTATTTTTGCTTTTATTTCCAATATTCTGGGAGGTGGGTCATAGAGGATCCTGCTGTGATGTATGTCAGAGAGTGTTTTGCCTATGTTCTCCTCTAGGAGTTTTATAGTTTCTGGTCTTACGTTGAGATCTTTAATCCATTTTGAGTTTATTTTTGTGTATGGTGTTAGAAAGTGGTCTAGTTTCATTCTTTTACAAGTGGTTGACCAGATTTCCCAGCACCACTTGTTAAAGAGATTGTCTTTAATCCATTGTATATTCTTGCCTCCTTTGTCAAAGATAAGGTGTCCATATGTGCGTGGATTTATCTCTGGGCTTTCTATTTTGTTCCATTGATCTATATTTCTGTCTTTGTGCCAGTACCATACTGTCTTGATAACTGTGGCTTTGTAGTAGAGCCTGAAGTCAGGTAGGTTGATTCCTCCAGTTCCATTCTTCTTTCTCAAGATCACTTTGGCTATTCGATCCCACTGCTGGGCATACACACTGATGAAACCAGAAGGGAAAGAGACACGTGTACCCCAATGTTCATCGCAGCACTATTTATAATAGCCAGGACATGGAAGCAACCTAGATGTCCATCAGCAGATGAATGGATAAGAAAGCAGTGGTACATATACACAATGGAGTATTACTCAGCCATTAAAAAGAATACATTTGAATCAGTTCTAATGAGGTGGATGAAACTGGAGCCTATTATACAGAGTGAAGTAAGCCAGAAGGAAAAACGTAAATACAGTATACTAACGCATATATATGGAATTTAGAAAGATGGTAACAATAACCCGGTGTACGAGACAGCAAAAGAGACACTGATGTATAGAACAGTCTTATGGACTCTGTGGGAGAGGGAGAGGGTGGGAAGATTTGGGAGAATGGCATTGAAACATGTAAAATATCATGTAAGAAACGAGTTGCCAGTCCAGGTTCGATACATGATACTGGATGCTTGGGGCTAGTGCACTGGGATGACCCAGAGGGATGGGATGGGGAGGGAGGAGGGAGGAGGGTTCAGGATGGGGAACACATGTATACCTGTGGCGGATTCATTTCGATATTTGGCAAAACTAATACAATTATGTAAAGTTTAAAAATAAAATAAAATTTAAAAAAAAAAAAAAAAAAAAGAATCCATCTATCAATGCAGGAAGAACAAAAGACACGAGTTTGATCCCTAATTCAGGAATATCTCTTGGCGTAGGAAATGGCAACTCACTCCAGTATTCTTGCCTGGAAAATTCCATGGGCAGAGGAGCCTGGTGGGCTACAGTCCATGGGGTCACAAAGAGTCGGACACGACTGAGTGAGTGAACACACACATCCACAAATGAGAGCATTAAAAACTCCTAATTTGTTGTAATTGAGAGACTGTGGCTGATTTATGATTATTTGATTTTCATTATTGTTATCATATTGTTTTGACAATGAATTATAAAAGACTCAATATATATAAAATCTTTTAAGTCATTGTCATATTTCCAATTAAACAAATCTAACAGTTTCTATCGAGAATCCATTATGACCCAGAATTATGCTAGTCTCTCATTCCTCCAGTTAGTGAAGTTTCTTGAACCAGTTTTAGAGCCAATCCTCTAATTTAAGACTTAATGATGACATAATGTATAACTACATGTAACTGAAAAGTAAAAACAAAGAAATGAGAATAAAATATTTTTAAGAGGCTATTTGAAAAGCCAACTCAAGTATGTTAAAGAATATGAATATAAATTTTTGATAAGGAATAACATTACCAGACCACCTGACCTGCCTCTTGAGAAACCTATATGCAGGTCAGGAAGCAACAGTTAGAACTGGACATGGAACAACAGACTGGTTCCAAACAGGAAAAGGAGTACGTCAAGGCTGTATATTGTCACCCTGCTTATTTAACTTATATGCAGAGCACATCATGAGAAACACTGGGCTGGAAGAAGCACAAGCTGGAATCAAGATTGCTGGGAGAAATATGAATAACCTCAGATATGCAGATGCACCACCCTTATGGCAGAAAGTGAAGAGGAACTAAAGAGCCTCTTGATGAAGGTGAAAGAGGAGAGTGAAAAAGTTGGCTTAAAGCTCAACATTCATAAAACTAAGATCATGGCATCCGGTCCCATCACTTCATGGGAAATAGATGGGGAAACAGTGGAAACAGTGGCAGACTTTATTTTTCTGGGCTCCAAAATCACTGCAGATGGTGACTGCAGCCATGAAATTAAAAGACACTTACTCCTTGGAAGGAAAGTTATGTCCAACCTAGATAGCATATTCAAAAGCAGAGATGTTACTCTGCCAACAAAGGTCCATCTAGTCAAGGCTATGGTTTTTCCTGTGGTCATGTATGGATGTGAAAGTTGGACTGTGAAGAAAGCTGAGTGCCAAAGAATTGATGCTTTTGAACTGTAGTGTTTGAGAAGACTCTTGAGAGTCCCTTGGACTGCAAGGAGATCCAACCAGTCCATTCTGAAGGAGATCAGCCCTGGGATTTCTTTGGAAGGAATGATGCTAAAGCTGAAACTCCAGTACTTTGGCCGCCTCATGCGAAGAGTTGACTCATTGGAAAAGACTCTGAAGCTGGGAGGGATTGGGGGCAGGAGAAGAAGGGGACGACAGAGGATGGGATGGCTGGATGGCATCACCGACTCGATGGACGTGAGTTTGAGTGGACTCTGGGAGTTGGTGATGGACAGGGAGGCCTGGCGTGCTGCAATTCATGCGGTCGCAAAGAGTCAGACACGACTGAGCAACTGAACTGAACTGAACTGAACATTATTCTAATTATGGTCTGTTAGTGAACAATGCCCATTCCAATTTGTTTTGTACAAGCCCAATTTTTTATGTATGTATTAGTCAAGAGAAGCACAATATATCTGCGTGGTTAGTTTAAAACAATGGCATAACTTTCAGTTAAATATGGCAGATTGTAAACATATATTTTTCTCTGCTTCTTTTCCAAATCCTAAAAAAATTGTCAGTAAAAGTATAAAGTGGCACAAGTCCACTCAGCCAAACAGAATAGTAAGATGACAGAAGATGAGTCTCTCAGCTCATGAGGAATGGATAAACAAAACAGGTCAGATCCATGCAATTGAATATTATTCAGCAATAAAAAATAATGAAATGCTACAAAGTGGGTGACCCTTGAGAACTTAAATATAAGTGAAAGGAGGCAGTCACAGAAGTCATATATTTTATGATTCCATTTATATGAAATACTCAGAAAAGGTAACTCCATAGTGACCAGAAGCAGATTGGTAGTTGCCAAGGGCTGGGGTGGGTGGGGCGGAATGAGGAGTGACTGTTGAACTGGTATGGAGTTTCTTTGAGGGATCATAAAAGTATTTTGGAACCAGATGGATATGGTGATTGCACGACACTGTTAGTGTACAAAATGCACTGAATTATCCACATTTAAATGTTTACTTTGATGTTATGTGAATTTCATCTCATTCTTTTAAAGATGACAATACCAGATGAGAGATGAATACAAAATCTGGAAATTGGCAAACAAATGGACAAATAACAACTGACTTAAAAAGTAGATGAAAACTTGTATGTGTGATAAAGGTCTCTTCTCTAGGAAAAATTAACAGCTGAGTAACTACCCACAAAGTCTTAGCACATTCTTGCCTGTCAACAAACTTTAGACAGAAATGATCTTGAGATGCCTCATTCTTAAATATGAATGAAACTGATAGCTAAGATCCACAACACATTTGAGGAAATATTATATCCATGAAATAAGAACACAATGCTATATTTTAAACAGTATTAGGAAAGAAAGAAGTTATGTTTGGAAATTAAATACTTGACCAGAGAAGCTAAAATTTCAAAAGACGTTTTAGAAAATATAATTGAGAAGACAGAAGATAGAACACAAAGACATCTGAGGAAAATAGGAGAGAGAAGGTAAGTCAAGAGTCAGTCCAACTAGTTAGTGTTCAAGAAAGAGAACAAAGATAGAGTGGTGAGGTCGGCTGAATAAAGACCCACAAAAATATCCACATCATCATTCCTGGAGTCTGTGAATGTTCCCTTATATGGGAACAGAGACTTTGCAAATGTGAGTCAATTCAAAATTTTGAAATGGATTATTTAGATTATCCAGATGAATCCTAAATGCAACCATGAATGTTCTTACTAGAGAGAGGCAAAAGAAGAGACACCCAAGAGGGACAGGTGACATGACCACAGAGGCAGAGACTGAAAACATGTGGCCAGAACCCAACAGATGGCTTATCCCCCTTTGCAGCTGGGGATATATGGGGTGATTTTTGTTTTTTTCTTTGGAGGAATTCTTTTGGTTTGTTTTGCTTACAGGTCTCCCCCTCTTTTTTTTCTTTTAATGCCATCAGTAGAAGAATTCCTGGAAAAGTTTAATACAATTTTTGTGCTGACTCTCTGAGCTTTTTACTACCCTTTAGATTATTCTATCACACAATTGTGTACAAACTCTTTTCTACACCACAAATCTATTATGACACCTACGATGCGCTAGATAGCTTCTGGTATTACAGAAGGTAAGGGTATAGCAGAGCAGCCTCCAAAATTGCTCAATACACTTAGAGATCCTAGCTTAAGGATAATCCTAAATATTTTCTAACTTATTGAATTACCACTGGCAAGCATTATCTACATGTTTTAATAATTTTTATTGGGAAACATGCTATAATAAAACTAGAAACATGTATTTTTCATACAATACAAATGAAATTATTCTTATAGTTAAATTAGGAACAATTGCCTATTTCAACAAATATAAAGAAATTGAAAAAAAATCTGTTTAGTCAGAGCCATTTCTGCACACAAACAAATGGAAAGAATCACTAGTAGCACTTATTAAATCTGTAGTTCATGAGCCACAGGCTCTAAAAATTTCTTTCTGATAGAGACAACAAAAACTCTTAAGCATGTATCCAAGGATTGTAATTCAATCTCTGCTGCTGCTGCTGCTGCTAAGTTGCTTCAGTCGTGTCCGACTCTGTGCGACCCCATAGACAGCAGCCCACCAGGCTCCGCCGTCCCTGGGATTCTCCAGGCAAGAACACTGGAATGGGCTGCCATTTCCTTCTCCAATGCAGGAAAGTGAAAAGTGAAAGTGAAGGTGCTCAGTCGTGTCCGACTCTTAGCGACCCCATGGACTGCAGCCTACCAGGCTCCTCCATCCATGGATTTTCCAGGCAAGAGTACTGGAGTGGGGTGCCATTGCCTTCTCCAAATTCAATCTCTATATGCCATAAACCCGAGTTGTGTGTGTAATTACACAGAAGGAATTACAGAGAGTATCAAAGACCTTTTACTCATGATGAAGGATGTGATCTTAGCTCACAGTCCTTTTCATGATATACAAGGTTTCATTGCTTCCAGGAGCTTGTACTCTCCTGTTTTATCATTCAGGAAGAAATTCTTTAAAAAAGAAAGAAAGAAAAACAAAACGAAGATACGCCAATTGAACTCCTGAATGAGCGATATCCAGAGTCTCTCCCATCCCATACAATTTCCTATATTAACTGGAGTTTGCAGGCACTCGGAACGGCTAGCATTTGATGGAATTTGGGTGGATACTCTTCATTGCAAAACAGAGTCTGCAAGCTAACAGAGTTAGAAAACATATGGAAAAGGAAATGTAGACTCACCAGAAGTCCCCATTTTACTCAATATGTATTTCTATTTGTACATATGCATTCCACCTTCTTCTAGAAAGAACTGAATGAATCCTTGACATTTCTCCATCTGTACCAAGCAAGCCATTCTTAGTTCTTTGCACAACCTGCAAATATTTACTTTTATCCTCAACCCAGAGAGAGAAATGCAACAAGATCTAAATCCTTGAGAAGTTCAATATTTTGGAAGAAAGTATTTTGTCTTTCTAAATTGAAAAAAAAAAATGCAGAGAATGGAAAAGTTTGGAGAGGTAGGGAGAATTGGAGATGGTGGCTGCTATAGTGAGAAGAGACTTTGATCAGGAAATCAGTAACAGTTATTATTAAGGTGGATACAAGATCCTTATAAATCTAATGTGTAGGACCTATTTCCGAATAAAATATATGGTAGATTCTACATATGATTATACCATAACTACATTCTTTTTTCCCAAAAAAAAGTGTTTTTTAAAAAAAGTTTCCTGAGAATTAGTAAAAATTTCTAAGACCTTAGACTTCCAAAGACTGTGGAAATGGTGGTGTTCAAGTCTGTATCTCTAAGGAGTAAAGGGAAATCAGATAATATATGGATTACAGATGGAGTAAAGAGAAAAATGCACTAAGATGGGATGAAATACAATCATTTTAAGGCAGGACAAGGAAAACCTTTACACATGAAATCCTCTCTCTGTTTGTTGGGGCATCCCCTTATTGTGCCATGTGTATCTGTGTTACACATTAACTAGATCCCCTTAGGAGACACAGGAAAGTCTACTCAACAAAAACAAAAGCAATTTCCTCCTGACACCAGCAGGGTAACTCCCTTGGAGATAATGTTCCTTTCTCAATCCTGTAAGGGGTCACAGTAACCCACTACTCACCTTGTAGGACTGTGCAGACTGTCAATACATTACTTTGATATGTACCCCTTTGTCTCAAAAACTCACGTAACTGTGCTTTGACTTCTAACAGGTGAAATGGTCCTCAGAGCTTTCTGAAAGACTGTCTCCGGATTATAAGTCTCAGGTTAGCACAAATAAAATTTGCCATTTCTTTCTTAGATTGACTGTGATTAATTTTTTTGTTGATGGGTGTATATGTATACATAATATACTGAGGAAAACTGTAAGGACCGGAGAAGGGTGCAGATATCTAGCAGCCACGAGCTGATGGTAGGATGTGCTAGGCTAGATGGGGGAAGAGGGGCTGTCCTCTCATCTGCTCTCAGGAGGCCTCTGTGACTGACCCATAGCCCTCTGATTGGGGCCTGGAACCTCAGACTAGAATATGTACTCCCTGTGGCCCATGACCTGAGAAAGCAACACATGTCAGATGAAAGAAAGTGTTGACTGGTTTCCTCTCCCTTTCAGTGAGTCCTGGGACTTTTGCTTTGTATGGGGTCAGGGTTTTTTTTTTTTTTTCTGCCTTTTTTACCACATTCAGTGAAATTCTGCATTTGAAAAAAAAAAATGATATCAATCAGGTAGAGGAACTCTAGGTACAGCTCACAGAATAGACTGGTTCTCAGTTTTTTCCCTTCTTCGCTTCCTTCCCATTTCTCTGATCATTGAAACAGAATGACATCAGGAATGGGAACACCAGGGAGAAATGAGGACATCTAGTCTAGGAGAATAGCTTGGAAAAGGCAAAGGGAAGAATGGGGACCAGGGTTCCTTTCCAAAGCTCGCATATCATTCACCTGTATGTGGCAGAGGAATCCAGAGTAACCCCAAACACCACAAT
Source organism: Bos mutus (assembly GCF_027580195.1). NCBI lineage: Eukaryota > Metazoa > Chordata > Mammalia > Artiodactyla > Bovidae > Bos > Bos mutus. The sequence goes on from NC_091624.1 coordinate 83,056,579, forward strand.
TTAGGGGCCACAGAATGGCATGTTAGCAGAATTTAGAATACCTGAGGTGAACAGGTCCTCAACATGGCTTGTCGGCCATCATCCTATCTTAGGTGTCTGTGGGCCAAGACTCTCCGTTTTGTTAAAGCTGATCTGTGAGCAATGCTGAGCCCCTGAGAGCCTCTGACTAGGTTCTATTCCATCTGGATTAAGGGACGAGATCCCATAGAAAGGAACAGACATGTTCCTGAAGATATGTCTTTCTCCAGTAGAGGACCACTGTTTGAAGCATCAGTCAGGACCACATGCAGAAAACTGCTCTTCATTTGAATTTTCCAGGAAAGATCAGTAGAAAATATTTTCATCCCTTTAGCAATGAATAGCATGGAAAGAACCAGAGCACAATTAAATCAATGCAGAAAGTCACATAATTCATTAATGAATATCACATCAATCATCCTGTAATGAATGTCTTCTACTTACTTAGAAAGAGAAGACTGAATACTGGGTCGCAGTTTTTCATTTTGTTTTTGGCATCAATGCAGAGGCGGGAAGAACAAAGTGGAGCTTCAGAAGGTAAGTTTCTACTATTCAATCTCCAGCTGTTACAGGGTTATCTTTCATCTCTTCTTTCCATGAGGTCCCAGGGCTACCATGGCTGACAACATCAGTTTCTAGAGTCTGTTCTTAAAAAATAAAGCCCTTCAAGGAGAGACTGTAGGAAGGAAAGCTTCAAGGAGAGACATGTAGGAAGGAAAGCACGACCTGACAGTCAGATCCTCCAGAGTTTCCATCAAAGAATAAATTTTAAAATAGCAGGAGGCATTTGTTTGAGGTTTCATCCTTGGAAGAAAGAGAAGGGACAGGAAGAGCTACAGCTCAAAAAATTAACAATGGCCACCTCTGTGCCCAGCCCAGGCCTACCAGATATTAGAGTTGCTTCTATGGGCCAAGGTAACATCCATCTATGGTCACATTCTAAGGAAGAAAGTGGCACTTGGGTGTAAAACTAACTCAAGGAAAGAGAGTTCCTCCTTGAGTGAACTGGAGGATCCAGCAGAGCCAAATATGCCAGTTGCTGCAATGACAGGACTCCTTTCTTCTTGGAGCAAAGGTAGGGCTGAGGACCACATCCTGCAGCCTAAGGGTCTAAATGCTCCAAGCATGATAATGCTGGTCACAGAGACCACACAGAATGACCATCTATGTTTGAAGCAACCCTGTTCCATGCTCCCCTGGAGTCTGTGTCCCTAGCTAAGCCTCGACAGCCTAAACCAGGGCTGCCCAGGCCAAATGCCATGTTCACCAGAGCCCCAGACTCCGTCTCTTGGGTGAACTAGCAAATTCTCCTCCAACCCCTACCTCTAGCAAAAGATTCTTCAAAGAAATGCAGTTAGAGAAAATGAATTAGTTCTCACATGACCACATCCTTATGAGGAAGAGGATGGTCTCTGTTTCTCCTAACCAGCAGTATTTATTCCCAACCCACCTTGTTTTTTTCCAAATGCAGAGTATTGGGGGAACGTTTAGGGAATTTCCGGAATGGGCTTAGAGTAAAACAAAGGCCTTTGCTTCAACTCTTATTGAGAGCCAACTTTGGCTTCTCAAAGGTGACCAAGTTTAGGAAGGGAGTTCGACTGTGGCAATGCTCACCTACCACCATTCTGGGTTCCTTCCTTTGTACCCATGAAGATACTCAATTTTCAAGATTTGCAAGTATAATACTGCTATCATAAAAACATATATATACACACAAACACTCACTTTATAAGCATCCAGAGGTTTAAGCAATGAGAAAATTCACTGAAGGCCAAGCCTTTAGTTACACAAACATCAAAGGTTACACAGATGTCAAAGGACCAAGGATTACCTATTCAGCCTTCCAGAAACCTCATATCCTCTTAAAATTGAACCCGATGTTTGGGGGTCGTGAGGCCCTGGGTTCAGAGGGTAAGGAGAAATCCCAGTGACCTTGAGTCTTCTGGTGGAAAATAGCTTCCACCTGCCCTCAGGAGCCCTTTCCATTCTTGGTGGAGGCTGGGGAAATGAGCTCTGCTTCCCAGTTCCGAGTTTAGCCTTAATAAAAGGCTAAACTAACGTCAGCTCACCTGTCTCCAGGTTCTGCGGATTTCAGCTCAAGAGAAACATACTCAAAGTGAATTGTAAAAGGGGAAAATTAAAAAATAGAAAACCCAGAGAGATGTCCAACAACAATTATCAGAGAAATAGACAGAAGGAAGAAAACACTAAAATATATAGGATTTTTTTCAAATCCACCTATAAAATAATGACAAATTTTCAGAAAAGGGGCAGAGAAGTTGATGTTCAATGTTATGAAGGAGAGGAAGGAGGAAACACAGTAAAACTGTGTTTTAAAGATCTCTTTAGATGATGTCTTCTGGCCAGGAATTGCTAAGGTAACGAGCCAACTGTAAACATACTAGCAGAAACAGTTTCTAAAGAAAAACTGACTCATAAATAAGACAGGGACTGGAAAAAGCAAAAGAAATATAACTACCTAGGCTCCCCCCCTTCTTTGTTGCACTTTTCTTCTAGTTCCAGAAGCAAAACAAGAACTGCTATTTTAATCAAGTTCCTGCCTGTTAAAGCCTTACAACCTTCACCAGAGCTTAAAACATCCTCCAAAACATTTGGCCTTTATAAGGGCTTCAGATGGACTATAAAGCAAAACATGTGTCCTATTTCACTCAATCACAACTCACAGGGGCCTCTTAATGGGCACTAAATCATAGTATCTTGGGAACTTCTGATTGCAAGCCATTTCTTCACCTGGCCTGGGGCAGGGGCAGGGTGCCCACACCCCGCCTCCTCCACCTACTTGCTCCTTTTCAGTATTTCAGGGGATGTGACATCTTCATTCTCCACTTGGAGATAAAGCATTTCTTCTGTTAGGACCCACTGCAAACAGATTCTCTGAAATGCTTGTCTTCTGCTCTTAATACGCTAATATTTCTTATTAGTGAGTTTCTCTACACTCTCAGAGAAAGAGTTTTCCCATCAGGAAAGAAGGAAGCTGTGAATAATGTGGCTGAAGATTTTGGAAAGAACATGGAAACTGGAGGCCAAAATACGCCTGCAAATAAATGCGTTGGGATTACTTTTTGTTCCCTAGACATCTGGCATTCACGCCTCTTCCATTCCAGGATTTCTCATCTCACTCCATATTGTATTGTTCTATTTATTCATATTTCTTCCATCCAAATGTGAGTACCCGATGTCCACAGTGAATACATGTAACATGAGCACTGATGTGCCTAATGAAGAGAACTTAACATTCCTTTATTACAGCAAGGAAATGACTGTATGAGCTTTGCTAAGTAGTTTTGGTTTCTAGAGATGGAAAGGATAACTCAGGTTGGAGTAGAAATCCTTTTATCGGGGCCAGATACCAGAAAGATCCATTGGTTACCCAAACAAAGAGACACATTAGAGTTCTGTCTGGGAACATGGAGGCAGCCTTTTGGACTGAACTAGACCTCAAGCTCTGCCTCTTCAGACCAAGGGACCACTATACTCTCCTTAAATGACTGATACCCTAGACTTGCCTCCTGCTTTAGTTGAAAAGGCAATGGCACCCCACTCCAGTTCTCTTTTTTTTTTTAAACTTTAAAATATTGTATTAGTTTTGCCAAATATCGAAATGAATCCGCCACAGGTATACATGTGTTCCCCATCCTGAACCCTCCTCCCTCTTCCCTCCCCATATCATCCCTCTGGGTCATCCCAGTGCACCAGCCCCAAGCATCCAGTATTGTGCATCGAACCTGGACTGGCAACTCGTTTCTTACATGATATTATACATGTTTCAATGCCATTCTCCCAAATCTTCCCACCCTCTCCTTCTCCCACAGAGTCCATAAGACTGTTCTATACATCAGTGTCTCTTTTGCTGTCTCGTACACAGGGTTATTGTTACCATCTTTCTAAATTCCATATATATGCGTTAGTATACTGTATTGGTGTTTTTCCTTCTGGCTTACTTCTCTCTGTATAATAGGTTCCAGTTTCATCCACCTCATTAGAACTGATTCAAATGTATTCTTTTTAATGGCTGAGTAATACTCCATTGTGTATATGTACCACGGCTTTCTTATCCATTCATCTGCTGGTGGACATCTAGGTTGCTTCCATGTCCTGGCTATTATAAACAGTGCTGCGATGAACATTGGGGTTCACGTGTCTCTTTCCCTTCTGGTTTCCTCAGTGTGTATGCCCAGCAGTGGGATTGCTGGATCATAAGGCAGTTCTATTTCCAGTTTTTTAAGGAATCTCCACACTGTTCTCCATAGTGGCTGTACTAGTTTGCATTCCCACCAACAGTGTAAGAGGGTTCCCTTTTCTCCACCCCTCTCCAGCATTTATTATTTGTAGACTTTTGGATCGCAGCCATTCTGACTGGTGTGAAATGGTACCTCATAGTGGTTTTGATTTGCATTTCTCTGATAATGAGTGACGTTGAGCATCTTTTCATGTGTTTGTTAGCCATCTGTATGTCTTCTTTGGAGAAATGTCTATTTAGTTCTTTGGCCCATTTTTTGATTGGGTCATTTATTTTTCTGGAGTTGAGCTGTAGGAGTTGCTTGTATATTTTTGAGATTAGTTGTTTGTCAGTTGCTTCATTTGCTATTATTTTCTCCCATTCTGAAGGCTGCCTTTTCACCTTGCTAATAGTTTGCTTTGTTGTGCAGAAGCTTTTAAGTTTAATTAGGTCCCATTTGTTTATTTTTCTTTTATTTCCAATATTCTGGGAGGTGGGTCATAGAGGATCCTGTTGTGATATATGTCGGAGAGTGTTTTGCCTATGTTCTCCTCTAGGAGTTTTATAGTTTCTGGTCTTGCGTTGAGATCTTTAATCCATTTTGAGTTTATTTTTGTGTATGGTGTTAGAAAGTGTTCTAGTTTCATTCTTTTACAAGTGGTTGACCAGTTTTCCCAGCACCACTTGTTAAAGAGATTGTCTTTAATCCATTGTATATTCTTGCCTCCTTTGTCAAAGATAAGGTGTCCATATATGCATGGATTTATCTCTGGGCTTTCTATTTTGTTCCATTGATCTATATTGCTGTCTTTGTGCCAGTACCATACTGTCTTGATAACTGTGGCTTTGTAGTAGAGCCTGAAGTCAGGTAGGTTGATCCCTCCAGTTCCATTCTTCTTCCTCAAGATAGCTTTGGCTATTCGAGGTTTTTTGTATTTCCATACAAATTGTGAAATTATTTGTTCTAGCTCTGTGAAGAATACCGTTGGTAGCCTGATAGGGATTGCACTGAATCTATAAATTGCTTTGGGTAGTATACTCATTTTCACTATATTAATTCTTCCAATCTATGAACATGGTATATTTCTCCATCTATTAGTGTCCTCTTTGATTTCTTTCACCAGTGTTTTATAGTTTTCTATATATAGGTCTTTAGTTTCTTTAGGTAGATATATTCCTAAGTATTTTATTCTTTCCGTTGCAATGGTGAATGGAATTGTTTCCTTAATTTCTCTTTCTGTTTTCTCATTATTAGTGTATAGGAATGCAAGGGATTTCTGTGTGTTGATTTTATATCCTGCAACTTTACTATAATCATTGATTAGTTCTAGTAATTTTCTGGTGGAGTCTTTAGGGTTTTCTATGTAGAGGATCATGTCATCTGCAAATAGTGAGAGTTTTACTTCTTTTCCAATTTGGATTCCTTTTATTTCTTTTTCTGCTCTAATTGCTGTGGCCAGAACTTCCAAAACTATGTTGAATAGTAATGGTGAGAGTGGGCACCCTTGTCTTGTTCCTGACTTTAGAGGGAATGCTTTCAATTTTTCACCATTGAGGATAATGTTTGCTGTGGGTTTGTCATATATAGCTTTTATTATGTTGAGGTATGTTCCTTCTATTCCTGCTTTCTGGAGAGTTTTTATCATAAATGGATGTTGAGTTTTGTCAAAGGCTTTCTCTGCATCTATTGAGATAATCATATGGTTTTTTTTTTCAATTTGTTAATGTGGTATATTACATTGATTGATTTGAGGATATTGAAGAATCCTTGCATCCCTGGGATAAAGCCCACTTGGTCATGGTGTATGATCTTTTTAATGTGTTGTTGGATTCTGATCGCTAGAATTTTGTTAAGGATTTTTGCATCTATGTTCATCAGTGATATTGGCCTGTAGTTGTCTTTTTTTGTGGCATCTTTGTCAGGTTTTGGTATTAGGGTGATGGTGGCCTCATAGAATGAGTTTGGAAGTTTACCTTCCTCTACAATTTTCTGGAAGAGTTTGAGCAGGATAGGTGTTAGCTCTTCTCTAAATTTTTGGTAGAATTCAGCTGTGAAGCCGTCTGGACCTGGGCTTTTGTTTGCTGGAAGATTTTTGATTACAGTTTCAATTTCCATGCTTGTGATGGGTCTGTTAAGATTTTCTATTTCTTCCTGGTCCAGTTTTGGAAAGTTGTACTTTTCTAAGAATTTGTCCATTTCTTCCACATTGTCCATTTTATTGGCATATAATTGTTGATAGTAGTCTCTTATGATCCTTTGTATTTCTGTGTTGTCTGTTGTGATCTCTCCGTTTTCATTTCTTATTTTATTGATTTGATTTATCTCCCTTTGTTTCTTGATGAGAAATGGTTTGTCAATTTTATTTATCCTTTCAAAGAACCAGCTTTTGGCTTTGTTGATTTTTGCTATGGTCTCTTTTGTTTCTTTTGCATTTATTTCTGCCCTAATTTTTAAGATTTCTTTCCTTCTACTAACCCTGGGGTTCTTCATTTCTTCCTTTTCTAGTTGCTTTAGGTGTAGAGTTAAGTTATTTATTTGACTTTTTTCTTGTTTCTTGAGGTATGCCTATATTGCTATGAACTTTCCCCTTAGGACTGCTTTTACAGTGTCCCACAGGTTTTGGGTTGTTGTGTTTTCATTTTCATTCATTTCTATGCAAATTTTGATTTCTTTTTTGATTTCTTCTGTGATTTGTTGGTTATTCAGCAGCGTGTTGTTCAGCCTCCATATGTTGGAACTTTTAATAGTTTTTCTCCTGTAATTGAGATCTAATCTTACTGCATTGTGGTCAGAAAAGATGCTTGGAATGATTTCTATTTTTTTGAATTTACCAAGGCTAGATTTATGGCCCAGGATGTGATCTACCCTGGAGAAGGTTCCATGTGCACTTGAGAAAAAGGTGAAATTCATTGTTTTGGGATGAAATGTCCTATAGATATCAATTAGGTCTAACTGGTCTATTGTATCGTTTAAAGTTTGTGTTTCCTTGTTAATTTTCTGTTTAGTTGACCTATCCATAGGTGTGAGTGGGGTATTAAAGTCTCCCACTATTATTGTGTTATTATTAATTTCTCCTTTCATACTTGTTAGCATTTGTCTTACATATTGCGGTGCTCCCATGTTGGCTGCATATATATTTATAATTGTTACATCTTCTTCTTGGATTGATCCTTTGATCATTATGTAGTGACCATCTTTGTCTCTTTTCACAGCCTTTGTTTTAAAGTCTATTTTATCTGATATGAGTATTGCTACTCCTGCTTTCTTTTGGTCCCTATTTGCATGGAAAATCTTTTTCCAGCCCTTCACTTTCAGTCTGTATGTGTCCCCTGTTTTGAGGTCGGTCTCTTGTAGACAACATATGTAGGGGTCTTGTTTTTGTATCCTTTCAGCCAGTCTTTGTCTTTTGGTTGGGGCATTCAACCCATTTACGTTTAAGGTAATTACTGATAAGTATGATCCCATTGCCATTTACTTTATTGTTTTGGGTTCGAATTTATACACCATTTTTGTGTTTCCTGTCTAGAGAATATCCTTTAGTATTTGTTGGAGAGCTGGTTTGGTGGTGCTGAATTCTCTCAGCTTTTGCTTGTCTGAAAAGCTTTTGATTTCTCCTTCAATATTTGAATGAGATCCTTGCTGGGTACAATAATCTGGGCTGTAGGTTATTTTCTTTCATCATTTTAAGTGTGTCTTGCCATTCCCTCCTGGCTTGAAGAGTTTCTATTGAAAGATAAGCTGTTATCCTTATGGGAATTCCCTTGTGTGTTATTTGTTGTTTTTCCCTTGCTGCTTTTAATATTTGTTCTTTGTGTTTGATCTTTGTTAATTTGATTAACATGTGTCTTGGGGTGTTTCGCCTTGGGTTTATCCTGTTTGGAACTCTCTGGGTTTCTTGGACTTGGGTGATTATTTCCTTCCCCATTTTAGGGAAGTTTTCAACTATTATCTCCTCAAGTATTTTCTCATGGTCTTTCTTTTTGTCTTCTTCTTCTGGGACCCTATGATTCAATGTTGTAGCCTTTAATATTGTCCTGGAGGTCTCTGAGATTGTCCTCATTTCTTTTAATTCATTTTTCTTTTATCCTCTCTGATTCATTTATTTCTACCATTCTATCTTCTAATTCACTAATCCTATCTTCTGCCTCTGTTATTCTACTATTTGTTGCCTCCAGAGTGTTTTTAATTTCATTTATTGCATTATTCATTATATATTGACTCTTTTTTATTTCTTCTAGGTCCTTGTTAAACCTTTCTTGCATCTTCTCAATCCTTGTCTCCAGGCTATTTATCTGTGATTCCATTTTGATTTCAAGATTTTGGATCAATTTCACTATCATTATTCGGAATTCTTTATCAGGTAGATTCCCTATCTCTTCCTCTTTTGTTTGGTTTGGTGGGCATTTATCCTGTTCCTTTATCTGCTGGGTATTCCTCTGTCTCTTCATCTTATTTAAATTGCTGAGTTTGGGGTGTCCTCTCTGTATTCTGGCAGTTTGTGGAGTTCTCTTTATTGTGGCGTTTCCTCGCTGTGTGTGGGTTTGTACAGGTGGCTTGTCAAGGTTTCTTGGTTAGGGAAGCTTGTGTCAGTGTTCTGGTGGTGGAGCTGTATTTCTTTTCTCTGGAGTGCAACGAAGTGTCCAGTAATAAGTTATGAGATGTCTATGGTTTTGGGGTGACTTTGGGTAGCCTGTATCTTGGAGCTCAGGGCTGTGTTCCTTTGTTGCTGGAGAATTTGCTTGGAGAATGTCTTGCCCTGGAACTTGTTGGCCCTTGTGTGGTGCTTGGTTTCAGTGTAGGTATGGAGGCGTTTGATGAGCTCCTGTCAATTAATGTTCCTTGGAGTCAGGAGTTCCCTGGAGTCAGGGTTTGGACTTAAGCCTCCTGCTTCCAGTTATCGGTCTTATTTTTACAGTAGTTTCAAAACTTCTCCTTCTATACAGCACCATTGATAAAACATCTACATTAAAGATGAAAAGTTTCTCTACCATGAGGGTCACCCAGAGAGGTTCACAGCATTACATGGAGAAGAGAAGAGGGAGGAGGGAGTTAGAGGTGACCCGAATGAGATGAGGTGGAATCAATAGAGGAGAGAGTGGGCTAGCCAGTAATCACTTCCTTATGTGCACTCCACAACTGGACTGCTCAGAGATGTTCACGGCCACTCCAGTTCTCTTGCCTGGAAAATCCCATGGACGGAGGAACCTGGTAGGCTGCAGTCCATGGGGTCGCTGGGAGTCGGACACGACTGAGCAACTTCCCTTTCACTTTTCACTCTCATGCATTGGAGAAGGACATGGCAACCCACTCCAGTGTTCTTGCCTGGAGAATCCCAGGGACAGGGGAACCTGGTGGGCTGCCATCTCTGGGGTCGCACAGAGTTGGACACGACTGAAGCGACTTAGCAGCAGCAGCAGACCTCAAGCTCTGCCTCTTCAGACCAAGGGACCATTATACTTTCCTTAAATGACTGATATCCTAGACTTGCCTCCTGCTTTAGTTGAAAAACAGAAACCAACACACAAACCTTCCAACATGCCTTTACCCTCAAATCCCCAGCCTGTTCAAGACTGTGTTTCCCCCTTTGTCATTGCTTCCTGTTAAGAGAGACTATTGAAGGCCACTTCAGATGGTGGTCCAGGATCCCACACTCTCTCTCCCTCTCAGGGAACTTCATTTTTTCACCTTGCAGCTCCCCATCCAGCAGTATACTCCTCTTTTCTTTCTATGGGATCATTCCCATTGGCATCTACATGCTCCAGTGAGTTCAAAACACATATGAAACAAACTGCCCTTAACCACATAGTCCCCTAAGTATTGGGCCAGCCAAAAAGTTTGTTTGGGTTATACATCAGCTGTTCTCCTTCTCAGTCAAGGCTCTCAGAAATGTTGCCTACAAACCTTTTCAACTTATTCTTTAGCCCTCCCCAAAATAGCAAAAGTCACCAAAGCTTTCCATTCTGTCTAGTTGAATGAACAATTGTCTTCATAAAAAGATCACTTCTTCCTTCATGAATCACTGTCCTTTGCTTCCTCCCACTTTCTTCTGTTCTCTTCCCACCTCTGTGGTTCATCCTCTCTCCTGTGCTGGTGCCACCTCCTCCATCCTAACCCTATAATTGCTGGAGTGGCTCCACCCTCTGACCTCTTCTCCTCTAAAACCATCCTCTATGAGCAGGTGATTCCATCCAGTTTCTTCACTTTAAGTAAATATGCTGGAAAAAGGTGAAAGTGAAAGTTGCTCAGTCGTGTCCAACTCTTTGCGACCCCAAGGACTATACAGTCCATGAAATTCTCCAGGCCAGAATACTTGAATGCATAGTCTTTCCCTTCTCTAGGGGATCTTCCCAACCCACGGATTGAACCCAGGGCTCCCACATTGCAGGTGGATTCTTTACCAGCTGAGCCACAAGGGAAGGCCAAATAAATATGCTAGTGACTCCTAAATTTCTATCTCTAGTCCTGATCTTCTGGACTCCAGAGACGTCATTTAACATTTCCACTGGTCTGTCTAGGAGAAATCTCAAACTTGAAATATACAAAATAGAACTCCTGATTGTCCAATTCTTCCCCCAACACTTGCCCAAGCAAGGCACTCCCCAGGCTTTTTCATTTCAGCAAATTCTTCCCAATCTTCCCAGTTTTTCAAGCCTGAAAACTGAGTCATCCTTTCTTTCAGCTTCCCATATCTTACTCAACACCATATCACATTGATTTAATAACCAAAACCTATTTCAAATCTGTTCAATTCTTTCCATCTTACAACCTGTAAATAACCTTTCTGCATCCAGTCCTGTCTCATCCAATCCACCTTTCACAAATCAGTCAGGCTTATCTTTTTAAAAATGTATCTGACTTTGCCACTCCCCTGCTTCCCATTGCATTCTGTATAGAATACAAATTTCTTAACATGACCACAAGGCCTTTGTAGTATGGTCCCATCTATCATCTGCTTGACTCCTGCACTCCAACTCCAAGGGGTAAGCTGGAGCCTGTGGACTGACTGCCCGTTTCCATCTAGCATGCCTCCCTGCATCCCATGTTGGGAAAGCTAAGAACTTCAGTTCCTGGATCGCCTTGCAGCTAGAAACCAGCATGTGATTTCCTTCTGCCAATCACAAGCACTTGTAAAAGACGACCTGGGAGCCCAGTTAAGCAGGAGAGAGGCAGAAAATGAGGCATCTCTTTTGCTGGTACAAAACTGGGCCAGAATCAGCTCCGTTCTGCAGTTACTGGTTTCCAGATCTGATTTCCTGCAGCAGCAACAGTTTTCCTAGTCATAGAAGTAATGCCGTGGTTCAATGAGTAAGAGGTTGTCTCCAGAATCTTGGTCTAGACTTTCACCCAAAGAGCTTCCCTTCCAGCTCCTTCAGTGATTTTGTAAACCCCTGAGTACCTGGTAAATCTTTTCTTCCTCAAACTAGCTGAAGTGGTTTCTGTTGTCTGCAACTGAGCCCTAGCAGATGGACTGACCAACTTTTTATTATTTGGTTGAATCAAAATCACGGCTTAGAATGTGAGTTTGTAATCATCCTGGCTGAATCTGAACCCTTGTTCCAGGACCTACATACTATATGATCTTGGATAAGTTACTTCATTTCTTTAGCCTCAGTTTTCTCATTTGTAGAGCAGGAATAAAAATAGCATCTATCCCAGACAGTGTTTGAGGTTAAGATGAGATAATACTTGTAAAGCATTTGGTATAGTCGGTTGGCACACAAAGAGCTCACTAAGTGCTAGCTTTATAATGACTATAATTAAGTATTATTAGTATTTCTTTACACGAGGGCTTCAAATTTGCTCTTTTATATGCCTAGATTGTGCAGCCTGCTCTGCATTCAATTGACTCCCACTGATGAGTTTCAAGTTTCAGCTTATACATCACTTATTCAAAAGTTACCTCCTCTTTCTTTTAATTATGCCTATCCTCTGTTTTCCCTCCAAACGGCACTTTTCCCTCTTGGATGCTTATGGATTCGATCCTAATCTCTCCCCCAGGGAAACACAAGTTCCAGGAAGGCAGAAGTAATCGGCACCCAGCATTTTGCTTAACATACCAATGAGCTCCATAAAACTTTCTCAAATGTGACCAGTGAGTGACCCATTCATCTGGGTGCAAATGTCACAGAAGTTGCTGAACGTGTGCAGAGCTGTCACCAATAAATTCTAAGAGAGGGAGCCAAGCCCTGCTTTGGCATAAAATAGCCCAGTTATGTGTTTGGGAGATTATCTGTAAGTTTTCTTTATAATATAAAGTTACATATTGATAGCACTCTACAAGTTTCCAAGCCCTTTTAGATATATTATATATATATATATATATATATTAATTTTAATCCTCACAGTAACCCACTTGTCTTTGTATCCCATCTTACAGAAAAGGAAATATAGACTTCAAGGTGTCCACACCATGCCCTGCATCACATAGCTATGAACCAACACGTTTCACAAATCACTGACTGGTAGACATGAGTTCCAACCCTGGCTTTGCCACTTTTTTGCTGTGTGGACTTGAGTAAATTGCTCAGCCTCTCTGAGATGACTTCCTCATCTTTGAAAACGTAATAATAGTATGTGTGTTGTTGGGAAGATTAAATATATAATAACTGAGATATGTAACCAGATAAGTAACAGACAACCCAGATGTTATTACCACCAGCAGCAACATCATTGTTAAATCGTTCCATTTTACTGAGCAAGATGGTAAATCAGACTTCTCAATCAGACCGTTGGATTCTTGACCAATGAAACCTTTGAATTACATATGAATCAAAGCTGCAGCATGAATTCCACCCTCCATTATATTAAATGAGAGATTTAAGAGCTGACATATCAGCCACGGATGCACAAATTAACAATCATACGAGCTTGTTCCATCTCAGCAATCAGAGTGTAACTCCTTGATTGCAGAAACTAGAGCTTCCTTTTTCTAGAGTGCTTTGGATGTAAGTTTTATTATGTATCAGTGGATGAGTAGGAAAAAAAAAAAAAAAAATACCAGCTACAGACAGGAAGTCCAAAGTGCTTCAAGAAACTGAAACTGATATTTCAGAACAAATTCTGCAAAGTAGATGATCCAAATCAGCCAAAGGTTCCTGGCCCTATGCTCAGAACTTTTCTAAACTTTAGACCAAAAAAACCAAACAGTCTTACATCCTGTTTCTGGGAAGGAATCAACCCTCTGATGAGCAGACTGTTAGGCCGAGTGCCACAAACAATAGTCATGGATTTTGCTGTTGTTCCAGCTGACCTGGTTTGGCCATGGTGGAGCAGGTATGACTATGTCACAGGGAATCAATGAAGTGAAGACAGATGGTAATAATTAGGAGAGCGGGTGACAGACCTGAGTACTGACGTTTATGTTTTCAGCATCCTTTAGATGCTATCGGCTAAAACCACAGCTAAATTGCCCACAACCAGTGCTGTTCAAAGGGATTATAAGGGTTCCCAGCTCTTGCTCAGGGCTATGACCTCAACATCTTGAATACCCATAATATTAATAAAGATCCCTGGTTTTAATCCTATGAGAATGACCACATCATTTCCTGTTTCCAATGCAACTAAACACAATGAATGGGATTCAGACCTCTGGCTCTCCCAGGACAAAGCAGATCTCATATGTTGACTGACTGTCTTACTGAGGACCCAGGCTACTGCACATCCCCCCTGAGAAGGGAAAACTCCTTCATCACAGTAGAAAGGCTGCTCAGATATGGTGAGGTGCTAAAAAGCAGTAAGTGTGTGCCCAAACCATACATGACAAGAAACCAAGCTTATTAGTAAATCAGTCTCTCCAGTACTGCTCCAGAACTTCATGTCTTAATCATAAAAATAACAGCTGCTATGCCGGGAAAACAGCTAATATGTCTTAAAACAATACAGCCAATATTTATCTAACACTTAACTTTTGCCAAGCACTGTGCTAGATTTCAGAGAAAATTAACTCCTCAATCTTTATCACAGCCAGGTGAAGTAGGTATCATAATTATCCCCATTTCACAGATGATAAATACAGGCTCAGAGCAGTTAAGTCACTTCTATGAGGTCACACAGCTTGTTAGTAGCAAAAAGAACACTCAAACTCAGGAAAAACTGACCTGAAAGCCATCTTTAGTGTAGCTCTATGCAAGGTCTCTTCACACCTCTGGGCAGCTGCCCCTAAAGTCAGCACTAAGAAGATAATATTCCTCTTTTCCTTTCATCCTTCAGGTATCAACTTAGAAGTCCCCTCCTCAAGGAGTCTTCTTGATTTCCTACTTGCTTTGGGTACCTAATGTACCCCTACAGTGTAAATAAGCAGGACCCTATGGGGCTTTTCCAGGACAGAGCCCTCCCCCACATCCTCTGCTGTAGCTCCTCTCTGAAGCACTAGTTAATAGTATCTGATGCACATTTCCTGAGTTCTTTTACAGATGCTAAAACCATCACCAAAGGCAAGAAATTAACTGCTTGATGACCACAGGCACATAGTTCCTAGACCTAAGGTTTGATAATGTTAGCCCCTGTGATACTGCTCTATTCCCTCATCATCAATCAGAGAAATGTTCGCGAGTTGATCACCTACCCTAGGAGACACCCTCCCTCACCTAGTCTTTAAAAATGCTCTTCTGAAACCACACTAGCTGCCCTGGACTCCTTGCTTGGCACTTGCTATAAAAGCTGCACTTTCCTTCACCACACCCTGGTGTCAGTAGATGGACTCAACCGCACGTGGGTGAGCAAACCCAAGCTTGGTTTGGCAACAGTAGCCCTTAATACCTCTTCTTCACAGCACCTCCTGTAACATCGGATCCCTTCTACTAGACTGGGGCTACGGGAGGGCAGGGGCCAGGTGCGTCTTGTTCATGATTAGAACCCCAGTGGGCAAGCGAATGTCTGGCACCTACCTCATAGGCATCCGAGATATTTGTGGGATTTATGGATTCATGAATAATATTTCCATGGTGCTTCGTTTCATATTTTCATAGTGCTTCTGCCCAGAATTTCCTCTGTCCTGGGGATCAGAAAAGCAGGTGAACCTGAGGGCATGTTTTTTTGAAAATGCTGTAAATCCTCAAACAACACTGATCCTTTGATTTTAAAGGAGCTCAAATTTCTCTGTGGTATGTAAAAGCCAGGTATGTCAAACATATCACAAGGCAATCACTTTTTAGCTCTCTTGTAGTGGTCAGAGAGAAAGGAAGTTTGGTGTGCTAACACACATTCACGAAGGTAAATCTTTAGGATATTAAGTCATGTTATTGTCAGCAACAGTCATTGCATTAAAGGACAGCTCTTGGGAAAAGCATGGTCTTGCCTCTTTAACCACTAACCAGGACCAATTCCAGGATGTGTGGGATGCAGTTAAAAATGAAAATGTGGGTTCCCTAGTTCAAAAATATTAATAATTTCAAGACAGCGACAACACAGCATTAAATTAAGTTCAGGTTTCTGGTCAGATTCACAGGCTGTCCATCCACAAAGTCAATCCTGTGATTGACATCTTCAGAACTCTTAAGTTTTTGATTATTTCTTTTATTTCACCATACTCTCAAGATTGCATGAGGTAGATACTTACACAAACTAGACATTTATGCATCAAACAAAGAAAGTTCTTGCTCTACGTGAATAGTGGAAAGGGACTAACAGAAGGCCCGGAAGAGGAAGAGAGAAAAAGGATGGAGAGGCGGAGCCAGAGATACCTGTACCACTCTGACCAATCCCCAAGGAGGGGTGGGCAACACAAAGGCAGAGGTCCAAACTATTATGTATGGTATAAACTACAAGGATATATTGTACAGCACAGGGAAGGTAGCCAATATTTTATAACAACTATAAATGGAGTATATAACCTTTAAAAATTGTGAATCACTGTATTGTATACTTGTAACTTAAATAATACTGTACATTAACTATACTTCCATTTTAAATATACTAAGAAAATATAACTCAGCTGGACCTTTCTTTTTTTTGACCTTTGATAGGGGAAGAGGGATTGAGGTAGAGTAAATGGTTTCAGATTGTGTAAACCCAAGGAAATAATTATCAGCCCAGCACTGAGGATGATAAATATTATTAATCTACTCTCTCTGTTTCTCGTGAAGCAAGACTATTGAAAGTCACAAATAGTCTCTCCCAGTAGTTGCACCATAACTTTTTCAGCCTGTGATCTGATTGAACTTCAACCCCCAACAGCACACCGCAGCCACCCTCGCAAGTGGTGTGGGTGTTTGAGGATCGGAGTAAACCTCTGCACAAACCTCTCTCTCCTCCAACAAGACTATAAAAAGTAGGTCCTGAGCAGAGCCCAGGAGAGAATTCATCCTTTCCAGGGCACTGCACTTTTAATTAAAGGCTCTAGTTGGCAGGAGAAGCCTTTAAGTACTTGAAAAAAAAAAGAAATATTTCAAAACAAGGTTCAGTCTCATTTGTGATGAGATTTACACAGACTCTTAAGGTTTAACCAAAGAGCAGTCATTAATTAAACTCAAGTAATAAAAAAAAAAAACCTCACGCTATATTATCCAAGGTCTCTAAACACAGGCATTGGCCTAGAATATGGTGTCCATAAGGGGGATCAGAATCAACCATCCACTAAAGTGTTGCTTTCTCACCTACAGTGTGAATTCAGAGAAGAAATATGAGACTCCTTTTTTCTTAGGTTTTGTTTTTTTTTCTGAGACTACTTTTTTAATTGCAAAGAGTTACTGTTAGATTATAGGTTAAAAAATAATTAGGAATGGGGAAAAAAAACACAAAGATTAAAACCCTAGTTTCACTGCTTCTTCACTTTATGACTGTGGGTATATTACCTACCTCACCTCTCTAAGCCTCAGTTTTCTCAACAACAAAATGACATAACAATTAAAACAGTATAACAGCAGAAAGTGAAGAAGAACTAAAAAGCCTCTTGATGAAAGTGAAAGAGGAGAGTGAAAAAGTTGGCTTAAAGCTCAACATTCAAAAAACGAAGATCATGGCATCTGGTCCCATCACTTCATGTCAAATAGATGGGGAAACAGTGGAAACAATGGCTGACTTTATTTTTCTGGGCTCCAAAATCACTGCAGATAGTGATTGCAGCCATGAAATTAAAAGACACTTACTCCTTGGAAGGAAAGTTATGACCAACCTAGACAGCATATTAAAAAGCAGAGACATTACTTTGCCAACAAAGGTCCATCTAGTCAAGGCTATGGTTTTTCCAGTGGTCATGTATGGATGTGAGAGTTGGACTATAAAGAAAGCTGAGCACCAAAGAATTGATACTTTTGAAGTGTGGTGTTGGAGAAGACTCTTAAGAGTCCCTTGGACTGCAAGAAGATCCAACCAGTCCATCCTAAGGAAGATCAGTCCTGGGTGTTCACTGGAAGGACTGATGTTGAAGCTGAAACTCCAGTACTTTGGCCACCTGATGTGAAGAGCTGACTCATTTGAAAAGACCCTGATGCTGGGAAAGATTGAAGGTGGGAGGAGAAGGGGACGACAGAGGATGAGATGGTTGAATGGCATCACTGGCTCGATGGACATGGGTTTGGGTAGACTCTGGGAGTTGGTGATGGACAGGGAGGCTTGGCGTGCTGTGGTTCATGGGGTCGCAAAGAGTCGGACACGACTGAGCAACTGAAATGAACTGAACAGTACCACCCAGGAGGGTCATGAGGATTACATAAGATAATTTTGTAAAACATTTAGTATGGTAGCTGGTACATAATAATCACTGAACAAGAGCTATTGATTACTGACATTACTATGACTCTGAGGTGTCAACTCACAATTTCAAGGCTGATTAATGGTCCCAAAGGTAATATTTTTGTCATTGTTTACACAATCTTATTGTCTAGAACTCAGAAAAGTATCAATCAGTAGTAGACATTTAATAAATACTTATTGAACAAATGATTCACTCAAAATCAGTGTCTGTTTATAACACTAGACTTCAAGCTTCATTGAGATTAGGATCAAGAATTAACCATCCATTTTTTCAAAACATATTTATTGGCACAGTGGGTAAGAATCCACCTGCCTATGCGGGAGACACAATTTTATCCCTGCCTTGGGAAGATTCCACATGCCTTGGAGCAACAAAGCCCGTGGGCCACAACTACTGAGCCTACATGCTACAACCACTGAAGCCCACGCACATAGAGCCCATGCTCCACCATAAGAGAAGACACCGCAATGAGAAGTCTGCGCACTGCAGCAAAGAAGCTACCCAGCTCACTGCAGCTAGAGAAAACCGTACAAAGCAATGAAGACCCAGCACAACCGAAAATAAAATAAATGAAAAAAAAATTTTTTAAGCTTATTTATTAGGCTTCTATTGTGTTCCAGGTATTATGCCCTCATAGGGTCTATTTCAGACAAAGCAGATGTTCAACAAAATTTTATTTTAAAAAAGATCTCTTAATCCTGTTCCTAAAACTCAACTGCAACATAATGGTTGGTTCAATGGACCTATAAAAATCCCTGTTGGGCTCTGTGACATGTAGCCCATTGTTTCCTGGAATTCCTTATTCCAGAGGGACCTCTGTGAAGAAGCCTATGAAACAATTAGTTTTCCCCAGAAACCTGGTCCCTGAATTAAGCACTACTATGTCAAAAGTAAACAGATGCTCCTGAGGGCAGGGATTTTTTTTTTTCAGCTTTTAATTTTATTTGTCTCTATTTTAAAAATAAATGAAGGAACAAAAATACACACATAAACAGACCCCAAAGACTATATGTAATTAGGATCACTTTGGTTTATAACTACAATCCCAAATTTCTCTGAACTTTAGTGATTTAAGAAAAGGGATCTTACTCTACAGAGCAAAGTGAATTTTTATAGTCATTATTCTCATCCTCACACATACAGGGAACCACTCACTGAACAAGATGAGACGCAAGGAAATCAACTTCTACTGTATCCTCAATTCTGCCTCCAGTGATCTTCTGAGAGGCACTGATCAAGTCTCAGAAGCAGAAACTTGACTCAGAGCAAGCTCCCAATCACCCAAAATGCTTTCTGAATAGAGGAGGCATAAAGAAATTACTTTTGCAATGAATGTACTCCTTTAATAATAAACAGCCTGCCTCAGAATTCAGCTCATAGTACAGTCATCCCTTGGGCTTCCCTGGAGGCTCAGTGGTAAAGAATCTGCCTGCAATGCAGGGGATGCAGGTTTGATCCCTGGGTTGGGAAGATCCCCTGAGAAGGAAACGGCAACCCACAGTATTCTTGCCTGGGAAAATCCTGTGGACAGAGGAGCCTGGTGGGCTACAGTCCATGATGCCACAAAAGAGTTGGATATGACTTAGCAACTAAACACCAACAAAAACATAGTCATCCCTCAGTATCCATGGGAGACTGATCCTAGGACTCCCATGGATACCGAAATCCACAGATTTTGGTATCTCAAGTTCCTCATATAAAATGGCATAATATTTGCATAATAACCTAGGCACATCCTCCTGTATACTTTGAATCATCTCTAGATTATTCATTATACTAAGCACAATGTAAATGTTATGAAAATAGTATGTAAATAGTTATCAGCATGCAGTAAATTCAAGGTCTGCTTTTTGGAATTTTCTGCAATTTTTTTCCAAATATTTTCTATCCGTATTTTATTGAATCCATGGATGCAGGACCTGGGACTATGAAGAGCCGATTGTAAACACCTTATACTTATTCAGTGATTGATTGGATAACCAGTCATAATGGAGGTTTTTTTATCTAGGCTGTAGTCTCTGTTTCTTTTTTGTTCTTTTTTTTTTTTTCCTAAAACAAATTGCAGTTCTTTGCAGTAATCACTTATACATTCTGGCAACTTGAATTAGAATTAGAATTTTAAAATATATACCTGACTTCGAAGGCTTAGCTCCAGGCTGAACATAGCAGAGTTATCAAGGTAGTTGCTGTCTGTGAGGCATTGGTGGGCTTTAACTTGTCAGACTCTTGGAACTCTTCAATGGAAAATCTCACAGATAAGGTAAATCCCTCCATCTAACCGCAAGTGGGGAAAGGCCATTTAACAGTCTTTTCAGATTCCTCAAACATTTTTTAATAAACACAGTAGGCATTTTTACATGGGATTTGCAAACTTATTTTTAAGAATTCCAAAAAATAACATCACTGGAATAACATCATAGGCAATAAAATGTGTCTGTGTCTTATTCTCTGATTTGCTTTAAGGTGTCAGTAAAACGTCATCATAATGAATCCAGGAGTGCAACATTGCCCTCTTGACGTTAGTGTCTTGGTTTTATTCATTTTCTAGGCCAAGTGGGTGCAAAATAAAAGGCAAACACGAAGTAGATATTTTCCTTTTCAGTTTCAACCAGCAATTTGTGCCTCACTTTGGAAGAGAAAAATAAAATATTTTTAAACACATGAACAGAGACCAGGTCTTCTATGTGTAGAGCATGCTCAGTGAGAACCCTGCAAAGGAGAAAATTTCTAGAGGCTGTACTTTTCATGTCTAGTGGAATTATTTTAATTGCTTCCAGTACTGACTTAACAAATGGTTTCAAGATCTCTGAAGAGCTAAGTGTGTTTGGGAGACAAATATACATACATACACAGAAGAAGAGAGGAAAAATTCCACAAAAGGCAGTGTAGTATGGTATAAACAACATGAAATTCAAAATTCTGGATTTAAACCCATACTCTGACACTTCCTGGCCATGTGGCCTTGGGTAAGTCTCACATACTCTTGGAATGTCTTTTCTGCTATAAAAAACAAACTTAGATACCAGTGCCTAGAATGCAGGGCAGAATTTTTCAAAATGCAATTTGCTACACACTTCAGTTTCACTTTTCACTTTCATACATTGGAGAAGGAAATGGCAACCCACTCCAGTGTTCTTGCCTGGAGAATCCCAGGGAAGGTGGAGCCTGATGGGCTGTGGTCTTTGGGGCCGCACAGAGTCAGACACGACTGAAGCGACTTAGCAGCAGCAGCAAGTCATAGATTCCCTCGTGGCTCAGTGGTAAAGAATCTGCCTGCCAATGCAGGAGACACAGGTTCGATCCCTGGGTTGGGAAGATACCCTGGAGAAGGAAATGGCAACCCACTCCAGTATTCTTGCCTGAGAAATCCCATGGACAGAGGAGCCTGGTGGGCTACCATAGGGTCACAAAGAGTTGGCTATGACTTACTGACTGAGCATGCATGTACACAGAGAACGTTATAACACCATTTGAGTTACTATCAACATTTTAATCAAATGAAATGGTACAGGATAGAAAATATCAAGGGTGAATTTCATGGCATAAGGCTAAGCATTATTTCCTGAAAGTTTCATTTTAATTTTATATATAAGTATATAATTATGTTGTATATGCACACAGATCAGATCAGTCGCTCAGTCATGTCCGACTCTTTGCAACCCCATGAATCGCAGCACGCCAGGCCTCCCTGTCCATCACCAACTCCCAGAGTTTACTCAGACTCACGTCCATCAAGTCAGTGATGCCATCCAGCCATCTCATCCTCTGTCATCCACTTCTCCTCTTGCCCCCAATCCCTTCCAGCATCAGAGTCTTTTCCAATGAGTCAAACTCTTCGCATGAGGTGGCCAAAGTACTGGAGTTTCAGCTTTAGCATCATTCCTTCCAAAGAAATCCCAGGGCTGATGTCCTTCAGAATGGACTGGTTGGATCTCCTTGCAACCAAGGGACTCTCAAGAGTCTTCTCCAACACCACAGTTCAAAAGCATCAATTCTTCGGCACTTAGCCTTCTTCACAGTCCAACTCTCACATCCATACATGACCACAGGAAAAACCAGAGCCTTGACTAGATGAATCTTTGTTGGCAAAGTAATGTCTCTGCTTTTGAATATGCTATCTAGGTTGGACAGAACTTTCCTTCCAAGGAGTAAGTGTCTTTTAATTTCATGGCTGTAATCACTATCTGCAGTGATTTTGGAGCCCAGAAAAATAAAGTCTGACACTGTTTCTACTGTTTCCCCATCTATTTCCCATGAAGTGATGGGACCAGATGCCATGATCTTCGTTTTCTGAATGTTGAGCTTTAAGCCAACTTTTTCACTCTCCACTTTCACTTTCATCAAGAGGCTCTTTAGTTCCTCTTCACTTTCTGCCATAAGGATGGTGTCATCTGCATATCTGAGGTTATTGATATTTCTCCTGGCAATCTTGATTCCAGCTTGTGTTTCTTCCAGTCCAGGGTTTCTCATGATGTACTCTGCATAGAAGTTAAATAAGCAGGGTGACAATATACAGCCTTGACGTACTCCTTTTCCTATTTGGAACCAGTCTGTTGTTCCATGTCCAGTTCTAACTGTTGCTTCTTGACCTGCATACAAATTTCTCAAGAGGCAGATCAGGTGGTCTGGTATTCCCATCTCTTTCAGAATTTTCCACATTTTATTGTGATCCACACAGTCAAAGGCTTTGGCATAGTCAATAAAGCAGAAATAGATGTTTTTCTGGAACTCTCTTGCTTTTTCCATGATCCAGCAGATGTTGGCAATATGATCTCTGGTTCCTCTGCCTTTTCTAAAACCAGCTTGAACACCAAGAAGTTCACAGTTCACGTACTGCTGAAGCCTGGCTTGGAGAACCTTGAGCATTACTTTACTAGCATGCGAGATGAGTGCAATTGTGTGGTAGTTTGAACATTCTTTGGCACTGCCTTTCTTTAGGATTGGAATGAAAACTGACCTTTTCCAGTCCTGTGGCCACTGCTGAGTTTTCCAAATTTGCTGGCATATTGAGTGCAGCACTTTCACAGCATCATCTTTCAGGATTTGGAATAGCTCAACTGGAATTCCGTTACCTCCACTAGCTTTGTTTGTAGTGATGCTTTCTAAGGCCCACTTGACTTCACATTCCAGGATGTCTGGCTCTATGTCAGTGATCACACCATCGTGATTATCTGGGTTGTCAAGAATTTTTTTGTACAGTTCTTCTGTGTATTCTTGCCATCTCTTCTTAATATCTTCTGCTTCTGTTAGGTCCATACCATTTCTGTCCTTTATCGAGCCCATCTTTGCATTAAGTGTTCCTTTGGTATCTCTAATTTTCTTGAAGAGATCTCTAGTCTTTCCCATTCTGTTGTTTTCCTCTATTTCTTTGCATTGATCACTGAAGAAGGCTTTCTAATCTCTTCTTGCTATTCTTTGGAACTCTGCATTCAGATGTTTATATCTTTCCTTTTCTCCTTTGCTTTTCACTTCTCTTCTTTTCACAGCTATTTGTAAGGCCTCCCCAGACAGCCATTTTGCTTTTTTGCATTTCTTTTCCATGGGGATGGTCTTGATCCCTGTCTCCTGTACAATGTCACAAACCTCATTCCATAGTTCATCAGGCACTCTATCTATCAGATCTAGGCCCTTAAATCTATTTCTCACTTCCACTGTATAATCATAAGGGATTTGATTCAGGTCATACCTGAATGGTCTAGTGGTTTTCCCTACTTTCTTCATTTTAAGTCTGACTTTGGCAATAAGGAGTTCATGGTCTGAGCCACAGTCAGCTCCTGGTCTTGTTTTTGCTGACTGTATAGAGCTTCTCCATCTTTGGCTGCAAAGAATATAATCAATCTGATTTTGGTGTTGACCATCTGGTGATGTCCATGTGTAGAGTCTTCTCTTGTGTTGTTGGAAGTGGGTGTTTGTTATGACCAGTGCATTTTCTTGGCAAAACTCTATTAGTCTTTGCCCTGCTTCATTCCGTATTCCAAGGCCAAATTTGCCTGTTACTCCAGGTGTTTCTTGACTTCCTACTTTTGCATTCCAGTCCCCTATAATGAAAAGGACATCTTTTTTGGGTGTTAGTTCTAAAAGGTCTTGTAGGTCTTCATAGAACCGTTCAACTTCCGCTTCTTCAGCATTACTGGTTGGGGCATAGACTTGGATTACTGTGATATTGAATGGTTTGCCTTGGAAACGAACAGAGATCATTCTGTCGTTTTGAGATTGCATCCAAGTACTGCATTCTGGACTCTTTTGTTGACCATGATGGCTACTCCATTTCTTCTGAGGGATTCCTGCCTGCAGTAGTAGATATAATGGTCATCTGAGTTAAATTCACCCATTCCAGTCCATTTCAGTTCACTGATTCCTAAAATGTCAACATTCACTCTTGCCATCTCTTGTTTGACCACTTCCAATTTGCCTTGATTCATGGACCTGACATTCCAGGTTCCTATGCAATATTGCTCTTTACAGCATCGGACGTTGCTTCTATCACCAGTCACATCCACAGCTGGGTATTCTTTTTGCTTTGGCTCCATCCCTTCATTCTTTCTGGAGTTATTTCTCCACTGATCTCCAGTAGCATATTGGGCACCTACTGACCTGGGAAGTTTCTCTTTCAGTATCCTACCATTTTGCCTTTTCATACTGTTCATGTGGTTCTCAAGGCAAGAATACTGAAGTGGTTTGCCATTCCCTTCTCCAGTGGACCACATCCTGTCAGATCTCTCCACCATGACCCGCCCATGTTGGGTTGCCCCACGGGCATGGCTTAGTTTCATTGAGTTAGGCAAGGCTGTGGTCCTAGTGTGATTAGATTGACTAGTTTTCTGTGAGTATGGTTTCAGTGTGTTTGCCCTCGGACGCCCTCTTGCAACACCTACCATCTTACTTGGGTTTCTCTTACCTTGGGGTGGGGTATCTCTTCACGGCTGCTCCAGCAAAGCACAGCCATTGCTCCTTATCTTGGACGAGGGCTATCTCCTCACTGCCGCCCTTCCTGACCTTCAGTGTGGGATAGCTCCTCTAGGCCCTCCTGGGCCCGCGCAGCCACGGCTCCTTGGACGTGGGGTTGGTCCTCCCGGCCACTGCCCCTGGCCTCGGGCGTGGGTTGCTCCTCCCGGCCTCTGCCCCTGGCCTCGGGCGTGGGGGCGTGGGGGCGTGGGGTAGCTCCTCCCGCTTGCCACCCCTGGCCACACACACCTTATTAAAATGTATTTCTTGCTAATGGTCACAGGCAAATGTTTAGAATTAATTTTTGTATGTATTTCACAGATCAGAAAAGGGTATATATAATGAAAATATCTAGCAGGCAGTAGATGGCCTGTTATTATAGGTGATTTCCTTTCCAGGGAGAAACTACCATATGCAGGCAAATCAGTTACAAAATTACCATTTGTTGTGGACTGAATGTTTGCGTCCACCCTGTTTCCCCACAAAATTCATTGTTAAAATCCTAAATGCCAGTGTGATGTTGTTAGGAGGTGGGGGCCTTTGGGAAGAAATGGGATCATGAGAGCAACACCCTCATGAATGGAAAAGGAACCCCAGAAAGCTCACTGGCTCTCTTGCATCATGTGAGATATGACTGAAAAATCACAGACTGCAACCTGAAAGATGGCTCTCATCAAAACCCAACCACACTGACCCCCTGATAAACTTCCAGCCTTCAAAACTGTGAGAAATAAATTTCTGCCATTTAGAAGCCATTCAGTCCATGGTACTTTGTCCTAACAGCCTGAACTAAGAAACCATTTATCATGCACATGCCCAGTGTTCCTCATTGTCTTTCCCTTAAGCACAATTGGAAACTTTAGCATTTTGTTAAAACTAGTTTCTATGAGACATGACTCACCAAATTATCAGAAAGACTACTTTAAGACTATTTAGGAGGGGAGTTCACAGAATGAAGCTCCCTGCATTGAGAAAATAGCCAACTGCCATTTACTGTGGACAATTATTAAGACAAAATCATCTCTTCTTAGTTTGTCTTCACTAATTTTATGGATGTTAGCTTTCCATCTTTGCAAAGAAAAGCAACATCTACAGCAGAAAGGATGATCCTTGAAATCTTTTTAGGAACAAGGCTCTGAAACTATCCCCTTTTTAAGCTCTCTCAGGTGTGTACTACTGCTGCCTTTGCAGTCATGAAAAAACTGAAGCTCTGAGAAACTCGCCCAATGTCACTCAGCTAGTGTGTAATGGAGCTTGGATTGGAACCCAGGTCAAACCCAAAGTGTGTTAGTCATTCAGTCGTGTCTGACTCTTTGTGACCCCATGGCCTATGTATAACCTGCCAAGCTTCTCATCCTTGGGATTCTCCAGGCAAGGATACAGGAGTGGGTTGTCATTTCCTTCTCCAGGGAATTTTCCAAGTTCAGGGATCAACCCAGGTCTCCTACATTGTATGCAGATTCTTTACCATCTGAACCTGAAGACCATGCCTTTCTTATCTACCACATAATGGCCATGACCACACATTCTCCAAAGCAATCGATTATTCCCTTTCACTCCTAGATAAAGATGGAGTGAAGCAGGAATTCCACTGGAAGCCAGACTTCTCTCTACACTGTTATTTGCACCAGCAGTGAAATCATTTGTTCTCTATCAGGGAAAATAACCCACCACTAATGTAATGAACTGCTATTGGGATTTCACTTATCCCTAAACTCTACTTTCCTAGGCTTCTTATCCTTTCTGTGGGTAAACCAGGAAATTCTCATGTTTACTCCCCAATGAAAGTATTAATATTAAATGAGATTTAAAGAATGGAGAAACCAAAGACCCTACATATACATAGGCACATGAGATCTTCTGAAACTGCTACCCCCAGGGGAATAATGAAATTCATGCATCCTATCTCTCATTTGGCAAAGGCTAGAATGGACATCTTTTCTAGACAAAAGCCAGACCAGGCAATTCACAGAATGGAAATGCCTGTAAAACCCAGGGTCTGGAAAATAAAGTGTTCTTATCACTGAAATGTTTGGGGATGAAAACTCCTGACTTAGCTCAAAATACCAGAAAATAAAACACAACTGGACTCTGAAACAACCCAGCCTAAAGCACTGTTGTAAATCAATAAATAAATGAGGCTGGTCCCACATCTGAATCTAGGGAGGAAAACAATTCTGCCAGTAGGGTCAGGTCCGTTTGATATCTTTCAAGAGGAAGTGGTTGAAGTTTATCTCCCTAATATTTCATTTGCAATTTTTTTTTTTTTTGGTCATGAATGCTTTTAACTATAAGATTTCTTTCCTCCCCACTTCTAACAAAACCAGCTCTCAAAGAAAGGATCTTTGTTAATTTGTTCCCAGTAAGGTAAAAAATTAATGGTATAACTTAATTACAAGCACTGAAATTGAAGCTGTGATTTAAAATCTCTGAAAAAACAAAAGCCCAGGACCAGATGGCTTCACAGGAGAATTCTATCAAACATTTAGAGAAGAGCTAATGCCTATTCTTCTAAAACTCTTTCAAAAAATTGCAGGGGAAGGAACACTTCCAAATTCATTCTACGAGGCCACCATCACCCTGATACCAAAACCAGACAAAGACAACACAAAAAAAGAAAACTACAGGCCAATATCACTGATGAACATAGATGTAAAAATCCTCAACAAAATTTTAGTAAATGAATTCATCAACACATCAAAAAGCTCATAAACCATGATCAAGTGGTGTTTATTCCAGGGATGCAAGGATTCTTCAATATAAGCAAATCAATCAATGTGATATACCATATTAACAAATTGAAAGATAAAAACCATAGGATAATCTCAATAGATGCAGAAAAAGCCTTTGACAAAATTCAGCACCCATTTATGATTAAAACTCTTCAAAAATGGACATAGAAGGAACCTACCTCAACATAGTAAAGGCCATGTATGATAAGCCTACAGCAAACATTATTCTCAATGGTGAGAAACAGAAAGCATTCCCCCTAAGATCAGGAACAAGACAAGGATGTCCACTTTCACCACTATTATTCAACATAGTTCTGGAAATCCTAGCTACAGCAAGCAGGAAAGAAAAAGAAATTAAAGGAACCCAGATCAGAAAAGAAGAAGTAAAGCTCTCACTGTTTGCAGATGACATGATACTGTACTTAGAAAACCCTAAAGATAGTATCAGAAAATTACTAGAGCTAATCAGTGAATTTAGCAAAGTTGCAGGATACAAAATCAATACCCAGAAATCACTTGCATTTCTATATACTAACAATAAAAAATCAGAAAGAGAAATTAAGGAATCAGTCCCATTCACCATTGCAACAAAAAAAATTAAATATCTAGGAATAAACTAACCTAAAGAGATAAAAGAACTATACATAGAAAATTATAAGACACTGATGAAAGAAATCAAAGATGACATAAACAGATGGAGATATATTCCATGTTCCTGGGTAGGAAGAATCAGTATTGTGAAAATGACTATACTACCAAATGCAATCTACAGATTCAATGCGATCCCTATCAAATTACCAATGGCATTTTTCACAGAACTAGAACAAAAATTTCACAGCTCATATGGAAACACAAAAGACCCCAAGTAGCCAAAGCAGTCTTGAGAAAGAAGAATGGAGCTGGAGGAATCAACCTTCCTGACTTCAGATTATACTACAAAACTACAACCATCAAGACAGTATGGTACTGGCACAAAAACAGAAATATAGACCAATGGGACAAGATAGAAAGCCCAGAAATAAACCCATGCACCTACTGGTACCTTGTTTTTGACAAAGGAGGCAAGAATATACAATGGGGCAAAGACAGCCTCTTCAATAAATGGTGCTGGGAAAACTGGACAACTACATGTAAAAGAATGAAATTAGAACATTTCATAACACTATACACAAAGATAAATTCAAAATGGATTAAATACCTAAATGTAAGACCAGAAACTATAAAACTCTTAGAGGAAAACACTCAGAGACATAGGCAGAACACTCAGTGACATAAATCAAAGCAAGATCCTCTATGACCCACCTCCTAGAGTAATGGAAATAAAAACAAAGGTAAACAAGTGGGACCTGATTAAACTTAAAAGCTTTTGCATGGCAAATGAAACTATAAACAAGGTGAAAAGACAACTCTCAGAATGAGAGAAAATAATAGCAAATGAAACAACTGACAAAGGAATAATTTCCAAAATATACAAGCAGCTCATACAACTCAATGCCAGAAAAACAAACAACCCAATCAAAAAGCAGGAAAAAGACCTAAACAGACATTTCTCCAAAGAAGACACACAGATGGCTAACACATGAAAAGATGCTCAACATCACTCATTATTAGAGAAATGCAAATCAAAACCACAATGAGATATCACCACACTGGTCAGAATGGCCATCCTCAAAAAGTCTACAAACAATAAATGCTGGAGAGGGTGTGGGGAAAAGGGAAAGGTCTTACACTGTTGGTGGGAATGTAAATTGATACACCCACTATGGAAGACAGTATGGAAATTCCTTAAAAAACTAGGAATAAAACCACCATATGACCCAGCAATCCCACTCCAAGGCATATACCCTGGGGAAACCAGGGTTGAAAAAGACACATGTATCCCATTGTTCATTGCAGCACTATTTACAATAGCTAAAACATGGAAGCAACCTAGATGCCCATCAATAGATGAATGGATAAAGAAGATGTGGTACATATACACAATTGAATATTACTCAGCCATAAAAAGGAATGCATTTGAGTCAGTTCTAATGAGGTGGATGAACCTAGAACCTATTATACAGAGTGAAGTGAGTCAGAAAGAGAAAGATAAATACTGTATGCTAATGCACATATATGGAATCTAGAAAAATGGTTCTGAAGAATTTATTTACAGGGCAGCAATGGAGAAACAGACATAGAGAATAGATTTATGGACATGGGGAGAGGGGAGGAGAGGGTGAGATGTATGGAAAAGAGTAACATGGAAACTTACATTGCCATATGTAAAATAGATAGCCAATGGGAATTTGCTGTATGGCTCAGGAAACTCAAACAGGGGCTCTCTATCAACCTAGAGGGGTGGGATGGGGAGGGAGATGGGATGGAGGTTCAAAAGGGAGGGGATATATGTATACCTATGGCTGATTCATATTGAGGTTTGACAGAAAACAGCAAAATTCTGTAAAGTAATTATCCTTAAAAAAATAAATTAAAAAAAGAATGAAAAAAATTAATGGTATAACTCATCACACTATTCTAGGGGCTTCTGAATTATAATCAGGGACAAAAATAACAAATATTTTTAATTGCTTCCTAATTTTGTTCCTTTATGGAGAAGCTAGCTTTTCTTCCTGATCCCTTTTATCACAGAGGCTAAATACGTCACAAGGCTAGGAAAGAGGAGACAATGAGAGGCAACATTCCAGCCTGTCAGAGAGGAGAGGCACTAAAATATCTATTCTTCCTAGATCAAGGAGTAGATGGAATATAGAGGGAAATGGAGGTAAATCAAGAAAATTAAGCTCCAGATAATTTTTCCTCTTCCACCAGCTACCCTAGAAACATCCAGAACACTGGGGCTGTTGGCCCATCTTACTCAGGCACTGTGTTGGGGAGGCCATAGTCAAGAGATGAACCTTAGCTTTCAGCTATGCATAAAACACATTCAGTTCAGTTCAGTTGCTCAGTCGTGTCTGATTCTTTGCGACCCCATGAATCGCAGCACGCCAAGCCTCCCCGTCCATCACCATCTCCCGGAGTTCACTCAAACTCACGTCCATCGAGTCGGTGATGCCATCCAGCCATCTCATCCTCTGTCATCCCCTTTTCCTCCTGCTCCCAATCCCTCCCAGCATCAGACTCTTTTCCAATGAGTCAACTCTTCGCATGAGGTGGCCAAAGTACTGGAGTTTCAGCTTTAGCATAATTCCTCCCAAGGAACACCCAGGGCTGATCTCCTTTAGAATGGACTGGTTGTATCTCCTTGCAGTCCAAGGGACTCTCAAGAGTCTTCTCCAACACTACAGTTCAAAAGCATCAATTCTTCGGTGCTCAGCTTTCTTCACAGTCCAACTCTCACATCTATACACGACCACAGGAAAAACCATAGCCTTGACTAGACGGACCTTTGTTGGCAAAGTAATGTCTCTGCTTTTGAATATGCTATCTAGGTTGGTCATAACTTTCCTTCCAAGGAGTAAGTGTCTTTTAATTTCATGGCTGCAGTCACCATCTGCAGTGATTTTGGAGCCCCCAAAAATATAGTTTGGCACTGTTTCCACTCTTTCCCCATCTATTTGCCATGAAGTGATGGGACCAGATGCCATGATCTTCGTTTTCTCAATGTTGAACTTTAAGCCAACTTTTTCATTCTCCTCTTTCACTTTCATCAAGAGGCTCTTTAGTTCCTCTTCACTTTCTGCCATAAGGGTGGTATCATCTGCATATCTGAGGTTATTGATATTTCTCCCAGCAATCTTGATTCCAGCTTGTGCTTCTTTCAGCCCAGCAATTCTCATGATGTACTCTGTATATAAGTTAAATAAGCAGGGTGACAATATACAGCCTTGATGTAATCCTTTTCCTATTTGGAACCAGTCTGTTGTTCCATGTCCAGTTCTAACCATTGCTTCCTGACCTGCATATAGGTTTCTCAAGAGGCAGGTCAGGTGGTCTGGTATTTCCATCTCTTTAAGAATTTTCCACAGTTTATTTTGATCCACACAGTCAAAGGCTTTGGCATAGTCAATAAAGCAGAAAAGGATGTTTTTGTAGAACTCCCTTGCTTTTTTCGATGATCCATCAGATGTTGGCAATTTGATCTCTGGTTCCTCTGCCTTTTCTAAAACCAGCTTGAACATCTGGGAGTTCACAGTTCACATATTGCTGAAGCCTGGCTTGGAGAATTTTGAGCGTTACTTTAGTAGCGTGTGAGATGAGTGCAATTGTGTGGTAGTTTGAGCATTCTTACAGTGTAGGAAAAAGTGGGGGCCTTGGCTGGGGTTATCAGTAGGAGGTTAAAGCCATAAAGAGACCTTAAATTATACCAGGCTGAATGACTATTGTGTTGGCCATGAGAAAGTACTATAACACCACACTTTTTTTTACCTGCAAAACAGTAATTTTATATGATTTTACCTGAAAGAATGACATGGAGCCACCCAAACTAATTTTCTTTTCTTTTTCTGTACTTGAATATAGTGAGATTAAATGATTAACCCTGCTCCTTTGGTCCACTTCTCCCAACCTACTTTCCATTCTCTTCCCCCTGCTCCATAGACTGGAAAGCTGACCTGTGTGGGCTTGATAAACAGGCTCCTGGCCCCTGGCTTCCTGTTGGAAACACTGAGAGGAGACGAGAGGAGAACGAGGGGACAGTACTTACTCCCCTCCCCCTTTCTGCAGTGTCACTTGGTTGTGTCCCTCCACTCCAGCTCTCTGATTTTCTCAAGGTCACATTCTAGACAAACCTCTCCCTCCCCTGTCCCTTCAGGCTTGGTGTCAGCTCTTCCTCCACTCTTATTAATCCTACAGAACTGCACTACCCCTTTTAATTCTCTTGTATTCTTCCCAACTTTGTAAATCATCCTAATTTCAGTGTCATTTCTTGCTGAAAGGTAAACTGATACAAAAGAAACTAAAACACTTTAAGCAGTGGCTCTGTGTTATGCAGTTTACATGTACCATCTCATTCCATCTCCACAACAGCCCAAAGAGAGGCAGGTGTTATTATCCCCATTTCACATACGAACAAACTGAGGCTCAAAGAGTTTAAGTCACATACCCAAGGATACAGAACTAGTGAATGAATCAAACTGGTTCTAAAGTCCATGCCCCTGTTCCTAGTACAGAATAAACTATTGAGGCAGAGGTTGAAAATAATGGTGATCTTTGAACTGAATCTCAAAGATGGAATTTTCCTGGGTAGGCAGTGGTAGAAAAAGAGGAGCGTTCTAATATGAAGAAACAATGTGTACAAAGCCATTAGAAAGTACCCTGAGTCACAAACCAAGGAGAAAACAAAACAAAACAAAAACAACCGTGCCTTGGAATCCTCCAAGAGTCCTTACAGAGACCTCTGCATCCTTATCAAATAGTCAAATCTGAAAACAATCAGCCAATGCCCAGGGTCTGTTACAATGTGATATAACTGGGCTTTGGGTATGTTTGGCAGTGTGGTGAAATGAACCTGACCTGGATCAGATAGGGAAGGTAAGGACAGTGGACATGATCAGGGGATCAGCCATGGTTGTGGTTGCAAGCAACAGAAACCAGCTCAGCTCACACAGCAGAAAAAGAATGCATTAGAAAGATATGAGGTAGTTCTAAGAAGAGGAAAAGTAAAGAACCACCATAGAATGTCGGCCCCATCTGACAGATAAGGGACTTACCTACAAAATCCCTGGGACCTCAAAAAATATACAATAAATATTCATTGAGTGAATGAATGAATAAATCAGGGGAGACAGGAACAAATACCACTGAGAGTCTGGAACAGAAACTAAGGGACAGTCTCTTCAGGTTAGGACCCGCACATGAATGAGCACCTACATTATTAGGTTTTGGTCTGTGTTTTCAAGATTCAGTTTCTCATGAGAGATTGGTCTTACATCACACCACATGTCCCCCTTTTGGGCTAAAAGAGCTGGTGCCTTAACTGGCAGTCCACAAGAGATATATGACAGGAGAGAGAGAATTCTCTAAAGCAAAATAACCCACCTATCACCAAAAAGAGGGAGACTGGATTCTGGGTTACAACTGCAAAGGCAGTCCTTACAGCCACCCCAACTGCAACCAGTTTGTTGAGCAGTCTCAACAGTCTAGCACTATTCATAGGAAAGAGATTAATTTCTTTCATTATAACACCCCTGATTGTGTTGTGCCTCCTTTTCCACCAAGTTGTACATCCCTTGGTGACATCTGGGACAGATTCTATGACTTCCTGGTCACTTTCAGTTATCAGAACAACTTCAGTATTCAAAACTTAGTATATTCTCAAACTTATACCAATTAGATTGAATTAAGAAAATGTTACATATGGTGCCCACTGTGATGAATGGAAAGGACTCAGAGATGGCTAAGTCATGATTATTACCCTCAGGGTAACTCAGGGTAACACTGAGGAAGACAGACAAGGAAACTGAGAAAAACTCAGCCGCAGAAGCCAAGTTCAAGATGCAGAGCTTGGGTAGACGATGGGATAGCTCCTCAGAAGGGGGACAGCGAGTAAGAAGGGACTGAGCTGAATCAATGGAGCTTCAGCCAGGCATTCACAGAAAGAAGGACATCTCAGGTAGGGTTGGTCAGGAGAACAAAATTGCTCTGAGCATTTAGTTCCAATAACTCTTTACATGAATCCTCAAAATAGCTTAGGAAAACAGAAGTAGCAATGTCTCAAAAGCCATTTTGAGAGGAGACAGAAAGAGTCCTCAGTGATTATTCCTTTCATAACCTCCCTCAAGAGCCTGGAGAAGTAAAACTCAAAGAAGTTACTTCAACAGGGAAATAGGCAAAAGGAATTTAAGAGCTTTGTTGTCAGGCAACCTCACTGGATTCAGGAAAAGACATGGGAGGCTTCTCTCTCTGTCTCCTTCCCTCCCTCTCTCTCTATGTCACATTAGTCACTCATTTTAATTTTCCTTTCAGGAAATGCAGAACCACAATTGAGGTAGAAGAAGTAAATAAAAGTGCTTTCTGGTAGTGCCAGAAAGGCATTTGTTCAAGCTTGTTTCAAAATATAATAAGCATAGGGCCCACGTGACTCCATGACTAACTCAAGAGTGGAGATACTTACTTCTGTTCTTTTTCAAATCCATTTCCAGTTATCTGGAGGCCAAGATGCTCAAGGTAATAGGAAAGAATGTACACCTGACGTGTCACCTAGTTAAGTGCTTAAATAGCTTAAAAATTTCTTTCCTGTCTGACCGGTGGATCATAGCTAAGATTGTTGATGACACAGAAGTGAATTTCTAGATTATATATTTCCTTGGTAACAACTCTCATTAATTAACATTTATTGGCTATTCTTACATCATCTGCTAGATATAAAAACTAAGAACTTTATTAGACCTAAAGACTAACCGTGTCTTTAGTTTTATGTGACAATAAAGATAAGAATAATTTTTCTGAATTAGAATCTGGAGATTCTAAATTAGACTCTCCATTCATCACATGCTCTTTAATGGGGTGCTTATGTGGATTTGAGCTGTTTACTATCTGTCTTCTCCCATGAGAATGGGGTCTCATGGGAAGGGGTCTCATCTTCTCTTAATTCATCTCCTGCACTAAGAACAGTACCTGATTGTGGTAGAAACTCAATTGTTGCTGCTCGGTTGCTACGTGGTGTCGGACACTTTGTGACCTCATAGACTGTAGCATGCCAGGATCCCCAGTCCTTCACTATCTCCCAGTGTCTGCCCAAATTCATGTCTATCGAGTCACTGATGCTACATAACCATCTCATCCTCTCCCGTCCCCTTCTCCTTTTGCCTTCAATCTTTCCCAGCATCAGGGTCTTATATTTAGGCAAAAGAACAACAATAGCAGAAATATAAGTTGGGGTATGAAGTCAGAAACCTGATTCAATCTTACTTCCACTATTAACTATTTGTGTAAACCTGTATGAACAAGTCACCGAACATCTGGGTGCCTCAGCTTTCTCATCTTTATTATGAGATAAAATACTTCACTAGATAATTTATCATTACCTGAAATTGTGATTGTGAAAAAGCCTGGCACAAATGTAGGAGATCAATAAACACTAGTGGAATTAAAACCTTAAGCAGTACTAAAATTACTATTACCTAGATATAGCCCAAGGATGCATAGGCTAACAATTTGAAAGACTAAACCTTTAGCTAACACGAAGTGATTGGAACTTTGGTGTGTTTGGGAATCTGGTTAAAATGCAGATCCCTAAGCTCTACCCAAAGGTGTG
Organism: Bos mutus; assembly: GCF_027580195.1. Taxonomy (NCBI): domain Eukaryota; kingdom Metazoa; phylum Chordata; class Mammalia; order Artiodactyla; family Bovidae; genus Bos; species Bos mutus. Next base: position 83,092,405 of record NC_091624.1, read on the forward strand.
GATTCATTAGGACTAGCATGGAGCCTGGATCTCTGCATTTCTAACACACTCCTTGGGTCTATGGATCACACATGGACAAAACTGATACCAAGGGCAAAAACATAATTTAATCTGAAAAATTAGATTAAGAGGTTGATAGCTCTACAGTCAACTTCCACCATAAAATAAGGGCCAGGGGGTGGGAGGCAGATGGAAAGTTAGCAGGAAAGTTTCCAGCCAGCCCCCTCTGCAACTGACTAGAGGTGTAGGATTCTAGCTGAATGTCAGGATAATTCAAAGAATGAAGAATTCAACCCCATCTGTTTTGCTGGGGTTGTAACTGACCCCAAACATTTCCAAGTGTTTTGATGTTAGAAAAGGCCAAACTGTATTTTTCTCTCTCTGTGTGCTATTTCTACCACAGACAAGCCTTAAAGCCATGTTTATTTCAAAACAAATATAATCCATATGCTTGTCTTGTTCAGACGAGTCAAGTCTAAATAAGACTTGACTTGATATTTGGGGTGTCAATTTATAAGCAAGAGAAACTCTTTATCATGAAAGCCACAAAGAAGAACTAACCTACCTTTGGTAAGTATATTTTAACAGTAAATATTCAGAATTGAAGACAGGAGGCCTAAAATGGGGGAAATAGGAAAAAGAAGGCTGCAATTCAAAATCAGTTAAGAAGCATTTTTCTGCTGCTGCTTAATGTTTAGTTCCGTTCAAAGCCAGCATTCCCAAGTGCTTTGAACTCTTAATTTACTGCTTTCGTGGATCCATCCTTTTACTGGGGGCATACAGAAAAGGCACATTTTAACCAAGGGTGAAGTAATTTTGATAGTTCATCATGATACTTGGCTTACTTTAAGCTATTTTTTTAAAGGTCAACTTTTTCATGCAAGAAATTGGCATTTAATCACAAACAAGCTACAGTGCTATTTATGTTTATTTCTTGAGAATGAGCCAAGTGCATTAGAAAGCAGGACAGCTTTCCTGTCCTGTAGGTCCAAATTTAGTCACTGCTTTTATATAGTCCTTTTCACAACCAAAGCCCACTTGCTAAGAACTTGATAGACCAAAGACAACCAAACTATTTTTGTCACCAGGGACAGAATGGGTATCCATCCATTGCCCAGAGTGGCCCTGTACCCTCCATGAGGGTAGAAGCAGAAGAGATCGCAGTGAGACTCTACCAAATCCCTGACTAGAGAAAACCTGGCCCCAGTACACTGTCCAGGCTGACTTGAGGAGGCAGGGTGATGTAGTCAGGATAGAGAAGGTTTGCAGGACTGAAGTGCTGGGTTGGAATCTTGACTCTGCTCTTGTCTCCAGTGAAGGTCTTAATCGCCTCAAGTCTCATCTATAACAAGGGGTAACAACACCTTGCAGAGTTATTCTAAGTGGTAAAACAGATAACATATGTAGCACTTACAGTAGTGGCATTCAGTTCAGTTCAGTCACTCAGTCGTGTCCGACTCTTTGCAACCCCATGAATCGCAGCATGCCAGGCCTCCCTGTCCGTCACCAACTCCCGGAGTTCACCCAAACCCATGTCCATCGAGTCGGTGATGCCATCCAACCATCCCATCCTCTGTCATCCCCTTCTCCTCCTGCCCTCAATCTTTCACAGCATCAGGGTCTTTTCAAATGAGTCAGCTCTTTGCATCAGGTGCCAAAGTACTGGAGTTTCAGCCTCAACATCAGTCCTTTCGATGAACACCCAGGACTGATCTCCTTTAGGATGGACTGGTTGGATCTCCTTGCAGTCCAAGGGACTCTCAAGAGTCTTCTCCAACACCACAGTTCAAAAGCATCAATTCTTCGGTGCTCAGCTTTCTTTATAGTCCAACCCTCATATCCATACATGACCACTGGAAAAACCATAGCCTTGACTAGACGGACCTTTGTTGGCAAAGTAATGTCTCTGCTTTTGAATATGCTATCTAGGTTGATCATAACTTTCCTTCCAAGGAGTAAGCGTTTTTTAATTTCATGGATGCAATCACCATCTGCAGTGATTTTGGAGCCCACTGTTTCCACCGTTTCCCCATCTATTTGCCATGAAGTGATGGGACCGGATGCCATGATATTAATTTTCTGAAAGTTGTGGCATTACAAAAGGGATACTGAGAGGAGATATACACCCAGGTGCAAGTAAAAAGGAGATAATATTATCTGTCAGTTCAGTTCAGTCGCTCAGTCATGTCCGACTCTTTGCAACCCCATGGACTGCAGCACGCCAGGCTTCCCTGTCCATCACCAACTCCCAGAGTTTGCTTAAACTCATGTCCATTGAGTCAGTGATTCCATTCAACCATCTCATCCTCTGTCGTCCCCTTCTCCTCCTGCTTTCAATCTTTCCCAGCATCAGGATCTTTTCAAACAGCAGCTCTTTGCATCAGGTAGTCAAAATATTGGAGTTTTAGCTTCAACACCCTTCCTTCAGTGAATATTCAGGACTGATTTCCTTTAGGATGGACTGGTTGGATCTCCTTGCAGTCCAAGGGACTCTGCATATAAGTTAAATAAGCAGGGTGACAATATACAGCCTTGATGCATCCTTTCCCTATTTGGAAACAGTCTGTTGTTCCATGTCCAGTTCTAACCATTGCTTCCTGACCTGCACACAGATTTCTCAAGAGGCAGGTCAGGTGGTCTGGTATTCCCATCTCTTTCAGAATTTTCCAGTTTGTTTTGATCCACACAGTCAAAGGCTTTGGCATAGTCAATAAAGCAGAAATAGATGTTTTTCTGGAACTCTCTTGCTTTTTCGATGATCCAGCAGATGTTAGCAATTTGATCTCTGATTCCTCTGCCTTTTCTAAATCCAGCCTGAACATCTGGAAGTTCATGGTTCACATATTGTTGAAGCCTGTCTTGGAGAATTTTGAGCATTACCTTACTAGCGTGTGAGATGAATGCAATTGTGAGGTAGTTTGAGCATTCTTTTGCATTGCCTTTCTGAGGGACTGGAATGAAAACTGACCTTTCCCAGTCCTGTGGCCACTGCTGAGCTTTCCAAATTTGTTGGCATATTGAGTGCAGCACTTTCACAGCATCATCTTTTAGGATTTGAAATAGCTGAACTAGAATTCCATCACCTCCACTAGCTTTGTTCATAGTGATGCTTCCTAAGGCCCACTTGACTTCACATTCCAGGATGTCTGGCTCTAGGTCAGTGATCACACCATTATGGTTATCTGGGTCGTGAAGATCTTTTTTGTACAGTTCTTCTGTATATTCTTGCCACCTCTTCTTAATATTTTCTGCTTCTGTTAGGTCTGCACCATTTCTGTCCTTTATTGAGCCCATCTTTGCATGAAATATTCCTGTGGTATCTCTAATTTTCTTGAAGAGATCTCTAGTCTTTCCCATTCTATTGTTTTCCTCTATTTCTTTGCACTGATCACTGAGGAAGGCTTTCTTATCTCTCCTTGCTATTCTTTGGAACTCTGCGTTCAAACTGGTATATCTTTCATTTTCTCCTTTGCTTTTTGCTTCTCTTCTTTTCACAGCTATTTGTAGAGAATTTCAAAGCAATAATAAAATTGGACTTGTTTTTTGTTGTTACAACTCACAGACAATCCTAGACAAACCGGTAATTGGCTTCTTCTCACCCAGGCAGGCAACTCCCACTGAGCTGCTCCCCAACCTTGATACACAACTGGCTTAGTGGCTGGTATATAGTAGAACCTCAGGAAATGCTAGTCTCTGGTTGGTGGAAATAGGCTAAATCTGTGTGAAAACAGATATAATTTTTTAAAAAGTGCCTCTTACTCACAGACCTAGAAAAAGAACTTACGGTTTCCGAGGGGAAGGGATAGTTAGGGAATTTGGGAAGGTTATGTACACACTGTTATATTCAAAATGGATAACAAAAAAGGACTTATTGTACAGCACATGGAACTCTTCTTAATGTTAAATGCCAGCCTGGATAGGAGGGGAGTTTAGGGGGAAATGTATGCATGTATATGTATGGCTGAGCCCATTTGCTCTTTTCCTGAAACTACCACAACACTGTTAATAGGCTATACCCAGATACAAAATAAAAAGTTTAAAATTTGGGGGAAAAAAGAAAAGAACCTCCTGAGCAAAATCTTACCGTAGCTCCACTGAGCCTTAGTTAAAGACAGTGAAAAATGGTATATAGAGGATTTTACAAAAGTGATTTCCCTTGGCACATTGTTTCTACTTTTACCCTATACTTCATCTCCTTTAAAATGAAGACTTCCATCCACAAGCATCAGTATGCAATATGGATTTCATGCTTTCTCATGGGAGACAGACTGCTCATATCACCCACAAAGTATTTTCCTCCAAAATCTCCATGACACATCTCCATTTCTCCAAAACATATTCTTCTATATCCACAGGGCCACCTTTCTCTCTACCTTTCCCCACATAGACTTTGCATCTTCTCCAGCTACAGTACCTGGCTGTGGATCTCTCCTCTGGGTCTCCTTTAATCTCTCTTCTGTTTCAGCTAGAGCAGTTTAGATCCATCCCACCTTCATATAAGAAATGACCAGCAAACATCAGATGCTTCAGTCACCCTGTGTTAAACTGAGTTCACAGTATATAACAAAAGTAACAGTAACAAAACCTTACATTTTTCTTGTTCACAAAACTTTTTTGTGGAAATTTTTACATTATGCCTTTGTGCTCATTAACATATAGAACTAGCCTATCCAATAAAAAGTCATATCATTAACTTTACAATAAATCACCCAGTTGGGTCTTAATAAAATTATTTCAAAACATTCAGTAAGAAAGCCCAATAAGGGTTAAGAATCATACTGATATTTACTCAATTCTCTGCTCTTTACACTCATCTTCTCAAGAGGACCCTAAGAAAAACTAAAAACTTAAGTCTAATGTGTGTGCTTAGTCACTCAGTCATGTCCAACTCTTTGTGACCCCATGGACTGCAGCCCACCAGGCTCCTCTGTCCATGGGGATTCTCCAGGCAAGAATACTGGAGTGGGTTGCCGTGCCCTCCTCCAGGGGATCATCCCAATCCAGGGATCAAACCCAGGTCTCCCACATTGCAGGCGGGTTCTCTACCAACTGAGCCACCAGGGAAGCCCAACAGAGCATAATTTTTATTTCATTCTTCAGTTCAGTTCAGTTCAATTCAGTCGCTCAGTCATGTCCGACTCTGCGACCCCATGAATTGCAGCACGCCAGGCCTCCCTGTTCATCACCAACTCCTGGAGTTTTCTTAATTATCATCAAAATATTGTTGATTTACAAAAACTTCACAAAAGCATACACATTGATGCAATGGAAGCAATATAATAATAGAGTGAAAAAAGATGAGGTAATCCCTATAGAAGTCATTTAGTATAACTCTTATTTTAGAGTCAGGGTTCAGTGTGGCCATCAGTAGAAACTACTTAAGCAGAAAAGTTACTTGTTGGAAAGCTATTGAGTAGCTCAGAGAATCAACATGAAGACTCAAAAACAATGTTGAAAAAATGGTCAGGAACCAAAGAAGGTAGCCAAGTAGGACAGCCAAAATCATCCCACAAGAACTGTTCTGGACTACCAGTGGACATACCAACACTGGACACCCATCATTACACTCCTGGACTCTTACTTCCACTACCATATAAGTAATCTCTGGCTGTCCCTGCATCTCTGCGTCAGGCCTTTAAGAGTCAAAGTTCTAGGCAAGGGTACCCAACTAGGTTAATCCAGGGTCACATTTCTATGGAGCCATCACTCCCCCACCTTAATAGCTTATATATGCATGGACGTCAAGGTGGTACCTGCAGGTGTCCCAGGCAACAGTGTCAGAATCTCCAAGGTGGGGAGGAAAAGACAGGAGCCATAGGCCCAGGATGAGGCATTGTCAGGTTGTATCTGCATGATGCTGGTCATTGCCCACACACATCTGGTGATCTTATTCTACAGTGGCCAATGAGGCCAAAAGGACTTAAAGTATAAATAAGAAAGCCTTGCATATTTTAGGACTTTGTTTCCCACTCTTTGATACACAAGTGTCTCATGACCAACATGTTAACTATCTTACCAAAGCATTATGATGCTCACTACTTCCCACTCCTCTGATTTTACCAGTATGATGTCATCAATGTACTGCTGCTGCTGCTGCTAAGTCGCTTCAGTTGTGTCCGACTCTGTGCGACCCCATAGACAGCAGCCCATCAGGCTCCACCATCCCTGGGATTCTCTAGGCAAGAACACTGGAGTGGGTTGCCATTTCCTTCTCCAATGCATGAAAGTGAAAAGTGAAAGTGAAGTCGCTCAGTCGTGTCCGACTCTTAGCAACCCCATGGACTGCAGCCTACCAGGCTCCTCCATCCATGGGATTTTCCAGGCAAGAGTACTGGAGTGGGGTGCCATCGCCTACTAAACCTATATAATCTCTTGGTGAAGAGTGGGAATGGCCAAGGTCCCAAGGAGACCATGGGGTGGCATAAAGTCATGATGTTGGTATTATCAGAGGCAATTTAGCCAAAGTTTATGCTTGTTCCAGTTGAAAGTGAAAGTTTGCTGATATTTTCTACTAATGGAGTACTGGAGAGAAATGCCAGTTCAGCTGTTAACTCCAGTAGCCAAGCAGGATCAATTTGTTCCAGGTAAGGAAACTACATTCAGGATGCAGCTGAAGTCATCTCTTAATTAAGATTAAGAAAATCCATTGTTAATCTCTAAAATCCTTCTATATGTAGCATTGGCCAAACAGATTTAAAATGAGGATGTGGACTGAAGGCAATTATAGATTCAATGCAGTCTCTTATCAGATTACCAGTGGCATTTTCCCAGAACTAGAAAAAAAATTTTTTTAATCTGTATGGAAACACAAAAGACCCTGAATAGCCAAAGCAATCCTGAAAAGGAAAAACAGAGGGGGAGGAATCAGGCTCTCTGACTTCAGATTATACTACAAAGCGCAGTAATCAAAACAGTATGGTACTGTTTTCCACAATATGGCAAAATCACCATAAGCCCTAATGGGTTTTACTGACCCTTTGAACAATTGAAAAATACAACTCTGGACAACAGGTCCCACATCAGTTATACAGGTATAATAATAGAAATAATAGAAATAATAATAATAGAAAAATTGGAAAATGACTATGAGCAAAATGAAAAAAATTTAAATCATCAAGTGATGATTTTTATCATTTTATAAACATTTTTATATCAACAAAAGTTATTCTACAACATCTTTTTTCTGACTTTATTTACACTATTAAAATTTGACTAAATTCACAGGCAGAATATGTTATTTTAATGGTCAGTGTTCTAATAGGAACACCACTCAAAATGGTTGATTATAGTAACAGGCAAAGTAATACTTCTAAGAGCAGAAATAAAATTCTTCTAAGTACCTAATCAAGCAGAATCTTAATGACTTCTCAGGATCTTCTCCAAGACCGCCTTTGCACAATCTTCCCCACTCATGTTAACTCCACGCCTAATCAAGGAAATCCCATGCCAGAGAAATGTCACTAAGGAATTAACCAGGAAAAAAATAAAGAATTTATGCAAACAGCTACATACTAAATTACTACACTCAATTAGGTAATTAAATCTCAGCTGCTTGCACAAGGTAAGGCCCAAATAAACATGTGGTGAATGAGAAGTGAATGGTTGAGGAAGTCAAGAAGGAAAACAATAACCTGCTTTTGGGTGAACTTGAAAAATTCAAGGGAAAAGGAAAAAAATGATACAGTTTCAATATTTCTTTATCAGACTATGAAGGAAAGTTAGCACATGGGAAATTATTTATATCTCCATTTGACTTTTAAAACAGAGATTGATTTTTAATTGTAAGATACTGGTTAATATCAATAGAAATGAGCCTACTAAAAATTGAAATACAAGGACAAAACATATTTATAAGGAAGCATATAGAAATGATGATGTCTCTTGTTGAATGCATCCTTGGAAACACATGCTCTGTTAGACAAATAACGACAATTTTTCATGCTATCTCAAGCAATAATGGATTAAATCGTTGCTACTTTACACAGATGTGCATAAACTAGGGACACAGGATTCACCCAATAATATAAAACTTATATTGGAAATGGTCTTAGAACTTAATCATTCCAGTGTTCCAATTAAAGGATCCACTTAATACAATCCCTAGGAGATGGTGTTCATGGAAGTCTCTGGCAGACAAAGAAAAGTATATGCAAGGGTTATCAGGGTGGAAAGACAATCTTGAGACAGCATAAATAGAGTTTATTTCCTATTTTCCTTGGAGAAATCATCAGAGGACAGTTATGGGAATGATACTCACAGAGAAAGATTTTTAAATAAAATTGAAACACCATTCAGCCAACCTTGAGAAAAGAAAATGACAATGAACTTCACGCTGCTTTGTTTTTCAATCTCTGATCAGTTTTCTAAATATCCATGAAGTCCACAAAAGGAAAAAGGAAAGACTTTCATGATAAGCCTTTTCATTCTATTTAAATTATAAAGCAGAAAAACATCCTAAAAGGGAAAAGGTGAAATGTTACAATGGGCTCCTGAGGGAATATGGCTAAATTCACTTAGTCTCTGGAGATGTTTGAAAATTGGACTGCCTTAAGTATATAGCCTTAGGGCGAGAATGGCTGGCTGACCTCTCCAAGACCGCAGTTGCCCACTATCAAACACACCGCATCAGTGCTCTCACGGCCTCTTTCTTGTGCTGAAGGAAGAATTCAGGAAGTTCAGTGACTCTCGAGGTCAAATTTAAGGAGTCCAAGAATTCTACAGTTTTGCCAAGAACCTCGGAGTTTATTGTTGGTTTTTAAGGATGGGTGAGCAACTTTATGAAAGACAGAGGTAAAAAAAAAAAGTGCTTCAGTAAAGGTTCAAGTACTTTTTGACACATTTCGGCAAACTTTTATTCCTTTTCTGTTAGGTCTGAGATTTGATTTTAACTTGTTACCCTGCTACCATTTTCATGGATGCTAGCAGAAGACATGCGGTATCTGGTTAGAGATGTGGGACTCATGGCACAGTAAGCACCGTGAGCATTAGTATGTTTCCATCAGCTCCACTTGGCCTTCTAGTAGAGGCTACGTGTAGGTCCAGACAGATGCCCACACACAGTGGGTGGGAGGCACTCCTCTACAAGAGACAAACACAAAGCACTGGGAACTCACCATGTCATAGGAAGCATAATCAAGTCTGTGTTGTCCCAAAGGGAGACTTTACTTCATGCCTCAAGCTTGCTCGCTGCTTGAGTGAGCACCGTCCTGAGCAACGGTCTAGGTGTAAAGTGATGTTGCCTTGTATTCTCGGCATGCTCATCAAGATGCATAGAATGCCTACAGAAGTCTGTCTCTCCCATTATTTCCTCCCACTATTCCATTCTCTTACCCAATCGTCCTCTGTCTCCTGAAACTGTAGGAAAAAGGAAACTATTGGATAGACTCAGACCCCTCCCAGCCTATCTTCCCACATCTTTGAGGTCTGTGGCCTGAGAAGAGTCCCACAGCCTCAGAGATTGTCATACGATTTCAGATTCTGAGAAATAAGTGTCCTCATTCACAGGATCTCTTCTATGGTCACCCAGGAGGAAAGGTGGCTGTCCTTCCTTCTTCTTAAACACTAGATGCCCACAGATTTAACCTGTTCCCCTCTTGTCCAATTTTCATCTCTCTCCTAATAGCACTAGAAACATCTTACACCTCCATATACAGATTCTCCAAGAGATGGATTTTCTCAGACTCTCACTCATCAGCAAGGTACTATCTATAGGCATACCTGAGAAAGATGAATTTGAGCAAGCAAAATATTGAATTATTAAAGCATTGTGGCTGCACTTCAGAATCAATAGTGATTCAACACATCCCATTTTCTGCAAGGTTTACCTCTATATAACTAGTCACAACAGCCATGACCAGTGATGTTTACATCTTGGGTCAAAGAAGATTCCACCTCCCAGTCATCTTGCCACCCTCTTTTTCTTCATCCAGAAAGGCATAACGAAAGCAAGTCAAAGAGATGTCATTGTAGAGGAAATTTTGAATTCATTTTTATCTATTTGGTCAGAAAGTAAATCACTTGCAAGCTGGATCACTTTATCTACTAATGATACTACTAATTGTAACTACTAATGTTACAATTAAATGGCTGGTGTCCAGCTCACAGATGACCACAGACAGCACATCAGTAAACAATGACCTGCAAGTCAGAACCTCTGAAACCTTAAGAATGCATCCAATGTGAATTTTCATAAAAACATTTCTCGACTGGATTAGTTTTGGTTTCAGCATTTTTAGGTTAATTTGGGGAAAGTACCAAGAAACTGTACATGAAATTGTTCAAGTTCTAGGAGCACTTTGAGTACTGCTATGAGAAGGGTTTAATTCCATTACTTTGTCTCTCCATCTCTCCGTCTCACACACACACACACACACACACACACATGACACTGGTCTTGTATAACTCTTACACTTGAAAGAGAGACCTTTATCACATTTGCTTGGCTTCTACACCAACCAGATACTTGTGCAATGCCTGTGGGGAGGCAGAGGAGGGGTAATCCCAGAGGCAGGTCCTCCTACAAAAGTTTTTTGCAAGAAGTTAACTCAGCATGTGATACTCCCACTACTTCTCCTAGCTCTATATTGGGAAGTTCCCAGGTTTAGGCACTCAGCTGCCAAAGAGGCAGTCTCTGTGCCCTTGGGCACAAGGTACATAGACTGATAGGCTGTCCCTGTTTCTCCCTCTCTGTCCATACCTAGTGATCTCTGATCTCTCTGATTTTAATACTCCCAAACCACACTCATTATTTACAGATCATGGAGAGGTAGGAGGGAGAATTAGTAGCATTTCCATGAGAAGAATATTGCACAATGGGAGCTCCAGAGGTTTATGCTGCCATTTATCAGGCTCTCACCAAACACGGGCTCTAGGTGTTCTGTCAGCTTGGATTTCTTTAATTTTCACAACAGTCCTCGTAGTCTTTCCTGATAGATGAAGAATCAGATGCTGAAACAGTGTAAATGCTTTGCTCGTGGGCCTGGGCCCCAAGCCCATCCTCTGTCCATGGAGTATGCTATAAAAGGTTCAAAGAGGCATTTCCTAGAATTTGAACTGTTACCTCAAGGAAGCATTGTTTATTTGTTCTTTCTGCTAAGTGAGCTTAAATTACACAGAAATAAAGTTTGGGTAGACAATTTAACAATGATCTACTAAAACAGGGGCTGGAAAAAGAGTGAACACTCCATCCTTAACAGCATCAGTAAGGACAACAGCAACTGGCCATCTTGAATTGTTTAGGGAAAACAGAGGAAATCTTTTTTTCTTTCAAGGTCAACTGTTCCAGAGGGAAAAACTGAATCAAGGGAATACTAATCGCTAAGATTTCATGTAGTACTTATCCTGTGCCAGACCTTACTGAAGTGCTTTATATTAGGTAATAAAACTAAAATCAGAAAAAGTGGAGTCCAAGTTTTTCCTTGGAAAAATAAATACTGTCCTCAACCTATTTTTAAATTACAAGCAGTAAAATTTTTTCACAATTGCCATCAAACTAATACTGCAGCTCCACGCAGTTTAGAAGTTGGCCGTTTAAAACCTGCGAGGCGTGGGGAGGAAAGGGGAACAAGAGAGAGAGGAAAAGAGGGGTAGCCGTGCGGGCGGGGGAGAAGATGTAGGAGAAACACATTTAAAGGCGGGGGGAAAGGAGAATAGAAGAGGAAGAATCAAAAGTAGAGAACAGGAGAAGCAAAAACTGAGAAGCAGATAAAAAGAGAAAATCAGGGGAACGTAACCCTGGGAAGATTATTTTTACATCACACTCCTATTTGGTTAGGCTGTGAGTGGAGTTTAGGCCAAACTATCCAAAAATTATCTCCTTTTACGATGCCTAGTGAACTGTTCCACTGTCATTCACAGATCTGCAGTCTCCCACTACATTTCCAGTCTAGGCTCCAAGTGATGTAACTAGAGTAGCAGGCAGCCAGCTACTATCATTTTCAGACTGAACAAGACCAAAACGAAAGTGAAACTGACACTCAAATCTGAAGCAACTTCCATGCTTATCCCTCAAAACAAGCTGGACTATATGGTTTACACTTCAGTTCAAGGCCAAAAAACAAAAATCTATCTAGAAGTGACACAGTCTCAACTGAAAAAAAGGATATCCTTGGCTGCATTCTAGATCTCCTCCCTTTCTGGAGTAATCTTTTGCTACAGCTGTTCCTCAAGCTAGTCATAACTATTTATCTTCCTTCTGGTCAATACGTTCTGTTGGCCAGGCTCATCATCTCCTTAAAGGCATTCTCCGAGTTGTTTATTGCATCCGAACAGCAGGTGAAGTGGTCCTCCTCACCTCATTCATCTTGCCTCTCCATTCATCACTACTTTCCTCCGTAGGTCAATGGATTGAAGAATAGTAGCACATTTTTCAAGTGAAACTGAAAATGTTCCAAGGTTCCTAAGTCTCCACAGGCAACTTCACAGATCCGTGTAACACAAGATGGAATTCCGAAGGCAGAGGGAAGCTGTTTGAGAGAAGTCAGGAAGCCAGCAGACATTGCTGTGGCACAGACCCTGAAATGCTTTCTTCTGAATGTGCGTGTGATTAGATCTTGGGAAACTGCTCTGTTGTTATTGGAATGGAGATTTTTTTTCCACAAAGTTGCATTTTTTCCTACTCGAAGTCTCTTGACTAAATGAGTTTCACATGTGTAATCAAAGCATATGTGTGTCACTGTACTTGGAGTTAATTGGAGCAATTTTCGTTAAAATTTACCCACATAGTAAAGCACTCTTTGAAAACAATTTCCTGAAAGAGACTCTTTAAAGTTATTATTTTAAATGTAACCATGTACCTTTACTTTAGCATAAGTATTTTCTTTCTCTTGGACCAAATGGGTACCCTTAGACTCAATGGGTCTTTACATCAGGGTAAGAGTTACATTTTGGTTCTTAAACAATGATTAGAAGGTGATGTATTACTGCAGAGGGAAATTTTTAAACATCAAACCCTCCTACAAATAAAAGAATTCTTAGAAACATGATTAATAGTGAAAAACTGGAAATAACTTCAACAATATGCATGCATTCAATCAGTCAACAAATCTCTATTGAGGATCTACCTTACGTTAACCTTGCCACAGTTCTTGCAACCATCCGCATCTTGTGATGCCCATATCCTAGAGAAACAGGAAATTTGTTATGTAAATTATGGTGCATTCAAAGAACTAGATTATTGTATGGTCCCATAAATCATGTGGTACAAGTATATTTAGAACTAAAATGATGCTCACAGTATAATAAATAAAAAGTTTACAAAGAAGATTATAGTATGGTGACTTTTATTCAATGAACATAGTATTATAAAGCTAACAATTCGGATTTTACTATATATAGGTGGGCACTGTTCTAAGTACTTCACATAAATTATTTCATTTTATCCTGTTTACAATTCTGTGCAGAGTTTGGGGTTAATATCAGTATTAACCCCATTTTAAAGATAAAGGAATAGGGATTGAGGCACAAAAAGACTAATTAGCTTGCCTGTAGTCACACAGCTTGTTAGTGAGGAACTTGGGTTTTAACCCAGTTAGCCTGGCTCTGGATACATGCACTTTCGTCACCATGCTCTGTTGACTCATATGTGCTTGGGCTCACACTGTGTGGGTTCAAATCCAGGCTAAGCCACTTGTCAGTCACGTGACCTTGAGTAAGTTATTTAACCTCCCTAAACCTCAGTGTCTCCCATTCTGAAATGGAGAAAGTAAGAGTTGCCCTCTCACAGTGTGAACATGTGGATGGTGTGAGAACGTCTACACGGCCTGCTTAGCACAGTGCCCGGCACACAGTAGGACTCAATAAAAACTCAATAAATGTGTTTCTTCACCATCTTCTTCAAATTCTGGAAGAATATATACCCAAATATCAACAGTGGCAACTTCTGAGAAGGGTAACTACAGAACATCTTCCTTTTATTTAACAATATTTTCTACTTTTTTCTAATATATATGTACTGTGTGATTAACAAACTATTGGCTATAAAGTAAAATTTGTATTTCTCAATTGTAGCATGCTACAAGTATAATTTCTATAAAGAGACGACCAACAACGCTAAGCTTTTATCAAGTACATTCTATATATAAGGCATCACTGGGGGTAAAAATAAATAAATAAACAAAAAGGAATAAGACCCCAAGGGCACTCTGACTCAGCTTGCAGCAGAATAGGCCAAAAAAGAAAGTATAGAAGGGGAACTGTCAGGACAACAGGCAGTTATTTTAAGAAAGACACACGCACAACACTACAAGCCCAGCAGAGGCTGGGAACCTGCCCAGGAAGCAAGAGAAGGCTCCACTGAAGGGAACAGCAGTCTGAGTCCCCAGGGCTCAGGAAACGTGTCCTCCAACTTCTCAGAGGAAAATAAATAAATAAATTATATGTATAGTATGATAGAAATGTCAGCAATGAAATCACCTTCATAAATTGTTAAGCCATGTCAAGTTGCTGTTCATCTGGGATGTCAGACTTATCATATTTAAGAACTCCATGGTGCATCAGGGTTACATATGAGCCTTTAGCTGAGGGCCTAAGAATGTATAGAGACTTTCCAAGAGGATAAGTGGGGCTGGGAGTGGAGGGGACTTTTCTGGACAAACTGACTGAAGATGGGAGCAATGACATGAAGCTATTAAAAAAAAGATTCGGGGGAAAAGAAGTCTGACTCACAGGAGGTGTCCATCCATGAGCAGGGCTGGTGGAAAATTAAATAATAGGTCTTATTTAAATTCTCAGAAAACCACTAGTGAGAGAAAGTAGGGTTTGGAAAGAGAGGAGAGTCCTGTGTTGAATTTTGCACCAATGAGCTGATAGAACAAAGATTATGTATTTCATTTTCATGCCCTTACCATGGCCCTGCTGCTGCTGCTGCTGCTGCTAAGTCGCTTCAGTCGTGTCCGACTCTGTGCGACCCCATAGATGGCAGCCCAACCAGGCTTCCCCGTCCCTGGGATTCTCCAGGCAAGAACACTGGAGTGGGTTGCCATTTCCTTCTCCAATGCATGAAAGTGAAAAGTGAAAGTAAAGTCACTCAGTCGTGTCCGACTCTTAGCGACCCCATGGACTGTAGCCTACCAGGCTCCTCCATCCATGGGATTCTCCAGGCAAGAACATTGGAGTGGGGTGCCATTGCCTTCTTTGTACCATGCTCCAAGAGACAGGATTAATCAGAAACTCATCTGGTTAGAAAGAGTTGGAGTGCCTGAGCTAAGTCTAAGGATAAAGATTGATTACCTGTGGAGTTACCAATTTGGATGTTACTTAGATGCTGCTGCTTATATACCATTATGCTTCCAATTCTTGAAGAGAGAATATTTTTTAAATAAATTTTTCATACTTTAACAAATTAAACATAAAACTCCAAAGTTGTCAACTGAGAAAAGAATCTCAACGCAAAGGGACAAGACTTGGAACCGCATTAAAGACCTGATAACAAATCACTAAGATAAATGGGAGCACTGCCAAAAATAAAATTCATAGAAATCATAAGCAGGTAATTTACGCACACACACAAAGTACAAATGGGTAATAAACATAAAAAGATTGCTACTCTCCTCAGGAATAGAAGCAATGAAAATTAAAGCAACAATGAAGTATCATTGCTTTCTATCAAACTAAAAAGTACTTTAAAAATTAAAACAGCCAATCACAGTGTTGAAAAACATTACAGAACAATGTGATAATATGTATCAAAAATATAAATACACTTTAAACAAACAGTTGGTTGCCAGAGGGAAGGGAAGTGAGGGGAGAAAAGAAAGGTGAGGTAGATTAGGAAGTACAAAATTCCAATCATAAAATATAAATGAGTTATATTTTATGGGGAATATAGTATCTTTCTATGGCAATGCATTGTAACTAGAATTTCACAGTTACCATTTTGAAATTTGATCATTAGAAATATCAAATCACTGTATTATATAACAGGAACTAACACCATGTTGCAGGTCAACTATATTTCAAAATCAAATTACAGAGGGCTTCCCTGGTGGTTCAGTGGTAAAGAATCTGCCGGCCAATGCAGGAGACATGGGTTTGCTCCCTGATCCAGGAAAATGCCACAGGCTTCAGAGCAACTAAGCTCATATACCACAACTATTGAGCCTGTGCCGTAGACCCCAGGAACAGCAACTACTGAAGCCCCCATGCCCTAGAGCCCCTGCTCCGCAACAAGAGAAGCTGTCGGACGAGAAGCCCGCGCACCACATGTGGAGAGGAGACCCCCACTCACCACAACTAGAGAAAAGCCTGTGCAGTGATGGAGACCCAGCACAATCTACATAAATAATAAAATTATTTTAAAAAAATATATAGAAATAGAGATCAGATTTGTGGTTACCAGAAAGTGAGGGGTTGAGAGAGGAAAAATTGGATGAAGGCAATCAAAAGGAACAAATTTCCAGTTATAAGATAAGTAAGTACTAGGAATGTAATGTATAACATGATAAACATAATTAACACTGCTTTCATATATGTTATATATGAAAATTAAGAGCAAATTCTAAGGGTTTTCATCATAAGAAAACAGTTTTTTTTCCTATTTCTCTAATTTTGTATCTATATGAAATGACAAATGATCACTAAATTTCACTATGATAATCATTTCATGAAGTATTTGAGTCAAATCATTATGCTGTGCACCTTAAACATACAATGCTATATGTCAATCGTATCTCAATAAAATTGAAAGGGAAAAAAGAGAGAAAATATACATGTATACTTTCACCCAACATCTGCACTTCTAGGAACGTATTATAAGGAAATAGATTATACACCAAAATTTATGACACATATTCACTATAAAATTATTCAAAAAAAGAAAACAATCTAAAGGGATCACAATCAATAATTAGTTAAATAAACTATATTATTTTTAACTTTATTTTAAAATAATTTTAGACTTACTAAAAGGTGTTTGGCAGTGCAAAGAGATCTTTATAATAACTTTGGAACAAATTCAAACTGAATTCATAAAACCTGGTGGGTGCTTTCTGAGTAGCTAGGGGAATTTGTCGACCAATTCTGAAAGTCTTTTGTGGGGAGAATGTGGACTAGGTACAATTCTGTGCAATCTCAGAAACTCAAAGTCATGTTGACTTTGACCAGGCTGATACCTTGATTACAGATTGCAATACTAATTCTCCATTCCCTGTGGATGGTACTACCTGTAGAGGAAAGTTAGAGAAACATAAAAGATTGAAATAATATTCAGATAGAAAGAAATTTTTAAAAGTACAAACCAGTGGCAGTCAACTCTCAGAAAAATTCTATAACTGATTGCTAATCAGAATTTAGAAAATTTTAGTAAAGAAATCAGCAACACCATGAGACAATGAAGGCTCACAAAAATGAATTTGGTCAGATTACTCCCTTTGACTCTTGTCAAGGGGTCCCAAGATTCACAGAACACGAAAACATCATAGACTAAGCCTAGATCTCATTCAAGTACTTTATGTCTTTTCTAGCGTCTGTGACCTGTAGCAGTTCTGTCTAATGACTTGTTAAAGCACTTATTAAAGCATTTTAATTATCCTGGGATAATTAAAGCACTTATCGTAACTTATTCGATGTATTTATATAGATGCAGATGTCTTTTTATTCCTTCCATAATGCCTACATAGAGTGGGTACTTGGTGTTTGCTGAGTTGGTAAATAAATGATGCTACATTTTAATTTTCTTTGGAGATTCTGGTAAACTTTTCAGGTTAGCTTTTAGAGAAATAGTCCTAAAGATAAGTGTGAACAAATCATCTGATTTCCCTTAGCAGAGGAGAAACAAATAGATTTTTCCTTTCAAGGTCCCAGATGAGAGCAAACCATATTTCACTGGGTCAGGCAAGGGGAGGAATCCATCTGTTGGTGTTTATAAAACAAACACTTGGGATTCCATTAGATGATCAGTTCGCAGTGACTATCCCCCGCACTCGTCTTCCCAGTCCCCAGACATGAGTTGTGTTGACCCACCTCACTTTCCCCAATGTCCCTGGAAGCCAATTTCCCAGGATAATAAAATTTAGCATGATTTGAATGACATAAAAAAAGTAAGGGAGCTGACTAGTGAGAAAGGAAGCACACAATATGATCAGCTTGGGTCTCACAAAGCCCCTAAGAAATGTCCTGCTCTTACACAGACAACCAGTTGAGTTTTTCCTCATTTGCAGATGCTTTTCTGGATTGAAATTAAGTATATGTTCACATCTAAAATGCTACCAACTCTGTACTAGACACCAAAAGTCTGATTTTTCAACTGCCTTCCTGGTGCTTAAAAAATTTTTGAGGAGTTGAGCTTTAAAAAAAAAAAAGAAAGAAAGAGTTCAGGTCTTTAAATTAAAGGAAACAGCTAATCTTCCCAGATGTTTAAGTTAGAACATAAATTACAGGTAACTCCCACCATAAACACAGCTGCTCTATCTCACCTCACGACATTAAAGACAAACACGCTTCTGTCAGGATCTCAGGAAGAGCAGCAGAGATCTCCCATTGTGGGGAGCAAATGAAAACAGTCCTGTTGGCATCCCCGAAATGCAGGGCGTTTAAACACACGCCTCCCTCCCATCCACTCTCTGGCTTGGAGATAAGTAGGGACATTTCCTTAAAAGAGTTTCAACATGAAAGGAAAAGCTTTCCAGCTGGAATGGGAGCCTGTGTGTCAATGACAAACACATGCACTGAATGTCAACAACACAACAGTTTGAAACACTACAGAAAGAGCCTCAAATGACTCTGTTCACTGTAGGCCTGACTGGCCGTGCTGTTGAGACATAATTATAAGGGGCCCACAGGCACAGCTCCAGAGCTGGCCCCATTAGGAGGAGACCCTGGGTTGAGCTAGGATAGAGAGGCAACAGACAAAGTAACTCATTTTTTAATAATTCAGATAATCTCAGCATCACTGAGATGGCCTCCAAGCATCTAAGGGCAATTAAAATTAAAATAAAGAGAAAACACTTTGTATTTTTTTTTTAATAAAACTCGAGCTTTGATATCTTGTAGGCAAAAGGCAGATATAGAAGGAGAGAAGGGGAATACAGGAAAGAGAAAAAGAAGGGGTAAAGAAGAGTAGGTCATCATCCTATCGAATCTTGGGATCAGTTCAGTTCAGTTCAGTCGCTCAATCATGTCCAACTCTTTGCGACCCCCTGAACCACAGCATGCCAGGCCTCCCTGTCCATCACCAACTCCCAGAGTTTACCCAAACTTGTGTCCATTGAGTCGGTGATGCCATCCAACCATATCATCCTCTGTCATCCCCTTCTCCTCCTGCCCTCAATCTTTCACAGCATCAGGGTCTTTTCAAATGAGTCAGTTCTTTGCATCAGGTGGCCAAAGTATTAGAGCTTCAGCTTCAACATCAGTAATTCCAATGAACACCCGGGACTGATTTCCCTTAGGATGGACTGGTTGGACCTCCTTGCAGTCCAAGGGACTCTCAAGAGTCTTCTCCAACACCACAGTTCAAAAGCATCAATTCTTCGGCACTCAGATTTCTTCACAGTCCAACTCTCACATCCATACATGACCACAGGAAAAACCATAGCCTTGACTAGACGGACCTTTGTTGGCAAAATAATGTCTCTGCTTTTGAATATGCTATCTAGGTTGGTCATAACTTTCCTTTCAAGGAGTAAGTGTCTTTAAATTTCATAGCTGCAATCACTATCTGCAGTGATTTTGGAGCCCAGAAAAATAAAGTCAGCTACTGTTTCCACTGTTTCCCCATCTATTTCCCATGAAATGATGGGACCAGATGCCATGATCTTCATTTTCTGAATGTTGAGCTTTAAGCCAACTTTTTCACTCTCCTCTTTCATTTTCATTAAGAGGCTCTTTAGTTCCTCTTCACTTTCTGCCATAAGGGTGGTGTCATCTGCATATCTGAGGTGATTGATATTTCTCCCGGCAATCTTGATTCCAGCTTGTGCTTTCTTCAGTCCAGCGTTTCTCATGATATACTCTGCATATAAGTTAAATAAACAGGGTGACAATACACAGCCTTGACATACTCCTTTTCCTATTTGGAACCAGTCTGTTGTTCCATGTCCAGTTCTAACTGTTGCTTCCTGACCTGCATACAAATTTCTCAAGAGGCAGGTCAGGTGGTCTGGTGTTCCCATCTCTTGCAGAATTTTCCACAGTTTATTGTGATCCACACAGTCAAAGGCTTTGGCATAGTCAATAAAGCAGAAATAGATGTTTTTCTGGAACTCTCTTGCTTTTTCCATGATCCAGCAGATGTTAGCAATTTGATCTCTGGTTCCTCTGCCTTTCCTAAAACCAGCATGAACATCTGGAAGTTCATGGTCACGTATTGCTGAAGCCTGGCTTGGAGAATTTTGAGCATTACTTTACTAGCGTGTGAGATGAGTGCAATTGTGTGGTAGTTTGGCATTCTTTGGCATTGCCTTTCTTTGGGATTAGAATGAAAACTGACCTTTTCCAGTCCTGTGGCCACTGCTGAGTTTTCCAAATTTGCTGGCATATTGAGTGCAGCACTTTCACAGCATCATCTTTCAGGATTTGGAATAGCTCAACTGGAATTCCATCAACCACTAGCTTTGTTCATAGTGATGCTTCCTAGGCCCACTTGACTTCACATTCCAGGATGTCTGGTTCTAGGTGAATGATCACACCATCGTGGTTATCTGGGTCATGAAGATCTTTTTTGTACAGTTTTTCTGTGTATTCTTGCCACTCTTCTTAATATCTTCTGCTTCTGTTAGGTCCACACCATTTCTGTCCTTCATTGAGCCCATCTTTGCATGAAACCTTCCCTTGGTATCTCTCATTTTCTTGAAGAGATCTTTAGTATTTCCCATTCTATTGTTTTCCTCTCTTTCTTTGCACTGATCACTGAGGAAGGCTTTCTTATCTCTCTTTGCTGTTCTCTGGAACTCTGCATTCAAATGGGTATATCTTTCCTTTTCTCCTTTGCTTTTTGCTTCTCTTCTTTTCACAGCTATTTGTAAGGCCTCCTCAGACAGCCATATTGCCTTTTTGCATTTCTTTTTCTTAGGGATGGTCTTGATCCCTGTCTCCTGTACAATGTCACAAACCTCTGTTCATAGTTCATCAGGTACTCTGTCTATCAGATCTAGTCCCTTAAATCTATTTCTCACTCCCACTGTATAATCAGAAGGGATTTAATTTAGGTCATACCTGAATGGTCTAGTGGTTTTCCCCACTTTCTTAAATTTAAGTCTGACGTTGGTAATAAGGAGTTCATGATCTGAGCCATAGTCAGCTCCTGGTCTTGTTTTTGCTGACTGTATAGAGCTTCTCCATCTTTGGCTGCAAAGAATATAGTCAATCTGACTTAGAATTACAGAATTTTAGATCTGGATGGAGCATTAATGATGGAGCCCAGTCATCCTTATTGTCCTTAAGTCTACTGTACCTCAGAATCACCTACAGAGCTTAAGAAAAAATGAGATAGATAGATATGTAACAGGTATATAAGTAGACTGATGATAGATGGATAGATAAATGACGGTGCTGATGATGGGGAGGATAGAGAGACAGGCTACCCACCCCAGCCCCCCGCCATTTCCCATCACAAAATTCTGATGGATTTGAGGTAGGGAAGGGCTAAGGCATGGGGCTTCCCAGGTGGCTCAGTGGTAAAGAACATGCCTAAATGCAGGAAGCACAAGAGATGCAGGTTCAATCCCTGGATCGGGAAGATCCCCTGGAGAAGGAAATGGCAACACACTCCAGTATTCTTGCCAGGAAAATTCCACGGACAGAGGAGCATGGTAGGCTACAATCCATAGGGTTGCAAAGAGTCAGACACAACTGAGCAACCGAGCACACACACACAGGGGTAAGGCATAGGTATATTTTAAGCTCCTGAGCAGAGGCTTCTCTAGTAATTTCAGGGTTAATAAGCACTGCTGCTGCTGCTGCTAAGTCGTTTCAGTCGTGTCTGACTCTGTGCGAGCCCAGAGACGGCAGCCCACCAGGCTCCCCCGTCCCTGGGACTCTCCAGGCAAGAACACTGGAGTGGGTTGCCATTTCCTTCTCCAGTGCATGAAAGTGAAAAGTGAAAGGGAAGTCGCTCAGTCGTGTCCGACTCCCAGCGACCCCATGGACTGCAGCCCACCAGGCTCCTCCATCCATGGGATTTGCCAGGCAAGAGCACTGGAGTGGGTTGCCATTGCCTTCCCCATAATAAGCACTAATTACCAAAAAAAAAAAAAATGTGTTCAGGGTTTAGGGTGCTCTGGAATCAGGTAAGGACTCCCCAACCCAACTTGACAGTTAGAAGGAAGTTATGATGTGCTATCCAAATCGAACCTTAGACAAGTTGTCAGTCAAAAACAAAGAGAAGCATAAATAAAACCATACAGGTAGACAAGACATATATAACATGTTAAGGAGTCTGCCAATTACTCAAAGGCAGTTGGGAGTGGTAGCAAGACTTTCAACATGGAATGTCATTGTACATCTGTTGTGTTCACCTACTAAGTCTCTCTTCTCCCCTCTAGCAATAATAGAAGCTATTCATGGGTTTATGGTGGGGCTGACTCTGTCCTCCAAGTCCAGCTCCCGCCCAAAGAAAGATGTGCGTGGCTCGAGCTTCATAGACCTGTGACCCTCCTTGGGAGCATCCTGCCAAAACCATGTGGGAAGATG
Organism: Bos mutus; assembly: GCF_027580195.1. NCBI lineage: Eukaryota > Metazoa > Chordata > Mammalia > Artiodactyla > Bovidae > Bos > Bos mutus. Next base: position 83,115,031 of record NC_091624.1, read on the forward strand.
ACCTGCTTTTGCAGGACTATGCAGCTGGTAGAATCTGAGTCCTGGGCTGCCAGTGACCAACATACACATTGTGTATATTCGAAACCCTACACCATGCTGGGCCTTTAATCAGACCCATCTCCTGGATTTCCCCATGATACAGGCCAATAAATCCCACATCTTTTGCTTAATATAGTTTTTTAACAGAATATTTGCTGCTGCTGCTGCTGCTAAGTCGCTTCAGTTGTGTCCGACTCTGTGCAACCCCATAGAGGGCAGCCTACCAGGCTCCCCCGTCCCTGGGATTCTCCAGGCAAGAACACTGGAGTGGGTTGCCATTTCCTTCTCCAATGCATGAAAGTGAAAAGTGAAAGTGAAGTCACTCAGTCGTGTCCGACTCTTTGCGACCCCATGGTCTACAGCCTACCAGGCTCCTCTGTCCATGGGATTTTCCAGGCAAGAGTACCGGAGTGGGGTGCCATTGCCTTCTCCAAACAGAATATTTACTTACTTTTATTTTTGGCTGTGCTGGGTCTTTCTTGCTGCATGGAGACTTTCTTTAGTTACAGCAAGCAGAAGGCTACTAGTTGCAGAGTATGGGCTTCTCATCGCAGTGGCTTCTCCTGTTGCAGAGCACAGGCTCTAGAGTTCGCATCAGGAGTTGTGGCACATGGGCTCAGGAGTTGTGATACACAGTTTAGTTGCCCCTCAGCATGTGGGATCTTCCTGGATCAGGGATCAAATCGGTATCTTCTTAATTGCAAGGCAGATTCTTAACCACTTGACCACCAGTGAAGCCCTGCTTAATACAGTTTGAATTGAGTTTCACTCACTTGCAAGCAAAATACCTGACTAATACAAGAGCACTCTTGTATTTTAAAAGAAGACAGCTGCACAGTGAATGACATACCAGCTCAGAGGATACTAGAGTAATCTAGGGGTGAGAAATAACCAAGAGCTCAGCTAGGTGTGGGAATGGTGAGGATGTGATGAGAGAGAGAAGGGGTAGCAGGAACAGAACTGCCTCACCATGATGTCTGGGGGTTGATTAATGGTGAAAGAAACAAGATGTGATGGATTTATGCAAATGTTCCTTTCATGCTTACTGTATATAAAATGGGATGATGCCTCATGAGGAAGGACTTAACAAGCCCATATATATAAAGAATATGCTTCCACAGTCACTAGTAATCATGATAAATGTAAATGATAACTTGAGTTATGATAGATATATTGTTGGTGTCTTTGGTTCTGCAGGCAGTTTTCCAGTCATTTTTTTATTCAAGTATCATATGATGCATTTTTGAGGCATATTGCAAAAAAACAAAAAAAAAGACAATGAAATAGGAATTCAGCTAATGAACTTTTCAGGGAGAAACACTTTTTTTTTCATATCTACCAGTAAGATCATGTCACTACAGATTGTGAAAAAATATTAAAAATTATTTCATAGCTTAAAGCAAAAATTTTATATTGATGAACAGTTTTTTAATAATTTAAACTTAACTCGTAATGTAATATCCAAGGATAAAAGAATCAAGTTTGATAAAAATAAATGATGTATTTCTAGGAATTCTTGTAGATTTAATTTTAAAAAGAAAAAGACCATTCCTGTCTGTCTTAAGATGAACTTACAAAGAGAAAATTAAGCAATACTGAAAATTATAAAGAAGAAAGACCAGCCTGCTGTGGGAATAGGCAATTTAAATTTTTGAGGTGTTCAAAGAAGTCTATTTCAGTGAAACACAAGCAATGACAGACACAGCTAGAAAGACAAAAACATTTGGGTAAATTTGGTGATCCAGAAACATGCGCAATTAATGACAAAGACGATAGTGAAGGGCCCTTAGCTCTATCCACGGGTAGTGGGAAATGTGCTAGTAGCATATTTTGTTACTTTTTTTCAACAGTTACATAAATACAGCAGTGAGATTAAACCACCACTTCCAGGGTTGTGTTCTGAGGCATGTCAGTTCTTGGCAATAATAATGGGTAGTGTGAGAATCAAATTTCCACTGTCAGAGGAATCCTGTATAAGGAATTTTCTTTTTTTCCAAAACACATAATATACACAAGCATACCGCATTGTTTAAACTACTAACTATTGTGGACCCAAGTGCGTGGAAAGGCATTATCTCCGTACCTCCAATAATTTTCATTAATGCCAATTTCAATACAAATGCAAACTATTTAAAATAAGAAAAAAAGACAACTCAGAGTGCCCCCAAGAGATTTAAGATGGTTCACCAAGGCACCAAATTGGAGCCTGGAAAACCACACCTTCAGTTTTAAATAAAAAGTTTCCACAAGCTCAACTCTCTTGAACTGTCGTTCAAGAAAAGTCAAGACTCAATGAGTCCGACAGGGACGGTGACGCACTGCAGCACGGTAGAGCAGATGTTTTCTCAGCATCAGCCAAGACACCTCCATGATGGTCCGTGATCAACAACATGGAGCGTTTGATGTGACGTATGCAGGAAAGCCCAGAAGAAGCTATTCTTCTCATCTATTTTGTCTGATCCATCCTCTGTTAAGATACTGTCAGCCACCTTCTAGATATGCATAGTAATCTCTCTTAACTGAAAGTGTGTTTAAAATTCTACAAATGTTTTACAAACAAACAAAAGCAACTCTGAGCCTCAGCCGGATCCATCAGGTTTGAATTATACAGACAATATTTCCACTTGGGGAAATTTTGGATTATCTCTTGATTGGTTTCATTATTTCTTTTTCATCATTACATGATATTCTACTAACTGTATCTTCCACATGCAGCAATCATGAATCAGAATCCTTCACCAAGTTCATAAAAACCCTGATCCAGACAGCTTAGTCCAGTCTTCCTTCTAGGATAGGAATCCTTCCCCATTGATGTCAAGAGAGATTTCTCTGCCTTGTTTAAACACTGGCAAAGAAGAAAACCCTCCCAGCTGTGCTATATTTTGATGCTTACTTTACATTTTCCCTTCTGTAGAATAAGCTTCATCTCTTCTTCCTAGGAAGCAAGTATCTTGGGTACTTCTGTCATCCTTTCCCATAAGCTGCTGCATAAAGAGTGCTCTTCAAATCTCCCCCAGCACAGAGGTCAGCTTGCCTTTGTCACAGGTATAACTTTCAATATGCAGCTGAATACCTCAGGGAATGTATAGCCCATCAAGCTCCTCTGTCCAGCAGATTCTCCAGGTAAGAACACTGAAGTGGCTAGCCATTTCCTTCTCCAGGGAATCTTTCTGACCCAGGGATCCAACCTGGGTCTCCTGCATAGCAGGCTGATTCTTTACTGTCTGAAGCACCAGGGAAGCCCATAACTTTAAATATGCAGCCAGATGCCCTCAGATTGCTGAAGGTGATCTCTCAGAGTCTCCACTTCCCAAGGATCACATGAACCAGGGTTCTTTGTGGCTTTCTCAAGAAATTCCCACTGTGAACTGCTGCAAAGTTTGCCTATTTTTGTAACTTCTCTCACTAGATTGAAGTTTCTTATCTCCCTATTTAGTCCCAAATTCTAGGAGCTAGAGTCAGTAAAGATGCCTCTTCACTATAGATTCTATTGTTTTCATCTTAATTCATACAGTATTCACAGAAGCATCAGTTTTTAGCCTGAGTTAGGCAGATGACTTGCTAATCACCTGGTGCTTTGATTTTTGAACTTCTGTGGAGCACTTTGAGAACCTGATGAAAGTTATGGCCCCTCTTGCTACAAAAAATGCATAGACATCACATACAATTTCAGAATTTTGGAGTGAAAGGACACTCCCTTGGGGAGAGTCTTGGGGAAGAATTGCTGAATCCCATACAGGCTTTACATTGGAAACATAAGAAAAATAAGGAACATAGAAGATAAATCACTTGTCTGATATCTCAGAGCTTAATAGTGGCACCACTTTCATTAGACCCGAGGTTTCCTGATTCCTAGTCTTGTGCCCTCTCTACCACCTCATGCTGTTGCTTCTTATGTTGGGTGCAAAACTATTACTAAAACTTTCACAGAAAAAATTTACAAATAAAAATATATTTTAAAATGTCACAGAAAGTGGGATTGCAATTCAGTAGCAAGAAAGTCCTCAGCCAATCCTATGAGGATCTTGGGTGCTGGGGGGCCATTCGTAGTTGTTCTGAGTTGAGGAGGGAGATGGAGGGTGGAATCGGGGGGCTGGAGGGGAAACTGAATCTTTACATGGCGACACTAACCAGCCCATAGATGTGGACTGCGCAGAAGGCATGTGACCTTGGACCAGGAAGATCTCTTCAGAATCTCAGTTGAGAGTCATCTGCCACGAACTCTTCCAGCAGCATATAGTGGAATGAGTACCTTTGTCCTTGAGAGGGGAGGAACCTGGACCAGGCAGCACCACATCCACTACAGTGGGCATGAGAACACTTGCAACCAGCCTCCTTTTCCTTCTCATATGACCCTCAAATTTTTAAGGTTCCATTTTCTCTCTCTCTCTCTCTCTAGTTTTTCTTAAATAACTAAAATCAGCCCATAGATCTTCAAGAGAAGAATGCAGCTGCGATGCTCCCAAACATATACAAGCTAAGGCCTCCTCCTCTAAACACTGGAATGACAACTGACCTTGACAAAATCAGGGAAGTCCTTTTCTGAAAATAGTCCCTGGGGAATCCCAAAAGTAATGGGATGAAATTGATTGAGCAATGCACTGTTTCGCTTTATAGGCTTTCCATTTGTCATACAAATTATAATGAATACTTATTTCTTGATTTACGCACCGGCCTTCACACAATTTGCGGCTCCTGCCATGTTTACACGCACCATCTGGAAGAGCTAATGAGCCAAGGAGTGCCAGAAATTATAACTTGCTTTGACTAAACCTAAAAGATTTTTACTGGCAAGAAAATGACTTTACTTTTTTTTTTTTTCTTTCTGGATTTGCAAGGAGATTAAAACATGAGTCTCACCGAGTGTAGGGCAGAAATATGCAAAGCTAATTTTAATAGAATGAACCTAAAGGCAGCTGGCATGACAAAATCAATTCAGAATAATTTTGCCATTACAGTAATAGTCCTGATAGAACGTCTCTTCTGACATTGGGATTCTTTAAAATCACCTAGCCTATGTAGAAATATGGATCTCAGAGGGCAGAAAAGGGAATGCATGGAACACTGAATGGCATAGAATCTAAGAACATCGATTCTGCCCCACCCCATAGGCTTGGACCCAGCTCTGTACAAGTGCTAATATGACTCTAGACATGTTATTTAATGCTTTTAGAGATCAGATGCCTTATGTATAAAACAGGGGTAATAAAACAAACTACTTGATGGGTTATTGTTAAAATTAAATGAGATAACGCAAGTTAAGTTACATTGGACTGTTAAGGCACGACACTTAAAAGAATCACTTAGTAATTGTTAGTACTTATTATTTCCTGTCTTTAGAGAGTTTACCAAAAGATTCTAATACAAAATATTCTTTCAAAGGCAGTTTAATCTCTCTTGGGTCAAAATTGCCCATGGTAGAGGAAAACTAGGTATAGCATGGATGAATTAAATACATCCATAGATATGTCCGGAGAAGGCAATGGCACCCCACTCCAGTGCTCTTGCCTGGAAAATCCCATGGATGGAGGAACCTGGTAGGCTGCAGTCCATGGGGTTGCTAGGAGTCAGACACAACTGAGCAACTTCACTTTCACTTTTCACTTTCCTGCATTGGAGAAGGAAATGGCAACCCACTCCAGTGTTCTTGCCTGGAGAATTCCAGGGACGGGGGAGCCTGGTGGGCTGCCATCTATGGGGTCACACAGAGTCGGACACGACTGAAGCGACTTAGCAGCAGCATAGATATGTCCAGCCACTCATTTTTGTCCCGTGACTGAGTGTAAAGGTCTTCAGGGTTATCCCTAAGCTAGTGACTTAAGAGCAGTAGCAGCAGGAGGCTAAATTTAAAGGGACCCCAGGAAATAGAAATGGGTATATAGATGGGGCCAACTGCTTAGAATACATTTTACATTCTAATCTTCTTAAAAGTTAAGACTGTTTAATCATTTCTGTTGCCATAGCAAACATCTCCCCAACCGGCAAAGTGAGGGAAGGAGGCAAAGATTAGGACTACACACTAAATTCAAAAAGATGTCATTATAGTCCAAGAAAGGCTCTTCTAAAAATAATATATTCAATTTAGCATGTTAGAATTGATGTAATTTTTACAGTTTTTATGAAATGGTATTTTTATTTATGATTATAAAACAGAAAATTACATACTGTAGAAAAGACATTAAACTTTTGAGGAAGATAATAAAAGTCACCCAAATGCTACAATTTAAAGACTGAATACTTAACATATTGATGGGTTTCCTTTTGGTTGTTTTTTTTTTTTTCCACCAATGCACAGTTTTTTAGAATTATGGTCATACTTCTCAGTATTTGACTCTTGCTTTTTTCATTTACTAATTCATGTAAACACTTTCCAGTATTTTTATCTATTTCTTGAAAGTGTGACTTTTAACAATATGTAATATATTCTTGGACTTCCCTCATGGCTCAGATGGTAAATAACCTGTCCGCAATGCAGGAGACCTGGGTTCAATCCCTGTATTGGGAAGATCCCCTGAAGAAGGGAATGGCTACGCACTCTAGTATTTTTGCCTGGAGAATTCCATGAACAGAGGAGCCTGGCAGGCCACAGTCCATGAAATCTCAGAGTCAAACATGACAAACACTTCCTTGGGCTTCCCTATTGGCTCAGACAGTAAAGAATCTACCTGCAATGCAGGAGACCCAGGTTGTATAGATTCCTCCTATAAATTTTAAGTTCTTAATCTTTACTTTAAAAAAAATGAAGTTACAATAAACATCTTTGGACAAAATCTCTGTCCAAGTCTCTGATTTTTTAAAGGATACCTAAAAGTCTCTGAGGGTCAGACACAACTGAGCGACTTCACTTTCACTTTTCACTTTCATGCAGTGGAGAAGGAAACGGCAACCCACTCCAGTGTTCTTGCCTGGAGAATCCCAGGGACGGGGGAGCCTGGTGGGCTGCCATCTATGGGGTCACACAGAGTCGGACATGACTGAAGCGACTTAGCAGCAGCAGAAGTGGAATTACTAAAAATACTGTATTTTTAAGCCAATTATTGTTCCTCAATTGCTTTCCACAAAAATACCAACTTCCATTCTGGCTGGCAATGCATGAGTATCCACCTTACCAAACCCTTGCATATACTGAATTTCAAAACTTCTAAAACTGAAAGAGTATTAATACAAAATAATTGATTCTTGGGTAATAAGACTATTTTAATTATCTAAATTAAATTGTGAGAGTTAATTCATAATATTTGGATCAAAGTTAATTATATTTGCTATTACAATCAGTCTTGTGGTTGGATTATCTGTATATTCGTTTATCTTTTGCCACCACTACTAGTTTATGAGCCCCTGGAGGGCAATAAAGGGTTTTATGTACCTCTCACACCACCTAGCACAGTGTCTGTACAGTTTATGATCAACAATGATTTGTGGAATGGAACTGATTGAGCTATCTAGCCTTTATGATGATTTCAGCCCATCTTGTGAAAGGGGGAGCTACAGATCACAAAACCTAGAAAAGCCTATATCCCCATCACCATAGTCTGACTCTATCAGAGGAATAAAAACAACCACAGAAAATCAGCTCTACAGTGATAGTACTGGTGCATTTTACGCTAGAACAATAGCTTTCAAACGTCTTTGCCCATGGCTAACAACAGCAAAAACATGCACATGTAGATATAGATAATTAAAATAAATATTGCATACTTCTTTTGTTAACCTGTGATACACTCTGGTATTTTCTATTCTATTTCAATTTTTAAAGAATAATTATCATAGCTTACCAAATTATTTCACAATTGCAGTTTGTAACACAATTCAGTAGAGTAAGATCAGAAGTGTCTACCAGGACTTCCCTGTTGGCTCAGTGGTAAAGAATCCACCTGCCAATGCAGGAGACACAGGTTCGATCCCTGTTCTGGGAAGCTCCCACATGCCATGGAGCAACTGAGCCCATGCACCACAACTATTGAGCCTTGCTCTAGAGCCCAGGCTGAGCCCACCTGCTGCAAATGCTGAAGCCCAGGTGACCTAGAACCTGTGCTCTGCAGCACGAGAAGCCACCAGAAAAAGAAGCCTGCACATCACAGCTAGACAGAAGCCCCTGCTCACCCCAACTGGAGAAAAGCCTGAGCAGCAACAAAGACCCAGCACAGTAATAAATAAATAAGATATTTATATATATTTTTTAAAAGTAGCTACCAGTTGCATTGCAGCCTTGGAGGCTGTCAGCTTCCGTACCTTTCAGGGCTAGGGAGAACTTCCTTGACCTTCCACTGCTCCTTCCCACATGAGCAAGTCTGTGGAGGTTGCCTCCACCCTGTGTGGTCCCAATGCTGTGCCCTTGTCTCCTCAGACCACAGACTCAGAAACCAGTTGGTAATCTGTGCTAACGTTGTAATCTGGTTTGTGCCTCAAAGCAGTCCAATGACAGTAAGTCTTTAATTGTTAAATGCAAAATTTGTGTAATAAGCATGGATGACAATTTAAAATCAGCTGAAATGATGAAAACCTTAGGGAAGAGGTATAAATTTTACATCAAAACCTCAAATTCAGCTAATTAGTTCACTCTAGAGCAACTCAGAAATATGAGATCCAAGCTTTATTAGATACCAAGTGTCAGTGTCCATCACAAGTGGACAAAGGCCTTGGTACCCTTCGATGGGTTCCAGGAATTGCCTCTCTCTTAGAAGCTCTAGCAACTATTCTCTGAGATTCATAAGCAATCAACCTCTCTTCTCATTTTCAGAAACTAGAGCTCCAAATTATGGCATTTCTGATGAAGGCTGCAAATGAGGCAATTCTTGATGAAATAGAAGGGGAAGTGGTAAACACTCATAATGATACAAGGTCTCCTTCACAAACACCTCAAATCTTGCTCTTTTGCCACTAGATAGAGCTCTGTGGTGGTGATTTAGTCACCAAGTTGTGTCTGACTCTGTGCAACCCCATGGACTGTAGCCCACAGGGCTCCTCGGTCCATGCAATTCTCCAGGCAAAAATACTGGAACGGGCTGCCATTTTCTTCTCCAGGGGATCTTCCCAACCTAGGGGTCGAACCCTGGTCTCCTAAAGCAGGAAGATTCTTTACTGACTGAGCCACAAGAGAAGTCCAGATAAAGCTCTAAAGTGATGCAAAAGAAGAAGTCATCACTTTGCCATTGTGATACAGTGAATCTTCTTCTGGGGATAAAGCTTTAAGATAAATATAAAAGCCAAAAAAAAAAGTTTAATAAAAGCTACCCTAACAAAAGGCAAGAATCCAACTAAACCCACATGTTTTCTTTTACTCATAGCCTGGTGGGCTGACGTCTATGGGGTCGCAGTCAGACACGACTGAAATGATGCAGCAGCAGCAGCAGCTAAACAGTTATCCTGTCCCAGATACCATATTAAAAGCTTTTTAAGCATCATCTCATTTAAGTCTCCCAATTCTATGCGGTTGATCTCACTTTCCAGATGAAGAAGATTAGATACAGCAAATGTAAATAGTTTGTCCTTGGAATAGGTGATTTGTCCCAAACACCCATTATCCTCTTCTTGTTTTAGAAATAAACATCCAAATATAGCTGGGCACATAGTCACCTGACTAAAGACAACATTTCCCAACTCCTTTGCATGGCTACTGTCTTCACTCGGATCGCTTTAGCAAAATACCATGGACTGATTGGTTTAAACCACAGAAATTTCTTTCTCATGGTTCTGGAAACTAAGAAGTCCAAGATCAAGGTACTCACTGACTCTGTTCCTGGCGAGAGCCCTCTTCCTGGCTTGTAGACTGCTGAATTGTATCCTCACAGAAAAAGAGAAAAAACAAGCTCTCTGGTCTCTTCTTTTTTAAGGGTGCTAATTCCATCATGAGAATCCCATCTTCATGACCTCATCAAACCTAATTAATTCCCAAAGAAATTAACCTGATTAACTAATTAATGAGAATTAACCTCACTAACTGCCATTGGGAGTTATGGCTTAACAAACGAATTTTGGATGGATATAAACATAGCACAACGGCCATACCATTAACTCTTGGACAACAGGCTCTGAGTGAAAGTGACGTGTGTAATTTCTAGGTCGTTCCCTTAAAAGGGACACCTTCCACACACACTTCTCTTCTTTTCTTCCCACTGGCTGGGATACAGATTTGACCTTGGGAGCTGAAGCAATCATCCAGAAGCTGTGTGCTGACGATGGTAGGACAAGAAACCAGATACCATGAAGTTGTCACATCAACTCTAAAGCATGGACTCTGTTATGTGAGAGAGCTAGAAGCTTCTCTCCTAGTGAAGCCACTGTACTTTGTCCTCCACTACCACAGCAGTACCTATGTCGTAAGTAATTCATTATCCAGGTCACAGTCTCAGTAAATAACAGTTTGTTATCTGAACCCAAACCTGAGAATTTAAAGCTCATTTTCTTACAGACCATATGGTAGCACCTGCAAAAAGCAAAAGGGGAAAGTGTACCAGAAGGAGTTCAAACTTGCACCTGGAGCAGATTCTAAATGCAAACTCAGTTTAGCTCTTTGATGCCTGCAACAAGCCTGAACGACCACACACTGAAAGGTCAGGCTTCTGGATCTTGAAAGAAAACACCAATAAACAGCTGGGAGGATGGAAGGCTTTCCACCAACCTTGACTATGCAAGCACTAGTTTTGACCATGGCAGATAAGATAGTTTTGACAGTTGGACTGAGGTTTGCTATAGAAAGCAATCATCATAAACAATCCATAGAGATAACACAGTGTCAGTGACACTTCCCAGCTGAAGTCGCATGTGGTAGAGCGAAGGTACTTTGGTTGTGGCCTCTGCTTACCCCACTCAACAAAAGTGTTTCTAACAGCCAATCCCGGTAGCAGCCTGGAACTTTAAACTGAAGAGCTGTCCATCCAAACCATATGCTTTGAAAGAATCAGGGCTGCCCTGCCTCAAGGACATAACTGAGCAAGCCACCTTCCTCTTCAGCAGGAAGCCTTGCTTTTCATCACATAGCTGATTCGGGGACAGTCATCTGATTTAGCCAAAACAAACAAAAACTGAATCATCTGCTTTTAGACCTGAAAGGTTCTCAAATCCAGCAACTAGCAAATCTTCCCATGTTTTTATACCAATGTCTCTTCCTGCACCCACATCCCCTCCCCACCATCTTGTAACCTAGAAACTCTGTGAGGAAGCATGTATATGCAAATATGGGCATTATGAAGAAATGGTATACATTTCTTTAGTTTCTGCGAACCTGAAGGAATCACTCAAACTAGTTATTCCCCAAATGTCAGGACTTGGGGCCACGTCTCAGAGCCAAGCAACAAGGCTTCCAAACCAAGTCAGCCCAGCTGCTCGTCCCTGTGGAAGAACATGCTGAGGACACTTTCCAGCCTGCCTGCGGGCAGCAGCAGAAACCCAACACCCCAGAGAAAGTCCCAATTCCCTGTAAACAAAGAAAGGAAGAACTGTTTATTGCAGCCACTGAAGTCTTTTAATATCAGGCTCCAAGTATGTCAAGCACACCAAACAAATTTAGCTTCACCACCTGTTCCGGAAAAGAAACACTCATGCCAAAATCCCCCCAAAAGCGCATAGATATTCTCAGTGTGGATTAGCTGGGAGTCTTTTCAAATATGTTCTATATTAGAGTTTGTAAACTGGGCACTTGACGTATACCACATGGCTGCTGTGTAAGACACGTGAAGTTTTTGTTCTGAGCCTCGAAAAACATCACACTCCTTTGCTCCACAGTTTTTAGACATTTGACAAAATGCTAAGAAGTACTAAGAAAGCAACATACCCTGGGTGCGTTGGGATCACGCACCCTGAGTTGGGATCACAGGGGAAAAAAGGCGGGGCTATATTCTTACTGGAGGGAAAAGATACAAACTTGAAAAATTCCATCATTCAAGAGATGTTCTGGGAGTGTGGTTAATTGTCCAAAGCGTGGGCTAGATGGTAACTGATAAAACAGATGTGTATGTAAGTGCCAAGAGGTATAAAATGTCACACAGTGGGCAATTAATAGGAAAAGTAATGCCTTCATTAAACCATTAATATAAGTGTCCAACTGGGAGAATACATTTGCAACCAATAAGGGTTTAATTTCCAAAATGTGCAAACAGTTCATACAACTCAATAACAAAAAATCAAACAACCTTATCAAAAAAATGGGCAGAAGACCTAAATAGAATCTATCCAAAGAAGAGATACAGATGGCCAATAGGCACATGAGAAGATGTTCCACATCACTAATTATCAGGAGGATACAAATCAAAAGTACAGTGAATGGCTGCCACCAAAAAAGTCTATACATAATAAATGCCAGAGAGGGTATGGGGAAAAGGGAATCCTCCTAAACTGTTGGTGGGAATGTTAACTGGTACAGCTACTATGAAGAGCAGTATGGAAGTCTCTTAAACTTAAAATAGAATTACCATATGGTCCAACAATCTTACTCATGGGAATATCAGGAAAAACTCTAATTTGAAAAGATACATGCCCCCCCAATGTTCATAGCAACACTAGTTACAATAGCCAAGACATGGTAGCAACCTAAGTGTCCCATGAATGAATGAGTGAATAAAAAAGCACATGGTACATGTGTACAATGAAATATTACTCAGCCCTAAAAAAAGAATGAAATAATGCCATTTGCAGCAACATGGATGGACCTAGAGACTATCATACTATAAATCAGACAGAGAAAGCAAATATCATATATGTCACTTACATGGAATCCAAAAATACGATACAAGTGAACGTATTTTAAAATAGAAGCAGACTCATCTACATAAAAAACAAACTTATGGCTTCCCTCATAGCTCAGTTGGTAAAGAATCCGCCTGCAATGCAGGAAGACCCCGGTTTGACTCCTGAGTTGGGATTATCCCTTGGAGAAAGGAAAGGCTACCCACTCTAGTGTTCTGGCATGGAGAATTCCATTGACTGTATAGTACATGGGGTCACAAAGAGCTGGACACGACTGAGCCACTTTCACTTTCATGGTTACCAAAGGGAAAGAGGGGCAGTAGGGGAGGAGAAATTAGTAGTTTAGGGTTAACAGATACACACACACACACACATATATATAAAATAAACAATAAGGCCCTACTGTATAGCACAGAGAACTGTATTCAATATCTTATAATAAACTCTAATGGAAAAGAATATATATATATAGGTGTGTATGTGTGTGTTTAACTGAATCACTTGGTTATACACCAGAAATGAACACAACATTGTAAATCAGCTATACTTCAATTTTAAAAACAAACATAAATAAATAAAGTAAAAAATAAAAGGGTCCAAGAAAAAAGCTAGGGTAAACACCAAAATACAGTTCCACTCAACATTTACTTCCAAGCAGCTTCTAGTCTATGGGTTCTGATAAAGTGAGATAATGTCTGTAAAGTGTTTAGAAAAATGCCAGGCACCTGCTGAAACTTTCAACACACTTGTTTTAAACTGATATATAGCTGGGGCTTCTAAGGTGACTCAGAGGTAAAGAATCTGCCTGCCAATGTGGGAGACACCAGTTCTATCCCTGGATCAAGAAGATTGATTTGCAGGGCAGCAACGGAGAAACAGACACAGAGAACAGACTTATGGACATGGGGAGAGGGGAGGAGAGGGTGAGATGTTTAGAGAGAGTAACATGGAAACTTACATTGCTGCTGCTGCTAAGTCGCCTCAGTCGTGTCCAACTCTGTGCGACCCCATAGACGGCAGTCTAGCAGGCTCCCCCGTGCCTGGGATTCTCCAGGCAAGAACACTGGAGTGGGTTGCCATTTCCTTCTCCAATGCATGAAAGTGAAAAGTGAAAGTGAAGGCGCTCAGTCGTGTCCAACTCCATGCGACCCCATAGACGGCAGCCTGCCAGGCTCCCCGTCCATGGGATTTTCCAGGCAGGAGTACTGGAGTGGGATGCCATTACCTTCTCCGGAAACTTACATTACCATATGTAAAATAGATGGCCAACGGGAATTTGCTGTATGGCTCAGGAAACTCAAACAGGGGCTCTGTATCAACCTAGAGGGGTGAGATGGGGAGGGAGATGGGAGGGAGGTTCAAGAGGGAGGGGATATATGTATACCTATGGCTGATTCATGTTGAGATTTGACAGAAAACAACAAAATTCTGTAAAGCAATTATCCTTCAATTAAAAAATAAATAAATTTAAAAGAAGATCCCTTGGAGAAGGAAATAGCAACTCACTGCAGTATTCTTACCTGGGAAATCCCACGAACAGAGGAGCCTGGCAGGGACATGGGACAAAAAAGTCAGAACCAACTTAAGAACTCAATAACAACATATAATTGATTTATAACATTGTATTAGTTTCAGATTGTTACTGTATTTGTTGTTTAGAGGAAACTGTGCTCCTGAGCACTTGTTCCAACCACGAACCTGCTGAACTCCTGTCCTTCCTTTAAAACCCAACTCAAAACTCCTCTTGGAAGCCCTCCTTGACCACCATTCCCCTCATCAGGCAGTGTTAGGAGCCACCCTGCTGGTGACCCCACTGCACGGTCTTACACACACAGCTCCTCCCATGGACTCAGGAGTAATTTAAAGGTAAGGCACTTGGAATCTTCAACTGTGCATCTAACATCTACTGTGAAGCTTGCCTGTTGAATGAGTGAGCTGAAAGTGCTAGGAGGAAAGAAGGCTCCCAGAAGCACCTGAATGAGCCCCAACCTCATCAGCCTATGGACACACCCAAGGTCTCATCAGCACCAACATAGTCATCCTTTGGTATCAATGGGGGAAATGGATCCAGGACTCCCTCACATACCAAACTCTGCAGGGTGCTCAAGTCCTTTATATAAAATGGCATACTCTTTGCATATAAACTACATACCTCCTCCGCATACCCAAAATCATCTCTAGATTACTTAGAATATCTCCTACAAGGGGAATAAATAGTTGCTGGCATCTGGTAAGCTCAAGTTTTGCTTTTTTAACCTTTCTAGAGCTTTTTCTTTTTCCCCCTTAATATTTTCCATTCCCAGTTGCCTGAATTCCAGGAGGCTGGACCTGCATATATGGAGGGCAAGAGGGCCTGCGGTACCGCAGTGTGGATGGCGAAATGCCTAGCCACATTGCTCAAACAGAATCTAGTCCTTTGCAAAGTTCCTTGCAATTCTTTCTGCCGTTCTCCAGACAGCATCTCCCGTGTACTCGCGAGTCAGCTCCGGCTAGCACTTCTCTTTCACCTAGGTCATTCGGAGCCCACGCCTCCCTGCGTGACAGCGTAGTTATTTTGAGGGCCTGGAAACAGCCCCTCCGGCTCCGCGCCTGTCCCCGCGGGGCTGCTCCAGCTCTCAATCTGTCTGCATGGAAACAGAGGATCTCTGGAGCCCTGAGAAGGCAAGGCAGGCTCCCTTTCCACCACGTGGTCAGGGGCTGGGGCTGAGGAGGGCACAGGCTGAAGGGCCAGGTGAACGGGGCTTCTCAGATCACGCACACAGCAATTTCTCTGCTTTCTCCTGGGGTGCCCATGGGAAGTCAGAGTAGTAGAGCTGGGGTGGCTTTTAAAGGAAGGATGGGAGTTCAGCAGGTTCGTGGTTGGAGAACACAGGAGGATAGTTTTTGTCTCAACAAGCAGCCCTGAATCCCTAAGCTGCTTGCCCAGTCTAAATGGGGACACCAGTCCTCTTGGTCCTCTCTGAGTGACCCTCCCTCCAAGGTCACAGTGCCCTGGAGACATAGTGCCCACAGCCTACCAGCTGTCCAACAACTAGCCTGTGAAAATGTTGAGACCTAACACGGATCAAAAAAGTCTTTGTTTGTTCCCGGATACTTTTTCAACCCTGCAAAAATTAAAATGACTATTCCACTAAAAAGTTTACTACATATAACATTACACCAATTCAAATACTATTTCCATATAAAGACATTTATCGTAGAATATAGGTGAGTTTTCACTTATTAAAATGATATGTGGTGGGTTCTCCAAAAATAAGAGCTCTGACACACTGTATATAACATAGATAACTAATAAGAACTACTGTACAATACAGGGGGCTTCCCTGGTGGCTTAGATGGTAAAGAATCCACCTGCAATGCGGGAAACCAGAGTTTGATCCCTGGGTCAGGAAGATCCCTGGAGAAGGAAATGCCAACCCACTCCAGTATTCTTGCCTGGAGAAGCCTGTGGACACAGGAGCCTGGCAGGCTACAGTTCATGGGATTACAAAAGAATCAGAAAAAAATGAGCAACTAAGCATGCACACACACACCCATAGTAGAGGGAACTGTATTTAGTACTCAGTAATGACCTTTACGGGAAAAGAATCTTTAAAAAGAGTGGATACGTGTATATGTATAACTGAGTCACTTTGCTGCACACCTGAGACTAACACAACACTGTCAGTCAACCATACTCCAATCATTTTTTTTTAAAGTAAGAGCTCCAAGAGCCTCTGAAGGTCAAGTCTATCTATCTGAAGGTCAAAATGGGCATCCTTTCCTATCATCTGGTTCCTCTGACCATCTCCTTCCTCCTCAGTCAGCCAGGCTTGTCTAAAATAACTGAAACTCAATTGTAGGTATACTTCAATCCCTTTCCACTGGGGAAAAAAAATCTGTTACAGAAATACCTGGATATATACAAAAGAATGCAGCTAGCAGAAGAGGCTTCCTCACTTGGGTAAGTAACCAAAGATGATCTTTGATGGCACCAGCAGCTTTACTGAGACTTCATCAACCACAGGGAATCAGCTTCACAAGCCTGCTCCTCCTGAAGAAAAAAAATAAGATTTTACAGTGGTTTCCTTTCCAGGTGGGCTGGCAATTTAGCAGACACAGCCAGGCTAAAATCCTACATAGTGAACAGCATTTTTATTTTAATCCATGTATATGAAACAAATTAAAGTTCTTAAATTTTTTTCCCCTTCACATCACTGAAAAAGTGAAAAAAAAATTTTTTTTCTCCCTCTTTCTGCTGAGAAAGAACTGTAAGCGTGTAGAAGCAAACGAAGAACACTGTGTAACCAGGGAAATGGATTCAGAGTTAAACAATTTCATCCTTTGTTCTTCATGTACAGTCATACCTGAGCAGCTACTTCTCAGAGAGCCAAAATCCAGCCTCTTCTACCTAGAACTCATCAATGCCTCCTTTCTATCTGACCTCAACTGCGAGTCTTCCCCAAGAAATTCTCCTCTATCGTGGTCTCATCTCCTTGTTTTCTTCGCCTTCACTCAACCCATCGCCCACTCCCTTCTCACCTGCTAAGCCTCACACTCCTGCAGGAGCACAGGTGAAGGGCGAGCCTGCTCACACAGGCCTTCAGTCTCACTAAAAACCCTAACAACCTTCCCTTCTCCAGAATGCCATAACAGAGCTTTACCCTACAAGTTCATCCCTGCATAAATTTATGCTCTGTCTTATTATCTAAAAATTATTTCTATTTCTGTGGCATTTCACTAATAAAATCCCCAATTTCCCCGAAGGAGAGGCTTGTGACTCATGCAATGTTTCTCTCTAGCACTTAGTAAACATTCAGTGCCTGTTATCTTAATTTGCTTTGAAACGTTAGATCTAACGTGGGAAATGTCATCTTGGCTCTCTATATGCTCACCAAATGGAATTTCATAACTTCATATGGAGAGATTTAGGCGGGTGAGGTTGTGACAGAGCAGTACAGTGGCATCTTTTCATCAGGGTCAATTTGCCACATTCGCTTTAAAATAAACTACCATTGCCATTTTGACCAATTCATTGCTTGGAACCACAGAGAACTATACCAATGTGTGGGCTCATATACAAGCACATCTTTGCGTTTTCCAATGAGCAAACCTTGTTTTCCTTTTTGTTCTCCGTGTCAATACTAACGAATAAACTCCCAGCCTTCAATTCAATGTACTCCAAAAAAAAAACAGAGAAGAGCATTATAGAATTTATCACTAGTTTAACTAAAAAGGTAACACAGTAGGGGAAAAATGTATCATTTTACCGATTTTAACATACCTTTGTAGGAATCAGTGTGTGTCAGTGGCTCAGTCATGTCTGACTCTCTGCGACCTCATGGACTGCAGCCCACCAGGCCCTTCCGTCCAAAGAATTCTCCAGGCAAGAACACTGGAGTGGGCTGCCATTTCTTTCTCCATTGTAGGAATCAATAGTCTCTTGAGAAACTTGGATGAGCACTTGCCATGTTGAGGCAGTAAGAATCAGGCTGTCACAGAAGATCATGAAACTGCTCTGGGGAAACTCAAAAAGGAATTTGTTGTTTTAGAATGAGCAGGAGGAGGGGAGGAGAGAAAGAAAGGGAGAGAGGCGAACCAGGAGAATAACTTACGACAAAGCTCTTTTTCCCCTTTTCCATAAGGAGTAAACCAAAAGACGACCCCAAAGTGAGGAACGAGGCTTCCCTGGTGGCTCCGTGGTAAAGAATCCTCCTGCCAGTGCAGGAGACATGGGTTTGATCCCTGATCTGGGAAGATCCCATGAGCCATGGAGCAACGGAGCCCATGCACCACAACCACGGAGCCTGCGCTCTAGCGCCCGGAACCGCAGCTACCGAAGCCCACGTGCCCCAGAACCTGTGCTGGGCACTGAGAGAAGCCACCGCAGTGAGCAGCCCAGGCACCACAACTGGCCCCACTTGCCACACTAGAGAAAAGCCTGCACAGCAATGAAGACCCAGACAGCCAAAAAGAAAAGGTTAAAAAAAAAGGAGGAACCCAAAAGGATTTTGGAGGATTTATTATAGACTTTTAGTGTGTTTACTATATGAAATCCCAAGTCCATGTCACCCAAATCTTCTACCAAACTATTCAGTTAATTCTCTGCAGAACTCGAGCTTTAGAAAACTCAGTCTCTACGCAATTCAACCTTTTCTCAATTCGATCTCTACCCAAATTAAACTCTACTCAGATCAAAGTTTTCCCAACTCCGTCTCCACTCAGTTAAAACCCTTCTCAGTTCAATACCTGAATCAGCTCAAACTCAGTCTCATTCAAACTCTATTTAAATAACTCTCTTCAACTGAGTTCACTAAAATAAATTCTGCTTATGGGTGCTTTGTATGAGAGCAGTTTGGAGAATTTGAAGAGATCTGCATTTCACATCTAGACGATAGCAGCATAGGTTAAAGAAAAACACGAATGCACTTGTCAGAGAAGATCATCAGAATGTGAGTTCCTTGTGAATTTGCCAGATAGATTTCTACAGGCAATGGTTTTGAAGTATTCAAGTAACCTTGTTAGACATTAAAGAAAAAGGGGCTCTCAGTTGAGGTGAGATTTACACATATTTCTTAAGTCTTTGAATATGCCTATGTGGATCACATGGAAGAAGGGAAAATCCTTAAAGCCAAGGATAATAGTATAGAAGATTTAAAAAATATTAAGATTGACTACTAATTCTAATCAAAATTAGAACTGAGATTCACTAACCAATTAATGGAAGTTCTGGACTGAGAGAACAGAGAAAGAAAGGGAAAGAAATACTAAAGAAATAAAATTGAAGAATTTCCCCAAACTGAAGGACAGGGGTCTTCATGCTAAAAAAAAAAAAAAAAAAAAAACAACCCACAAGTGCACATAAATTATTTAAAACCCACATAAAAACATATTGCCATGAAATTTTAGAATACCAAAGATGACCAAAATTCTAAGGGATTACACAGATTTCATGACAACAATAATAATTCACTTACAAAGAAAATGGGAGTTGGAATAGCATCTGATTTCTAAACAGATTATTAAAACTAGATTATCTTGCCAAGAGAATAGAATTTTCTCACCAAAGGAAAAAACAGGTAAATAGATGACATGATAGATGTGTTAATTAACTCAATAGGGAGAAGTCCAGTCACAATATATACGTATATCAAATCATCCCTTTATGCACTTTAAATATCTTACAATTTTATTTGTTAATTATACCTCAATTACACTGGGCTTCTCCTGTGGCTTAGTGGTAAAGAATCCACCTGCAGGAGATGTGGGTTCGATTCCTGGGTCAGGAAGATCCCCTGGAGGAGGAAATGGCAACCCAGTCCAGTATTCTTGCCTGGAGAATCTCATGGACATTGGAGCCTAGCAGACTAGAGTCCATAGAGTTGCAAAGAGTCAGACATAACTAAAGCGACTGAGCAGAGCACCTCAATAAAGCTGGAGAGGAAAAAAATAGATTATCAAAAACAATAAACAAGGCCTTCAAAATCCTGGCAGGTGGGGACATAATTCTAAATTAAGTCAAACTATCAGGAGATATGGTTCAATCCCTGGGTTGGGAAGATCCCTTCAAGGAGGGCATAGCAACCCACTCCAGTATTCTCACCTGGGAAATCCCATGGACAGAGGAGCCTAGCAGGCTACAGCCCATGGGATTGCAAAAGAGTTGGACACAGCTTAGTGACTAAACATTAATTAATCAATGTGTGGAATAGAATAAAGACATTTTCAGACTGCCCAATAACTCAAAAAATATGCTTCTCAAGCAAGGCTGAACTTCAGAAAATCAAGGGATAGGAAAGGCATGGGATCTGGAAAACACTGTCCTAAGACCACAGACACCCCTCAATGACTCCTGTGTTGCTGGCCCACAGAGCAAACTCTCCAGAGTCAGGTGAATCAGAAATCTGGGGAAGGTAAGGTGGAGGGTGAGAAGAGGAAACGGGACCCATACATTATTTTTAACTGCTTTGAGTGTTTAAAAAAAAATTGTTGACAGATGTTTGACAAGTCTGTTGATGTATTTGGAAAACAAATTATTGATGTATATGTAGAAAAGTAAGGCAATGAAAAAATAAGGCAATTATTTTTTCAAATTAATTTATTTATTTTAATTGGAGGCTAATTACTTTACAGTATTGTGGTGGGTTTTGCCATACGTTGACATGAATCAGCCACGGGTGTACATTTGTCCCCTATCCTGAACCCCTCCTCCCACCTCCCTCCCCATCCCATCTCTCTGGATTTTCCCAGTGCACCCAGGCTTTGAGTGCCCTGTTTCATGCATCAAACTTGGACTGGTCATCTATTTCACATATGGTAATATACATGCTTCAATGCTATTCTCTCAGATCATCCCACCGTCGTCTTCTACAGAGTCTAAAAGTCTGTTCTTTATATCTGTGTCTCTTTTGCTGTCTTGCATATAGGGTCATCATTACCATCTTTCTAAATTCCATATACATGCGTTAATATACTGTGTTGGTGTTTTTTTTCTGACTTACTTCACTCTGTATAATAGGCTCCAGTTTCATCCACCTCGTTAGAACTGATTCAAATGCATTCATTTTAATAGCTGAGTAATACTCCATTGTGTATATGTACCACAGCTTTCTTATCCATTCATCTGCTGATGGACATCTAGGTTGCTTCCATGCCCTGGCTATTGTAAACAGTGCTTGATGAACACTGGAGTCCATGTGTCTCTTTCATTTCTGGTTTCCTCAGTGTGTATGCCCAGCAGTGGTATTGTGGGGTCATATGACAGTTCTATTTCCAGTCTTTTAAGGAATCTCCACACTGTTCTCCATAGTGGATGTACTAGTTTGCATTCCCATCAACAGTGTAAGAGGGTTCCCGTTTCTCCCCACCCTCTCCAGCGTTTATTTTTTGTAGACTTTTTGATTGCAGCCATTCTGACTGGGTGAGATGGTACCTCACTGTGGTTTTGATTTGCATTTCTCTGATAATGAGTGATGTTGAGCATCTTTTCATGTGTTTTTTTAGCCATCTGTATGTCTTCTTTGGAGAAATGTCTGTTTAGCTCTTTGGCCCATTTTTTGATTGGGTCATTTATTTTTCTGGTGTTGAGATGCATGAGCTGTTGTATATTTTTGAGATTAATTCTTTGTCAGTTGCTTAATTTGTTATTATTTTCTCCTATTCTGAAGGCTGTCTTTCCACCTTGCTTATAGTTTCCTTCGTTGTGCGAAAGCTTTTAAGTTTAACGAGGTCCCATTTGTTTATTTTTGCTTTTATTCCATTATTCTGGGAGGTGGGTCATAGAGGATCTTGCTGTGATTTATGTCAGAGTGTTTTGCCTATGTTTTCTTCTAGGAGTTTTATAGTTTCTGATCTTACATTTAGA
Source organism: Bos mutus (assembly GCF_027580195.1). Classification (NCBI taxonomy): domain Eukaryota; kingdom Metazoa; phylum Chordata; class Mammalia; order Artiodactyla; family Bovidae; genus Bos; species Bos mutus. Next base: position 83,137,097 of record NC_091624.1, read on the forward strand.
TCTTTATCCATATTGAGTTTATTTTTTGTGTATGGTGTTAGAAAGTGTTCTAGTTTCATGCTTTTACAGGTAGTTGACCAGTTTTCCAAAATCAGATTGATTGTATGCTTTGCAGCCAAAGATGGAGAAGCTCTATACAGTCAGCAAAAACAAGACCAGGAGCTGACTGTGGCCCAGACCATGAACTCCTTATTGCCAAATTCAGACTTAAATTGAAGAAAGTAGGGAAAACCACTAGACCATTCAGGTATGACCTAAATCAAATCCCTTATGATTATACAGTGGAAGTGAGAAATAGATTTAAGGGCCTAGATCTGAAAGATAGAGTGCCTGATGAACTATGGAATGAGGTTCGTGACATTGTAGAGGAGACAAGTATCAAGACCATCCCCATGGAAAAGAAATGCAAAAAAGCAAAACGGCTGTCTGGGGAGGCCTTACAAATAGCTGTGAAAAGAAGAGAAGTGAAAAGCAAAGGAGTAAAGGAAAGATATAAACATCTGAATGCAGAGTTCCAAAGAATAGCAAGAAGAGATAAGAAAGCCTTCTTCAGCGATCAATGCAAAGAAATAGAGGAAAACAATAGAATGGGAAAGACTAGAGATCTCTTCCGGAGAAGGCAATGGCACCCCACTCCAGTACTTTTGCCTGGAAAATCCCATGGACGAAGGAGCCTGGTAGGCTGCAGTCCATGGGGTCACTACAGTCGGACACAACTGAGTGACTTCACTTTCACTTTACACTTTCATGCATTGGAGAAGGAAATGGCAACCCACTCCAGTGTTCTTGCCTGGAGAATCCCAGGGACGGGGAAGCCTGGTGGACTGCTGTCTATGGGGTCTCACAGAGTTGGACACGACTGAAGTGACTTAGCAGCAGCAGCAGCAGCAGAGATCTCTTGAAGAAAATCAGAGATACCAAAGGAACATTTCATGCAAAGATGGGCTCGATAAAGGACAGAAATGGCAGGGACCTAACAGAACCAGAAGATATTAAGAAGAGATGGCAAGAATACACAGAAGAACTGTACAAAAAAGATCTTCATGACCCAGATAATCACGATGGTGTGATCACTGACCTACAGCCAGACATCCTGGAATGTGAAGTCAAGTGGGCCTTAGAAAGCACCACTATGAACAAAGCTAATGGAGGTGATGGAATTCCAGTTGAGCTCTTCCAAATCCTGAAAGATGATGCTGTGAAAGTGCTGCACTCAATATGCCAGCAAATTTGGAAAATTCAGCAGTGACCACAGGACTGGAAAAGGTCAGTTTTCATTCCAACTCCCAAAGAAAAGCAATGCCAAAGAATACTTAAACTACCGCACAATTGCATTCATCTCACACGCTCGTAAAGTAATGCTCAAAATTCTCCAAGCCAGGCTTCAGCAATATGTGAACTGTGAACTTCCTGATGTTCAAGGTGATTTTAGAAAAGGCAGAGGAACCAGAGATCAAATTGCCAACATCCGCTGGATCATCAAAAAAGCAAGAGAGTTCCAGAAAAACATCTATTTCTGCTTATTGACTATGCCAAAGCCTTTGACTGTGTGGATCACAATCAACTGTGGAAAATTCTGAAAGAGATGGGAATACCAGACCACCTGATCTGCCTCTTGAGAAATTTGTATGCAGGTCAGTATATATGGAATTTAGAAAGATGGTAACAATAACCCTGTGTACGAGACAGCAAAAGAGACACTGATGTATAGAACAGTCTTATGGACTCTGTGGGAGAGGGAGAGGGTGGGAAGATTTGGGAGAATGGCATTGAAACATGTAAAATATCATGTATGAAACGAGATGCCAGTCCAGGTTCGATGCACGATACTGGATGCCTGGGGCTAGTGCATTGGGACGACCCAGAGGGAGGGTATGGGGAGGGAGGAGGGAGGAGGGTTCAGGATGGGGAACACATGTATACCTGAGGCGGATTCATTTTGATATTTGGCAAAAGTAATACAATTATGTAAAGTTTAAAAATAAAATAAAACTAAAAAAAAAAGAAATTTGTATGCAGGTCAGGAAGCAACAGTTAGAACTGGACATGGAACAACAGACTGGTTCCAAATAGGAAAAGGAGTTCGTCCAGGCTGTATATTGTCACCCTGTTTATTTAACTTATATGCAGAGTACATCATGAGAAACGCTGGACTGGAAGAAACACAAGCTGGAATCAAGATTGCCGGGAGAAATATCAATAACCTCAGATATGCAGATGACACCACCCTTATGGAAGAAAGTGAAGAGGAACTCAAAAGCCTCTTGATGAAAGTGAAAGTGAAGAGTGAAAAGTTGGCTTAAAGCTCAACATTGAGAAAACGAAGATCATGGCATCCGGTCCCATCACTTCATGGGAAATAGATGGAGAAACAGTGGAAACAGTGGCAGACTTTATTTTGCTGGGCTCCAAAATCACTACAGATGGTGACTGCAGCCATGAAATTAAAAGACGCTTACTCCTTGGAAGGAAAGTTATGACCAACCTAGATAGCATATTCAAAAGCAGAGACATTACTTTGCCAACAAAGGTTCATCTAGTCAAGGCTGTGGTTTTTCCTGTGGTCATGTATGGATGTGAGAGTTGGACTGTGAAGAAGGCTGAGTGCCGAAGAATTGATGCTTTTGAACTGTGGTGTTGGAGAAGACTCTTGAGAGTCCCTTGGACTGCAAGGAGATCCAACCAGTCCATTCTGAAGGAGATCAGCCCTGGGATTTCTTTGGAAGGAATGATGCTAAAGCTGAAATTCCATTACTTTGGCCACCTCATGTGAAGAGTTGACTCATTGGAAAAGACTCTGATGCTGGGAGGGATTGGGGGCAGGAAGAGAAGGGGACGACAGAGGATGAGATGGCTGGATGGCATCACCGACTCGATGGACATGAGTCTCAGTGAACTCTGGGAGTTGGTGATGGACAGGGAGGCCTGGCGTGGTGCGATTCATGGGGTTGCAAAGAGTCGGACACGACTGAGCGACTGATCTGATCTGATCTGACCTGACCAGTTTTCCCAGCACCACTTGTTAAAGAGATTGTCTTTTCTCCATTGTATATTCTTGCCTCCTTTGTCAAAAATCAGGTGTCCATAGGTGTGTGGGTTTATCTCTGGGCTTTCTATTTTGTTCCAATTGATCTATATTTCCGTCTTTGGGCCAGTACCATACTGTCTTCATGACTGTAGCTTTGTAGTATAGTCTGAAGTCAGGCAGGTTGGTTCCTCTAGTTCCATTCTTCTTTCTCAAGATTGCTTTGGCTATTTGAGGTTTTTAAAATAAGGCAATTATTAACACCAGGATTAAAAAGTTAGACATGAAAGGAAATTTTATCATCAAACACTACTTTCTTCTGTGCTCAACAACTGATATGGTCAGAACTATGTAAACACTGAGCATTGATTTTACCCCAGATTTGGACATAAAGAGATTATGAGGAAGGGGACACAGGCAGAGCAAGCGATGGAGACGGAGGAGAAAGATAGCTAAAGCCTCATCCACAATAAAAGAAGAGTATTGAAAATTAAGAAAAAATGTAAAATATCAGTATAAGCATATTAGTTAGAAATAGTATAATAAACACTAAAAGCAACAGCTAAAAGAGTTTAATATGATCACTTTCAGGGAGCCTGGGATAGAGGGTGTGAGGAGGCGAAAAGAGGAGTGCTTCTTCTTTATAAATTTTTAGTGCTATTTCATTATGTTTATATACATACATGAATCACTTTTTTAATGTTTTCTGTGGTAAAAGTCACATCATGTAAAACATACAATTTTGACCATATTTAACTGTACAGTTCAGTGGCGTTAAGTCCATTCACATTGCTAAGCAACTCTCACCATCATTCATCTCCCAAATTTTTCACTTTCCTAAACTAAAACTCCTTCCCCATGAAACACTAAGTCCATGCTTCCTCCCCTCCCCAGCCCCTGGCATCTACCAGTGTACTTTCTGACTCTATGAATTTGACTATTCTAAGTAGGTAGTATAAGTGGAATCAAACAATATTTGTCTGCACCTGCTGTATATTGTCACCCTGCTTATTTAACTTATATGCAAAGTACATCATGAGAAATGCTGGGCTGGAAGAAGCACAAGCTGGAATCAAGATTGCCAGGAGAAATATCAATAACCTCAGATATGCAGATGACACCACCCTTATGGCAGAAAGTGAAGAGGAACTAAAAAGCCTTTTGATGAAAGTGAAAGAGGAGAGTGAAAAAGTTGGCTTAAAGCTCAACATTCAGAAAACGAAGATCATGGCATCACTTCATGGGAAATAGATGGGGAAACAGTGGAAACAGTGGCAGACTTTATTTTGCTGGGCTCCAAAATCACTACAGATGGTGACTGCAGCCATGAAATTAAAAGACGCTTACTCCTTGGAAGGAAAGTTATGACCAACCTAGATAGCATATTCAAAAGCAGAGACATTACTTTGCCAACAAAGGTTCGTCTAGTCAAGGCTATGGTTTTTCCTGTGGTCACGTATGGATGTGAGAGTTGGACTGTGAAGAAGGCTGAGCACCGAAGAATTGATGCTTTTGAACTGTGGTGCTGGAGAAGACTCTTGAGAGTCCCTTGGACTGCAAGGAGATCCAACCAGTCCATTCTAAAGGAGATCAGTCCTGGGTGTTCTTTAGAAGGACTGATGCTAAAGCTGAAACTCCATTACTTTGGCCACCTCATGCGAAGAGTTGACTCATTGGAAAAGACTCTGATGCTGGGAGGGATTGGGGGCAGGAAGAGAAGGGGACGACAGAGGATGAGATGGCTGGATGGCATCACCGACTCGATGGACATGAGTCTCAGTGAACTCTGGGAGTTGGTGATGCACAGGGAGGCCTGGCGTGCTGCAATTCATGGGGTCGCAAAGAGTCAGACACGACTGAGTGACTGAACTGAACTGAACTGTGTATTGGAAGGCATTTTTAGGTTAACTTCATCTATGTCCTACAAACAGATTACCTTGATACAATGATTAATGCTCTAAAGTCAAACAGAGTTGGACCAGCTGAAAAAGGAAAGCCAGAAAAAAAGAAACAGACGTGGCAGAAAAGAGACCACTCTCTCAACACATCTGATTCAGCGTTTTTGTCAATGCCTCTGTGACTCGATGGACGTGAGTCTCAGTGAACTCCGGGGAGATGGTGATGGACAGGGAGGCCTGTTGTGCTGCGATTCATGGGGTCGCAAAGAGTCGGACACGACTGAGCAACTGATCTGATCTGATCTGTGACAAGGAAATTGGAAAGGAGTAAAACCATGTATTGTTTTTTGAGTTGTGCACTTCAGGCTTTGATGGTCTCTTCCACAGTGTAGGTACAGTCATTCTCAACAAACACGCTCCTCACCCTGGGCAAGTCCTGAGGTGAAGGGCCAGAGTGTGTCAGAGAGAGGACTCTGCACTGGCTGGAACCAAGTTGCAAGTTCAAAGAAAGAGTTCTTCTGAGCAAAGGTTAATATGAACTGACTCTGTTTTAACCATTCAAACACACACACACACCCCCCACAGCATGCTCTTGGGAAGAAATTTAATACACTATTGACTTTCAGCTTCCCTTACTCAGCAGTAGCTATTTCTCTCTCCCTCCCTTTTCTTTTTTTTGATGCACAACTTTTTAATTGGACATCCACTTTCATCTTGAACAATGAAGTGTAAATTGCCTCGTTGGAGCTGAGGAAAAGGCACAGAATGCTCTAGTCCATAGCATGACTTGGAACAACAAATTATAATGATGCCAAAACTGAATACACAAGCAATTAACCACACCAGAGAATTGTTCTAATGGAAAAGGAGCTTGTTGCATTGGAAACTTCTGAATGGTTAGGCTGCATATGTTACTGCTATCTGGCTACATATTTTCTTTCTGTTTTTTAATTTTCACAAACACATTTTCATTGTTGAAACAACCCTGCCAACTTTAAGGGTCTGCCCTCTCATAGTCCATAAAATAAATTCTGACTTTGAAAACAACACTGTTATAAAACAATGCCCAGTTTTTTGTTTTTTTTTTAATCAAATTATGCTCAAAGAGTGGCTTGTGTAGTCCAGAGGCATGGAGATTCAAGAATCAGCAACCCCTAGCTAGAAAGAAAATAGGTAAATGCCATCTGAACAACACAAGACTGTGAAAGACATGCACAGAATTAAAAACTCAGGACCCATGGAAGGACCCCAGAACAGATCTTATCCTGTTACAACAGGCTCTGAAATAAGACAAAAGAGTTGCATTTTAAAGTCACATTAAAATAAATACATGGCCTTCCACAGCTTCTCTGAAGAGCACAATTACAGGCAGATTCTTTAACTTCTGAGCCACCAGGGAAGCCCAATGCATATTTAGAAGTGCACATTTCAGTTCATTTGCTAAAATTCAGTCTCATTTCCTTATAATGCGTGCATTTTGTAAACGTATGTGAATAAAGTTTGAGGGAAAGTGATTTTGGGAATGGGTGATCCAAGGAAAACGTCCCACAGGAAATAAGAAACACAGGAAAAGTGGAGTACACTTATTTTCCAAGGAAGATGCCTTAGTCACTGGCAACAGATAACATATGAACTCAGAGGAAGAGTGGTCTTAAATAAGTGCAATGCCTCTGTCATTATTCCAGAAAAGTCTGGGTACCAAATGTACCAGGGTTATGTACCAAGTTCTCCATTGCGTAAAGCAGCCAACCCTCAAATTTTCTGGTTAAAGAGAAAATGAATTCTGAACAGTATGTCCAATTTTTAATGTCTTTGTTTTCAATTAGCAATCTACCCATGTTTTTAAAGACAGTCTCTCTTTCTCATTGCTTTTAATGATAAAGATTCCTATACACAATTTCAGCAGCAGCAGCATCTTGAAAAAATAAAAATCCCATACCAAAATTGAAAAAAATCATGATTTTTTCCCCTAAATCCTTGAAAAAACATGATAAAGGAGAGCTCTGTTTTGATCCCTTCTGATCTTCTAAGTTTGCGAGGGCTGGAAAATGGAATCACTTAAATAACAACTCAGATTATTTCCCCTTACAAAACAGAATAATAGTGGGAACATTTTTGTGACTCCAAGGAAGCAAATGTTTCTAATTAGTGAACAAGATCAGCGGAGGTAGCAACTCAGGGCATCTGTGCCTCTCCTTAGGGAAAATGTCGTGTTGAGCCCAGCAATAGAATTGCCTGAATTCTGTTTGTGAATGTTGCCACCTACCGAAGAACATGCAGTATGACAGCCAGCTTCATGGAGGGAAACGATTGTGGGTGGGAGGGTGGGGGTAAAGAAAAAGCAGTTGGTGATCCTGCGACTGGGTGAGACGCCTGTGCCAAAAGTAGGCAAGAAGGGGGCAAGGCAGTGACTCGGCAGGATACAGGTGTGGGTGCAGGATGGGTCAAGCCGGAAGGCTTCTGTGGAGCTTACTGGGGCTCCAAAGGGTCATTAGGGTTTAGCATAGGAGTTGCACACCGAAGAATTGATGCTTTTCGAACTGTGGTGCTGGAGAAGACTCTTGAGAGTCCCTTGGACAGCAAGGAGATCAAACCAGTCAATTCTAAATGAAATCAACCCTGAATATTCATTGGAAGGACTGAAGTGCTAAAGTTTAATCTCCAGTACTTTGGCCACCTGATGCAAAGAGCCGACCCTTTGGAAAAATCCCTGATGCTAGGAAAGATTGAATATAGGAGAACGGGTCAACAGGATGAGATGGTTAGACGGCATCACTGACTCAATGGACATGAGTTTGAGCAAACTCAGGAAGATGGTGAAGGACAGGGAAGCCTGGCATGCTGTAGTCCATGGGGTCACAAAGAGACAGACACAACTGAGCGACTGAACAACAACAGGAATGAGAGGAATATGTGAAGTGGAAGCAATAGTTTGGGGACAGAGAGATGACAAAAGCCATGATAGGGACACAGTCCAGATGAGCCTGGCTGTAGCAGAGTGTTTGCACCAGGAATTTGTGGGAAATGAGATTCAATACTGAGGATCTTGAGTTGATGCCTTAAGACGTCCCCAAAGGCAAAAAGAAACCCCTGAAGTTTTATCAAGGCCTCAGCAAATGACACTCAGTTAAGAACGCTATGTAATCATTTCACAAAATGTATGTATATGAAAGCATCATGCTGTACAACTTAAATTTACACAATGTTCTTTGTGTTAATTATACTTCAATCAAGCTGATAGAAATTAAAAATAAGCAAAATAAATAGCAAATCAAAAAATTTAAAAGGACCAGTGGATTAAGGGAAGGGTTCAACTAGAAATCACTGCACAGGGACTTCTCATGTGGTCCAGTGGCTAAGACTCTGCGCCCTTAATTCAGGGGGCTCAGATTCCATCCCCAGTCAGAACTAGAGCCCACATGCTGCAACCAAAAGACTGTGTATGCTATAATGAAGATCCAAGATCCTGTGTGCCACAGCTAAGACCTGGTGCAACCAAATATATAAATATTTTTTTAAGAAAAGAAAGAAAAGAAATTGCTACATGAATAGTAAACCTCTTAACTCTGGAAGTTGCCTCAAAGGAAACTATTTCAATTAAACATTGACACAGAGAGTATTAGTGTTAGTCGCTCAGTCATGTCTGACTCTACAACCCCAAGGACTGTAGCCCACCAGGCCCTTCTGTCCGTGGAATTCTCTAGGCAAGAATACTGGAGCATCATACCCACGCGTCCTGTGTATCCTGCGATGGCAGGTGAATTCTTTACCACTGTGCCACCTGGGAAGCCCTTCTGCATAATACCACCTCTTTCTTACTATCTAGACAAGTATGAAGACTTTAATTAAACAACTACATAAATGCTAGTATAAAAGTGATGAGTATTATAAATTCAAGACTATGAGAGCCTAGGTAGTGACAACTGAGCTAGACTAATGGTTGCTGTAAGGAGATTCTTGCCAAGGAAACAAAATTTGGTTGACACAGTAGATGGCCCCTTATCCATGGGGGATACTTTGAAGAACCCTTAAATGGTAATCTGCCGACAGTGCAGGAAGATCCAAGTTCCATCCCTGTGTCCAGAAGATCCCCTGCAGAAGGGAATGGCTACCCACTCCAGTATTTTTGCTTGGAGAATCCCAAGGACAGAGGAGCCTGGTAGGGTCACAGAGTCAGACATGGCTGAGCGACTAACACACAACACACACACATTTATATCTTGCTTTTTTCTATACTTACATTCCTGTCATAGAGCTTAATTGATGTATTAGGCACCTTAAGAGATTAGCAATGATCACTAATAATAAAACAGAATAATTCTAGCAATATACTGTAATAAAAGTTATATAAATTGTGATCTTTCTTTCAAAATATCTTACTGTATGAACTTAATGGCTTTTCCATCTTAACTAAGCACTTATCATGCACTGTGGTTGTAAATTTTACAGTTTGATGTGTAACAGTAAAATTAACACCGATTTCTTTTTCCTTCACAATTTCACAAATGAAAGACTCGTTCCTACTGTAGATTTTAGCAACCTCAACATGCAACTTTTTTTCCTCTCCTTTTCAAGTTGAGAACTTTCACTCTTTCATTTAAAGAAAGCACTCTACTGTTTCTCTTTGGCATATCCAAATTGCCAACATCACTACTCTTGCATCTTGGGGCCACCAGTACTGGAGTGGGTTGCCATTGCCTTCTCCGAGTAAGTAAATAAGTAAATCACAAGCAATGTGATACCACAACAGTGCATTTGATAACTGAGGCAGCTACTAAGTGATTAAAGGGCTGGATCAGCTGGACAAAGGGATGATTCACATCCTGGGTGGGAAGGATCGGGTTAGGAAGAAACTTCATCACTCTATTCAATGGCATGCAATTTAAAACATAAGTTGTTTATTTCAGGAGTCTTCCATTTAATATTTTTGGACTGTGGTGGACTGCAGGTAACTGAAACTGCGGATAAGGGGGAACTTGCAACCCACTTCAGTATTCTAGCCTGGAGAATCCCATAGACAGATTAGCCTGGCGGCTACAGTACATGGGGTCTCAAAGAATTGGACTCCAACTGAGTGACTAAGTTTCACTTTCACTTTCTGTACACATTGATTATGGCTGCATCGGCACGTCCCTTTGTGGGGCTGCTGCCACAAGGGGGCAGGCAGGAGCACAGGGTTTGGCGATCTCTGGTCTGTTTTCTCATTTTAACAGTTCTATTTCTCTGAACAAGTTACTTTAATTTTTAGTTTCAGTCTGCTAACATAAAATGGTGAAAGTTGTGGCAATTAAATGGCGAAGTATGCATAAAGGGCTTGGTACAACGACTAGAACACACTATAACTATAATAAATGTTAACTGGTGTAATTTTTTATATTATTCATCCTTTCTGCTTGTATGTGGGATATGGACAATGAAGAAGAGGAAAAGACTACATTTAAAGACTGGCATTGCTATTTGTATGCGATTCATTATTGAACTTTATGATTCCAGAGAGATCTTAGGATCCAATAGGACACAGAAATAAATAAAACTAATAATCTATTAGGGCTCTCTCTTAGCTACCTTGCTAGAAATTGAACCATAGATGTAATACCATTTCTGTGTGAAAATGTATTCCCATCCTACCTGAGTTAGCCAAAAAATTCTTTTGAATATAAAGCGTTTATAAATTGTTGACAGTCGGTTCTTTCACACAGAAGGATTCTAGAAGTAAGACCAATGTTTTACATGAGAAGAAAGCAGCTGAAACATGGGGTCATGCCTTTTGATGGCTGCTGGCTATTCGACCTGAAAAGGACCGTGGTGATACGGTGATACACTCCCTCATCACACCTGGGAAGCAGGCATGGCAATGACATGACTTATGCAGTGATGGGTAAATGCACCCAGAGCTAAAACCTCTTCATCAGTTTCCTTTCCTGCATCCTGTTAAAGTTCCGCCCCTAACTAATTGGGAAATTTTTCCCCTCTGTGCCTTTTATTAGGTTCACAGGACTAGTCTATGCTCTGAAGAAACAGAAACAAGCAATTTGGAGAGTTTCTTATGAATCAGACCTTTTGAATAATTGGGAGATTTAGGCAGATACCTGGATTTATTTTTAAAATAAACTTAAGTGAGTATTCTACTTAAAATGAATTCTGGGATATTAAAATGTTTTAACTTTGCTCAGGATGATTTACAAACATGTGAGAAAAACTAAGGCATATAAAAAGTGATTGGAAGAATTTCTTTAAAATGTATAAAAACTGGTTGGTGTCCTGTTTTTAATATTTTTCTCTCTTTTTCAAATTTTCTTTAGTGGGTGTGTAAGTTTAAAATAAAGAGGAAAAAACTGTCTACATGGGACCAAAATAAAGGCATAAAACAGACAAAAAAGTGAAACTTCTTATAGTTGAGGAAAAAAGGTATTCACTTCCCATAGCTCTCTATAATTCCTCTTTATATTCAGGCACCGTGGAAATACCAGAGGAGCTGGAATAAACATTTTTATTTTTTAATTGTATTGCCTGGAAACAGTCCAATTCACTAAGAATCAATTCCCAGAAAACTATTTCAGTAAATCGCCAAATTGACTTAGAGCAAATTGGGTTTCAGAGAAAAAAAAAAAATCTAAAGTTGCATTGCCCAATTGTTTGATGAAATATACCTAATTTATGTTATAAATAGCAGTGCTGGCAGTGAGCAGACACAGCTGCCATCTCTCTGCTTCTCTTGAATTTAACTGTTTATTATTTACCTGAAAAGAGTTCAGTGATTACTAATGCCATTTCAATAAAGTGTTTAAACTCATAAGGGCTCCAAAGAAAGTGGCCCTTTTTCTTGTTTTAACATTGAAACAATACAAAGCATTGGATTCTCAGACTCAACGGAATCAGAGTTCTTACTCCATATTAGCTTTAAGGAACAGAGAAGGAGCGACCCAGGACCTTCAACACAGCTTCCCAGGTCCTTTCTTACCTCCTTGGGCAACATTTAGCTTGTGCAATGCTCCCTTTCACAGAAGAAAACTATCTCTATCATAAAACATCTTTTCATAGACAAACTGGCCTCCATACAGGAGAACAGGAAAAACATGAAGAGGTCACTCCAGACTGCTAGGTGGCAGGTTTCAAAGCAGGGGAGCTTACTTACAAGGCTCATCTCGAGTGGCTGAAAGTGGCTCATCTCCACATTCACATATTAGAATCTTAGAAGTTTATATAGAGGTTCTCAGGAGGCTTCTCAGGTGGCTCAGCAGTAAAGAATCCGCTTGCAATGCAGGAAGACACGGTTCAATCCCTGAGTCAGGAAGATCCCCTGAAGGAAAACATGGAACCCACTCCAGTATTCTCTCCTGGGAAATCCCATAGACTGAGGATCCTGGTGGGCTACAGTCCATTGGATCGCAAGAGAGTCACACGGCTTAGCAACAATACAGCTTAAAGAACAACAAACCTGGATTCAGTCACATATTCAGTCCAGGTGGACTAGACACCACGTTATTCTCTCAAGGCTGCATCTGTGGAATGGCTCCAGCAGGTGGAATGTAGATTTCAAGGACAGGGGAGGGGATGAGGAGCCTCTGCTTTTGCAGGTCCAATGCTCTGGACAACCAGCGACCACACCCTGTCTTTACCTCCCCCCAAAATAGTTTATGTGACTTTTTTGACAGAGCCACACCCCAGAAATACATCAATTCTAGACAGACCAGGCACATTCTGCTATGCTAACAACATTCCACAACTGAAGACTCTCCCATCAGTGAATGCTATTAGTGTATTTACTAAGAGATCATATGTTCATACGGAGAACATATTAATGACATTTTTCCCATCAAATCTCTCAGTAAAAGGAAGAGAATGGATTGCAGGCATGATGCAACCACCAAGGGGAAAATTATTCCTTTTTACTTACTTCTTTTATTTTTTTTAAATTGGAGTATAATTGCTTTACAGTATATGTTGACTTCTGCCATAGAACAACGTGAGTCAGCCATAGTATACATATATCCCCTCCTTCTTGAGGTCCTTCCCACCCACCTCATCCTACCCTTCTAAGTCATCACAGAGCACCGAGCTGAGCTCATGTGCTACATAGCAGCTTCCTACTAAGATTTCACTAAAAGCTTTCTTTTCCTTTCAAAAAAAAGTTTGAGGCAAAAAATACACATAAACAAAATAAGAATATTTAAATCAATATACTTTTTCATCCAGTGAGTGAAGCCGCTCAGTCGTGTCCGACTCTTTGTGACCCCACGGACAGTAGCCTACCAGGCTCCTCTGTCCATGGGATTTTCCAGGCAAGAGTACTGGAGTGGGCTGCCATTTCCTTCTCCAGGGGATCTTCCCAACCCTGAGATCGAACCCAGTTCTCCTGCATTTCAGACAGATGCTTTACCGTTTGAACCACAGAGATTAATATTAATAGGTGACTGCATATGTTTTCCATCTTTTTAATAAATGTGTAGTATTAATGAAATGACTACAGACTTTTGGTCCTTGAGACACATAAATTATAAAAAAGAAAGGGAAATAAATTTCTAGAATGGCAATAAGAGGAGCTCCACAAACCTTCCCAGCAAAGCAATCATAACTAGTAAAAATTATTTTTAAAAAATTGTTTTAAGTTTCTAGAAATTTTCCTAAGGGCATATAACCCTGAGAGAATCTTTAGAGAAGTATTTATTCAAGAAAAACTACTAAATCTCAGTAAGAACAAAAATTGAAGTGTTATTCGCTCAGTCACATCCGACTCTTTGCCAGTCCATGGACTGTAGCCCACCAGGCTCCTCTGTCCTTGGAATTCTCCAGGCAAGAATACTGGAGTGGGTAGCCATTCCCTTCTCTAGGGGATCTTCTCTACCCAGGGATTGAACCCAGGGTTCCGGCATTGCCGGCAGATTCTTTACTGAGTCACCAAGGAAGCCCCAAGAACAAAAAGAATTGGTGGCATTCCCCCCACCCCCAGCTCAGCATGATGGAAGCACCAACCCAGGCTGGTGGAGCCAAGAACATAGGCTCCCTCCTCCCCCAGCTCTGGGTCTGGAACTGCATTATCTCCCCAGGAGGACCAGGTCACCAGCATTGCTCATCCTCTCAGCTTCAGGTTGCAGATGCTCTATTCCAGGCATAACAGGTTGAGAATTCTGGGGCTAAACCCCCTTGATTCCAGCTCACTTGTGGGCAGAGATTCCATGCCAGGAGAAGCAAGTTGAAAAGACCGCAGGCTATTCCCCAACTCAGCACACTGCTTGTCAAGCAAGGGTATCATCCTGAGAAAAGTAGACCAATGTCTCCAAGCTCTGGAGCAGTGGCACAAGGGTTCTGCCCAGGGAGAGAGACAAGCTATAAGAGCAGAGAGCTTTTAATCACTCAAAGAAATGATTTTATCCAGAACAAGATGTGGGGAAGTTTAAGCCCAAGAGCGCTGCTGAAAACAGTGGGCATTTAGGTGGTTTCCATGCAGGTTATTGTAAACAGTGCTGCAGTGAACACTGGGGTATGTGTGTCCTTTTGAATTCACTTTTCTCAGGATATATGCCCAATAGTGGAATTTCTGGGTTATATGGTAGCTCTAGTTTTTTAAGGAACCTCCATACTGTTCTCCACAGTGGCTGTATCAATTTACATTCCCGCCAAGAGTGCATGAGGGTAAAGAAGATGTGTGACATATACAATGGAATATTACTCAGCCATAAAAGGGGAATGGAATTGGGTTATTTGTAGAGATGTGGATGAACCTAGAGTATGTACACTGAGAGAAGAAGTCAGAAAGAGAAAAACAAGTATCATATATGAACACATAGGTGTGAAATGTAGAAAAGCGGTACAGATGAACCTATTTCCAGGGCAGGAATAGAGACACAGACTTGGGACGCAGTGGGGGAAAGGGAGGGTGGGACAAACAGAGAGAGAAGCATTGATTTAGATCCATTACCATGTGTAAAATAGCTGGTGAGAACCTTCCAAAAAGCACAGGGAGCTCAGCTCAGTGCTTTGTGGTGTCTTAGATGGGTGGGATGGTGGGGTAGGGTGGTAGGGAGGTCCAAGAGGGAGGGGATGTATGTATACATACAGCTGATTCACTTCATTGTACAGCAGAGACTAATACAACATTGTAACATAACTATACTCCAAAAAAATAAATAAAAAAGAAAATAGTGGAGATGTTGGTGTAAGCAAGTAAGAGGAGGCTGGTAGCCTTCTAAGACTGATAAGCTAAATTGTAGACCAGTGGAGGCTTAAAAGGGAGAACTATGGGGAAGATGGCTAAGAACAGCCCTCCTGGGATCAAAACAAATCTCAAAGACTGGCCTCAAAGATTTTACTCCTGCAAAAGGACAGAAATTTAATTAGATAAGACGATCAGATCAGATCAGATCAGTCGCTCAGTCGTGTCCGACTCTCTGCAACCCCATGAATCGCAGCACGCCAGGCCTCCCTGTCCATCACCAACTCCCAGAGTTCACTCAGACTCACGTCCATCGAGTCAGTGATGCCATCCAGCCATCTCATCCTCTGTCGTCCCCTTCTCCTCTTGCCCCTAATCCCTCCCAGCATCAGAGTCTTTTCCAATGAGTCAACTCTTCGCACGAGGTGGCCAAAGTACTGGAGTTTCAGCTTTAGCATCATTCCTTCCAAAGAAATCCCAGGGCTGATCTCCTTCAGAATGGACTGGTTGGATCTCCTTGCAGTCCAAGGGACTCTCAAGAGTCTTCTCCAACACCACAGTTCAAAAGCATCAATTCTTCGGCACTCAGCCTTCTTCACAGTCCAACTCTCACATCCACACATGACCACAGGAAAAACCATAGCCTTAACTAGACGAACCTTTGTTGGCAAAGTAATGTCTCTGCTTTTGAATACGCTATCTAGGTTGGTCATAACTTTCCTTCCAAGGAATAAGCGTCTTTTAATTTCATGGCTGCAGTCACTATCTGTAGTGATTTTGGAGCCTAGAAGACGATAGAGCAATTTAAATCCCAGAATACTGTTAAAAGCAATAGAACAAACAGCTGGAAATTTGTGGAGCCTGAAACCTGGGTGTGATACCACCAGAGGTGAATAGCCTGATAGAACAGTTGGGGAAAAGACAATAAAAGCAAGCTCTGCAGAAGCCATAGTCACCCCAGGGTGGGTGTGGGCATGGCCGAAGGCTGCATCTTCTGAGGTATAAGCTCTACCTTCTGGAGACCTGATAAAGGTGGTAAGCACACCTCTAATTTCTCTTTTTTATTACTATCCCAGTGAGTAAATCAGAGAAGGCAATGGCACCCCACTCCAGTAAATCCCATGGACGGAGGAGCCTGGTAGGCTGCAGTCCATGGGGTCGCTAAGAGTCGGACATGACTGAGTGACTTCACTTTCACTTTTCACTTTCATGCATTGGAGAAGGAAATGGCAACCCACTTCAGTGTTCTTG
The DNA here is from genome assembly GCF_027580195.1 of Bos mutus. Classification (NCBI taxonomy): domain Eukaryota; kingdom Metazoa; phylum Chordata; class Mammalia; order Artiodactyla; family Bovidae; genus Bos; species Bos mutus. The sequence goes on from NC_091624.1 coordinate 83,153,424, forward strand.
CCTGGAGAATCCCAGGGACGGAGCCTGGTGGGCTGCCATCTATGGGGTCGCACAGAGTCGGACACGACTGAAGCAACTTAGCAGCAGCAGCAATCAGTAAGTAAAGCCTGGATTGTTATTCTCAGTTTAGATGTTGTCTTAAACTGACCACCTAAATACCTGATTGCTCAACAAGTGTAATGTTAACTCTTGACAGTAAATGTCAGTCCATTCCGCTCTAACAAAGATACCATAGACTGAGAAGGTTATAAATAATAAAGACTTATTCCTCACAGTCCTGAAGGCTGGAAAGTCCAAGATCAAGCCTTTGGCAGAGTCGGTGTTGGGTGAGGGCTTGGTCCTAAACTACCATCTCACTGTTGTAACCTCATATGGAGGAAGGGGCAACAAGCTTTCTCAGTCTTCTATTAATAGTAGCACAAAATTCCATGATTGAGAGCTCTGGTTTCATGACCTAATCACCTTCTAAAGGCTCCATCTTTTAATGCTATGACCTTGGGATTTATGACTGTGAATATTCAGTCTATAGCACTAAGCTATATTGCTTACTGATTAAGATGACTCTTGGTTGGTAAATTGCATCTGGATTGGAAGACTGTAAATGAGCACCAGATACCTGATTAGACATGTAGCCATGGGTCTCCCTGAGTGTGGTGACTCTTGTAACTGGATTTCCTTTTGGAGACCGTGGAAACATTGAGTTGTTTTAAGAAATATTTAGCTGCCACGAGGTCTGGGGCTTCCAAGCCATGGCAGATTTGCCCTGCTGGTGTGTTTCTCCTGTCCATGTGCCAGAGTTGTACTGCGGCAAAGACTCCCCCTGAAAAAGAATGCCTGATCCTGCCCTGCAGACGAGCTGTGACTCCTGTGTGGCACCCTCCACAGCAGCCTGGACTAAGTGCATCCTTCAGTCGTGTCTGACTCTTTGTGACCCCACGGACTGTAACATGCCAGGCTCCTCTGTCCATGGGATTTTCCAGGCAAGAATACTGGAGTGGGTTGCCATGCCCTGCTTTGGGGAATCTTTCAGACCCGGGGATCGAACCCACATCTCTTACGTCTCCTGCATTGCAGGTGGGTTCTTTACCACTAGTGCCACTTGGGAAGCCCCTGATAGTCTTGAGTTTTACTGTCCATTTGACTCTAAGACTATGGGTAGACATTGCAGACATACAAACGCATTTTTCTACTAGTTTACAAAATGCAAATCATACCAGGAAGACTGCTTGGAAATTCACTTTTATCACTTAAAATATGACAGCCATCTTTCTGGTATTAAGCATTCTATATTATTTGCAATAACTGCATAAAGTCCATTGGATGAACTAAACCTGGTGTTGGACATAAAGATTTTTCCCAATTTTTTGCTATTTCAAACCTCACTTTAAAAAACATGTGTGATAGTAATAGTTTAATCTAGCCATGATTATTCTAAGAATATACACCCCAAGATGAGAAAGTCCAATTTATTTTCCCTGGATTCAGGCTAGTTTTGAAATTTCTACAAAAACCTTCTATGACTATACGCATTGAAATGAATGCTTTCTCAGCTTCTCAATTCACTAGGTAAAAGCCTTAGCCATACCCATTTTTCTATTATCTAGTACTGTACTTGCAATATTAAGTGGGTAATAAATATTATTTTCCAGAAAATTTCCACAGAATAAACCCACTTGATCAAGGCAAAGAAACTGCTTAATAGCTTTATAAATCTAACAGTCATGGCTTTTTGGACAGAGTTAAGGAATAAAATGAGCTTATTGCCTATACATTTCTTTTTTTCTTGCCAGTGGAACTGGAACAAAGAGAGGTTTCTTTGGTTCCTGAAGCATGTTTATAAACCTCTTCTAAAACTGGAAGTAATTTATGACTGAGTGTTCTGTACAGTACAGCTATGTATCCATCTGGCCCCAGTGCTCTATTACCTGATATGTCTTATAGGGTACTTTTCTAAAAATTTCTTTTCATCCACAGAGTTTATTTAATTTCTCTGTGCGTCTGGCCTCAATAATTCTAAAACTCTATTTCATCCTCATGGCAAACACACAAGATAAATCCCATAATCCTGCATGCTATCTTCCAAGGGTCATATTTATGAAGTCCATAAATCAAGGAGAAGCTTTGAAAAGGATTTTTCCTAAATTCTATTTAGAATTTATTCATCCTATACACGATCTAAGCTTTAACTGATATGGAACTTGGCTTTTGTCCCAAGTGGGATTATGCCTTTTCAGAATCACAGATCTATCTAGAAGGAAGTTGCCAACATCCCACAAAAATTTCTCCTAAAAGAAGAAACAGTTTCTAAAGAGTTACTCACAATATTTCAAGGAGCAAAATGTATAGGTCAACTCAGTAAGCATTCATCAGGCTTTCTCTGACATTAGACCTAATGAAAGTAAAAGTGTTAGTTGCTCAGTCATGTCTGACTCTTTTTGACCCCATGGACTGTAGCTCACCAGGCTCCTCTGTCCATGGAATTCTCCAGGCAAGAATACTGAAGTGGGTAGCTATTCCCTTCTCCAGGGGATCTTCCCAACCCAGGGATCGAACTCGAGTCTCTCACATTGCAGGCAGATTCTTTAGTGTGTGAGCCACCAAGGAAAAAATAGGAAGAAAATAGTGATTGCCTTGGTTCCGATGTGGCTAATATGGAGAGTCATCTCCTGGAAAGACCAGGACTCATGAACCCTAGTTTCCAGGTATGTGCTGTGGTTCTTTAGCAGAGACGACCAGTGTGGGAACCTTGATTCAGGCCCCTGGAAGTGGTCTTTGGGGGCTTCACCCCCACATTGCTCTGTGTCTGAGACTTGAGAGCACAACCCTGAGAGAGGCTAGGGAGTGAAATTATTCTGAATGGCTTGTTTAAGTCCAAAGGGGGAGAACCCCACATCTGCTGTGAAGGTAAAAAGGCAGGATACTTGTGAAATGGCAGAACCTGGATGTTGAACTCAGGCAAAACCTAAGAAAATAACACTGAATGCCTTGGAGAGGTGGTAGACCCAAGTGGGAGAGTGAGAGAGAGTCTGTGGTCTGGTTGGGTCACCTTACTGTCCATATCCCCAAAATACACCCATACTTCCTGATAACGAGTGGTCACTGTGATCTCCCCAAAAGCAGGCACGTTGCCAGGGTTTAGGGAAGATGGGGTGAGGGTTAAGCAGTACTCCCTACAGCTGTGGAGCTCAATGTTGCATATTCAAGAGAATGTTGACTACAAGATTGCTGTGTGCTAAGTCATTTCAGTCGTGTCTGACTCTTTGTGACCCCATGGACTGTAGCCCACCAGGCTCCTCTGTCCATGGGATTCTCCAGGCAAGAATATTTGAGTGGGTGTTCCTCCAGGGGATCCTTCCAATGCATCTCTTATGTCTCCTGCACTGGCAGGCAGGTTCTTTACTGCTAATGCCACCTGGGAAGCCCCATTGAAAATGAAAGTAAAAGTTGCTCAGGCTCAGTCGTGTCTGACTCATTGCGACCCCCAGGGTCTGTGGAATTCTCCAGGCCAGAATACTGGGGTCGGTAGCCTTTCCCTTCTCCAGGGAATCTTCCCAACCCAGGAATTGGACCCAGGTCTCCTGCATGGCAGGCATATTCTTTACCAGCTGAGCCACAAATGAAGCCCCATTAGAAGCCACTTATTTGAAATTTGTTTTTAACTTTCTTATGCGATAAGGTAAAAGACGTTTGAAAGGTCTAGATGAACTATAGTGTTCTCTTCAACTCAAAACATTTAACCAAATAGATAATAATGCCTACCATGATTTACCCAAGGTGTACTCTATTCTAGGCATAGGCATCAGACCTAGCAGAGTGTACAAAGAAAAAGACTATATGATTTGCTCCCAGTTTTCCTTTGGAACAAGAGTAATGTCTAATTTTTTTTTTTGCATTCTCTGGACAGCACTGGGAATACAATGGGCACCCAATAAATATTAAACTAAATTATTTAAAGCTATAGATAATTCAAAAAGCAAAAATGCCTCCAAAGGAAGTCTTACAGATGTATCAGTAATTTAGTATTTATTTTTAGAAATGTAAATGATGTCATAGAAAAGTGACATCCCCTATATATTATTCTACTTGCTTTAAATAAAACATCTCAGAATATAAAAATCAAAGCTCGAGCCTGTTTTAGAAGAGGGATTCAATTTTGTTTCTTTGCTAAGACTGGATTTATAAAACTTTCCTGCAGTGGGACTAGTCCCCAAAATATATTCTGCATACATTCTGCATACCACCAGTTCACCAGTTCTTTGCTGGAATACATATTGGAATCTTGACTGCCCTATGTACAAGGTAAACCTCCCCAAAGATGTTATGCTATGCTATGCTAAGTCACTTCAGTCATGTCCGACTCTGTGTGACCCCATAGACGGCAGCCCACCAGGCTCCCCAGTCCCTGGGATTCTCCAGGCAAGAACACTGGAGTGGGCTGCCATTTCCTTCTCCAATGCATGAAAGTGAAAAGTGAAAGTGAAGTCGCTCAGTCGTGTCCGACTCTTAGCGACCCATGGATTGCAGCCTAACAGGCTCCTCCGTCCATGGGATTTTCCAAGCAAGAGTACTGGAGTGGGGTGCCATCGCCTTCTCCGAAAGATGCTATGAGCTATGGTATTTCTTGAATTAAATGTGCATGGAACTGCTTCTTCATGATACATCCTGAGGAGTGAGGTTCTACTGAACCCACTTTGGGAAACACTGGCCTAGGTCAGATCTGCCTCTCCACCCAGATCTCCCATGGTATTCTTTAGGTTCTACTGTCCCAATGGGTCATCCATTTCTAGTAGCTGACAATCTTCTATTTGTGGTTGAGAATATTAGGAGAAGAGGACAAGGGACAGGAAATCAGGTTCCAAAGTCATAACTTCTTGAGCATCCATTGTTACAGAGGGAGCAAAGAAATGCCTTCAGCACCACTGGAAACCAAGGTCAAAGGGGAAAGGAGAATTGAGGCAAGGGAAGATGGGAGGAGCCCAGAAGAGGAAGGGAAGAGAAAAACGAAAAGACAACAATACATGGTGAGTAAAACCACAACACCTCTCCTACCACACTCCACAGTAATTTCAGAGTTAAATGAAGCCAGCAGAGAGTTGCTAACCAGTGGCCTTTCCCTTAGGCCCTCAGCCTCTGGACTTTGTTCTCCTAAGCCAAGGAAAGTCAACCTTTGCTGCCACTGCGATATTGTCTTAATGTTTCTTACTCTTAGGGATTCTGCTATTTCGAAGGCAAAATATACCATTTACTAAAATGATTTGATCTTGACAAAAACAAAAGCACCTAGAGGTTGGGCAGCAGGCAGAGACTATGGCTATCTGGCTTTAGAATGACTCGGATATGCAGGTGTAAAGACCTTGGAGCCAACTTGTTTTGGTGATTCTGTCCTGCAAGCGGCCCATGGAGATGGGTGGTTTTTATAAACGTTGCTCTTTATCTGAGTATCATTAAAGGTAAACCACCACCATTCACTGTGGCTTCCCGTCAGAAGGGACAGTCTAGATGATTTCTTGGGGCCTGTCAACTGTTAACTAAAATATTTGCACCACCGACCTTATCAGATGCAGGCTGGAGGATCTGGAATACTACCTGCAATAGTGACATCTGGTGGCTTCTACATCTTACTGCACCTCCTTACAGCAGGAAATAAAGCCTGGATTTCATGGAGTATTTGCTAACAACATAAAGATACTACATGAGTCCTGGAAAAGGCCCCCAGAAATGTTAAGATTTAACAACCTCTGCTTGAAGCTTATGCTACTCATTTATATTAAAAATCATGACAAAAGAACTATTGTGATAGAAATCCTTGTTTCTACAGGGGTTGTATCTAGGGAAATAGCCAGTTATCTTGATTGCAAGGGGTGTAGTGTGTCTCCAAGTGATGTTTTCAGTGAATTTACTGTGCATGGTCTGGTCTGCAGTGCCTGTTACCCACACACCTGACAAATGGATGGCAGTCAGGTAGCCCTGCCCGTACCCCCTGTATCTTTAAAATGAAATGGACAATAAGCGTTCTCTCCTGAGAATTCTGGAAATCTGGGAGAATAAAGCAATGTCATTTATCTGGAGAGCTGAAGGAGGAAGCAGCCTATGACATAAATGGGCAGAAAAAATGGACCCTGCACCTGTTAAAGTTTTGAGGGAGCAGGTTCTATGAAGATACAGACAAAGCTGGCCAGGACAGAGAAGGGGATGAAATAAATGTCAGAAAACGCCAAGAATCAGAAAAGAAAGCTAGGGATGTCCAGGAGAGGGAAGAGGTCAGAGGCAACTATCTTTGGTTTCTGCCCTCTGTGGGCCTAACTGTTCTCTAATTTTTTTATTGTAGTAAAAGTCACATGGTCTTCCCTAGTGGCTCAGCGTTCAAGAATCCGCCTGTCAATGCAGGAGACACCGACTTGATCCCTAGGTCAGGAAGATCCCCTGGGGGAGGAAATGACAACCCACACCAGTATTCTTGCCTGGGAAAGAACCATGGGCAGAGGAGCCTGGTGGGCTTGCAGTCCACGGTCTACAGTCCATGGGGTTGCAAAAGAATCAGATACACCTTAGGGACTGAACAACAAAAGCCACATAATATAAAACATTGTCTTTTAACCGTATTTGACGGTACAGTTCAGTGGCACTAAGTGCATTCATATTGCCGTGCAGTTCTCACCATCATCCATCTCCCAAATTTTTCTCCTTCCTAAACTGAAACTCTGTCCAGATTGGGACTGACATATATATACACTACTATGTATAAAATAGATAGCTAATGAGAACCTACTGTATAGCACAGGGGGAAAAAATAGAAGGTACAATCTGTTTGTAGGACATATATTAAATTAACCTTAAAAATGCCTTCCAATATATATTAGGTGCAGACAAATACTGTTTGATTCCACTTGTATGAGGTATATGCTGCTGCTGCTGCTAAGTCACTTCAGTCGTGTCCGACTCTGTGCGACCCCATAGACGGTAGCCCATCAGGCTTTCCCGTCCCTGGGATTCTCCAGGCAAGAACACTGGAGTGGGTTGCCATTTCCTTCTCCAATGAGGTATATAGAACAGTCAAATTCAGAGTCAGAAAGTACATGGGTAGATGCCAGGGGGCTGGGGGAGGGGTGGAGCGTGGTTGGAGGATGGGGAGGTAGTGTTTAATGTTCTTTAAGACCCTGATGCTGGGAAAGATTGAGGGCAGGACGAGAAGGGGATGATGGAGGATGAGATGTTGGACAACATCACTGACTCAATGGACATGAGTTTGAGCAAACGCTGGGAGATAGTGAAGGACAGGGAAGCCTGGCATGCCGCAATCCACGAGATCACAGAGTCAGACACAGAGCGAATGAACAATTTTTGAAAAATGTCAGAGATAACACGAGTGACTTCCTGGGCTCAAAAAGAGTCTTGATATCAAGTCTTTCATAGAAAATCTGAATTGCTTATCATGCTGCAGTAGTTCCTAGTACTCTTGTCGGCTGTCTTTCCAACAGCCCTGACTGAGAGGCCTTCTTGCTTGGAACAACATGATACTGGACATCTTGCTTCTATATAGTTGCATTAAACACTCAGCCATCAGAGAAAAATACAACTGAGGAATTTCTCTGTCTTTTACTCGGAAAGGCCCAGTTCATTCTGCACTGGCACTGGAAAGTCCAGAGTCCACCTGAGCGTGTTCCAGCCACTCACCCACCTTCCCCACTCCACCGGCCAGACCTGCTCTCCCCTGTATTGTGAGCTTCCCTCCAGGAGCCTAACCCAGAGACCTGAGTCATTCTAGGTCCTTTCTCATGCCCCATATCAACCTGGTATCCCCAAATCTCCTAAACTTAGACTTGCAGAAGCATAAATCTTAGCCACTAGTGTAGATGGAAAATTTGTGCCCCATCCCCCACATTCACTTATCGAAACCTAACCCCTAATATGATGGTATTTGGAAGCAGGACCATTGGGAAACACTTAGGTCATGAGAGCAGGGCCTTCATGAATGGGATTAGTGCCCTTATAAAAAATGCCCACAGAGTTCCCTTGTCCCTTCTGCCATGTGAGGACACAGCAAAAAGACACCATTTGTGAAACAAGAAGCAGGCTCTCCATATGCTGAACTTGCCAGCACCTTGGTCTTTGACTTACCAACCTCCAGAATTATGAGAAACGGGTTGTTTACAAGCCACCCAGTCTACATCCTGTTATAGCAATCTAAACAGGCTAAGACAGCCACCAACTGGCTTTGTGTAGCTTGCTTACACTTTGCTTCATTCTTCTAGCCTAGAATAGAAATACTTCTCAGAGAGTTAACACATGAAATCTGATTGATTCTACCCCCATTGTTGATAATCAATGACCAATAGACATTTTTTACTATTGTAAATTGATATAGTTATAAATCAAATTTGTTTCGGTCTTAAGCCAACATTTGTTTACCCAACAAATAATGTGACTAAATAATATGTGTCAGGCACTCTGATGGGCATAAAGGAAAGAAATAACTTATGATTCAAATAATTCGTGTTTTGAAGAGACATACTTCTAAATTAACAATTAAATGGCATTCATGCTGTAACAAATGTCTGAATGAAAATGAGAGGAAATAGAGAAAAAAAATGAATTCTGCCCAAGGAATAGATACAAGAAAAAGATACAAACCTTTAGAATCAAATAGACATCACAAAAAATGTTAGGAATATCATTTATGTCTGTTGTTACAAAATAAGAAAAAAAACCACATCCTAATAACTGATTTATGTATAAATGATATGACTGCATATAAAATTTAACTAAACATTGTTTCCCACCTTTTCAGTACCACCTCATAAAAACAATAGCAGATTAGGGAAAGATGAGATTTGACTTTCCCAAGAGGAGGGTGGTGAGACAATTCTCAAAATTCTTCCATCAAGAGGACCAAGAAGTAGAGTGAATGGACCATGCATCAAATTATTCTGAAGTGCTGCACCCTGCTGACCTGAGTCCACTCATATCAAAATTGGTGCTCATATGCTCTTCATAAGAATGGCAGAGAATCTGAAAATTTTTGTATAAAGAGAGAGCTTTGGCCAGGCAAAATTTTGCTCACTGGCCAAAACAGAACAAATCACTTGAGAATCTTTCCAAGGGTCAGAACTGCAGGGGGCAAATAGCCACTGTTACACTGTATTTGGGGCCAGATTTGTGTCAAAATGGATACCACAGCTGCTGCTGCTGCTGCTGCTGCTGAGTCACGTCAGTCATGTCCGACTCTGTGTGACCCCACAGACGGCAGCCCATCAGGCTCCCCCGTCCCTGGGATTCTCCAGGCAAGAACACTGGAGTGGGTTGCCATTTCCTTCTCCAATGCATGAAAGTGAAAAGTGAAAGTGAAGTCGCTCAGTCGTGTCCGACCCTCTGCAGCCTTCCAGGCTCCTCCATCCATGGGATTTTCCAGGCAAGAGTACTGGAGCGGCGTGCCATTGCCTTCTCCGGATACCACAGCAAAAGGATACAAATGAAACATTTGCACCAAGAGCATCATCTGCATGAAACAGACAATAGGCGGGGCTCCATACTCTCTCACCAAATTCAAGGCCATCTAGAAGGGTGGCCACAGTAATACCTGAATTATCCACCCTCTTCCCTAATCCAATAGTATAGGTTCTTTCCTCTTTCAAAGATCATGGTTCCCCAAACATCAAAAATGGTAACTTAGAATCCTAAGAAGAAAACCCAGGAGATGAAAAGGAAAGAGTTATTTCAGAAGCTGAATTGCACCTGAGGTGTATTAAGTAACTTTTAGCCTCACCTTTGGGAGTGTTATGTACCCCCGTGTACAGAAACCATCTTCCTCCTTCGGGATGGGAATATAACAATTAACATAGTGATATGGAATTTGAATAGAAAATAAATTATGCTGAATCTCACATATGGTGTCCTAAAAATGTCCAAAATGATGTCATCCAAAGGAGGGGGCGGGGTGGGAGACTGCAATTAGATGGATGAGGAAGAGGCAGTTGAGAAAACAGATTAATGATGCCTTTGACACAATCAGCCTGAGAGGAATACTGGTTTCCATGACAACCAAACCACTTAACCTAAATTAACAAAGCTGTTAAGAAAGAAAAACTTAAAAGATGGGGAGGGGGAAACTCAGTGCATCCTCTTTGGGGAAATTAAGTAGCCTGTCCCATCAGCACCCGTGAGAGGTGTGCATGTTAACTACATATCCGCAGGGTGTGTATTCTCTTACACTCTCTGGTTCCCAGTAATTAGTTTTCAGAAGCAGCCCAAGGACGTTAAGAAATTGCAACTAATTAGTGCAGTATTCTCATAGAACTGCCTTATTATCCTGATGCAGCCTTAGCTAGACAGCAAGGACAAGGAATAGACAAAAGGCTGCCTCTTGCTTTTCCCTAACTTTGTGTTGATGTCGAAGATGTGCATGACATCTTCCCACAACCACTTTCTCAAGAGCATGGAGATCGGACCAAATTCTGGAATTTTACTTGTAGCAGAGAATAGCGGCTTTTATAGTGAAATACAGAGGCCATTAACAATGAGACTACGTGAAAATCAAATAATAAAATGTTTACACATAATATAAGGTCTCCTATGTAATAAAAGGGATCATTAGAAAATAAAAGGGATTGTATATTCCTGAGTTGCTTTCCATACAGTGTAGAACTAACTCCCAATTTTTCTGGGTCTGTGGTGAACTTGTCTGAATCACAATACACATGACTGAAGGGAAGTCTAACAGAGACTGGAGAGTGGGGAGGAAGCAGTGTAGTTCATCTTTATAAGCTTGTACGTTTATGGTACTCATTCCAACAGTACTCGCCCACTTCTACTGGAGCCTGAAGATGGCTGGGAAGAGGGGACTTCCGTTGGGCTGCCTCTTTGCTGTCTCCATTAAAAATATCTAGTATAGTCTAGTATGGACAGTCTACTGCCAACACAAGTGAGAAAGAAAAAATAGGAACTCTAAAAATATTGAGAGCACTGTCAAGTTTTAGCAGTTTGTATTGGTGATATCTGATTTCATGAGAAAAAAATATATATAAGTATTATAATCAATTTAAATCCTGGTTAACATATGTTAAATGTCATTAAAAAACTAATACTACATTAGAGTTTTGAAAAACAAAATTCAAGCTTCTATCACGTTCAATTTTAATAATTAAATCTAAAAGAGAAATCAGACCAGAGCCAGAGGGATGGTATGGGGAGGGAGGAGGGAGGAGGGTTCAGGATGGGGAGCACATGTATACCTGTGATGGATTCATTTTGATATTTGGCAAAACTAATACAATTATGTAAAGTTTTAAAAATAAAATAAAATTTAAAAAAATAAAAATAAAAGAGAAATCATATACACTAGAGACTTAAGAGCACGGGACATACCCACATAACATCCACAATGGTATTCTCTCTTGTTTCATAACTTGGTTGAAAATTTTTCCTCACTTTTGGCCTCCAATGCCAGAGATGCAAGAAATATCACTTTACCTGTGAGATAGAGGTGCTGTTAATTTGGTAGAAGAAAAGAACACCTCATCGTTTAAATTTTACCTTTCATTTTTCAGATTACCTTTTCCTTTATTTATCGCCTAGGTACTTTTTTTCCTGCTAAGGTCTTAGAATTTTTCTTATAACTATTACTGAGATAATAAAATATTGAATATTAATATTTATACCATATTTATGAAAAATATCATTTCAGATTATTACTTTTTGATTTTGATGTCTTGACATACAAGTTTGTCATTTTGTATAGTAAAATCTAGTGATATTTTTCTTTGAAGTTTCACCTTTTATTTTTATAATTCTTAGAGCAGTTCAGTATTCATGTATATTTAATGTAATGATTTAGTTCATCTAGGATTTATCTTGATGTATGGATTAACTGATATTATCTGTATAATCAGTTTCCCCAATACTTTTAAAATAGAGATATGATTTACATAAAATCCACCATTTTAAGGTGTACAATTTGTTGATTTTTAAATATATTCACAAAGCTGTACAACTATCACCACTTTCTAATTCCAAAATATTTTCAGCACCCCCAAAAGAAACCCTATACCTATTAGGAATCACTCTTCCTCCAGCCCCTGGCAGCCACTAAGCTACTGTCTGTTTATTCTGGACATTCCAAATTAATGGAATCATACAATCTGTGGCTTCTGTGTCTGGCCTCTTTCATGAAGCATCTGTGGCTTCTGTGTCTGGCCTCTTTCATGAAGCACAACGTTTTCAAGATTTGCCCATGTTATAGCATGTATCAGTACTTCATTCCTTTTTTGTCTGAGTAATATTCCATTGTATCAATATATACATTTATCCAGTTGATGGATATTTATGTTATTTCTATTTTTGACTATTATGAATAACGCTGCTGTAAATATTCATGTGCAAGTTTCTACATGGACATGTTTTTAATTCTTTTGGGCGTATACCTAGAAGACCCCAGTATTTTTGTTTCATAATCTCCTTCTCACTGATTTTTGATTCTTTCTTTATAATACATTAAATTCCTATTTTTAGGAATTTATATATAATTTAATATATTAGGTTCTTTAATCTTTTCCACAATCCTGTCACTTCTTTTGCAAATACCAAACATTTTCCACTTTAGTAGCCTTATGTTTTATTAGCTCATAAGGTAAGTCACCTTTAATTTTTCCTTTTTTAATTTCTCAACTATTATTGCCTGCTTATTCTTCACTGTCAACTTTAGAATCATTTTGTCATGCTGCTGGTATTTTCCTTGGGGGTAGGAAATTAATCGGGGAAAACTAATTTGGAAAAACTGATATCCTTTGCAATATTTCATCTTACTATCCCAGAAACATGGTGAATCTCTTCTTTAATTTAAATCTTCTACTATATCCCCTGGCTCCCCTGATGGCTCAGACAGTAAAGAATCTGCCTGCAATATAAGAGACCTGGGATGGATCCCTGGATTGGGAAGATCTCCTGGAGGAGAGCATGGCAACTTACTTCAGTATTTCTGCCTGGAGAATTCCATGGACAGAGGAGCCTGGTGGGCTACAGTCCATGGGGTTGCAAACAGTCAGATACAACTGAGCTACTAAGCACGCACTGTATCTTCCACTACAATGTCAACACTTTCTTCACATAGGACTCACCCATTCCTTGTTGAAAGAACTAGATACTCTAATTTTTGAGGAGATGACAGTGGGACTCATGAGCTTAACTAAGCAAAGACCTGAGGGAAGACTATTCCTGGCAGAGCAAATGATGAAGGAAAGGCTCTGAGGTCAATTCATGTTGACCTACAAAAGGCACTGGGAGAGGGTGAGTGCTGCTGGGACATAGTGAGCAAGCAGGAGAAGGAGGAATTAAATTAGACTTAGCAGGATTCAGATCACATAGGACATGCGTGAGTGCATGCTCAGCTGCTTCAGTAGTGTCCGACTCTTTGAGACACCATGGACTGTAGCCTACCAGGCTCCTCTGTTCATGGGATTCTTCTCCAGGCAAGAATACTGGAGCAGGTTGCTATGCCCTCCTCCAGGGGATCTTTCCAACCCAGGGATCGAACCATCATCTCCTGCATCTCCTGCATTGCAAGAAGATTCTTTACCCACTGAGCCACCTGGGAAGCCCAATCACATAGAGCTTAGTGGTCAAAAAAGAACCCTTGGACTTTTGACTCATGCAAATAGGAAGCCATGGGATGTTTTAAAACAGCACGATCTTGCATGAAGGTGGCTCCCCTGGTCCAACTAGGATGTGACTCTTTCAGTGTGGTCACATAGCCTCCTGCCCCAAGGCCAGGGCCAATACTTAGTCTGAGGGGAACTTTAGGGTGCTGGGAGAAGCCAGTCCATAAACACTCCCCTTCTCTGTGTGGGCTCATCAGGACCACTAAAATCCCAAAACCTCCAATAGTTGACTCCCCACCACTCACACACTTATTTTGCTGACACCACCACCAACACCAGCAGAGGAAACTACAGGTCCTAGAGGGACCCATTCCACCTTCCCCATCTGCCCAATCAAACACTGATGAAAAAGTCCACAGGATGACTCTCAGCATCAACAGTTCTGGAAAGAAGCCAGGCAGCAAAGAGCCTCCTCCCACCTGCTTGCCATGCCTGTCCCTCAAAGCTGTGGCTCAAGGAGGGTGGGGACCTCCAATACCAAGAAAGGTGCCAGAAGTCACTGAAACCACCCACCACCCTTAAGGGCTTTGTGGTGCCTTCTTACTCACCCAGCTGGGAGCCGCTATCTTCATGGCTTCAATGAAGCCATGAAGCCAAGATGGCTTCAATCTTCATCTTTGCTGTTGTTCCAGCCATTCAGGCTGCCTGAGGACATCTGCCCTGATAATATCCAGTGAGCTCACACTCCCTCACCCGGCCGGGGAGCTGAAGCTGCTGCCAGCTCTCTTTGGATATATGCTGAATTCTTGACAACTGTTACTCAGAATCCATTCTAACCTCCTTCTAGAGAGTCTTCCTAAAGTGAAGAAGCTGGAAAGCTAAAAACTACATTTCACCAATGCTTTTGCTGCTATACATCTGGACATGAATTCAGTTAGATTTTCTAACAGGAGATCTGAAGGCAGAAGTGAGGTCCATCTTCCTGCAACTTTGCATTGTTCACACTGGCAAGGAAGTTTTGGTAGACATGGGATTTTTCTATAATAGGGTCTGTGTTTCACACCTAGAGAGCAGATGACTTCTGGATACCAAGATTACAGCTACCATGTATGTTTTCTGACTCAAGGTTAAATACGGTAGTTTCACCATTCTCTACCTTCCTGATTATATGCCCTGGTGAGTACTTCTTCCATATTCTGGAATCATACCTGGAGGCCCAGACTAGAATCTACTTGTTCAATCCACCTGCTGATTTTGTAAGCACCTAGTTTCCTGTATTAAATCCTTTTCATATTAAAGTACCTAGAATGGTTTCTACTGAATCTCAACTTTACTTACATCCATCTGATGAGCTGAGCTCTCTGAGTAACGCCTGCTCAGAGAAGAAGCTCTGGAATGAAGCAACAAACACCTAGGTCCACTGGCAACCGACAGGAAATATTACATGAAGGCCTTTCCCCAAATCAAAGGATGCAGCGTCCTACTGGATACTTTCTACTCTTTTCTCAATGTTTCATTTTGGGTATCTGGGTTTTCTTCTGTAAACAGCCATTTGCATTCTTTTGATTTTGCAGAAGGGCCTACACTTTAAAATGCATCTTAGTAGGTATCTGGTCATTCATACTCCACATTATTTGAATGATTTGGTATATAAAATACATAACAGAGAAGAAAAGCATACATTTGCTTAACAACAATAGCAATGGCAGCACAGCAATCATCAGCCAGCTATACGAGACACAGACTGAGGTCATTCAGGAACTTGAGGATGGGATGAAATGCCTTAGAAAGTCCCCAGCTCTTCTATTCACAGCCTGTAAAGACCAGAAACACAACTTACCTTTGTAAATATGAGTGCCAGGTCAAGGTCTACTAGAATCTCTCGTAGTTCTTTGAAATCATGTTTTCAGGGCTCTTAATAAGTAAGTGTCTGAACTACAACCCAGAACAAAGAAGCACAACCTCAGTGGCTGTTCCAAGAGACAGTGCAGAAGCCAAGCCTGAGGGCAATCGCCTGCTCTAACAGTGAACTACCTCTGTCATTCTGTAGCTAAGTGTAAGACAAAGATGGGAAAGAGGCAGCCTTAGCCTAATTGCCAGGTCCTCTCCAAGGAAGGGGCTACTGTCAGAAGAGCTAAAGTGGCTGGAGAATCGGGGATTGCTTGCAACTTTCATGGAAGAACCACCAAAAGGCTGTAGCTTGAGGACAGTTGGTAGCTAGAGGGCTGCTAGGGTTTTCTCTCATCTGGGAGAGAAATCACTGAAATTGGAACAGGAGACATCTTGCTTTGAACTAAGCTTTACAAACCCTTCCTTCAGAGGGCAAAAGTTTACTCAAGTCAGCCAGAAACCAATTTTATGATGAAACAAGTGAGAAAGGAAAAGGTGACATCAAATCAGTCATGCTTCTGAAGATTTGGGAAGACTTCCAGGAATCACTTTTAGGGGAATGAAAATTGAGGATCAAGTGTTGATGGGAAAAGTACCATAGGGGATATGGAAAAAGTTCATCTGGAAGGAAAGATGAAATAGTTGCTGAGTTTGAGTTTTCCTTTGGCTTGAACATTTAACAAGAGCCTTGAAAACAGATTCTAAGATAGAATCTTAGAATAAGATTAGAATAAGAAAATAGAAAAAGAAACAATAGAAAATGTATAGAATTCAAGATGCAGAAATGTGATAGCCACTACACTGAACCACACTGGGGCCAGTACTCCACACACAGATTGCTGAATATCTAAGGGACAGCTTCTAGTCCTGAAGGCAAGTGAACCAAGATGTCTACAAGAACATCACATCAGTAACGATCTTTATTCTACAGATGGGCTGAACCTCTGCAAGTTTCCAAACATAAGACTCCTTTCCAAGAGCCACGGTTTCATTGACAGTGAACATCTTACAGCTATTTTTAAAAGAAGCATTCATCTTTCTGATAGCTAGTCAGTAAGTTACCTTTCAAGGCCAATTTGGCCCTGGGAAGAACACCTGGTTGAGAAAGAGTGGAAGAGGAATGTGTCCTGTTTTTACTGGAGAAGAGTCACACATAAGTCTCTCACAAGGACTAAAAAAGCCAAATGCCTCAAGGACCAGAAATGTCATGTAATGTACATATTTCCTACTAGATTAATGGGCTTTAAAATATTTACATGATTTGCTGATGGATCTAACTTGTATAAGGGATGTGGGGACCATGGGAAAAGAAGATAGACAAATTCTAAATAAAACAAGATCTCCTAAATAATTATGCTGTCATCATTAAAAAAACAAAAAAACTACTTTCCCTAGAATAAAGGATTCTATTTTCAGAGAAACCCATATTACAGACAAAAGAAAGACTCTTTATTTCCATCTGTACACTGGTTCCATGTACACCATTCTTAACCTCCATGTTCACCCAGAGTTTGCCAAATAGGTATTTTATCAAATCAAGATTTACTTATCTGATAATGGAGGGACTCAGAAAAGAGATGGTATATCAGGACTTTAAAAGATTACATACTTTCCATCCAAATTTTAGGACGCATTAGTATTCTGAACTTCAAACAGAAAAAAAAGAAAATATTTCCTCTTGTAATAAAGAAAAATATAGTCTCCAAAATATTATTAAAATGACTTTGCTTTTAATCACAATATAGAAATACTGTTTTAAACTATTAATAATTTTACAATTATAAACTATACTTTATGTTTTACTAACATAAACCTTAAGCGAAAAAGTGGAAAACTTTCATAGCTAGAATGAAGTCTTCTTTTTTTTCCCGTTTAATATTTGGGTAGGAACAATTCTTGGAAATGATCGCAAACGCAATAATTACCAGCTTAATTCTAACTAGATTTGCAGTCATTTCTCTCCGTGTTATTTTTGGCATGCTGACTGTGGAAGTGGCATGCTGTAATGTTGATAGAGACATTTTCTCAGAAAACAAGATTTGTGACACTTTGCTGCATTCTGCTCCAGAGACAATCTGAGGCTTTCAAAGTGGGGCTAAAAATGCACACAAATCTTCCCCCACACAGCTGCTTCTTGTTTAACATTGTCAATTTTTTTTTTAATTAAAATTTCAGATTTTATGCTAGGCTTTTTTTCCCCCCCTTTAAAGCTCAAATGACACTCTGCCTCTTTTAGATATTTGGGAGTCTGCAAAAAGCTTGATAAAGGCCCCAATTGCTTTATCAGAAGAGTTCATTTTTAACTCTTAATACTATTCATCTATATTATATTTTATTCAATCTAAACTCCAACAGGCTCGATGCAGTTTTGAGAGTGAACAGAGCATATGCTGCTAAGTCGCTTCAGTCGGGTCCGACTCTGTGCGACCCCATAGACGGCAGCCCACCAGGCCCCGCCGTCCCTGGGATTCTCCAGGCAAGAACACTGGAGTGGGTTGCCATTTCCTCCTTCAATGCATGAAAGTGAAAAGTGAAAGTGAAGTCGCTCAGTCGTGTCCGACTCTTAGCAACCCCATGGACTGCAGCCTACCAGGCTCCTCCGTCCATGGGATTTTCCAGGCAAGAGTACTGGAATGGGTTGCCATTGCCTTCTCCAGAACAGAGCATATAATTCACCCTAATTCATAACTACGGATGAAATACCACAGGCACTCCTTGAGTTCTCCCTATAAAAGTCTTCAGCCACATGGCTTTCAATGCCATCTGTATTCCAAGGACTCCCAATTTTTTATCTCAGCCCAAATTCCTCTCTCCCAAATTCCACAGTCATTTATCCAACTGCCACCTCAATACTAAGACATCTTCTATCTAATAGATATTTCAAACTCATTATGCCCAAACCTGATTTCTGAGCAGCCCTCCAAAATCTGCTCCGTCTCTTTCTCCCTTCATCTCAGTTAATGAAACTGCATCCTTCCAGGTGGCCAGGACCAAACCCCAATAGAACACTCTGGTCTCTGCCGCCATTTTGTCTGTATTCCTGCAATGGCCTCCTGTCTCTGTTCTGCCCTTGTCCACCTTGCTCTACTCTCAGCAGGACAGCCAGGGTAACCTTTTCAAAACATGCCACCTGTGTCACTCCTTCAAGGAAAACTCTGCCACGGTTCCTTATTTCAGTCAGGGTAAAAGTCAAGTACTTGAAAGGGCTTGATTACTTCCCAAAGGTACCTCAGGGAAACAGTTCCTCGTGGGTCTCTTGCTTCTCTGCACACCTCGCAAGAAGTGGCACAAACTTTGCTCTAGACCATTTTTTCAAAAATGTTTGAAGAGCAAGCAGCTTTGCAAAATAGTGTCTCCTTCCAAAGCAGAGGGCAGGTGTGCTCACTGTCCAGAGTGACAAACAATGTCTCCCTCTAGAGCAGAGGGCAGGCAGGTTGGCTTGTAATCCATTCTAAGAGATTTGGCTTCCCTGCGCTCAGGGTTCTCAGCTGTGGTGCAAACCCACTGGGGGAGCAGCATCCTCTTGGGCGCCTCACATCACTCCCATGGGGCTTGGAGGGAGAAAGGGACTGATGTAAATATGTTGGTGCTCATGCTGCTTGAGGTGCCATGAGTAATAAGGGGGTTTTGCCTCTGACTCAGGGATCTCATGTCTTCTGCCAGAATCCACAAAACCATGCAGGCTCAACTTGTTAGCTTGCAAAAAAGAGCGAAACTGCAGACTCTCCACAGTTTTGACACTCTCACCCACTTCCTACGGCAGTCTGCCTCGCTCACCCCTTCGGGTCAGCCATGTGGTCCTCTTGCTGTTCTCTGAAAGCATTTGGCACACTCCTTTCTTAATGCCTTTGCATTGGTTTTGTTTTCTGCCTGAAATGTTCTTCCCCCATATATCTAGTTAGCTCCCTCCCCTCTGTCAAGTCTGGGCTCTAGTTTCACCTTCTCAATGAGACAGGCTCTAATCATCTCACTGCAAATCTCAACAGACACTCTTCCCTATCTCAACACTTCCAGTTCCTTTTTCTTGGCCATTTTTTCTTTTTTCCATTGTATATGTTCAGTTTGTACATATTTTACCAGGGTCGGCAAATGTTCTCTTAAAGGCCAGACAGCAAATATTTTAAGTGTGTGGGCCTTAGGGTCTCTGGCAGATTCAGATCTGCCACTGTGGTGGGAAAGCAGCCATAGATAGTATGTAAATAAGTGGGGGTGGCTATTTGCTAGTAACACTTCACTTACGAAAATGGGCAGCTGGCTTGTAGGCCTTAAACCGTCAACCCCTAGGAAATGGCAGTTCACTCCAGTACTATTGCCTGGAAAATCCCATGGACAGAGGAGCCTGGTAGGCTGCAGTCCATGGGGTCGCAAAGAGTCGGACATGACTGAGCGACTTCACTTTCATTTTCACTGTACTATATAATTTATCACATTACTGTTTGTCTCATCCCATTAGAATATAAGCTAGATGAAGGGGAAACTCTGTTTTATTCACTAATATTTCCCAAGTACCTAGAACAGTATCTGAAAGAAATAGTAGGGCCTCAATAAATTATTTGCTCAACAAAAGTACAGTCAAGGAACTTGCACTTATACATCAATTTTTAAGTAACTTACATCAGAATTATATAAGACCCATAGACAATATTTGATTTAGTTAGATAAATATAACTTTATAATGATCCCTTCTCCTTAACTGTCCCACTCACCAGTCTATATGGCCAAACTTTCAGCCACCATGTTTGTTCCAAATGACTATGTTTCCTTGATCACAATTGTGTGAGGGGAGAGTCAGCACTCCTTCCAAGCTAGGCCAATAAAGACTCCCCCTGAGGGACTTGGAACCTGGACTGAGAGAACCAGTCATCTATGTGGCTAGAACCATGACCCATAAACTTGGAACTATGGACTCATGTGGTGGAATTGTACTTACCTGTCCCTTTGAAGCTGGGCGAAACCACATGACTTGCCTAGACCAACAAAACATGAAGGGAAAGGATATGTATGAAAGTTCTGGGTGAAAGCTTTAAAAGCCGGTGTGCTCCAGACAGAGCACCAAGGGAGGAAAGGGAGGGTGGGATAAACTGGGAGATTGGATTGACATATATATACTACTCTGTATAAAAGAGATAACTAATGAGAGCCTACGGTATAGCATGGGGAAAGAAGATACAATCTGTTTGTAGGACATATATTAAGTACACCTGAAAAATGTATTCCAATATACATTAGGTGCAGACAAATACTGTTTGATTTCACTTATACAGGATACCTAGAATAGACAAATTTATCAGAGTCAGAAAGTGCACTGGTAGATACTAGGGGCCAGGGGTAGGTGGGGAATGGGGTTTTAGTGTTTCATGGGGACAGAGTTTCAGTTTAGGAAAGTGAAAACTTGAGAGGTGAATGATGGTGAGAGTTTCACAACATTGTAATGTACTTAGTGCCACTGAACTGTATAGCTAAATATGATTAAAATAGTATGTTTTACATTATGTGACTTTTACCACCATAAATGGACAACTGAATATCCACATGCAAAAGAATGAAGGTGAATCTCTATCTCATACAAAATACAAAAATTAATTTCAAATGGGCCAAACACCTAAATGTAAGAGCTAAAACTATAAAATTCTTAGAAGAAAAAATAGGAGTAAATCTCTGCAAACTTGGATTAGGCCATGATGTCTTAGCTATGACACCAAAATCATAAAGAACCAAAGGAAAAAAACCCAATAAATTAAACCTCATAAGAAGTAAACCTTTGTGTGTCAAAGGACACTATCAACAAAAGAAACAGACAACTCAATAAATAGGAGAAAACATTTGCTAATCATATATATATATCTGCTAAAAGTCTAGCATCCTTAATAAATAAAGAACTCTTACAACCAAAAAATGAAAAGGCCAATAATCAAATTTTTAAAGGGGTAAAAATATGAATAGATGTTTCCATCAAAGAAGATATACAAAGAGCCAATGGACATAAGAAAAAACACCCACCATCATGAGTCATTTGAGAAATGCATATCAAAAAAGTCCCAATGAGATACCATTCCATCTCCACTAAGACAGCTATGACCAAAAGCTGGAAAATAAAAGGTGTTGGTGAAGATGCTGAGAAACTGGAACCCTCATATGTTGACTGAAGGAATGTAACATAATACAACTACTTTGGAAAACAGTCTGACAGTTCCCCAAAAAGTTAAATTTAGATTTATTACCCAGAAATTTTCCTTCAGTTGATTATACCTAGGAAAACTTAAACTATTTGTTCACACAAAAACATGTACTTGCATATTCATAGCACCATTATTCATAAAAGCCAAAAAGTGGAAACATCTCAAACGTCCCTCAACTAGTGAACAGAGGGGGAGAAACATGGTATATTTATGCAATGGAATACTACTCAGCCACCGAAATGAATGAAATACTGTTACATGCTACAACATGAATGAAACTTGAAAACATGGTAAGCAAAAGGGCCAGACATCGAAGGTCACATATGATTCCATTAATATGAAATGGTCAGATTTTACAAATCCTTGCAGATAGAAATTAGATCAGTAATTGCCAGGAGATGAGAGGAGAGAATCAGGAATGACTGATGGGTACAAAGCTTCTTTCTAGAGTGATAAAAATGTTCTAGAATTGATGGTGGGGATGGGTATATAACAATGAATATACAATAAAACACACTGCATTGTATACAGAAAATTGTGGACTTTGAGATAACGAATTCTATGTGAATTATTGCTCAACTTAAAAATGTGTATCAAAACTACAATGAGATGCCACTTCACACATATCAAAATGGTTAAAATTAAGAATGACGTCATCAAGAAGTGTTGAGGATGTAAAGAAATGGGAACCTACACACATTGCTGATAGGATGTAAAATGGTAAAGTACATTTGGAATACAGGCAGTTTACTAAAAAGCTAAACATACACTTACATATAATCCAGGAAATCCATCCCAGGGCATCTGCCCAGGAAAATGAAAACTTATGTACACACACAGACGTGTATGTAAATGTTCATAGTGCTGTTGTTCCTGAAAGTCAAAACTGGAAGCAATCCAGTGCCTACCAATGGGTGAGTGGATAATTGACACATAGTAAATTCATACAGTGGAAAACAATTCAACAATGGAAAGGAATAAAGTACAAATATATCCAACATGGGTGAATCTCAGAAACATAATGCTAAGTGAAAGAAACCAGAAACCAAGGACCATATTTTGTTTGATTCCAGCTTATATCAAAGATAAAACTATAGAGACACACAGGTCAATGTTTCCCCGGGGCCAGGAGGTTGTAGGGGTAGGGATTGACAGCAAATAGGCAAAGGGGAAAATCTTGAGGTGACAGAAATGTTCTAACATCAGACTGTGGTGATGGTGACACAAGACTGTACATTTACTATATTTAGAATTGTATATTTCAAAGGAATAAACTATACAGCATTTAAATTATAGCTCAATAAAGGTATTTTAAAAAGTTGGTGTGTAATTTACCATAGTAATGAGTATCATTCTAGATGGTGAGGGTTCCAATGGCCTCTACAAAAGTGAACAGGATTCACTATTGACCTAAAATACACATACAGCATAAGCAAGAAATAAACTACTGTTATTTTAAGTGGCTGAGAATTGGTTAGTAGGTTGGTTGTTACTATGGCATATCCAAGCCCATTCTGATGAATACAGAAATCAATTCCCGAGAAGGTATTGACTCACATCAATATTAGTAATATGTTTAGTCAATTAAGTCAAGGGAAGTTGGATACGGAAATGAGAAAAACGTCTATTATTTGGCTGTGCAGGGTCTTAGCTGCGGCACACAGGATCTTTAGTTGTGGCATGCACAATCTAGTTTCCCGACCAGGGATCAAACCTGGAACCCCTGCATTAGGAGTGCGGAATCTCAGCCACTGGACCACCTGGGAAGTCCCTGAAAAGAATGTCTTAGAAATACCTTGGTGCTGAATCAAATAGATAAAAAGCACACTAAATTTTTGAGAGAACTGCACTGCCAAAGAATTACCTGCACTGAAAGAGATGCGACTTTTTGATAGAGTGATTCTTTAGTCCCAACATGGGGCAGGAAAGGGTTGAGAAATTTGCTTGGTTCCTAAGGAGGACAATTTCCCCTGATGGTCACTTCAGATGTGGCCAAAAAATTATGGACAACGATCATCTCTCAGAAGGTGAAGGCAGATGCTCCAGAGAACCATGGATGAGGGCCCTCCTCTCAGGAAACAGGATCAAGGTTAATCAAGAAGCACCTCCATTCCCAAGGTAGGAGCCTCAAAAGACGGGATTTTAGAACTGTGACAGTGTTTGCTTTGTGTTTCCCACACTCTGCTTTTCATTTTCAGAATGGCAGTGTTTATTGCGATGATCCTGCCTCTATTCAACCAGTATATAAATTGTGCGTAGAGGGCAAATAAGTTTTTAGTTCATGGTCCCCAGATGAGTCAGAGGCGCATCTGGATTTGAAAGAAAGAAACCACAGAGCACGTCATGAATATGCCACAACTGGACGGGCTTATCTCCCTTGGGGCAGAAATGAGTTTATTTTGTGTGCAGGAAGGAGAGTGAACCAAGTATCTACACCACGGTGGTTACTACAACTATTTCTGATATTTCTCCTTCCAAGCACAATATAGGACTGCACTTTCCCACCCTGCTGAAGTTAGGTAAAGCTCTGTGATTTGCTTTGAACGTGAAATATGTTCAAAATTCCAGGTAGAGGCATTATTTTTTATTGAGGTAAAGATAGTACATAACATTATATTAATGTTAAGTGTACAACATAACAATTCAATCTTTGTATACACTACAAAATGATCTCCACCTTAAGTCTAGATACCATCTGTCACCACACAATCAATGCCCTAGAACCACTTCTTATATACCATGCTCCCTTCCCCTCTTACACCAGAAGGCAAAGATTTCAATAGCTCAGGGCCTTGGATGAGGACAATGTGGGGTGGATCCTTCACTGACCTGGAATAGAGATGGAGCACGAGGGAAAAACAATCCTTTGTTATGGACATCTCCCTCCCATCATGTAGCCTGTGAACCACAAAGAGAGGTTCATCTTCTGAAAAGGAAGTTGATGACCAGATAAGACGGAAAAAAAAAAAAAAAAACAGACTCTAAAGCTATTCTAATTTGAATTCAAATACTTCCTGAGGATTTTCCATATTCCTTCCCCTAGGTTCCACGAGACCCCCTTTATCTGATCTAGATATATTACATCTCAAGTTTTTGTTTTTACCCTAAGTAGCTCAAGTTGATTTCTTTACTTTCAACCCAAAGAGCTGTAACTAACGCGTCCCCAAACCCATCAAACTGCTCATACCAAAAACCAAAAGACCGACATGAAAACAAGGACACATTGGGAAAACCATGGTGGATACAGCCTAAATGGGGATGTGGCAGAGACAGGCTAACTGCTTCCCACACACCACTTCCCCTTGTCTGTGAGCCCACAGCTAGATCACATTTCTCTGCCTCTCTTGTCATTAGGTAAGCCAAGCTGACTGAGCTCTAGCCAATGGAATAAGAACATGCAGAAGATGATAGGCACCAAGCCCCTCATACCACCCTCCATACTTCTTCCCCTTTGGCAGCTTGATGCTAAAGAAGAAAGTGATCTTGGCAGCCATGCATAGAAGACGGCAGAGCCACAGGACTGAAAGAACCTGGGTTGCTGAATCATGACAGGAAAAACCACCCTCTGGCAGGAACACCTGGTTTGTGACAGATTTTAGCTTGCTCTAACTCATCTGGGACTTTCCTGGTGGCTCAGACGGTAAAGCGTCTGCCTACAATGTGGGAGACCCGGGTTCAATTCCTGGGTCGGGAAGATCTCCTGGAGAAGGAAATGGCAATCCACTCCAGTATTCTTGCCTGGAAAATCTCATGGACGGAGGAGCCTGGTAGGCTACAATCCATGGGGTCACAAAAAGTCGGACACGACTGAGCAACTTCACTTTCACTCACTAACTCAACCAGAGGAATAGAAGTAGCCATTTGATGCTGAATTAGCCCTGGTTCTCACCTACCTCCTCCTCTGATCCTCCCTAGAGCTGAATGAGGCAGTGGAATCAACCCCTTTTTACAGAGGTGTTAAGCAACATTCAGAGAAGTTCAGTTGTTGAGGAGGAGATCACATGTCACTTCCCAGATAAGTTCAGTCTCAAATACAGACCTTCTGATTTCCAGAGATCAATTTTTTTCTACTGTGAAACACAAATGCTAAAGATTCCTCCTTAAATTGGACATACTAGCAGCTGACCTAAATCTCTGCACTACGAAACAGATTATAAAAAGATGAATGAGAAGGCAATCCCCCCTTCAAGATAACTGTATCATCCATTTACTACTGCATGCTCATTGCTCAGCCAAGAACAAAGCAAGACTTTTTTTTAAAGTCTTACCAGGATGCTCAACACTTCTAGTCATCAGGGAAATGCAAATCAAAACCAAAAAGAGATACCATGTCACACCTGTCTGAATGACTATCATCAAAATGAACACAAATAAATGTTAGCAAGAATGTGGAGAAAAGCAAACCCTCCTTACATTGTTGGTGGGAATGTAAATTGGTGTAGCCACTGTGGAAAAGTTTGAAGATTCCTCAAAAAAATAAAAATAAAACTACCATATGACCCAGCGACTACACTCCTGGGTATATATCCAAAGAAAATTAAAACACTAATTCAACAAGATACATGCACCCCAATGTTCATAGCAGCATTATTTACAACAATCAAGACATGGAAGCAAGTGTCCAAAAACTGATAAACAGATATAGAAGATGTGTACACACACACACACAAGATGGAATAATGGAATACTACTCAGCCATAAAAAATAAATTCTTGCCATTTGTAAACATGGATCGACTTGGAGAGTATTATGCTTGGTGAAATATGTCAGAAAGAGAAAGACAAATACTATATGACATTACTTATATATGGAATCTAAAGAATACTACAAACTAGTGAATATAAAGAAACAGATTCACAGATACAGAGAACAAACTAATAGTTACCAGTGGGGAAAAGGAAGCGGGGCGGGGGCAAGATAGGGATAGGAGATTGAAAGATACAAACTATTATATATAAAATAAACTGCAAGGATATATTATGCAGCACAAGGAATATAGCCAATATTTTATAATAACTATAAATGGAGTATAACCTTTAAAATTCTGAATCACCATGCTGTACACCTGAAACTCATGTAATACTATAAATCAGCTATAAATAAAACCATCTTACCAAGAAACAAACATTCAAGTGTACATCACACTACAATTAAATATCAGCAAAACAGGTGCTGTGTACATCTTTCACATGTAGACCAACCAGAAGACTTTAATTCTATCAAGTGTAATTTATTTAAATAATAATTCAATTGCACATTGTAGGTAAACCAGTAAATCAATATGAAAATAAAAAATTCCAAGAGTATCCAGCAACTTAAACACACATCTAATAATGCAGAGTATTCTATAAATACTAAGGAATGAAAAATAAAACACTGACTTTCAAGATGGGCTGGTTTATTTGCACTTAAAAATACAGTTTCTAAGATGATATTTGTTTTCAAAAATGTCTTAATGTTAAATATAGGCTACAAGAACTGATGTCTTCATGTTGAAAATTTATATCTCACATCAGCATGAGCTTACACATCATAGATGATAACATTACACAAAATCAGCAAATGAACACCCATTTTGGAACACAGTTTTGATATTAAAAACATCAGAAGTTCAGTTTTCTTCTTTCTTCTTGACTTATACTGATAAAATGCTTTTATACCTACAAGCCATTTCACTTTCTAATGCCAGATCCAATGCCTACTTGATCAGCAGATGGATGCTACTAAACACATTCCTCTTACCTAGAAGTCACACCTTCCATTTCTAAACATATTTTGCTCTGTAAAACTGTGACCACAGGGAATGGGGAAGACAGGATTTAAGTTCAAATGTAATGAGAAGAGAAAAAGTGAGGTAAAATGCTGAAAATGTTTACTAATAAAACATTACATTTTAAGGTACGTACAGGTAGGTTTGATGATTCAACAGGAAACCAACAGTGATTTGCAAAAACGCTATGGCCTGTAATTAAAATCCCCCTACATGTCAAGGTAACATGAAGGTTTTTGGTGACCAGATCTCTAGACAGATTTGTTTGTGCATTTTAAGTCAAAGCAAAATTTTCCAAGTGAAGTACCTACAAAATAAATTTGCTTTGGAAATAAGCCTCAGTAATAAAATAATACCTCTCACTTATTAAATATATATTTTGCTTTTACATATGATTCAGCAACTTACATCAAAAAATTCAAGAGTTCTATAAACATCTGCAAATAAATATTTTAAAACACTAGTATACAAATGAATCTGCTGGTATTCATTCAGGTGTTCGGATGTTGGCAGTTAGCAAAGGAAGAAAATATTTTTAAATAAACTACTTAGCTATAAAATTCTCCCCTAACATAACACGAGAATGCAATACACTGTTGAGAATTAAGTAATTTTTCTGGATAGCACGTAACAGTGAAACACATGTGTTCTCCTTCCACAAATCTTAGTTACACAGAACCCAGTGGTACTGTCTTTGGAAGCCATTAAAGTAATAGCCTAAGATTTATAATGTTTACCATAATCTCTCTTTATGTGTAAATTACTTTCTTAAAGCACTATATAGGAAACATTTGTCCACTATGAAGAAAAAAATCACTTCAAGAAAAAAAGTGAACTAACAAAAACTATTTAAACTTTTTTACTATACCCAAAGTTGCCACCTGGACACTTGGCTCCAATAGACAAGAATGAATTAAAATGCATGACTCTAAAGCAGGGAGAGTCTTCCCTTGAAATGAGGAAGACCTTCCAGCACTTCAAAATAATGCAATTCCTTTAAAACTGAAATAAGCAATATTCTTTAACATGTTCATTTTATCTGGTTTCTCTGGTTTCAGTTCTGTTACACTGAGACTAACTTTTTTTCCCCTAAATGATGTAACACAAACTAAAAACTTAAAACTAATTTATTAAAAAAAATATTAAGTAGCAGTAAAACAAAAGCTCCCACTGGGATATACCAGCATCCCTTATATTCATCATTTAAATTACGTGTGTCTAAGAACTACTGGATTAACATATAAGGTACATTATATATTAATATGCAATGAGGTTTTACTTAATGAAGGTATTAAAGTACCTTTAGTTTTCCTATGAAATATCTAATCTGTAGGCACTGGTATACTCTCTTTATTAGTGAAATACAGTGAGGTGGCTGCTTTAATTTCTTCCACGCAGAGTCGTGTTATAGTATTACTACATTGACACATCTGTAAACTGGACAGAATGAAGGTTGGACTTCCTGTGAAGCTAGATCCACACTGTCCTATGGGATAGATCAGGCCAAGAACCTGCTCAGCCTTCTCAATCTACTACATAGCCCCTGTATCATTTCTTTTTGTGGTTACAAAATTATAAACAGACTGGAATGGACTTTAACATCAAGGTCAAACAGCTAACACTCAACACAGAAGTTATTACTCCTCAAGCTAAATTCTGGTGTGTCCTTTTCATTACACTTCAACATTCTAAAGTAACTAAATCTAAGGGATGTTTAAAAGACAAAACTACCAACAATGAGGAGCAGAAACAGGATTTTACAACAAGCAATCTAATAATATAAAGAAAAAATATGTAAATAATTGGTCTAGGGGAATGGAAAATGGGAGAAAACCCTGTACTCCTTCTGAAAGAACAGTATAGAATAATATTATCTATTTAATATTTGTAAGCTGTTTTCTTTGCCAACAAAGGTCCATCTAGTCAAGGCTATGGTTTTTCCTGTGGTCATGTATGGATGTGAGAGTTGGACTGTGAGGAAGGCTGAGTGCTGAAGACTTGATGCTTTTAAACTGTGGTGTTGGAGAAGACTCTTGAGAGTCCCTTGGATGGCAAGGAGATCCAACCAGTCCATTCTGAAGGAGATCAGCCCTGGGATTTCTTTGGAAGGAATGATGCTAAAGCTGAAACTCCAGTACTTTTACAACCTCATGCAAAGAGTTGACTTATTGGAAAAGACTCTGATGCTGGGAGGGATTGGGGGCAGGAGAAGGGGATGACAGAGGATGAGATGGCTGGATGGCATCACTGACTCAATGGACGTGAGTCTGAGTGAACTCTGGGAGTTGGTGATGGACAGGGAGGCCTGGCGTGGTACAATTCATGGGGTTGCAAAGAGTCAGACACGACTGAGTGACTGGACTGAACTGAACTGAAGCTGTTTTCTATCTGCCTATTTATGTATCTGACCAAGAAATGTTTAGTCACTAAGTCATGTCCGACTCTTTGTGACCTCATGGACTGCAGTTTACCAGGCTCCTCTATCCATGGGATTTCCTACTGGAGTGGGTTGCCATTTCCTTCTCCAGGGGGCCTTCCCATTGGCAGGTGGATTCTTTGCCACTGAGTCACCAAGGAAGCCCCATAGGAAATGTCTAAAGAGCTTTAAAATATGTCAATTACATGTATGCATATCACTTAGGTATCATACACATATTAAACATAATAAGCAGCAAAAGACAAATACACATCTTTAAATAAACTATTTGCCAAATTATTCTCTAAATGGGTAACTAGTACCTAAAATTTTTAAAGGAGAATATTAGCCTAGTTGAGTCGATATTGAAACACTAATAATATAAGGAGATTGAAGTGGGTCACCCAAATCTTCAGAATAATGTTAATCCTAGAAAATATTTTAATCATATAATCTAACATCTTAAAAGTGAGAGTCTCTTCGTCTACAAACTAAGAGTTTGTGCTGTTACATCTCAAAAAATAAGGAATGTCTATAAAGTCAGATTAAGCTAATAATCCTAAAAATAAAATCTCTCAGTCTAGTATATAAGGAACTGAGGAAGGGAGAGAATAATAATGTTCAAACAGGCCAATGATCGATGACTATCTGCAGATGAAATATAATGAAATGAAGGTTTATGGGAACTTAAAACAGAAAAAGCAAACCTCACAGATACATATTTGAACCATGACAGGTGATTTAAGGTGATCACAGCAGGCAGCAGGTATAAGTCAGAACCCCAGGAAGCATGACAGGGGAAAGTATGTATAAATGAATGCTCCCTGACTCTCAGCATCATCCCAACATGTGCCAAGTTCCAAGTGCTCTATGGTGACATGTGGCCAGTGGCTACCATAACTGGAGAGCAGGACTGAAGGAGAAACAAGAGTGTTGAGAGGGTAGGGAGGTTACATTTTCTGAGATCCATTCCATGCCCTATGAATCACAAACTCTTAGGGCATCAGAATAGTCACTGGAGTCTTCATTATTTTAACTAAATGTATTTGAATTTATGATTTACAAATACGGATTAAGTAAGAAAAAACAGAAATACAAAAAAAATTAATGAAGAATTAATCAGAATGACAGAAATTTTTTCAGTTGACTATAAAGATCTTTTCGAAATTACTTTTAAAGTTCAAATGAAGAAAAATCTCTAT
This sequence comes from Bos mutus, assembly GCF_027580195.1. Taxonomy (NCBI): domain Eukaryota; kingdom Metazoa; phylum Chordata; class Mammalia; order Artiodactyla; family Bovidae; genus Bos; species Bos mutus. Next base: position 83,184,470 of record NC_091624.1, read on the forward strand.
TCAGAAACATCAACAGACTCGGTTTAAAGAATAGATGAGAAATGAAATCATGATGAATATTAACAGCAGCAGCTATTAGGGCCTATCACAATGTAACTGCCTCTAAAAGTAGCTTCAAAAGAGAAAACACTTACTTTTCTTTGAAAGGTGGTAACTTGTTCTTTACACAATCCCACTGATTTGAATCTGAACAAAGACTCACAGTGACCTCAAAGCTCAAACCATAAGCTTCCAGGTCAGGTAGGAATGATCATCACATAACTCTGCTAAACTCCTTTGCAAAATAGATGGTTATACTCTTGTATTGTTTCGATCATTAATAATCTTTGACACTGATTAATCTGGAATTCACCCACAGCTTCTATGCACTTGTAGTAGAGACAAAGAATCAGTGAACCTCCTTTTCTTATATAACTTGAGACCTTCTTATACCCAGAAGAAGCAAAGAAATATTAAAACATATGTTCATATAAGAGCTGATACAGTTGATCTTCCATTGTCAAGCAGAAATCATGCTTTCCTTGCCACCAAAATTACAAAGGCTAATCTATTCAAGTCTTAAGTTTGTGTTTGTTAGTTGCTGAGTCATGTCTGACTCTTTGCAACCCCGTGGACTGTATTACAGCCCACCAGGTTCTTCTGTCCATGGAATTCTCTAGGCAAGGATATTGGAGTGGGTAGCCATTCCCTTCTCCAAGGGATCTGAAGTTTGCTGCTGCTGCTGCTAAGTCGCTTCAGTCGTGTCCGACTCTGTGCCACCCCATAGACAGCAGCTCACCAGGCTCCCCCGTCCCTGGGATTCTCCAGGCAAGGATCTTAAATTTACATAAAGCCAATCTCTGGCTTTGCATTTAAAAAAACAAAAAATTTTAAGGCAATTATACCAAGAATTACACAAATTGCACCGTCAGACACATTGGCAGCCCAACCTCCTTACAAATGCCCCTTAAAACAGCAGATAAAATATTGTCACTTCAGGACTCATTCTTCACAGAACACCCTGAGTCACAAAATAACTCTATAAATGCAGTATTAGCAGAGGTCACAGGAAACTAGTACTGCCATGGTATCTTGAACATGGCAGGAAACAGATGAATATTTGTAGCATTAATGACACTACAACATTTAAAAATCTATTGGATAGGTTAGCAGATAGGAAATAAAAATACAAATATAATAAGAACAAATAACAAAGGAAAAATCTTAATTGGAGATATGAATTCTTTATATTTGTTCTGGTAATGCTGAGTTAAAACAAAAATAACCTCCAATAACTTAAACCATTTCCATTTTACATCAGAAACAGCATTTTTTTTAACTTACTTTTGCTTTGACTCATAGCTTCTCACAAAAGCAATAAGAGATTTTTTTTTAATTAAAAAAAATTAATGCTACCAAAGCTCTTCTAAGGAATTTGGAAACTTTTTTCCCAAGTAATATTTAAAGAAATTGTTCAACAGATTTTCCACTACTAATTGTAATGGCAGTTAATTTATTTCCTCTTTTGTCTGGTCCTCACGTAAAGTTTTATAATTCATATTAATAGCATGTGAGGAAATCTACCACCTATATTATCTGAAAGGGTGGTACTCTAACTATAGTTGAATTCATCATTTTCCATTGGAAATACATCCTCGGTATTGGCCAAGAATTAGTACGGTGAAGAAAATAAGATCAAATACCTGCTGGATACAGGCTTTTAGGCGTGTGTGCATGTGTGTGAAGTCATTTCTGTCATGTCCAATTCTTTGCGACCCTATGGACTGTAGCCCGCCAGGCTCCTCTGTCCATGGGATTCTCCAGGCAAGAAATACTGGAGCTGGGTTGCCAAGCCCTCCTCCAGGGATCTTCCCAACCCACAGATCGAATCCACGTCTCTTACGTCTCCTGCATTGGCAGGTGGGTTCTTTACCGCTAGGGCCACCTGGGAAGCCCAGAGGCTCTTATAATAGGAAATAAACATCAAGGCGCAAATTCACAATGTGAGCTCATGTCAGTGCTAAACACTGAATAAATCCAAATTTGTTTGAATCTCCACGCTTCTTTCATTTTACATCAGAGACCACAGACTCAGCCAATACTTTAGTTTTGATACTGTAATCTGTACATAAAAATCGTAACTATTACAACTCGTATTCACAAAGCCTTTCAATTTACCAAAAAAGCTATCACGCACATCATTCCACTGAGCCCTCACAAACACCAAGCTCTGTGTTGCTATCTCCACTGGGGCAACTGAGTCCTAGAAAGGGCTGATGACTTGTTCCGTGTTGAGGAACTATTAACTAACAGAGCAGGGCTCCTGACTGCCAGTCAGGGGCTGTTTTTGTTCAACTGCAGAGGCTTCCAGGACAAGGTATTCGTCCTAACAAAAATAAGACAAAATCCTGATTCATCAATTCATAAATCGTTTTTTGTCACTCTGTATGCAATCTTGTCCTGAGCCGCTGTATATACATATTGGAGAGCTGGGGTGGGGGTGTGGGGCTGGAGGCAGTGGTGATTGTAAAATAACACGCACACCAAGTGGGAATGGTTTGGATTAAACATTTTAACATCGGTTGCTGAAAATAAATACCTAAGACACAGACCTACAATTATAAAACTGAAAGAGACCTTGGAAGTCATCTGTTCTTTTTCCATTTCACAGATGAGGAAAATACGGTGACGGAGAGAGCCCAAAACTCCCTAAAGGTCACCCTGGTAACTGCTGACAGCAGAGCCAGCACCATACAGTCAGGCTCTCTTCCACTCTATGCCCTGATTGTGTCTGCAAATTAAAGGACTAAGCACAGTCCAGATATTTACAAGGAAACATCACAGTGCTAGGAAGATTAGAAAACTAGACCTCACACCAACATTATGAGTGTAAAAATTATTGATATCATTTAAAGCAGCAGGAACTTTATAAGAAAAATAATCAATGTATATTTTTTAGCTCTCATGGATAAGGTTGAGAATAATCCAAAATATAAATTTTCCCTTTAGATACATGGAGTTTTCTGAGTTTTGTTATATGATGATAGACTTAAGTACATTCAAAAACAGGACAGTCTCTCAAAAATGCCACCACCTTTAACTTACATGAAGAATAAAAAATAATAACATCTCATCTTTTCTAGATACAGGTCTTTCAACCAATTACCTACGTTCCCTGTCCTGTTCACACCCATTACTTGTCTTTTTCAGGAGTTTTCTGAAAAAGATTAAGCTATTTTGAATGTAGGTTTTTCTTATTTTCTTTCTGAAACTTAAATTCTAGGCAACAAACTATCTCTGAAGTTTAACTGCCCAACAAATCTAAATATGGCTCAGGTTATAAGCCATTTACTACCTACATGATATTCATTTCCACATTTAAAAAAATAAATAATCTATTTAGACTTTATTGTACCTGTGAGTCCTTTAAAAGACTTCTTCACTCTCCAATTCTAATTAATTTGAAATTCCTTTTGAAGATGCAAAATATAAGAGTTTTCAAGATATTACTGATCATCATTCTATAGAGAAAAAAAAAAACACTTAAGTAGACCAAGAATAAACCACACAAATTATAGAAAATATTGACAGTAAAATTAGTTTTTTGTCTCTCATTCACAAGATCATTTTTCCACTTTAATACAAGGCCTAATCTATAGTATACGCCGGTATGAATTGAGAGAAAAGTCCATCCTTCATGTTCTGATCAATCTGAAGACGATTTTTTCCAGAGGTGAAGAGCTGCCTGAATTCTGAAGTGTAGTCTTGACTCCAGCGAGTAATCTTTGTAGTTATTTCTAAAGACAGAAAACAATAAAATTTTAATGTCAAAATTCCTTTATAAACCAGGGTACCACCACCCTCCTCTCCTTCTTCTCACCTTCATTCTTTATTTACTCTCAAACATCACTATGCATAACAGTGGATTTTGTTAAAATGCAGATTCTGTTCCTGGGTGGAGGGGGGGATGACAATATTCTGTATTTCTAGAAGTTTCCAGGTGGTGGTCTAAAAATCCTACTTTGAATAGCAAGGTTTGTACTTCTCCCAAACAGCAAGAAGGTTATGCTGAGGACTTAAAAAAATTTGTGAACTATTTTTAAATAGCTGATCTCCTTTTCTAAACTGGAAATTTTAGGCAACCTCGTATAAACAAGGTGAATATGATCATTCACCCCCTCAAAAAAAAATTTAAGTTAAATACATACACACACACACACACACACTCATGAAAGAACACTGACAACAAAATTACTTACTCCAATTCTCACAGGCAAATGTCAATGGTTTAGTCAATAATTACAATGTGACAATGTCAGGAGGGGAATTAGAAATTCACAGATTACTTTAAAACTTCACTTATATCATCCGCACTGACTTCTTTTTGCTAGAATTGTTCAGACTCAGAAAAATGGAGTGGCTTGGATCTTGGGCTCTACTCTCACACACACCACCTTGGCCCATGGGAGAGTTATATCTTTCTCTGCAGTGGCATTCACTTCTTTCTACAGCCCTTTATGTTATACAGGTCTAAAGGTTACTTACTGGTAACCTTGCTAAGGGTTATTATTCATAAGCTAAACCAACATCTTACTAGAATTTCAAAGGATGTAATTGAGTATTTCCCTAATTAACCTGGGCAGCTTTGCAAAGCTCCTACTGTACAAGGAGAACTGCAGATAATCAACAGTCTTGAAATTATTGGGAAGTTTGTCTATGTTGACATCACTAGCACTGTCTTGAGTTAGTGTTGACTTTTTGATCACTGCTGGTCTTTCTCTTTCTCAGTGAATTACTGGTCTTTTATTTTCATTGCTATATATTTGCCTTATGTATTACTTGAAAGTGAAAGCTGCTCAGTCTTGTCCAACTCTCTGCAACCCCATGGACTGTAGCCTGCCAGGCTCCTCTGTCCATGGAATTCTCTAGGCCAGAATACTGGAGTGGGTAGCCATTTCCTTCTCCAGGAGATCTTCTGAACCCAGGTATCAAACCCCAGACTCCCGCATTGCAGGCGGATTCTTTACCGTTTGATAACACTAAATATGTCCACATGATAAATACTTAGAAACAGTACTTTTAGTCCCAAATTTTCTAATGGCTAGATTTGAAGATACATGAACGTTAGCTGAAATGGCAGTCATACTCACTCTCAAGAAACTAACTTTAAAAGTGACTTTCTCATATCTCTAGGTTAATAAAATAAAAAAGTGGAATGGCTGACTCCACTTTCTCACTTTACTTGTCCAAGTTGCTGATGATCTTCATGCTGCCAAATTCAGCAGCCACTTCTCTGGTCTCACCTTGCTTGACCTCTTGGCAACCATCTTCACAGCCTCCCACTCTTCTTTTGAAACATTTTGTTCACTTGGCTCTCCAGGATGTCATCCTAACTCATGGCCACTTCTTTAATCTTACTATTTAATCTCTAAAATAACTGCATAGCTCAAGGCTCTGTGCTGGATCTCCTCTAGCTATATCCCCAAATGACCCCACCACAGTTTTAAATATCACTGTCTCTGTCCTGGTGACATTCAAATATCTACAACTGGCCTTGACCTTTACACTGAACTACATGCTCATATAAATGACTGTAAATTCACCATCTCCATATGAATACCTATAGGCACCTCAAAATAACAGAGTCCAAACAGAAACATGTTTTTTTTTCCTCTTTTCAACCCTGCTCCTCTAAGTATTCCCCATTTCAGTAAAGCATCGTTATCAACCTAGTATCTTGATACCCTCCCCCTCCTATCCCCAGCCAGGAATGCTCCTCATCCAGTCTTCTGGTGACAGATCTTCTCAGGACTGGCTTTAATTATGCTAATCTCAGCTACATAGCACCTCCTCAAGGAAACCTTTCAGAATTAACAGTCTAAAGTAATACCCAGGTACCTTGTATCATATCATAAATCTCAATGAAGCATAAATCATTGCTATTTTTCTTATCTGTGTATTTACCAATACTCCACAATTTAGGAAGCAGAAACATTGCCTGTTGATGCACAGTTGTTTGTCTAGAACCTTCTCTAGTGTCTGGCACATAATAGGTACTCAGTGAATACTTGCTAAACTTAAGGAAATGAACAAACCAATGAGTTATTAAGCTAGTTATGACCTAGAGCTATCATGGCATTCTTTCTCCACTGCAAGTAGTGTTCAAAGCAAGCAGACCACAGGACTTGTGTCCCCAGTAAATGAACCACGATCAAAGGAAATCTGAGCACCACTGTCCACCAGGATTGATAAAGTGCTATGAAATTGCCACAATAGCCAGAAAGAAGAAAGAGTCAGGAAGATTCAAAGGGCTTCTTCAAATGGGAGGCTTTTTAATGAAATGAGAGAGATGGTGGAATATACCAAAGGTCAGCAAACTATAACCAAAATTATGGCCAACTCTGGGCACACTCATTTATTTACATATTGTCTTCTATGGCCACTTTCAATACTACTGAGTACGTACAATGGAGACCCTCTACTACAAAGCCAAAAGTGTTAACTGGCCCTTTACAGAAAAAGTTTTCTGACCCCTGATACAGAAGAGAATAGGTTAGAAATCTGTCCTGTAGGTACCCCCAAATCACAACATTTGTAAACAGTCATAGGGTCAGGCATTAAGAAGCTTGAAAATTGCACAATTCTAACAAAAGCCACAAGTAGAAATTAAGCATAAATTAGCAAAGGTAATATAATGAATAATTTTTCATTAATACGTTCATTTTTAAGTGTATCAAGTTATTGCTGTTGTAAAAATAGTATTGATATTCCCGACTCCATAGCAGTCAAGGAAAGCTGCCGTTACCACTTACCTTGCAGTTTCTAGGACCTTTATGGCCTTGTCAATTTCTCCTTGGTTTTTATACAAAAATGCCAATTCAAACAGAGTAAATGGCACTAGGTAGTGGTCATACTTCAGTAGCTTTTCACTAAAAGAGTGAATGAAAAGTAATTAAATCTCAACAGAAGAAAGAACATATCATTCTTTTTTCAACATATATATTTTTCCCCATTCTTATGAAAATAGGTATAGCACTAAGTCTATTACTAGAGAAAAGCTGTCATTATACAGTTAAAGAATATAATAAACCATGGCAATAAACAGTATGCTTTTAATATATTCCTTTTTTTTTTTTGGTCTCACTCTATGGCATACAGGATCTTAGTTCCCCAATCAGGGAAAATTTAACTCATGGCCCTGCAGTGGAAGCACAAAGTCCTAACCACTGGAGCACCAGGGATTTCCTCTGTCACTCTCATTTTATCCCTTAGTCTAAATCCAGCACTGCACATTGTTTCCTGCCTTTTCACGTAGACATTATCCTAGAAAGGACAAGATCATGAACATGTTCAGAAGTGACTCCATTTAGAAAATGACTCCACTTGTTTTTCACCAAGGTTTAACTCTCTTTACACTGTTTGTCTTATAATGCTTCAAAATGTCAAGAAAGAAGGGGCCGACACTTCCGTTTACAGCAGTATTATGGAAATTATCTGACTTCCCAATATCTAGAAGCGCTGAAACAAATAAGAGCAACACCCCTTTAAAAGGAGAGCTCAGCTCACAAGAACATAAGGAAGACTCTCAAACCAAAAACAAAACCAGAACTCTAATTGTGTTGAAGATGCCAAAGTACTCCTGGGTCTGTCTCAGCCAAGGCTTTGTGTATCTCTGTCCACACAGGAGGTGAGACCTTGGGTCCACATAATATGTAGAGCAGGGGCTGAGACCACTATGTAAAGCTGGGGCCCAGCTCCATCAGAGAAAGGGTAGACGACCCACTCGTGAAAGGGTAGAGAACCCACTCGTGGCACAGGAGGAAGCCAAGGGCAGTTGGCTCTGTGGCCTACACTCTGTGCTCAGTTGCTTCAGTCGTGTCTGACTCTGCAACCCTATGGACTATAGACCATCAGGCTCCTCCACTCATGGGATTCTCCAGGCAAGAATACTGGAATGGCTTGCCGTGCCCTTCCCCAGGGATCTTTCTGACCCAGGATCAAACCCACGTCTCTTATGTCTTTGGCATTGGCAGGTGGGTTCTTAACCCCTAGCGCCATCTGGGAAGACTGGCCTATTCTCTAGGTAGGAAGAAAAAAGCAAATCCCTTAAGAAATTAATAATCAATGGGCCTGTCCTCACCTGAACATGCAATTCAAATTTATGTGGCCCAAATGATCCAAGAACCTCTAAGCAACAAAATTAACATGAAAGTCGTCCAGGCTGAGAAAAGCCTTTGGGGCATCTGGCAGAAATAAAAGCACAGTGCTTAGAAAGAGACTCTTCCTCAGTCCTAGCCTCACTGGAGTCTCAAGATAAAACTCATTGAAGTTGAGTTCACAATCCAAAACTATAAAACACACCAGCAAACTATCCACTATGAGATTCAAAAGACACAACAAATAGCCCAAATAAGTCATCCTTTTGATCCTAATAAAAATGTCAATAAGAGGGAGCTCAATGGATACTTCTTTAACAAATTTACTAAAGACAGCATGTTATTAATTTGAGAAATAGACATTGAGTCTTTCCTCTTCTTATAAGGACAGCAGTCCTCCTACATTCTCAGAAAATATGGTCAGAAGAGAGGATCAGTAGTTATAGATGGGAAAGCACATGATATCAAACAGAAGACGTCAAGCAGAAGTCTGTGGCTGTGACTTATTTGGTATACAGAATGGTTTCCAAAAAATTGAGCCAAGCTTTAAAAATCAGAAGATGTTACATAAAATTCAGATTCCAGGCTTTCAATGATAAATTGTAGGCATTATTACTAGTGGGCCCACACTGTCAAGAAAAATAATCAATTTGAGTTCAGGAGTGGCGGTACTCTTTAGAGAGACCACACAATATCCCTGATCTGCAGTGCCTTCTAATCCACATTCCCACCATCACTCAGAAAGGTTACTTGTCTGGCCCCTGTAGACAACTGCATCTGTGAATCCAGATGCAGAGAAGAGGGCCAGGCAACAGAACCTTGATCAACTCTCTAATTAGCAAAAGAGCAGGACATCATCATCAGTGCTACTGAGGGGATAATAATCATTCATCCTAGAAAAATGCCCCTTGCCAAAAGAGAAGCTGTTATAGCATTTATCACAGTTGTTCTTTCCTGCCAAATTATCATTACAATGATGGTTAGTCTGTTTATTCAACTCTGAAACCCTAGGATTCAGGATCACAGTTTCTGGCACATAGTGGGTACTCAAATATTGGTAGAATAAATGAATGACAGACAAATGCACAAATCAAAAAAAGTATCAGATGTTCAGTACGTTACTGCCAAAATTTAGACAGACACCTGTCAGCTTGGCTCTAAATTTAGCTTTCGTGAGTCACCTCTAAACACCATGCAGAAAAGCATAAAGCCATGTTCACTTAGGTTATCATTTCTGTCTCAGAGAATAAAGAAAACATTACTGGATTCTCTTTCTGACAACATCAAGTGAAAAAGGTTAGCAGCAGAGACAAAAGCATCACTTTCTCACAGCGATTCCCCAGAAACCGCGATTTGCACTCAAGCTGGTTTCATCGTCTGCTTTTACCTTTGGATAATATGATTGAAGCACAGTTCTGCTTGCAAGGGCCGCTGTAGGTTCTTCAGGCAGCATCCTTTGAGCAGTTTCACTAGACAGTCGTCATCGACAGAGTAGTCGCTGGAGTCTTGAAGCAAAACACATACAGTTTACTCACAAAAACAAAAAATAGCCTACTTAAGAGGCAGCACTAACAGCTATTAGGTTTCAGAGGGATCATTTAAAAATTTAAAAATATATATGTTTAGCATTTTTATGCCTCACTAAATTCAATGAAAATACTTCAAATGAAAAGAATATCAAGGTTAATACTACAACACACCATTTGATTAAGGGGTTTACTCTAGCCTTTTTTCACTTTATCACTCTCACCACTCAAAAAGTTTTTTTAGGTGCTCGCCTCTGAGTTAAGTGACCTTAGGTAAAATAATAGTAAGTTTGAACTGTAAATAAAGTAAGAGCTTTATTAATTTAATGAAAGGTAAAGCAGTGAGGAGCAAGCAGGCAGCCTCTTCCTGTGGCTCCGGCCCCTAATCGGGCTGGCTTTGTGTGAAAGAGGGTAACGCTTCCATGTGGAGAAGCAGATGGCCTTCTCCCCATTAAAAATGCAGAAAGGAGAACACCCTCCCCAGATCATTATGTTTACAGCTTACCAGTTCTCCCAGGTTAGGTGCTTTGGGGGACGAAATTATGTCATAAAATTAGACAAAATGGTTCTGAAATACAGGTAAAGCACCTAAAATCCCCACAAACTTCTAACTGCATGAAGCTAACACAGAGGATCTTCTTTCAGGACATTTTTCCTTTTGAAAGTGACTCTACCTGCTATAGCCCAAGGCTAATACATATTAACAGAAGCAACCATATCGTGCGTGACATCTATCTGACAAAGGTGGCAATTTCACATCTATACCACTTATGAATTTGGGTTTTTCTTTTTTGCAAGTTAAGTAGAAATAAGAAATCATTCCAAGACAGACTGATTATTTATACATTTCAGGCTGTGACAACACAGGTGGGAAGGGACAAAAAACCAAAATGATGAGGCTTTGAGAGTCCTTCATACTGAAATACTCTTGCTTTCAGTACAAATATCAGAAATCACCATTAACACATGCTGGTGTTTTAATCAGTAAACAGCTTGTCTATGGGAGGTTAAGGATGCTACTTAACCAAGTCAAAGAAGGTTGCTTTATTTCTAGGTGCCGAAGATAGCTGATAATGATCTCTCACTTCCAAGATCTGACAAGTTATTCACTATGAAAATCACAAATATCAATACCACATTACCTTCCCTATTAAAGACCATCCCCCCACTCAAAAAACAATCTATTTATGCTTCTAATCAACAAACCAGATTGGGGCTATGTTTAGGATCTGTGGCTGATTGAATCCGCGAATGAGGAATCTGTGGATACAGAGGGCAGAGTATGGAACTTGAGCATCCAAAGACTGTGGTATCGACAGTGAAGCTTGGAATCAATTCCAAGTGGAAAATAAGGGGAAACCATATACAAAGGTCTCACTCAGTGGTGGTATGTATTAGTCTATACTACAAAGGACGGACATTCAAACATTAGAATTTATTCTATTGAACCAAAACCCTTGTCTTTGTAGGAAAACAGAAGCAAGCTAGCCTACTCCTTTGGAGGAAAAAATAGCCTACAAATGTTTTCACTTAAAAAAAAAAAGATTTGTCTTTACCTCCCATTTCTCACATATACACTTACTTTAAAACATATTCATTTTTTCATCTAATTTGCAAATATGTGGCATTTAATCACAAATAATTCCCTTAATGACAGGGACAATGTTTTTTCTACTATCACAATGCTATATCTGGTATGAAAAATGAGTGTTCAAAGGAACAAATTAATGAAAAATGGCCAAATTAGTTCCACAAAAATAAATATTAGTAAATTTGTTCAAAAGCCTTAAAAATTTTACTGAACTGCAATTTTCTGAAACCCATTTTTTGAAGAAAATTTTTATGGAGCTTTATCTCAGTTAAATTTTAAAATGATGTGGCTTTACATTGAGTTTCCACTCAAATCAAAGTAAATATTTTTCCTTTTGAAATTACTCTATATAAAAAGTTGTTAAAAAAAAATCTTACACCCATTAGCATGCCTACTACCAAAAAACAAACAAAACAGATTAAAAAAAAGAAAAGAAAATTACCACTTCAGTATTCTTGCCTTGAGAACCCCATGAACAGTATGAAAAGGCAAAATGATAGGATACTGAAAGAGAAACTCCCCAGGTCAGTAGGTGCCCAATATGCTACTGGAGATCAGTGGAGAAATAACTCCAGAAAGAATGAAGGGATGGAGCCAAAGCAAAAAGAATACCCAGCTGTGGATGTGACTGGTGATAGAAGCAAGGTCCAATGCTGTAAAGAGCAATATTGCATAGGAACCTGGAATGTCAGGTCCATGAATCAAGGCAAATTGGAAGTGGTCAAACAAGAGATGGCAAGAGTAAATATCGACATTCTAGGAATCAGCAAACTGAAATGGACTGGAATGGATGAATTTAGCTCAGATGACCATTATATCTACTACTGTGGGCAGGAATCCCTCAGAAGAAATGGAGTGGCCATCATGGTCAACAAAAGCATCCGAAATACAGTACTTGGATGCAATCTCAAAAATGACAGAATGATCTCTGTTCATTTCCAAGGCAAACCATTCAACATCACAGTAATCCAAGTCTATGCCCCAACCAGTAACGCTGAAGAAGCTGAAGTTGAACAGTTCTATGAAGACCTACAAGACTTTTTAGAACTTACACCCAAAAAGATGTCCTTTTCATTATAGGGGACTGGAATGCAAAAGTAGGAAGTCAAGAAACACCTGGAATAACAGGCAAATTTGGCTTTGGAATACGGAATGAAGCAGGGCAAAGAAAATGCACTGGTCATAGCAAACACCCTCTTCCAACAACACAAGAGAAAACTTGTGTTGGACATCACCAGATGGTCAACACCAAAATCAGATTGATTATATTCTTTGCAGCCAAAGATGGAGATGCTCTATACAGTCAGCAAAAACAAGACCAGGAGCTGACTGTGGCTCAGACCATGAACTCCTTATTGCCAAATTCAGACTTAAATTGAAGAAAGTAGGGAAAACCACTAGACCATTCAGGTATGACCTAAATCAAATCCCTTATGATTATACAGTGGAAGTGAGAAATAGATTTAAGGGCCTAGATCTGATAGACAGAGTGCCTGATGAACTATGGAATGAGGTTCGTGACATTGTACAGGAGACAGGGATCAAGACCATCCCCATGGAAAAGAAATGCAAAAAAGCAAAATGGCTGTCTGGGGAGGCCTTACAAATAGCTATGAAAAGACCCAGAGGGATGGTATGGGGAGGGAGGAGGGAGGAGAGTTCAGGATGGGAAACACAAGTATACCTGTGGTGATTCATTTCGATATATGGCAAAACCAATACAATACTGTAAAGTTAAAAAATAAAATTAAACTAAAAAAAAAAAAGAAGAGAAGCAAAAAGCAAAGGAGAAAAGGAAAGATATAAACATCTGAATGCAGAGTTCCAAAGAATAGCAAGAAGAGATAAGAAAGCCCTCTTCAGTGATCAATGCAAAAAAATAGAGGAAAACAACAGAATGGGAAAGACTAGAGATCTCTTCAAGAAAATCAGAGATACCAAAGGAACATTTCATGCAAAGATGGACTCGATAAAGGACAGAAATGGTATGGACCTAACAGAAGCAGAAGATATTAAGAAGAAATGGCAAGAATACACAGAAGAACTGTACAAAAAAGATCTTCACGATCCAGATAATCATGATGGTGTGACCACTGACCTAGAGCCAGACATCCTGGAATGTGAAGTCAAGTGGGCCTTAGAAAGCATCACTACGAACAAAGCTAGTGGAGGTGATGGGATTCCAGTTGAGCTACTCCAAATCCTGAAAGATGATGCTGTGAAAGTGCTGCACTCAATATGCCAGCAAATCTGGAAAACTCAGCAGTGGCCTCAGGACTGGAAAAGGTCAGTTTTCATTCCAATCCCAAAGAAAGGCAATGCCAAAGAATGCTCAAACTACCGCACAATTGCACTCATCTCACATGCTAGTAAAGTAATGCTCAAGGTTCTCCAAGCCAGGCTTCAGCAATATGTGAACTGTGAACTTCCTGATGTGCAATCTGGTTTTAGAAAAGGCAGAGGAACCAGAGATCAAATTGCCAACATCTGCTGGATCATGGAAAAAGCAAGAGAGTTCCAGAAAAACATCTATTTCTGCTTTATTGACTAAGCCAAAGCCTCTGACTGTGTGGATCACAATAAACTGTGGAAAATTCTGAAAGAGATGGGAATACCAGACCACCTGATCTGCCTCTTGAGAAATTTGTATGCAGGTCAGGAAGCAACAGTTAGAACTGGACATGGAACAACAGACTGGTTCCAAATAGGAAAAGGAGTTCATCAAGGCTGTATATTGTCACCCTGTTTATTTAACTTATATGCAGAGTACATCATGAGAAACGCTGGACTGGAAGAAACACAAGCTGGAATCAAGATTGCTGGGAGAAATATCAATAACCTCAGATATGCAGATGACACCACCCTTATGGCAGAAAGTGAAGAGGAACTAAAAAGCCTCTTGATGAAAGTGAAAGTGGAGAGTGAAAAAGTTGGCTTAAAGCTCAACATTCAGAAAAAGAAGATCATAGCATCTGGTCCCATCACTTCTTGGGAAATAGATGGGGAAACAGTGGAAACAGTGTCAGACTTTATTTTTCAGGGCTCCAAAATCACTACAGATGGTGACTGCAGCCATGAAATTAAAAGACGCTTACTCTTTGGAAGGAAAGTTATGACCAACCTAGATAGCATATTCAAAATCAGAGACATTACTTTGCCAACAAAGGTCCGTCTAGTCAAGGCTATGGTTTTTCCCGTGGTCATTTACGGATGTGAGAGTTGGACTGCAAAGAAGTCTGAGCGTCGAAGAATTGATGCTTTTGAACTGTGGTGTTGGAGAAGACTCTTGAGAGTCCCTTGGACTGCAAGGAGATCCAACCAGTCCATTCTGAAGGAGATCAGCCCTGGGATTTCTTTGGAAGGAATGATGCTAAAGCTGAAACTCCAGTACTTTGGCCACCTCATGTGAAGAGTTTGACTCATTGGAAAAGACTCTGATGCTGGGAGGGATTGGGGACAGGAGGAGAAGGGGATGACAGAGGATGAGATGGCTGGATGGCATCACCGACTCGATGGACCTGAGTTTGAATGAACTCCGGGAGTTGGTGATGGACAGGGAGGCCTGGCGTGCTAAGATTCATGGGGTCACAAAGAATCAGACACGACTGAGTGACTGATCTGCTCTGATGTCTGAGCACTGTCAAGGATGTAGAGAAATTGAAACCTGTGTGTATTGTTGGTGGGAATGTACAAAGGTGCAGCCACTAGAGAAAACAGTATGTCAGTTCCTAAAAAAATTAAAAATAGAAATGTTACATGATCTAGCAAATCCACCTTGAGGCATATATCTAAAAGAACTGAAAGCAGCATCTGAATGAAATATTTGCATATACATGTTCAAAGAATTATTGTTCCCAGTCAAAAGTGGAAGCAACCCAAATATACATTGATGGATGGATAAACAAAATTTGGTATAAACATCCAACAGAATATTATGCAGCCTCAAAAATGAAGGAAATTCTGACACATGCTGCAACATGGACATACCTGGAGGATATTAGGATAAGGGAAATAGGCAGCACAAGAAGAAAAAGACTGCACGATCCCACCTATATAGAGTCTCTAGAGTCAAATCCACAGTAATAAAGAGTAAAACAGTGACTGCCAACCACTGTGAAGAGCGGGAAATGGGGAGTTACTGTTTAAGGGGTATGAAAAAGTTCTCAAACTGGCTGCACAACTGAGTGAATATACTCAGCACTACTGGACCATACAGTTTAAAAATGGTTAATATGGCAAATTTTATATTATGTGCATTTTCCTGCAATTAAAAATGTAGGAGATAATATAAAAATGTAAAGAGGTTCACTTTATCTATAATAAAGATAAAAAACTATATAAAATTTTTATATCTAAATTATAACTTAGATATAAAATTATAAAATCTATAATAGATCTAAAAAATTTTAAATCTATATCTATAACATATTAACTCTATATTAATAGTTAATTAATAGATGCTTAATTAACTAACTGGGTTAATTAATAGATGCTTACTCCTTGGAAGAAAAGTTATGACCAACCTAGACAGCATGTTTAAAAGCAGAGACATTACATTGTCAACAAAGGTCCATCTAGTCAAGGAGGTTTTTCCAGTAGTCATATATCAATGTGAGAGTTGGACTATAAAGAAAGCTGAGTGCCGAAGAACTGATGCTTTTGAACTGTGATAATGGAGAAGACTCTTGAGAGTCCCTTGGACTGCAAGGAGATCCAACCAGTCCATCCTAAAGGAGATCAGTCCTGGGTGTTCATTGGAAGGACTGATGTTGAGGCTGAAACTCCAATATTTTGGCCACCTGATGCAAAGACCTCACTCATTTGAAAAGACCCTGATGCTGGGAAGGATTGAGGGCAGGAGGAGAAGGGGACGACAGAGGATGAGATGGTTGGATGGCATCACCAACTCAATGGACATGAGTTTGGGTAAACTTTCGAAGTTAGTGATGGACAGGGAGGCCTGGCATGCTGCAGTCCATGGGGTCGCAAAGAGTTCGACACGACTGAGCAACTGAACTGAATGAACTATTGATGGGAATCTAAAATTAGAATAATTTCAAATATGGAAAGCAGCCTAAATGCCCAACAATACTGAAAGAGTTGGTTAAATTATGATATATTATCTCCATGGAATGCCAGGAAGCTCTGGAAATTATTACAAGGGTTACCTAGAAAGAATTAAAACATTTATGATAAACTACCATATGATCCAGTAACCCCACCTCTGCATATTTATCTGAAAAAAAAATACTATCTCAAAAAGATATATGCATGTTCATGTTCATTGCATTATTTACAACAGACAAGCATGGAAAAGATCTAAGTATCCATCAATGGATGGATAAAGGAAATGTGAAATATGTGTCTGTGTGTGTGTGTAAAATGGAACATTCAGCCATGATAAAGAATCAAAGTGTTCCATCTGCAACAACATGACGGACCTTGAAGGTACTAATGCTAAGTGAACAAAAGTCAGATGAACACCCTATGTTCTCACTTCTATGTGAAACCTAAAGAAATAAAAGCTCATAGATATAGGGAATAGACAGGTTGTCAGGGGCAAGAGCTTGAGGAGTAGGAGGAATATGTGAAGAGGTCAAAATGTACAAACTCCCAGATATAAGGCAAAGGTGAAAAGGAAAGATATACCCATCTGAATGCAGCGTTCCAAAGAATAGCAAGGAGAGCTAAGAAAGGCTTCTTCAGTGATCAATGTAACAATAGAATGGGAAAGACTAAAGATCTCTTCAAGAAAATTAGAGATACCAAGGGAACATTTCATGCAAAGATGGGCTTGATGAAGGACAGAATGGTATGGACCTAACAAAAGCTGAAGATATTAAGAAGAGCTGGCAAGAATACACAGAAGAACTGTACAAAAAAACCTTCATGACCTAGATAACCATGATGGTGTGATCACTCAGCTAGAGCCAGACTTCGCATCCTGAAATGCGAAGTCAAGTGGCCTTAGGAAGCATCACGACAAACAAAGCTAGTGGAGGTGATAGAATCCCAGTTGAGCTATTTCAAATCATAAAAGATGAGGCTGTGGAAGTGCTGCACTCAATATGCCAGCAAATTTGGAAGACTCAGCAGTGGCCACAGGACTGGAAAAGGTCAGTTTTCATTCCAATCCCAAAGAAAGGCAAGGCCAAAGAATGTTCAAATTACTGCATAGCTGCACTCATCTCACACGCTAGCAAAGCAATGCTTAAAATCTTCCAAGCCAGGCTTCAATCGTACATGAACCATGAACTTCCAGATGTTAAAGCTGGATTTAGAAAAGGCAAAGGAACCAGAGATCAAATGCCAACATCCGTTGGATCATCAAAAAAGCAAGAGAGTTCCAGAAAAACATCTACTTCTGCTTTATTGACTACGCCAAAGCCTTTGACTGTGTGGATCACAACAAACTGTGGAAAATTCTTAAAAAATGGGAATACCAGACCACCTTACTTGCCTCTTGAGAAATCTGTATGCAGGTCAAGAAGCAAAGGAGAAGGCAATGGGAACCCACTCCAGTACTCTTGCCTGGAAAATCCCATGGATGGAGGAGCCTGGTAGGCTGCAGTCCATGGAGTCACGAAGAGTCGGACACAACTGAGCAACTTCACTTTCACTTTTCACTTTCATGCATTGGAGAAGGAAATGGCAACCTACTCCAGTGTTCTTGCCTGGAGAATCCCAAGGATGGCAGAGCCTGGTGGGCTGCCATCTATGGGGTCGGACACAACTGAAGCGACTTAGCAGCAGCAGCAGCAGCAAGAAGCAACAGATAGAACTGGACATGGGACAACACACTGGTTCCAAATCGAGAAAGGAGTACATCAAGGCTGTATATCATCACCCCGCTCTTTTAACTTATATACAGAGTATATGATGCAAAATGCTGGGCTGGATGAAGCGCAAGCTGGAATCAAGATTACTGGGAGAAATATCAATAACCTGATATGCAGATGACACCACCCTTATGGCAGAAAGCAAAGAAGAACTAAAGAGCCTCTTGATGAAAATGAAAGAGAAGAGTGAAAAAGCTGGCTTAAAACTCAACATTCAAAAAACTATGATAATGGCATCCAGTCCCATCACTTCATGGCAAATAGATGGGGAAACAACGGAAACAGTGAAAGACTATTTCTTGGGCTCCAAAATCACTGCAGATGGTGACTGCAGCCATGAAATTAAAAGACGCTTGCTCCTTGGAAGAAGAGCTATGACCAACCTAGACAGCATATTTAAAAGGAGAGACATTACTCTGCCAATAAAGGTCCATCTAGTCAATGCTATGGTTTTTCCAGTAGTCATGTATGGATGTGAAAGTTGGACTGTAAAGAAACCCGAGCACCGAAGAATTGATGCTTTTGAACTGTGGTGTTGGAGAAGGCTCTTGAGAGTCCCCTGGACTGCAAGGAGATCAAACTAGTCAATCCTAAAAGAAATCAGTCCTGAATATTCATTGGAAGGACTTTTGCCAAAGCTGAAACTCCAGTACTTTGGCCACCTGATGCGAAGAACTGACTCACTGGAAAAGACCCTGATGCTGGGAAAGATTGAAGGCAGGAGGGGAAGGGGACGACAGAGGATGAGATGGTTGGATGGCATCACCAACTCAATGGACATGAGTTTGAGCAAAATCTGGGAGTTAGTGATGGACAGGGAAGCCTGGCATGCTGCAGTCCATGGAGTCACAAAGAGCTGGACATGACTAAGAGACCGAACTGGACTGAAGTCAGCTATAAAACAACTAAGTCATGAAGATGTCAAGTACAAATGGTGACTACAGCTAATACTATATTGCATATTTGAAAGTTGCTAAGAGAGTAGATTTTCAAAGTTCTCAACAAAAGAAAAAAATTTTTGTAATGATGTATGGTGAAAGACATTTACTAGACTTATTATGGTGATCTTGCAATGTGTACAAATATCAAATCATTACATTGTACATCCGAAACTAATATAGTGTTATATGTCAGTTTTATCTCAATGAGAGAAAAGGTTATGATATAATAAATGAAAAGATATAGGCTAGAGTATGTCCAGATACACTATGATCATAACTATAAAAATAAATCTAAGTGGGCATAAACAGAAACTCTAAATTAATTGTGCATAGTAGGAAAAACGTGGGTGACTTTTTTCACCTACATTTTTCAAATGTAATGTTTAATTTTTTAAAGGTACTTGTAAAGAGAAATCTCATTAAACATTTCAGCCCCATGCTGTGGCCAAAGTAAAAAATGATCTAAATGAGGTGCTCATCCCTGGAGTCACAGACAATAATTTAATCCTCCGCATATCACACACCCCCAGTTCTCCACCCCTTGGCAGCCACTAATCTGCTTTCCGTCTTTATGGACTGATTTATCCTCGATATTTTATATAAACGGAATCACACACTCTGCTGTCTTTTGCCTCTGGCTTCTTTCACGGAGCCTCACGTCCCCACGGACCATCCGTGCCTGAGGCTCACCCGTGTTGTGTCAGGTATCTTCCCTCCATCCTGACTGCAATCAGCCAGACACCTGCGGCTCAAGCTCTTTTGTTCTCATCACGCACACAGATCAACATGAGCAGATGTGCACGGGGAAAGGACGGGAGGGGGCAGCCGTAAAGATTTCCAGGCTCTCGCTTTTCATACTTACTCTCACTTTGTAGAGCTGCCTCGGCCTTTTCAACGGTTACCAACAGATTTTCAGAAAGGTCTTTTCTCTTGCTCACTAGTGGAAAACCATTCCAAACATACATCATTTCCTAATGAGGAAAAATGAGAAACCATTCACAATTACGTGAGGTCATTTGGTGTTCTTTACAACAACAAAGCCACATGTGAGTGTTTTGCCTCAGTTGCTAGTGATCTCAAGACATTTAGAGATCATTTTTCTTAGCTTTCTTCATTTGGAGTTTAGTGATTTAATCTCCGATTTTTTCACTTTATTTAATGTTTTTAATGCTTTTTGGCTTTTATACTACAAAATAGTTCAGTATATATAGTATATTGTGTCTTCACTGAAAAAATAATTTGCTCATTTATTTGACAAGTATTTACTAAGCACCTACTGGTATCCATTCCTTTTGGAAGATAACAGATTACAGATAGAAATAAATATAATATTTTTAAATGATAATATGAACAATTCAAACATAAATTTTTGTTGTTGCTCTTAAGTAAAGGGAAACATTTTTTCTATATCTGCCAATTGTTTACATAAAATGTTTCCAAGGACATCACAGCAAAGGAACACAGGAAATATTTTACCTGGCTCAGGTTCTTTTATACCATTAAAAACATGTGACAGTCCAGTAATGCAATCCAATATGCAGAGAATACATTCATTTAAAGGCCATATGGCAGAATGACAGCCCCTAAAAATGTAAACTAATGATTTATCATTGCAAATTACATTTAATAGGCTAACAGATGAGAATTTTTCTTTTTTTTTCTGGACCAAAAGCAAATGTGCTCTTGCTTGAAAATATTTTTCTAATCTTCCTGGTAGTTCAGTTCATATTTTGAAAGGTACGAAGTAAGCAGGATAATTAGAATCTCCTTGGAAATAAAAAAATGGTAAAATATGTTAAGATTGTTTGAACAGCCTCTTACAGGGAAGCAGTAGAAATGAGGAAAATACACTGGAGTTGAGTGACAGCAAAGTCATTTTCACCTTTTGGGACTGAAAACTAAGATCACAGCACTCTTTTGTTTTACATCTAAATTTTCTTATTGCTAATCGTGTAAGAGTTCAATAACTTTTGGAATATTTATTTAAACTGATGATGATTTTTAAAAATTTTGTTTTTATTGATGGAACATTTTATCAGAAAAAAAAAAGTTTGTATGTGAACTGGTCATTTTATGAAATACAAGATTTTGGTAAAATTCCTAGTTACCACAAATTCAAGCCAATTCTACACACTTAGCCCTGGAGAAAGAAGTGCTCTGAGTTAATCTTCCTTAAGGCCCTTAGCAATCAGAGCAACATATACATCATATGTATACACAAGCATCTAAGTTTTAGGATGGAGAAAGGACTATGGTGCTCTAGAAAAATCCCAGGGAAGTTCTGTGACATGGAAAGAAAAAAATCTCCCAGCATTAATCACTTGATAAGAATGAGGCAGGAATGGAGCTGAAAGGTGTCATGGGTGAAACAGTAGCAGGCTCCCATATTAGCTGGAAAAGGAGGATGTTTGGTCATTTTTGTGATTTGCATTGTGTTCTTCTTTTTACCTGTGCTCAGATATGATTTACAGAGTGGCCACATTTTTATCTCATTGCATCACAGGCACAGACCAGGCACAACCTGGTCTCAGGGTAGTGCTCTCTGAGATTGTTTTTCTTAAACAGGAAATACCTGGGCTGAGGTACTCGGTGCAGGCTAGCCCCCAACGACACCTGTGAGGAGCTGCAGTGTTCTTTCTCACAGAATATTTAAAGAGCTCCTATAAGTCAATGCGGTTTCCCTGGTGGCTCAGTTGGTAAAGAATCCGCCTGCAATGCAGGAGACCTGGGTTCAATCCCTGGGCTGGGAAGATCCCCTGGAGAAGGAAACGGCTACCTACTCCAGTATTATGGCCTGGAGAATTCCATGGGCTGTATAGTCCATGGGGTCACAAAGAGTCAGACATGGCTGAGTGACCTTCACTCACTTTGTAACTTATAAGTCAATGATAAAATAATAAATAACCTAATAAAAAAATTAGGGAAGAAAGCCCATGAACAACAATTCATGAAATAAGATGTAAAAATGAACAAGCACATGAAAAGCTCAATCACACATTAAAAAAATAAAACACTGTTGGTAGGAATTTAAATCAGTACAGCCCTTCTGGAGAGCAATCTGGCAAAGTCCAAGTATTAAATGCATATGCCCTACAACTTGGAATTCTACTTCTAAACATCTCTCCCAGAGAATTATATGCCCATGTACAAAGAGAGCTATAGAAGAATATTCATTGTAGCCTGTTTGTGGTAATAAAAACTGGAAAGTAAGCAACTGTTAAAGGGGAATAATTGAATATACTCTGGAATCAAAAGAAAAAATCAGGAACCTCCAAAAAAGGACAGCAGATGTCAGCTTGCACTAAACAGGTTCCCTGTGTTACTTGACTACTCACATAAACTAGACCCCAAAAGTTACTGTAATTTGATATATTCAGTACTTTTTAAAGAAATCTGCATTAAGACCATTTAACTTGAAATTATGCTTTTCATGAAGCCTAACCTAAATGGCACACTGATCAAGAATGGGAGCTCCGGCATTAGGCTACAACAGAAGCCACCAGCCACGTATGGCTCTGGAGCAATGTGGCTGGTTCAAACTGAGGCACACTCTAAGCATAAAACACGCACCAGACTTCAGTGGATGAGCACAATATAAAAGAATGTGAAATCTCATTAATAAATTTTAGAGATTACACGCTCAAATGACAAAATTTTGCACGCGTGCACGTGTGCTCAGTCGTTCAGTGGTTTCTGACTCTTGGCGACCCCATAGACTGTAGCCCGCCAGGCTCCTCTGTCCATGGAAGTTTCCAGGCAAGAATACTGGAATGGGTAGCCATTTCCTACTCCAAAAATTTTGCATAAACCGGGTTAAACCAATATTTTGAAAATGATTATCATGTGTCCTTCTACTTTTTAATTTTTTTACCTTTTGATTTTGAAGGTAGCAGCTAGAAAAAGTAGTTACATCTGTGGCTTGCATTATAATTCAACTCAACTTCAAATATGCCAACTCACCTCTCTCTGAATTTCCTTATTTGTCAAATGAGGCTACAAAGAAAAATTCCTCTCCTAGAGTTACGGTTAAGACTTGAATGATATACTTTATAAATAGCCTTTATCCAACACAATGATTTTTAATTGAGCAAACTTCACAACAAAAGTTAGATGTTCTCCCTACCCCTGAAACTAGACAATGTATTTCTAGGATGCAAAGAGTAAGTAAATAAAGGCAGATACCAGGGCAGGCAAAACGAGCTTCACGGGTGCTGGCAACGAGGGAGAGTAACGTCGAGCCTTCCTCACAGCAAACTTCTCAGTAGGGATCGATTTCCCAGCAATTCTCTGCTTCAAGCCATCCACCTGTCTGTGAAGAGCCCCAGTTCCAGTGAAAGGTCATCAGAACACATGCAGTATTTATACCTATTCCTGTTATGCTGCGCTCCCCAGAGCAGTGGATCAGCACCACCAGGAACCCTGTTCAAAATGCAAATTTAGACCACCTCAGACCTAATAGTGGCTTCCCTGGTGGCTCAGATGGTGAAGAATCTACCTGCAATGTGGGAGACCTTACCCTGGGTCAGGAAGATCTCCTGGAGAAGGGAATAGCTACCCAACCAGTATTCTTGCCTGGAGAATTCTGCGGACAAGAGGAATCTGGTGAGCTACAGTCCATGGCTTCTCTGATAAAAGTGGCTCAAAAAGAGTCATCTACTCATGCATAATTTGAGAAAATGTTTCCCAAGCATAGGTGATTTTGAAAATAATCAGCTAAGAACACATAGCATGCTTACAATCTTCCTCTCAAAATTCTAAGAAATTCCAATTATACAATTCACAAGCACAGAAAAATGAGAATAGAGGCTACCTATTTGTAGGGCACTTTCTCATACACAATCTTGTAAATGCACCAAACGGGTCACCAAGAAGGAATTTAGGGAAATATCTAATTACACCACTGAAAGAAAGAGGAAGATGCAATGAGAGAAAAAGCATTCCATATGAAGCCAAGCTTGTGTTATGTTATTTCTCAGCACAGTCTTGAGATATGGGGTTTTTTAAATGAAGTATAATTGACATATAACATTACTTTTAGGAGTACAAACGGGTATGGTTTTAAACCAGAATGCCCATCATGAATGTTAATTATATCAGTGGAAAAGGCAGTGGACATTCGAGGTGGGGGTTGAGGGAGAGGGTCAGAGGCATGCAGAGGACATGAAACCTCCTGAGTCAGGGATCACAGTCTGTAAAGAGAACATTCATTTGGGGGGATTCTCCTCTCAGTATCTCAACAAGTTAGATGCTATCACACATACAGCAGACTTCAAGATTTTGCCTGAAAATAAGATTAGTTACATGTTTCACAGAAATTATTTTGATGCAGAGAAAATTTATTTTGGAGTGGAGGAAACTGAGATGTAAAAGATCCCAATATATCTGAACATTCCATTCCATTTGTTGTCGTGTGTGTGAAACAAGGAAATGCATTTTACCAGTAGCAGGTGGCAGCCCATGGCTCCCACTAATGTAGATTCTACAGTTAGTATATACATGGTCCAGTTTCTAAAAAGCATGACAAAGTTGTCCTGGTCATACCTTCAAATCTGTCCTGCCAAGTCTGAGGGTACAGACAAGCCCTTACTTGTCATAACGTGGCCACAGAATATAGTATTCCATTAAAAGTGTTTGTCATCAATTATGTTTAAAGATTGCAGTGGGGCTTCTCTGTTCCCCTACCTGCCTCATCTCCAGAGGTCACGTCCTCCTTTCTACAATAGCCACCCACAGTTGTATCTTAGGTCATTTCATCATCTGTAACTTTTCTACATCAGAACACAAACTCAAGCACACCAACCATCCTCCTCACTATAACGCTGGCTGTTCTAATGAGACTTTCGGTCCTCTTTGTCTTTCAACTTTCTCCCAACTCAGCAGTCTTCTTTCTCCCCGTCCCTCCACACCTGCTTAGCCTGCCCTGCAGGCAAGCTTTACTGCTGCAGGCTCTAGCTTATTTCCCAGACTCCCTTGCCAATGCCTAGCTGTTGCGCTCATCTTCCTGCAACGAAAACAGGTTGGTGTCACGGTACATTCAACACCAACCTCCAATGAGCTCTCGCACTGCCTGCCATTCCCTGTCCTGTGCTTCTCTCTGTCCCACTCTCTGCAACAATGATTCCAAACATTCTCCATCCTCCCCAGACTCCAGCCCACTCCTTTCTCCTTCGCTCTCAACAGACAGCCCTGCCTCCACACACGAGCTGGCATGCCTCTGAGCCTGCTCTGGACTTCTTCCTGCGTGATACAACAGAGGACCTGATCCTCCCTCTAAATAAAGCCGGTCCTGCCATCAGTGCTTTGGAGTCTATCTCCTCCTGATTTTTCAACAGCCTTACAAAGGTCAGTTATCCCATTTCTCACTTGTATGTACAACTGTCTTTCTGAACTGGGTCCTTCCCGGTGGTTTTTGAGAATGCTCAGATCTCTCCCATTAATATATTCTTTGATATTACATTTCCCTCCAACTTTCTCTATCGCTTAATGTATTTATGCTTAACTCTGTTCATTTCTTTGTATCTCATTCACTCTTTAGCCAACCCCAGTCTGGTTTCTACCTCCACTCTATAACCTTATCATTTCCTGCATGGGATACTAATGATCTCTGTGTCACTAAGACATCTTGTCTTATTTTTTAAGTCTACAGCACATAGTATTCCCAGGCAGCCTCCCATCCAAGTACAAACCAGCTCCGATCCTGCTTAGCTTCTGGGATTAGACAAGATCAGACATGTTCAGGGTGGTATGGCCATAGACTTTGTCTTTTTTTTTTTTTAATTCTGTATTCTGTGAGACATATTTTGAGTAATCCTGGATGTTAGTTTTATTTTGGCCTATATACTAAATGTAGCATTATGTCCTGCCAACATCAGCTTTGCTTTAGTTCCTTTAATGTGCAGTGCTCCTTCCTAGAACAGGGTCCTCGCATATCCTGTTCCTTTGGTCTGAAACTGTATCAACACAACTCTCCACCTGCCTCTGCAGCTCCTTAAGACCTCATCTCAACTATTACTCCCCCTATGCTTTTATCTATACCTCTCCTCTCAACGGGGAACAGAGGGACAGGGCACTGTTGGTGATACAAGTATTATGGGTTTTTGCCTTGCTACTAGCAGTTCCAATCATTGGGAGAGTAAAGAACATAGGTTTATTAGGGAGTTTTGAATGTTTCGACATACCTAAGTGAAGGTGGTAAATGGGAGCTGGGTATATAGGTCTGGAACTCATCATGAGCTTACCTGAATAAAGTTACCACATCCTCTTTCGTTGCTACCACATCCTCTTCTGGAAGCATACTCAAAATTGCAGCTTTTAAGAACACATATGTTGCCTTGAGAAAAAGAAAAGCAGTAGTTAGAGAGCACCCTAGGTACATGATATTTCCACCTTGTAAATCAAGAATGACCCACAGGACTTCCCTGGTGGTCCAGTGGTTAAGAATTCACCTGCCAGTGCAGGGGACATGGGTTTGATCCCTGGTCCGGGAAGATCCCATATGCCACGGGGCAACCAAGGCTGAGCGCCACAACTACTGAGCACAACAGCCACGACTACTGAAGCCCCCACGCCCTAGAGCCCATGCTCCGCAGCGAGAGGAGCCACCTCAATGAGAAGCCCACACATGGCAACTAGATTAGCCCCGCTCACAATTACAGAAAGCCCACATGCAGCAATGAAGACCCAGTGCAGCCAAGAACAAATAAATAACAATTTTTAAAAAAGAATGAACTACAAATCTTCCAGATATAGTGTCGGAGGTATCAAAGACAAAAAAGGGAAATGAAGCCTCTTGCTACCTATTCCAAATAAGATCAACACTTTCCACCAAATTTTAGCCATTCTCCTATTATACAACTTTAATGTTCATGGATGAGGAAGTGGACAAAATGAAAAAGAGATCAATATCTCATTCCTCCCAGTTTCTCACAAATGGATCAGAAGGTTTTTAGAACTTTTTAAAATTGAAGTTTAATTGATTTACAATACTATATGAGTTTCAAGTGTACAATATAGCGATTCAATATTTTTATAGATTATACTCCATTTAAAGTTGTTATAAAATATTGGCTATATTCCTTGTTTTTGCAACCTTGTTATCTTATTTACGTCTATTATGGTGTCCCTCAATCTCCTTTGCCTATCTTGCCACACCTGTTAGAATGGCTATCATCAGAAAGACAACAAATAATAAATGTTGGCAAGGATGTAGAGAAAAGGGAACGTGGTATATTGTTGGTGGCAATGTAAATTGGTACAGCCATTATGGAAAACAGTATGAAGATTCTTCAGAAAATTAAAATAGAACTACCACATGATCCAGCAATTCCACAAAAAGATATATACATCTCAATGCTCATAGCAACATTATTTATAAAAGCTAAGATACAAAAGCAACCTAAGTATCCACCAACAGATGAATGGATAAAGAATTAATTTTATTATTATGAAAAGCTTTATTATCAGGACATCAAAAAGTCTACGAAAAATTATCAAAACTTGATATTTAATCATTTTTATATATAACTGAAATTCATCTTCAGAAATAAAGCCTTTTTGTTGACAAGGGCTGCTTAGACGGCTTTTAAAGCATATAGTGCTGAAGACAGAAGTTATAAACAGCAGGTACCGAATGCGTACTTCCTCCATTGATGGATCTCTACGTTGAGAAAACAGTGTTGATCTCATACTGTTGAACACACAATCCTAAATGAAAATCATTCTATACACTTATTAGCAAACAGATGACACTTATGAAAGTACTGCACTTTACCTTAGACCATCTACTCTCTTTGCAAAGCAGATCTGAATAGTAATATGCCTCCCTCCAGTTTTGTTGAAATACAAAAATCCACATCAGCTCCCAGTAACAGAGATGGTGAAACTGTTTCCATTCTTCTTGAACTGAAATGCATTTTCGAAATATCTCTTGTGCCTATAAGTCAATTGCATAAAGCTGATCATCCAGATATTAGACAAGGAGATAATAACCTAATGGAAAAATACATAAAACACTTTGTACAAAAAGAACAAAATCATGACTCATTAAACCACTCAATATGACACGCTCCTTTCCTTACATGCCAACAATGCAGTTAAATTCTGTCTCCTTATTTAACTTTGTGAGAGGGCCATGGAACTTTATAATGTGGGAGTAGCAAAGTTCCTTCCTTAAGTAAGACATAAAATACAGAAGTCCTTTAAGAAAAGACTTAAATTTAGAACTTCCAGAGGGTAAGATATACCTTAAACCAAGTTTAAGGCAATGGACAGACTGGGAGAAGATATTGCTATATACATAACCAACAAAGAATTAACACTTATCATACAACAATTTTACTAAAAAAGACAAATCAATGGGAAAATCGTTAAAGATATAAATAGGAAATCAGAGAAAAAGATATATGAGTGACAAATGAAGGCTTTTTTATTGGAAAATATAAATTAAAAGTTAGATTATCATTTTCAGCCATCATACTGGAAAAATAAAAGATAAATAATGACCAGAGTTGGCAAAGAGCATTGGAAACAAGTATTCTCATATCTTTGGGCTTCCCAGGTGGCTCAGTGGTGAAGAATCTGCCTGACAAGCAGGAGATGCAGGTTCAATCCCTGGGTTGGGAAGATTCCCCTGGAGAAGGAAATGGTAACTCATTCCAGTGCTCTTGTCTGGGAAATCCCACAGACAGAGGAGGCTGGTGGGCTACAGTCACATCTTTGCTGCTGCTGCTGCTGCTGCTGCTAACTTGCTTCAGTCGTGTCCGACTCTGTGCGACCCCATAGACCGCAGGCCATCAGGCTCCCTTGTCCCTGGGATTCTCCAGGCAAGAACACTGGAGTGGGTTGCCATTGCCTTCTCCAATGCATGAAAGTGAAAAGTCAAAGTGAAGTCGCTCAGTCGTGCCCGACTCTTAGCGACCCCATGGACTGCAGCCTACCAGGCTCCTCCGTCCATGGGATTTTCCAGGCGAGAGTACTGGAGTGGGGTGCCATTGCCTTCTCCGACAGTCACATCTTTATAGGAGTTTAAATGGACTAGCTTTAAGTAAGGAGGGCAATCTGTCTGAATTTATTAAAATGCAAATATCTTTGACCTAGAAATCCTGTCAGACTCTGTCTTATATAAATATACCTTTGCACGGAGATGTACAATAATAATGTTTACAACAGCACTGTGTATAATAGCCAAAAGTCTATCAACAGTGGACCACTTTAATAAGTACAGTTTATCCATCTCATGGAATGAAACCCAGCCATCAAAAAGAATGAGGAAGGTTTAGATATACTGACCTGGAAAGAAATCCAAGATGTATTGTAAGTAGAGAAAAATCAAATCAAGGAAAAATAAATATGTTTGTCCCCATTGTGTAGAAGAAAATTGTTTGTGAGTATATTTATATGAAAGTCTCTTCACTCTTTTTCTTCAAGGGATTTAGTGAATTAATTCCTTTGATGGGGAGCACACATGTAGTACAATGAAATTACCTTTATGGAAGGTCTAGATTCCAAAGTCAATATGTAATACCAAGATGGATAGTAGCCACAGTTTTCTGAAAGTCCCTTAAATTGCCCATCTGTATTTTTATATCCAACCCTGAATTGCCTCAAATACTTCATACATAAATGTAGAGTATATTCTACTATACATAGTACATACACATTATATTCTATAATCTACTACACATAGTAGAATGCACCCACAAAATTAAAGTTTGGCTTTTTAATTACATATTTCCCCTCTGTTTTTGTCTAGAGCATACAGCTGGATTCGCTCGTGCGGAATGAGTTTGCTACACAACTCCACTAAACAGACAGGCCCCCAAAAAGACCCCCTCAAATAAGTTACCTCTTCCACATTCCCTTTGAGCAGCTCTATCCGGCCATGATAGAACAACACAAGGGAGCCCTGCAGAGGAAGGGAGAGACAGACTGTTCAGTACGCAGCCCTGGCAGAACGATTGTGGCTGAAAACAGACATTTGAAATTCTAAGCATACATTTGGAAACTGCTGGAGGTAGGGTTCAAGGAGACTCTCTGCTTCCACAACATTCACTTCTCCCGTACCTAGAAAATTTAACAGGAAAAGCCTCAGTCTTCATGAAACACAGTCGACATTTGTAACTATTTCCCCAAATTTCATTAAAATATATAGCAAAGACCTATTCATGGAAACCATGAAAACTATTCACTTGAAGACAAGTCTCATCTATGACTTTAGTTTAAGAAAGCTTTAGGGCAAATTCGTAAGAGCAGATGTGGTTGCCTTCAATTCCTAATTGAAATTTCTGACTTGAATACCAATATGAACTATTTTTAACAAAAAATTTAACTTTCTGCTAAAAAAGAAATGTAATATGCTAAAAATAGATCACCTTATGCAAGTCTTATTAGAATTTTTTTTAGCCAAGAACAGATTAAAAAAAAATTTAGTGAAAGAAACCCTCCACCCCTTCTGCTAAATGTCACTATGACAAAGTCACTATTTTCCATCTTCCTGAAAAAAAAGTAAATATAGACTCCTATCTCTTACTGATTTTCCTAAATTTTTACTTACTCAGATGAAAGATAATCAACTTTCAATGATGTAAAATGTAATGCAGTCCTTACCAAGTATCAGGGAGATGTAAGTATGGAAAGCTAGAATAGTTAAGCAGCATAGCGGAGACCTGATGCTTCTTCCTAAGGCGCCTTCCCGTAACTGCAGGATGCCCAACTCCTGTGGGAATTAGATGCATTTTAGAATGAAAAGAGCATCATATTCAGAGACTTTAAAATGCTAGCTCATATATCCCCACCCTCCATGAAGGTGGGGTTTATTTTTCAAGAGCTTAGAACAGCAATAATGACTAGATAGCACCACCAACTTAATGGACATGAACTTGAGCAACTCTGGGAGATGGTGGAGGACAGAGGAGCCTGGTGTGCTTCAGTCCATGGGGTTGCAAAGAGTCAGAATGACTTAGCAACTGAACAACAATGAACAACAGCAACTAGAAACAAATTTTACATTTTAAATCGGCATAAGACAATCTCACGTATTCTCACATCATGTGATCTTAGGGTGAAAAAAAAAGGTAGGGTTCATTTCATAGAAAATGCTGTTATTTCTCTTATATAAATATTAATTTATTTAAGCATGAGGATCTAAGTATAAAATGCTACGGTGGGTATGAATATTTATGGTTCTGTTTCTTCAAGGATCTTTGCATCAAACAGGTCAGACAGTGTTTGAACACATTTATTGGACCATGGTGAGGGCCTTAAGAAAGTTAAGTAAGTGATTCTGAAAGTTCGGAATGTTTGAGCCTTGTTGGGAGGGAATAAGGGAAAGCTGTGTGGAATAGGTGACACTGATCTCAAACCTAATGGATTAAGAGGCTCTTAAGAGACCTGATTTGGGAGGTGCCAGTTGGGAAGGACATCTAAAACAGACACCAGCAAAAGCACAGAAACAGAAAAGCACAAGGTCTATTTGGAAAACAACCAACTGCCCAGTTTAACAGAAACACTGGGGAAGCAAACAGGACAGGTAGGAAGACTAGAAACTTGGGCTAGAATCAGATGACAGAGCCCTTGAATCCATGCTATGCTTTGGATTTTGTTCAAGGGGCAATTTGGAGCCATTAAGGAAATAAAGTGGAAGATGAATGGTCAAGGGGAAGGGTAACCATGAAACACAGAGTCTTACTGGATAGACCATAAATACATTACAGCTTATGAAGACCATAAGTAGACGATAAATATAGTTTATGAAGAATCCAGACAGTGGGATAAAAGTAGATGGGGAATTTACAGTGTTTTGTACTTGTTTTCAAATAATTCTTGAAACCTGCTCTCTTGACTAAAAGGGCCAATTTCTGCAATAAGGGAACTCTGGTAATAGCATGTTGAACGTTATGATTGGTAACTACTATATACTACACAAACAACCACACACAAACACAACAAACAAAACTCATGGAATATACACCACCATATGTAAAATAGACAGCCAGTGGGAATTTGCTGTTTGACTCAGGGAACTCAAAGCAGGGCTCTGTGACAACCTTGGGGTGGGATGGGGTGGGAGGTGGGAGGGAGGTTTCAGAGGGAGGGGACACATGTATACCATGGCCGATTCATAGTATGGTAGAAACCATTCAGTGTATGGTAGAAACCAACACAACACTGTAAAGAAATTATCCTCCAATTAAAAATAGATACATTTTTTTTTTTAAAGAAACTGATGGAAAATAAACTTCCTTGTTTAGTTCTATAGTAAAACTTGTAAAAACACAAGAAAACCCAAAATACTGCAACCATGCTTGACCTACACAAACCATAAAATGGTAGACATGGAAATCTAGCCTAATTTCTTAGTTTAGCGGGGGTTGCAAAAATGTTAAGGAAGCATATTTTAACCTCACATTTGTATTAAAGATCCAGCAAGCATCAACATTAGTCAAACATGAATTTTTAATCCCAGAATTTAGATAACATTGAGATAAAAAATTTTAACTTTCAATAGAAAAACCATCCCCTAACTCCACCAAAATATGATTGAGACCCAAAGTCAGTTTATTGTTCTGCAAAGAAACTGCCAATAATTTTCATGCTAATTATGAGGACATGCTATACTTCCTTCATACTCAATAAACATTTTTTAATCCTCTTTGTCAAAATTAAGAAAAAATTAAGTTTGTACCCTATTTCCAGAAAATCCTATAAATTCTAGTAGTCTGATAATCCGTGCTGGTAAAAGGGACAGCATCTGTAAGAAAAAAAAAAAAAACCCAAGTGTACTATGTGCTAGTATACCTAACTATAGGTAAATGCTAAACTCTAAAAACTTAAAATTTTAATGATTCAGTAACATGAAAAATTAGAACCAAGTTTAAACTACTAGGTATGTCTCAATCACCACATACTGCACCTCCTATAATCATTACTCGTGACAATTTCATTTAGTTAGCCTAAAAAATTAAAAACAGAACAAAGATTCTGGCCTTTTCAGGATGCTCTAAAGAATACTTGTTCCTTTGATGTGGAGTGATAAAAGTGTTGAGAAGGTAACCCCTGGTGCCCACCTCCAAACAAAATTTATTTTAGCAACCTTTTCTAGGAAGCAAAAGTTATTATATTCTTCGTGATACGCAGGCAAAACCCAGAAGCGGACAACTATAGCACTACAGCCGCTCCCTGGGACATCTGAGTAGGATGAAGGGAAGTTCTCTCAGGACAAAACTTCAAGCAGAGACCTGGTTGTTTACTTTGCTTGGAGAAGAAATGCCCATACATGCAATTATATACCGATTTCATAAGCCAGTGGTTTGATTGGATGGTCAGAGATTTGGAAAGTACATGATGGGAGGCAATTCCCTGGTGGGACAGTGGTTCGGACTCCATGCTTTCACTGCCAAGGGCCCAGGCTCAATCCCTGGTCAGGGAATTAAGAGCCCACAAGCTGTGTGGTACAGCCAAAATAAAGAGAGAGAGAGAGAGAACAAAGAACATGATGGGAAAATTGATGCCAAGGAGCTCTGGGTAAGAAGTATATGGATATATCTCTTTGAATGGGAAAAAAAAATGAACATTATTTGTGTCCCATATGAATGTTCACCAAAGGCTGTCCTTAGCAGAGGAAGATTTTAATAATCAAATGGGTAGGGTGATCCATTCCGTGGACAGCCGACAGCTGTCTCTTCAGCCACCTCTGTCATCAACCAATGGGTTCATAAACAAAGTGACCCTGGTTGTATATACCAATTCCAGTCAAACCTTAATAAAACATCAAAATCTCTAAATAATATTGCAATTGGATGGATATTTATTCAAACTCTTCATCTATCCCAGAGCATTATTACTATCCTTCAAGCTCTATTATTCCCTAACCCAGTTTCAATTCCAAAACCACCATTGCTATAGCAACAGTATTTCTGATGTGGGAATGGAACTGAATTTCAAGCTCCTTCTTACAAAAAAAAAAAAAATGTTACTTGTCCATTCAGAGGGCTGTATGCTGCCCTTATTATACAATCCGAAACTATTCTGAGCATGTGCAGAACTTTATAGCATATTCTGGCCAGAGCCTCCACTGGGTCACGACAGACTAAAGTGGATCCCACTCTAGCCACTTGTCAAACAAACCCAGGCAGAGATTCAGGGTGAGGTTCAAATGCAATAGCAGAGGCACTGAAAACCTAAGGTTCTTTTATAAAAGATTCTGGTTACCTTCTGATTACTTACCAAATTAAACGCCCCTATTCCAAGCTTGACACCCCCTTCAAACTCGTAGAAGAACTGCTGCTCAACTTTGTTCTTCTGAATTACATGCAGGATTGAAAGACATTCTCTGGATTAATGAAAACAGTTATAAGTTTACTATGACACTGAAAATTAATGTCACATCAAATTTTGCATTTAAGTACCATAAGATAGATGTCATTAGCCAAAACACTGGAGAATTTTTAAGTGGATGATGCTACGCTCAGTTTACTCTTAATGCTACCAGGTAATCATCATTAAAGAAAAATGATACAGTCATTTCTACATTGTTTATCAGGATCAATCTTTCTGCTCTTAAAGCAAAAAAGGGTTCAAACAGCAGCAGGCATGACTCAGGAGCCATAGAACCTCAGGACTGCGAGCTCCCAGTCTCTCAGCAATGTGTTAGAGGAGATTTTCTAAGAATGCGCAGCCTCTCAGCTGCTGTGCACCCTTCAGTAACCTACATTCCACTGAGTAACTGAGGTGCTACTGACAAAAAGAGTTGAATTTCAGTGTGATTACTATGGCCTCAAATAGACCAAATAAAGAACTTGGAACTAGGAAAGAATGAAGGAGGAAAGTAAAGTCCATCACAACTGCCTGCAACTTTCTTCTTAATTTTCTCTCCTCACCCAAGCCAATCGTTCTGATTTTTCACTTTAGTTACTTTCTATTCATTTCTCCCTTTCCCTTCATATCTTGAATGCAGACAGTATTTCATCTGTATTCATCAGAGAAATGCAGATGAAAACAATAATATAAAAATTGGCAACAACCAGAAATTGTTTATCAAATTGACAGATACAGTTTTTTAAAGTAATAAGAAATAGCCAGATATTACGTATCACCTAATGTGATGCAATTATAAAGAATGCAACTTCATTTATGATATATTCTAGCCAAATGCATCTAAGTTGAATCTAGTAAGCCTATATATCTAATTTCCAGTTTATAGGAAATATAAGGAGCTAGAGAAATGCTATCAACTGAATTATATTTCCCCCAAATCCATATGTTGAAGTTCTAACTGTGCCCCCCTCCTAAAGTGTGACTATATTTGGAAATAAGAGATTTTAGGAGGTAATTAAGATTAAATGAGGTCACTATAAGTGGAATCTCTCTCTCTGCCCTGTGAAGAAAGAGTGAGGAGGTGGCTGTCTGCAAGCCAAGAAGAGAGCCCTCACCAGAACCTGATATGCTCGTGCCCAGATCTTAGACTTCCAACCTTCAGAACTGTGAAGAAATAAGTTTCTGTTGCTTAAGTCACTCAGTGTATGATATTCTATTATGGCAGTCAGAACTGACTAAGAGACAGCAAGCTAAACTAAAACTCAAGGAAGCCACCAGACAAAGCTGTGTGTATACAACTATAGGACAACTGGATTGGGCTTTTCCACAACTGACATGAATATAGAAACTCTTGTATAATAAGATATATTTAATGAACATAAACACTGAATGCCCAAGACAGTCTTGGGTTGGACCAAGGTGTTGACATTCCAGAAGTAAATGAGATTTGGGACCAACTGGCAAAATATGAAGATGGACTGAATATTTGAAGATGGATTGAATATGAAATGAAGATTTGTTGACATGAAAAAGAAAAGATCATTAACTGCAAAAGCAAGTTACAAAACTGTATGTAAGAGTGATCTCATTTTGGTTTTAAATATATATATCTCTCTCTAGATCCATGTAGAAAATATTCTGAAAAAGTATATATTAAGGTATTAACAATCATAATTACTAGATGTTAAGTGCATGGGGTATATGTGTGTGTATTTTAATATTTGCTCATCCACATTTTCCTATTTTCTAAAATATATATTTTTTGTGACAAAGAACATTATTTTAATTTTTTAAATGGAAAACCAGGGCTGGCAAAGGTAAGAACAAATAGACTCATTCACTTATTTATGATAAAATGACATTTATAGTAAAGAGGTTGGCAAATATTGGAACATAACCACATCTATTTTTTAATAATGTGATTTTTTTAATTCATTTTTTTTTTTTTTTGTGACACGACATGCAGGATCCTAGTTCCCCGCACAGGGATCAAACCTGTGCCCCTTGCAGTAGAAGAACAGAGTCTTAATCGCTGGACCACCAGGGAAGTCCTCACACCCATTTACTTACAGTCTATGGCTGCTTACACCCTGCAGTCAGCTGCAGAGGTGAGTAGTTGGGACAGAGATCTTATGGCCCACAAGCCTAAACATTTACTGTCTGGTATTTTAAGAAAAAGTCTGCCAACCCAATTATTCTTCGGAGTAATTTTGCAATATATATCAGAAATCTTATACACAATGGTATCTTTGAATCAATAAATCTAATGTTATTCTAAGAAAATAGCATGGATACACAAAATTTGACCTATAAGGTAAGATATTGTATTACCACCTACAGTGAAAACTTATAAACAAATTAAAGCAGGCAACAACAGGAAATTAGTTAAGAAGACAGCTGAATGCATGCATACATTTATACACACGCATGCGGCACATCCACACAATGGAACACTACTGAGCCATTAAAAGCCATGATGAATTAAAAATATTTAATAACCTAAAATTTTCTGACATTAAGTGAAAAATGAAATTTCAAAATGACAAAAGGCATACAATTTCATTATATAAAATGATAATTATATATGCTCGTATACTTGCATAAAAAACTCAAATGTCAAAATATCAACAGAATGGCAGGATACAAATATGATACTCAGAGTTCTTTTATATGTAAATGATCTATTTGCTGAAAATATATTACAAAAATGTTCAGATAATATGGAGACAGCCTAAGTGTCCCTACACAACAATCCCACAGAGAGGAGGTCACTGTTAACAGTCGGGTACATAATTTTTAGCTGTTTTTATGCTTTACTAAGAATGGAATCTTTAAAACACACAAATGGGGACTTCCCTGGTGGTCCAGTGGTTAAGACTCTGTACTTCCACTGCAGGGGACATGCCTGATCAGAGAACTAAGATCCCATGTGCCATAGTCAAAAAAATTAAAAAATAAAAAACAATAAAAAATTACATGATTTTAACTTTAATTACATGATTTTAAGTCTCATCAACTTATACAAACCAAAGCTTGCTGTAAGATCAAGTTTTATATGCATTTATCTTTAAAGACTAAAACTTCTGTTTTAACTTATAATTTAATTTTTTAAAGAATATACTGATCAGTTTCAGTCAGTAAAATATATTTTTAATTAAAAAATCACAAATGGTATCACATACTACATACTATTTTATGGGTTATACTGACAATTTTCCATGAAAATGCATGAAAGTTATCTTATTCTATAACAAAATGTATTATTCCATTCCATGGAATGATTTAATTAACCAAATTCCTATTCTTAAATTTTCAAGTTGTTTCAAAATTTTCCATATTATAAATAATGTTGCTAAGAGAGTTCTTACACATTCATCAAATACTTTTCCTATATCAAGTACTAGAACTACAGTTATAGCATCCTAACTGTTCTTAGGATAATTTCTTAGAAAAAGAACTCCTGAGATCAAAAACGATACATATTCTTGATTTTGATATATACTGCCAGCACATCCTCCATAAAAACTCTGTCAGTTTAGACTCCCACCAAGTTATGAGTTTCTCATACTGTCATTTGCCCTGAGTCTTTCATATCATATTTCCATTTATAATTTTTATTATGGGGTATTTTTGCCATGATGAAAATTTAAATGTTTATTTGGTCAAGTCAATCTTTTATGTCACACTTTAAAAGACTTCTGAAATTGATGTCAGGTTTTTCCAGTACTCATGTATGGATGTGAGAGCTGGACCGTAAAGAAGGCTGAACGCCAAAGAATTGATGCTTTAGAATGTGTTGGGAAAGACTTTGTTGTGGTGCTGGAGAAGACTCTTGAGAGTCCCTTGGACTGCAAGGAGATCAAACCAGTCAATCCTAAAGGAAATCAACCCTGAATATTCACTGGAAGGACTGATCCTGAAGCTCCAAGACTTTGGCCACCTGATGCAAAGAACTGACCCACTGGAAAAGACCCTGATGCTGGGAAATACTGAAGGCAGGGGGAGAAAAGGGCGACAGAGGATGAGACGGTTGGTTGGCATCACCAACTCAATGGACATGAGTTTGAGCAAACTCCGGGAGATAGTGAAAAACCAGATAGACAGAGAAACCTGGGGTGCTGAAGTCCATGGGGTTGCAAAGAGTCAGACACAACTAAGCAACTGAACAAAAACACCTACTGGTATGAAGCAATGAGAAAGACACAACATTGCTTCTGCAGTATTGTTATCATAGATGTGATCTGAACTTAATCATGAAGCAACATTAGATAAGTCCACCTTGAGAGACGGCCTAAAAAATTACGGCCAAGTATTCTTCAAAAATGTCAAGGTCTTGAAGACAGAGACTGAGGGGCTCTTTCAGATTAAAACAGACTAAGGAGATGTAACACCTGAATGCAACATTCAGGATCCTGGAGTGGATCCTGAACCAGAATAAGGACACTGGTGGGACAGTTAGAAAAACTTGAGTCAAGTCAATAAAGTAGTTAATAATACTGCATCAATGTTAGTTTCCTGATTTTAATAATTACACTGTGGTTCTATAAGATGCTAATAATACTTGTATATTAGAAGACTATATAAAAATTCAGAAATTATTTCCAAGTAAAAAATTTTTAAATAAAACAAAAATTTTATTAAAAATTTTTTAAAAACAAAGTTTAAAGGCCTTGTGCTTTAGGACTGTAAAAAGACTTTCCTATGTTTTTGCCTATATCCTTCTAAAAATATTTTAATACTAAATCTATATAATGTATCCTTTATATAGTCTTTTCTCCAAAATGAAGAGTCAATTTTCCCAAAACCATTTATTAAACTAACAAATCAGACCCATCTTTCCCCACTGTTTTTAAAGAGACTTATGCATATATAGGTTTTTTAGTAAGCTTTGAATTCCCAGATAAATCTGTGTGTGTGTACACAGAAGTGCATGAACACACACAGAGTTTCAAAGTCTTATGTTCGATTCCACTGATACATAATTTCTGAGCCATTACAAGAATATTTTAATTCCTTCAGATTTTAAGTTTTGATAACTGAAATAGCAAGCAACTCTTTAACATTCTTTTGTATCTTCTAAAATATATTTCAAAAGGAAAACTAAAAACAATATATCAGGTTCCCAAAGTTCGCCTGCTTCCTCCAGGATTTCAAATGGGATATAATTTTATGAAATCATTTCAGGTAAAAGCATCTCTTAAAATACTAAATCTTGGTTCTATTTCTAGTACTGGTAGAGTGCCTTAAATTAAATTAACCCTCCCACAGATAACAATTATAAATTCTTAACAAAATGCAAAACACATGTTTAAAATATATTTGCAGACACTCAGTTCAATTCAGTTCACTCACTCAGTCGTGTCCAACTCTCTGCGACCCCATGAATTGCAGCACGCCAGGCCTCCCTGTCTATCACCAACTCCCGGAGTTCACTCAAACTCACGTCCATCAAGTCGGTGATGCTATCCAGCCATCTCATCCTCTGTCGTCCCCTTCTCCTCCTGCCCCCAATCCCTCCCAGCATCAGAGTCTTTCCCAATGAGTCAACTCTTCGCATGAGGTGGCCAAAGTACTGGAGTTTCAGCTGTAGCATCATTCCTTCCAAAGAAATCCCAGGACTGATCTCCTTCAGAATGGACTGGTTGGATCTCCTTGCAGTCCAAGGGACTCTCAAGAGTCTTCTCCAACACCACAGTTCAAAAGCATCAATTCTTTGACACTCAGCTTTCTTCACAGTCCAACTCTCACATTCTACTGGAAAAACCATAGCCTTGACTAGATGGACCTTTGTTAGCAAAGTAATGTCTCTGCTTTTGAATATGCTATCTAGGTCATAACTTTCCTTCCAAGGAGTAAGCATCTTTTAATTTCATGGCTGCAATCACTATCTGCAGTGATTTTGGAGCCCAAAAAAATAAAGTCTGCCACTATTTCCACATCTATTTGCCATGAAGTGATAGGACCAGATGCCAAAAAAAAAAAAAGCAGTGGGAAGCTAGAGAAGAGTTAAACTTTGAAAGAAGGGAACAACTTTTAAAGAGACTTTATGTTTACATGACTAGTCACTTGAAAGTACTCCCCAGTACACTCAGCATGGGGTGCCTACAACTTACACAGAAAGGTATAGTCTTATTGGCTTAAAAAAAGAGTACAGAGTTCAAATCTGCCAGAACGGCTGTACGGTACTGGGGAAATTTTCAGATAGGGATGAACCACATAGGATGGAAATGCCAAAATCAGTGTTAAAACTCAACTCAAATTCTTTGTTGACTCATGAACTATGTGAGAACTGGTGAAGCTCCAAAGAAAGGCAGAAACAAGAGAAAAGAAATAATGGAATCATGATCTCAGATGTTGCCCACTAGCAGAGATTAAGAGTATAGACTCTAAGTCTAGTCAAGTTAAATGCTTCCCAGAACAAAAGTCAGCATTCTTCTGAGAAAGGTAACAGAACCTAAAGTCTTTGCAATGAATCACTATCCAGTATACAATCAAAAATTTACTGAATTGAAAACAGAAAAACATGACATATAGTCAAGAGAAAAAGCAGGCAGTAGATATTGGCCCCAAGACAACCCAAATATTGAGATAATATCTAATCTGAAAAAAAATAATTTTCAGCGACCTACTGAACAAAATCAGGCTGACATGTAATTGGAGTCTCAGAAGAAGAGTGAGAATGTAGCAGAGAAAAGATATTTGAAGAAATAATAGCTACATGGTTCCCCAAAGCCACACTTAAGCACATCAGTCAAAGATATGAGCCTTCAAAGCATCCAGAAGAAATGACACATTACAGACAGGGGAATAATAACAAAAAATAACAGCTGACTTGTGATTAGAAACAATAGAGACCATCATATTGGGTTGGCCAAAAAGTTAACTCAGCTTTCTCCGTAAGAAACTCATACAGAAAAACCCAAATGACCTTTTGGCCAACCCAATACAACAACTGATAGTTTTTAAGGAGTGAAAGAAGACAAGAAAAAAGGAAAACCTTGTAACTCAAAAATACTCTACTGAGCAAAAACAGCCTTCAAAAATGAAGGCAAAAGAGAAAGACATTTTCAGATAAATAAAATAGAGTCGTTGAAAGTGGATATGAACTATAAGAAATTCTAAAAGAAATGCTTCATTCTGAAATAGACAGGAATGAATGAAGAACATAAAAAATGGCAAATATTGGATTAACAGTGGGGACTATGACATAAAACTGTTAAAGCAAAGGTTAGACACCACATTATGGGGTTTATAATACACATAAATGTACTACCATAAGAATAGTATAAAAGACAAAAGGTGGTAAGTAAAACTATACTTTTGTAAGTTTCTTCTATTTTATGTGCAACAGTACAATATTAACTCTAACTTGACTATGGTAAGTTAAGAAGGCTATGATAATCATTATAGCAAACACTTAAGAAAAATTAAAAGGGCTATAGCTAAGAAAATAATAGAGGGATTCTACTGGAAATATATATATATATATATATATATATATATATATACATTTAATTAAAGCAAAAGAAGGCAGAAAAATAAGGAGGGGGACAAACAAGGCAAAAAAAAAAAAGCAAAATGGCAGTCACAAGTGCAAACATATTAACTGTTGTACTGAATAAAAAAGTAAGACCCAATTAAACGTATTTACCAAAAAAATATAATTTAAATATAAAAACAAAGCTAGATTTAAAGCAAAAGAATATATGCCACGCAAACACTAATTACAAAAAAGCATGAACAGCTTTATTAATATCAGACAAAACAGATTTCAAGACAAGGAATATTATAAGGAGTTACATAGGAACATTTTATAATGATCAAAAAAGGTTACTTTATTAGGAGATAAAACAATTTAAAAATATATAAGTCCAATAACAAAGGTTCTAAATACAAGCAAAGAGTGGCAGAACTAAAGGGAGGAATGGATGACTCCAGAATCAAAGCTGAAGATTTTTAACACTGTGAGTAAAAGATAGGACAACCAGATAAACACGAGTAAGGACCCCGAAGATACGTGAAGGACACTACGGTCCCCTCTAGCTGACATCTGCATCACTGCAGAAATGCAAAGGGACAGTGTTGTTTCAGAGTCTGAACCAAAGACATACCTATCTATACCTACCATTTTAAATTTACAAATGGTTTTTAGGAGAGAAAAACTAAGATTATCTAATCAGAAATTACGTAAGTACTTTCCAGCTATTTTTCTCCTAAAACTCCATTTATTCTGTTGTCTATTCTGTTGTCTTTTAGCATTGAATACACACGCAGTCAAAATTCAAGTGCATTTTTACCAACACTAAATTTTAAAAATCTAGTCACACTTATTAAAAAACTTTAAAGTACATAGTGGTATATAATACAAGAATTATTTAAAAACCACAAGAAGGTGGTCATAAAGGTACAAACCTTGTCATAAGATTTTTCATCAGTCTTAATTTTTAACTTACTTATATATTTGGTAACTTGTTCTAATTTTGAGTCCACCTTTGATGAAGTTGATCATATTTTCATCCTGAAAACAATTCAATTACATAATTAGATCATTTAGCAAATGATTCTTAGACTGTCCCACAGCTGTGTAGCTGCATGATTAGAACAAAACACTGTATCCTTTGAGGACATGATTTTAAATTAAAATATTCTTCTTGCTTTACATATGAAATGCCTTTTTTGTCATCTTTCTTCCAACTTAGAGGACAAAAAAAGGAAACAATTTGTAAATCCTTGCGGAACTTTAAGGATGTAACAAAGAAAGTAATCCTCACCAATTAGGGGCCATAGAGTTAGTCCAATGGCACCCCACTCCAGTACTCTTGCCTGGAAAATCCCATGGATGGAGGAGCCTGGTAGGCTGCAGTCCCTGGGGTCTCTGAGAGTTGGACACAACTCAGTGACTTCACTTTCACTTTTCACTTTCATGCACTGGAGAAGGAAATGGCAACCCACCCCAGTGTTCTTGCCTGGAGAATCCCAGGGATGGGGGAGCCTGGTGGGCTGCGGTCTATGGGGTCACACAGAGTCGGACACGACTGAAGCAACTTAGCAGCAGCAGAGTTAGTCCAAACCTACTTTGATAAACATCAACTACTGAGCAATTTTCTTTTAGGTTCAATGGAGTTCAAAATGGCTGCTCCAAGGATTTTCCTGGCTGTCATACTCCAAGTAACAGGATTATGGTTCTTCATTAGGGGGTACTTTAGCAGGCCATCTACTTAGAATTGTGAATTTCATTTGTATACATTTCCAGACCAAAAATAACTGATCTGGATTCTAAATTTGTTATCACTAGCATGAAATTTTGCTTGGGAATTTTGTTTGTTCTCCTTGCCTGATGGTCATCAACCATGCAACTGAGGCAATTGGTCTAAATGAGTGACCTTTTTAGGGTGAGCATTCTAGGATTCTAAGAGTCTCTTAATAAAGTATATAAAATAACTGCTTTAAAAATGCTACTCTAATAGATGGTGCTAATGGAGAATGCTTTTCTAACCCATTAATAACAGAAACATGCTCTGGTATTTATTTCCTGTGCACTTGAGCATCCTTCCGAAGCCAGAGAAAAACTGACTTTAGTTTGTTAATTTCATCACTTAAATACTTAATACTTAAATTATTAAAAGAATCAATAAATATAAAATTCACTATGCAATTTAAATGCCCATTTTCTGATTTGAAGGTAGCTTACAGTTACACAAGTTCCAATAGTGTCCAGGAAAGAATTTCTTAAATTGGAATAAAATCTGCTTCAAATAAGAATATTTAATTCCCCAAACATTTGCGGAATGCCTATTTTACAGCAGGCACCTAATTGCAAAACGAGACAAAAGCAAACACAATATGCTAAGGGATGGAGACATGCACACACGGACGGAAACATGCACAGGTTGCCACAACAGCACGAAGGTGGCCTGGGATGTGAAGAGGTCCAAAAAGCTTCCTGGAAGCATCAGTGCTTGCAGCGTTAAAAAAAAAAAAAAAAAGATTAGGAAATAACCAGATGAAGGAAAAGAAGGCAGATATGAACTTTGCAAGCAAAAAGA
Source organism: Bos mutus (assembly GCF_027580195.1). NCBI lineage: Eukaryota > Metazoa > Chordata > Mammalia > Artiodactyla > Bovidae > Bos > Bos mutus. The sequence continues at coordinate 83,228,860 of NC_091624.1, forward strand.
AAAAAACCTTTCAGGGGAAAGGCAAGGAAGCATTAAAGATCACGGTGTGCTTGGCTTGGGCATCTGTGCTTATATAACACAGCACTGCTACAGAAATCTATTTCAAAGAAGGGAATGACCAAGGAGTAAGAAAGCTACTTGTACTTTCCCACTCAAGTACGCCACCAGCAGGCGAGGATGTCGGTAAGAAGGGAGTAGGGAACTGGGAGAGATGCCAGTTGAGTTTTAAAAAGCCTTCCCCATTTGTGATATTCTGACACAGAACCACTGCCATCGTCAATGAGGGCTACTAAACGCTGAAGCCGAGACATGAGCAGGCGAGATGCTCCCCTTGGAGTGGGTGTACAATTGCACAAGGGAGAGTGAGCTGGAGGGAAGGGAAACTACAGACCAAGGGTCCCCAGGTTGCCATGAAGTCTGGGGAGGCGCTGATGAGCCCCTCACTAGAACAATTATGGTCAGAATAAAGAAGAAGAGCTAGGGCTGATTAACCTTCAAAAGGTAAAACAGCATAATCATGAGCCTGACTGGATATGGAGGCATGAGGAAGAGGGAAGAGCCATGGGTATCCCCAGATGTTGAGTTACAAGCCCCTAAACATTTTTTTAAAAACCCTTTGAATCAAAGATTTTACTGTCAAATTCCCATTTGAAAAACGCATTAAAAAAACACACACACAAAAAAACTGAGGGCCTCTGTGACTAGCCTTATGTATACTAAGGCAGTGAGACTGCTTCAGGCATGATAATATGTAGAGTTTTAGGAAACAGGGTCATAGACCAGATTGATTTAATTTTCCTTAACCAGACTCCAACCTATCACGTCAGTCAACCTCCAGAAAAAGAGAAAAGCACTCTCAGTTCGATGTAAAGCATTGAAATCAAGGAAGACTTTCTCCATCTTACAGTTGAATTTCTGCCCCCTTACCATCTCCACCCCACTTCTACCCCACTGTATCCATCACTGCCACCTGTGTGGCCACCTGTTAAAATTCGTATTTTTTTTTTAGAAGAACTGGAAGCTACAATGACAGGCCAGTTACTGGTGATAAGAAATCCTAGAGGTGAAATTTAAATGCCCCTGAGAAAAACAGTCATTGTTTTGTTTAGTGACTTCTTTCAACTGCTCTTCCAAAAGAAGAAATAAAAGGGGATGAGAATACAAATAGCAGGGAAATAAAATCTGAGGTCTACATGCATAACTGAGCTTTGCTGAAGCATCTGGCGCAAGAAGGGAACAGCCAAAGATGCTGAAGCCAGTCACCCCTGTGTGCAGCCCTCCACCATTAGCAAGCTCGCAGAGGCGTAACCTCACAATTCTCACACAGAGAAGCATCCTGAGATGAGGTGTGGTAGGTGCAAAACAGCTTCTTTAAAAGGCAGTGGTTCCCAACAGACTGAATTTCAAAACAGCGTCTTTTAGGTGCATTTGAGTAGGAAAAAAAGATCCCCAAGAGTCTTCTTTCAGCCAAAGTTTACGAGCAATAACAAACAGCTTTCATTATAACTCTAAGTGGAAAGAACTGAAGACACAGAATGAGCCGCATCTTTTTCTTTGTCATACTTAGCAGGCTCCCCGGGTGACACTGATGCTAAGCCAAATGTTCGTTACCTGCACAAACGTGAGGGCTGCTTTCTGTAGGAGGCACTCGGCATAACAGATTTCAGCATGCATTTCCTCTATTAAAAACAAATAAAAGTGTATTAAGGAAAATCCCACACCCACAGTAATTGCTCTGAGATATTTAGAAAAGACAGATAAATCAGCCCAGAGGAGACATAAAAACCTAGGTTGCTTCGTGATTGCATAGAAGTGGAATGATGACCTCAGCTCTCAAGGCCTCAGCAAGATTTTTCCAGAATGTGTGAAATGCTTTGGGGAAGTCATCTTTGGATGGATTCACATATAACTCCCAAGAGTCAGGCCCTTGGTGTCAGAGATCCAAACTCAGCTCACAGGAGGAAACCAAAATGGAAAAGCACTTTTTGGGAAAAAAGAAAACCACTTGTTTTTTTTAACTTAATGGGAAACTTCAAGTCTACCACTGGGATGGATTGAAAAATTAACCTGAATATACTAATTCTAACATCAAAAATATTATGAAGGCATGATGGTCACGACAATGGTTAGGCACACTACCAACTTGAAGAGAAAGCAGTAATTCCTGAGGATTCTAGGAAAAAGAACCAGCTTGCATGTCCAACTCATGAGTCCTCATTCAGGGAAGACTTGATGTAAAAAAGTTAGCACTAGCACAGTTTGCGGGTATTTGCTTTGTGCGTGTGTGCATGTGGGTACGTGTGTCTGTTTTCAGCTGTGCTACACGTAGGGTCTTAGTTTGCCGACCAAGGATCGTACCCACACCCGCTGCACTGGAAGCATGGAGTCTTAACCACTGGGCCACCACAGAAGTCTCAGTTGGAGGCTACTTGGATCACTGAGGTATCTAGTGCAGGAACAAGGCACTCACAAGAGGGCTACATAAAACTATGTCTATATCCCCTGGACACACAGACGTGTGGCCTATCTTCCTAAATAGTTCATGATACCTGTGGAGACTGGGGAGGGAGGAATCTTTGCTTTTTTTTTTTTGTATAAACAAAATCAGCAATTTACTGTTTTATCCATAGGATACAAACTAGTGTGTTATTTACGTAAATGAGCTTTGGGGTTGGGGTAATTAACAGCCTGGATTTTAGCAAAGGCCCTGCCACATACTAGCTACAGAACCTTAAGCAAGCTACCCTTCCTCCCTCTGCTGGGCTCCTCATTCTTCAAGTCCAGCTAATGACATCTCTATTTCAAAGCTAAAGAATTCAAGTGCTGCCTGTAGTCACTGTGCAGAGTAAGCCCTCAATATGCATCAGCTACTTCCACTAAGATTACTCCCCTTGGCCCATGTCATGCTTTTTGACAAAACTTCAAAAAGTAGCACATTTTTAAGTGATGCAAGTAACTGAAAAACGGGATATTTCCATGTTGATGAAATGGTGTTGGATCTAACTGGATAAGACCTAGTGCCTTCCTTCTTTCACTTAAACACACAGGACACCTCCCCTCAACACACACACACACACACACACACACACACACACACACACACACACACACACACACTTTGTTCTCACAAACTGGTTCACCTTCCTGCCATGCTCATGTTCCAAAGGCTGATTGACAAAGAAGCAACAACGCAATGAAGATCTTTCAACAGCACGTGTGAGAGGGAGCCAAACCCACAACAGGCCAAATTCGAGGAGCTGCGGACAGCGCACGTTCTGGCAGCATTAACAGCCAGGGTCTCCATCCTTCAGAACGCCTCACTTTAAAGGGTGCCCCCTGGATTTTCTCAGTGGGTTCAGTGGGAGAAAAACAGGTAACTTTTACAGAGTCATTTGAACATCCTTTCCCAGGGAAACTTGTAACAAAGTAGGAACTTTCGGTAACTATTCCCTTTGGAAGCCTGCTTAGTAACCCAGATGGCTGGCTTGGGGCATGTGTTGAGGTGGTGAAGTTGCCGCTGGGCGAGAACCTCTCGGTAGAGAGGCGGCGCGCAGAGCCCTGCGTGGCTTGGCCGATGGCGCGCCTCCGGCTGAAGTACAGGGTGCGCACAGGGAGGCGTGGGCTGTGAACCTGGAAAGGAAGTCGGGGCTAAATGATGGATGACCTCTGAAAGGAAGTCGGGGCTAAGTGATGGATGACCTCGGAAAGGAAGTCGGGGCTAAATGATGGATGACGTTGAATATCCGCGTCTGGGCTTCATTCAGCAGGCAATGGTATTGCAGCAAAAACAGAAATGAGACCTTTCTTAAATAAAAACGAGACTTTTCTGATAAACAAGGAAAACAAGGAAACAATGAACAGGCGGGGGAAAAACATAAACAGGCCCGAATGAGTTAAGCAGTTTTGGTTACTGTCTAGAAGCTACTACTAACAAACACTTGTGGCCAGACTGGTCCTTTTACAAAGCTAAATAAAGCTAATTACTCTCTGACTCCATATGTATTATGAATTCTACTCTGCACCTGGCATTCTTCCCCTGCACACACCCCCTGTAGCATTCTTCCTTTCAGAAAGGAGGTCACAGGCTTATAACTTCTGAAAAGACCAACTCCAGTTACTGAGTTACCTGATGCCATCTGTGGCCATTTTGAAATTTTGCAAAAAAAAAAAAAAAAAAACAATGCAAAACTTTCCTTAGGATATAAAACCTCTCCTTATTTCTGAGGAAATGGGGCACGGTTCTTAAGGCACTAGCCTACCGTGTTTCCCCTTTGACTGGCTAAGAATAAAGCTCCTCTTTATTTTTTTTCCTCCGAATTCTGTCTCTGTATTTCTATTTGGCGTTGGTGGACAGGGAGCCAACATTCTGGCATCAATGGTGAGACCTTGCAGAGATCTGAGCAGAGGGGTAGATGGATCAGAGTTAAGCTTAAGATGGACAAATCAAAGAGAAGCATAAAGGACATAACAGGAAGGCAGAGATAAAAGGCAAGAAAGTTTGAACTGTATTTTCTATGTATAATGACTCTTTGAATTAAATCCCTCTTACATTCTAAGAACTGTATACAAACATGTGTTTTTAAAGACAATTTGAAAGCCATTTAATATGCCAGCCATGAGAAGAATGGGTGTGCCCTATCTTCAATCCACAAAAAGTTTAATTAAATATCCTTACTCCTACAAACCACGAGCCACTCAAGGATAGAAATGGAAATTACCTATAGGGAAAACAAATTGCACAGTAAATCTACGATGTTTTGACATGCTCCCTTGAACACAAAGTCTGTTTGGATTGCAGCGACAGCCAAATTCATTAGGAATAAATGCAACTTAATTTATAAAAGTCTTATCTCTTCACTCGGATTGATTTATATTGGGCAGCCCTTAGCTTTCAAAATTAGGCATTTGGCATTTACAAGTAGGTACCTACCAGCACATCTCTTAATTATAAATTCGTTAGTTCACTGAAGGGAATATCTTCATTATGCAGTGAAGTGTTAGCTAAGCATGCTTTCAGACATGGAAGTCTAAATAAACCTTATTTCAGAATAAAGTCACAGGCTGATGTATTTTCATAACTTTTAAATTAGGATCTTATTTTTTTGAGCAGTTTTAGGTTCACAGGAAAATTGAGGGAACGGTAGAGAGATTTCCCATATATCCCTTGCTCCCTGGCTTCCCCCAACACGCACAAACTCACCTATGATCAACATGCTCTCCCAAGGGCACGTTTGTTACAACTGGTGCACCTCCACTAACATATCATAATTCTGCCATAGTGCTCACTAGGACCCACCCTTGCTGGGATACATTCTATGGGTCTGGACAAACGTATAATGACATGTATTTAACCATCATGATTTCACTGCCCTAAAAATCTCTCTCTGTATTCCACCTAATCATCCCTCCACCCCATCCCCTGACAATGACTGATCTTTTTACTGTCTCCACAGTTCAACCTTTCCAAGAATCTTATATACTTAGAATCATACAGTAGGTAGCCTTTTTCAGATGGGTGTCTTTCCCTTAGGAATATGCATTTAAGGTTCCCCCGAATCTTTTCATGGCTTGATAGCTCATTTCTTTGTAGCACTGAATAATATTTTTCTGTCTGGATGTACCATACTTCATCCATTCACCTAGTGAAGGTCAAGTTTTGGCAATGCTGAATAAAGCTGCCATAAATATTTCTTTGCAGATTTTTGTGTCAACACAAGTTTTCAGCTGTTAGTTTTATAAGAAACTGTCATACTATCTTGCAAAGTGGCTGCACCATTTTGCACTCTGACCAGCCACGAATGAGTGTTCCTGTCCCTCCACATCCTCATGGACACTTGCTGGTCTCTGTGTTCTGGATTTTGGACACTGCGTTGTTGTTGTTGAGTCACTCAGTCGTGTCTGACTCTTTACGACCCCATGGACTGCAGCAGGCCAGGTCTCCCTGTCCCTCACCATCTCCTGGACACTGTGTAGTGGTATCTTATTACTGTTTACTTTTTAATACTTCCCATGCCATGCCCAAAGACAGAATAAAGAGATAAGAACACAGTACCACCTATTTTTAAGATGTCTAACACAGAAATAATTTAGCATTTCCTTCACCACATGTTTCTACCCACCTGCAGAAGTTGCGGGGAACAGGGGAAACAACTGTGGCTTAGAGAAAGGCAGGTGAGGTCTGAACACGGCTCTGCTAGGCGGGTAACCTTGGACCATTTGTCTAATCCCCCTGATCCTCAGTTTCTAGTCTATAAAAAGGAGGTTACACAGGGTGGGCCTCCCCGGTGGCTCAGCAGTAAAGAATCCCCCTGCCAATGCAGGAGACACAGGAGACATGGGTTCGATCCCTAGGTCAAGAAGATACCCTGGAGGAGGAAATGGCAACTAACTCCAGTAATCTTGCCTGGAGAATCCCAAGGACAGAGGAGCCTGGCAGACTACAGTCCACAGGGTCACAAAGAGTTGGAGATGACTGAGCGTGCACACACACACACACACACATAATAAGCCCACGTTTTCCAAAGTCCACAGCAAGTTGATAATAATCTTCTAACAAAGCAAAGAAAACTTTACAATGAAACACACTAAAAAATATGTCTAGCACAGACTCGACCACTAGGAACGATGGACCGCATTATCCAGAATTGCTCTTGCCTTAACTGGCTTCTTTGACAATTTCGTGTTACCTCCTCCAGAGAACTAGTCTGACAGTGATAACACAGGCACAAGCGCTCCTTAGATGACAGAGGCTCTGTTAGACACTGGCCACATTTGAAGGACGTTTTCTCTGCTACAGGAGTACTGCAATGCTCCTTTCTTATAAACCATTCTGACTAGAGCATAATGCTAATATGACAGGACTCATCATGGAACTTCTGCCCTAATCTCTGTGGGAACATCAAGGAAACAGCAAAAGGAGTCAATTTCTCCCAGCCATCTGATCAACATGCTGAAGATATGTTGGATTCTAATAGTCCGAAATGTGAACATTTAGGACATTCCTGAATTCTAGTAGTCCTAAATGTTTACAAACCAAACAGTTTCTATACTGTAAAACATCATCATTATTTTAAAGGTATCAAAATTACTGACCTTGAGAAAAAAATGAATAGCTTATAGAAAAACGGAAACTCTCACACATGGATGAGACGACTATAAACTGACCTAATTCTTCAGAGAAAAATTGGTGAGATCTATAAATGTTTTCTATTTTCAAACCCTCAGACCCAGTAACTCCACTTTTAGCAAACTATCCTATGAAATACTAGCAAAAATGCATGAAGTTATAGGTACAAGAATTTTCGGACAGCATTATTTTTAACAGCGAAAAAAACCAATATAACTGTCCTTCGATACAGAAAAACTAATTTATGGTATTTGTCCTAATGAATGCTACATGGCTATTAAGTAGAATGAAGTACAATTTATATGTGTTGACCTGGAAAAAGTCAATGCCAAAAAATCACACTGTAGCACATGTATCACATGTTTCTACACTTGCAAAAAATGAATAATAATGAATTACTATAAAAATCCTATGTCTATGTTCTGCATATATTTGCATATGTACAGAGAAGAGTGTGCAAGGCATGAAAACCAACTGCTAACAGCGGTTACTTCTGGAGGGTGAGTAATGATGGGGAGGAGGAAAAGACATTCCATTTACTTATCTTATTCACTTCAATGTTGAATTTTATGAGCATAACCATGCTTTAATTTTTCAAAGAAAGGAAAATACCCAATCTTTAAATGCCCCTTACCTTCAGTCAGCTGTTCCAAAGATCCTCTTGAAAGAAGACTTGAGAAAGACTCTACAACTGTGCATTTCTTCCTGTATCTGCACAGAATACGTAGAAGAGATGAGAAGTAGAAAGAAAAAAGTAATAAATCAAGCACATTTTCATTTCATATCCATTTCAGCTGTAATCACAACAAAGGGTCACCAGAAACAGAATTCTAAACCCTAAAGTCTGCAGGGCAGAGATCACCATTTTGAAACCTGCACACCCAGTTCCAAGCACTGGCACCCTGTGGGCATTTAATCCAAGCTCACTGAACATGTTTATGTGTGTGGACAAACCTACATATAACAGTCAGTACTGGGAGCTTCCTGGGAGCTCAGCTGGTGAACTGCCTGCAGTGCAGGAGGCCCAGGTTTAATCCCTGGGTCAGGAAGATGCCTGGAGAAGGAAATGGCAACCCACTCCAGTATTCTTGCCTGGAGAACCCCATGCACAGAGGAGCCTGGCCAGGGTACAGTCCATGGGGTCGTAAGAGTCGGACACGACTTAGTGATTAAACCAAACCAACAGTCAATACTAACTCTGTCATGCCCCTTCTCTGATCTCTATGGCTAAAATCAGTGTTTTTGTGGTTAAGGGTCACTTCACCACTGGTTAAAAATGGAGTTAGAGTGCAGTGTTTGGAAACTCTCTTCATTTGAGGGGCTAGAGACATAATTACAAGAGGGCATAATTTCACTGTTAAAATTCACCAATGCTAATTAACGGCTTCTACTAGAGGCTTCATATACACACAAAACTGAAACTCCATGTCATTTCCACCAAGCAAAATTGTTCAAATATGGCCATTTAGGCAAATAAAAGACCCACTTCTGCATTTACAGCATTTCCCACATAAAAAATGCTCCTTGGTTGGCCTGGAGTACCAGGCCAACATGTAGTACCTATTCTGTCCACCAGGGGGACCCCAAGAGATGCTTGCTGCTAAACCCACTGAAATTCTCAGTACTTTTCCGTAGCTCAAATACCAAAAAGGAAACAGTACGGTAAGGATGCCATGTGCTCAGCCACACCAGCATCATAGGATAATTCCTTAGGGGAAATATTTTTAATCTCTCATAAAAGTACGGGAGGCCAGGAAGCTTTGATGCTCTAAGTCCTTTTCCATAACCATGGCCAACTTCCAACAGAGCTCTCAGTGAAGCAAAGTACATCCATTTTGTCACACAGACAGAAAGGTTTTTAGGTGTATCTCAAGTATTTAATTACTCAGCTCATACTTCTGGCAGGTTTGTAAGGCGTCCTTCATGGCAGAAATGCCGTTTTGGATGTCCTGTTGCTCGAAGGTCATGACAGCCTGCAACACCACGATGGTACTGTAGCCCAAGGCATGGTACATGCTCTCCTTGGCCCTGGGAAGAACATGGAAATGACTGCATTTCAATTCAACTGAAAAGAATTCAGGTTTCATCTGACAATAACCACAAGAAATTCTAGTTCATCCAAGGCATCACTTTCACAGTAACGACTTTTACTCCTCCACCACAATTACTGAAATAACGTGGACTACGAAAGACACGCCCAAAAAAGCTCAAGCACTGGGGACTTTCCAGTTCAAGTCCAGGCTGCTGCTGCTGCTGCTGCTGCTGCTGGTGCTAAGTCGCTTCAGTCGTGTCCGACTCTGTGCGACCCCATAGACGGCAGCCCACCAGGCTCCCCCGTCCCTGGGATTCTCCAGGCAAGAACACTGGAGTGGGTTGCCATTTCCTTCTCCAATGCATGAAAGTGAACAGTGAAAGTGAAGGCAGGAAGCAGGAAACTTGCCAGGTTGAAGCAGAAAGTGACGTATGCTTTTCCCTGTTTGAGCACAAGGGGGCAGCCTGCCGACTCATTTCTTAGAAAATGCTTCTAAGCAATCCTAATTTTTCCCACTTGTACAGAAGCAGTCCTTAGCTCTGAAATAAGTGTAAAATAAAAGCCATTGAAAATATATTTTGTGACACAGAAATTATGAAAGATAAGGCTTGTTTAAAACCATCCCCTCCCTTCTCCCAGGCAGAGGCCATGAGGAAGCAAGATTTGGGCAATCAGTCAGGTCAGCCACAAAGGGCCCAGACAAAACTTCACGGTAGACTTCTTACCAAATCTCACCTCATTATCTAGGAATCCTGATTAAAGTTCTTGATGATTCATATTATCAGTAAGAACTGCTTAAATTCTTAAGGACATTTAGTCTGAACGGATGGCACAACCCAGACTCTCAGGCTGTGAAAACCTCACTATCTCTTTCCTCAAAACTTCTCAAGCTATGTTCATTAGTTAATTATAAGATTTACAATAATAATGTGTGGTTTTGTTTTTAATTCAAATACAATATACAACAGCCTGCTGCTCTGCAAAACAAATACAATCCACGTTATTCCTTCTCCACCAGAAAGAGTCTAAACATCCTTTCAGAATCTGCAGTTAGTCCCAAACAGTGAGGGCACTGCTGATTCAAAAAAGAAAACAAACAACATGCAAGGAATAAGAGCAACCCAATGTAAATCAGTAATTGTAGTTTTTAAACGTCACCTTTTTTTAAAAAAAAATTCTGTATTGAAGTATAGTTGATTTACAGGGGCTTCCCCAGTGGCTCAGGGGTAAAGAATCCACATGCAATGCGGGAGCCACAGAAGACTTGGTTCCATCCCTGGGTCGGGAAGATCCCCTGGAGGAGGAAATGGCAATCTACTCCAGTATTCTTGCCTGGGAAATCCCACGGACAGAGGAGCCTGGTAGTTACAGTCCATGGGGTTGCAAAGAGTTGGACACGACTGAAGGGGCTCAGCACGCAGCACACATGCATAGTTGATTTATAATGCTGTGTAATTCTCACATTTCAAAGCAAAAGCTTTTCCAAGAGGAAAAAAAAGTATTTGAGTGGGGGAAAAAAAAAAACATGTTTAACAGTGAAACATTCAGAAAGATCAGAGGATATAAAACTAGACTAAATATAAGATCATGTTGTTTATTTCATTCGATATTATGACCAGCTGCATGTCAGTGGAAGAGGAAGAAAGACTTTTTGAATAAAAAACACAGGAGACAGGCAGGAAGAATAAGAGAGGGGAAATAAGGAGAGAACGACTGGCAGAGAGAGAGAAGGAGGGAGAGAGGAAGACAGATGGATACAGAGATAGAAGATGATCTGAAGGACAGACAGAGATCTGAAGGACTAAAGAAGACAGAGGGGAAAAGGTAGCAACCGGCAAGGTAGAAAATGTGAGTGTTGGATGGAGACAGCACTGGGCAACTTCCTTAGGCCAGGGGCTTCACCATCTATTTTGTTGTCTGTTGCTAACCTCTGAATTGCTAACTAATTGCAACTCATCTAAATCTCAGAATTACCACCGCCTCAGTAGGCACATTACTTTAAGTCCCCTATGTACGAATCTTTAAGTTGAGAACTTTCTAAGATTCGAATGTGTGTTCTATCAACATCAGGAATCAGTAAAATTTCAGCTTGTCCTCCATCTCCTATCTCTGATGATCCTTTAGCTCTGGCATTGCCCACCTCCTCTCCCTCCTCCAGTCAGTAACTCTTCCTGCCTGTTCACTGGATGCCGGCCCCTGGATGCCAGCTGTTGAACTGTACTACGGTACTTTTCAAGATTAGTGAGCGAGTGAAGTCGCTCAGTCGTGTTCGACTCTTTGCGACCCCGTGGACTGTAGCCCCCCAGGCTCCTCCGTCCATGGGATTCTCCAGGCAAGAATACAGGAGTGGGTTGCCATTACTTTTCAAGGTACTGTAGTGTAAAACTAAAAATGTTTTATTTTTTTGGTTTTTCATATATTATTTATGTGCAAAGTATAAATGTATTACAGTACAGTATTATATAGAGAATTGTGTGAGTTGTCTACGAACAAACTAGACTTAGAACACACTCTCAGAACAGAATCTGTCTGTATGTAGGGGACTTACTGTAATTTCTAAGAATCAATGTCAATGACTAGAGTCACATCACCCTCCCCACCCTACTGACTCCTCAAAGGAAAGAGTCTTGCTCCTGTGCCCACAAGGTAACCGTCTTGAAATTATTATAGGAGGTCTAAGTTTCATCCAGGTCAGTGACTGTGTTTGAAGGCATGAAAGTGAAAGTGAAAGTGAAAGTGAAGTCGTGTCCGACTCTTCACGACCCCATGGACTGCAGCCCACCAGGCTCCCCCGTCCCTGGGATTCTCCAGGCAAGAACACTGGAGTAGGTTGCCGTTTCCTTCTCCAATGCAGGAAAGTGAAAAGTGAAAGGGAATTTGCTCAGTCGTGTCTGACTCTTCACGACCCCATGGACTGCAGCCCACCAGGCTCCTCCATCCATGGGATTTTCCAGGCAAGAGCACTGGAGTGGGGTGCCATCGCCTTCTCCACATGAGGTAAGATTATTCCTGTCAAGCTCTAGTCACACTGTACAGATGGACTAGGGTCACAATGAGACCTAGGAACAAGGCTAAGCATAGGTTTTCCTGCTACATCATCAGAATTGATAGGTACTATTCAGTGAAATGGGGCTTCCCAGGTAGCTCAGTGGTAAAGAATCTGACTGCTAATGCAGGAGATGCAGGTTCAATCCACAGGGTTGGGAAGACCCCCTGGAGGAGGAAACGGCACCCCAGTCCAGTATTCTTGCCTAGGAAATGCCTCAGGCAGAACAGCCTCATCGGCTACAGTCCATGGGGTTGCAGAGTCAGACACGACTGAGCCTGCACGTGAGCGCTGTTAACTGAAATGAAACTGATTCATCACATAAATCAGGAGTCCCAAGAATATTTTCATTATCTTGAATTTCTTTTTAGCCTCCGAGATTAGCATATTTTAGTTCTTCCCATGTCCATTTCAAATAACTTTTCTCAACCAGATTTAAGTTCAGAGGAATACCCATAAAAATATTTCACTGAAGAAAACCAAGTGAAGCTCTACAAAACTAAGAAGACGACATTATTTGAACAAGTATAGAAAAAGACAGGAGAAAGAATCAGAAATGCTCTAATGATTAAAGGTGATAAGATAGGTTTGTTAACTGGATATTAAACCAATCAAAAGAAGTCTCAACAAAATTAGCTTATAAATATTCAGATGGAAATGCAGAAAAATTAACTGAAAAGTATGACATCAGAGACAGAATCATCAAAAACATATGAAAAACATATTTTATACAAAAGAAAATTAATTACCATGGTCGAAGCAACTCTAAAGCATCTGTAAATTTGTTACTTAGAAATAAGTTCAATGCAATCGCACATTCTTCGAGGCCACTCCTAAGATCCACCTTAGTTGATAGTGACCTAAAGATCAAGAAAAAAAAAAAATACACAGAATTTTTACAGTTTTTACTTGTAGCAGTCATCACAGGGAGTGTGTGGGTATGTATAATTTGGAGACAAAAAGACTAGAATTCTAACTCTGCCATTTACTATTTATGTCTTTAACCCTTGAAACTTAACTTTCTCATCTGGAAAATGGGAACACTACCACCTACTTCATGGGACTGTTTCAAGAATGGAACCAATTGACAATTAATGCTCATAGCTGCTGCTGCTAAGTCACTTCAGTCGTGTCTGACTCTCTGCAACCCCAGAGACAGCAGCCCACCAGGCTCCCCCGTCCCTGGGATTCTCCAGGCAAGAACACTGGAGTGGGTTGCCATTTCCTTCTCCAATGCATGAAAGTGAAAAGTGAAAGTGAAGTCGCTCAGTCGTGTCAGACTCCTAGCGACCGCATGGACTGCTCATAGCAGTCACTTAATGAATGATTAATTACCCCCACCACTCCAAAACCCACAAGTATAGGCACCATCTCTATCCATGAGCGGAAGCAGAGGTTATTCTGTCTTAGTTTGATTACGTAGGGGTAAGAATGTGCTTCAGGCTTCCCAGGTGATGCAGTGGTAAAGAATCTACCGGCCAATGCAGGAGACTCAGGTTCCATCCCTGGATCAGGAAGATCCCCTGGAGGAGGAAATGGCAACCCACCCCAGTATTCTTGCCTGGGAAGTCCCATGGACAGAGAAGTATGGTGCGTTACAGTCCATGGGTTCACAGAGTTGGACATGACTGAGCGACTGAACATGCACGCATGCACTCAAGAATGTGGTTGGTGGAAAACTGCATTGTTCAAAATCTAAAGAAGACTCCACCAGATTATTGCAAAATAACTGTTGTCTACAGATCTGTGTTTAAAGAGAGACAACAGGCCCAAGATGGAGTCACTTACGCTAAGACTCGCCAGGAGTTAACCAATCAGTTTCAATCTTCTCCAAGAATGTGACCTATAACCAGCTAACCTAGAATATCCTGAGCAGCACTAGGAAATCTGCTGAAAGGCCCCTCCTACTCCCCCTTAGGAGAAACCTAGCCTAAAACAATGCATTCTTGGCTAATAACTTCCTTCTTTCCCCTGTTTCCTCTCTGCTTTGAAAAACCTTTCCTTTCCTGCAGCCTGAAGGAGCTCCTTTCAAATGCTAATTGGGATTCTGCCCAATTCACAAAGAGTTTAATAAAAACAATCAGATCTTCAAATTTCCACTATTGAACTTGTTACTTAACAAGTAACAAGTAACAATTCTGTCCCAGCCTTCAATTGACTTCCTGCCTCCACTAGGGAAGAAGCCAGTTTTGCCTGAATTTGCACATTCATTTCAACATTCCTTTCAATTCAGTTCAGTGGCTCAGTCTCATGTCCGACTCTTCTCGACCCCATGAACCGCAACACGCCAGGCCCCCGTCCATCACCAACTCCTGGAGCCCACCCAAACTCATGTCCATTGCATCAGTGATGCCATCCAACCATCTGTTGTCCCCTTCTCCTCCTGCCCTCAATCTTTTCCAGCATCAGGGTCCTTTCAAATGAGTCAGCTTCGCATCAGGTGGCCAAAGTATTGGAGTTTCAGCTTCAGCATCAGTCCTTCCAATAAACACCCAGGACTGATCTCCTTTAGAATGGACTGGTTGGATCTCCTTGCAGTCCAAGGGACTCTCAAGAGTCTTCTCCAACACCACAGTTCAAAAGCATCAATTCTTCGGCACTCAGCTTTCTTCACAGTCCAACTCTCACATCCATACATGACCACAGGAAAAACCATAGCCTTGACTAGATGGACCTTTGTTGGCAAAGTAATGTCTCTGCTTTTTAATATGCTGTCTAGGTTGGTCATAACTTTCCTTCCAAGGAGTAAGCGTCTTTTAATTTCAAGGCTGCAGTCACCATCTGCAGTGATTTTGGAGCCCAGAAAAATAAAGTCAGCCACTGTTTCCACTGTTTCCCCATCTATTTGTCATGAAGTGATGGGACCAGATGCCATGATCTTCGTTTTCTGAATGTTGAGCTTTAAACTTTTTCACTCTCCTCTTTTGCTTTCATCAAGAGGCTCTTTAGTTCCTCTTCACTTTCTGCCATAAGGGTGGTGTCATCTGCATATCTGAGGTTATTGATATTTCTCCTGGCAATCTTGATTCCAGCTTGTGCTTCCTCCAACCCAGCATTTCTCATGATGTACTCTGCATATACGTTAAATAAACAGGGTGACAATATACAGCCTTGACGTACTCCTTTTCCTATTTGGAACCAGTCTGTTGTCCCATGTCCAGTTCTAACTGTTGCTTCCTGACCTGCATACAGGTTTCTCAAGAGGCAGGTCAGGTGGTCTGGTATTCCCATCTCTTTAGGAATTTTCCACAGTTTATTTTGATCCATACAAAGGCTTTGGCTTAGTCAATAAAGCAGAAACAGATGTTTTTCTGGAACTCTCTTGCTTTTCCGATGATCCAGCAGATGTTGGCAATTTGATCTCTGGTTCCTCTGCCTTTTCTAAAACCGGCTTGAACATCTGGAAGTTCACAGTTCATGTATTGCTGAAGCCTGGCTTGGAGAATTTTAAGCATTACTTTGCTAGCGTGTGAGATGAATGCAATTGTGCGGTAGTTTGAGCATTCTTTGGCATTGCCTTTCTTTGGGATTGGAATGAAAACTGACCTTTTCCAGTCCTGTGGCCACTGCTGAGTTTTCCAAATTTGCTGGCATGTTGAATGTAGCACTTTCACAGCATCATCTTTCAGGATTTGAAAATAGCTCAACTGGAATTCCATCACCTCCAACTAGCTTTGTTTGTAATGATGCTTCCTAAGGCCCACTTGACTTCACATTCCAGGATGTCTGGCTCTAGGTCAGTGACCACACCATCATGATTATCAACATTCCTTTACCCTATATAAATTTGTGCTGTTTTGATATCGCCTTCGAATCTGTTTTAACATCTGCCCAGTTCCCTCCCTGATTAATGATTTAAGCAAAATTTTTAACCTCTGTTCATGTCTACATCTGTGTGAGTCATAATTTTACCCTTTTTAGAAAATCATGTAAACTACTTGTGATTGATAGAAAGTCCGCCCTTTAAAACAAGAGCCATCTCTGAAGTGTTGCAGAGAAGCCAATTCGGACTCCATGTTGGAAACTGTTTCTTTGACTTGCTTTTTCATTGTTTTTGTTATTATAATCATACATAGTAGCCTGCCTCAGAGGACCCTGCCCCTCTGCCTGACTGTAAACCAAAGAGCCTTTGTTCAGCTCATAGAGAGATAATCTGACACTGCCCACCTGTGAATAGAAGGGATTTAACACGCTCCTTCCAAAGGCTGACCCTTCCAGTTTTGCAAAACTGAAGATTCTTTTTACTTTACTTCTTCACTGTCTCTCCCTCTACATTCTGTCCTTTGACTTTAGTTCCTCATAGGCTTCTCTCTTTCTCTCCCAGATTTAATTAAAAAGAACCTGGCATCTAGGCTCCAAAAAGATGGTTACTTTGAGACACTAATCTGCCATCTCCTCGGTCAGCTGGCTTTCTGAATAGTCATTCTTGCCTCAACACCTTGTCTCTCAGAGTCCCTGGCCTGTCAAAGCAAGCAGAGTTAGCTTGGACCCGGTATCAAAATGTTTTGTGTAACAAAACAAGTATTTCTTAACAAGAAAATATCTCAGTAAGGAAACAAGCAGTACAATGTTTCATTTCAATGGGCAAAAGTTGAACTTCTGAGCAACCAGTGCTCTCCATATTCATTTTTTAAGGAAGAAAACAAAATCCCACTTCAGTTACTCATCTTCCACAAGCAGGTTCTGAAATTGCTACAGGGAACCACCCACTCTCTGCCCCCAGGGCTTCTCGTGGCTGGTTCCCTCTTGTTGTTCAGATCTCAGGTCAAAAAGCAGGGAATCAGAGTGCCTTGCTGATCCCAGCCCATCTCATCTCACTGTTCCGTTTGCTCCATACCATTTATTACCATCCAAAACATCTTGTGCCTATATTTGTAGACCTGTTGTCTTTGGCTATCTTTTCTCTCTAGGATAGAAATGCAAGGAGGTTGTTTTCATCGCCGCTGCACCCCGAGGGCCTTTGCTTGTACCTAGAACATAGTAAATCTCAGTAAGTAAGTGTTGTTGACTCAGTAAGTATTGCTGAGTGGACAGGTGAGGGGAATAGAAATGCTGCTCTGGGCAGAAACAAAATTCCTCACACATGGGACCCGAAAGCATCTCTCTTCCAGGGCGGTGCAGACAGGAGACAAGCTCTAGGGAAAGGAGTGAGCTGCGGAGCTCAGAAATTGCGATGGTTAATTTTATCCATCAATTTGCATGAGTAAAGGATGTCTAGATAGCTGGTCCAATACTACTTCTGTGTCTGTGAGAGCGATTCTGAAAGAGATCAGCCTTAGAACTGGTGAACTGAGTAAAGCAGATGGGCTTCCCCGACGTAGGTGGGCATCAGTCAACCTGCTGAGAGCCAAGACAGAACAACAATGGCAGAGGAAGGGTGAATTCGCGATCTCTTCCCTCTCTGAGCTGGGACATCTGTCTTCTGCTCTCCTGTGCTCCTGGTTCCCAGCTCGTCGGGCTTGGCTGAACTGCACCCTGGCTTTCCGGGTTCTGAAGTTTGCAGACAGCAGGTCCCAGGACTTCTTGGCCTTGATAACCCCACGAGCCAATTCCCATAATACATCAATCTCTTCCCCTCTCCCTCAACCTCTCTGTCTCTTGATACAGCTCTCCTATTGGTCTTGTTTCTCTGAGAAACCTCATAGTAACAAACCTCTCAGGAAGAGTCTTCACAAGTAAGTTGCTTAGCACCTCCAGTATGAGTCCACCACAGAATTTTGTCAGTGTTACTTCCTCAACATCTCTTGGATTCATCCTGTGACACCTCCACTATCTGGCAGTGAGCAGTCATTTGCTGCCTAGGGTCTACAGACGTATCTCTTCCCTCACTTTCTCCCCCCACCTTCCCTCCCTCCCAATTAAATCTCTACCTAAAATTCATTCAACTAACATTACAGACTTCTAACTATGCACCAGGCACTCTTCTAGGTTTTAGAATACAACACTGAGCAAGACCCACAGGATTCCTGACTGTGGAAGCACTGTCATTCTCCTGAGGAGGGACAGCACACTGAAGAAGACCAGTAACGAAGATGATCTCAGCCTGCAATAAGTCATCTGGAAAAGAAACTGCTTGGGGAAGCAGGCGGGATGAGGCTCAACATTAGAGAGGATGGTCATGGAAAGCTATCAAAGAGGGGACATCGAGGGCTACAGAGTGAAAGCAGACGTGGGAATATGTAGGTTGAGGGGGAAAGAGAGATTCTAAACTGGGCATGTGGTGAGCGTGGCAGACAGTGAGACGAAATGAGGATAGAAATCAGGCAGAAACCAGAAGCCACAGGGGCAGAGAAGATGGATTTTACTCTAAGAGCAAATGGCAATTTTTAGCTCTGAAATCCCCACTCCCTTTCTCATCACACCTCCCCTTCAACCAGTAGGTTTCCCAGCGTACCTGTCACCTGTTCTCTTAATTCCACTCCCACCAGTTCTCTCGGTACAGCTCATCTTTTGTTACCAGGAAATGGGCTGGAAACAGATACTGGTCCCCGTGCCATACAAACCACCACCTGTGCATCTCAGCTGGCCACACTGGCCCCTGGGGGGATGTATTTGCAAGCCCTGCTTAGAGGGAGAAACAAACGCAGGTGTTCGGCACCTCCCAACACAATGAACTCCACCCTTCTTAGTGCTTTACTAACCTGTTCAGATGAAACTAAGCCTCCTTCCCCTCCAGAATATCAGTCCTACCCTGTGATCTACGAGGAATGACCAAGACAGCAAGTGTAACTGCGACTAGAACTTCTCAAAGACATCTCGGGGTCAGTGGTTCTGTCCATTTCTGCCACCACCACAGTAGCTGAGAGCTTCATCACATAAAGTCTGAATTCTGAAATAGTCTCTAAAAATCCCCCAATTCTACTTTGCTTAGGTTGCTCTCAAACTTTAGTGTGCATTCAACTCACCTGGCAGTACTGGTAAAGAACCCGCCCGCCAATGCAGGAGACCTAAGAGATTCGAGTTCAATCCCTGGGTCAGGAAGATGCCTGGGAGGAAGAAAAGGCAACCCACTCCAGGATTCTGCCTGGAGAATCCCATGGACAGAGGAGCTTGGCAGGCTATAAGCCCAGGGGTTGGAAAGAGTCAGACATAGTCAGACAAAGTGACTTTGTACACACACAGCTCACCAGAGGGCTTGTTAAAAGATACTGCTCAGCCTCACCACCAGAGTTTCTGACTCAGTAGGCCTGTGGAGGACCCAGCAAGTTCCCAGACAATACTATTCTGCTTTAATTCACCCAGGATACCACTCTCAGACTATTCTTCCTAAAACAGATATTCAGTCATACCTCAAGGGGCTGCTCATACTTATCACATAAAGTTCAAACCCTTCTGCCCAGCCCACCACACCTGTCCAATTGGACTAGAGTGACAACTGAAAGTGAAAGTGAAGTCTCTCAGTCGTGTCCAACTCTTTGCGACCCCGTGGACTGTTGCCCACCAGGCTCCTCCATCCATGGAATTCTCCAGGCAATAATACTGGAGTGGATTGCCATTTCCTTCTCCAGGGGATCTTCCTGACCCAGGGATCGAACCCAGGTCTCCCGCATTGCAGGCAGATGCTTTAACCTCTGAGCCACACTATTTAAAAACAGCCATGTATCTCCAGCAAGCTTATGACCATGGCATCCTCCTCCTCAAGCCTGATGTGTGATGTAAAGAAAACCCCTGGGCTGGAAATCAGAAGTCATCATGGTCATTCTCAAGCTGTAACTTTCCGAAAGTCACTTCATAACTGCTTCTGTGTGCCCACAGATTTGAAGCGATGACCACAAAACTTAACAAATGTCTGAAACTTTTGTTACCAGTGCCCTTAAGGACACAGATTACTAACTCGAACTCAAAGAATTTCAGAGTTGCAAGACATTTCAGTTAGCCATGCGCTCCTCTGAGCATCAGGATCCTTCTTCGGAAATCCTTCCTGGCTCTTTCAAAGTGAAGTATAATCAAAAGAAACCACAGTTGTCAATGCATTTTGTGCGACTAAACAAATGAGAGGAAATATAACCAGGGAGGCAAATGGGCTCATTAAAGATGCTCTGGCCAGGAAATGAGAAGACAGAGCACCAGGATACAATTCAACACTTCGTGGCTGTGGCACCTTGGGTATGTCACCTGTCATCCAGGACTGCTGGCTCATGAAATAGAGACTAAACTCCCTCCTTGACTACCACACGGCTTGGTATGGAGGAGCAATACACTGGCAGTTGGTAGAACAAATAGTCACATGAGGAATAAGTACTACATGAGGTAAGGTACTATTATTTTCTAAGAGGTCTAACTACCCACGTACTTGGAACACTGCTCAGCTTTGCAGATGTCCCTCTGGGCTGTTTCACAATAAATTTACAAGTACTTATTTTTACAAATGCATTAGAAAACCTGTTGATTAAAAGGCAGAGTAGGAGTTTTCATTAATTTTTTTTAAAGAAAAATCTTAATTTTTAAATGAAACCTATGAATGCAATTGGAGAAGGAAATGGCAACTCACTCCAGTACTCTTGCCTGGAAAATCCCATGGATGGAGGAGCCTGGTAGGCTACAGTCCCTGGGGTCACAAAGAGTCCCGACACGACTGAGCAACTTCACTTTCACTTTTCATGAATGCAATACTTGAACACACCTTTACTCTATTTCTTACACTTCCCTTCTGTTTCTTCCTTTATAGATCTTTAACTTCTTCCTCTCTGCCCCCTTTCCA
Source organism: Bos mutus (assembly GCF_027580195.1). NCBI lineage: Eukaryota > Metazoa > Chordata > Mammalia > Artiodactyla > Bovidae > Bos > Bos mutus. Next base: position 83,249,765 of record NC_091624.1, read on the forward strand.
ACTCAGAAACATGAACAAACCTCACTCATCTCTACTTAAAAATTAGCAAAAAAAAGATTACTTTTTCTTGATTTTGTTTTACTCCTGAACCTCTCCCACTCTTTCTCTTCATGGACAAGAGCTTCAAAAAGGAGGTGATTCTCACTTTCCCTACTTCTCTCCTCCAGTTCATCTTCAGCCACTACAGCCTTGCTCCTGCCGCATTTCCTTGAAACCGTCGAAGCTAAAGGTCTCTGATGACCTAACTACAAACACAAAAGACGCTTTCCAGTCTGTATCCATATAGACCTCTTTGCAGACCTTATTCCAGAACTCACCTCTCCCCAACCCACTGCCCATAGTGCAGCCACCATCTCATGGAATCTTCCTGTCCCGCAAACCTCCACAGCTCAGCATGCTATCATTCCATTAGCTGTTCTTTCATTGTCTGTATTCACGGGGCTCCTTTCTCCACTCTCCTATGTTTCACTCTCTCTTGGAAAGAGCACGTACAGTTCATGCCTTCAACAGCTACACGTATGTTGAAAATTCCCAGTCTACTGATCCAGCCCTGATCTCTTATATCTCTGACTGCTACATACACCCTTTATTCGTCATTGCTTTCAGTAATACTTTTTTTAATTTATTTTATCTCAGCTTTCAAACTCAGCACTATACACGTTGAAGCAGTGGTTACCTAGGAAACTATTGGATCTGTTGGAGAACAATTATGAGGGAGGAATACATATTTCTGAAGATGGCTCAGATTTCCATGAACAGAGACATATGAAATAAAAAAGCAATGTGGAAAATAAATGCCTTCAGATCCTAAGAAGTTATTTTCAACTCCAGCTCCATTCCTCAATCCTTAGAATATTGCACTCCTTTCTTATATTGTGGGGGTTGAGTCCTAAGAAAAACTGCCAAGTCCACAAGTATTGTGAAAACACTCAAAAATAGCTGAAATTTCAAATGGAAAATCTAAAATGCTGACGATGTGCTATATAATTTAAAGTTTAGTAAGCATGTAAGGACAGATGGAAAGCATTCTTTCATGGTACTAAAGCCTTAAAAGAGTTGTCTTAATAACCAATAAAGGAGCAACTTACATATTCAAAAACAGACAGCTGACTAAAATAATTCTAAAATGGACAGGGAGGAATAGTACTTAATAATCTAATATGATATTACAAAACATATTCAGTGGAAAGGAAAAATGTCATGATATGCTTAAAAAAGGTAACCAAAGAGTAAAATTAACATGATCCCAATTCATAAAAAATTATTAATAATATCTCTATATATGAAGAGAAAAAGAAAGAATACACACCAAAAAAAGTTATGGTGATGGTAATACATATTTTATCTCTTCTTTGTGCTTTTCTATATTTACTGAATTTTCTCTGATAATTTCTTAAAATGCCCTTTTAAGTCAAAGTTACAAGAAGAATATAATAAGAAAAATAATCAAAATATTTGATGAAAAACGTGTGACCACACCTATATCCAGCAGCACATGCCTACTGGATATAGCAATGAAATACACCAAAATTCTAACAGTCTGTATTAAAGTGCTCATAATTCTTTCCTCCGTCTTCCCCTCCACCTTCCCAGATGCCTGGCAATATGGTTATATTATTTTACAATAAAATTAATAGTTAAACATTTTTAAGATAAAAAAGGCCCAAAAGGGAGTTGTGACCCAAGAGGTAAACCTGGTTTTGTTTCAGCTTTTATGTAACAGGGCCATCTACTCACTAAATGCCTTAGCATAGCTGTCCTCTTCCTTTTTGGCACCAGGGACAGGTTTCTGGGAAAACAGTTTTTCCACAGATGACTAGGGGAGGTGTTGGAATGATTCTCACAAGGTTCGCGTAGGGTTTGTGCTCCTATGAGAATCTAATGCTGCTGCTGACCTGCAGGAAGTGGCGCTCAGGCAGTGATGCAAGCCCCGGAGCGCGGCTGTAAATACAGATGAAGCTTCGCCCATTCACCCACTGCTCACCTCCTGCTATATGGCCTGGTCCTAACAGGCCATGGACTGGTACCGGTCCGTGACCCCACCGTTGGGGACCCCTGCCTGAGCAGCTCAGAGAAGCCTTCCCTAATTTGTAAAATGAGCACTACACCTGCCCAGACCTCTCCCCACCTTGCGTGTGCAGGCTAAGTCGCTTCAGTTGTGTCCGATTCTTTGCGACACCATTCGTATTGTAACATCAACATCACAATTTACCAAAAGGTTGGAGTGCTCTCCCCAGTCCCCCAGGACACCCACACCCTCTTCCTGACCTTTTCACATTAGATGTCCGGGGCTGTCCCGGTGCCTGTTTTGAATCAAATGATGAGAAGTGCTGGCTGCTTGTTGCCATATCCACACGAGAAGGCCTGTTGATAAAAAAGGCAGTGAGGTTTTTGTTTCTTTGTCTTACAGGAAAAATCTACATATATTCAAGAACACGACACAATCCCTTCAGTTATTTATAATATCTCATCTCCATTTCTTTTCAATTTTGCAAATCAAATAGCAAAATCTACTCAGTTACAAAGTGAATATTCCTGAAATACAGCCCCTATAAAATAAACTTATTTTTCTTTTCATTCCAGTCTAACAAAAAAGAAATTCATAAAATCGCCCCCTCTCAAAACTCTCCACCCAAACGTAACATTGTAGCTTGTATATATCCTTCCAAATCTTTCCCCACGTATATCTATGTATCTATCTCTAGTTTTCTTAATTGAAATGGAATATTATTGTAGGGGAGGAAAGAGTTTCCATCAACTGTCTTAGGGTCCCTGGCTGGGTCTATAAATCAAACTGACAAAGACAGATCAACAAGACAAAAGCATAAAAATGTGACGTTATACACATACATGTGAATCTCCAGAAGAGACTGAAGAAGACCCAAAAAGTGACCACAACAGAAATCTTTTATACTTTGCAGACAAAGAAACAATATATTTGTGAAGAACTGGCAGGACAAATGGTAAAGGGCTAGGAGTAAATGGTAAAGATGTAACTAGGAAGACAAGGGTGAATTTAACAAAGTCTGTCTGCAGACTCTCTAAGCTGTAAGAGTCTGTCTTCAGTAAAAAGAGAATTTAGATCCTACGTTTGGGCAGAAAGAGGGAATTTTTTCAGTTTTTACTGCTTCTTAACTGGCTTCAACTCAAAATAATGTTTATGTCAAAGAGGCATACACATTTCGGGATAACATATTTGGTTTCCTTCATTATATGCTTAATTTATCCTGAATCCTTTCTTCCCAACACAGAGTTGCTCTACCATGGTTACTGTCCATACAGCAATCTACTGAAAAGAGGTAACATAATTTGTTACCCATCCCTCATTTTGAGGCATGTTCAGTTCAGTTCAGTTCAGTTCAGTCACTCAGTTGTGTCCGACTCTTTGCGACCCCATGAATCGCAGCACCCCAGGCCTCCCTGTCCCTCACCAACTCCCGGAGTTCACTCAGACTCGTGTCCATCGAGTCAGTGATGCCATCCAGCCATCTCATCCTCTGTCGTCCCCTTCTCCTCCTGCCCCCAATCCCTCCCAGCATCAGAGTCTTTTCCAATGAGTCAACTCTTTGCATGAGGTGGCCAAAGTACTGGAGTTTCAGCTTTAGCATCATTCCTTCCAAAGAAATCCCAGGGCTGATCTTCAGAATGGACTGGTTGGATCTCCTTGCAGTCCAAGGGACTCTCAAGAGTCTTCTCCAACACCACAGTTCAAAAGCATCAATTCTTTGGCATTCAGCCTTCTTCACAGTCCAACTCTCACATCCATACATGACCACAGGAAAAACCACAGCCTTGACTAGACGGACCTTTGTTGGCAAAGTGATGTCTCTGCTTTTGAATATGCTGTCCAGGTTGGTCATAACTTTCCTTCCAAGGAGGAAGCGTCTTTTAATTTCATGGCTGCAGTCACCATCCGCAGTGATTTTGGAGCCCAAAAAAACAAAGTCTGACACTGATTCCACTGTTTCCCCATCTATTTCCCATGAAGTGATGGGACCGGATGCCATGATCTTCGTTTTCTGAATGTTGAGCTTTAAGCCAACTTTTTCACTCTCCTCTTTCACTTTCATCAAGAGGCTTTTGAGTTCCTCTTCACTTTCTGCCATAAGGGTGGTGTCATCTGCATATCTGAGGTTATTGATATTTCTCCCAAAACCTTGATTCCAGCTTGTTTCTTCCAGTCCAGCGTTTCTCACGATGTACTCTGCATAGAAGTTAAATAAGCAGGGTGACAATATACAGCCTTGACGTACTCCTTTTCCTATTTGGAACCAGTCTGTTGTCCCATGTCCAGTTCTAACTGTTGCTTCCTGACCTGCATACATATCTCTCAAGAGGCAGGTCAGGTGGTCTGGTATTCCCATCTCTTTCAGAATTTTCCACAGTTTATTGTGATCCACACAGTCAAAGGCTTTGGCATAGTCAATAAAGCAGAAACAGATGTTTTCTGGAACTCTCTTGGCTTTTTCCATGACCCAGCGGATGTTGGCAATTTGATCTCTGGTTCCTCTGCCTTTTCTAAAACCAGCTTGAACATCAGGAAGTTCATGGTTCACATATTGCTGAAGCCTGGCTTGGAGAATTTTGAGCATTACTTTACTAGCATGTGAGATGAGTGCAATTGTGCGGAGGCATGTTAGTTGCTCCCAATATTTCACAACTACAAACAATACTAAAATAAGCCCCTTTACTCACTTTCCTGATTATTTCTTAAGGATAAATTCTGGAGGTAAAAGGCGTGCATTTTGTAAAATATCTTACATTAAAAAAATTGCCTATTTCCCATTATATATACCCCACAGAGTGTTGAGGTAACACAGAAGATATGGAGACCAATCTGGTTTGCAGTCTTAGGCCACCCTTTGACCCACAAATACCCTCACAGACACACAAGGAGGCAAGTCCACTGGAGAGAAGGAACCTTCCACAGAGCTTAAGAATAAGTCCTGCCCCATGTATAATAGAATCTCCAACCTCCCATTGACGATTCACCTTAACTGTACACAAGCTGTAGAGCAGAGAGGAAAAAGTTACTGACCATTCCTTTAGGAAAGCTTTTTCTTTCTGTGTTTTTAATTCTAAAATGTCAATGCCCTTATTGTAGATTAAGTAGAGTTTAATTATATTCTACCTTCTGACTTCCCAATACCCAGTAATATTTTATATCCAACATTCATCTTTTCTTGAACATATCAAGTTCCCTACATTTTATACATCAAATTAGAGGAAATCAAGGTTCTTTTTACTAGGGTGGCTAGCTGTGGGTGCTGAGAGACAATAAAATGTCAAGGATAAGAGGAAATGTATCTTAAAGGAAGGTTATTTTCCATCACAAGAACTTTTTACCAGGAGAATCGAGGAAGTGCTAAGCCCTCAGATAAACCAGACTCCAGGGCAGTGACTGGCATCTCTGTTTACAAGCAAGGAAGTAGAAAAGACAGATTCAAAGGACTTTTGGACCATTCTTGCCTATCTGTTCCCTTATAGGTTCATTTATAAGGGCTAGAAAAGCACGTTCTTTAAAATGTACATTAAAATGCCCCCCCGTTTGTCATCTGCCTTATCTTTCTTAACTTTCTCCCCAATATTGAAATTTTTATTTAATCAAAACTAGTCAGTTCCTTTAATATTTCTGATTTTCAAGGCATACTTAGAAAAACTTTCCCTCCACAAAGATTATATAACATAATTTTCCATGCTGTTTACTTTCTAAATATTTAATGTGTTGATCCATTCATAATTTAAGTATATGCTATAAGATAATGTGTGCATTTTTCTTATTCTTTTGCCATTTTTTCCAAGATAATTTTTAAAAGCCCATATCTTTACCCCAACAACTTGACATACTATAAATATACATATAAAACACTGAATTAATTAAGTCCTGTTAAAATCAAGTCTGCTGTGCCAGGTAAAGGTTGCACATTTCAAAGCTATAATTATAGCATCTTTATCAAGCACAAAAACATTTGAATTTATCAGAACTTAGTAATTATTAAAAACAATACTAGGGTTTTTTTTATTTCTCTGAGGTACAAGAGTTTAGTTTTTTATGCATATATATATATATATATATATATGTATGTATGTATGTATATGAAGTCCCAGACATTCTACAGTATTTTAAAATTTATATTAATAACAATAAGGACATCATGCTACAGATTTTTTTAAATAATTGTATTTTAGATCTAATTCACTCATTTAAAATACTATCTAGTATTTTATCAAAAATCTATTTTTCCTTTTTCATGAGAAATGCTTCAGATACATGGAGAAAATGGTTTAACATGCAGGTATATCTCAAATCCACTTGGTGTACAGTGTGATCTAAATTTAAGTATTTCCCCTATGGATAGGCAATTATCCCAACAGTAATGAATAACTTGTCTTTCAGCTATTCACTGGATTCTAAATAATACAAAAGAAAGACTATATGCCTGCTCAATCAAGCATTGAGGTAAGCTCAATTGTATGCCTACTATTTTAGAGCACAAATAGGCCCACCCAAGGAATATTTCATTTTGTAAGGGATATACCTTTGTTTGATTTGTTACTTTCCATACATTAGGGTCTATATTTTGTAAAATAATATGTTAATTTGTAGATTTTTTTTGGTCTGACACATATGCAAATACTTTGATAAGGTTATGGCTTTTTTGCCTTTTTGTAATTTGTATATAACAAATCTTATTCAAACATTCTTTCTTCAGTTCCCCCAAATGCTCTTGGAAAAATTTTAACCATCTTGCTGATTTTGTCATGATCAGTAAATCTTTGACATGTGTTCATGCTATACTCATCACACTCCGACCTACTGAATGACTCTGCAATCTCTAACCCAGGGCAAGTTTTCATACATGCATAAAGCAGTTTCAGGCACTCTTTTGATCCATTTACATATTCGCCTCTGTTTGCACCAGTCACACAATTTTCATTTTCATGGCTTGGTCTTGGGCTGCTATTGCAATTTCATTCTTATTTACAAATTTTAGAATCAGTTATTGTAAAGTTACAAGAGAAGTCTGCTGAGTTTTCAGTGGGACATGATTTCATTTTCAGAGATTTTACCTAGAACTGCTATCTTTACAATATTATATTTTCATACCTATACACATTTATCCAAGTCTTCTCTTATTTTCTTCAATAAAGGAAGGAAATATACATAAGACACTGCACTAAGGTACATGCACCCTTGCAAAGATGCCATGCTAGATGTTCCTTATGTTGCTTTAGTTTTAGAATGTGTACCACCAAAGTAAGGACAGTTATTAAAAACTGAACAGAATGACTTGCCTGTTCCACTTTTGAGCAAAACCTAGATGTTATGCTCAGATGTTAGAAAAAATGTATTTTTAGCTAAAGAAAAATCTTGCTATTTGGTTTATAGAGGTTAAGGAAAAAATCATATATTTCATTTACACTATTACTATGCTAGAAAATATGTCCTTATCTTGCCCTGATTTTCCGCTTTGTTTTTAAATGGCTGTATTGAGACATTATTCACAGACCACTCAATTCACTCATTTGAAGTACACAGTCAATTGTTTTTAATATTCATAGATAGTATATCACTTTAATCATTCTCTAATTTACATTTTGTCACCCAAAAGATACTCTATATCCATTAGTAATCACTTCCCATTTCTCTACCTCTAGTCCTAAGAAACCACTAATTTACTTTCTACATGTATAAATTTGCCTTTTCTGGACATTTTATATTAATGATATTAAGTAATATGGTCTTTCACGATTAGCTTTTTTCACAGAGCATAAGGTTTTCAAGATTCACTTGTGTTGTTGTTATGTATGTCATTCTTTTTATTGCCAAATAATAATCCATTGCTATAGATATAACACACTTCACTTGTCATTTCATTATTTGATAGGTATATGGGTATATTTCTACTTTGGGGCTATTATAAATAATGCTGCTATTAACATTCATGTATGAGCTCTTGTGTGGACGTGTATTTCATCTAGGAGTGGAATTGCTGAATCACTCGATAATTCTACATTTGATACTTTTGAGAGCTGTCAGGCCATTTTCTAAAATGACTATGTCATTTTACGTTCTTACCAATAACATATGAAGCTTTCCATTTCTCCATATCTTGGACAACACTTGTTACTGTCCACCTTAGGGTGTATTATAGTGTTAGGTAGTTAGAAAAAGGAGTCCAAAATGGCAGTGGCTAAAAGACAAAGGGAAAAGCCTATGAAAAGGGAACAAAACAAAAATCGGAGGACCTCAGGAGAAGCAAACGCCCTCTTCCTGGCTAGCCCTAATTTGCATAGGGCGGGCTTGCGGGGAGGAGACAAAATGTATAAAAAGAGGGAACCAGGCCAGGTTGGGGCTTCTTCTTTGGAGTCCACCTGCCTTCATGCCTCCAGCATGTAGTATCCTTTGTTGCCGAATAAAACCCTAAGCTGTAATCGAGCTGTAACACTGGTCTGCAATTTCAAATCTTCGTTGCGCAAAGACAGAACTGAGGAAATTACACACTCTCCCAACAATAGAACCTTGTGATTTTGACTTGCATTTGCCTAATGACTAATGATACTGAGTATCTGTTTGAGTACATATTGACCTTTGGAGAAATGTCTGTTCAGGTTCTTTGGCCATTTTTTAATTGGGTTATCTGTCTTTTTATTACTGAGCTTTATATTGCTTTAATTTTTAATCTCTTGGTAGAACTAGTCTCAAATGAAAAGGTGTATGCTTACAAGTTCATTGTTTATACTTTTTCTCTCATTCAAATCACAATTAGAAGAATCAAGTCAAAAATTTCCCCCAATAAATCCAACACAATGGGCTATGTTCCTGCACAACGAAATAAAAGCGAGTCCATCTTAAAAAGAAAAAATGAAATAAAATTTCAAAAGTTAATAAAATGGCACAATATCCTTGAAGCTTTTTCATCAAAGTTAAAATCTCTTTAGGGGACAAGAGGAATGAATGAAGAAAGACTAACAGATATGCTCTGGGAGGCACCATTTATATAATATAACCTACAGTCTGAATCCACTCCAGTATTCTTGCCTGGAGAATCCCCATGGACAGAAAAGCCTGGGAAGCTACAGTCCATGAGGCCACAAAGAGACACGACTGAGCCACTAAACACAACACAAGCACAGTCTGAATGGTACCCACTGGAGTTATGAGCACAGGACTCCAGTGGACACCACCACCAGATTTGCAGTTTATCTATTGCTTAATATTATTGACCATATAACCCAACTTATCTTAATAAAGAAAACTGCTCATCAGACCAAATTCTGTCCTATGGATGATGTTTTCAAATAGCCATCCTCACGGCCAGCGATCAGAGGAAAAGGAGAGGTGTTACTTCTGCTTCTGGGAGAGAAAGAACAGCCCAGAAACTACCAGGCACTCCACTCCCCAAAACACATGTTACTGTCAACTTCACCCCCAACCCTGTCACCAACACTGTCAGAATCAAAGGAAAGAAATTTCAACATTTTTTTGCCATACTAGTCCTGACCTTTGGAGAAGGCAATGGCAACCCCCTCCAGTACTCTTGCCTGGCAAATCCCATGGATGGAGGAGCCTGGTAGGCTGCAGTTCATGGGGTCGCTAGGAGTCGGCCACAACTGAGAGACTTCACTTTCAATTTCCACTTTCATGCATTGGAGAAGGAAATGGCAACCCACTCTAGTGTTCTTGTCTGGAGAATCCCAGGGACGGGGGAGCCTGGTGGGCTGCTGTCTCTGGGGTCGCACAGAGTCGGACACGACTGAAGCGACGTAGCAGCAGCAGCAGCACAGTGTCCTGACCTTTAGAGGGAAGCCCTAAAACTCTAAAAAAAGGCCAAAAAGAAAGCATCAATGTAGAATATAATTATTCTATTAGGTGAGAGACTAGTAGATTTATAAACTAGATAAACTACCCTTAAAGAATACATGCTTAGACTTATTACAAAAGCTTCCTCAATCAAAATTATAAACCTTCATATCATCTGAAGAACTTGGGTGGTTTTTATATTCTTTGTGCTTTTCCATAAGAGGAAGAACTCAGGGAGCTTAACCTGGAAGAAAGAAGACTTAGAGGAGAGCAGAGAAGAAGAAAGAACACAAGGGCTATTTCCAGACACTTCTATCCCTTGTTCAATTGGAAGGTTACAATTCATCCTTCCAGACCAGCGGTTCCAAACCTTTTTGGTGCCAGGGACCAGTTTCATGGAAGACAATTTTTACATGGACCTGGTGTGGGGGGATGGTGTCAGCACAATTCAAGCACTTATATTTATTGTGCACTTTATTTCTAACCTTAATGCCACCACTGATCTGACAGGAGGTGCCAGATCCATGGCCAGGCAGTTGGGAACTCATGTTCTAGACCACCTTTTCTGGAGCTGTATCTTACTTCCAAAGGATTCAGAAAAATACATAACAATGTGTATCCAGAGACAGAATAAAACACAAATGTGGCAAAATGCTAAAAAAGAGATTCAGGGTGGACAGAAGTTCTCTGTATGATTCTCGTACCTTTTCTCAAAGTATAGAGATACTGCAAAATAAAGGTGTTTTTAAAAAGACAGCTCTGGTGACAAAGGGCAGAGAACAGGGATCAAATGGGAGTGGGCACTGGCCTCTGGCCTCTGTGGACCAGCTGGCAGCAGTGGAGAATGCCAAGCGCTCAGGGTCATGGGCGCACCGACAGGTCCAGCCATCACAGGTAACTCAGGGGCAGGCACAGCAAGGACAGAGGTCACTGCAAAAACGACCGATGAGACGCTCAACCAGAGAGCAACACCCGGACTGGGCTCCATCCCTGTGTCTTCCTCCTGGCCCCAGAGGCCATCTGGGAAGCAGGGGAAGGAGGGGGAACCTTTGGGGCAGGAGATGTCAGCCTGACGCAGAGTTTAAATTTTCACTTGCATGGGCATTTACCTCCCCTACTCCATCAGGAAAACCTGAGAGTCTCCCAAAGAGGCTGTCTGAATGTTGAACAGATGATGTCATCTTTAACTGACAACTTAATGTTTTTTTTTCTCATGCTCAAGGGAGATGAGAGTTCCAAAGCAAAGTGAGGACAGTTGAAAAGGATGAAAATTCATTTTTGGATGCAAGATTAAGCGTGCCCAGATCCTACTCACTGAAAAAAATGGAAGGTGGGACTTACTGTCTCTTTAGAAAATAGAAAGAACCCCAACAGATGCTGTTTTTCTTGCCCACAGTCCCAACAGGTCACGGACAGAGCCGGAAGCTAAACCCAGAGCCTGCCATCTTTTCAACGTGGTTTCCTCAGGCAAAGCAAACTGTACTCCTCCACTTTATTCAAAACAAATAACAACAGGATGTTAGTTGGCAAGAGACAGATACAGCTCCTATTTCATTCTGCTGGTTTTCTTTACTGATTTTTTTCAAACTTAAGTGAAAATTCCTGCCCTACTGGAGGGTTCTCTTATTTCTAGTGGAAAACTTCTACCAAATCTGTTAGTGATCCTTCTTCAGTTCCCTACTGCAGTGTGATTTAGGAGAAAGCATGCTGGACACACGCAGAATGCTGGGTTCTGTTCCAGGTGTGCAGGCAATGAGATTTTGGGTCAGTCGCTCACCTCTGCCAGGGGCTGGGAGGGGCAGCCTGGGGAGAGGGAGGTGGAAGCAAGCGGGGTGGGTAGGCTACTATTTGATGCACACAGAGTTTCAGTTTTACAACATGAAAAGAGTTGCAGAGATGGACAGTGGTGATGGCTGCACCACATTATGAACATACTTAATACTACTGAAGCAGTGGTTATGATGGAAAAGTGTATGTTACATGTATTTTACAGCAATTAAAAAAACGAGGGGAAAAAACTGCACATATACACAAAAGCTGGAAGTGGGCTAAAAATTCCTTGGTCCTGTTTACCTCACAGGGATGTTCCAAGGAAGCAATGCATTCCACTTTGCAAAATCACTTTTTAAATTGAAAGATGACATAAACATGGTCTGATGCTGTTAAAAGAGTTAAGTGATTGGGGCCAAGAACTCCCCATTAGACAGACCACTGCACTCCTGCTACTCAGCAGTCTGAGCTTCCCCATAGGGACAGCCAGAGGCCACTCAGCAGCACTCTGCCATTTTCCTCAGTCCCTCCAAGTAGGGATGCAGAGCTTCTCAGGACACAGAGCAAATGCAGGTTTCTAGCATGATGCTAAATGAGGATAACTTTACCATTTCTTTTCAAACACTACCTAAAACACAGAGAAAAAAAAAACCTTTCTAAAACACAAAGATGAAACAAGTTTGCCTTTCATTTAGCTCATGATCCATGAGAGAAAGAAAAATCCATCACTACCCGAAAGTACCCAAAAGTTTTCCAGGCTAGAGAACATGTCTCTCCTCTGGGTTTCATGGTCAAAATTTAAAACACATCACAGTATGATGAGTGGTCTACTTTTCAGCTGTTGTGAGTAGATGATGAGCTTTTTAAGGACAGGAATTCTCTTAGTCCAGAGAAGTTCAATCAATTTTGATTGAATGAATGATATTTGTATTGATTCTATATGTGTATTAGCACCCTTGTGCCAAATACAGTCTCAATTCTTGGTATTTTATGCCACATATGTAAACCATGGAAAGCACCCATGATTATATGATCATAGAGTCCTCATTCATAAGCAAGCAACTATCAGTAAATATTAGGGCTTCCCCCATATACATCTGGGCTTTCCTGATGGCTCAGCAGTGAAGAATCCACCTACAATGTAGGAGATGCAAGAGACGTGGGTTCAATCCTTGGGTCAGGAAGATCCCCTGCAGGAGGAAACAGCAACCCTCTTCAGTATTCTTGCCTGGAAAATCCTATGGACAGAGGAGCCTGGTGGGCTATCATCCATGGGGTCACAAAGAGTCAGACACGACTGAGCAAGTAAGCACGCACGCACATACATCTATCAGATTAGACAAGCAAAACAGAAGGGGAAACATAAATACACAAGTAATTAAGTGCCAAAGTTTAATTTTCTTTAACTCTTCAATGTACAGCTGTTTTTATAGTTGATCTACTGTATATATCCAGCCTGTGGTACCACATGGGCACATACAATGGTTTGTTATACAGGAATGCTATCACCAAAAAAAAAATAATAATAATAATAATAACCTACACTAATATTAAAGAGGTGTGACGGCATATAAATGCTAAGTATTAAGGCCTGATTTGCTGACTCATGGAAAAGGTTTAAGTTCTGCCACATCCACCAACTAAGAAGATAATGACTATAGCCCCAGACCACAAGAGAAATTCAAATCTTGGTCCCATATTTTCCTGCTTTCTAAAATACAGCATCTGTGATGACCTGAAACAAGATATTCTATAACCCACTAATCTAAAACGATCACCAAAGAAATCCAGTCATACCAGTTGAATGGTCATGAAAGACTTTCCACACCTGTGAACTGATGAAATAGCAAAAGAAAAACAAGCTATGTATGAAATCCATGCCAATCTCATGTCCAGATAATTTGCCCATAGGTGAGTCCTGCCCTTTCGAAACTAAGCCAAAGACATAAGTGTAAATTTAGTTGAAAAGTAGAAAGCAAGTCAAAACAACAGGAAAATCTCAGCCTGAGGTCAAAAAACCTAAGCATTTTTCATGACACACATCTGCAGAATACATTGAAATTTCATTTACAAAAAGGGAGGGGGGCTGCCTACATTCCCTCAATCAACCCAAGATTAAGAAACACAATAAAACAGATCTGCCAACTTTCAGCATGATGGAGTCATGGTCAGCACCTTGGATGACTTGTGGACAACTGATTTAACCTATGCACCTCACTCTTCTCATCAGTAAAAGGGGAAATTAATTAACACAGTAGTTGTTTAAGATCCAAAACAGACTCACCATGGGTACTGGGCCTGACACAGAAGACATTTTAAGAACAATCTAGCCTATTTCTTTGCCATTTCTAGCCTATTTCTTTAAGATATGAACATAATGACACAGCAAAGAACTGCTAAACCTCCCTCAATGCTTTGTTCAGGAAATCACATAAAGTCTCAAAATGCCTTATCTCACGATAGGCCTCAGAGACTTCTGCTAGTCAAATGAGAGATTTGGTGCAAAAAAATGGGAGATGAAAACTATATACAAGTCACAAGTGAGTGATATGTTTATTCATAAGTTACTGGGTTGGAAATCAAAATATGCCTCCATAAAAACAATGATTGATATGTATCTATACCAATATATATCTCTATGTATGTGTTAAACATGTGTGTATATATATATACATATATACACAAATTTATGTACATATATATAGCATAAATCTCTATATACATTCATATGTACAGGCACACAAATATGTTAAATTCTCAACCTAAGCCATCAAAGCCTATTTAAGCCCTAAATTATTAACAACTGACCAAAGTCTTAGAGCCAGGAGCAAGGTGACTCCACTGCTCATACTTTAGTGACACTTCAGTGGCTCATCACTGTCCTTGCCACAGCTTCTTGGCAATGTCCCTTGGCACCTGTCTTTCACTAACCAGCCTATCCTCACTAGAACTGCAGGGCGCCCAAGCTTCTTGACAAACCCTGAAGAGATCGTAGTGAAGGGGATCAGAGTATGTCACCCCAAAATGTCATTTTCACATAAAGAGTATTTCAAGTTGAAGGCAACTAGCTCTCTGCTCCCCTCCTTTCTTTATAAAATTAGGGCATCAATTTCTTTTTATTAAAGATGTTTCCCTCTCCCACACTAGGTAGAAAACTAGTCCAGAGATAACTCTTAACCACCTGAGAGGACTCTTATCTGTGTGTCTGCCTGCATGCATGCTGAGTCGCTTCAGTCAAGTCCAACTCTTTGTGACCCTATGGATTGCAGCCCACCAGGTTCCTCTGTCCGTGGGATTCTCCAGGCAAAAATACTGGAGCGGGTTGTCATGCCCTCCTCCAGGGGTCTTCCTGATCCAGGAATCGAACCACCGTCTCTTATGTCTCCTGAACTGGCAGGCAGGTTCTTTACCAGTAGTGCCACCCAGGAAGCCCCTTATCTGCATGAAAACCTTACTAAACGATTCTTGTTTAGCATACATCTTCTAGTCATCTTCCCATAACTTACCCACATCCAGTAGCCCCCCAAATCCTCTTCTTTTATTTAGCCTCTTCACACTTCATCATCCTTTGTTTAAATGATATGTTTCCAATTCCAACCACCTCCTTGAGGCACATTTCTTGGCGAACTTTCATATGTATGTATGCAGTTAAACTTGTTTTTCTCTTCTCTTCCTAACCTGTCTTTTGTCCATTTAATTTATAGGCCCCAAGTATCCCCAAGGAGATAAAGGAGAAAACTTTCCTTTCTTGCAATGGTCTCTCACATCTCAGGGACTTGGGCATAATAAATGCTGCTGCTGTACCTGATTGCCACCAGTACCTAGCAACATCAGCCTCAATTCAGACATCGCCCTCCTCCAGAAAGCTCCCTGAACTCCTGCCATCACCCAGACTTGAGTCAGTCGTCCCTCATCTTTGCTCCCACAGAACACTGACCTTCTCCATACTATAAAATCTATCCCATTACATCACAATAACAGAGTTCCTTGTCTGTATCCCCCAATAAACTGTAAGTGCCTAAATGAATATTAATAAGTCAAAACATCTGCCTTATTTATTTATTTACTTAAGTCCTGACTAGCTCACTCTCAAGTAATGACCCTCTGACAGCACAGGGAGACGTCTGAATCCAGGCTGCCAGGGATTCTTCTTCAGAGTCAAGGCCAGCCAAACTCTTCACAGGTTCAGGTTCTTACTCTTTTTATTTTTTGTTTTGTCAAGTTGGCTGGTTGGTTTGTGTTTGCTGTGTGCTCTTGATTCTGGTTTTGATTTCTTAGTATATGTCTTCCATGACACTATAATGGAATGAATCGTGGTTAAGAAATCTAGCTACTGGCCCCATTTTAACTACTATATGATCTCTATCTTTGCTCCCCCATCTGTAAGTTGAGGGGATAGTCTAAGAGTGGTTCCTAAACCTCACTGCTCACAGTCCTGAGGGATGCCTGTAATAAAAACTGTTCTCTGTCTAGCACAGGGAACTCTACTCAGTGCTCTGTGGTGACCTAAATCAGAAGGAAATCCAAAAAAGAGGGGATATCGGTAGACATATAGCTGATTCACTTTGTTGTACAGCAGAAACTAAAACAGCATTGTAAAGCAACTAGACTCCAATAAAAAATAAATACATAAAAGTAAAATTAAACACTATTCTCCCTCTAGAGCTCAGGTAACTCTGATGAGCGGCCAGGTTTGGAGACCACTGGAAGGGGCAGAGATTTGAAATCAAGTCACATCTGGGGCCGAGTTCTAATTCCTCCACTCACTTCCTGTGTGACCTTTAGCAAATTACTTAACTTCATCTCCGTTTACTTGCATGTCAGAGCACAGATAGTAAGTAGTTTACAGGACTGAAGGGAAGGAAGATTAAGGTACAAAAGAAGAGTACCAGCTCGTGGCTGGCCCACTGCAGATGCTCAGTAAACGGTATTGACACCCCTCCACGCCTCCTGTGCATTCTCATAGCATCCAATCATTTCTCTGTCATGGCCTCTAAGAGTTTCCAGAGAGCAAGGCACCTCTGTTTTATTCTCCACCCCATCCCCAGTGCCCAACACAGTGCCTATGACACTGCCCAATATTATTCAATAAATATTCATTCAATTAGTGAATCAGTAACATATCAGAATATACTAACATAACTGATTTCCCTCCCTTTCTCAATAGACTAAACTGTGAGCTCCTCCAAAGCTGGAACTATTCCTTGTTTACTGATCTAAAACTCAGTACTTAATATAGTGCCTATTACATGCTTGTTGAACTAATTATTTTCAAAGTCTCTTTCTAGGTCAAGCGTACCAAGGATCTGTGGCTCCAGAAGATCTGAGACAGAATTAGTTGCAAGTGTTTTATGTCTTTTATATATTTGGCTGCAAAGTACCAAAACTTCTACAGTTGAAAAATTAGCACACATATAATGAAATAATTATGCACTTTCTGAAGGTTCACCTCACCTGCTACCAGTATCTGCTCCATGAGGGCAGATATAATACCTCGTTCAGCATCATGTTCCCAGAGCCTAATAAGAGCTTTGTGACAAATATAAACATTTGTTGAATGAATGAATATAAGTTCTTTGCCAGTCTAGGTAAGGCAGAATTTCCTATTTTTAGGACTCTTTCCTTATTGAATTCAAAGTTGCTGCATTTAGGAATGACGAAATGTTCAAAAATAAGAACAGCAGATGTTTCATCTCTGGGTGGTAGAGAATTTCTTTTTTAAAATCCTTGATTTATTTTACTCTGCAGAAAATCAACCAAAACACTAGCACCCAAAAAACTCACATAATAAATCACCTTAAGTCAAATATATTCTGCATCTAAAGATGACTATTACCAGTTGGTATTTTAAAGTATTATGACTATTGAGCTCTGAACTTAACTTTGAGAAATCGCTTTAGCTAATGTGATTTTAAAATAAAAGAATGAGATCCGAAACCAAATGATATGAATCAGATCACTAAAATAATAAGACTTTCATGTAACAAAGATTAATCAAGAACATATGGGGGTTATTATGAAAATCAAAATTTTACCTCTGTCCTTACAAAAGATTCAAAATTGATTCAATAAAAATTCAGCAAGGATACAGTTGTAGCCTCCAGTGAATTTCAAAGAGGGAAAGTGGGACATAATGACTAAGGACAGACGTTTACACTAAAGGGTCTGCGTCACCAGAAAAAAAATGGCACCGATTCAAATGCACAATTAGAAAAGGGTGGTCAGGCAAAGGTCACTTTGGGGTAACTCCCATTTATTGCGATCTGCTACAAAGAGACAGAGGGAACCCCACACAGCATGGAGAGAGGTGAGGTCTATGACTATCTCCGGAGGCTATTCTGCCAGCATGCCACAGTACTTAATTTTTCTTTAAGATTTTAATCACCCTAACAAAACAAAAACGCACCACGAAGCCAACAAAGGACAGAAGACAAACACAACGAATACACAGTAAACGAATACAAAGTAAGCCGTCATCATCTTTCCATTGTTCTGCAGCCTCACGCACACCTTGCAAGAGCAGTAAACCAGCCATAGCATCCTTCTCAGCAGCAAGATTCGCTATTTTCTCCCATTTCAGCACTTGCTCTCAGGAACTTCAGAAAAACAGACACAGGGGGTCCAGGCTGGGGAGCAGGGGGAGCCCTGGCAGGCTTGACACGAAGGCTTTAATGAAGACAACATCAACTAACAAAAACTGCTAGCCTCCAGTGAAATTTCACTCTGATTTTTTTTAATCGGCATAGCTTTCCTTAAATTAAATCCTCACAGATCCAAAGAGAATGCTGCAATCATACCCCCCAGAAACAGCTAAATAAATGCAACATACTTACAGGTTTAGAGCGGCTGTAACTTTGAAGAAATGAATATAGAAGCCTTTTCCTCTCTCCTACCAGATTTTTTTTAAAGCCAATGGAAAGAAGAGACAGTTCTCAATTCAAAAGGCAAAAAAATCCTCAAATTCTGATTTATGTCTTGGTCTCCTGTGAGACTCTCAATTAATAAGCGTAAGAAAAGAAGTTGCCCGGCTGTTGACAGCATCCCCGAGCTTCCCAGGGCAGAATTTAAGACATGTCAGTTAAAAGTGGCAGCTACACTCACTGCCGAAAGCTGACGCTCCTGCAGGAAAGGATGCCGGGAGATTTTTTTTCCCCCAATCTCTGCTGCAGCCTAATTCTAATCCATCACTATTTAATTATCCTAGAGAAACAAGCAAGAAAAATACAAATGGCCTGGATTTATAAAATCTACAAGGTCTTTTAATGATTTTTCACCTAATCCAGGACTCACTGCTATCTAAAGAGGGTTAGGTGAAGAATAAAATGAGTTACCTCTTTTGTTTTAAGGAAAATGTAAAAGCAGGCTGATGCACCCATGTTAGACTTGGATTTAATATCCTATTGACTATTTTAAAACACTAAATAAGGGAAAGTCAAGTTCTCTTAAGTTTTTAGTCTGATGAATTAAATGTGCAAAAGTTAAATTAGTGAAGTGAATGAAATATACATATGACCTAACAGTCATTTCAATATAGATGGGAGCTGCACTTTAAAATCAATATTAGATAAAGAATATTTGAATTGGTTTTGATAAAACTAAAAAAAAAATAAAAATAAAGTAAGCTTAGAGATGGTCACTGACTTGGCAATTTGTCTTGCCTGATGAGCACTTATACATACTAGAACTGGACTGTTTCTGTGATGGGGTTCACAATTCAATCTGATTATATAAAAGTATCAGGTAATGTGTTCTGATATTTTCTGACTGTAAAATAAACTCCTTACAGAGAACTGGAAACAAAGAAGGAAATTAAAACCAGCAGTAATCTCAAACTAGAGATAGCCAACTGTTAATACTTTACTTCTAGTCTTCTTTCTCCATTTCTTTCTCTTTTTTTTTATTACTATTGTTTTACATTTTGTATACTATCTTTTTCACAGAGATAATGTTATGATTATTTACCTATCAATGTGACTCATTTCTGAAAGTGCTCAAGAAAGCTGACATACGCAGTGACAGACATTCAACATGCATTTATGCACCTACTATAGGCTGAGCATGGAAGACAGAGGATCACACAGAGCATGTGTGGTCCCTACTCCCTTGAAACTCTCGACCCAGCAAGGAAGCCATATACTCCTCAAACAGTCACAAATGTGATAGGTACTACACTTCAGAGGAGACCTACAGGACTCTTTAGAAATATGTAAGAGACCTGGGCTTGCAAAGCTCAGGATTTGTCAAGGAAGGGCAAGCCCAGATGCAAAATCATCAGTATAGTGTATTTCACATCTACATTTGCCAATCTTTTATCTAATATTCTTTTTTTCTTGTATCAAAAGAAACTTTGAGTACAACTATATTCTTGTGAATAACTTATAATATATGAGAATAATTGATATGACTTTGAGAAATTACAAAAGGTAGACCATCCTGCCTCCCTAAAATGGTGAGTTCCCACATGTTTCTAAGAAATCTTCACCCACCTACTGTATAGCACAGGAAACTATATTCAATAGCTTGTAATAACCTACAACGGAAAAGAATCTGAAAAAGAAGATATATATGTATATCACTTCAGTTTAGTTCAGTCGCTCAGTCATGTCCAACTCTTTGCGACCCCATGAATCGCAGCACGCCAGGCCTCCCAGTCCATCACCAACTCCTGGAGTTCACTCAAACTCAGGTCCATCGAGTCAGTGATGCCATCCAGCCATCTCATCCTCTGTCGTCCCCTTCTCCTCCTGCCCCCAATCCCTCCCAGCATCAGGGTCTTTTCCAACGAGTCAACTCTTCACATGAAGGTGGCCAAAGTATTGGAGTTTCAGCTTTAGCATCAGTCCTTCCAATGAACACCCAGGACTGATCTCCTTCAGAATGGACTGGTTGGATCTCCTTGCAGTCCAAGGGACTCTCAAGAGTCTTCTCCAACACCACAGGTCAAAAGCATCAATTCTATATACATGTATGTAAAACTGAATAATTTTGCTGTACATCTGACACATTGTAAATCAACTATACATCAATTAAAAATTAAAATTAAAAAAGAAAAGACATCTTCAAGCTAAAATTAACTCAGCCATGTTCTGAATCTCATAAAGGCTAAAAGATTATCTTGAGAATACTGGAAATAATTTGACATGGATTTTTTTTTTTAACCTAACAATATTGATGTAATCTAACAACAACAAAAAAAAAAAACACCAAATATCCAAATAATTTGTGAAAATTCTCCACATGATCAAGGTCAGCATCAACAGTAAACAGTGATAAATCATTCTGACTGAATATGATATGATGAAAATGGCATTTTATACCTGTGGTCTTTCTCCCCAAATCCCATAATTCCAATCTTACCATGAGAAAAACACTAGACAAATTTCAGTATATGGACATCCTACAAAATATTCTGCCTCGAATTCCTCAAAAGCATCAGGGTCATCAAAAAGAAGACACAGTCTGAGAAACTGACATTGCCAATTAGGTAAAAACTTAGTAAATCTGAAAAAAGTATGGACTTTTGTTAGTGATAATGTATTAATGTTGGTTAATTAATAGCAAGAAATTATGACACTAATGTAAGATGTTAATAATAGGGGAAACTGGGTATACAGTAGATGGGAACTCTAAACTTTTCTGTAAATCTAAAACTGTTCTAAAAAATAAATCCTATTTTTTAAAAGTCCCTTTCCCAAAATGAAAGTAACTTTATTTTTTCTGATCATTAGTAAAACATATCCCATAAAAATGTTTTGATAGTGCAAAAGGTCATAAAGGGGATATTTTGAAATTATAAATACTCTATAATTCCGTCACGCTGAGATAACAAACTGCAAACACAATATGTATGTATATATACACCTATGTATGTGTGTGTATATATATGCATATCTGTGTGTTTATTTATTTATATATATATATATGCCACTATTTTTAGCTGTGGTTAGGCTGACTAGTAGTGAATGTAGTGAAAGTCACTCAGTCAGTGTCCGACTCTTGTGACCCCATGGACTGTAGCCCACAAGGTTCCTCTGTCCATGGGACTCTCCAGGCAAGAACACTGGAGTGGGTTGCCATACCTTTCCACAGTCCATGGGGTCACAAGAGTCAGACACCCCAGCATTACCAAGTTTCAATCCATGGAATCTATGAATGTTACCTTAAATGAGCAAAGATACTTTGCAAGTGTAATCAAGTTAATCATCATAAAATGGGGAGATTATCCTAGATTATTTGGTTTGGTTCCTAAATGCAATCACAGGTATTCTTATAACAGGGAAATAGAAAGGCATTTTACACAAAAGGCACAAGGTTATGTGACCATAGAGACAGAGCGATTTGAAAAGACCATGCTGCTGCCTTTGAAGTTGGAAGAAGGGGCCATGGGCCCAGGAATGCAACAAATCCAGTAGCCTTACTGACCTGTATCTCTTCTCTTCGGTTTTCTTTTCTCCAATTTTTCCATCAAAGCATTCACTTTCCTGAACTTTTTTTTTTTTTTGGTATAAACTCCATCCGGTCCCATCACTTCATGGGAAATAGATGGGGAAACAGTGGAAACAGTATCAGACTTTATTTTTCTGGGCTCCAAAATCACTGCAGATGGTGACTGCAGCCATGAAATTAAAAGACGCTTACTCTTTGGAAGGAAAGTTATGACCAACCCAGATAGCATATTCAAAAGCAGAGACATTACTCTGCCAACAAAGGTCCATCTAGTCAAGGCTATGGTTTTTCCTGTGGTCATGTATGGATGTGAGAGTTGGACTGTGAAGAAGGCTGAGTGCCGAAGAATTGATGCTTTTGAACTGTGGTGTTGGAGAAGACTCTCGAGAGTCCCTTGGACTGCAAGGAGAGCCAACCAGTCCATTCTAAAGGAGATCAGCCCTGTGATTTCTTTGGAAGGAATGATGCTAAAGCTGAAACTCCAGTACCTCATGCAAAGAATTGACTCATTGGAAAAGACTCTGATGCTGGGAGGGATTGGGGGCAGGAGGAGAACGGGACGACGGAGGATGAGATAGCTGGATGGCATCACTGACTCGATGGACGTGAGTCTGAGTGAAGTCCGGGAGCTGGTGATGGACAGGGAGGCCTGGCGTGCTACGATTCATGGGGTTGCAAAGAGTCGGACACGACTCAGCGACTGATCTGATCTGATCTGATCTTTTTTTTTAAATAACAATACATGTTTATTTCTTTTTTTAAATTAATTTATTTTGATTCATGTCAGTGTATGGCAAAAACCACTACAATATTGTAAAGTAATTAAACTCTCTTTCTTTACGCTCAAGGTTTTTCCCAGCTAATTCTTTTTTAACTGAGTTTTTGAGGATTTTGTCACAACGGTCAAAACAGTCATGTTTTTCCCGCTGGTGTCAGGCTTAAAAAATGATTTCCAACCCAAAGAACATAGAATGATTTACCTTAATTTGCTTTTACTACTTAAATAATAAAATCTCCAACTTATTTTCTTTGTTATTAAGAACCATGCAAAGCCATAAATCCTCCAACCACTGTCCCTCCACCCATTCTCCCCTGGACCAGCATCAACATTGAGAGTTGGCTGGAGTACAAGTGTTGAAGGGGGGAGACTGGAGACTTCCCAGAGACCCCCATCTGTTAGGGGAAGCACATTGACTGAAACCACCACCACGGCCAGGCATCGTAGTAACCACGTGCATGGGTTATTTTACCACAGGAGGTGCTGGTAAGGAACTAACCAGCCACCACCAACCGGGAGAGTTTGGAAAAAGTCAAAAGGAAACACCATGTGTCCTACCACCTCCCAGAATTATTCTTGCTGGAATCCATCTCAGCTGAGCAACATGTGAGCCACCAGGCAGGACCCTGAGTCAGAATAACTGGCCAAAGACAAACCAGAAACTAATCCTATCACCATAAAACCCGAGACTGTGAGCCAAGTGGCAGAGCAGTCCTCCTAGGTTCCCTTACCCTCCTGTTCTTCACCTGGGCACCCCTTCCCAGTAAAATCTCTTGCTTTGTCAGCGTGTGTATCTCCTCAGACAATTCATTTCCAAGTGTTAGATACAAGCTCCCTTTTGGGCCTGGGAAGGGTTCCCCCTCTTCCTGCAACACATCCACACCCAGGCTCCCTTTGCAAAGTCTCTCCCCACGGACTAAATCAATGCTTGTTAAAGAAAAAGAGCTCAACAAACATTTGTTAAACCATACGAAGGAGGAGACTCACCCTGTCCCCAGTCCGATGAGGTGGGTCTCAAGACAGGAAATGGTGAAGGATCACAGTCACTCATGTCTCAAAAATTTCACAGTCGTTTATGTTTTTCTTTGAATTTTAAAAAACATTTTATATCTTGAAGGAGTCATCCTAAGACTGCTAAGAAAATAGCCATAGCAAAATTTCTTGTACTTTGTAAGGAATTGTGGTTTTAGAAAATGTTCCCTATATGACATTGTACATTAAGTAATTGGTATAAAAATTATATTACATTTGGTTTATTCTTTGCAGTTTTACAAAATGCTTTCAAACAAATTACTTCATGAGTGAAAAATACATATTAAAAATAATATTTTTACTTATACTGAATTATCTAAAAAGGCATCCTTATACTATTTTAGTAAGTTCTACTGAGAATATCGGAGAAGGCAATGGCACCCCACTCCAGTACTCTTGCTTGGAAAATCCCATAGACCGAGGAGACTGTTAGGCTGCAATCCATGGGGTCGCTAAGAGTCAGACACAACTGAGCGACTTCACTTTCACTTTTCACTTTCATGAATTGGAGAAGGAAATGGCAACCCACTCCAGTGTTCTTGCCTGGAGAATCCCAGGGACGGGGGAGCCTGGTGGGCTGCCGTCTATGGGGTCGCACAGAGTCGGACACGACTGAAGTGACTTAGGACTGAGAATATAGGCTCCATCCATGGAGCTGAACAATAAAATACTACAAGACAATGAGA
This sequence comes from Bos mutus, assembly GCF_027580195.1. Classification (NCBI taxonomy): domain Eukaryota; kingdom Metazoa; phylum Chordata; class Mammalia; order Artiodactyla; family Bovidae; genus Bos; species Bos mutus. Next base: position 83,274,282 of record NC_091624.1, read on the forward strand.
ATGCTATTTCAAAATAGATATGCTTTAAGTAGGCAATCACAGAATTAACTTCCTGGTATCAACTACCACAGCATTATTTTAATCAAAGCAAACAACACATTGTTGGGAAATTTTCTTTTAAATTGGGGCCAGAAATTTTTAATGACAAAGAATCTCTTAAATCAGTAGGGAGATCTGACAGACAGAATTTTATACACACACACATACACACTTTTTTTTTAACTGCATAAAAGCCAGAGGAGTGACAAAAGCTATGCCTATACCCCTAAAAATGCTATTTTATCAGAATTACATGGAGCTTTAACACATTTTGAGATCATTCTCTGCTTATAGGTGATAAAAAAAAATACTCCTTGCTGGCTTGAATACTCTCACTCTGCACAATAAAAATAAAATAGATAACATGGAAATTACTTTATATGAAAATAAAAATCACACATAAATCCCCAAATACCTCTTCAGTATTAAGTAATTTCAGAGGCCTTTAGATTTGTTAGTGGCTAAATCTTCAGACTGTTTATTAAATGTGTATGATACATGATACTGAACCACTCATGATTTACAAATGTGCCTAATGCAAACATCACTCCATCTCTGAGGAGTTCTGGATACAATGTTCTACAAACATGATGGCACAAAGAGGAGGGTAGGAAGAAGAGGAAAGAGAGAGAACCAGGGAGACTGATTAATTTTCAAAACATAAACAGTGGAGAAATTTGACACATACAAAAGGCAAAGCTCCCTGCTTTTACCCTGTGTTATTACTTATTTTAGGTTGCTATTTTTATCAAGAGGGATAAACATATCAGAAAACAGGGCAGATAAAAAATGACAGAAAGTGAACAAAGGCAGTGAAGCTCACTATATCCCCTAGAAGTCTGACAGCTCATTTCCATAAACTTCAGATGGAAATGGAGTCACCCCAGAGTTGAGAAACTGCAATGGCATCACTGACAATCCTGTATAGTGCTCACTATGCCCACAACTGGACATTACCTAATCATGCATGTATGGGTTGACTGACACAACCAGCCGTAATCATCATCAAAAAGAAGGAAGAAAAAAACACATCCCAAAAGATCCTTTAACTCATTCTCCTTTTGAACAATCACAGCAATATTATTGTGCCCGATACTTCCTAAGTTCTCAAAAAATGATGGCTGGATTTTTTTAACGCATTTCAAATCCTTGCAGTTTACTTTGAATATTCATCTACGGTTTTTGATTAGTACATTAATTCAACAAACTTATTAATTCGACAAATATATATATTGAGCTTCTGCTATAGGCCAAGCATTGTGCTTGGGTACAGGATGCACCATGATGGAACTTAAAGAGTTCAGAGAAACAGGTGGTCAGAAAACAAATGAAAAAAAAAAGCTACAAAATATGAGAAATGGAGTGAGAGGAACAAACAGGTTGCCAGGACAGAGGAATGAAGGAGGAGTAACCTATTCAGGTGGAGTCATTAGGCACAGTGGGAGGACAGAGCATCTGAGAGCTGAGGATGACCAGGAAGAACTGGGAGGAGTGCCAGGAAGTTGCTCTGGTCAGAGACGTCAGACATACAAACCTAGGGCAGCAGAGGTCTAGCTTGAAAGAGGCTTCCGGCTCAAGGCAGAGAATGAGGGTGGGAGTTGACCAAGTGGAGGGAGGGTGTGGGGATCTGACCTTGATCTCAAGCCTTGTGGGCTACGGTAGACTGGGAATCTTCACCCTAAGAGACAAGCAGACTCACGCCCAGATTCTAAGCAAAAAAAATGACATCATTCAATTGAATTTCTAAAAGGATCACTCTGTCCTGATTCAAATGAACCTGCTGTTAATAAATTATGAGACACTGGGGAAATTTGAACACTGACAGGATATTTGATGAATATCGTTAATTTATTTTAGGTGTGACAACAGCCTTGTGATTTTTTTTTAAAAGACCTATCTTTTATACGCATACTAAAATACAGATACAGCAGTGCCATAAAAGGCTTATAGATTAGATAATAGTTCTGTTTCAGCACAATTTCCTGACCTTGATACCTGAATGGTAATTAAGTAAGAGCATGTCTTTGTTTTCAGGAAGTGCATACTGAAATATTTAGAGGTAGATTACAGATGAGATAAGATTGGCCTTGAGTTAACAACTGTTGAAGGTAAATGGTGAGTACATAAGAGCTCAGTTGACCATCCTCTCTATTTTTTACACGTTTGAAATTTGTCGTATTAAAATTTTAAATCAGGAAACGTTGGCTGCTACATGGACAATGGATGGGATAAAGTTGGGAGGGTGTCAGACTAGAGAACAAAGGAGACAAGAAAACACATGGGGGTGTGGGCGGGCAGGGCTCTTTAAGTAACCCAGGCAGACCCCACAGTACCTCAAACTATGTAACAGAGAAAAGAGAGAGAGAAGGTGAACAGATGGGAAATATATGTGGGAGGTAGAAATCATCAGACCTGGTAGAAGGAAGTTAAAGAAAAGGGAAGGAATTGAAGCCAGGCATCTGCTTTGAGCAAATGAGTGGAGACATTTACAAAGATGGAGAAGATGGGGAGGAAAAGGTTTCTGAGGGATGAGGGAGGCGGCTGTCAAGAGTTCAGTTTGGAACACACAAATTAAGGTGTTTGTGATATATCCGAGTGAGTGATCAATAGGCAAGGATGGGGCCTATTTCCCATTCCAACTAATAAGATAGTGCCAGACAGAAGAGTAGTCATGTCCAGAAGGTCACTGATGGAGGAGGTAAGGAAGTCAGTACTGGGAACAGAGCTTCTCTGACTTGCAAACATATCCTGGGTGTCTACCTGGGGTTGAATGATAGAGGCTCCTGAGCCTGCAGAAAGGGCAATCACAATGACAAAGGCCCTGTTCATAAGGGTTCACAGGTCATTTTCCACTCATTTGGCCACCAACACTACCAAGTCTCCTACCTCTCCCCTGGGCCTCCTTGGTAAGATGAGACAACTGGACCAAAGGATCACTAAGAATATTCCCTTTAAGCTAGGAAATCCTGTCACTCCTCCTTAGAGTGAAAAGGAGCATTCATACTGGACTGAACAAAAAGTTCATGGGTTTTTCCGTAACATCAGACAGAAAAGCCCAAACAAACTTTTTGGCCAATCCAATAGAATATACAAGCCTTAGCTTAAAATATGGATACAAACACTCTACCCTAGTAGCCTTATACAAAGAACTTCCTGTTTTGGAAGGTCCCAATACAAGAGCAGGCCACTAAAGACGACCTAATAGTACAAAAGAAAATACACAGAGAAGCAATTCAGTGCAGGAAAAAGACACCTGGGGATACTGCTCACTCTGGGCTTTTTAGTGAAATTTATTTCCATTTTCTATATTCCACTGACTCTATAACACATGATTTATGACCTGCTTGAAGGTGTTTGAGCCACACTGGTATCCAATATTCAGACCACAAACGAGCTTGTGACTGACATTCTGAGAGTGTTGAAAAGATAAACACAGGCTTCCCATGCAGTCCATCAGCTCTACTCCTAGGTATGTGTTCCAGAGAATTGCAAACAGGTGTCCAAACAACAAACTGGATACAGTTGTGCATAGCAGTGTTATTCATAACAGCCAAAAACTGGAAACAACCCGAATGTTTATCAACTTATGAATGGACAAACAAAATGTGGTATATCCACACAGTTGAGTATTATTCAGCCATAAAAGAGAATGAATGAAGTACTGATACCTGCTACAACATAGATAAACTTCAAACTTTTAGACACAAAGGAACAAACAGTGAATGATCCTATTTTTATGCAATGTCTATAGAGACAAATCTAGAAGCAGAAATTAGATTAGTGGTTGCCTAGGAGTAGGAGTAAGAAAGGCAAGTGACTCTAAAGGGTTTCTTTTCTGGATGATGATTTTTTTTAATTAGATTGTAATGATGGTTGTACATAGTTCTATAAATATAATAAACTTCAACGAACTGTAAATATAAAAGATTTTATGGGATATAAATTTATAATGCAATAGAGCTATTTTTAAAAGTTCCAGGGCAGAAAATCTCAAGAGAATTATTTTCCCCTCCTTACCTAGTACCAAGATTGAAATACACATAGTTTCTTACTGTGTCTTCTTATATACCAACTTTATTTTTCCCTTCTCTTATGCAAAGTCACCTATAAAATTCTCCACTGTGTTTTTTCCTTCCTTAGTGGTATATACGATGTCAATGGCATTTTGGATCCAATAAAATAATTAAAGAGCAATCTAGGTTAAGAAAAATCAGGTGAGGTGTGGGTAGGGAGGCCCCTCCAAACCTAAGCAACACTTGGATTATCTAGACAGGGAAGTTGGGTCAAAGAAAAGATCACAGAAAAATGAAAATACATCTAACTCGGCCTGAAGTTATACTAGTTATAATTTAACCCACTATGAAGAAAATATTAACTAGATGTTTTCCAACTATCATTCACCAAACTTCAACCTTTAATAACCTTAAAAACAGATCAACCTATTGCATCATTATTAACTGATCTAAACTGATGGAGCCCACCAGGTTGCCTTAAAAGCTTTATCTCATTCTAATTTACAATTTGTGATTCAAAAGAGAAGGTGTGAAGAAGGAGGAAGTCCCTGAGACATGCTAGGCTACAAAATATTTTTATTTCTATTGTAACCATTTTATCACCCGGCTAAACACATCTGCCTCTTTCAAATTCTAGAGGTAAGAGCAAATTCACCGTAGCTGCTGCATGTGAACACACACATCCCACAGCATTCACACTGCCTCCAGGCTCAAAACACCTACGGATTCCTATATAGGGGTAAAGTCAACATTTTAACAAGGTGCTATGGAATATAAGAGAACACTGCTGAAAATATGTTAAACTTGCATCTGTCCTAACAGTCTTGGCACACAAATTTGATGCCTCCCTGACTTCTCTAAACTATCATAATAAGAAAATCTTGATTTTCTAGTACCCAACCAGTTCCTCCAATAAATTAGATTTTGGGGCCACTGCCAACTGTAGTTTACATAAGAAAGAGGTTAAACACCACCAAGTCACTTGGGTCCAAGTGGTCAGTCTACTCTCCTCACTCCGTGGAGGCCAGGATCCTGGGTGACCCAAATCTGCTTATGTCCACAGGGCCCCAGGTAACCCTTGTAGCACTCAAAACTCAAAACCAATGCAAGTCACTCCAACCCTCCAATCGGAAAACAGCTCTCTTTGGAACCCCTGGAACATTTTACTTACTCTTCACATGTCATACTGAGGCAGGAGGTAGACAGAACCTCCCCACCCCTGCCCAGAGTGAGCAACTGGAGTTCCTTCCCTGTGGACAGGAACTCGAAAATATCAATATTTTTTTATATTCTCGATATTCAATGTCAATTCTCGAATGCAGGACAGAAGGCTGGGCCTACCCAGATAAGAGATAAGAGGCCACATATTTCTTATTCTCAAAGTCAAGAAGACCTAGAAAGCTCCTTGGGGGTCAAATGGAGAGTGATGCCAAGGCCACCCATAGGCCTCTTCGCTGGAATCCATCTTGACTGAGAGATGCATGTACATATGGGAGGATCCTGAGATATACCAAATATGAACTCAGAACAAGGCAAAGCAAAATGACTGGCCAAAGAAAAGCTGAAAGAAATGCCCCATAAAAGTGATTCAACCTACCACGAGGACATGGCTCTCTCTGTCTGCCCGTGTGTCTATCCACACATACTGTACTCTTTCCTCCTAATAAACACTTTACTTGTTTCACTCCTTTCCATCTTTGTGAGAATTCTTTTTACACAAAGCCAAAGGGCCAGAACCTTGTCTGCCATAAGCTGACCTCAATCTGGCCAGAAACACAAACCTTGCTTCAAGCCACTGCAGGCTGAGGCCACCCAAAATCAATATCACAGTTAATTTATGAACAGACTTTACTTACACCCACCACTATGTTGTCAGATACAGTAGTTGTCCTGGGCATGAAGAATACCCAGTCATCAGGGCACCAAGAAGTACACACCAGGGTGGAATTGTTAAATCAAGAAGCCAGAGACTATGGCAGAGCTAACCTTCTAGCAAAATTCTATTGACCATTACATGGGACTAAAGTACGGTTCCTCCCTAAGAGATGACCTCCTATGCAAATAAGTCAGAAACTTCATAAGCAATTTTAATTTTCAGAAAGGACATGCTCAATGTGTCACTGTTTTTTTTTTTTAAATCTAATTTTCCTTCCAGTTCTAAATGTTAGAGATGTTTGTACCATCTGCTGCTGCTGCTGCTGCCAAGTCGCTTCAGTCGTGTCCAACTCTGTGCGACCCCATAGACGGCAGCCCACCAGGCTCCCCCATCCCTGGGATTCTCCAGGCAAGAACACTGGAGTGGGTTGCCATTTCCTTCTCCAATGCGTGAAAGTGAAAAGTGAAAGTGAAGTTGCTCAGTCGTGTCAGACTCTTTGCGACCCCATGGACTGCAGCATACCAGGCTCCTCCGTCCATGGGATTTTCCAGGCAAGAGTACTGGAGTGGGGTGCCATCGCCTTCTCCATTAAGATCTACCAGCTAGCAAATCTAACAACTTTCCAAAATAGTTGTTATTACAATTGTTACCACAAAAATCCAGAACTAGGAAAGACTACATCTGTGGTAGTGAATTAACTAAGCAGAAAAGGAGAGTAGGAGGTAAGTTTTCTTTAGTGGAAACACTTGAAGCCTCTCCTCATCTGTTCACTTGCACCTTTTCATTACAAATTCAGGAGAAAATATTCACAGGAAGAAATTAATCACCAGGTTGGCAAGAGGACCACACCCTCCTACAGCGAGGCTGAAGCATTGCTATCTGCACATAAAATCAAAATATGTAGTTTGATCAGCATAAGGAAAAAGAGCTCTACCGAGTTTAGCAGCTAACAGATCACAAAAGAAATGTCATGGCATGATAAATATACGTGTTGGGAAACCCTAAAACTAGGACAAAATAAAAGTTCACATAAAAACCAGTTAAGAATTTTTTACAGTTAACATATACTTGTAATCAGAGAGAAAACATACAGAGTAGGTTAAAAGAAAAATATAGAATAACAGATTTCTTCAGTAATATTTTCAATTTCAGAAAGGGTCAATAACTCAGGAGAGATGGTACAGAACATGACACTCTATGTTGTGGAATACAGAGAAACATCCAAGAGAGCTTTCCCTGTAAATAAAGCATGTGTGTGCTCAGTCCCTCAGTCTCCTGCGTCTCCTACGTCTTCTGCAGTGGCAGGCGGACTCTGTAACACTGAGCTACCTGGGAATCCGAAGTGAAAGTTAAAGTGTTACCCACTCGGTCGTGTCCAACTCTTTGCAAACCCCTGGACTGTAGCCCACCAGATTCTTCTGTCCATGGGATTCTCCAAGAATACTGGATTGGGTTGCCATTCCCTTTTCCAGGGGATCTTCCCAACTCAGGGATTGAACTCACGTCTCTTGCGTTGCAGGCAAATTCTTTACAGTCTGAGCTACCAGGGAAGCCCAAAGTACAACCTACTGACTTTCAAATGTTATCTGGAAACATTTTTAGTCATTTTGAAATTTTCTTACATATATGACACATGTTTCTATCCTCTTAAATAGAATATACTAGATATAACTTTTTTCCAATGTCTCAGAGACAGCATTATTAACATGACTTTCTCAGTGGAGATTGACAGTGAGCAGGATAGGGGAGCAGTAAAGTACTGATATTTAAAGTACTGAGCACCTACTCTTTGTTTATACACATTATAATATTTAAATTGAATTTCATTTTATCTCCTCAATAAATCTGTGAGCGCATGAAGAAACTGAGACTCAGTGAAACTGTCCCAACAGGTCCACCAGGTAGTAAATGAAGCTGAAACTGGTAATCAATTTCACTGTCAAATCCAAGGGGTTGACTCTCCAGAAAGGTACATCTCAGCGTGTGTACCCGAGCAAAGTAAAACCACACTGCTGTGCTTTGGAGTTCTATGATTGTACATCGTACTTACTTTCTTCTTTCTCTGCCATTTTTTGTTACTATCAACAAATAACTATATCTGTTATATATAGTAATAGTATATTACTATCAACAAATATAAAACCACCCTCTCACCATACCTCCTAAGACTCCAGCAAAGTTATACTAAAAAGCATAAGTCTAGTCACATTCATTGTAAATGGAAGTCTCATTGTAAATGGGAAGTCAATGTAGATGGAAGTCTCTACTAAGGGCAAGATTTTTAGAGCTTGAAGATCTACTTTGGCTACCCTTTTTGGAATTGGACTCTACTTTAAATAGGTAAGGTTCTCTATTAGGTAAAATGTTACTATTATGTGTTGCTACACGAAGGTGAGAGAAGTGGGTACCAAGGACATTTTGGCAACACCAAAAAGGATACACAAAACCGTTTAAGGAACAGTCTAGGGTGTCACAGGTAATAATGCACATCAGAAACCTAAAAGAACAAGGCAAGTTCTAGAACAGAGAAGCCTTTGGATTTGCTAAACTGAACAAGACTGAGCTGACAGAGAAGTTAAATTTGGAAGTAAAAAAATATTGGCATGGCAGAGAATGGATACATGTATATATAGGGCTGTGTCTCTTTCCTGTTCACCTGAAACTATTACATTGTTAATGGGCTACACCCCAATACAAAATTACAACAACAGCAAACAATGCTGGCAACAGCTGAAGACAGGCTGAAAGAGGCAATGAATGGAAAAGAAAATGTTAGATAACCAGAAAGTGAGGTAGCATTAAAAAACTATTGTTTTCAAGATGAGAGGAAAAAACGTAATACATGGTTGACAGTCAGATAAAAGAAGCCAAGACATACAAATTTCCCAGGAATTTCACATTTTCAGAGTTCACCGTGGGTTTCTGATAGTCACGAATCAAAAACATCTCTGTCACAGGACATTTTTGGAGGCCATTCTCCTGAGAACCAGTCATACTAATATTGAAACATCTAAAGCAGATAGAATAGTTTTGTGCAAAAAAAAAAAAAGAATAGTTTTGCGCAAACACAAAGACACACAGATCAAAGGACCGAAAGAGAAAGCCCCCAGAAACAGAGCGTTATTAGTTTAATGAGTTTATTACTTGATGGAGGAGGCATCATACATACATTTTCTTTTACTCACAGACTTAGCAAATGGTGTTGGAATAGTGTGCTGGCAATGTAGGGGTTGGCATGAGATGGGGATCTAAATTAACTTCAGTTGGGTTAAGTTCAGGGATTTCTTTTTTTTAGTTCAGCTAAAATTTTCTGCCTGCTGGGTGTATTTCTGAAAAAGGGAGTTGAAGTCACCAATGATGGTAATGAAATCATCTATTTCTCCTTATATAATAATTCTATTTTTGCTTCATGTAGTTTGATGCTCTGTTGCTAGGTATCTACACACTAAGAACTGTTATGCCTTCTTGGGAGATTGGCCCCTCTATCATTAGCTAATGCCTTTCTTTATTCCTGATAACTTTCCTTAGTTTAAAGTCTGCTCTGTCTAAAATTAGTACTGCTATTCCTGCTTTCTGATGATTATTGTTAGCATGGTATATTTTTTCTCAATTTACTTTTATTCTACGTGTCTTTTATTTAAAATGGGTTTTGTTGTAAACAACATATAGTTGGACTATACTTTGTGAGATACTCTAATAATGTCTTTTAACTGGTAAATTTAGACCACTGACATTCAAAGTGATTATTGATATAGCTGGATTAACATCTACCATGTTCATCACTATTTTTATTTCTTGCCCTCACTTTTGGAGAAGGAAATGGCAACCCAGTCCAGCGTTCTTGCCTGGAGAATCCCACGGATGGAGAAGCCTGGTAGGCTGCAGTCCACGGGGTCACACAGAGTCGGACACGACTGAAACGACTTAGCAGCAGCAGAAGCCCTCACTTTTTGTTCCTATTCTTGTCTTCCACTCTTTTTCTGCCTTATATTGTTTTGATTGAACATTTCATATGCTCCATTTTCTCTCCTTTCTTAGCATATCAGCTTTACTTCTTTTTTTACTTTTTTTTTGGTGGTTGCCCTAGAGTTTGCAATACACATTTACATCTAAGTCTGCATTCAAACATACTGTACCACTTCACAGGTAGTGTGAGTACCTTATAATAACAAGACAATACTATCCTCCTTCCCATTGCTTGTATCGCTGTTTTCATTCATCTCACTTAGATGTGAGCATAGACAAGTGCGTGTGTGTATATATATATATATATATCTTTTGTGTGTATATATATATAAACATAAGTATATATAACCAAATACACTGTTGGTATTATTTTCAACAAACTGCTATCCATTAGATCAATTAAGAATATGAAAAAGTATTTTATTTTACTTTGACTTATTCCTTTTTTGATGTTCTTCTTTTCTTTATGTAGATCTGACGTTCTACATATTATTTTCCCTCTCTATATAGAACTTCTTTTCGTGTTTCTCATAAGGCAGATCTATGGGTAACAAATTGCTTTAATTTTTGTTTGCTTGAGAAAGCTTTTATTTCTCCTTTACTTTTGAAGATAATTTCACAGAGTACAGAATTCTAGGTTGGTGGTTTAATTCTCTAAACACAAATATTTCACTCCACTTTCTTTTGCTTGCCAGGTTTCTGATGAGAAGTTAACTTTGCTCCTCTAGAGGTAAGGTGTGTTTTTTATTTTAGGAATTTATCTTTGCTACTCTGTAGTTTACAGGTGATAGATCTATCAAGAGGTTACTTTTTGGTGTTCATCCTATTCAGTGATCTATTACCTTACTGGATTTATGGTTTGGTATCTAACATTAATTGTGGAAATTATCAAACATTATTATTTCAAATATTCTTCTGTTCCTTTCTTTTCCTCCTAGTGTTTCCATACAACATCTGTTGTACTTGTCCTACAGTCCTTGAATATTCTGTTCTGTTTTTAATCAGTCTTTGTTCTCTTTGCTTTTCAGTTTTTGAGGATTCTATTCAGCTCAATTGGTAAAGAATCCAGCTGCAATGCGGGAGACCTAGGTTCGATCCCTGGGTTGGGAAGATCCCCTGGAGAAGGGCATGGCAACCCACTCCAGTATTCTTGCCTGGAGAACCCCAGGGACAGAGGAACTCGGTGGGCTGCAGTCCATGGGATCGCAAAGAGTCGGACACGACTGAGAGACTAAGCTCATTCAGGATTATATTGCTCTAGCCTCTAGCTCAGAGACTCTTTCCTCAGCCATGTCCAGTCTAATAAGTCCATCAAAGGCAGCTTTCAATTCTGTTAGTGTTTTCAGATCTCTAGCATTTCTTTTTGGTTCTTTCTTATGACTTCCATCTTTCTGTTCACACTGCCTATCTGTTCCTGCAGGCAGGCTCTCTATTCACCCATAGAGCCCACAGCATATTCACCATAGTTGTTTGAAACCCCCACATCCCTGCTATGTCTGGTTTAGATGTTTACTCTGCCTCTTCAAACTGTGTTTTTTGCCTATTGGTCTGCCTTGTAATCTTTCTTGGTGGTTAAATATGATGTACATGATAAAAGGAACTGCTGTAAATCAACCTGTGGTCACATGGTGGTGAGGGGGTGGGGAGGGGAAACGACTGACACTCCTATGATTAGGTCACAGTCCTTAAGGGAGCCTGTGCCTCTGGACTGGGAACTGCTCAAGTGTTTCTCAGTTTTTCTTCTCAGGTAGATGGGACAGGATGGCCAGAGTGGGCTGGAGTTCCCAGGTCAGTTAGACTCTGGTTAACTACTCTCCCCTGAGGGTAGGCCTTGTTAAGAACAGTCAACTCTGGTATATTTCAGAATGTTCCTTTTCTCCTTACCCTGCAGGATGCCCAAAGGGATTTTTCTCCTCTGTTTACTGTGGGAATCTGGTAGAGCTTCTAGAGGCAAATCTCACATTAGGAGGGGAGGGGGCTTCACATGAGAGATTCCCCTGTGGTTCTTAACTCCCAGAGTTGTTTACACTAAGCCTCCACCAATTCATCCATCACAGCTGAGGTCTTCCAGTCCCAGCTTTGGCTCGTACACCATACTCCCTGTATTTGCCCTTCTGACCCTCTAGTATTGGGCATTGGGATCTGCCCTGTATCCTCCCCTTTCCTTTGGCTCCAAAATGAATTGTGGATTTTTCAAGTCTGTTAAGCTCTTTACTTGTTGTTAGGACAGAGTGGTGACTTCAAGCTCTTTACATGCAAAGCCAGAAACCAGAAGTCAAGTTCAGAAGGTTTTTGTTTCTCTATAATTTGATTTTTTAAAAACTAGTCAGTGTTAGAAATTGCTGACAATGCCTTTCAAACCCAGAGGTAAAGCCGCTGCCAGTTTAACACAACCAGTGAAAATTCAAGGAAACACAAGTTTTAATGTGTATTGCCCATTGGTCACATCAATTATACCAGCTTGACCTATTTTCATCTCTGAGACCTGAACCCATTTCTGATGTGTGTCCAGTGTTCCAGTTTCTCACTGGGAACAGCAGAGCCTCCACTGTGAATTCCAGTAACCAGCCCCATAGTCAGACCCTTTTCTACATCCTGGATTTCAGTCAACCATGCACCTCAAGCTCAGTTCCTGCCAATGCTCAGAGCAGAGCAGCAGCAGCAGAGTGGAATAAGATTTCTGGATGGCAAATAATGCACTCACCTTAAAAGTAATTTTTAAAATTATACAAGCAGATTGTCTTCCAAAGAGTACAGCATGAAAAGGGAAGGGGAGGAAAAGTAACATTACAGTGGCAAGACTTGACAAACACTATCTCAAGCCAAGTGATTAAGTTTAGCCTCAACAATAGTAAGCCAGGTTGATAACATGTACCTTTGATATAGTGTGATGAGAATGATACCTTACATCTGTGGTCTACCTCCCCAAAATACATGAACTCAGTCTAATCATGAGGGAAAAAAAAAAAAAAACAGATAAGTCTCAATTGAGAGATATTCCACAAAACAAATGAGTAGTCTCAAAACTGATAAGGTCATCAAAACCAAGGAAAGTCTGAGAAACTGTCACAATCACGAGTAGGCTACAGAGACAGGACAAATAATTATAATGTGGTGTCCTGAATGAGATCCAAGAACAGAAAAAGGATACTACATAAAAACTAAAGATATCTGAATAAAGTATGGACTTTAGCCATAACAACATATCCATATTAGATTATTAATTGTGACAAACGTACCATTCTAATGTAAGAAATTAATCACAGGGAAAACCAGTGTGGGATATATAGGACTTTCCATACTATGTTCATAATAGTTCTGTAAATCTGCAACTATTGCACAGTAGCAAGGTTATTTTTTTAAATCCTAATCACAATTAAGTTCTTTTTAATCACATATATATTCGATGACAAACACTAAAAACTTTGGACAATAAAAAAATGTGCAACTCTAACATAAAAATAGCAATTAAGGGAAAGTATCTGTAGCAAATAGAACCAAAGATGAAAGTGTATATACATTTGTAAGTTGATAAGTATGTATGAGAAACAGTGAGAAAAAAGTTAAATAGGCAAGAGAAGACTAGAATTCATACATAAGGGAATGCAACAGACTAAACAACGATGATAAGAAAAAAAATGCGGGGTGGGAGGGGTATACCACATGGCTTGTGGGATCTCAGTTCCCCAAGCAGTGCTTAACCCCAGGCCATGGTAGTGAAGGCCTGGAATCCTAAACATTAGGCCACGAGAGAACTCCCAGAAAAAAAAAATTTTAACTAAACAATTAGGTATCACTAAAGTAGCAAAGGGCTTCCCTGATGGCTCAAATGGTAAAGCGCCTGCAATGCAAGAGACCCAGGTTCAATCCCTGGGTCAGGAAGTTCCTATGGAGAAGGGAATGGCTTTGCACTCCAATATTATTGCCTCGAGAATTCCATGGACAGAGGATGCTGGCGGGCTACAGTCCACGGGGTCACAAAGAGTTGGACACGACTGAGCGACTAACACTTTTCACTTTTTAAGCAGAAAAATGGTTTCAAATAATACCTAGGGATGATGATGCTACACATACACATTGTTCATAGCTAAAATAAGATAAAATTCAAAAGATAAAATTCTTTTGAAAGTGCTGTGGACTGAATTCAGTTCAGTCGCTCAACTCTTTGCGACCCCATGGACTACAGCACCTCAGGCTTCCCTGTCTATCACTAACTCCTGAAGCTTGCTGAAACTCATGTCCATCAAGTCGGTGATGCCATCTAACCATCTCAGAATTGCATTCCCCCAAAATTCACATACTGAAGCTCTGATCCCCAATGTGATGGCATTTGGAGATGAGGCCTTTGGAAGATAATTAGATTTAGATCAGATCCTGAGAGTGGGGTCCTCATGACTAATGCCCTTATAGGAAGAACACCTAGAGACCTCTCTCTCTCTCTCTCTCTCTCTCTCTCTCTCTCTCTACCTGTGGAGACACGAGGAGGTGACCATCTATAAACCAGGCAGAGAGCTCTCACCAGAACCAAACCATGCTAGCAACCCGATCTCTCACTTTCAGGCTCCAAAACTGTGAGAAAATTAACTTCTGCTGTTTAAGCTACCCAACCCATGGTATTTTGTTATGGCAGCCTGAGTTGACTAGTACACAAAGGCAACTTGAAAAATATCACATAAAGAGCAATAAAAATAGTCATCCCTTTTATAGCCAGTAATCCTACATTGGTGAAGTTAAAACTTTCAGAGACAATTCAAAAATATAACAAAACTATACATATTAAAATATTCCCTAGTTTTACTAAATGTCTAAGGAGAAATGAATAAGTAAACTGTAGTGTTCCATTTGATCTAATATGACATCATTTAAAATCATTACAAAAATTATATAGGCATATAGGAAATGCTTATAATAAAACTAAGTGCAAACCAAAAGCAAAAATCTACAGTATGAGGCCAATCATGTAAAGAAATATGGGCAAGATATAAAAGGGTTGCTGCTAAGTCGCGTCAGTCACGTCTGACTCTGTGCGACCCCACAGACAGCAGCCCAACAGGCTCCTCTGTCCCTGGGATTCTCCAGGCGAGAATAGTGGAGTGGGTTGCCATTTCCTTCTCCAATATAAAAGGGTTAGCTGTAAACAAAATTTAATTTGTTGGAAAACTTTTTTCTTTTATTTTAGTTTAAGGTTACAAGAAATCTGGCTTAATCACATCCTAAATGTTAAATTATAGAGAACTGAATTTTTCCAACGATAGTCACTATACTCAAAAAAATGAGAATGAAATATTTATTTTTTTAAAAAGAAAACCATCAATTTTCTCTACTATATACGTTTTTATTACGTTACTACTTACACAGAGAGGGTTTCCAAAGCATCTTCAAAGATGTCCTGGGGGAACAAAAAACACAATGAGTGTCTCAGGAATCAAGAACTTTAAACATAAAAGAGACTTGTGTGTGCTCGCGTGCATGCATGCGCGTGTGCCCAAGCACATGTGTGCATGCCTCCCAGCAACAGAGTGGGGAGTTTGGGTGGGCTGCAGTGGAACCACTCCACTTAACGCTCACTAATGTAACTCCTTTCAGAGAAATCAAGCACATGGATGTAAGTGAGATTTAACTTAGATAAGTTTTTGTTTTTTTTTAAATAAGACTAGTAAAATACTCAGCTAGCAATCAAACTGGGCTAATTTGAAGAAACTGACTCCTCTAAAGGAGTCTTCAGTCTCAATCAACCCAGAAGCACAATGAGACAAATAACAGGACTTGCCCGATTCAGTCACGTCTTTCTCCCTGGCTGGCCACGTTAGCACCCCTGGGTCTTTGTGTAATATCCAACCCCACTACCCACCCAGCAAGTCTCCCTGCCGCCAGACTGTTCTCTACAGCATAGAGGGCAGCCTTTTCTTTATGCCACTGGTCTGTTCAAAAGTTGCACACACATGCACACTCACATCTGCTTACAAATCCACACATGCACCCCACACTCATACACACTGACTCACACACTCACAAGCTCACCCGTAAACTCACAGACACACACACTTAGAAACACACATACACTCACACACAAACTTACACATACACAAAGTTCCCTCATAGCTGCAAAAATCAAATCCAAGCTCCTCATCCAGTTATCTGGGACCCACTATAACCTAGTCGAATCTTCAAAGCCTCCTTCCCTCACATTCCTTCCACCATTTCCACAGCCACACACAGGACCATCCTGGCCTCCCTGCCCCCACGCTTCACATCTGCCATTCAATTCTTCACATAACAGCTGAAGTTACTCTTCTCTTTCTCTTCTTTAATAAGCTCACATCATACTACTGCTTTAGACTTTTTTAAAACCTTTCCACTGCATGTAGAATAAATCCAAATTTAATAAACATCCAAGACCTACTGTATAGTATAAGAAATATTCAATATCTTATAATAACCTATAATGAAAAGGTTTCTGAAAAAGAATATATATACACAATATATGTGTGTGCGTGTGTGTGTGTGTGTGTGTATATATATACACACACATATATGGGTGCTTAGTCAGTCATGTCTGACTCTTTGTGACCCTTTGGACTATAGCCCACCAGGCTCCTCTGTCCATGGAATTTTCCAGGCAAGAATACTGGAGTGGGCTGCCATTTCTTCCTCCATGGATCATCCTAATCAAACAATTGAACCCATGTTTCCTGTGTCTCCTGCATTGAAGGCAATTTCTTAACCCACTGAACCATCAGGGGAGGCCTATATATATATATATATATAAAACTGAATCACTTTGCTATAAACTTGTGTTGTGTGCTTAGTCCTGTTATTTGTTTCATTGTGCTTCTGGGTTGAGTGAGACTGAAGAGTGTGTGCTTAGTTGCTCAGTCGTGTCCAACTCTTGAGATCCCATAGACTGTAGCCTGCCAGGCTCCATGGGATTCTCCAGGCAAGAATACTGGAGTGAGTTGCCATTTCCTTCTCCAGGGGATCTTCCCAACCCAGGAATCAAACCCAGGTCTCTTGCATTGCATGCAGACTCTTTACCGACTGAGCTACAAGGGACACCTATATAATACAAACTTGAAACACTGTAAATCAACTATATTTCAATTTTCAAAAAGAACAAGGTAGAGTCCTGAAAGAAAAATAAAATTCAAATTCCTTCTCAAAAATCTATGAAGCCCCTAAACGACCCTGCCAGCCTCTGACTACCCCTCTGCCCACTGGCCCCCTTACTCACTCCACTTCAGCCACAGTCTGTCCTTCTGTTCCATGCACAAGCCAAACTCATCCCATGCCTCTCTGCATGTCCCTTTCCTAGAATGTTCTTCACTCAACTCTTCCTATGGCTGACTCACTGTCATCTTTCCATTTTCAAATCCTCTAATAAACCAAATTAAAATTACTAAGAATAGCAGCATACTAATATTTTCCCATCATCTGATTTCTTTCATTCTCAATACCATTTTTAATATCATAATCTCTAATCATCTCATTTGTTTATGTGGTTACAATCTGTCTCCATCAGGGCAGGTTCTCATTTATCACATCTACATAGAAATCACCAGGGCTTGGCACAGAGTTGTTGCTCAAAAGATAGATGTTGCTTAATGAATGAATTGAGCTTGGGCCATCAAGGCAGTGATCACATCACCTCATTTAGAGCTATAACACAGATATGAAGAAAGAGGACCCAAGAGCTTTTCTCTCATTTGATTATTAATACTGAACAATGTATACACCATACTACAGCTTCCCTGGTGGCTCAGATGGTAAAGAATCTGCCTGCAATGCAGGAGACTAGGGCTCAATCCCTAGGTCGGTAAGACCCTGGAGAAGGGTTTGGCAACCCACTCCAGTATTCTTGCCTGGAGAATCCCATGGACAGAGATGCCTGGTGGGCTACAGTCCATGCAGTTGCAAAAGACTCAGACACAACTGAGCGACCAAAACACATACAACATACTGACTCTGCAGGCAGGCAGGAAACAAAATGTGTAAATACGAAAAAGAAGAGACATTCTAAGTAGTGGCAGAACTGAGTTGAGAATTTGGGAACCCTGATCTATTGATCTACATTCATACCATACTCTGTAAGGGAGGTGGAGTCAGGGGCAATTCCATCTTATTCCTCAGTCTCCAGAGACTAATGACTGGAGCAAAAACAGAAGCTCATAAACCAGCCACTGAAAGAAAAAGGAGCTGGCCCTCCAGCAACAGAACCTAAGCCAATGTATAGGCTTCTCTGGCCTATATAAAAATTTCTAAGAAAAGACTCCTTTCTCCAAATCAAAAGTCTGAAGAGGCTCTTGGCATCACCAACCTTGTCATTTTGAATCACAGCCCAGTTTACCATCTGAAGGGTTGCAGAGAAGGTGAAAGACTAGGTTCTCCAGGAACCCAATTCTAGCTGTGATGACCAATTAAATTTACCTGTGCCAGACACCAGCTCATGGTCCCTCCAGCATTCCTGTTAACCCCACCCAGGCCGACCTGTACCAGGAAGGGGGGATGCAGAGAGCATGCTCCTGAGAGCTTCTGTGCACCTGACCCCCTCCTCACAAACCTCAACCCAGAACAGAGCACACAGCAGGCACAGAGACATGGAGTGGGCTTCAGGAAAGATAGCTCAGAAGTCCAGCTCTCCTTTTAAAAAGAAATAAGGCTAATATTTACACTTAAACAAGTAATACCCCTATACCCATCTCAGTGTTATAGTTTTTCCATTAGTTATGTACTGATGTGAGAGATGGACCATAAAGAAGGCTGAGCACCGAAGAATTGATGCTTTTGAACTGTGGTGCTGGAGAAGACTCTTGAGAGTCCCTTGGACAGCAAGGAGATCAAACTAGTCAATCCTTAAGGAAATCAACCCTGGATATTCACCGGAAGGACTGATGCTGAAGCTCAGTCTACAGTACTCGGCCCACGTGATGCAAAGAGCTGATTCATTGGAAAAGACCCCGATCCTGGGAAACACTGAGGGCAAGAGGAGTAGGGGGTGACAAAGGATGAGATGGTTAGATGGCATCACTGACTCATGAGTTTGAGCAAACTCCAGGAGATAGTGAAGGACAGGGAATCCTGGCATGCTGCAGTTCATAAAGTGGCAAAGCGTCGGACACGACTTAGTGACTGAACAACAGCAACAATCCATCTCAAAACAAGAAACACTAAGTTATATCCAGTAAGAAATCATCTTAATTTGAGTAACACCTCTCCCTTTATCATATGCAGTATGTGCCTGAAGTGCTCATTTGCTTCAGTCATGTCCGACTATGACCCTATGGACTGCAACCCATCAGGCTCTCTGTCTGTGGGATTATCCCCGCAAGAATACTAGAGTGGATTGCCATGCCCTCCCCCAGGGGATCTTCCTGACCCAGTGATCGAACCCACGTCTCCCGCATTGCTGGCAGATTCATTACCCCTGAGTCATGGGTGAAGCCCCTATCATATGCAGCAGTTTCTCTAAATAAAACATACTGTAGAACATGGAAACCACAGCTAACAATACCGCACTGCATATTTGAAAACTGTTCAAAGAGCTGATATTGAAAATTTTCATCATACACACAAATTATGACTATGTGACATGATGGATGTGTTCAGTTCAGTTCAATTCAGTTCAGTCGCTCAGTTGTGTCTGACTCTCTGCAACTCCATGAACTGCAGCACACCAGGCCTCCCTGTTCATCGCCAACTACCGGAGTCCACCCAAATCCATGTCCATTGAGTCAGTGATGCCATCCAACCATCTCATCCTCTGTCATCCCCTTCTTCTCCTGCCCTTAATCCCTCCCAGCATCAGGGCCTTTTCAAATGAGTCAGTTCTTCGCATCAGGTGGCCAAAGGATTGGAGTTTCAGCTTCAATATCAGTCCTTCCAATGAATATTCAGGACTGATTTCCTTTAGGATAGACTGGTTGGATCTCCCTACAGTCCAAGGGACTCTCAAGAGTCTTCTCCAACACCACAGTTCAAAAGCATCAATTCTTCAGCACTCAGCTTTCTTTATAGTCCAACTCTCACATCCATACATGACCACAGGAAGAACCATAGCCTTGACTAGATGGACCTTTGTTGGCAAAGTAATATCTCTGCTTTTTAATATGCTGTCTAGGTTGGTCATAACTTTCCTTCCAAGGAATAAGTATCTTTTAATTTCATGGCTGCAGTCACCATCTGCAGTGATTTTGGAGCCCAGAAAAATAAAGTCAGCCACTGTTTCCACAGTTTCCCCATCTATTTGCCATGAAGTGATGGGACCAGATGCCATGATCTTAGTTTTTTGAATGTTGAGCTTTAAGCCAATTTTTCACTCTCCTCTTTCACTTTCATCAAGAGGCTCTTTAGTTCTTCACTTTCTGCCATAAGGCTGGTGTCATCTGCATATCTGAGGTTATTGATATTTCTCCTGGCAATCTTGATTCCAGCTTGTGCTTCCTCCAGCCCAGCGTTTCTCATGATGTGAGATGTGAGATGGATGTGTTAACTAACCTTAGTATGGTAATCATTTCACAATACAGTCATGTATCAAATCATTAAGTTGCACACCTTAAACCTACACGATGTTATAGGTTAACTATAGCTCACAAAGCTGGGGGAAATTTTTTAATTAAAAAATAATGTTAAAATCATTTTTTCCATTTAGATGAATAATAAAAATTTAATACAATGCCTCCACATAACAGAGACAATCCACCAGAGTTCTAGGATATTATTCTAATAAACTAGAAATGAGAAAGAGAAATAGAAAAAAAGCAAGAGAGAAGGATAAAAAGAGGAAGAAAACTTTGTCTCTAAAGACCAGACAAAAGGTGATTTTTTTTTTTTTCACTTAAAAAAAAGAAAAGGAGTTTCCCTGGTGACTCAGATGGTAGAGAATCTGCCTGCAGTGCAGGAGACCCAGTTGGATCCCGGGGTGGGGAGATCCCCTACAGAAGAGAAAGCTACTCATTCCAGTACTCTTGCCTGGAGAATTCCATGGCTATAACCCCATGGACAGAGGCTATAGTCCATGGGGTCACAAAGAGTTGAACACCACTGACACACAAAGAGAAGAACTAAGATTAAATGAGTGCCTAACATGTGTCAGGCACTTTACAAAGCTCCTCCCAATTTGTAGCAAGTAAATTCAGTCACAGGTAACTACCTGAGCAATATTACACAGCTGGTAAGTGAAGGAACTGAGATTCAACTCCAGATTTAACTTCAAAGTATTTTTTTAATGTTAATTAAGAAAAACATCCAAAACTTGGAACTAAGGCAATTGGGCAGGAGTGGAGAAGCGGAGGAGAGAAGGGGGCATCATATCTCTGGAGGTAATACTGCAGACTGTCGCACAAATCCTCCCAAGGGTTCTTGAATTCTCTCAGATGATGTCCTTGTGTTTGACTTGGCTATTTACTCTCAGATTAGAGCCAGAGCATCGCCTGTAGAGGTACGGGTCCTCAGTTACCTGCCGCAGGGGCAGGGGGTCTGGATGTAGCAGACCTGGTATGGTAAAAGCCCTCTTGGAGGAGGTCGCCATTAACACCACCAAAGAGCCACCAGAACTTACCCAGGACTAGGGGAACAGACTCTTAGAGGGCACAAACAAACTCTTGTGCACACCAGGACCAGGAGAAAGGAGCAGTGACCCCATAAGAGACTGACCCACACTTGCCCGTGAGCGCCTAGGAGTCTCCGGCAGAGACATGGGGCGGTGGTGGCCTGGTGCAGGGTTGGGGCATTCAGTGCAGCAGTGCGTGCATGGGACCTTTTGAAGGAGGCTGCCATTATCTTCACTACCTCCACCACAGTGTGGCCTCAGGTCAAACAACAAGGAGGGAACACAGCCCTGCCCATCAACAGAAAATTGCATTAGAGTATAACTGACCATAGCCCAGCCCATAAGACCCAGTTTCCCCCTCAGTCAGTCTCTCCCATCAGGAAGATTCCATAAGCTTCTTCTTTTTTTTTTTAACTTTACAATATTGTATTGGTTTTGCCATATATCAAAATGAATCCGCCACAGGTATACATGTGTTCCCCATCCTGAACCCTCCTCCCTCCTCCCTCCCCATACCATCCTCTGGGTCATCAGAGGGCCAACAGAATGAAAACCACAATCACAGAAAATTAATTAAACTGGTCACATGGACCAAAGCCTTGTCTAACTCAATGAAACTATGAGCCATGCCATGTAGGGCCACCCAAGATGGACAGGTCATGGTGGAGAATACAGACAAAATGTGGTCCACTGGAGAAGGGAATGGCAAACCACTTCAGTATTCTTGCCTTGAGAACCCCATGAACAGTATGAAAAGGCAAAAAGATAGGACACTGAAAGATGAACTCCCCAGGTCAGTAGGTGCCCAATATGCTACTGGAGATCAGAGAAATAACTCCAGAAAGAATGAAGAGACGGAGCCAAAGCAAAAACAACATCCAGTTGTGGATGTGACTGGTGATGGAAGTAAAGTCTGATGCTATAAAGAGCAATATGGCATAGGAACCTAGAATGTTAGTTCAGTGAATCAAGGCAAATTGGAAGTGGTCAAACAGGAGATGGCAAGAGTGAACACTGACATTTTAGAATCGGTGAACTAAAATGGACTGGAATGGGCGAATTTAACTCAGATATATGACCTTATATCTACTACTGTGGGCAAGAATCCCTTAGAAGAAATGGAGTAGCCATCATAATCTACAAAAGGGTCCAAAATGCAGTAAGTGGATGCAATCTCAAAAACAACAGAACGATTTCTGTTCCCTTCCAAGGCAAACCATTCAATATCACAGTAATCCAAGTCTATGCCCCAACCAGTAATGCTGAAAAAGTAGAAGTTGAACAGTTCTATGAAGACCTATAAGACCACCTAGAACTAACACGCAAAAATGATATCCTTTTCATTATAGGGGACTGGAATGCAAAAGTAAGAAGTCAAGAGATACGTGGAATAACAGACAAATTTGGCCTTGGAGTACAGAATGAAGCAGATCAAAAGCTAACAAAGTTTTACCAAGACTGCACACCACTCATAGCAAACACCCTCTTCCAACAACACAAGAGATGACTCTACACATGGACATCACCAGATGGTCAATATCAAAATCAAACTGATTATTTTTTTTGCAGCCAAAGATGGCGAAGCTCTATACATTCAGCAAAAACAAGACCAAGAGCTGACTGTGGCTCAGATCATGAACTCCTTATTGCCAAATTCTGACTGAAATTGAACAATGTAGGGAAAACCACTAGACCATTCAGGTACGACCTAAACCAAATCCCTTCTGATTATACAATGAAAGTGACAAATAGATTCAAAGGATTAGATCTCATAGACAGAGTGCCAGAAGAACTATGGACAGAGGTTCATGACACTGTACAGGAGGCAGTGATCAAGATCATCCCCAAGAAAAAGAATGCAAAAAAGCAAAATGGTTGTCTGAGGAGGCCTTATAAATAGCTGAGAAAAGAAGAGAAGCTAAAGGTAAAGGAGAAAAGAAAAGATATACACATTTGAATGCAGAGTTCCAAAGAATAGCAAGGAGAGATAAGAAAGACTTCCTCAGTGATCAATACAAAGAAATAGAGGAAAACAATAGAATGGGAAAGACTAGAGATCTCTTCAAGAAAATCAGAGATACCAAGGGAACATTTCAGGCAAAGATGGGCACAATTGGAGAAGGAACTGGCAACCCACTCCAGTGTTCTTGCCTAGAGAATCCCATGGACAGAGGAGCCTGGTGTGCTGCCGTCTATGGGGTCGCACAGAGTCAGATACAACTGAAGTGACTTAGCAGCGGCAGCAAACTGTCAGACTAAGTTATCTGATACTTCAGAATATTATAAAAGCTTAGAGAAGGATTTTTTTTTTACTTTGAACAAATGTCATTTATTGTACAACTTATTTAACACAAAATAGTTTCAATTTGTTATTTAATATAAATTATAGCCGACACGACTGAGCAACTGATCTGATCCGATCTGATCTGATCTGATAGAGATTATAACAGAATAAATTTTGAGTCTGTGCTATTAAAAAAAAAAAAAACAAAGATGGGCACAATTAAGAATAGAAATAGTATGGACCTAACAGAAGCAGAAGATATTAAGAAGAGGTGGCAAGAATACACAAAGAACTATACAAAAAAGATTTTCATGACCCAGATATCCACGATGGTGTGATCACTCACCTAGACCCAGACATCCTGGAATGCAAAGTCAAGTGGGCCTTAGGAAGCATCACTAGGAACAAAACTAGTGGAGGTGATGGAATTCCAGTTGAGCTATTTCAAATCCTGAAAGATGATGCTGTGAAAGTGCTGCACTCAATATGCCAGCAAATTTGGAAAACTCAGCAGTGGCCACGGGACTGGAAAAGGTCAGTTATCATTCCAATCACAAAGAAAGGCAATGCCAAAGAATGCTCAAACTACCACACAATTGCACTCATCTCACATACTAGCAAAGTAATGCTGAAAATTCTCCAAGCCAGGCTTCAATAGTACATGAACCGTGAACTTCCAGATGTTCAATCTGGTTTTAAAAATGGCAGAGGAACCAGAGATCAAATCGCCAACATCTGTTGGGTCATCAAAAAAGCAGGAGAGTTCCAGAAAAACATCTATTTCTGCTTTATTGACTATGCCAAAGCCTTTGACTGTGTGGATCACAATCAACTGTGAAAAATTCTGAAAGAGATGGGAATACCAGACCACCTGACCTGCCTCTTGAGAAACCTATATGCAGGTCAGGAAGCAACAGTTAGAACTGGACATGGAACAACAGACTGGTTCCAAATAGGAAAAGGAGTACGTCAAGTCTGTATATTGTCACCCTGCTTATTTAACTTCTATGCAGAGTACATCATGAGAAACGCTGGGCTGGAAGAAGCACAAGCTCGAATCAAGATCGCCAGGAGAAATATCAATCACCTCAGATATGCAGATGACACCACCCTTATGGCAGAAAGTGAAGAGGAACTCAAAAGCCTCTTGATGAAAGTAAAAGAGGAGAGTGAAAAAGTTGGCTTAAAACTCAACATTCAGAAAACGAAGATCATGGCATCCGTTCCCATCACTTCATGGCAAATAGATGGGGAAACAGTGGAAACACTGAGAGACTATTTTTGGGTTCCAAAATCACTGCAGATGGTGACTGCAGCCATGAAATTAAAAGATGTTTGCTCCTTGGAAGAAGAGCTATGACCAACTTAAATAGCATATTAAAAAAGCAGAGACATTAGTTGCCAACAAAAGTCCATCTAGTCAAAGATATGGTTTTTCCAGGAGTCATGTATGGATGTGAGAGCTAGACTATAAAGAAAGCTGAGCGCCAAAGAATTGATGCTTTTGAACTGTGGTGTTGGAGAACACTTTTGAGAGTCCCTTGAACAGCACAGAGATCTAACCAGTCCATCCTAAAGGAGATCAGTCCTGAATAATCATTGGAAGGACTGATGCTGAAGCTGAAACTCCAATACTTGATTCTCCCACTTGATGCAAAGAACTGACTCATTGGGAAAGATTCTGATGTTGGGAAAGATTGAAGGCGGGAAGAGAAGGGGACAACAGAGGATGAGATGGTTGGATGGCATCACCAACTCAATGGACATGAGTTTGAATACGCTCCGGAAGATGGTGATGGACAGGACAGCCTGGCATGCTGCAGTCCATGTGGTCACAAAGAGTCGGACACAAATGAGTGACTGAACTGAACAGAAGCCAGATACTATGAGATTATTTATTAATGTGCAGATTTCGGAATGGTAAGGAAACCTCAAAGATTACAGTTTTATGACCCTGTAGGACACTATCCAGCTTTATCTGTAGCCTAGGGATCTTAAGCTAACATTGTTCTTGTTTGAAGTCTATAAATATCCAGTTCCACAAACAGTCCGTGAATCAGTTTACCATCTCACTGGTTTCCCTCAGTGATGAGTTAAATAAAAGTTTCAACATGTCCACTTTATATCTTTATGAGAGTCATATCCGCTCCTTTCCTCAATGGATTCCCATCAGGACCGCTAGGTTTGGCACCTGATCTGCAGGGAACTGCTAGTCAACAGTCTCCCATCCAACACTAAATATCCGTACATCTTCATGCATTTCTCACAGAGCATAACAAGATTTTTCTACCTCTGGTGTTTGCTTCTCTAAACTCACCATCAACTTCCCAGTGCTTCACCACTGCTGGTTTTCACTTCCCCAGTGATTACAACAGTTGGTCTCCCTGAAACTTTGCACCACTAGGTAAGTGCAGCATGTGGCTGCTGCTACTAAGTCACTTCAGTCATGTCTGACCCTTGGTAACCTTATGAACTGCAGCCTACCAGGCTCCTCTGTCCATGGGATTTTCTAGGCATGAATACTGGAGTGGATTGCCATGGTCTTCCCTTCAGGAGTATCTTCCCAACCCAAGGATCAAACCCGCATCTCTTATGTCCCCTGCATTGGCAGACAGGTTCTGTACCCCTGCACCACTTGAGAAGCCCATACACCATGTGGGGTCCAGTTGAAAGAAATACAGTCAGAGACGCATCCAGAGTCCTTCCAGTTTAAGGAAAGTAATACAAGAAAGGCTTTAGCATAGTCGATGAAACAGAGATAGATGTTTTTCTGAAATTCCATTGCCTTCTCTATAATCCAGCAAATGTTGGCAATTTGATCTCTGGTTCCCCTTTCTTTTCTAAACCCAGCTTGGACACCTGGAAGTTCTGGTTTGCATAATGCTGAAGACTAGCATGCAAGATTTCAAGCATGACCTTACTAGCATGGGAGATGAGTGCAATTGTCCTATGGTTAGGTTAGCACATTCTTTGGTACCACTCTTCTTGAGAACTGGGATGAGGACTGACCTTTTTAAGTCCTGTGGCCACTGCTGGGTCTTCCAAAATCTAATGGCAGAAAGCAAAGAGGAGCTAAAGAGCCTTTTGTTAAAGGTGAAGGAGGAGAGTGAAAGAGCCGGCTTAAGACTAGATATTAAAAAAAATTAAGATCATGGCAGCTAGCCCCATTGCTACATGGCAAACAGTAGGAGGAAAGGGTGGAAGCAGTGACAAAATCCTCTTCTTGGGCTCCAAAATCATTGCAGATGATGACTGCAGCCATGAAATCAGAAGACGATTGCTTCTTGGCAGGAAAGCAATGACAAACATAGACAGTGTGTTGAAAAGCAGAGACATTACTCTGCTGACAAAGGTCCACATAAGCTAGGCTATGGTCTTCCCAGTGGTCACATACAGTTGTGAGAGCTGAGCCATAAAGAAGGTAGATCACCAAAGAACTGATGTCTTTGAACTGTGGTGCTAGAGAAGACTCCTGAAAGTCCCTTGGACAGCAAGGAGATCAACCCAGTCAATCTCAAGGGAGATCAACCCTGAATATTCACTGGAAGGACTGATGCTGAAGCTGAAGCTCCAGTATTTTGGCCACCTCATGCGAAGAGTTGACTCATTGGAAAAGACTCTGATGCTGGGAGGGATTGGGGCAGGAGGAAAAGGGGACAACAGAGGATGAGATGGCTGGATAGCATCACTGACTCGATGGACGTGAGTCTGAGTGAACTCCGGGAGTTGGTGATGGACAGGGAGGCCTGGTGTGCTGTGATTCATGGGGTCGCAAAGAGTCGGACACGACTGAGCGACTGATCTGATCTGATCTGATGTGAACAGATGACTCTTTGGAGAAGTCCCTGATGCCGGGAAAGATTGAGCGCAGAAGGAGAGGAGGGCGTCAGAGGATGAGATGGCCAGATGGCATGGCCAATGCAATGGACATGAACTTGGGCAAACAGGGAGATGGTGAGGGACAGGAAGGCCTGGCATGCTGCAGTACCTGGGGTCACAAGGAGTCAGACACAACTGGGCAACTGAACAACAACAACAACACAAGAAAACTCACACTGCTGACAAAAGAGATGTGCTCAGCGGAAAGCCTCAGCATTTAGTTCCATCCTTAAAGACTGCTGCATCAGCCTCCCCAGCTCCTATGCTAGGGCCAACCCTGAGGAGCCACTACTCTTGGGCATAAGTGTAATAAATGTTTATTTGAGCCACACCTGGCTCCTAAGTACATGCTGCCTCCAACAGAACCTCACTTTCTCAAGAGCCTATCTTGACTCTGGCTGCAGTCAAGAGCCATCTGACTCCTGAATTCACTTTATAACCCAACACAGTACTCTGCACTTCAAAAACTATTAGCAGATAATTGTTAGAAGACTGGCTAGCTGAGAACCCTTGTCCTGAGATGAGAGGTCTTTACTTTGAGCAGTTTCATTCTGCAATTCAGCAAATGGACTAACCTTGTTAGGTGAGAGATTCCCCGGGGGCAACCTTCCAGAGGCCACCCACCACTCCAGGGCCTGCTCCCTGCTGGGTGGGGAGCCTGAAATCTGACTTCCTTCCCCCAGCAGGATGGAGGATCCTGGACACAGAACAGAGAAGTGAGGAAAAGGAATGAGGGGTGCTGCATCACTGCTAAAGCTTTTCTAAATCATTTTCATCTTCATTTGTAACACTCTGAGTAGCAAAAATGCATGCAAGTGCATTTAAGTGACAGCAAGTTTTTAATAAGTGTTTATTTCTTTAAGACTCTTAAATAATGGAGATGCTAATGATGAAGATAATCATATTATTTTTTGCCCTAAGGGAGACAGGCAAAGACTAAAGATAACAAATATGCTACTAAAAATATGCAGGAATTTAAATACTTTATTAATTTCCAAAGAGACCAAATAGATTTACAAATTTTTCAGGTCTCCCCATCTGAATTTTAATTCACTTTGGGGTATGAAAAGAAATATGTGGTAAATATTACTCTAAGAAGGGAGAGGGAATAGGAAGGAACATGATAAAAATTAAACGTAGGTACTGCAAATCCAGTAAGTTGAATCACTTCTCTATAGCCTTGTCCTTTCTCCCCTTACCTTTTCCTTTTTCTCATCCTCCTCCTGTGTCTCTTTCTCCATTTTTCCCTCTCCTATTTGAATGATTTCAATAGGACTGTGGGCCAAAGCCTCCATGTTCTCATCCATCTGTTGTTCTTCAGGGAGGGATGACAAGGTCTGAAGGGGCTCTGTTGACACCTTCTTCCTCAATGAGAACCACTCCCCACCCCATAGCATCAGACCCTTCCCACCGGAGCCTTTACCCAACATTCCATTCTATTGACCAATGAAGCTGTGTGTTTGGTACCATGGACTCAAAGAACCCGAGAGCTGCTGAGAACTCTGAGAAGTAACAGATTCTACACTTGGCTCTGGGTCACATCTGGACTATTCTCAGGGAGATGAGCCATAAAGAGGATGCCCTAGCCACTCAAAGGATTAGTGCAGAGATTAAGAACCGTGGGTATTAGGGTCCTAAGAACCACAGACACTCCTCCTCATGACATTGTCCCCTGGTCGATCAAGATGTCCAAAATGGGAAACCAAACTGACATCAGTTGTTACACTTTATTATCATCTTAGTGACACGCCAGAAGGGCTCCTCAAATATTGGATGTAAATCTTCTCACACGTAAAAGGAAAAAGTACATTTAAAGGAATCATATGGGAAATGC
Organism: Bos mutus; assembly: GCF_027580195.1. Lineage (NCBI taxonomy): Eukaryota > Metazoa > Chordata > Mammalia > Artiodactyla > Bovidae > Bos > Bos mutus. The sequence continues at coordinate 83,303,718 of NC_091624.1, forward strand.
ATAAACCTAAGTGATATCACTCCCTACTTCAATAAAGTATTGGTTTTCCTAAATCAAGGTTAATTAACTAAAAATACAAATTTATTACATATCCATGAAGTGACTCTTAGAAAATAATTGATGCAAAAAACTTTTTAATATATGTGTCCTGAGCTCATGTGTCGGGGAGAATTGTTCATTCTGCTCACATCTGCCATCCATGGCCTTTTGGAGCATTTCAACTCTTCCAGTTGCACTTTATAGGCTGCATTTCTTTATAAGTTCCTATTGTAGGAGGGAACATCAATGCCCCAGACTCTCTGGAGCCAAATGTAAACCTCAGCTTCAGTTTATTCCTAGTACTGGATCTAAAGGGTGCAATCTCTGCTCATACCTCCCCTTTAAAGATTAACATTAAAACTCAACTGACCCATAGAGCTCTTAGTCAGAGGGAAGGAAAGTGATGGGGGCCCATATACTAGAGATTCTTCACACTCCCACGTGCCCACTGGGCCCTTCAAGTGCATAAAATGCAACCTTCCCAAGGTTATGAACAGAATTCTTAAAAAGAACAGACAAAGAACCAGACACAGAGTTTATCTTCTACGTTTGCCCAGAAGGTTTATAAAATCTACTTTCTGGGATATGCTTATCAAAAAACTGGAGATTTTCATACACTATTCAAAACTAGAGTTTTTAAATTTCAGATAAATATAAATAGTAAAAATCAACTGCCAAAAGAAAAAAAAAAAGAAAAATGTGTGCCTGAGAAACTTTGAAGCACTCATCACTTGTGGTTGAAAACGATTTCACACATTCTCCAAGTACAGTATTAACATAATTCTCGAGTTTCTCTCATGCCAGGGAAGTCCTCTAATATTACCCCATAAGTCCTGTCTTTTTTATTTTCAAGGTTCATATTTACAAAAAAATCGCAGATCTCATAGTGAAAATAGGAAATCTGGAGTGACAGCCACTTCATTAGGAAAGATTACATTGAGCACATACATAAATTGAGCATATTTTAACTAAGCCACTGTCATGTGTTCATAAGTCAGATTTTATTCAAAGATTCACTTAAGTGCATTTCCAGCGCAAGAGAGTGGAAAACATAAATTTAGGCCAGGAAGTGGAACCCACATGGGTCTCAATCTCAGCTCTACCCCACCCCTGGGGAGGTCTAGCCTTCTGAATCCTGCTCCACTGATTTTCCTAAGAACCTATCAGAACTCCCTTACTGAAAGCAAGGGCTGTCATACTCCTTTTGAATCCACTTGGTAACCCAACACAGTACTTTTGCACTTTGCAGACTCTTAGCAATGGGGATTCCAACCATCTCCCCAAGTGGTTGGAAGGATGTTAGAGAGACAATAGCATGTAAAGGTCCAACTCAAAACAGACTCAGTAAATACCGTTCCTGAAGATACTAACTTCTCAGATATGGGGTGAATCGGTGGACTCATTCATGGACACAGAGCTGGGATCCCTCAATTCTACTTCCTCAAGAACTCTTTCCCACTAAAGATTCTGCATCTTCTTTTGAAAGAGAGAAAAGAGGCTGAAATATGGAAATATTTATAGCAAATAGGTACTCAAAAAAATGTTAACTGCCTTACTTCTCCCATCCGAAAATGCCTTCATCTCTTATTCTTCAGTGCCCAGACTCTTCCTACTCAGTGGATTACTCAACACGATAAACATAACTTATGAGCACAGAGCCCAAGACCTCAGCTCACTGGGAACAGTGACCTTGGCCAACAACGTGACCTTGGTTAATACACTCAACCTCATAGGCCTCTAGCCTCCTCATAAGGAAAGCAGAGAGGCTGGCATAGATACCATCCCTTACTCAAAAGCCTAGATTCTCTGAATTCAACACAAATCCTCCCCAATAAGGGAGCTGACTGTCCATCACACATGCTAAAATAAAATTCCTTGCTGAAGGCTGGCATCCAGAGGGACTGTGTTCAAACGAAGGGCTGGGCTGTCAGAGTCCTATCAGTTGTACTAACTCAATCCTCAATAGCCAGCTAGTGTGTTAAGGACCAGGCAAAGCAGTTCACATGATGATTCTTTGGAGTCTCTAACAACCAAGCACAGAGAAAACATGAAATTAAAAAACCACCAGATGTCACCCTCACAAATAACAAATGAACTGGACAGCACTGCTTTAATTGTTAGTCGCTCAGTCGTGTCCAACTCTTTGCAACCATGGACCCCACCAGGCTCCTTTGTCCATGGAAATCTCCAGGCAAGAATCCTGGAGTGGGTAGTCATTCCCTTCTGCAGGGGATCCTCCCATCCCAGTGACAGAAGCCAGGTCTCCTGCATTGCAGAAAGATTTTTTTACCCACTGAGCCACCAGGGAAGCTCAGCATTGCTTTAGTTTCTACTAACATATAGAGAAGTGTGTTTTTTAAAAAATGAAATAGTTAACTTTATGAAGGGGGAAATATTTTCCTTTCTGCATTTCATTATAAATATGGAGTTGAATTGAAGCTTAAGGTAAGGGTTAAGTTCTAAGTCAAGTACATAAAAGGAAAATCACATATAGTCAAAATTGACATTGAACAAATACTTTAAATTGTCATTATTACAGAATTCACATGGTTTGGGATATAACCTCGGAGAGGAATGGGCATGCATAAACCCAAAATGTGTAGAGCCATGTTCAGTGTGTAATAAAGAATGTATATGCAAAACATAAGTTCATTTACAAAGGTGTACTGTTGAATTTGTTGAACAAAAATTAGTAAATTATTTTACTTCCCTGTACTAGTCCTCAGCTACTATTTTTATGGTTGTAAAATGAACCCTGGCAATCGCTTAATACGTCAAGCACTCCTGTCCTCTGGTGCCAGTCCTACAAAGCTATAGTAAACAGAGGACTATCTGGGGCATACTGTTTTTGCAGGAGCATAATTTCATACAAAACAAATAGCTACAAACAGAACCAAGAGACTGAGTTTTACCATTTCAAGCTATTTAATTTTGAAACCATCACAAATAGAGGTATTTTTAATTTAAAATGAACAAAGCTGGGAATTCTTTGGTAGTCCAGTGACTGAGACTCTATGCTCCCATGGTAGGGGACCTGGGTTCGATCCCTGGTCAAGGAACTAGATCCCACATGATGCAACTAAGACTCAGCACAGCCAAATAAATTAAATAAATAGTAAAATGAAGAAAGCGGATACTTCTTCCTATGAATAAATAACCATAAATTCAATCTGCTGATGTCTATTGATATAATTTATTTAATATAATTTAATAAAATATAAAACAATTAATATAATTATTAATATAATTTATTTATTTTTGGCTGTTCTGGGTCTTCACTGCTACTCAGGCTTTTCTCTAGCTGCAGCAAGCAGGGTAAATTCTTCCTTGCAGTGCACCAGCTTCTCACTGCAGTGGCCTCTCTTGTCACGAGCACAGGCTCTGGGTGGGGCACGGGTTTCAGTCGTTGGTGGGCTCAGTAGTTGTGGTTCAGGGCTTAGAGCACAGGCTCAATAGTTTTGGCACACATGCTTAGTTGCTCCACGGCACGTGGGATCTTCCTGGATTAGAGATTCAACCCATGTCTCCTGCATTAGAAAGCGGATTCTTTATTGCTGGGCCACTAGAGAAGCCCCTATGTTAGACATTTAGATGCTTATTTCCAATTCACAATCAATCATTTAAAAAAAAAATTTCACCTGCACTTCCCTGGTAGTCCAGTGGCTAAAAATCCACTTTCCAATGCAAGGTACACGGGTTTGATCCCTGCTCAGAGAAGATTCCACATGGCACGGGCAATTAAGCCCGTGCACCGCAACTGAGCCCACTACCCTAGAGCCCATGTCCCACAAGAGAAGCCACCACAATGAGAAGCCCATGGGCTGCAACTAGAGAGTAGCCTTCCCTGCCCCAACTAGAGAAAGCCCTAGCACAGCAACGAAGACGCGGCACAGGCAAAAGTAAATAAACAAAATTAAAAAAAAAACATTTACCTCTACTATTACTACTGTTAATATATTCTGACAATAACAACAATAATAAAAGGTTATTGAGTGCCAAACACTGCTCTATATCCTTAACATGCATTAACTCATTTAATCTTCATAATGACTCCATGAGATACGGTTATTATTATATCCAAATAAGGAAACTAAGACTTGTGGAGATTTAATTCACTTACCCAACATCTCATAGATGAACCTCTGTTTTTCCATCTATGCGATGGGAATAACACCACTTAATTTATAGCACTGTTTTGAGGCTTAAACTGAGATAATGTATTTAATGCACCCAGCTCAGTACTGACACAATACTAACAAATAATTTCTTTTGTGATCATTAAAGTGGTTCTACAACTGAGCCTCCAGAGCAGCCTAAGGACAAGCAAAAAGAAACCTCTTGCACCATCTTATTCAACCCTCAAATTTTCCAGCTATGACAGAAAAATGGCAGAATTAGCATTCCCTTACTTATAGCTCTGCTCCAAAGCAAAAGTTTTTAAAATAGAATATAGATCTTATCTCTTAACCATTGGGAAGTTCCTGAAGAATAAGGCTTCAAAGGTAACTTGAAACTGAGAAAGCCCATTACATGGGATAGATAGGTTAAGAGTCAGACTTGAGCTCAGGTGCTCAGAATCAGCCTCCCTGAGTTCAAATCCATTTCACCACCTTTTAGCTCTGTGACCTTGGGCAAGCCTTTTCCTTTCTTCTACCTCAGTTTCCCACCTCACTGGTGTGTTCACTGATTAAATGAAACGTTGAAAAGCACAGAGTACAAAGCATCCAGGATAAAACACTAGTTATTATCACTACTATTATTGATGGGACTTGAAAATTCTAAAGGCACTAGTTGGGGGCACTGAGTGCTACAGCCTGCAGAAGGTAGGGGAGTGCACAGGGCACAACACTTTGCACTAGCAATCCTGCTTCTGCCCTCGCCCCCACCAGCTGACACGCCCCAGTGTCCTCAAAGAGACCAGTCCACTGCCACAGAGGTCCCCAAACTGCAACTCATGAGCCAAATCCAGCCTGCCCCGTTTTTGTAAATAAAGTTTTATTGGAATGCTGCCACTCTCAATCATTTACATGTTGTCTATTTATATATTTCCTCTCACGCCCTCAGAGCTGAGTTGTTGCAAGTGAGACCACAGGGTCTACAAAGCTGAAAATATTTACTCTCTGGCCTTTCATAGAAAGTTTGCCTACCTTTGCATAAAGGGATAAAATATCAAATTTCCTTCCCTACCCCACTGGATGTTTTGAGGATGGAATAAGAAATAGATGTGAAAAATCTATAAAATAGCAGGAATTATTTAACCAAAAACCCACAGCCTGCAAGTTTCAAATTCAAGAGGGAAATAAATAATGCTAAGACTGTGGGTGTAGAGTCCCACTAACAGCTCCATCAATTCTTAACTATGTGGGGCTTTGGGCAAGTTATTGTAATTAGCTTCTCTAAGATTCATATTCATCATAATAACAATACCGAACTCGTGGGATTCAAAGAATTAAATGGATGTATTAGGGTTAGGATGGTGCCTGGTCAATATTAAGTAATTGATAATGTCAGCTCTTATTAAATGATTGCATTCATTACTGCAAGAAAAAGGTTTATGTCAAATACTGGACCACTCAATACTTTCCCTCCCAGGATATACACGCTTGAGAATTATCGGTGCTAGCAAAGGAGAGAGGCTAAGGACACTAATCTGGTCCTTCGAGGAATCTAAGAAAGAAAAGGTTAAAATTTCAAGGCTAAATTCTCCTTCACTCCCACGGTCAACATAATACTCCTTTGTCAACATCAGGAAAATTTCACCAAGAAGCTAAATTGCATATCTACATATTTGTATTATACAGAGAAATAAACTTTATACTATAAGACAAATTAACTGAATCAATCCGATGCGAAATGCTGACATTTTGCTTCTGCTGCTGCTAAGTCACTTCAGTCGTGTCCGACTCTGTGCGACCTCATAGACGGCAGCCCACCAGGCTCCCCCGTCCCTGGGATTCTCCAGGCAAGAATACTGGAGTGGGTTGCCATTTCCTTCTCCAATGCATGAAAGTGAAAAGTGAAAGTGAAGTCGCTCACTCGTGTCCAACTCTTAGCAACCCCATGGACTGAAGCCCACCAGGCTCCTCCATCCATGGGATTTTCCAGGCAAGAGTACTGGAGTGGGGTGCCATTGCCTTCTCTGATTTTGCTTCTAACAAGAAGCAATTAAATATAGAAACTTATTCAAAAAAGCAGAAGGAAGGAACTGCCAGAAGGGATTAGCATAATAGATCATGTAATTTGTGTCTCAAACTTAATATACATTACACATCAAAAAAAATTTAATGAATTCTGATAAAACAAATGCATTAGAAAGAACTTGAAATGACTACAGAAGGGCACCAGGAAACTGATGCATTTGAGGCTGATGCAAATGTTCAATATCTTAATTATAGTGGTGGTTAAATGGGTGAACATATTTATGAAACTTAATTTGTACAGTTAAGATGGGTCATTTTATCACATGCAATTATACCTTGATGGCAGAAAGTGAAGAGGAACTAAAAAGCCTCTTGATGAAAGTGAAAGTGGAGAGTGAAAAAGTTGGCTTAAAGCTCAACATTCAGAAAACGAAGATCATGGCATCTGGTCCCATCACTTCATGGCAAATAGATGGGGAAACAGTGGAAACAGTATCAGACTTTATTTTTCTGGGCTCCAAAATCACTGCAGATGGTGACTGCAGCCATGAAATTAAAAGATGCTTACTCCTTGGAAGGAAAGTTATGACCAACCTAGACAGCATATTAAAAAGCAGAGATATTACTTTTGCCAACAAAGGTCCATCTAGTCAAGGCTATGGTTTTTCCAGTGGTCATGTGTGGATGTGAGAGTTGGACTATAAAGAAAGCTGAGTGCTGAAGAATTGATGCTTTTGAACTGTGGTGTTGGAGAAGACTCTTGAGAGTCCCTTGGACTGCAAGGAGATCCAACCAGTCCATTCTGAAGGAGATCAACCCTGGGATTTCTTTGGAGGGAATGATGCTGAAGCTGAAACTCCAGTACTTTGGCCACCTCATGCGAAGAGTTGACTCATTGGAAAAGACTCTGATGCTGGGAGGGATTAGGGGCAGGAGGAGAAGGGGACGACAGAGGATGAGATGGCTGGATGGCATCACTGACTCAATGGACACGAGTCTGAGTGAACTCCGGGAGTTGGTGATGGACAGGGAGGCCTGGCATTCTGCGATTCATGGGGTCGCAAAGAGTCGGACATGACTGAGTGACTAAACTGAACTGAACTGAATGTTGGTTTTTAAAAGAATTTGAGAAAAAGTAAATACTTCCATGAAAGTGTTAGTCACTCAGTCATGTCTGACTCTTTGTGACCACATGGACCGTGGCCCACCAGGCTCCTCTGTCCATGGAATTCTCCAGGCAAGAATACTGGAGTGGGTACCCATTCCCTTCTCCAGCGGATCTTCCTGACCCAGGGATCGAACCGGGGTCTCCCACATCACAGGTAGATTCTTTACCGTCTCAGTCACCAGGGAAGTCCCAAATAATTCCATATTAAGTGTTAAAAATTTCGATGCTGATGATGTCATAATAATAGTTAACACTTCTACAGCTCTCTTTATGTACCAGGCACTGTTCTACACACTTTCATATATATTAACTTCTTTGCTTTTCATGACAACCCCCTGAAGTAGCTTAGTATTAGCCCTAGTTTACAAACGATGAAACTGCAACACAGAGAGGTTAAGTAACCTGCCCAAAGTCACAAAGCATCCAAGTGACAGAATCAGAATTTGAACCCATAAAAAACTTCAGAATCTGTGATCTATATTCACACTCATTAAACTTTTTAAACTGTTTTTGAGAAATCAGTTTTTTAAATTCAACAAACTGAGCTAATTGACAAAATGAACATCATCAAGCTGAGCCAGAGCTATGGAGACACTCTAACTTCTCTTCATGCCATATATCTCATGTGCAAAGTTGAGTGTGTGGTTATTCGTATCTCGTCTGTCTTCCCTCCAGCCTTTAAGTTGCATGAGGCATATCCCCAGGCATCAAGCCCAGGGTCTACACATGGCAGCCACACCAGAAATACTACTTGAAAGAATGAATAAAAAGTGAGAGGATCCAGGAAAGCACTTTATTATATATTAATCATCACTGTAGACTGAAATTTTGTTCACGTACATGTCTGTATGTGCATGTGTGAGTAGGTATACACATACCCTACAATTTCTTGAAAGTAAAGTGTTAGTCGCTCAGTCATGCCAGACTCTTTGTGACACCATGGACTGTAGCCTCTGTCCATGGAATTCTCTAGGCAGGAATACTGATCTGGTATCGATACCCTTCTCCAGGGGATCTTCCCCACCCAGGAATTGAACCCAGGTCTCCCGCATTGCAGGTGGATTCTTTACTAGAGAGAAGCCTGACAGTTTAAGTCATTGAAAAGGTTCTCTCATTAATAAGCTACAGAACTGTGATTGAATATATCAGCGCTGTTAATATATAAGACATTTTAGCACATACATGCACCAAGTATTATGCTTTGCATTTCAATATATTGTCTCATATAAGCTAGACAGTGTTTCCCTAAAATAGGTGCAATTATCATTCCAGAGCTAATAAATGGTTTATTACCAGGTCTGACTCCATAGCCTGAGATCCTACCCATCATGACCTAAGAACTTTTCATGTAGAGTTCAGTCAATTAAAATTCCAGCAGATTTTAAGTGGAACCTGGCAAGTAGTTCTAAAATTATCTGAAAAGGAAAATATATTACAGAATTTTCCCTGCCAAATTAAAATTGTGGAAATGGCACAGGAAAATACATATATGTTGATCAACAGAACATAATAAAGAATGCAGATATAAACTGATCAATAGAACATAATAAAGAATGCAGATATGTAAACATAGGAATTTATTTTATGATTCAGTTAAAATTTAAGTTGGAGAAAGAATAATGAATTACTTAATAAATGATGCTGAAGAAACTGGTTATCTGTTGCAACAAAAGTGAAATGAAACCCATATGCAAATTTCTAGATACATTAAAAAGATAACTACAAAAACAAGAGATGGGTGTATGGAGAGTATTCTTTACAACCTTGAAACAGAGACAATCTTTCTAAATAAGACACCAAACCCAAAAGCCATAAAGAAAAGAGTAAAAGTTCTGGCTACATAAACATTTTAAACTTCTAAGACAGGCAAGGAGAAAATATTTAAGGTACTGTATATGGACAAAAAATTACCTATAATTTATAAAGAACTCTTTCAGGCCAATAAGAAAGAGACAAACAGCCAAAAGAATAATAGATACAGGGTGTGAAGAAACAGTGCATTGAAAAAGAAATCCATAGCCAATAAACTTGGAAAAGTGCACCTAAAAAGTAGTATTATTTTGTCCATAGGATTGGCAAACATTTTTTTAATTGATAATATCCACAGTTGGCAGAGATGTTGGAAAATAGAACATATACCGTTGCTACTATTTAGAAGTCAGTCTTAGTATATTCATATTAAAAAAAAATGTAATGTATATAGAGCCTATTTGGAAGCCTTGCTGTATTTATTAAAGATTTAAATGCATGTATTATCAAACATTTCAAAGTATACACAGGAGTACTATTCCTAGGATTCTATACTGTTAAAACATACACACGTGCAAGGGTCTATGTATTATAGTACATACTGTATTGAAACAACCCAAATGCTCTTCACAGGGAAGTAGTTAAAGTATGGTACAATTATATTACCTAATTCTCTTCCTTTGGAGAAGGCCATGGCACCCCACTCCAGTACTCTTGCCTGGAAAATCCCATGGGCAGAGGAGCCTAGTCGGCTGCAGTCCATGGGGTCGCTAAGAGTCAGAAACAACTGAGCGACTTCACTTTAACTTTTCACTTTCATGAATTGGAGAAGGAAATGGCAACCCACTCCAGTGTTCTTGCCTGGAGAACCCCAGGGACGGGGAGCCTGGTGGGCTGCCGTCTATGAGGTCGCACAGAGTTGGACACGACTGAAGCGACTTAGCAGCCCAGCAGCAGCAGCAGCAGCAACTCTCCCTTCATTGGGTAAAAAGTAAAGCAAACAGAGGAAGTATCTCCCAGATTCATTAAATGCAAAGTCTATTCCTAGGAAAGTCAAACTTCAATGCTAATGTTATCTAAGGATGGGCAGGGAAGGAATGATAAAGTGAAAAATCATATTGTGGCATCAGATTTAAATCTTTTACAACAGGACTGCTTTGATGAACTACTTTAGTAATGTAAAAAAACAAGGAACAATTTGAACAACATTTTTAAAAGGTTAAACGCATTTTGCAATAAGCAGATCCAACATACCTAGAGAAAAATTCAAGCACAGTAAGGTAGGATGACGTCAACTAAATTTGTTTTATAACCCAAATCCTTTTGTGCCCAGTATAAGTGAAAAGCACTTTCTAGAAATGTCTAGACAACTTTTTAACAAAACTTTTTGTTTAGAAATAATTTCAGACTTTCAACATAGTACAAAGAAAGCCTGTATGCCATTTATGCAGATTCATCTAATGCTAATATTTTGTCTCATTTGCCTTATACTCTGTTTTTCCCTCTCCCTTCCCACCTTCTTTTCCCTTCTCTATCTCAATAGATTAAAATTTTTTTCTAAACCATTTGAAAGTTAATTATGTATATTGTGACCCTTTACCTCTAAATATTCCAGTGCGTATTTTTTTTAAATACAGATATTCTCTTACCTAAGCGCAGTACAGTTATCCACATCAGAAAATTTAACTACTTTAAACTTCTGTCCATTTTCCAATTTTGTCAATTAACCCAATAGAGCTGCTTTGCAGCTGTTTTCCCTGCAGTACAGGAGCTCATCTCAGGTCCAATATTGCATTTAGCTGTTTCATCTCCTTTGCCTCCTTTAATCTGGGACATTTTCATAGCCTTTCTTTGCCTTTCAAGACAGCAACATGTTTTGAGTACAGCCCTCTTTTTTTTTTTTTTTACTAGAACCTTCCTTATTTAAAGTTTCTCTGACATTTCCTATGATCAGATTCAGGTTAGACTAGTACAGAAGAGACCCTGTGTCCTCGTCAGGTCACTTCTAGCTGGAGGCACAGATCCTGTCTGCCCCCACTGGTAATATTAACTTTGATCACCTGGTCAAAGTAGTATGTGATCTCTCCACTGCAGTTACTATTTCTGTCTTATAAGTCATAAGGACTCCGTGGTGAGACCAGGGTAAGACCAGATCAAGAACATGCTCCTCCCCTAAACTTGTCTCTGTCACCTACAATGATGGCTGCCTGACTCATCTTTCCCAGGCTAGTTAGTTGATCACTGTTTTACCACCTCCAGCACTCCCTCCACTTTTACCAACTGGCCTTTAGCATTCTGCTCAAAGTAAATCCCTCCCATCTCCTCCACCTGTCTAATTGGTCACCATCCATATGGACTCCAGGAGACATCTTCAATGGTCTGTAATACGTTACTGTACTTATTTTGATGCTCAGATTGCCCCAGAATTGGTCGTGGCAACTTTCACATTTCTCACTCTTTACTCCCTTAGAGCAAATGTTAATACTCAGAACTTGCTTATTATAAGAATTCTGTTTTGCCAAGGAATCTTACAAAGTGAGACATATCTAAATGTTAACAATAAGACTCAGTGATTTTTCTGAGCCCCCTAATGAAAACTGAGGCATGTAGCCACTGACCTATACACTTGACACCCTGATATACATTACAAAATGGACTTTGTTAAAAAGAGAATATTAAGGGTCTACTTGATTGGTGCCATCTGAAGCTGAGTTTCCTTACTAATTCTTAGCTGATCTTAACACTTAAAAGAACCTAAAGGACCGTCAGCAGTTGTATCAGAAAAATGGTGCTGGTGCAGGTCTCTAAAACTTAGTCTCTTTAATAATTTCCTTTTAATTAAGAGGAAGAGCTTCATGTTGATGTATGGCAGAAACCAACACAATACTATTAAGCAATTATCCTCCAATTAAAAATAAATAAATAATTATTTTTTAAAAGAGGAAAAGATACCTATAGTGAAAACTGGCAAGAGTGTGCAGCCAACTTGAAAATAATTCCCTGGTAGATCAGATGGTAAAGAATCTGCCTGCAATCCTGGAGTCCCAGGTTCAATCCCTGGGTTGGGAAGATCCCCTGGAGAAGGGAAAGGCTACCCACTGCAGTATTCTGGCCTGGAGAATTCCATAGACAGAGGAGCCTGGTGGGCTACGGTCCATGGGGTTGCAAAGAGTAGGACACAACTGAGTGATTTTCACTTTTCAAAGTTAAGAAACTGAGAAACATCTGGAAACAACAGAACAAGTCAGAGCAGTCAATGGAGTTTTAATGCATACAAGAGAAATTTGAGGAACTGCAGTACAATTTACAAAGACAAGAGTTCCTGAGAGTCTGATTTATGACTATAAAGGAAGTAAGTTGTTTCTGGGTTAGAATTAGGTTACACCCATTGAGATATATCCATACAGGATCCAAAAGGCTGAGGTCATCTTCCTGCCCCTTTCTGATTTTTTTCTGCTATCAAGCAAGCGTAAGAAACAGAACTTGTTTCGACAGCAGTGCTCAGCTTCCTTTCTCTGCCGTGGAGCATATAATAGAGGCAGCAGAGGTGTCTCCATTCTGGCTTCCTGATCCCTGAACTGCCATGTGTTGGGAACTTAGTTCTAGAATCATCAGCCACAGAATACCAGCACCTCCCCTAATGAGTCAGTTCTGGATTGGTACAGAGAGCCTTTCACAGAGGCTCAGCCTAGAACCACAGCTATAGCCCCAGCCCCTTCCTGCATTTTTAAAACATCTGTCTTACATAAACTCATACATTCTTTCTTACCTAAATTACAGCAGTTTCTGCTTCCTGCACTGAAACCTGATAGAGTGAGAGGGATGACAGAGAAGAAAATAAGCAAACAAGATAATGCAGACGGTGGTCACATCTATGAGGAAATACACAGGATGTGTAATAGAGGGAAGAGAAAGACTGCTTGGAATATGAAACCCAAGGAAAGCAGCATTTGGAACTTGATCTTTAAAGTGAGGATGGAAAGTCGAGAAGGAGCTGGTCATGTGAAGAACTGGTGCAGTCTGCCAGGCTGGGGAAATCCTTAATGCAAGAGCACTACGGTAGAAAAAAACTGAGCATGTTCAAGAAATCTAATGGAAGCTCCGGTGGCTAAAGCAGAGGAACAAAGTGGAGAACGGCAGGAGATGAGCTGTAGCAGGAAAGCAAAAGAAGTGTGCATTTGATCCTAAATAACAGTCTGCAGCACAGGAGTAATGTGATTACCATTTGTAAAGGAGCACTTAGATTGCAGAAGAAGAGTGGACTGCAGAAGTGAAACAGTTTGGGTGTCATTTCGAGGGCTCCAGAGAGTTCTGGTACCTTAGTTCTTTATGTCTCAGCGCAGAAAAGAATTTAGCAAGAGGCAAGTGATAGATAAGAAGTGATTTACTAGAATAGGACGCCTGTGCTATTTACAAACAGGTGGGTGAGAGGGTGCTGTGCCCCCAGAACTTACTGGACTACAGCTCTATAATCAAAGGAAAAGTGGGGAGGGGAAGAACTTCTCTTTCTTGAGACATCATGCTTCCATCATCAGCTCCTCTTCCAGGTTTAGCAGGGGAGTTTTGTTTCCACATGGTCAAGCTAGGTTCACAAAGGATCATTTTCTATGTGTGCAGAGAGTATATTTTAAGGATCATTAACTTAACTGAGCTCACTGGGCAGGATGTAGGTCTCATGGCATCACTATTTTATTGTTTGGGGGCAAGTCTTATGCTTCTGTTGCATGGTTTCACTGCTTAGCAAGCCTGCTTGGTTTTAGGGTTAAAAAACCCTGTTCTCTTGAATAAACATGAATTTACAGGAGTCTCCCCTATTTTTTCTACCAGTGGGATTAACCATTTAATTAATCCCTAATGAGATTAACTATTTAATTACCTACTTTGTCCCTTTACTCTGTCAGAAGACAGGGAGGAAGTGGGGAGACCAGTAAGGATGTTCCCCCAGATATGCAGGGTGAGAAGATGGTGGTGTGGCCTGGGGACACAGTGGTGATAGAAAGGAGCCATGTTTGGGGGGTATTACTAGATTCAACAGGACTAGCTTATGACAGAGATTGGGAGTGGGGGGTGTAAAAGAAGCATAAATTGAGGAAAACAGAAAGGGAAAATAAGGCACAGGAAGGGCTTTTTAGGTTGAGAAATGCTGTTTTAAATTGCTCCCCCAAAGTCTTGTGTTTGCTCCTAAAATTATTATGGAAAGGGTACTTGTCACTAAATTGCCAAAACTGAAATGGAATGCTTTTCAGTCTTTAACAAAGAGATAGGAGTTCATTTTAGCATGTCACATGTCCCTCAGTTTAGCCTAAGCATGTGGAACCTGCTTCCTGAGGCATGCAGACTTAAAAGTTTTGTTATACATCAAAAAGGTTGACTCTTATCTAAGTTAAAATGTAATCTCCTTCATCATAAACTACAAAGGGAAGTAAAAGCAAGCAAGTCTTTAGAAGGAAAAAAAAAAGATTCTAAGCTAGTAACTTTACTTTTAAAATTTCCAGTGTAATTAGCAATACAGATGGATTGTGGATGCTCACACTTTATAAAATCATCTCTTATAAAGTCATTTTTACTATTTATGAAGTCAGAATAGTATTGTTTGATAAGAAAGAAAACCTCAATGTTTTCTATTTTGAAAAGTTGGGAGAAACCACCTCTGCACACACGCTAGTATTACTAACTAAGCAAATGGCTAGAAATGTGAACCCTTCAGGTTTCTGACAGCATTAAGTGTGTGAATAAATTATACTCATCCTCATTTGCTGAACTTTCCCTATTTAGCCCAACCAGATTACATGCGTCATTTCACTCTGTCCAACTCTAGGAATGAAGAAACTATGGCTCCAAGTGCCTTGCCCTTGGTTACCTGGCTTAAGCCAGCTGTCTGCAAGGACATTTACCATTCTTTGTATTTTTTTATAATTTTGTTTATTTTATTTTTGGCTGCACTGGGTTTTCTTTGCTGTGTGGGCTTTTCTTTAGGTGCAGCAAGCAGGGGCTACTCTCTAGTTACAGTGGGTGGGCTTCTCGTGGTGGTGGCTTCTCTGGCTGCAGAGTCTTCCCTGATAGGTCAGTTGGTAAAGAATCCACCTGCAATGCAGGAGACCCCAGTCCAACTCCTGGGTTGGGAAGATCCACTGGAGAAGGGAAAGGCTACACACTCCAGTATTCTTGGGCCCCCCTTGTCGCTCAGCTGGTAAAGAATCCACCCG
This sequence comes from Bos mutus, assembly GCF_027580195.1. Taxonomy (NCBI): domain Eukaryota; kingdom Metazoa; phylum Chordata; class Mammalia; order Artiodactyla; family Bovidae; genus Bos; species Bos mutus. The sequence goes on from NC_091624.1 coordinate 83,319,020, forward strand.
CAATGCAGTAGACCTGGGTTCGATCCCTGGGTTGGCAAGATCCCCTGGAGAAGGGAAAGGCTACCCACTCCAGTACTCTGGCCTGGAGAATTCCATGGACTGTATAGTCCATAGGGTCACAAAGAGTTGAACACAACTGAGGCACTTTCACTTTCACTTTCTCTTGTGGCAGAGTGCGGGCTCTAGACTGAGCGCTTCAGTAGTTGTAGCTCTCGGGCTCTAGAGCACAGACTCAATAGTTGTGGCCTACAGGCTTAGCTCCTCTGCACAGCATGTGGGGTCTTCCCAGACCAAGGATTGTCCCCATGTTTCCTGCATTGAGAGGTGGGTTCTTTACCACTGAGCTATCAGAGAAGTCCCTGTGTGCATTTTTAAAATGAAAACAAAAACAAAACCTTCTCTTCCAAAACCAGATCTGAAAATTAATACCAGCAAATGAATACGGAATATCCAGGTGTTCAAATATGACTAGCTGAAATATTTTATACAATCTTTCTAGAATTTTTTTCTGCTCTGTAGAAGTCCAGCCATCCTTATGTATGATAAAAAGCAAAATCCACACACAGTTGCTATTCAAGTGAATGACTACAACTAAGCATTTATAGTATGGCAGGCTCTGGATGAGCTGTCAAAGTTGCTAGTAACAACTCTCTGAGGTGGCCATTAGAATCCCGCATTGACTGATACGGAAACTCAAGCTCACAAAGAGATTAAATAACTTGCCCAAGGTCACAGTGCCTGCAAACGACAGCACCCAACCTACGTCCACTAACCTGCAAGTCCGTCCATGTTCTTTCCTCTCTCTCACACGCCTTCCTAGGAACAGACACAACAAATCTGAAACTCAGGGGTGCCTGAAAAGAGGCAGATTTCATTTGAGACTTCTACTAAGCTGACAATTCCTTTTATTTAACTGCTAATAGTTTAGAAACGCAAATGCGTGTTTGTCCTTGTAGCAGCAAGCTAAACATGGTAGCCTCTGCCTAGCAAATGAACTAGAAAATCAGGAAAGCCATCATCTGTATATACCACACATCTTCTGCTGTATTGCAAACGAGACAAAATTATTCATTTGGACAAGGGTAATTCACTCAGCCCTGGAGCCGTCTTCTGATGATGTCAGAGTGTGAGAGGCATGTAAGCGCTGACACGAATGCACTCGGCTCTGCAGTCTTGCTTTCTGATGCCTCACACGTTTGCTTTGTCCTTGTCACATATAACGGCTGCTCTTTACTTCTACCTGGGAAATTCTGTTTTATCCTGATGACTTCTAATTTTTCAATTAATTTAAAGGTGAAAAACATATTGGAGGCGAGAACAGATGGACACAAGGAATGTTTCTGGGATCAGGAAAATATTCTTAAATTGGATTGTGATAGCTGCACAATTCTGTAAATTTATTAAAGATCATTGAACTGTACACTTTAAAAGGACTGAATGAATGGCATGTAAATTACACCTCAATAAAACTCCTTTTTTAAAAAAAAAAAGAATATTGAGATAATGCTAATAAATTATGGAGGTAAATTCTCCTTTCTTGACAGGCTAAAGATATCCTGTTGCTGGAAAGCACTGAAGGGGGTCCCTTTGCTGCTTTCTGTGGGTGGAAAGTTCCATCCTTTCCTTCCAGGACATCAAGGCTCTTAAATCCTACACCCTGCTGGCTGTCATAGCATGTATGGCCAAAGAGGAATATTTCTCCTTGGAAGCAGCCAGGAATGACTATTTAGCAATGACAATGACTATTTAGCAATGACAATGAGAGGACTGGAGGAGGGCATGGCAACCTACTCCAGTATTCTTGCCTGGAGAATCTCATGGACAGAGAAGCCTGGCTGGCTATAGTCCATAAGGTCACAAAGACTGAAGCAACTGAGCATGCGTGCACCCGAAGGGGAGGGAAAAAGGGAATGTCTGGAAAGGCTGGAACAGAAATGGTACCTGAGGGAGGTCTTCAGCGATGAACAGGAATCGGCCAGGTGAGGGAATGAACAGCGGATGAAAATGCTGAGAAGTGAGAAAAGCACATGGAGCCTGGAAGGGGAGTTATAAGCACTTCCACACGGCCAATATTCAAGGTCCTACAGGAGGGCAAACTCCTGGGAACCACTCCAGACCTACTGAAGAAGAATGGCTTGTGGTGGGACCTGGGATCATGCATCTTAAAAAGCCACCCACTCCCCTCACCAGGTTCCCTATGCACCCTAAAGTATGAGAACCACTGAGCAAGGTCTTAATAAGCTAGGTCTTAATACATCATGCTAAAATAAGATCATGGAGTTCGGTCCCATTCCTTCAGGGCAAATAAATGGGGGGGAAAATGGAAACAGTGGCAGATTTTATTTTCTTGGGCTCCAAAATCGCTGCAGAGAGTGATTGAAGCCATGAAATTAAAAGACACTCCTCCTTGGAAGAAAAGCTACGATAAACCTAGACAGCATATTAAAAAGCAGTGACATCACTTTGCCGAGAAAGGTGTGTATAGACAAAGATATGGTTTTTTCAGTGGTCGTGTATGGATGTGACAACTGAACCATAAAGAAGGCTGAGTGCCGAAGAACTGACGCTTTCGAACTGTGGTGTTGGAGAAGACTATTGAGAGTCCCTTGGACTGCAAGGCGATCAAACCAGTCAATCCTAAAGGAATTAACCCTAAATTCCTTGGAAAGACTGATGCTGAAGCTGAAACTCCAATACTTAGGTCACCTGATGCGAAGAAGTGACTCATTAGAAAAGATACTGATGCTGGGAAAGATTGAAGGCAGGAGTAGAAGGGGATGACAGACTATGAGATGGGTGGATGGCATCACCGACTCAATGAACATGAGTTTGAGCAAACTCAAGGAGATAGTGAAGGACAGGGAAGCCTGGTGTGCTGCAGTCCATGGAGTCGCAAAGAGTTGGACACGACTGTCTGAGTAAACAACAACATCATGCTAAGGTGTTTGCACAATACCTCAAAAGTAAGGAGATGCTGTGGACAGATTTTAAGTAGCAAGGTGAGGATGGATTTGAGCTTCAAAAAGATCACGGCACATAGCTTTGGAGGCAGAGCAAGAACCGTAGCACACCCTCGAGGACCTAGGAGTACACACACACTGCCACCTCCTTTACTTTTTAACCTCTTAGACTAAGTGCCTGCTAAGTCGCTTCATTCAAGTCTGACTCTTTCTGCCCCTATGGACTAGCCCACCAGGCTCCTCTGTCCATGGGATTCTCCAGACAAGAATACAGAAGTGGGTTGTTAAGATCTCCTCCAGGGATCTTCCTGACCCAGGGACTGAACCCATGTCTCCTGTGTCTTCAGCATTGCAGACAGATTCTTTACTGCTGAGCCACCTGGGAAGCCCCTTAGACTAAGTAGTCAAACACGTATTTACCTCTTATAGGCCACAGTCTCCTATTAATATATAGGTGCTTTATGATCTTATGAAAATATAAGAATTTTATGATATTCACTAACATGAAGGATGGAGAAGGCAATGGCACCCCACTCCAGTACTCTTGCCTGGAAAATCCCATGGATGGAAGAGCCTGGTAGGCTGCAGTCCACGGGGTCGCTAAGAGTCGGACATGACTGAGCGACTTCCCTTTCACTTTTCACTTTCCTGAATTGGAGAAGGAAATGGCAACCCACTCCAGTGTTCTTGCCTGGAGAACCCCAGGGATGGAGAAGCCTGGTGGGCTGCTGTCTATGGGGTTGCACAGAGTCAGACACAACTAAAGCAACTAGCAGCAGCAGCAGCATGAAGGAGGGGACCATCCTGCACAGCCTCACATTTGGACAAACTAGAAGTTACCACATATATCATTTGGGTGTCAGGGGGCAAGTGTCATTTTCAGAATATTATGGACACGGCCAAGTCTCTTGCTGACTAATATGAACACTGTTCTGCTGAAACAGATGGTCCATTGAGCCCATGTTTGTGCTCTCTTTTGTGGTGAATGGTTTCCCCTCTCCACTCAGAGAGGGAAAGGTGTGAGGACTATAAACTAGCAGAAGTAACCTCGCCGGAATCCTGAGATTAGCCTACGTAGGAATCCAGCTGGAAGAGCAGTCTTGTAGGACTCTGCATGGGCCTATCTTTATACAAGGCCAGGTCATTATTGGGTTGAGAAATCTTGGTCAAGTATCCGCAACATGCAGATACTTAATTATAATGAGGGCTGACATTTGCACTCCAAATGCTAAGTATTTCATAGGGCATTAATCCCCACAATAACCCTGTAAAGCAGGTTCTATTATCTCCATTAGACTGATGAAGAAACTGAAGCTCAAAGAGATTAACTCATCCCAGGCTGTATGTGAAGGAGCAGGGATTCCAACCCATGTCCGTCCGACTCCAGAACTTGTGCCACAGCGCTTCAGGGGATGCATGAAAAGAGTCTGAGTTTCCCAGTTTTGGATGCCTATATGAGTATTAAGGAAACAAGCAAATTTAATTCATAAAGCTTACAATACTTTATAAACAAATTCACATACAGTCCTAGAAACCACACAGTACAGGGGTCAGCAAACTGTCTCCACAAAGCACCTGTAAGTATTTAGGCCACGGAGGCCAAACAGTCCACGTCCCAACTACTAACTCTGACGTTGTGTGAAAGCAGCCCTGGGTAACACCTAAACAAATGGGCAGGTCTGTGTTCCAATAAAACTTTATTTATAAGAACAGGCAGGAAGAAGGCTATATTTGTCCTTGCAGCAAAGTTTGCCACCCCCTGACCTAGTGGAAAGGGCACTGAATGCAGAAACACTTGGCTCCTAACCCTGACTCCATGCCTAAGAGAGCTGGGTCACCTTGGGTCGGTTACTGCCTGACTGTGTCTAGGCTATGTACTTCTGCAGAAGTTTCTCCCCTATGGACTGCAAAAATGAGGTAAAATTATATTTAGACACACTAAAACAGATTCCCCATCAAACCCACAAATAATAAACACTGGCAGCAATACTTTAAGGTAAAGCAGAAGGGAAAAGAGAACTAACACATTAAGGGTGCTACCATCAGCCCTGAATATTCATTAGAAGGACTGATGATGAAGCTGAAGCTGCAATACTTGGGCCACCTGATGCAAAGAGCCAACTCATTAGCAAAGACCCTGATGCTGGGAAAGAGTCAGAGCAGGAGGAGAAGGGGTTGACAGAGGACAAGATCATTGGGTAGCATCACTGACTCAATGCACATGAGTTTGAGCAAGCTCTAGGAGATGGTGAAGGACAGGGAAGCCTGGCGTGCCGCAGTCCATGGGGTCGCAAAGAGTTAGACAGGACCGAGCGACTGAACAAAAATGTGCCAGGTGCTTTGTAAAGCAGAGTCTTATTTCAACCTGGGTCAGCCTTATGGGGCAGGTATCATTATTCCTGTTTTATAGATGAAAAGCATTAGACAAATTTAATAACGTGTCCAAGGTCACACAGCAAATGGCACGAGAAGCCTAGATGGGAACCCAAGCCAGGAGCAGCTGGAGCAGCTATTCTTGAACAAGGGCCGGGCTGACGATTTTGCACAGAAAATGGCATCTGAGTGCTTCTGGGAGGGGGTCGTGGAGTCAGGCCTCACTCCCCTCTCATCAGGACTCTCCCACTCTGTCATCCATGATGTCCGCCTCCTCTCAAAAAATATCCTACCCCATTTGGCCTGAGAAAAATAAAGTGAGACTCCGAGGTTTGTTGCTTTTAGTTCTGAGTGGAAAGACTGTGACTCATGCTTGGAAAAAAGACTAGGAAGCCCATAACTCTGGGCCAAAGCCGCATCTATAGAAGCGGAGCAAGAGAAAAGGAGGACAGAAGACACCCTCAGAGAAACCAGGACTGGTCCTGCGGACCGCACCAGAGTTGTGGGTCCAGGCAGCTGTGCGTCTGAGCACTTAGCTGAGGGTAAGAGTCTGTGTGACAAAACACAGTCTATGGAATTACTAGAACACGCCTGACTTGTCTGCCTCCTTAACCAGTGCATCTCAGTTTACAATCATCAGCTTAAAACTAAGTACTTTGGAAATGGGGCCAGGAAACAAGAAGATGAAACCAAGAAATGGGATTATCATTGCTTCTATTAAAAAAAAAAAGTAAAAGATACACATTTCCCATATGTGACAGGATACATCTGTCAAACAAGAAAATTGGAGGGAAAAAAACTCCTTAGCTGAGCGTTCAAGGCCTATCCGATTCTGCAGGAACACACACAGCAGCACTGCCTTCCTGCCTCTCACATATTCTTTGCTTCAACCTCCACCAAGCTTCCCCCATACTCCCCATTGCTCGTTCCCCATTGCTCCCTCTGCCTGAAGGAATCAAGCAGCGACTGGCTGCATGGTTGCCTGCTAAAATTCCACCCCTCAAACTCCAGATCAAATGTCATCTTCTAGACCATAGATGTCAGAGCTGAGAACTTCAGAAACAGATCATCAATGTCAACTGCTCCAGGTTACACAAGAGGAAACCAAGGCCCAAACTGGTTCAGTCACACAGCTGGGCAGTAAAGATGAGGTTTGGAAACCAAGTCAGCTGACTTGGGGGTGGGGGTAGGGAGACGTGTCACCACCATCCTCCAGGTGAGTGACTACCCCAGGAAAGCTCTCTTTTCCTCCTCCTCCCAGAGAACCAAGTGCCAACACACACTCTCCAAACTCCACTCCGTTCCAGGTGACAGTGGATTTTGTGTCTATATTCCTCGCCTGATCCACAGAGGTCAAAATCATGTCTTACCCATTATGTTATCCCAGTACCTAGCCAGGCCTGCACAGAATGGGCCTTCACGGCACTGTAACACTCATTCAACAAAACAAAATTCCAGAAATTCCCCTCCCTCCCCACCTCTGGGCCTGTCTCCCTCCAGGCAAGCCGCCTCCATGGTCTCCAGAGGAGCCACCTACAGCCCAAATCTCACCACACCTCTGCTCAGTTGAAACCCTTAAATGCCCACCGTGCACTACACAATATCCATGACTCCTCATGAAAAGCCTACAGGAGCCCTTCCTATCCTTCCAACCTCATTTCCTGCCACCAGGAGAACCACAATCACTTCTTCACTTCCATAAAACGTGTTAGTCGCTCAGTCATGTCCAACTCTTTGTGACCCCATGGACTCCCACCAGGCTCCTCTGTCCATGGGATTCTCCAGGCAAGAATACTGGAATGGGTTGCCATTCCCTTCTCCAGGGCATTTCCTGACCTGGGGAACAAACCCGGGTCTCTCGCATTGCAGGCGAATTCTTTACAGCCTGAGCCACCAGGGAAGCCCTTACTTCCATATCTTATGCCTGCTATTCCCTCTCTCCAGGATGCACTTCAGTCTCTTCTCCATGCCTAACCCCTTGTTCCTGCCAGATCCAGAATGTCTAAGAAATGGCCTCCTCGGGGACACCACCCCTGATTACCCATTCCCTCCCCTCACTCCGGATGAGATGCCCTCCTCCGTGCTCCCAAAGCACCCCAGCATCCCTCCTCCATAGTTCTCAGCAAAGAAAACTGCATCTATTTGTTCACACACCTGCCCCCACGTCTCACTAGACATTACTGAGGACAGGAGCACCTGGCATAAACCCAATACATTGTTAAGACTGAATATTCTTCTCCCTCACTAGTTACAATCAGATCCAACAAATATACACAGTGCATTATTTTACTACAATATTTTACAACATACATCCACAGATCTCAGAAAAAAAAGAAAAAAAAAAGAGCTCTTACTACACACCCTCATCTTTCAATAACGAGCCAAAATGCGTAACGGCATTATGAACTGCTAGGCAGTCAACACATGAGAAGTCCCTTTGAGAGAGGTGTGGTGACCTAGCCAGTATGGTCAACCAGCCAGAGTCGCTCTGGGTGTGTGACTGACCCCCACTAGGCACGGGGATAGAAAAGAAGAGTTCTGACACAGTTGGTGATCAAGGTGGGGTCTGACAAAGGGAAGCCCTACAGGGTCCTGGGTACTCATCTCCTGGCAAGTGAGCACACAGTGACTTCAGGAGACCCTCCTGAGCTGGCCGCTAGGGCCACTGAGACTGGGAGCCAGGAAGCTGTCAACAGCCAGCCAGATGGAAACCGGGAGCCTCACAGAATTCACAGTATCCATTTCACACTGCAGATAATTACTAACAGCACCCGTGTGCAGGGAGCTAAGATGGGAGAGCAAGCAGTGCACCCAAAGAAGGACTGACTCCTGCCAAAGAAGCACACCTGCACTGCTGGACTCAGGAGGAGGGAGACGATGTCGGGCAAAGGGGACAGGAGAGAAAATGAGGGCAAGTTTCACCCTCGTTTCTCATCTGAGAAAGTGGCATTCCCAGGAATAGATGAGCTTTCAAAAGACTCAAAACTGAACATGCCAAGAAAACTGCCTGTTCACTAGAGCTGACATCCAGGCTGACAATAAGCTGCTGCTAATTTTTCCCATCTTACTCACCTGCAGGACCAATTTACAACCTCCCTTCCACAACCTTGCCCAGATCCATTCACTCAGAAACAAATGGCCGAGCTCCCTCAATGAGGAAGGCACAGTGAGCCACGCAGGTGAGTTTTTTGTGCCTGAGGTCCATGCCCTCCACACCCACTTGAAGGCTGAACCCTACCCACTCCTCTTCTCAGGTAACAGCACCTCCGCCAGCCGGCAGTCATCGGTGACTGGCTCCTCCCTTCCCCGACTCCACTGCCTTTCAAATAGGCCAATTCCTCCTCTCAGTTCTCGATGAGAAGTCCCTCCAGTCGGGCCTCCTCTCTTCAACCCCATAACTTTTGCTCCACCGCAGTCATCACTTCCCACTTGGAACTGTAGCAACAGCCTCTTTGCCCTTCCACCACCTCCACAGACTGGCTGCAGCAACTTCACCAGATTTAGCTTCCTAAAATAAGTATACCACTCTTGCCTAGTTAAGACACCCTCTGGGTCCTCATTTTTTGCACCTCTCAGTCCTCCAAGGCTCTCCACACTCTGAGCACCCTGCTGACCCCAGGGTGTGCTCTCCTCCCCGCCCACGCCTGGGCCTCATCACACTTGCTCCACCCAGCACATCCTTCTAACTCAGTTCAGGGAGCCAGATTCCTCCAGCTCCATTCTTCTTTCTCAAAATTACCTCTCCTATTGGGGTCTCTTGTGTTTCCATACACATCTTAAAATTTTGTGTTCTACTTCTGTGAAACATGCCATTGGTGATTTGATAGGAATCTGCAGGTTGCCTTAAGTAGTATGGTCATTTTAACAATATTGATTCTTCCAATCCAAGAACACAATATATATTTCCATCGGTTTGTGTCATCTTCCATTTTTTTCATCAGGGTCTTACAGTTTTCAGAGTATAGGTCTTTGCCTTCTTAGGTAAATTTATTCCTAGATATTTTATTCTTTTTGATGCCATGGTAAATGGGATTGTTTCCTTTATATAAACACTACTATACACAAAACAGATAATCAACAAGGACCTCCTGTATAGCACAGGGAACTATACTCAAAATCTTGCAATAACCTAAAATGGAAAAGAATCTAAAATATATAAATACATACATATATATATACATACATATATATATATACACAAATATACCTATATGTGTGTATGTATAATGGAATAACTTTGCTGTACACCTGAAACTAACACAAATCAACAATACTTCAATAAAAAATTTTTTTAAAGACCCAGTTCAAATACCACCTCTTCTTTAAAGCCTTTGCATGTGTGCTAAGTCACTTCAGTCGTGTCCAACTCTTCATGACCTGACAGACGGCAGCTTGCCAAGCTCCTCTGTCCATGGGATTTCCCAGGCAAGAATACTGGAGTGGGTTGCCATGCCCTCCTCCAGGGGATCTTCCCAACACAGGGATCAAACCCAGAGATCAAACCCGCACCTCCTGCAGCTCCTGTATTGCAGGAGGATTCTTTACTGCTCAGCCACCTTTGCCAGCCCCTAAACGAAGGCAACCAACCATTCCTGTTTGGACCTGTTATCCTGGAGTAATTACTGAAAGCACCATATTGACTTTCCCAGGTCCCTGCTGTGGATGATAAACTATATGGCTCTCCTACCTAAAATCTGCGCTGTGCTATACTTAATCACTGAGTCGTATTTGTGACCCCCATGGACTGTAGCCCAGCAGGCTCCTCTGTCCGTGGGGATTCCCCAGGCAAGGATACTGGAGTTGGCTGCCACGCCCTCCTCCAAAGGATCTTCCCAACCCCTGGGAATCGAACCCAGATAGAACCCAACCCAGGGATCGAACCCATCACAGGCAGATTCATTACCATCTGAGCCACCAGGGAAGCCCACCTAAAATCTACCCTGACCCAAAGACAGCACTTGTTACTTGTCTCTTTCGCTACAGTGTGCGTTCCTCAAGAGCGATCAAGACATCTCCTCTCCGTGTGGACTTCCAGCATCTGAAGACTGCCTGCACCTGGGGAGGTGCTCAGTGAACACAAATGGAATGGAAGAATGAATCTGATTGCAAGAAAACTGTAGCAATCAGTTTTACCCAGACAGCATCTAAAATGCCACTAGGGAAATTTTCTAAATCACAATTAAACCAAAAAAATCCTGGGCAAAAAAAGCAAGCCATGGAAGCATCTGTCACATAAACCATTTCTTTCCCTAATCCAGTGTTTCTCAACTTTTTTTCAATATTGTCCTCCCACCTTGAAAGCCTTTTCAGACATTTTTCTCCTAACCCTATGAAATGTTAATAGCACAGAAATATTTCTGTACTTTATACATAAAAAAGCAAGTATAAGGTTTACTCTTTTTATTCAAGAATAGGTTCAGAATGACAATAAAAATGTTAAATTACATTTTATATTTTAAGGTTACTAACATTAAACTTTATTACTGTATTTACTGAGCAACTTGCAATGCAATTTTAATGTAAAATATTATATATCAGATTACATATAAAATTACCAATTTCTACATAATAATAGCAATGTAACCAAATTTTTCAAAGACTTTAAAAACTGCTCCTTTTCCAGCAAAGGTAAAACAATTGAAAAAAAGAAATCTTCCTAAACGTTATTTTTAATGAACTTAACTTTTGTTTTATATGAGAAAATCATTTTTAACTTATCCAGCTGCTAAATATTCATTCAGATATCATCAATATTTTTTCTTTTTGATACTTGACATAGTTATTGGTAAGCTCAATAACTCTAATAATTAAGAAAATAGAAACTACTTTTATTTAATTTTCAAATCCCAAGTCACACACAGAACACTAAGGGCCAAACATAAGCACTTAACATCCACAAGACAGCCCAAAGCAGCCCATACATATAAGGAGGTCACCAAGATAGACAGACTTCAGGATTAAGCTATTGATGGTCAGAAAGGTCTACAGCGATAGCCATATATTTGCCATAGGTTTGGGTTTTTTTTGTTTTTTTGTTTTTTTTAATTTTTATTTTATTTTTAAACTTTACATAATTGTATTAGTTTTGCCAAATATCAAAATGAATCCACCACAGGCATACATGTGTTCCCCCTCCTGAATGCCATAGGTTTGTAATAATGACCTTGTATACATTCTGTATATCTTCCATGAACTTCATGTCAAAGTTGCTTGTGTGATACACAAGAAAAACCAATGAGAGAAATTTAAATGTTAAGAAACAGTATTTTAACCACCAAGGTTTGAAGGAATGTCTGGAACCACTGGAATGTCTAAGAAGTTTCTGTCTTCCTCCAGAACCAATTTTTGCTGCCTCTGAGGTTGCAAGCCCTAACCTCTTATGGTTCCCACATTTTTCCTCCTAGCACCTAAAGATAAAAAAACAAAAACACCAGTTTACCTAAGAAAACACCCATTCCACAGCTATCATAAGAGCCCCACTACTACCATCATCTCCTTGGGTACTTCAAAGGAAAAGGGATTCCCATGTTATCAGCATTTTCCCAAAAAAAGGAGCCTCCCTGCCTCTAAAACATATAGACTTTCAGAGCTTGGAAGAATACTCAGGGCTTATGGCACCCATTCATCTTCAGATGAGGAAACATAGAAGAGCAATAAGAGGTTGAGAGCCTGGGTTAGTCAAGGTCACTCTTATCGTTATAGATAGAGACCTCGTCAGTCTAGGTCCCTGTTGTATCTTCAAGCTAGCACCAGGCTGGGCACATAACATAATCAGATGTTTGTACACTTAATGAATGAATGGCTATTGGGTAAATGAGTGACAGATTTGAGAGCCCAGTTCACCTAATTCCTAACCTACTACTTTTCCAACCAAACCACCTGGTCCCCTTTTACTTCCATATGAATATCAAATAGTGACCTCAGTCAGTCAGTTCAGGCGCTCAGTCGTGTCTGACTCTCTGCAACCCCATGAATCGCAGCATGCCAGGCCTCCCTGTCCATCACCAACTCCCTGAGTTCATTCAAACTCACATCCATCGAGTCGGTGATGCCATCCAGCCATTTCATCCTCTCTCGTCCCCTTCTCCTCCTGTCTCGAATCCCTCCCAGCATCAGAGTCTTTTCCAATGAGTCAACTCTTCGCATGAGGTGGCCAAAGTACTGGAGTTTCAGCTTTAGCATCATTCTTTCCAAAGAACACCCAGGACTGATCTCCTTTAGAATGGACTGGTTGGATCTCCTTGCAGTCCAAGGGACTCTCAAGAGTCTTCTCCAACACCACAGTTCAAAAGCATCAATTCTTCGGCGCTCAGCTTTCTTCACAGTCCAACTCTCACATCCATACATGACCACTGGAAAAACCATAGCCTTGAGTAGACGGACTTTTGTTGGCAAAGTAATGTCTCTGCTTTTGAATATGCTATCTAGGTTGGTTATAACTTTCCTTCCAAGGAGTAAGCGTCTTTTAATTTCATGGCTGCAGTCACCATCTGCAGTGATTTTGGAGCCCAGAAAAATAAAGCCTGACACTGTTTCCACTGTTTCCCCATCTATTTCCCATGAAGTGATGGGACCAGATGCCATGATCTTCGTTTTCTGAATGTTGAGCTTTAAGCCCACTTTTTCACTTTCCTCTTTCACTTTCATCAAGAGGCTTTTTAGTTCCTCTTCACTTTCTGCCATAAGGGTGGTGTTATCTGCATATCTGAGGTGATTGATACTTCTCCCAGCAATCTTGATTCCAGCTTGTGCTTCTTCCAGCCCAGCGTTTCTCATGATGTACTCTGCATAGAAGTTAAATAAGCAGGGCGACAATATACAGCCTTGATGTACTCCTTTTCCTATTTGGAACCAGTCTGTTGTTCCATGTCCAGTTCTAACTGTTGCTTCCTGACCTGCATACAGGCTTCTCAAGAGGCAGGTCAAGTGGTCTGGGATTCCCATCTCTTTCAGAATTTTCCACAGTTTATTGTGATCCACACAGTCAAAGGCTTTGGCATAGTCAATAAAGCAGAAATAGATGTTTTTCTGCAACTCTCTTGCTTTTTTCATGATCCAGCGGATGTTGGCAATTTGATCTCTGGTTCCTCTGCCTTTTCTAAAACCAGCTTGAACATCTGGAAGTTCACGGTTCACGTATTGCTGAAGCCTGACTTGAAGAATTTTGAGCATTACTTTACTAGCGTGTGAGATGAGTGCAACTGTGCGGTAGTTTGAGCATTCTTTGGCATTGCCTTTCTTTGGGATTGGAATGAAAACTGACCTTTTCCAGTCCTGTGGCCACTGCTGAGGTTTCCAAATTTGCTGGCATATTGAGTACAGCACTTTCACAGCATCATCTTTCAGGATTTGAAATAGCTCAACTGGAATTCCATCACCTCCACTAGCTTTGTTTGTAGTGATGCTTTCTAAGGCCCACTTGACTTCACATTCCAGGATGTTTGGCTCTAGGTGCGTGATCATACCATCGTGATTATCTTGGTCGTGAAGATCTTTTTTGTACAGTTCTTCCATGTATTCTTGCCACCTCTTCTTAATATCTTCTGCTTCTGTTAGATCCATACCATTTCTGTCCTTTATCGAGCCCATCTTTGCATGAAATGTTCCCTTCATATCTTTAATTTTCTTGAAGAGATCTCTAGTCTTTCCCATTCTGTTGTTTTCCTCTATTTCTTTGCATTGATCGCTGAGGAAGGCTTTCTTATCTTTCCTTGCTATTCTTTGGCATCTGCATTCGAATGGGTATATCTTTCCTTTTTTCCTTTGCTTTTCGCTTCTCTTCTTTTCACAACTATTTGTAAGGCTTCCCCAAACAGCCATTTTGCTTTTTTGCATTTCTTTTCCATGGGGATGGTCTTGATCCCTGTCTCCTGTACAATGTCACGAACCTTAGTCCATAGTTCATCAGGCACTCTATCTATCAGATCTAGTCCTTTAAATCTATTTCTCACTTCCACTGTATAATCAGGGATTTGATTTAGGTCATACCTGAGTAGTCTAATGGTTTTCCCTACTTTCTTCAATTTAAGTCTGAATTTGGCAATAAAGACCATCAAATCTAAATTAAGTGCTTGAAAAGCTTCCAAGCTCTTTTAGTTTCACACATCCAGTAAGTTTAAGAGCAGGGTCTTGTGCACCTGTGGTAGAGCACTTCAGCCCATTGAAAGTGAGGGACTTTCCACAAATGAGCTAAGGGTACCGGGTCTACAAGGCAACATTTCTTACTTGCTTACCCTGCCTTGAGCTCTTTTCTAGAGTTCTTTTTCACATGCCACATCTCCATACCCAAACTGGGAACCGCAGAAAGTCAAAACTGCCTTCCCTTTCTAAGGCACCTGCCATGTTTAAGCACAAAGCAAATGTTCAGTAAATGTTTGCAACATTTATTCTGGTGGAAGCAGGGCATCATGAGGGACAAAAGCAGATTTGGCATGAACAAAAGAATTCGGTTTGTACTTTGCTCATTTCCTAGAACCAGTATAGTACCTAACATGTAACAGGGGACTAATAGTTGGGGGATTTTAAAAAATGAATAAAAGATATGGCCAAAAGTGAGTAATTATTAAGCTTTGTCTTCAATTCTGTAGTCATTCATTCACTCCACAAATACATATTACCAACTATCTTGTGTGCTAGGCTCTCTGCTGCTTTGAAACCTAATTTCCCCCACAGAGTTAGAGCCATCCTCCCTAGCCAACGCCTGGCATTTGGTTCACCTTGCAGGCAGAGGGCACAGCTAGCGTAGCCCTATGTTTCAATACCTATCGTTCAAGCATTCTATCCCAACAGTGCCCTGAACTAAACAATTATATCTAAGTGTTGCAAAACAAATAATCACAATTAAGGGTTGCAAATCTTTTTCATCAAGCCCAGGAATTTAAGTTTTTTACTCCACATTTACTACCTACTCCCAATCTTATTTCCTCAGGCATTACGCTGATTAAAATTGTTATACATAGAAAAGTGGCTGGAAACTAGGCTAGCACATCAGATTGAGACCACACTGTAAAGAGCCTTGCATGCCAAGAACATACGTGCGTGCTAAGTTGCTTCTGTCGTGTCCAAATCTTTGCAACCCTATGGACTGTAGCTTGCCAGGCTCCTCTGTCTGTGGGATTTTCCAGGCAAGAATACTGGAGTGGGCTGCCATGCCCTCCTCCAGGGGATCTTCCTGACCCAGGGATAGAAACCAGGTCTCCTGCACTGGCAGGTGGATTCTTTACCACTGAGCTACCGGGAGAAGCCCCATGCCAAGAACATGGATAGTTAATTTAATATACAGCTGTGCTGTGCTAAGTCCCTTCAGTCCTATCCAACACTTTGTGACCTCATGGACTGTAGCCCACCTGGCTCCTCTGTTCATGGGATTCTCCAGGCAACAGTAGTGGAGTGGGTTGCCACGCCCTCCTCCAGGGGAATCTTCTCAACCCAGGTATTGAAACTGCATCTCCTATGTCTCCTGCATTGGCAGGCAGGTTCTTTACCACTAGGGCCATACAGCAGAGAGTCATAAAAACCTTTAAGGGAAACAGTGAATGTATAGTCAGAGCACCAAGAAAGTGTTATGTTATCTTTTACAGAAAAGATCTAAGACAAGAGGAAAGAAAAAAAGCTGGCTCCAGGTCATACCAAAAAGACAATCTAAAGCTACAAATAAAGAAAGGCTGTCACAGATGAAAATGGCAACGAATAAGCCATTTCATCCTTTGCTTTTATGTGTAACTTAAAAGTTTCAACAATAGACGCAGCCATGCAAACTCTAGTTCATTGATCGGTCGTTTGAAGTCCTCCTTGGAAGGCACAGGCTGTAAGAAAGCTTCTGGACAGTCCGGCGTGCCCTCTTGTCTGCCAGTCGTGTAAAAGAGCTGGAGCTTAGGTTTTGTTGTGTTAAGGGCTACATTTAAAACACAGTATTAGTTGCCAGAAGTTTCTCGACATTGAAAAGATGGGCAGGAATCTTAGCCCGCCAACTCCAAGATCTTCCACTATTGCATCACTTGAAATGAAGCCTCCTCAGGCAACGACTTGTAAAATTCAAGTCAGGTAAAATGGCAGCAGCTGCTGCCGGCCGGCAGCTTCAACTTCAAGAGCGAATAAGAGAGCGTGTCTCTGCGGAGCTGCCAACTGCTCACAGCAAGTCAATAAATCAACAGGTCCTGCGCGCGCGCCCGAGGGTGCTCAGACCCCGGCGCGCCAGCCACAGGAGGAAGTGGCTAATTACTTAAAGACAGTACAGAGACCGCAGTTGAAGGTCGGAGTCGGTTCTCCCCGCGCCTTCCCTCCGTCTACCACCCACTCTGGAAATCTGATGGTGAAAGCACCAATTTCTAGGCTGCTGCTCCAGGCCCCTAGCCCTCCGACCCAAGGACAGCTCTGCCTTGCCCGCTGGTGCAGACAACCGGAGGGCTCCTTCTTCCTCCTGCTGGCCCCCTCCTCTCATCGACTGCAAGCCCTTCGATTCTGCCACCGAAAACTTCCATAGAAGGTGAGATTCCCAGATCAGGAGACGGTTCCACAAACTCCAAAGCGCCAGTGTCGGAACTTCAGGGTCAGACCGGTAATGCCTAGGCGTCCCTAGTAAGGCTCAGAACTGCTCTATACTGCGGGTCCTGCGTTCCGCGCGCTCGCCCCCATCCACTAGCCGCCCGGAAGCGGTGCCCTCGCTTCCCACGACCCTAGGCGTGATGCTTGGAACCTCAGCAGCGCCTCCAATCCGAGCGCCGCAGAGACCCTCCTCGCTCCAGCAGGGACGGACTTCCCAAGGTCGGGTGTCCCCACTCGCAACCCCCGTCTCCTCCGGTCGGGAGACTGTAGGTTCCAGACGGGCAACCAAGGGGGCGGGGCCTTGGCCGTCCCTGCCGAGCTCGCTCAACCCTGCAGAGCTCGCTCACCCCTCCCGGGCTCCAGGGGTAGTGCCCACACTCCCCACCGGCCAGTACCTCGTCCACTTCCAACTCTGCTCCGTTGCCGACGAGCGCCATGTTCCTCCTCCGGCTGCCGCCGCCCAAAAACCAAACAGGGTGCTCGGAACCAACTCAGTTTCTCAGCCCGGGGCTCAGCCCAGCGCCAGCAAGGGAGGAAGAGGGCAGCCCAGCGCTCCCGCCGGGTCCCGGGCGGGGCCAGCGCGCTGCTGAGCAAGTGCTTTCCCCGCCCCCGGCGCCTGCACATCCGCCGAGCATCCATTTCTCAAGCCGGCGCCGGGTGGCCCCCTCGACATAAGCTCCGCCCCTTGCAGGCCTCGCCCCACCCTCTACGAGGCTCTGACTAGAGAAGCCAATCAGATTCTTGCAACGCGTCTCCACCTCCAGGCAGCATCCACTTCGGATCCACTTGGGCGGGGTCATTCCATGGGCGGAGTCACTTTGTGGGCGGAGTCACTCGGGAACCTCGCAGGTCTCTCGCACCCTGTGGAAAGGTATTGAATACCTAGGAGTATTGTAGCGCTCTGTGCGGAGGCTATTGCTCGCCACCGGCCAAGAGAGCACAGGCTTAGCGTGGCCAAAATGAAAGCCACGGTATCCCCGAGGCCCATTTGAAGTGTCCACCTGGTCCCTGAGCCAATGCCAAGTCCCTTCCCCCGCCAAGTGGGCACTGCGTCTCGCAAATGGCGAGGCAACCTCGCGTCAAGGTCACCAGTCACCCAGAGGTTTTTGTCATTCCACCTACCCAGACACTGAGGGACATCGTCTTCTCATACAGGGATGATATGTTTGCTTCTGTGTATGTCTGATAAATTAAAAATCATGGGACAGATACTTATGCAACTTAGAGTTCTCTTCTTCCAATATCTGTCACAATGACCCCTTTTGTAATCCCAAATATATGTGCATAAGTCGTGTTTAAACTATATACCCATGAGGGTAGGGATGCTGTGTCTTCTTGAAAGTTGTATTCCCAGCACCTAGAACAGTGCCTTGCAGTGGGTGCTCCAAAAATATTTACTGGCTTCCTTTAGAAATTGATTCCTGTGTCTAACACAACTGGAAAATTATAAGCTGTATTTTAGGGGTATTGGGGGGGCATTAGTCAGCTTTGTTTTACATACAATAAAATTCACCAATTTTAAGCTTCTAACTTGATAAATGTTTACAAAACACCATTCCAATCATAATTTAGAACACACCCATAAAGTTTCCTGTGCCTGTTTGCCATCAATTTCTTTTGCCCACTCTCTGGCCTGGGACAACCACTGATCTGCTTTCTATCACTTCATTTTGCCTTTTCGAGAATTTCATATCTATAAGTCAATCATAGGGCACATGGTCTTTTGTGTCTGGCTCATGACAGGCATTTAACGGTCATCCAGTGACAACTATAAAGATTGCTAACATTTATTGAGTACTTCCTACATGCCAGGACTATCCTGAGCCCCTTGTTTAACTTACCTCATCTATCCTTTGCCCCATGAAGTAGATACTGTTAACTTACAGATGAGTAAAATGAGGCTCACAGGGTTCAAGTAATTTGTTTGCAGTCAGACATCTATTAAGGAAGTAAGGATGCCAGAATCTGAACTTCAGCATTCTGACTTAATGGTGTGGTGGTAACCATTGTTCCACACTGCCTCCAACCACCACCTTCCCCTTCTTTCTCCCTATTTCAGTAGAACAGCTGCCTGCACATGTCTGTTACATGTACTTTCAGTGAGTCAACTTTGCATCCTTGAAACTTGCTCTACAGTTTTAATGAGTCACTACATACCTTTATACTAGAAAAATGAAATTGTTCTGCCTCACAAACAGATTAGATTATGGTGATGACTGCACAACTGTATGATTCATTACAAATCCTTGAATTGTATAATGTAATGGGTGGATTTTATGCCCCTATATATTATATTTCAGTATCACAACTTTTAAAAACAGGCTAATACATTCTTGCAGCACTCTTAGAATCAGGTATGTGTGGTTAGAAGGGACCTGGGGTCATTTAATTACAATACCCCTGAAAGTTTCCATTCCTCCCCCAACCTCCTGTTTATACTTAGCTTTCTGAGGCTGGATTTCCTGTCTGGGTCCAGATCCTACTCCTTATTGCTCATGCATGATTCCATTTTTTAAAGTTCATTGGCTCCCAAATTAATACCACATTTTTTAACATTAAGCCATCTTGTGGTGGCTTCTTCCTCTCCCGTATACTTTGTTATTTTCTTTCCATTTCAACTCCTCAAATTTTAAGGAGATACAAAAGAACTTGGCTTTAATGAGTGGCATGATGATGTCAAAGTGAGAATCAAGTTTAATTTTTCAGAAATCATTCTTATAAATAAAAGTTGGTAGTTTTTTTAAATCAGAAACCAAATCTGAAACCCTGTGTGTTTTAAATTCATGTCACTAGATGAGTAGCATTCCTGTTTCTGAGGAAGCCAATTATGAACACAGAATTAATAAGTGTGGCCTAGCCCCTAAAACATCTAATCAAATTTGCTGTGCTCATGGCAGATGCCAACTTCTCCTTCTTGCATATGTGCGATCCTATAAGATTATGAATCACAAATATAAAAGATCTTTTTGCAAAGAATAATTAAAATGGATTCATTTCTGTAACAGAATTCCCCTTTCCAGTTTGCTGATCATGATGTACTCTATCAGTCAAGTGAGATTCGTCAAATATCCCATTTCCCAAAAGAAGCTAGAAAGAGGTTCCACAGAAGCAGTATCTGAATTTTTTTTTTTTTTTTTGAAGATACGTCTACTGGGAGCTGTTGGAGTTTCAAATTAAACCTAATCATGCAGACAATATAATCTTTATTATTCCTAAACCTGTTACCTTTAGCACTTGTAAGGTTTTTTTTTAGTTGATGTATATGTGCTAAGTCACTTCAGTCATGTCTGACTCTTTGCAACCCTATGGACTGTAGCCCTCCTGGCTTCTCTGTCCATGGGATACTCCAGGCAAGAATACTAGAGTAGATAGCCATGCCCTCTTCCAGGGAATCTTCCTGACCCAGGGATCAAACCTGAATCTCTTATGTGTCCTGCATTGGCAGGCGAGTTCTTTACCACTAGCACCACCTGGAAAGCCCTTTTTAGTACCTTCTTCATTTGTGTAGGAGAGATAATGATTTTGCATATAGAACTGAAAAATTTTAGATGCTTGTATCATATCATTGTAAGTCATGCATTTGTCAGTGGCTTTGTCTCACATTCATATCTTAGCTCAACAAGGAGAACTTCCCCTTCTAAATTATCCCTCCTTCTCTGTCACCCACAAAGTGTCTTCCTGCTGCCTTAGCACTTACCACTATCTGAAAATATCTTGTTCATTTTTCCGTTTACTTGCTTATGATCTATCTCCGTCAACAACAACATCCGCACGTTGGCTGTGATGTAAGCTCCATGAGAGAAGGAACCTTGTGTTTTGTGTCTGCAACAAAACCCTAGTGCCTAACACTTAATGAATATTTCATAAAAGGTTATTGAGTGAATGAATGAAAGTATATAAAGTTCACAGTACACAGAGCATTTTGTTTAGACCTAGTAATGTCAATGTTTCAACACAGTGATTTTTTAAAAACAGAGAAAACCAGTAAAGATGGAGAGTAAAGAATGCAAATTACATGAAGTCTAAAAAGTAAATACTGTTTTTCTTAGGGTGATGTGGCAGGCATGATGACTATCTTTAATGCCTCCTCTTTTTCTTTTTTCAAAATTATACAAGAGCTAAGCACTTAAAGGTCCCTTAGTGATCTAAAAGAGTTTAATTCTTGTCACTGGGAGAGGCTTAAATGCTACGGGGGAAAAAAACCTCATTATTTAGTGGAGACTGAAATCCTCCCTTAAGAATATCCCTGTTCTCAGCATTTGGAGCTGGGTAAACACTCATTTTGCCCCGTTTATCAGTTGTTCACTTTTTCACACACATACAAATAATCTTTCCCATCACTTTCGTATTTATTTTCACTATTTCTCTTTAGATTAATCTCACTTTTTCCAGATGAGGAGACACCCACGGAAGAGAAAAGCAGAACAGAGACTAATTGTGGCAATATGAAACCTCTGAGTGCAGCATTGAGAATTTAAAAAACAAGAATAAATAAGGAATCTGCGGCAGAGGCTGCTCATTGCTACCCAATGTTCGTTCTCCCTTTCTTCTATTGGTAAGAGAACCTGAGTTTATATAAGGCAGCGTGGTGTCCAGCTAAAAGGTTGCATTTTCAAGAACTCCTTCACAGCTAGAAATGGCCAATGTAACTAAATTTCAGACAATGAAATATATTTTACTTCCAGAAAGGCTATTTAAAGGGAAATGACTGAACAGAGGCATATGGTACCTTTGCCCTTCTGCCTCTTCTCCTTCCAACAGCCCGGAACAGATGCAATGGGTGGAGCTCCTGCTGCCCTTTTGGACCATGAAGTAATACCTTGAGAATGGAAGCCATAAACTAGAAAAGTGGAACAAAAAGACAGAAAGAGTCTGGATTCTTGATGACTATGGAGCTGCTGCACAAGCACTTGATTACCAACCTCCAGATTTCTACTATTCTAAATTATTACTAATTATATTCAATTACTACCTTAAGTTACCACTATACTGAGCTTTCTGTTAGATGCAAACAATCTTAAATCTATATGTAGAAGTATATAATTCAAAGTGTTATTAGATGTTCTAGGCTCCAGTATACCTTCCCACTGACTTCAGCTGAAGCATTTGGAACTTCTACCCAATGTTGGATTGGAGTAGACTACTTGGAGCAGTTTTTAAAGTCATGTACACCTTCTTTCCTGAAGATATGTTCTTCAAGTCCTCTTTCTCCCGGTTCTGTTGTGCCTTCTTTTCTGGCATATTTTCCCTCATATTGCTAGAGTCTGTTATTGTCCTACAATCCAAATATTCTCCAGATTCTGAAATATATTGATACTAGCATCTTTTTTATGATATTCTTATTTTGTTTCATGACAGTTTTAGTAAACCAATAATTTTTTTTGGCCATCTTCAGCAATTCTATTCTCATAGCCTCTTATAGACCTAGTATTTACCATGTTTCTTCCTTTTTTGTTTAGTTTTGTGTTTTGGCCATGTCTCATGGCATGAGAAATCCTAGTTCTCAAACAGAAATTGAACCTGTGCCTCCTGCTGTGGAAGTGTGCAGTCTTAACCACTGGACCTCAGGGAAGTCCCTATAACACTTCTGATTGAACACTTTGGTTTTATGTTAGGCAGTTCCTGTAACCACTGAGAGGAGTCACATACAAACCTTCTCCGTAAGACATACACAGAGCCAACATCTATATTCTAAAATCAGTTTTGACTTAGCACTACAATGTAGCTCTGAGTGTCTCTAAAGCAATGGCTCTCAAACTTGAGCACATCAGAATCACTCAGAGGGCTTGTTAAAACACAGGTTGCTGCTTGTAGTCCCCAGAGTTTCTGATTAGACAAGTCTGGGGTGGGTCTGCCTGTTGCTGTGGCTGCTGCTATGAATTCAAGAGCCAGGTCTAGAGAACTGCTGCTCTAGATCGTGGCCAGCAACTTGAGTCCCTCAGGCACAAGCAGCCTACCTGGCAGATACAGCACACCCACTAAAGGTTCAAGATGAAACACTAGATAAGTGCTTTGTGCTGCTACTTAGCATACAAGGACTCACATTCTATGTAAAAGAAAAAGCTGTGACCGTTTCCTCCTTGATATTCTTTCAACAATAAGGAAAACAATTAAAGTGGTGAGACTATAGCTTTATTTTCGTGTGATTCAATAAAACCACTTTCATTTTATTTTCATCAATTTTTACTTTTGTCAAGTGACCGACATAAAAAAGAGGTAGGTCCTCACTGCTCCAAGAGAGCCTGACTTCCACACAGATACGGGACCATCAGCAATTAAGCCTCATCTCCTAGTTCCTTGAGATATTGATTTGTGATCTTTTTTTTTTAATTAATTTATTTTTAACTGGAGGATAATTGCTTTACAATGATTTGTGATCTTAAACAACCCACTTCAATCCTTTCAGGTTTTTTTGTGGCAACAAATATAGAATGAGTATTTCCCTGGTGGCACAGTGGATAAGTATCCACCTGCCAATGCAGGAAACGCAGGTTCGATCCCTGGTCCGGGAAGATTCCACATCCTGCGGAGCAACTAAGCCCATGTGCCGCCACTACTACGCAGCCACTGCCCGCCTCCCTTCCCAAGAAGCCCCTACAGAACCTATGCTCCACAACAAGAGAAGCCATAGCAATGAGAAGTCTACACACCTCAACTAGAGATTAGCCGCTGCTGGCTGCAACTAGAGAAAGCCTGTGCAAAGCAACGAAGACCCAACGCGGCCAAAAATAAATAAATCTTTCCTTAAAAAGTTATAAAAAATATAGAATAAGGACATGACTTTCCATATCCATAAGACTAAAATCCTGGGATTTACTTGGAGTAAAGGACACTCTCTTTGACTCGCAGTTATGAGAGAGTGGGATGTGGTAACAGGAAGCAGCCAAGAAGGCAATTTTACATGTTCCCACATTACCAGGTAACTCAAGGAATTCCACCCCCACCATACTAGCTAATATGCTTGGGGTGGGGGAGACTTTTAAGGAGAAATAATTTACACTATTCTCTATACTCTATTTATATACCATCACTGCTTTTTGATGTTTCTAGCTGACTTGGAATTCCCCATTGACTTCTGAAAACGTGTCTAAATATTGAAAAGTAAGCTCTAGGGTGATGGGGCTTAGGTGCATTCTGGGAACCTCTGGTTCAGCTCAGCAGTTATGTCTGGGCTTAGAGGCAGCATGGCATAATTTCCACATGTCTGAACTATTTCATTGCCTTCTAAGCACTTTACAAAAACCCTGTGAGGTGAGCAGAGCTTACATCTTACAGATGAGAAAACCGAGGCTCTCAGATGTTAGATGACCTGCCCAAAGTCATTATGGAGTGGGAGTAAATCGCATGTTAAGGCCCTTTACTTAAAGGTATATTATAAAGGATATAACTATGGCTGGACTTCCCAGTGGCTCAGTGATAAAGAATCTGCCTGCCAATGCAGGAGGCATAGGAGACTTGGGTTCAATCCCTGGGTGGGGAAGAGCCCCTGGAGGAGGAAATGACAATCCACGCCAATATTCTTGCCTGGAAAATCCCATGGACAGAGGAGTCTGGTGGACTACAGTCCATGGGGTCGCAAAGAGTCGAACATGACTGAGCACACATACGTAACTGTGGCCGGTTTTTGGAAAGATTGCTGCTGCTGCTGCTGCTAAGTCGCTTCAGTCGTATCTGACTCTGTGCGACCCCATAGACGGCAGCCCACCAGGCCCCACCGTTCCTGGGATTCTCCAGGCAAGAACACTGGAGTGGGTTGCCATTTCCTCCTCCAATGCATGAAAGTGAAAAGTGAAAGTGAAGTCGTGTCCGACTCTTAGCGACCCCATGGACTGCAGCCTACCAGGCTCCTCCGTCCATGGGATTTTCCAGGAAGAGTACTGGAGTGGGGTGCCATTGCCTTCTCTTGGAAAGATTAGGAAAGGCTTAAGTAAGTGTTTAAGTGAAGTCGCTCAGTTTTGTCTGACTCTTTGCGACCCCATTGACTGTAGCCCACCAGGCTCCTCTGTTCATGGGATTCTCCAGGCAAGAATACTGGAGTGGGTTGCCATTTCCTTCTCCAGGGGATCTTCCCGACTCCCAAATCTGCCTCACTACAAGAAACATACCCCAGAAACTTATAAGCCCCCCTACAACTCACCCATCCCACCCCGATGTTTGTTTTGTCATTATCAGATAATTCTAAAGTCTTTGACCATAGACCCTTGGTGGACTCAGATGTATTTTTGTGACACTGTTCATGCACAAGGATTCTAAAAAATCATAAATGTCAAACTGTGAAGAGTGCTGACATAAATCCAGAGACGGACCTCCTGCAGGCAACAACCTTCAACCACAAAAAACCTACCTGAAGGTAGTGAAGAGAGACCCAAAGAAGGTAGACTGAAGGCTGTTCAGGTCTCATACTTGAGAGAAACTTACTCTGTGGCTTTCTTGTTTTTTTATGGCATTAGCCTGAGGAAAGCCTGTGTGATTTATTGGTTCAAAAAACCTGAGGACAAATTTCAAGGCAACCACAGCAGCTGGAAAATGAGAGGAGATACCCAAGAAAGGGAAGTGGGGTGGGGTTGAACTCTAACTCCTGACCTATGAACACATGAGGCCAAATGCAAGGAGCCCGGATCAGATCAGATCAGTTGCTCAGTCGTGTCTGACTCTTTGCGACCCCATGAATCGCAGCATGCCAGGCCTCCCTGTCCATCACCAACTCCCTGAGTTCATTCAGACTCATGTCCATTGAGTCAGTGATGCCATCCAGCCATCTCATCCTCTGTCGTCCCCTTCTCTTGCCCCCCAATCCCTCCCAGCATCAGAGTCTTTTCCAATGAGTCAACTCTTCGCATGAGGTGGCCAAAGTACTGGAGTTTCAGCTTTAGCATCATTCCTTCCAAAGAAATCCCAGGGCTGATCTCCTTTAGAATGGACTGGTTGGATCTCCTTGCAGTCCAAGGGACTCTCAAGAGTCTTCTCCAACACCACAATTCAAAAGCCTCAATTCTTCGGCGCTCAGCTTTCTTCACAGTCCAACTCTCACATCCATACATGACCACAGGAAAAACCATAGCCTTGACTAGACGAACCTTTGTTGGCAAAGTAATGTCTCTGCTTTTGAATATGCTATCTTGGTTGGTCATAACTTTCCTTCCAAGGAGTAAACGTCTTTTAATTTCATGGCTGCAGTCACCATCTGCAGTGGTTTTGGAGCCCCAAAAAATAAAGTCTGACACTGTTTCCACTATTTCCCCATCTATTTCCCATGAAGTGATGGGACCAGATGCCATGATCTTCGTTTTCTGAATGTTGAGCTTTAAGCCAACTTTTTCACTCTCCACTTTCACCTTCATCAAGAGGCTTTTTAGTTCCTCTTCACTTTCTGCCATAAGGCTGGTGTCATCTGCATATCTGAGGTGATTGATATTTCTCCCGGCAATCTTGATTCCAGCTTGTGTTCCTTCCAGTCCAGCGTTTCTCATGATGTACTCTGCATAGAAGTTAAATAAGCAGGGTGACAATATACAGCCTTGACGTACTCCTTTTCCTATTTGGAACCAGTCTGTTGTTCCATGTCCAGTTCTAACTGTTGCTTCCTGACCTGCATACAAATTTCTCAAGAGGCAGGTCAGGTAGTCTGGTATTCCCATCTCTTTCAGAACTTTCCACAGTTTATTGTGATCCACACAGTCAAAGGCTTTGGCACAGTCAATAAAGCAGAAATAGATGATTTTCTGGAACTCTCTTGCTTTTTCCATGATCCAGCGGATTTTGGCAATTTGATCTCTGGTTCCTCTGCCTTTTCTAAAACCAGCTTGCACATCTGGAAGTTCACAGTTCACATATTGCTGAAGCCTGGCTTGGAGAATTTTGAGCACTACTTTACTAGCCTGTGAGATGAGTGCAATTGTGTGGTAGTTTGAGCATTCTTTGCATTGCCTTTCTTTGGGATTGGAATGAAAACTGACCTTTTCCAGTCCTGTGGCCACTGCTGAGTTTTCCAAATTTGCTGGCATATTAAGTGCAGCACTTTCACAGCATCATCTTTCAGGCAAGGAGCCCAGATGAGGTTAAAAGAACTGAACCGAATTCTCAGCAGCCACTCACGACAGGGGAACATGTGCTTATTGCTTGTGTTTATCCAAATTAACAGATTAAAGAAATAATCATTTAATACTCTTCAGAGTCTCTAAAAGAATCCAACTCAAACTCTGGCACTTTTGATTCCAAAACTACCTTCCCAGCCACTTCCTAGCTATTCAAGTAACCTCTTTTCAGGCATTGTAGATAAGAATGGGAGAATTAGCACATCTTCCTTGAAAAGTTTGGCAACAAAGATCCAGAGTTTAAAACCCCATAGCTGGGAATTTATCCTAGAGATATATTTACATGTATGTAAAATTACTAGCCCACACGTTTACCAACTGTGGAAATATTTGAACAAAGCTTTTCTATGTACCTGGACACTTCAGCACTGTGCTTGAGGGCCAGTTTAAGCAGTAGATTCACCAACAAAAAGCACAAAAATGGGAAAAAAAAAAAAAGGCACTAAGTAGACTATCAAAGGGAAAGTGAAAGTGAAGTTGCCCAGTCATGTCCGACTCTTTGCGACCCCATGAACGGTAGCCTACAGGCTCCTCACTGGTTTTCAGCAGGACAGTGAAATGAGAAAGCAGAGTACTGCCTTACTTAGTCTCAGCTGGGATCTTGAGCATGGGATAACTCAGATTTTCTAGTGCTGTTCTGTCATCTCACCTTTGTAACACCTCTTCTCTCCATCCACCCAAGATCTGAGTAGCAGCATCTCTCTTTTTCACTTGAATTTTCAGCTGATCTCGCTGAGTTCTGTTCCTTGGCTCAACATCACATCAGGGAGGCAGTCTGGCACATAGTAAGCAGCCATGTTTCAAGGTGGGTTCCAACAGAACTTCAGCTCCCTTCATCTATGGCTCCTAGCAAGTCACTTAATTCAACTAAGCCTTGATTTCCTCATGTAGAAAATGGAGGCAATTATAAGTTGCAAAAATGCTGTAAAAAGTACACACAATAATCTATATAAAATGTCTAGCACATAGAAATGCTTACTACATTTTACCTGTTATTATAATTCATAAACCTGGTGGCTCAGATGGTAAAGAATCTGCCTGCCATACAGGAGATCTGGGTTCAATCTCTGGGTCAGGAAGATCCCCTGGAGGAGGGCATGGCAACTCACTCCAGTATGCTTGCCTGGAGAATCCCCATTGACAGTCCGGGGGCTACAGTCCATGGGGTCTCAGATATGACTGAGACTAAGCACACATAATTCATTTCAGAGTTATGATCTAAAAATATAAGCTTGGTCATGTTAGACATTATTAGAACACACTATATCCTGGCTTTTTCTCCTTTGAGGTACAGGAATACTGCTTCCTAGCTGCTTTCTAATTAATGAAGCCATGTGACCAATTCTAACAAATGGACTCAAATATAAAAGAATAGGTTTGAGAATTTGATGTGCTTTCTTCCCCCATTGGATGACAAAGGAAGCCATCTGTTCCACATGGTGCTTCTACAAGGTGGAGGTTCCATCAGACCGTGTCCATCTAAGTGAACACAGAGCAGAGTCCCACAGGAATTTTTCAATAAACACATAGTGTGAGCAACCCATATCCAGGGGATTTTGAGGTTATTATCACAGCAGAGCCTAGCTGCTCTAGCCTGACCAAGACAGGACACTTCATTTCTCACTGCTCAAACATATGTAAGCTCTCCTAATGGCCCAGCAAACACCAAAAGTTCTAGTTATGTAGAAATAAAAAACGTCTGTAGTTTTCATTTCTTTTTCAAAGTTATTATTTCTGTATACAGTTACTTGAAAGCAACTTTAAAAAAGAAACACGCAAATGAAGCTGGCTTAAGGAAATAGGAAATTTACTAACCTACATAAATTAAAATCCAAGAGTAGAGTGAGCATGGGGCATGCTGAATACAGAGGCTTAAGCTAGACATCAAGGACTCAGTTTAGCTGTTACTGTAATTCAGCTCTGTATGTGTGTGTGTGTGAGTGTGATAATGTTTTCTGGCAAAGTCTCTTCTCTTACTTAAAAAAAAAAAAAATGGCTGCCAGTACTTCCAGTTGCGTACACTATTTTCTCTTATGGCAACTTGAGCTCAGAGTAATTCTCTCTCTCAGTGGTTCTGAGAAAGTCCTGGCATTCCCTCTCATTGGACCAAATTGAATCACTTACCCACCACAGAACAGAACCAGTCACAGTGACCAGAATACAATATTCTGATTGGCAGCTGATTCTGGGGAGACCCATGGACTACAATAAGGGAGTAGAAGTTCCCTGGGGAGAAAAAAATCAAGGTACTGCTACCAAAACCAGAGTGAATGAACACCGGATAGGCAAAACTGGCACAAAAATATGTGACCACATAAGGGACTTTATGAAGAAGTCACTTTGTTTTACAGCAGAGATTAACACAACATTGTAAAGTAGTTATATTTCAATAATAAAACATTAAAAAAAATTTTTTAAGCTGGACAGGGAAATTGAAAAAAAATCAAAATAAAAAAATAAAATTAGTCGAAGCTTTGTGACATTAGATTACTTTTACATTATTAACATTAGCAAATGTGAAATCCAAGGACTCCCTGTCAGTCCAATGGTTAAGACTCTGCACTTCCCCCAAGAGCCCAAATGCCCTGCAGTGCAGCCAAAAAAAAGACATCTACAGGGGAAAAAGTGTAACAATATAAATGGTTTCCTTTCCGATGGTTGGGTTGTGGAGGTGGATGAGTGTGTGTGTGTGTGTGTGTGTGTGTACACCCACGTGAATGTGCACGTTTATATTTTTTTTTTTTTTTTTTGCCTCATCTATCAAAGCTGGGGAGACTTGCTGTCTTCCAAGATGGAGTGAGACTCCCCCATCAGCCATTTTACCCTCCACATCTCTTTTCCCAAGTGGGGTGTTCCTGTTTCCCAAGTGTCTGGCTTCAGCAGCTTGAGTGAAGCAGTAACAGCACAGAATCAAACACTGCTGATTTAATCTGCTTCTTACTGTGACAGGGCCTCAGAAAACACTGAAGTGGGGCTCTGATCTTTGGCTCCTCCACAGCTTGTGGAAGACAGGGATTTACTGATAAAGCCATCTCCTCCACTGGGTTGTGAGAGCCTCAAGGACTTAGAACCCATTTTACTGATGTCTGTCTCCACAGCACCCAGTGTGAGGGATTGCAGACCTGAGGGACTCTCCCCAGTCATCGTTCATAGTCTAGTGGAAATATTAAACTGGTAACATGAATGACCAAAATACAGCACAGAGTGTCAAACTACTGGCAAAAGGGCTTTGGAGTTCAAAGAAGGAAGCACTTTTTCTCTGGCTGAATGGACAAGAAGTTTTTTTTACTAAGGAAGTAGCATTAGGAGTGGTAGCAGGAGAAGGGCAGAGCTGAGGGCAGAAAATGCCAGGCAGAGGACCCCCTAGAAAAGAAGACATAAAGGGGATATTTTTGTCTTAATCACTCACACCAGAATAGGAGAGAACACTCTTTGTTTAGAAAATACTTTGATAAGCTACTAGAATTAAGGGTGAGAACTTCAAGTTTGTGGGTGAATACACCCTTCAAGCAAATATCATATCACAATCCCTACCCTGTACCAGGTGAGGCAAAGGAGGGACTTGGACACACAGCCGGGTCAGGGGAACGATGCCCTGAGCCACGCACCCTCCCATAGACAATGTGCTAAGCTTTGGGGAAACGGCCAAGAGCTCAGCTCAAGGCTGCAATGCTGGGGTCCCTTAAGCATGTCATGGAAGATTGCCTAAAAATATAAGTTGGGCCATATCATAAAGTGCAAAATGCTGTAATTTGGAGCATTACCCTGATATCATTTGGAGTTTACCCTGATACCAGTCAGTTCAGGCTAGGACTCTTTTCAGTAATATCCCCATTTCTCCCCCATTTTTTTTTTTTTCCTTTAGAGAGATCCTTCATACACTCTCCCCAGTTTCCTTTAATGGTGTGCATGCATGCTAAGCTGCTTCAGTCATGTCAGACTCTTTGCGACCCCATGGACTATTGCCGACCAGGCTCCTTTGTCCATGGGATTCACCAGGCAAGAATACTGGAGTGGGTTGCCATGCCCTCCTCCAGGGATCTTCCTGACCCGGGGATAGAATCCTTGTCTCTGGCAGCTCCTGCATTCTTTACCGCAGAGCCACCATGGAAGGCCCCTTTAATGGTAACATTTTGTGTAAAACTCTAATATAAAATCACATCCAGGATCTTAGCACTGAAAACAATTTACCAGTCCTAGTCAGATTTTCCTAGTTTTATTCGTACTGTTTTGTATGTGTTTGTGTATTTTTTTCTATACAATTTTATCATGTGCGTAGGTTTGTAGATCCACAGTCAAGAGATTGAAGAGTATCAGCATTTCAATGATACCTTATGTTATCCTTTTATAGCTACATCCACCTCCCTGCCATGTCACATCACCTCCAACCCTCATCCCTAACCCCTAAAAACCAATAATCTGTCCTCCATTTTTAAGATTTTTGCCATTTCAAAATGTTCCATAGGTGCGATATACAGTATGTCATTCTGGAGGATTAGCTTTTCCCACTCAACATGATTTCTTCTTGATTCATCCAAGTTCTTACATGTGTCAACTGATTGTTCTTTTGTTGCTAAATAGTATTCCACAGTGAGTTTAGCCAGTTACCTGGGTTGTCACAGATTAAGTTGTCATGACCATTTGTGTATACAGTTTTGTGTGAACATGTTATCGTTTCTTTAAGTTAAATGCCCAGGTTCAATCTCTGGGTTGTATGGTAACTGAATGCTACCTGTCTGGGGTCTACACACCTGTAACTGACCATGGGGAGAATATATTCTGTCTCTCTGAATGACTTCAGGTCCTAGGACGTGTTTCCTTTGGGGTTGCGATTTTCTAAAATAGTTTCTCCATGCAACTTCGTCCAGGAATCTACAGAAACAAAATGTCACAAATCATGGAATATATTTGCTTATTTTCCTTTACATATAGCAAGACTGAAGTTCAGTTATGTGAAGGAAGGAAGGAAGTTATGCTTCCTCTGGAAGCAGCTGTTATGGTCTGAATATGTCTTGTCAAAATCCACATGTTGAAATCTTAAAGCCTAATGTGATGGTATGAGGAGGTGAGGTCTTTGGGAGATGCTTGATCATAAGGGTGGAACCCTCACGAATGGGACTAGAGCTCTGAGAGATCCAAAAGAGCTCCCATGCTTTTCTTACCGGGTGAAAAATCTGCACCCCAGAAAAGGGCTCCTGATTGTATCCCCATCTCAGACTTTCAGCTTTCAGGTATGTGAGAAGCAAATTTCCATTGTTTATAAACCACTGTTTTGTTATAGCAGCCTGAAGGGACTAAGGCAGCAGCCTTCGAGTGTCTTTGACTTAATACATTCGTATTGCTAAAGCATCTGCCTGGAATAGTCTTCCTACATAAACCGGCCAGTGATAATTGCCCTATGAGCTGCTTTCACTGTGGAGTATCAGTCTTAGGCAAAACGTCAGGGAAAGTTGCCCTCAGTTATGATCATTCAGATTATAGCATTGACATTCCTTCCTCAGGTCTTATCATGATCACATTCCTGTCCCTCCCTTACCTGAAGGGACCCACAGATTCCACAGTGCTGCTTTCACTGTGGAGTATCAGTCTTAGGCAAGACGTCAGGGAAAGTTGCCCTCAGTTATGATCATTCAGATTATAGCATTGATATTCCTTCCTCAGGTCTTATCATGATCACATTCCTGTCCCTCCCTTACCTGAAGGGACCCACAGATTCCACAGTGCCTGACATCTGGAACCCTGGAGCTTACTCTCCCAGCCCCCACCCCACTGCGCTCTGAGGAGTCCACCTGGAGTCACAGAGTCCAGCATCTCCCTTTCACCTTCTGCCCTCTCCCCCCTCACCCCAGAACCAGGTGCCCTGAAGCCTCTGACTGACATGCTCGGTTGGCTGTTTCCAAGGCAAGGAGCCCCTGCATAAACTTGACCTGTTTCTAGTCTCTGGGAATGGAACGCTCTTTATCACAAGTGATCTGTCACTTGCAGGTACTCAGCTTAGAAGCACATGTCCAAGGACATGTGATGTATGAAAGTAGAGACAGCCCTTACTAGAAATGAAACCGACCAAGAGTAACATAATGGACACAGTGTGTTTGTTTGTAGGAGGAACCATCCCTGAAAGTATCAGAAGCAAATCTAAGAAAGAAAAATCCCTGAATATCATTTATACTGTTTAGTGCCAGTCTGATTTATACCTCTAAGGTATGGAATGAAAAGATATGACCCGAAGAGTCATCTCAACTATGCTTTTGATCATCCTTCTGACCAACACACTCACAAAATGCCAACATAATCATAAACTCTTAGCCAGGAAAAATAGAATGGCATACACATGCACCCACAAACATTTACACACTCACCATTCATGTAAAATGACCACACAGCTTTATGAGTGGCGTTTGGAATGGTCGTGGAAAAAAAGCGTTGATCTGAAAAAGAAAAATTAGCAACCATCACTGTGTAGGAGTAGGAATTGGCTGCTAATTGAAATTTAGTCATCCTTTCTAAAAGAGCTCTGTGTTCATTATAAATGACAAGGCAAAAAGCATTTTCTGAGCTGACAAAGCTGGAGACCCCTGTGACAATTGCACTGGAAGTAACAGGTCTCATGCACATGGTTGGGGCCAATGTGGTGGCTAGCGTGGCGGCAGGCGTGGTGGTAGGTGAGAGAGAGTGAAGCCCCGTCCTTGACCTTGTTACTAAACCCAACTTGGGTCCTCTCACCCGATGCATAGTATAGCCAAGCTCTGACACCAGATTGTGATAAAGGAGGGTACAGCGTTTATTGTAAGATGCTCAACAAGAACCAAGCAAGGAGAATGTGCAATTCATGCTCAAAAGATAAAACTCCCCAATGGCTTTCATGGAGGGGTTTCTAAAGGCAACATTAGGGGTAAGGGTTATAAGGTAGCCAATCAGCCTGTGGACATTCTCCTGATTGGCTGATAATGAGGTAACAGGGTAATATTTCCAGAGTTAATGCGATCAGCCATGATTGTGGTTAGCATGCAGTTAACTTCTTCCAGCTGGTGAGGGTTTTAGTATCTGCAAAATAGCTCGAGGATATGGCTCAGGATATTATCTAAAGCCCTTGAGTAGGAACTAAAAGGTCCTTGACTTTATTTTATGGCTAACCTAGTATTATTTTGTCTTGCTTGACTGTTTTCTTTTGTTGCTGCATTTCTCATTTCTCTGATTAAAATTGCTCTTTGGAACTCAAGGATGGCCTTGGACGTTAAAAAGCTTTTCTACAAACAAGAGACGGGAAGTAGGGGTGGGAGCAGATAGGGGGTGGGGAGAGTCGGGGGTGGAGAGTGTTGGGAATGGAGGGGGTCTGTCCCTGGGAAAACCCTGCAACATCCTGCTCAGTTTCAACCTCAAGACTCTTGAACATGAATGAGAATCCAAGAGAATTCCAAAGGGGGAAGGAGGAAAGCCCAGAGGACCCTTCCCTAAAAGTGTGCTTGAGATGTGGACACAGACAATAAATCACTTGAAAATACTTGGAGTTTGAGGAGTAAAAATTGTAACATAAATAATTTTATTTTAAAGATAAGGACAACCAGGCCATTGTGGAAGTATGTCACAAGTCATAATGGATGCCTAGGTGGAACAGTGAAACTCTTTCCAGTTGCTAGCTTTGAATGAACTACAATTTCTCAGATGTTTCTTGCCAGTCTGCCTGCAATGCAGGATACGCGCGTTTAATCCCTGGATCAGGAAGATCGCCTGGAGAAGGAAATGGCAATCCACTCCAGTATTCTTGCCTGGGAAATTCCATGGACAAAGGAGCCTGGCTGGCTATAGCCCATGGGGTCACAAAGAATCAGACACAACTGAAGCGACTTAGTATGCACACAATATTATACATGGACTCAAATAATTTGCAGGAAAAGGAGAATGAACAAATAGTTTAAAATCAAACACAAGTCATATTTTCTTTATGAGGTCAAAAATAACTGATCATCAGACCATGAACGAGTTTCATAGATCTTCTAGTCCATGGCTCTCAACACAGTGTTCTGATTGATCAGTTTCTTCCTTCTTTTTTTTTTTTTTTTTTTTTACGCGCCAAAGATTATTCTGTTAATTAGCCAGGTTGTGAACGTTGTGAACCAGTAACCCTTTCCAATGATCTCACTTTATATGAGACTGGAAGGAGAAGGAATGTGCTAACTATTACTGAATGCCTACCTAATTGCTACCTTAGTTAACAAGGAGTGACCTGAAGGGAAGGTTGTCAGGGAATTTGCCCAAAGCAATTTGCACAGTGAACTATGTCCTGGTACACCCATGTTTCTTCTGTCCTAGCTTCAAATTCTTTCCTCTACCTACCTAAAAATCAAAGCACTTAGTTAGCTATAAGCCTACATGATCGCATTTAATTTTTGTTTAAAAAGATATTACAAAATAGGTACCATTACTATTTCTATTTTACGTAAGTGAATAAACTGAGACCTCTACAGATGTAATTAGCCTACAGTCAGTTTGCTAGTACATGGTGAAGGTAGGGCTTGAATCCAGAATATTTTTTAATTTTAGAGCTAAATTTTAGTAGAACATAAAAGTTTGAACTCTTACACCTTAATCAAACAAAACTGTAAAATTTCTGCTTGTTTCAGAATAGTTTTATGGGGAAGGTAGTCTGTAAGAAGAGAGAAGGGAGAAGGCAATGGCAACCCACTCCAGTACTCTTGCCTGGAAACTCCCATGGACGGAGGAGCCTGGTGGGCTGCAGTCAGTGGGGTCGCTAAGAGTCGGACACGACTGAGCGACTTCACTTTCACTTTTCACTTTCCTGAATTGGAGAAGGAAATGGCAACCCACTCCAGTGTTCTTGCCTGGAGAATCCCAGGGACGGGAGTGCCACGTGGGCTGCCGTCTATGGCAGACTCTATGCACAGAGTCGGACACGACTGAAGCGACTTAGCAGCAGCAGCAGCAGCAGTCTGTAAGAGAAAGTTGGCATTCAGTGCAGAGGTGCCAAGGTTTTTCAACAAAGTGTACAAAAGTTCTTGTGGGGATTGGCAAGGAGTGAGGGGCTCAGACTTTTACAACAGCAAGTGTTCTCTCATCCTCTTGCTGCGAGGTGGGAGAGAACTTCTGTAAGAGCTTCATCAAACACCATGTAGCTGCCTCACTGAATCAGAGCCCAGCACTCCTGGTATTTCACAGCACAGATCTCCTCAACCGTGGCTACGCCATAAGGATACGTGACAGCAGTCATCCTCTCCTTTAGTTTCACAGTCATGTCTTTATCATACCTAAGGTCAAAGTTTAGTTCCCAGTAGTGCGATGGGGGTGTTGAGACAATGATGTCACATTTCAGGATATAAGTTGCATGGACATTTTCACAAGATGCAGAACTCAGAAGGGAAAAGCAAATTGAGAATATGACTATTTGCAAATCAAAACTATGTTGAATTATCACCTCACACCAGTCTGAATGGCCATCAACAAAAATCCACAAACAATAAATGATAGTGTGTGAAGAAAAGGTGGTGATGGGAATGTAAATCGGTACAGCCACAATGGAAAACAGTATGGAGGCTCTTCAAAAAACTAAAAATAGAGCTACTGTATGATCCTAAAATCCCACTCGTGGGCATATATCCAGAGAAGAACATGGTCTGAAAGGATATGTGCTGCCCAGTGTTCATGGCAGCACAGTTTACCAAGCCAAGACCTACATGGAAGCAACCTACATGTCCATTGGCAGATGAATGGATAAAGAAGATGTGGTACACATATACAATGGAATAGTACTCAGCCATTAAAAACATCATGAACTCTCTTTCACCAAAGATACCAAAGAAACCCATGCTGATTTTTGTAATTTTCTCTGACTTTCACTAGTCATGTAATAAACACAGCTGGTGAAACAGCTATCAGTTTAGTTCAGTCACTCAGTCATGTCCAACTCTTTGCTACCCCATGGACTGCAGCATGCCAGGCTTCCCTGTTCCTCAGCAACTCCTGGAGCTTGCTCAAACTCATGTCCATCGAGTGTGATGCCATACAACCATCACATCCTCTGTCATCCCATCTTCTTTCTGCCTTCAATCTTTCCCAGCATCAGGGTCTTTTCTAATGAGTCAGTTCTTTGCATCAGGTGACCAAAGTGTTGGAACTTCAGCTTCAACATCAGTCCTTCCAATGAGTATTCAGGACTGGTCTCCTTTAGGATGGACTGGTTTGATCTCCTTGCAGTCCAAGGGACTCTCAAGAGTCTCTTCCAGAACCACAGTTCAAAAGCATCAATTCTTTAGCACTCAGCTTTCTTTATAGTCCAACTCTCACATCCACACATGACTACTAGAAAAACCATAGCTTTGACTATACGGACCTTGTTTGGCAAAGTAATGTCACTGAAACAGCTATAGTTCATTAGTAATAACAGCAACTTGACATGTTCCATCATCATGTTCTGGATGCAACTGACTAAGAAAAACTCACATCAGAGCTGGATAATGACAAGATGCAAATGATGTAACTCAGTGCTCTGCCACGCTGCCCATGAAAATCACTTGGAAGCTTTTAAAAACATTGATGCCTGACTCTGCTCCAGAGATTCTGATTTATTTGATCCCAAGTGGGGCCCAGGCATTAAAACCGCTTAAGTTCTACAGATGACTCTAATGTGTAGCCAGCGTGTCAAATAACTGATTTACCTATATACATGAATGGGAAATCCATTTTAGCCAGTTAAATTATTGTGTAGGGTGGGAAATCTGCCTAACTGAATGTGATAACATTTAGACTAGAGCCAAATACTAGAGCATCATTCAGTAGCCATGGAGAGAAACTGAAAAGAATCCATCAAAATCAACAAATACCCAGCTGCCCCCTTGTGCCCACAATCATGGTTCTCTTCCCCACTCAGTCATGGTCTTGCATCCCTACCCAAGAGATGTAGTTGTCAGATGAGATGGAGCTTGAAAGTGAAAGGGTTAGTCACTGAGTCCTGTCCCACTCTTTACGACCGCATGGACTGTAGCCCACCAGGTTCCTCTGTCCATGGAATTCTCCAGGCAAAAATACTGGAGTGGGGAGCCATTCCCTTCTCCAGGGAATCTTCCCAACTCAGGGATTGAATGCGGGTCTCCTGAGTGGCAGACAGATTCTTTAGTTTTATACGAGATAGACATACATTTAAAAAGCTGTCATAAAGCAGTATTTGTCAATAAACCTTGATCAAGAATTTACTATGTGCCAGGACTTGGGTTCGCTGCTAGCAATATGAAGATGGGTAAGATGTGGTTCCTGCCCTCATGAATTTGGTCTACCAGAGAAGAGAGGGTGTGGAATGTGCTTTTGTGGCATTTATGTATACAGAGATGTTGGAAGAAGGAGAACCAAGCAACTGTTTGTGCCTGGGAGAATCAGGAAAGACAAGGAGAGTTGCCAAGTGTATTAGATCACAAAAGATTGAGTAGGAGAACTTCACCAGGCCCTCTTCAATGGAAAGGGCATTCTACTGAGGGAAGAGCGTGTACCAATGCAGTGACACATGAGCAGCTGTTGAGTTTGGGTATGTAAGTGGTACATTAGTGTGACTTCAGCCTAGAAGGAGCATTAAGGACCAACAGAGGGTCGGGCTGGAAAGAAAAGCATTATGGCCTTTGTATGGCATTTTGTTGTTTGAATAACAGACAGCCAGCACTGTCCAATAGAACTTGATATTGGTGGAAATTGAGGAAGTGGTTCAAGTAAGAAAGTGGATGGGAATTTTAAGAGCAGGCCCAAACTCAAGGGAAATTCTTCAATCTATATCAAAAGTTTGAGAAATCAATGTATTCTCAAATATTTTAAGTAGAACATTTTAATTATGCTTATGTCTTTTTAAATGATTCTCAACTCTAATAAAATTTTGTCTTCATAGTCCAATCACCAACCCAGAAAGCTTCTTTTATATTTTTCAGAATAATCCTTTTTGTTTTAAATATGTTATTTATTTGGCTGCTCAGGGTCTTAGTTGCAGCATGAGGAATCTAGCTCCCTGACTAGGGATCAGACCCAGGCCCCCTGCATTGGGAACTCTGAGTCTTAGCCACTAACCACAAGGAAAGTCCCAGGAAGTTTTTTAAATATCACAGCTAAGGATGTGGAGGTACTATTTATGCCAGTGTATCTACCCCGTAATACAGTTTACCATTACTTAAAAGAACAGCCAAAATCTTCCATCCACCATTAAAATTCTCGCTTCTGATCCACTCTTCTCAGCCTGATGTTCACTCTTTAGACTATCCTGATTTCAAACCTCCCAGCTATCAACTTTGATCCTTGTTTCCATTTTTTTCATTGCCATGAGCTTCAACCTCAGTGCTCAATCCTGTTTTCCTACCTGTAAACCAATTTCACTTGACAGACTCTATTTCTCCACTCAGCTATGTTGTCATGGGAAAATACCCTCTTGCTTTGATTGGGCTGGAGATCCACCTCTCCCAGTGCCACCCTCATGTGTGATGATCCTAACAGGCTGGCTCCATCTTCTAGAGAAAGTCAGGGAGAAGGGAGAAAGGGAATCTAGGCTGGTACCCAGGTTTCTGTCTCAGGTAATCAGGTGGATGGAGCTAACAGCAGATGATGGCTTTCCAGAAAGGAAAC
The DNA here is from genome assembly GCF_027580195.1 of Bos mutus. Taxonomy (NCBI): domain Eukaryota; kingdom Metazoa; phylum Chordata; class Mammalia; order Artiodactyla; family Bovidae; genus Bos; species Bos mutus. The sequence goes on from NC_091624.1 coordinate 83,358,597, forward strand.
ATAGGAGGACAGATTAAGAGAAGGAGATAATGATTTCAGTTTTAAGTGTGTTTGTTTTGCAGTGTTTCATAGCCTCCTCCTAAAATCTGTACAAAAACCTGGTACAAAACCTAATGAACTGCAGCTCAGTCTTTCTCAAGGAAGTCCTCCCTTTCATCCCTTCTTCCACCTCAACTAACCCTCCTGTTTACTTCCAACTTCCCTGTTTCCTAGCACTTCTCAAACTTTTGTGTGAGCTACTTGAGGGCCTGTGCTTTGTCTTTTATCTTTTAACCCCACTGCAGCCATAATATGTAATAGATAGCACATGTTAAATAAATGTGATGGACATAAATGAAAATTTATTGAACTGGTTATTCTTCAGAGACCAGAAGTCATGGGATTAAGTTTGAACAAGGAGGAATAAAAGGATGCCTTTTCCAAAGAAGGAAGGAAGGAAAGATAAGTTATAGAAAAGTTGTCCCCAAGGAGTGACATCGTTTCACATCCTTGACCAAATCAAGTTGAGAGTTCACGATTCACCTTTGTTGGTGGAAAAAAACTCTAAATTGATAAGCAGAAGTTTGCGAAGCTGCTGCTGCTGCTGCTAAACTGAGTCAGAGTCAATTCCTTCGGACCTGTTTGAATGTATAAGTTCCATAAATGCATTGCTTACTCCATTGTTAGCACTCATTGAGACATTCGATCTTCCGTTTACGAGGCTAGCCATAAACAATTGCTCTATGAATGCGGGGAAAAACCAACAACAACAACTTGTAGTTTGCCCTGGGAATATGGCCACCAATGGCAGAAAGTCAAAAGATAAACATTTTTTAAGTTAAATAGATTTACTTTAACCAGTTCCAAGTGTTTACTTCTCTCACAGTCACTCCTAAAATCTGGGTGTGAATGAGTACTTTATTAACTTCCTGAAGCATTGAGGAGCCATTTAAATTTTAAAAGGATAAGAGTCAGATGTTAGTAGATTATTTCTTATTTATATAAAGAATAAGGAACGACACAATGGGACCATCTATGCTGGGCACTTCAAAAATACCCGTGATAACACTTGCCTACTCTTTGAATGCATGAGTTGTGTCTGACTCCTTGCAACCCCATGGACTGTAGCCTGCCAAACTCCTTTATCTGCGGAATTCTCTGGGCAAGAATATTAGAGTGAGTAGCCATTCCCTTCTCCAGGGGATCTTCCCGATACAGGGATGGAACCTGGGTCTCCTATATTGCAGGAGGATACTTTAACACCTGAGCTACCAGGACAGTCCCTTTACATTTGGCTACTGTTTATATTTGGACAAATTGTGGAGTACACTTTATAATTATTTGCAGAGGGATTGTTAAACAATAACAACTGTTTGGCTATTTACAGTTTGGCTTTGATTATGTTATTCTTTGGGTCCTCTCTCGCTTGGTTCAAATTCTCCCTGTCATTGGTTCCATATAGCCAGTTAGGACAAGAACTTAATTTTCAAGATAATAAGACTGCATATTCAACAGAAAAGTCAACCCACCTGTTCTCAGTTGCCCTCGGTTACAACTATGGAAACAGGTAAACCCACAGATACAAACAAACCATGTCCTTGCTCAGTTCAGTAATAAGAACTCCCTTCACAATTCCTTTCACTGAGTGTTTTGTTGATTTAATATCTTTAAATGTCACTGTCAAATGGATCAAACATTGCTTTTCTCTCATTAGCCTTTTTAAAATTAAAATAATCTTTTTTCTTATTATAAAAGCAATACATTGCATTACAAAAAAAATCTGAAAATGCAGATAAAGAAAGAGAAGAAAAGAAAGTTATCCCTGAGGTAATTGGACTTTCAGCTAATAGGTCAATTGGGACTTGAATGTTTAAATAAAAAATAGAGAAAAACATCTAGTGATGTTCTGTAACTACTACTTAATCTCACAGTATACATTAGTGATTAGCAAATTTTTCAAATTTGCAAAACCTTTTCATCAATGAATCTTATGTAGGCGATCAATACATAAGACGGATTAAAAAGCAGAGGATGATGGTCTGAAAGCCCAAGGGGTTGGCCCTCCAACAACCCCCAAGTTGACCGTGAAACACCTGTTGGCACCTTAGAGTTCTTCAAAGCTAAGTTTAAAAATCCGTTGGAATTTATCATTCCAGACCTTTTTCCAATGAATAATACTCATATGTATCAATTTATAAAATAAGGACCATAAGGAGTATGCATTTTAATCATCTTGTTTCATTTCACATTATAAATCACGAAGAGCTTTCCCACATTAAGATATTCTCTTCCATAACATCATTTTCAACAGCTGCATTGTATTCCTTTGTTTTGATTTACCATATTTATTTAACAATCTCCAGATATGAGGTCATTTGTTCCCAGTTTTTCCCTACTTTTAAGAAACACTGCTGTCATGGTCCATGCTTGGGTTGGAAATGAATTTCCAGACATGAGGCAGGATGAGGGGAGAATGAAGTTTATTAGAGGGGGAAACGCTGTTAAAACAGCAGGCTGGCTCAAGGGAGAGCCAAACCTTTTCACAAGCTACTAGCTAGATTTTTATAACCCCAAGACAGAGAAAATTCCTACTGGAATGGTGGCATTAGGTGATTGGTTAGGACACTGTAGGGTGGAAATTTTACCTAATATGGGGTCAGGAGACTGGCTGGTTTAGATCTGGAAGCTCGTGGCAACAGTTGCTATAGGGCTTGGTCAGTTTCAGAGATTTTTATCCTGTCACCTTGGTCCTGGGCTCCACACCTGTAACCTCACTACAGGACTCCACAACTGTGACTGGCATCGTTGCAAGGAGTTAAATATGTGTGTGGATTCTTCATTATTTCCTAAAGATTCACATTTTAATGTGTTTTTCAAAATGTCTTTTAAGATACGTACATTGATTGACATGCATTGCACTGGTGAACCTGTGTATATGACTTGAAATAGTGGTCCATGGAGAGACAAACTGGTGAGATGGGCACAGAGAAACACTGCTGACTGGTAGAGAGACCTGAAACATGTGTTAGGAATCGTCCCGGCTCACATGTCAGGGTGGCTATGAGTCCCACGACCAGTGTTGCCACATACCATACTATTAGTTAAGAGATATCCAAATCAGGGTTCATCTCTTCTAGAACTTTGCGACTTGTTCCATGCAGTGGATACACCAAAAAATGTTCACTGAATATGATCCCAGGTGTTTGTTTTAGGGGACAAAAGCAGAGACATTACTTTGCCAACAAAGGTTCGTCTAGTCAAGGCTATGGTTTTTCCAGTGGTCATGTATGGATGTGAGAGTTGGACTGTGAAGAAGGCTGAGCGCCGAAGAATTGATGCGTTTGAACTGTGGTGTTGGAGAAGACTCTTGAGAGTCCCTTGGACTGCAAGGAGATCCAACCAGTTCATTCTAAAGGAGATCAGCCCTGGGATTTCTTTGGAAGGAATGATGCTAAAGCTGAAACTCCAGTACTTTGGCCACCTCATGTGAAGAGTTGACTCACTGGAAAAGACTCTGATGCTGGGAGGGATTGGGGGCAGGAGGAGAAGGGGATGACAGAGGATGAGATGGCTGGATGGCATCACTGACTCGATGGACATGAGTCTGAGTGAACTCAGGGAGTTGGTGATGGACAGGGAGTCCTGGCATGCTGCAATTCATGGGGTCGCAAAGAGTCGGACACGACTGAGCGACTGAACTGAACTGATACCATTTCTCATAAGCTTATCACTATTCTACATTTAATTTTAATAATACCTCTTCAAGATAACCCCCTTCAAATGTTGTCTTTTATTTGCTAAGGATTATTCATTTTGGAAAAAGTCGAAAGTCACTCACAACTGATTTTAGAAAAGTTTGGTAGGGTCAAAAGCAATTTCAGAAAAGCCAGGCTATGAGCACTAGATGCCATCTTTGGGTTTTGGTTTGTTTTTTCTCAACACTGGCTTCTACTCACAAAACCACTGGGTTGATTCGTCGAGATGGTCTGATTGATTACTTTTGCTTACAGGATAATTTCTTAATTGTCGTAGAAGCTCTTCAACGTGCATTCTGCTATGATTTTTTATTCTCTGTTTTTTCATTGACATATAGTTGATTTACAATGTTGTGCTAATTTCTGCTCTAGGCCAACTGGCTCAGTTGTACACATACATAGATTCTTTTTTCACATTCTTTTCAATTATGGTTTGTTCCAGGACATTAAATACAGATGCCTGTGTCATATGGAAGGACCTTGGTGTTTACCCATTCTAAATGCAATAGTTTTCACCTGATACAAACTGTCTCACTTCATCCCTCTCCTTCCTCCCTCCCCCCTGGCACCCACAAGTCTGTCCCCTATGTCTGTGGGTCTGTTTCTGTTTTGTAGATCGGTTTCATTTGTGTCGTATTTTAGATTCTGCATCTAAGTGATATCATATGGTATTTGTCTTCACTCTTTCTGACTTACCTCACTTAGCGTGGTCATCTCTAGGTCTATCCATGCGGCTGCAAACGAGCCTGCCTATGACTCTGGCAACTTGGGGGTCTGGGGCAGTGTTCTGCCATAGACTTCAATATGCCTTTTCCAGTTCAGGGCAGCAAACCAAGACTACTGGCGACTGCTAAAAAATAATAAAAACAAACAACTTTTTCCCAGTTTTCTTATTAGAAGAGAAGGGTATTCTAGGCTGCTCTGTTCATCACTTAGCTGAATATTTTCTGACTCAAGTTTTTTTTTTTTTTCAGAACAAAAATTTCTTTAGCAAAATTTGGGTCTCATGTTCATTTTGAAAGATACCTCTTTAGGGTTGGGTAGGAAGAAACTTTTCTCTCTGCCCTCTTATGTTCTGTGAATTGCTGTTGTTCAGTCACTAAGTCATATCTGACTCTTCATGACCCCATGGACTGCAACACACCAGGTTTCCCTGTCCTTCACTCATTTCCCTGAGTTGGCTCAAACTCATGTCCATTGAGTCAGTGATGCCATCCAACCATCTCATCCTCTATTGCCTCCTTCACAGTTTTTCCCAGCATCAGGGTCTTTTCCAATGAGTCAGCTTTTTGCATCAGGTGGCCAAAGTATTGGAGGTTCAGCTTCAGCATCAGTCGTTCCAATGAATATTCAGAGTTGATTTCCTTTAGGATTGTCTAGTTTGATCTCTTTGCTGTCCAAGTGACTCTCAAGAGTCTTCTCCCGTACCACGGTTTGAAAGCATGAATTCTTCAGGACTCAGCTTTCTAAGGGCTTCCCTTGTGGCTCAGCTGATAAGAATCTGCCTGCAATGTGGGAGACCTGGGTTCGAACTCTGGGTTAAGAAGATCCCCTGGAGAAGGGAAAAGGCTATCCACTCCAGTATACTGGCTTGGAGAATTCCATGGACTACAGTCCATGGGGTTGAAAAGAGTCGGGCATGACTAAGCAACTTTCACTTTCAGCTTTCTTTATGGTCCAACTCTCACAGTGAATGGGACCCTACAAATTAGGATGACAAAAACCAGATTAACAGGAGGAAAAAAAAGAAAGGTTATCATGTGTGCATATGAGAGGTTTAAAGAAATAAAATGAAAGCCCCAAAGAGGTGATCAGACTCAGAGGCTTATATATCATTTTAACAAAGAGCAATAAATTTGTGGAAGGTTCCCCAGGTAGCTCATTGGTAAAGAATCCACCTGCCAATGCAGGAGGTGCTGGTTTGATCCCTGGGTCTGGAAGCTCCCTCAGAGAAGGAAATGGCAACCCACTCCAGTATTTTTGCCTAGGAAATCCCATGGACAGAGGAACCTGGCCGGCCACAGTCCATGGGGTCACAAAAGAGTCAGACATGATTTAGCGACTAAAGAACAACAACAGTAAATTTGTGAAGAAGTGATAAGACAAAGAGAAAGAGTTTTTAGCTTCTAGGGGTAGTAAATTGTGAGAAGAAAATATATGGAGATATTTGTGAGACAGCAAAAGAGACACAGATGTAAAGAACAGACTTTTGGACTCTGTAGGAGAAAGCAAGGATGGGATGATTTGAGAGAATAGCATTGAAACATGTATATTACCATATGCGAAATAGATCGCCAGTCCAGGTTTGATGCATGAGACAGGGTGCTCAGGGCCAGTGCACTGGGATGACCCTGAGGGATGGGATGGGGAGGGAGGGAGGAGGGGGTTCAGGATGTGGAGCACATGTACACCCATGACTGATTCATGTCAATGTATGGCAAAAACCACTACATTATAAAGTAATTAGACTCTAATTAAAATAATTTATTTTTTAAAAAGAAAATATATGGGGAAACGAATGGAAAATAAGTATTATTTACTTATTTATTGTTTGGCCATGCCACGTGGTTTGCATAATCTTAGTTCCCCAACCAGGGATTGAACCTGGGGCCTCAGCAGTGGAAGCACCAACTCCTAACAACGGGCCTGCCAGGGGAGTCCAATCTACATGAAGGGGTTTTTTGAGTATTATTTTAATAACGTTTGTTTGTGCAGGTCCATCTTGGTGCCCACTTTCCATCTTCTTCATGGCCAGAAAATTCCCCAGGAGAGGGGATTTCTGGCAGTACTCATTTATCAGAAGTTTCTGCTTTTAGTCAGATTGGGACATTCTAAGAGGACTTCTTTCTGCACCTGTTGATTCTCAGTTGTCTTCAGTTCAAAATAAATATGCCAAAGTGCCATTTTGGCAGAGGCATACTCTGACCCCTTCATTCTCATAATTAATTATCTATTTGAATACACTAAACCTCTAGAGAAGAGCTTGCTGCAGTATCGGAGACATCTTTCCCCCATCCTTTTGAAAAGAAGCTCCCTGTTTTCCTTCCATCACTTATGTTGGTTATAGACATTTACTTTTCATCTTAATTATCTTCTTTTAAAGTCCATATTCCCTGCACAACAAAGGAAACTATAAGCAAGGTGAAAAGACAGCCTTCAGAATGGGAGAAAATAATAGAAAATCAAGCAACTGACAAACAACTAATCTCAAAAATATACAAGCAACTCCTACAGCTCAACTCCAGAAAAACAAATGACCCAATCAAAAAATGGGCCAAAGAACTAAATAGACATTTCTGCAAAGAAGACATACAGATGGCTAACAAACACATGAAAAGATGCTCAACATCACTCATTATCAGAGAAATGCAAATCAAAACCACAATGAGGTACCATTTCACGCCAGTCAGAATGGCTGCTATCCAAAAGTCTATAAGCAATCAGTGCTGGAGAGGGTGTGGAGAAAAGGGAACCCTCTTACACTGTTGGTGGGAATGCAAACTAGTACAGCCACTATGGAGAACAGTGTGGAGATTCCTTGAAAAACTGGAAATAGAACTTCCTTATGACCCAGCAATCCCACTGCTGGGCATACACACTGAGGAAACCAGAATTGAAAGAGACACGTGTACCCCATTGTTCATTGCAGCACTGTTTATAATAGCCAGGACATGGAAGCAACCTAGATGTCCATCAGCAGATGAATGGATAAGAAAGCTGTGGTACATATACACAATGAAGTATTACTCAGCCATTAAAAAGAATACATTTGAATCAGTTCTAATGAGGTGGATGAAACTGGAGTCTATTATACAGAGTGAAGTAAGCCAGAAAGAAAAACACCAATACAGTATACTAATGCATATATATGGAATTTAGAAAGATGGTAACAATAACCCTGTATACGAGACAGCAAAAGAGATGCTGGTGCATAGAACAGTCCTTTGGACTCTGTGGAAGAGGGAGAGGGTGGGATGATTCGGGAGAATGGCATTGAAACATGTATAATATCATATATGAAACGAGTCACCAGTCCAGGTTAGATGCACGATACTGGATGCTTGGGGCTGGTGCACTGGGACGACCCAGAGGGATGATACGGGGAGGGAAGAGGGAGGAGGGTTCAGGATGGGGAACACGTGTATACCTGTGGTGGATTCATGTTGATATATGGCAAAACCAATACAATATTGTAAAGTTAAAAAATAAAATAAAATATATAAAAAATAATAATAAAAAAATAAATAAAATAAAGTCCATATTCCTTAATTCAAATATCAATAACTTATCAAACTCAATTTTTCATAACAATTATGCATGCCTATTCACCATAGAGATAGAACAACCCTAAGCACCCAGGATATGTCACTTTCCCACCATGACTACACCTCTCCTCGGTTTAAACCACTTAGGAAGCTGATTTCTTTAGACATATACCCTGAGTTGAGAAATTCCCAACTATGTCAATAATTCTCAAGAGCCTTTATTTACTTTCAAAATATCTTCATTCAATTTTATTACTACTAATTATGTGACAAAAATAGCTATGAAGGACAAAATAGCAAGTCTAGCCTGGGATAAATTTGTATACAGCAAATCAGTTTAGAAGCAAATTTTAGTAGAAGCAACAGCTCCTGATTGCAATGATCGTTTGTTGGTGCACGTTGTTCAGAGTAAGAAATATGGTAATAATACGGCTGCTCTTTAGATGGGAGCTTTAATAGTTGTGCTTGGAAGGTGGCAGTGAGGAGAATGACACTCTAAGTCAGCTTGTAAGTCAAAAGGCATATGAAAATCTCCTACGTGAAAAGAGACAATGAGGACAGTCTATACCTCTGTATGGGTGAAGGGCTACATGACGAGCTTCAGACGCATTATTAACTTTTATTTCTTAAATTTCAGGAGAAGTAAGAGGAGGAAGTAGAAGGGGAGGAGTTTGATATGGCAACTAAAAAAAAAAAAAAAAAAAGCCCCAGTTGACTCCATCTCAGAGATTCCAATTCAGTTTTTCTGGATTGGAGCTGGACTCGGCCTTGTTGGCTTCTTCTTCTTCTTCTTTTAATTATCCAAGCACAGCCAGAGTTGAAACAACTCACTCACAGAACAGAAGAGCTGTTAACATAGGAGGGGAAAAAACTGGTCAATGGTGCCACCATTTCAAAGTCATTTTAATCATCTGCAATTTTTTCAAAATCAAAGCAGTCAATGTAATGTTCATTTTCCTAGTATTGTTTTTTAAAAAAAATAGCCCTTGAGGAGTGCATCACATGGGGAAAAAAGTATAAATTAGTTGCTTTATAGACTTGAGAATGTGGTTTAATACAATGAAAGGTAACAGCATACCCGTTTAACAAAACAACTTAAACTGATGACATATTAATCAATGCAAGTAGCTGTCGTTCAAGCAGTATTTTATGCTTTATTTGTTTGTTGTTTAGTCGCTAGGTCATGTCCAACTCCTTTGCAACCCCATGGACTGTAGCCCGTCATGCTCCTCTGTCCATGGGATTTCCCAGGCAAGAATACTGGAGTGGGGTGCCATTTTTATGCTTGGGAGGCTCCAAACTGGAAGCAGCTTCTATCATTGCTTTTATTTTCAGGTTTTCTTAGCTAATCTTTTATATGTGATTTAAGATCAAGTTTTCAAAACTAAAACATTTTCAACAAAATAAATCTTTGTGGAAAGTGATTTAAATTTATGTTACCTTAAGGAGAATTAAGATATTCATAATGGTGACTTTTACCTTCCAAGAACATTATATGTCCTGCTATTTGGTCAAGATTTCTTTCACATCTTTAAGAGAAATTCATCCTCATAGGGGTCTTGCAACATTTTTTGTTTAGTCTATTCCTAGGTATTTTACTTTTCTTGTCATTGTTGCTATTTTAAGTGAGGTTTTCTTCCTTTTATCTGATTATGATTTGTACATATATGTTATTAAGCTTGTACCTAACATTGATTTTATCAGGTAAAGTAGTTTCTTGTTCAATTATTTTGTTTCCCAAGTTTTGCAATCATAACTTCTGCCAATAGTGGTAGTTTCACGTTCTAATTTTTATACCTCTAATTTCTTCTTCTTGGACTTCCCTGGTGGCTCAGACGGTAAAGCGTCTGCCTACAATGCGGGAGACCTGGGTTCGATCCCTGAGTCGGGAAGATCCGCTAGAGAAGGAAATGGCAATCCACTCCAGTACTATTGCCTAGAAAATCCCATGGACAGAGGAGCCTGGTAGGCTACAGTCCATGGGGTCGCAAAGAGTCGGGCACGACTGAGCGACTTCACTTACTTAATTTCTTCCTCTCATCTAATTGCATCAGCTAACATCTCCAGCACTCTGCTAAATAACAGTAGTGACATTTTTATGGACATTTTTATCCTGTTCGTGACTATATCAGAAATATTTTAAGTTCTGCCATAAAACATGACATTGGGTTTCAAGCTGAAATCAATTTATTTTACCATGTTATCTGTATTTTTTTCAGTATTTTCATCAAGCATAGTTGTTGAATTTGGTCAGATGTATTTTCAGCATCTATAGAGACACTTATATGATTTTCTTCATCCAATCTACTAATATGATAAAACTTATTAATGTATTTCCAGTCTTTAAACTTCTAGAATAAACTCCAGCCTATATTTCATTTCCTCCTGCTTCTGGCCATGTCCTCCTTTTTCTCATCATCTTGGTCATAAGTTCTTACATTTCTACATTTGTGTTTTCTTTACAGAAGCAATGCTTTATATTTTTAAAAAAATTCTTAGCATGTTTAGTGATTTTCTTCATCACTATTTTCAGCTAATTTTCTAGGTTAGTTTTGCTGCTCTTTCTTACTTTTTTTTTTTAACTTTTTATTTTGTATTGGGGTATAGCTGATCCAACCAGTCCATTCTGAAGGAGATCAGCCCTGGGATTTCTTTGGAAGGAATGATGCTAAAGCTGAAACTCCAGTACTTTGGCCAACTCATGCGAAGAGTTGACTCATTGGAAAAGACTCTGATGCTAGGAGGGATTGAGGGCAGGAGGAGAAGGGGACGACAGAGGATGAGATGGCTGGATGGCATCACTGACTCGATGGACGTGAGTCTGAGTGAACTCCAGGAGTTGATGATGGACAGGGAGGCCTGGCGTGCTGCGATTCATGGGGTCACAAAGAGTCGGACACGACTGAGCGACTGATCTGATCTGATCTGATAGCTGATTAACAAATAATGTTGTGATAGTTTCAGACAAACAGCAAAGGGACTCAGCCGTACATATACATGTATCCACTCTCCCCCAAACTCCCCTCCCATCCAGGCTGCCACATAACATTGAGCAGAGTTGCCTGTGCTGTACAGTAGGTCCTTGTTGGTTATACATTTTCAATATGCCAGTGTGTACATGCTCTTTCCCACTTTTTGTCTTTTAGGATTTTAGTATTGGTGTCATGCCAGTTCTCTTGTTATTTCTCATTGTGGAATGAGTTGAGATTTCCCGGCCTTGCTATTTGCAGTATTTACTTCCAGAAAGTATATTTTTGCTAGCATTTTTTTGAGGTCACTGGGCCATTGTGCTATTTTTACATATCCTTTTGCATGTGCTAAACTCCTGCACCCCTCTCTAATTTTTTCCTTCAGTCTTATACATTTTGTATTTATAAAGGCTAAACTGCCTGGATTAGCTATGTTTATGTAAGTAAAACTTTTTTTTCACTCACATGATATCCATTATTTTCAAGTATTTAATGATTTGGTGATGGGTGTGGCAACAGAAAACAAGTCTTGTTCCTTTTCAAAAGTGGAAATAGATTTGTTTTTCAAATTAAAAAGCATCTTAATGGAAAGTGTTGGCTCTGTAGTCCTGCCATGAGTAAATAATTTACTACTGTTCATAGTTTGTTGTTCTAAGCTTCCAAGATTTTTTCTAAATATACTCACAAAATATACACACTCACATGCATTTTTAAAAAATGAAATCACAACACAATATTCTGCTTTGTGGCCTGTTTTTTCACTTATTATATTATGCCCACTTTCTGTGTTAATTAGTATAGACCTATAGTTTTTAATGGATTGTTCAGCTGGTAAAAAATCCTCTTGTGGTGTAGGAGACCCTGGTTCGATTCCTGAGTTGGGAAGATCCCCTGGAGAAGGAAAAGGTTACCTACTCCAGTATTCTGGCCTAGAGAATTCCATGGACTATACATACAATCCATGGGGTTGCAAAGAGCTGGACATGACTTTAAAAAAAAAAAAAACACATTACTTATGCCACCAATCTTTTATAGATGATCGTTTAGGTTACTCCTCATTTTTCACTGCTATAAACAAAATTCGCATGAATGTCCTGTATGCTCTGTCTAATTGGTTTCTTTGAATACACTACTAAGTGGAAAAGCACTAGACCACTGGATATAGCTATTTAAAAAGCAAATTTCTGTTTACCAAATATAACTTTGATTAAGTTTAAATATAACCTACCATTCATATGTTGATTTTTTCCACTACATTAGTTACAGAATGTTCCCATGAAGACTTTTGAAATTGGCTTCTTTTTTCAGCATGATGCCTTTGAGATGTATCCAGATTATCGTGTGTACCAATAGTCTTTTCCTTTTTGTTGTTGAGTAATATTGCATTGCATGAGTGAAACACAATGTGTTTCTTCATTCACCACTTGGAGCATATTTGGGTTGTTTCCATTCTTGTTGATTATGAATGAAGTAGATAACAACACTCACATACAGGTTTTATTTCACCATAACTTTTCATTTCTCATAGGTAAATACCTAGGACTAGAACTGATGAATTTTATTTGTGCTGTGCTAAGTCGCTTCAGTCATGTCCAACTCTTTGCAACCCTATGGACTGTAGCCCACCAGGCTCCTCTGTCCATGGGATTCTCCAGGCAAGAATACTGGTGTGGGTTGCCATACCTTCCTCCAGGGGATCTTCCCAACCCAGGAAGTAAATCCCCATCTCTCGATTCTCCTGCAGTGAGCCCTCTACAGTTGAAGCACAGAGTCCTAACCATTGGACTGCCAGGGAATTCCCACCAATATCTTAGTTAGAATCTTACAACAGAAAATCAAGATGATGATTGAAGAACAATCTTTCGCCACCTTGACCATTGCTCTGACTTTCTTTCCCAGTAGACATCAGCTTTTAATGGAAAGTGAAGGAGTTATTTAAATCAGCTGTGATTCATCAGGGGAGAGAGTAATGAAACACTTTTTCCTGCCCTTCTACAGGAGGGTTTTTAGCTTTGTGTTCAGCCAGTCATCTAATCACTATGGTAACACCCTCTTTCCCTCCCACTCTGCGGACCTCAGCAGATAGAAAGGGCACTGCTGAATTTGCATTGAAAGTCCAATAATACCTTGCAATAAAAACCTCAATGACTAATACATGCACGAGGACCAAGGCATAGGGATCGAGGACAGTGACCTGATGGAAATGAGCAAAATTAGCCCAATATTTACAGAAGTCATCATTTCACCCTTTAGCAGCATGGGAAACCAATGACCCAGAACTCAGGAAGCTGGTAGATGAGCAGAGGTTAACACCAAATAGGAGAATTCCCTCTTCTCCAAAGAAGTAACAAAGAACTGGAGCTTTCCACTGCAAGCCTGCCAGGTTTTCATTAAGACTGCTCCCAGCTGACCTGCCCACACCCCCTCCCACCCCGACATTGCCTCCATGCTTGTTCATGATCTCTCTTTCCCTCCTTTTCTGCCTCCCTTCAGCTGTCCTCTCTTTTCTCTTCTTCATTCTTTCTCTTTGCTTGCATTTCCTTTCAGGTTTTTTTTTTTTTTTGCTTCACTGGATCTTAGTTACAGCACATGGGATCTTCGATCTCTGTTACAGCATGTGAACTCTTAGTCGCGGCACGTGGGATCTAGTTCTCTGACCAGGGATTGAGCTGGGGCCTCCTGCATTTGGAATGTGGAGTCTTGGCCACTCACTGGACCACCAGGGAAGTCCCTCCTTTCAGGTTTGATTTTGAGTCACTGCTTGCCTGGATGGTCCACCCATCCTGCAGGGGAATTTGGTCCCAGGACATCCCCCCAACCACAGTTCACGTCTCCTCCCCTCCTACCATATCACTGGGGATGGATGCTTGGACACTGCAGTGTCTGTAAAGGGGATCTGCTTATTCCTCATCCCGGCATTTGTTTTTACAGTCTATCCAGCCATGTGTTATAGAGTCACTGAGTCAGAATAACTTCATTACCCTGGTCTGGCTAGATCATTTGCATATCCATTTCCTCTTTTTCTTTACCAACCCAAACCCAAACCCAAGTTTAGAAAGTAAAACAGCCATGTTTTGAGTCATAAAAGACTACATTTACCACCTTTCCAGGAAGGACAGCCTGACCAGTAAGAGTGAATGGTTGTGGGCTGAGGCTTCATGAAAAATGTATTAAAAGAGGGCTGCCAGCTGAGACCCACTGTTCCACCTTTCCTCTTCTGTTACCAGCCGAATTGTGTTCCCTTCCAACATGCATATAGGAAAGCCCTAATCCCTAGAATGTGACTGCATTTGGATATAGGGCTCCTAAAGAGGGAATTAAGTTATAAGGGTAGCTCCTAATCCAATATGACTGGTGTCTTTATAAGAAGAGGTGACTGGGACACAGACATAGAGAGACACAGAGGGAATACAGTGAGACACAAGGAGAAGGTGGCCATCTACCAGGAGAGCAGCCTCAGGAGGAACTAACCTTGTCAACACCTTGACCTCTGGCTTCTAGCCTTCAGAACTATGATACATTTCTGTTGTTTAAGCCACCCAGTCCATGGTACTTTGTTATAATAGCAGCAGCAAACTAATATCCATTCTTTCGTCTTCCTGCCAAAGTGATTGCGGTAGGAGGAGCAGCAGTACCTGTCTTGAAACCATGAAAGACCCTGTTAAGTCCCTTGTTAAGGGTGTGGAGCAGAAAGTAAGAATAAACTCAGGACACAGGTGACACTCTAGCTCATCTTGTTTAGGCTTCTGTGGTTTCAGGTCTCTATGTTAGCAGCCAAGTTCCTAAGAAAGTACCTGGTGTCCAATTTTACACTTTTTACTCAGACAGAATCTCTAACCATCCTTGCAAAATCCTCCCTCCACCTCCTCTCTAATTTCCTGGGAGATCTGCTGGCTTCCTCTCATTGTCTTCCTCCTAGGACAGCCCCTGCCTGTTAGGCCATTTGGAGTGTCTCCACCAGAGTCGCTGCTAATGGTATCTTTGGGAGATCTCCAATATCAGCCCCTAATATGCTCTCTCCCACATCTAACCCCGGTGTCTGAGAAGGCTGGCCTCTGCTCCAGCTCTGTGTCATCGTGTGCCACGAACTCTGAAGGAGCAGGGTCTCAACGCCCTAAAGTTTCTCAATGAATCAGCTCCTCCAGCTTCCAGCTTAACCCCTGCAGAGAGCTGGGCAGAACACCAATCCTCCAATCTTTGTCCCTCTCTTCATTTACTTCAAAGTTAGATCATCATTTATTCACTTGTCCCTTTCCCAAAATGTTTGCACCAGTAGAAGCATTCATGGAAATCAGTTGCACTTAAATCAAAATTAATCTCCCCCCCAAAAAAATGCCCTTAAATTACAAATTCCAGAGCTCTACTATAATATTCAGGAGTATGCCCAATTTCAAAAAGATCTGATGACCTTGACATTTGGCTGGTTTTGCTCATTAATGTAGTGACTTTAGAAAAAATATTTTATCTGTGAGAGCCTGAGGGCTTCCTTGGTGGTTCAGACATCCACCTGTAATGCAGGAAATGAGGGTTTGATCCTGGGGTAGGGAAGGTCCCCTGGAGATCTACCCACTACAGAACTCTAGCCTGGAGAATTCCATAGACAGAAAAGCCTGGAGGGCTATAGTTCATGGGGTCCAAAGAGTGGGACATGACTGAGCAACTAACACTAACACTACATGAGAGTCTGAAAGCATTTTGAAGCAATCTCAAAGTTTACACTGTCCTCTGTACTAAGAAATGACTATATCTGAGGAAGGGTTTGGCCACCTAAGGCTAAGAATGGACTCATTGGAAAAGACCCTGATGCTGGGAAAGATTGAAAGTAGGAGGAGAAGGGGAAAACAGAGGAGGAGATGGTTGGATGGCATCACCAACTCAATGGACATGAGTTTGAGCAAGCTCTGGGAGTTGGTGATGGACAGGGAATCCTGGCGTACTACAGGGGTCGCAAAGAGTCGGACATGACTGAGTGACTGAACTGAACTGAGGAAGGGTAGAAAGCATCAAATGATTACCAACCAGTTCACCTTTCTCCCTTGAATTTTGGAAAATCATTTCACTGATTATTTTGCAGCAGGATTCTTTTAATCTGAAAGAACCTCTTTTCTAAGCTGAAGTGACACAAACACAGCAAGGTTCACAGTGGCTCTTTCATGGAAGAAGAATTTTGAATTATTATTTCTTCTTTATATTTTCCTGTAATTTTCAACGTTTCTATAATTAGACAGCATGGATGCTATATGAAGAAAAAGATGCTGTTTACCCTTCAGATTGGTCTTTTAAAAAAATCCAATTCAAACCATTAGGTATTTCTATTGTCTTCTTCTTGGATGGAAAAGTTGACAGGCCAGCAGCTTGCATTCATGAACACTACTAACATGACTATTAGACTCTACCTTCTGAAGCACAGAAGAATTTCCCCCCATTTTGCATCCTTGTTCAATTGGAGTTTTAGAAAATTTGAACATAACCTAAATAATAAAAATCATACAATGAAAAAATAGATATTCTAGAACAGGAAGAAATAATTGGCAATTGCATAAGAAAGTCAATTTGAAAAGTCTCATTTACATAGTGCCCTGGGGAAGCTGAGCATGTGACAACATGAAGCAGAATGTGCTTTACTGAGACTACTCAAGCAGAGCCATTTTCTATGAAAACAGAATTTATGAAATCGAGAGAAGAAATGTACCGAAAGCTAGTTGTCTACATACTACACGGCATTCTTAACAACTAGTGGGAAATAGCACTTGACTTAACTGGAATAATTTTTTTAAATTGTCTAATCTCTTCCCTTTTGGTTTCCTTCTCTGTAAAGCAGGGATGGTAATGCTAACAGAGGCATTACAAAAATTGTGAAACGTTCACACATTTATTTAATTAGCAATAATTTGATTTCGATGTGATGGGTTGAGGAGCTGATGATAGCTTCAGTACTATTCCACCCTTCTGTTTCTCATTTTTTTCTTCCTCTCTTTGACTTTTGAGAACTGCGGTCCCTTTCATTTCTCCATCTCTTTGTGCACTTAAGGGTGTAACTGTAGGAAAAAACAGTCACTGTTGCTTCTGCAACTTATCATACTGAACAAATAAGGACTTTTGTCCACCAGCTCCCCATTCATTTTTCCATGTGGTCCTAGTCTTTTCAACCTCGAGATTCTTTTTCCTGGGTGTTCTGAACCAGGGTATTTTGGAGGAAGAACCCCCCTGTCCACCTCAGGCGCTGAGTTACCTTTGGTTCCTCTAGACCAGGGTCCACCTCAGCCTCCAGCCCAAGCCTCATGACAAAGAGGAGAGGCAGCAGTTACTGATCACCGGCCATGTACCTCTACTCTTTGCTTAACAGCTCACCTAGTTTGCTTACTCACATGAAACTGCCATTGCTGGAATCCAGAAATGGTTGAACATCAGTGATTTCATATGGCTCAGCTTAATATTTCTCATTATTATTATTATGCCCAACTTATACATGAGGAAACTCTTTTTTTCTGTAATAGCCCTGAATCTTTCTCTTCTTGCCTCCTGAGAGACTTGAGGGAAAGAGTCCAGCCTGGGAAACACCATTTTATGAAAGAAGGCTCTGTCCAGGCAGGGCCCCTAACCAGTGGCCCTCAGTCTCTGTCCTTCCTGCACCATGCTGGCTTCACACCCTAGTCAAAACCTGGAGATGACTCTCTGGAATTAGTCATTTTTAGTCTCTATAAAGAATCACTTTAAAGCATTCTTGTTTTTCTCTGACAGTGTTTTTGTTGGTGCCACAGCAATTAATGGTAAAATAAATAACTTTGATCCAAGTTTATTATAGAGCCATATCGCCACCCTCTGGAATAAAATTAATTGGATACTGGAGTGGGTTGCCATTGCCTTCTCTGAGGAATAAAATTAATTGGATAGATACATTGCATGCATCCATATGTAGAGATTTGTCTGACTCACAGTCGTATATATCCTCTCTAGTTCTTTCTCTCGGGCTCTATTTCTCTTTTTTTTTTTGGCGGCGGAGGGGGGGGGGGCGGTGGTTCTGATGGTTACCTGCTCAATGAACGAACATACTTATTCTATCACTTGAGAACATTTTAAGTTTGAAAATCTGTGCCAAAGTCCGTTTCTCTCTTTTCTGGACTTCTGGAAGACTTATTAGACATCTATTTATTTTTGCAAATAAATGTTTATTGAGCACTGAGATGGTTAACTTTATGCATCAACTTGGTGGGGTTATGATGCCAATTGTTCGGTTAAACGCTGGCCAAGATGTTTCTGAGAAGAAGCTATTATGCCTGAAGACTGCTACAGACAGACTCAGCTTGGGTTTCCAGCCTGCAAGCCTACCCGTTGGATTTCAGACTCAAGGCTATGATACCAAATGTTACCTGAATATCTAGTCTACTAATTTCAGTCTTGCCAGCTCCCACAATCACGTAAGCCAATCTATCTACCAACCTAACTACCTACCTATCTATCTATGTAATTGGTTTTGTTTCTCTGGAAAACTGATGAAAACAAGCACCGACAGTGTGCTAGGCACTGTGTTAGCCAGTGAGGACCTGGATAAGCTCCTTGATGAGATGCCTTTCCTTCACTGCAAAAGAAACATGTTAATAGAGAAATTAGATCTCAGTGTAAGGCAATGGCACCCCACTCCAGTACTTTTGCCTAGAAAATCCCATGGACGGAGGAGCCTGGTAGGCTGCAGTCCATAGGGTCGCTAGAGTCTGACACGACTGAGCGACTTCACTTTTACTTTTCACTTTCATGCATTGGAGAAGGAAATGGCAACCCACTCCAGCGTTCTTACCTGGAGAATCCCAGGTACGGGGGATCCTGGGGGGCTGCCGTCTCTGGGGTCGCACAGAGTCGGACATGACTGAAGCGACTTAGCAGCAGCAGCAGCAGCAGTAAGGTCTGTTAGAGTGAGAATAAAGTGCTGGGAAGATAAAAAAAGGGGTGACTAATTCTGTCTGAAGGGATGAAGAAGTTGACCTTGCTGAGGTGACCTGGTCTCAAAAGGTAAGCAGGGCTTCTCAGGGCTGATTAGGGCTGGAGGAGGTATCAATCAGGGAGAGGTGCTAAAGGAACCACTCACCAAACCCAGGGGCTTCTGACTCAAGGTCATGTCCTAAACTCCAAATGTGTGCATTACAAAGTGCTGTGAGACCAGAATATAAAAGATTGAGACCAAGTTGTGGAGACTGTATTGAAACTGAGATGTCCAATGTTGAACATTTCTAAGCCAAAGTTGGCAGTGAAATGAAGTTTAGAGTTAAGCAGTAGCGGGGACTTTGAGGTAAAAGGCAGAAATCAATGTCATTTCAATATAGGAGAAAATTGTCCATTTTGCAAATAGAAAAGAATGTCAGGAGAATGTAGCTCTCTATCCAACAAACATTTAATGAGTACTTACTTTAGGCCAAGAAATATTCTAGGACCTAGCCACGTGTAAGATATAGTCCTTAAGCTACATAGTCAAGGAGGGGAAGGAGCAGAAAGTAATTACTTATTTCCCAGCTCGCCCAATCCAAAATTAATCACATGATGGTCATGTCCTCAAAATCAACCATCTCCTTGCAAAGTCTCCTAGTCATTTTCAGGAACCCTGGTGACAGCTAGCATCACCTTCACGTTCTGCTCTTTTCACTCAGACATGGCCGACTATTTGGGAACTCATGGACTGTAGCCAACCAGGCTCCTCTGTCCATGGAATTCTCCAGGCAAGAATACTGGAGTGGGTTTCCATTTTCTTCTCCAGGGGATCTTCCCAACCCAGGGATTGAACCCAGGTCTCCTGCATTGCAAGTAGAGTCTTTACTGTCTGAGCAGGGAAGCCCGTGTTCTGCTCTGGCTCCTTTCAAAGAAGTCTGTTGTTGAGGCCTCTGCCTTCAGGCCATCAGCCTCAAGCCATTTCCATGCTCCTACTCTCCTCTTCAAGGCACATGCCTCCAACCTCTGTGTTGGAGACGATGGTGTCATACATGTATACTTATGTAAAAAAAATTTTTTTAAGCTGTTTGTATTAGTTTTCTATGGCAGCTATTTAAAAAATTACCACATACAACTTATCACTAAGAATTAGAATTTAAAAAAAAAGAATTAGAATGATAGGAATTCCCTGATGGTTGAGTGGTCAGAGCTCAGAGCTTCCACTGCGGGGGCACAGGTTTGATCTCTGGTCTGGATGCATGCCTCAGTGTGCTCCTCAACCCGAAAAAGAGTTAGAATGATAGATAATAAGTATTGGTATGGATGTGTGGATGGGAACATCGGCAGTAATGATGGGGTTCAGGACAAACTACCCCAAAACATTGAATGGCATATTGAATCTCTTAAGCTGAAGGAATCTGAGAAAACAGCAGAAGCAAAAAGATCACTCTGACCCCATACTCCTTACTCTTCTTCCCTGAAACAGGTCATAAAACTCCCGTGTGGAAGGTATCCTCCCTGCACCAGGAGGAAGACATTCTTATCACCTGAGACAGGAAATTTGGGGTCAAAAAATCTGTAAAAACAATGCTTATTAAAATAACCCTTGGGGCAGTCCTAAGATGGCAGAGGAATAGGATGGGGAGACCACTTTCTCCCCCACATATTCATCGAAAGATCAACTGAACACTGAACAAATTCCACAAAACAACTTCTGAAAGCTGGCAGAAGACACCAGGCACCCAGAAAGGCTGCTCATTGTATTCAAAAGAAAGTAGGACAAAAGATAAAAAGAGAGACAAAACAGTTAGGGATGGAGATCCATCCTGGGGAGGGAGTCGTGAAGAAGAAGTTTCCAAACACCAGGAAACCCTCTCACCGGCAGTTCTGTGGGGAGCTTTGGAATCTCAGAGGGCAACATAACCAGGAGGGGAAAAACAAACAAACCCACAGATTATGCACCTAACCGCAACTCCCAGTGGGGAAGTAGCCCAGACGCTCGTGTCCACCACTAGCAAGCGGGGTCTGAACAGGGAGGTGCGGGCTGCATTGGTTAATGCAGGTGCGGCCTGAATGCCCTGAGGACAATCTGAGGGAGTTAACGTGAGATAGCAACCCAAACTGGGATAGCCACAAAGAGAGAGAGAAAAAAAAGAAAAGAAAGACAGACAGAGAGAACTTTCCCATGAAAAGCTCTAACCTAAGGCACTCTAGGGCCCACTCACGGAACAAAGGACTGAGTGAGTACCAGAGGAGAGTTAGCCGGCTGCAGACCGGCCCACCCCCTGCGGGAGGCAGATGGGCAACAGCCAGGGCTGGAAGGCAAGGGGAAATCTTGGCCCCAGAGACAGCATCCTCTACCAAACTGCGAGCAGGCTCCCAGTTGCTAACCAAGTCTTCCTGGGATCCTGGACAGTTAACATCCGCCAGGAGAGCCGCAGCCTGAGGTCAGCTCCCCAGAGGAGACACACAGCACACCTGAGATGGTGCTCCCACTGCACACCCAGGAAACTGAGCGGCTGGAACCAGGGAGGTGATAAGATGGCACCACCCACCTGGGGAGAGTGTGCTCGCCAAGCACCTGGTCGCCTGAACTGCTCGGACCTGAGAAGGGCACAAAACTCCGGCCCAGATGAGTCTGTGCCTTTGTGGAGTACCTGAAAACCTGAACCTGAGTGGCTTAGACCTGGGACGTGTACGCAACCCAGGGCCTGCTTTAGGCAGTTCCCCTGAAGAGCAACATGGAGCCTGAGCAGTGTAGACCGGGAAAGCACACATGCCCTGAGCAGGGGCAAACCCAGTGTGGCCCGGACACTGTGAGCACTCCGCATACAGGCCAGTGATATTTGTTTGCAGTGTTCCACCCTCCCCACAGCACAACTGAACAAATGAGCCTAAATAAGTGATCACCTTCGCCCCCTTGTGTCAGGGTGGAAATTAGACACTGAAGAGACTTGCAAACAGAGAAAGCCAAAATAAACAAAGAAGAGGGAACTGCTTTGAAAGTGACAGGTGCAACAGATTAAAACCCTGTAGTTAGCAAGTGACTACATTGGAAGGGGCCAATAGACCATGAGAAGAAGTATAAGCTGGAACAAGGAACTATCTGAAACTGAACTGACCACACACTGCCCTCAACAGCTCTAGAGAAATTCCTAGATATATTTTACTATTATCATTTTTTATTATTAACTTCTTTATTACTCCTTTAATTTTCATTTTTATAACCTACTATTACCTTCAAGCTTGTTTTAGAAAAGGCAGAGGAACCAGAGGTCAAATTGCCAACATCCGCTGGATCATTGAAAAACCAAGAGAGTTCTAGAAACACATCTATTTCTGCTTTATTAACTATGCCAAAGCCTTTGACTGTGTGGATCATAATAAACTGTGGAAAATTCTGAAAGAGATGGGAATACCAGACCACCTCACCTGCCTCGTGAGAAATCTGTATGCAGGTCAGGAAGCAACAATTAGAACTGGACATGGAACAACATCGGTTCCAAATGGGAAAAGGAGTACGTCAAGGCTGTATATTGTCACCCTGCTTATTTAACTTCTATGCAGAGTGCATCATGAGAAACACGGAGCTGGAAGAAGCACAAGCTGGAATTAAGATTGCCAGGAGAAATATCAATCACCTCGGATATGCAGATGACACCACCCTTATGGCAGAAAGTGAAAAGAAACTAGAAAGCCTCGTGATGAAAGTGAAAGAGGAGAGTGAAAAGTTGGCTTAAAGCTCAACATTCAGAAAACGAAGATCATGGCATCCAGTCCCATCACCTCATGGGAAATAGATGGAGAAACAGTGTCAGAGTTTATTTTTTGGGCTCCAAAACCACTGCAGATGGTGATTGCAGCCATGAAATTAAAAGACGCTTACTCCTTGGAAGGAAAGTTATGACAAACCTAAGTAGCATATTAAAAAGCAGAGATATTACTTTGACAACAAAGGTCCATCTAGTCAAGGCTATGGTTTTTCCAGTGGTCATGTATTGATGTGAGAGTTGGACTGTGAAGAAAGTTGAGGACTGAAGAATTGATGCTTTTGAACTGTGGTGTTGGGGAAGACTCCTGAAAGTTCCTTGGACTGCAAGAAGACCCAACCAGTTCATTCTAAAGGAGACCAGTCCTGGGTGTTCATTGGAAGGAGTGATGCTAAAGCTGAAACTCCAGTACTTTGGCCAACTCATGCGAAGAGTTGACTCATTGGAAAAGACCCTGATGCTGGGAGGGATTGGGGGAAGGAGGAGAAGGGGACGACAAAGGATGAGATGGCTGGATGGCATCACCGACTTGATGGACATGAGTTTGAGTGAACTCTGGGAGTTGGTGGTGAACAGGGAGGCCTGGAGTGCTGCGATTCATGGGGTCGCAAAGAGTTGGACACGACTGAGTGACTGAAATGAACTGAACTGAACTGATTACCTTGCCAAAAAACCCAAAAAACAAAAGACCCTATTTTTAAAGCAACTTTCATATATATTTTTTATACTTTTTGTAATTTTTTTTTAATATTGTATTTTTGAGCGTCTAACCTTTACTCTAGATATTTAGTCTTTGATTTTTGGTATTTGTTATCAATTTTGTACCTTTAAGAATCCAATCTTCAGTACCCATTTTTACTTAGGAGTGTGATTACTGGCTTGATTGCCCTCTCCCCCTTTTGACTCTCCTTTTTCTCCCCCAGGTCACCTCTATCTCCTCCCTCCCCCTTCTCTTCTCTACCCAACTCTGTGAATCTCTATGGGTATCCTGGGCTGGGGAGAACGCTTAGGAAACTGATTACTGGCTAGATCTGTCTCTGTCCTTTTGATTCCCCCTCTTCTCCTGGTCACCTCTGTCTCCTTCCCTGTTCTCTTCTCTTTGTAACTCTGTGAACCTCTCTGGGTGTTCCAGACTGTGGAGAACACATAGGTAATTATTTACTGGCTAGATTGCTCTCTCCCCTTTTGATTCCCGCTCTTCTCCTCCTGATCACCTCTATCTCTCTCCTTCCTCTTCTCTCCTCCATGTAACTCTGCGAACCTCTCTGGGTGTCCCTCACTGTGGAGAATCTTTTCTCCATTAACCTAGATGTTTTATCATTGGTGCAGTATCAATGAAGAAGTCTTGAGGCTACTGTAAGAATAAGTCTGAAAACCAGAGGAAGGAGTCTTAAAATCAAAACTTGAGAACACCAGAAAACTCCTGACTCCAGGGAGTATTAATCAACAAGAGCTCATCCAAAAGCCTCCATACCTACACTGAAACCAAGCTCCACCCAAAAGCCAACAAGTTTCAGAGCAAAACATACCAAGCTAATTCTCCAACAACGCAGGAACATAACCCTAAGCATTAAAATACAAGTGGCCAAAAGTCACACCAAACCCATAGACACCTCAAAACTCACTACTGGACACTTAATTGCACTCCAGAAAGAAGAGATCCAGCTCCACCCACCAGAACACCAACGCAAGCTTCCCGAACCTGGAAACCTTGACAGGCCACTCATCCAAACTCACCCATAGTGAGGAACCTCCACAGTAAAGAGGAACCACAAACTTTCAGCATCAGAAAGGCCACCCCAAACACAGCAATCTAAACAAGATGAAAAGGCAGAGAAATATTCAGCAGGTAAAGGAACATGATAAATGCCCACCAAATCAAACAAAAGAGGAGGAGATAGGTAGTCTACCTGAAAAAGAATTCAGAATAATGATAGTAAAAATGATTCAAAATCTTGAAGACAAAATGGAGTTACAGATAGTCTGGAGACAAGGATTGAGAAGTGATGCAAGAAATATTTAACAAGGACCTAGAAGAAATAAAAAAGAGTCAATCAATAATGAATAATGCAATAACTGAGATCAAAAACACTCTGGAGGAACCAACAGTAGAATAACTAAGGCAGAAGATAGGATAAGTGAGGTGGAAGATAGAATGGTGGAAATAAATGAAGAAGAGAGGAAAAAAGAATTTAAAGAAGTGAAGACAACCTCAGAGACCTCTGGGACAATGTCAAATGCCCCAACATTTGAATCATAGGAGTCCCAGAAGAAAAAGACAAAAAGAAAGGCCATGAGAAAATACTTGAGGAGATAATAGTTGAAAACTTCCCTAAAATGGGTAAGGAAATAGCCATCCAAGTCCAAGAAACCCAGAGAGTCCCAAACAGGATAAACCCAAGGTGAAACACCCCAAGACACAAATTATTCAAATTAATGAAGATCAAACACAAAGAATAAATATTAAAAGCAGCAAGGGAAAAACAACAAATAACACACAAGGGGATTCCCATAAGGATAACAGCTGATCTTTCTATAGAAGCTCTTCAGGCCAGAAGGGAATGGAAGGACATACTTCAAGTGATGAAAGAGAAAAACTTACAACCCAGATTACTGTACCCAGCAAGAATCTCCTTCAAATATGAAGGAGAAATCAAAAGCTCTACAGACAAGGAAAAGCTGCAAGAATTCAGCACCACCAAACCAGCTCTTCAACAAATACTAAATGATCTTCTCTAGACAATGGCACCCCACTCCAGTACTCTTGCCTGGAAAATCGCATGGATGGAGGAGCCTGGTAGGCTGCAGTCCATGGGGCCGCTAAAAGTCGGACACGACTGAGCGACTTCACTTTCACTTTTCACTTTTCATTTGAGAAGGAAATAGCACCCACTCCAGTGTTCTTGCCTGGAGAATCCCAGGGACGGGGCAGCCTGGTGGGCTGCCGTCTATGGGGTCACACAGAGTCGGACACGACTGAGGTGACTTAGTAGCAGCAGCAGCAGACAGGAAACACAGAAAAGGTGTATAACCTCGAACCCAAAACAACAAAGTAAATGGCAATGGGATGATACTTATCAATAATTACCCTAAATGTAAATAGGTTGAATGCCCCAATCAAAAGACAAAGCCTGGCTGAATGGATACAAAACAAGACCCCTATATATGCTGTCTACAAGAGACCCACCTCAAAACAAGAGACACATACAGACTGAAAGTGAAGGGATGGAAAAAGATATTTCATGCAAATAGAGACCAAAAGAAAGCAGGTGTAGCAATAGTCATATCAGATAAAATAGACTTTGAAATTAAGGCTGTGAAAAGAGACAAAGAAGGACACTACATAATGAGTAAAGGATCAATCCAAGAAGCAGATATACCAATTATAAATATATATGCACCCAACATAGGAACTCGCTTTCACTTTTCACTTTCATGCATTGGAGAAGGAAATGGCAACCCACTCCAGTGTTCTTGCCTGGAGAATCCCAGGGACGTGGGAGCCTGGTAGGCTACCATCCATGGGGTCGCACAGAGTCAGACACGACTGAAGTGACTTAGCAGTAACATAGGAACACCGCAATATGTAAGGCAAATGCTAACAAGTATGAAAGGGGAAACTAACAGTAACACAATAATAGTGGGAGACCTTAATACCCTACTCACACCTATGTATAGATCAACTAAACAGAAAATTAGCAAGGAAACACAAACTTTAAATGATACAATGGACCAGTTAGAGCTAATTGATATCTATAGGACATTGCACCCCAAAACAATGAATTTCACCTTTTTCTCAAATGCACACGGAGCCTTCTCCAGGATAGATCACATCCTGGGCCATAAATCTACCCTTAGTAAATTAAAACAAATTAAAATCATTCCAAGCATTTTTTCTGATCGCAATGCGGTAAGATTAGATGTCAACTACAGGAAAAAACTATTAAAAATATAAACATATGGAGGCTAAAAAACACACTTCTGAATAACCAACAAATCACAAAAGAAATTTTAAAAAGAAATTAAAATATGCATAGAAACGAATGAAAATGAAAACACAACAACCCAAAACCTATGGGATTCAGTAAAGGCAGTACTAAGGGAAAGGTTCATAGGAATACAAGCTTACCTCAAGAAACAAGAGAAAAATCAAATAAATAATCTAACTCTACACCTAAAGTAACTAGGAAAACAAGAAATGAAGAACCCCAGGGTTAGTAGAAGGAAAGAAATCGTAAAAATTAGGGCAGAAATAAATGCAAAAGAAACAAAGGAGACCATGGCAAAAATTAACAAAGCTAAAAGCTGGTTCTTTGAGAAGATAAATAAAATAGACAAACCGCTCCCCACACTCATCAAGAAACAGAGGGAGAAGAAACAGATCAACAAAATTAGAAATGAAAATGGAGAAATCACAACAGACAACACAGAAGTACAAAGGATCATAAGAGACTACTATCAGCAACTATATGCCAATAAAATGGACTACTTGGAAGAAATGGACAAATTCTTAGAAAAGTATAACTTTCCAAAACTGAACCAGGAAGAAATAGAAAATCTTAACAGACTGATCACAATTACGGAAATCAAAACTCTCCTAAAGTCAGGAACAAGACAAGAGTGCCCATTCTCATCATTACTACTCAACATAGTTTTGGAAGTTTTAGCCACAGCAATCAGCAAAGAAAAAGAAATAAAAGGAATCCAGATTGGAAAGGAAAAAGTGAAACTCTCACTGTTTGCAGATGACATGATCCTCTATATAAAAAACCCTAAAGTCACCACCAGAAAATTACTAGAGCTAATCAATGAATATAGTAAAGTTGCAGGATATAGAATTAACACACAGAAATCCCTTGCATTCCTATACACTAACAATGAGAAAACAGAGAAGTTAAGGAAACAATTCCATTCACCATTGCAACAAAAAGAATAAAATACTTAGGAATAAATATACCTAAAGAAACAAAAGACCTATATATAGAAACCTATAAAACACTGATGAAAGAAATCAAAGAGAACACAAATAGATGGAGAAATATACCATGCTCATGGATTGGAAGAATCAATATAGTGAAAATGACTATACCGCCCAAAGCAATCTATAGATTCAATGCAATCTCTATCAAGCTACCAACGGTATTTTTCACAGAACTAGAACAAATAATTTCACAATTTGTATGGAAATACAAAAAAACCTCGAATAGCCAAAGCAATCTTGAGAAAGAAGAATGGAACTGGAGGAATCAACCTGCCTGACTTCAGCTATCTTACAAAGCTACAGTCATCAAGACAGTATGGTACTGGCACAAAGACAGAAATATAGATCACTGGAACAAAACAGAAAGCCCAGAGATAAATTCATGCACCTATGGGCACCTTATCTTTGACAAAGGAGGCAAGAATATACAATGGAGAAAAGATGATCTCTTTAATAAGTGGTGCTGGGAAATCTGGTCAACCACTTGGAAAAGAATGAAACTAGAACACTTTCTAACACCATACACAAAAATAAATTCAAAATGGATTAAAGATCTAAATGTAAGACCAAAAACTATAAAACTCCTAGAGGAGAACATAGGCAAAACACTCTCCGACATAAATCACAGCAGGATCCTCTATGACCCACCTCCCAGAGTAATGGAAATAAAAGTAAAAATAAACAAATGTGACATAATTAAACTGGTTTTGCACAATGAAGGAAACTATAAGCAAGGTGAAAAGACAGCCTTCAGAATGGGAGAAAATAATAGCAAATGAAGCAACTGACAAAGAATTAATCTCAAAAATATACAAGCAGCTCCTGCAGCCCAATTCCAGAAAAAATAAAGACCCAATCAAAAAATGGGCCAAAGAACTAAACAGACATTTCTCCAAAGAAGACATACACATGGCTAACAAACACATGAAAAGATGCTCAACATCACTCATTATCAGAGAAATGCAAATCAAAACCACAGTGACGTACCATCTCATGCCAGTCAGAATGGCTGCTATCCAAAAGTCTACAAGCAATAAATGCTGGGGAGGGTGTGGAGAAAAGGGAACACTCTTACACTGTTGGTGGGAATGCAAACTAGTACAGCCACTATGGAGCACAGTGTGGAGATTCCTTAAAAAATTGGAAATAGAATTGCAGTGTATCCCACTGCTGGGCATACACACTGAGGAAACCAGAATGGAAAGAGACACATGTACCCCAGTGTTCACTGCAGCACTGTTTACAATAGCCAAGACATGGAAGCAACCTAGATATCCATCAGCAGACTTTTGGATAAGAAAGCTGTGGTACATATACACAATGGAATATTACTCAGCCATTAAAAGCAATGCATTTGAATCAGTTCTAATGAGGTGGATGAAACTGGAGCCTATTATACAGAGTGGAGTCAGTCAGAAAGAAAAACACCAATACAGTATACTAATGCGTATATATAAAATTTAGAAAGATGGTAACAATGACCATATATGCGAGACAGCAAAAGAGACAGAGATGTAAAGAATAGTGTTTTGGACTCTATGAGAGAAGGCAAGGTGGGATGATTTGAGGGAATATAGCATTAGCAGCATTGAAACATGTATATTACCATATGTGAAATAGATCGCCAGTCCAGGTTTGATGCATGAGACAGGGTGCTCAGGGCCGGTGCACTGGGATGACCCTGAGGAATGGGATGGGGAGGGAGGGAGGAGGGGTGTTCAAGATGGGGAACACATGTATACTCATGGCTGATTCATGTCAATGTAAGGCAAAAACCACTACAATATTGTAAAGTAATTAGCCTCCAATTAAAATAAATTAATTAATTAAAAAAAATAAATAAAACAACCCTTATATTCCTAGTTCTTGCTTCAACATTTACTACTCCCAGCCCAAACTCCTTTGTTTCATCAATTCTTCACAAACTTGTTTCTTTGTCTAAAAGATATAAAAATTTCCTGTTCTAGTCACTTTTTTGGGTCTTTGTTTTCTTGTGAAGCTTCCCACATACATGTAAAAGTTCAGTTAGTTGTGTATGCTTCTCTCCTGTTCATCTGTCTTTGCCCATTCACTTTTCAGACCCAGCCAGCAACCCTAAGAGGGCCAAAGAAAAGTTTTTTCTCCCCTGTAGTAGATGATTCCTGTGACCACTCTAGGGGGAAAATTGATTAAATTTAGTCAATCTATTCCCTATGTCCCAGCAATCCCATTCCTGGTAAACTGTACCAAAAACATTCTCACATAGGTGAGCATGAGGCCGTGTATACAAAGACACACACTGCAACATTTAAGTGTCAAAGCATTAAGTCGGAGACCTGGTGCGGAAGCAAGTCCATGCAGCTGTTAAATGCAGCACACTAGATATACAGCAAAACAGATTTTTTAAAGTTTAGCACTGAGATTTTTTTTAAAAGTACAGAAGAAAAAATTTCTAAGCAAAATGCCATTTGTGTAAACTAAAAAAACAGGCGCACAAAACACTACATACTATATAAGAACACATTCAAAGACATAGTTAATACTCTAGAATGGTCACCACTTGCAGGAAGAAGGAAGTGGGAGTGGAGAATTCATCAAAGGTAGTCCTCGGTTCAAAGATGAAGTGGAAGCGGTCAGAGCTCTTAGCTGTAAAGAGCAGAAACTATGATTTAAACATACGAGGGGAAAGATTTAAGGCTCTTTGGTAGTACATTAAACCAACTGGAAGGCCCAGAGTCTTCGCAATCAGAATCCAAATCACAAATCACACCACAGAGTTGCTTAGGGGATGCCACTCCTAGTCTCTGCAGACTGGATGGCTCGTGATGCCTGAATGAAAAAATGCTGAGTGCTTCAACCATATTCTCCACAATCAGGGAGAAGTCTACTGTCCCTGTTCTTTGCATCACTGCTGGATTCAACGTCTGAAGCAGATGCATCAAAATAACCAAGTTTACCTCACAGGCAGTGCCCTCTATCAAGGAGGTTAGCAATGACTCTATTTTTAGCATCCATCAGGAGAAGTAGTATCTGCCTCCCTAGTGATCATGGAGTGAAGAAATCATTCAGCAGAAGAGGGCTCTATGTTGGGCAGCCAAAATAATTACAAAAGCCCTCTAATGAAAAGTGCCATCAATCTTCAACAACAACAGTGCATATTGGGATCAAATAAGAGCTCATTGACTTTTCCAAGAAGGCCACTGATAACATTTTCAAGAATAGTTTCAATGGACTACTGTGGACAGGAGATAGATGCTAGTAAGCTGGAGAATGAATGGGAGATGAAGACACACAGGTGATGAGTGTAGACCTCCAAGGAACTTCACCGTGAGTGGAAGCATAGGAGGGTTCACAGGTAGAGGAAAATGTAGAATTCATGAAGCACTTTGGTTTTTGTTTGTTTTTGTTTTTAAGGGAAAACAGACTAGATCACATTGTTAGGCTGAGAAAGAGTTAGGAGAGAAAGGCCACCATGGTTAGAAAGAAAATACATGATTTTTTAAAAGCCACAACCTAATCAG
The DNA here is from genome assembly GCF_027580195.1 of Bos mutus. NCBI lineage: Eukaryota > Metazoa > Chordata > Mammalia > Artiodactyla > Bovidae > Bos > Bos mutus. The sequence continues at coordinate 83,389,733 of NC_091624.1, forward strand.
AGCCTAAGTGGAAGGATTAACCTGAAAATGCTGTAGGGAGAGACAGCAGCTGTGAGTGACAGAAAATTAAGAATGCATGTGGCTGTGTATGTGACGATGTGCAGTTGGTAAGTTAGTACCTGTTGGACCTCCATTTCATCTATAAAATAAATGAACAGGAACAACTGAGGGGAGCTTCCCAAGTGGCAAGAACATGCCTGCCAATGCAGGAGACAAAAGAGACTCGGGTTCAGTCTCTAGGTTAGGAAGATCCCCTGGAGGAGGGCATGGCAACCCACTCCAGGATTCTTGTCTGGAGAATCCCATGGACAGAGGATCTTGGAGGGCTACAGTCCAAGAGCTGCAAAGAGTCGGACGCGACAGAAGCGACTTAGCATGCATGCACACGCAACTGAGGGAGGCAGAATTGGTGATGAATTAGAGGCCCAGAGGAGAATACTGAAATTTTCTAACTGCTAAACAGGAGAGGAACTGATCACTATCAAATAAAGAAATTATTGAAAGATGAGTACAGGGATTTTCCTAGCTGTCCAGTATTTAGGACTTGATGGTCTCAGTGCTTGGGCCCAGGTTTAAGCCCTGGTTGGGAAGCTAAGATTCCACAAGCCTTGAGGCCAAGAAAGAAAAAAAAAAAAAAATGAAGATTTAAAATTTAAGATTTTAAACTTGAAGTGGTTCCAATCTGCTTAATGATTGTTTTTCCTTCAGCAAAACTGCTGCCCCTGTGTGGAAGCAAAGTAGGTCAAGGTCAGGCTCATGGAAGTATGAAAGTGAAGTGAAATCACTCAGTCCAACTCTTTGCTCTACAGTCCATGGGGATCTCCAGGCCAGAATACTGGAGTGGGTAGCCTTTCCCTTCTCCAGGGGATCTTCCCAACCCAGGGATTGAATCCAGGTCTCCCACATTGCAGGCAGATTCTTTACCAGCTGAACCACCAGGGAAGCCCTGAAGGTATAGAAACTAGGATGTAAGTCTTGAGCCTCCAAAGAGAGAGTGGTTACATGATAGTACATCAGGCTATGGATTAGGTAAAAAGGGAAATACAGCCAGGAGTGAGGAGATGAGGAGATTAAGGTGTTTCAAATTGCTCTGAGATTGAGAGTCAGGGGTTAGAGCTACAGGGAGAGCTGGAAAGTGAGAGCTACAGGAGAGATAAGAAAGCCTTCCTCACGATCAATGCAAAGAAATAGAGGAAAACAACAGAATGGGAAAGACTAGAGATCTCTTCAAGAAAATTAGAGATACCAAGGGAATATTTCATGCAAAGATGGGCTCGATAAAGGACAGAAATGGTATGTAGATGTCACGCGAGTGTATGTTCCTCGGTTCTTTGTCTCGTCACAACAAAGATTTGGAGCAACGGACATTAAAGCCCTCGGCGCGTCACAGCTCTCGGGTCTTGGACAAACCATGCTGCAGCTCTTAGGCAAATCAGTGTTACAGCTCCATTTTATTTAGAAGATAGCAGGAGAATCCATCCTCGAAGTGGGAGGGCATGCCAACCCAAAGACTCGAGGAGAAGAGAGTGGAGGAGTGTGCAGGGAGGGCGAGAGAGACAGAGTGAGGGAGAGAAAGAGAGAGCGCGCATGCACGTGGGAGAGAGAGAAAGTGAGAAAGCACTTTGGCTCCTCCTTTTATATGTTTTTTCCTCCACCTGGGCCTGCCCTATGCAAATTGGGCAAAGCCAGGAGTGCTGTTTGTTCTGCCTGAAGTCTTCATTCTGGTCCTCGGACCTTCCTTTGACCTTCCTTGTCTTTTAGCCACTGCCATTTTGGACTCATTTTCTCTATTCTATCTACCTAACATTCCCCCCTCAAGAGATGGGAGGCCCAATTCTTTGGGAATAGGGGCGTTAAGGTCTTTCTGGCTACTTCCTGCTGAACTGGGGCGGCGAGGGGTATTGGGCCTCCCCCTCTTGCTAGTCTCAATCCTCAGAGTCCTTATAGCAGTGTCCAAGAGTGTGTGATATTTTCCATGGTTGGCTGTAGTTTTATATCTTTGTTGAACTGGCACTGCATGTTGTATGTAGTTGGTTGACCTGGGCAGAGACAAAACAGGTTAGACAATTGGCAGTACATGGAATAATCATAAGCATCATCAATATAGCTATCAAGGGCTAGTAGGGACATTAGTCAATTTTAAATTCACATGGCCAGGATGGCTCAAGTCCCTCCTTGTTCAGAGATCAGAAGATCTATCTCTTGTCTGTTTTGGAGTACAGTCTCTGTCAAGCTGTGTTAGTTCTTTAGAGTTATCCTGAGAAATCTTATCCCCAGAAACCAGATTTTGGGGGTGTTCATTAGAATGACACTCATTGGTAGTTCTGAATAGGAATCTGAGATCTCCCAGGGGCTCACAGGTGTATTGAGTGTCCTCTTCTGTTTTCTTCCATGGCTTGACTCATGAGTAGTGAAATCAGGAGTCATGTCCTGGTACCTTGACTGTTGTGGGGGTAGAAAGTATTACAGGGTAGGGGCCCTTACATGTGGGCTGGAGTTGAGCCTTTGGGGACCCATCTTTCCAGACTTTAATTAGGACTTGAGTTCCTGGAGCATATAGTGGTGACTCTTTAGAATCTTTTGGGTCCTGGTTCATACCCCACAAGCGTATATCCTGTTGGAATTGCCCAATGGCCATGGTATAAGACTGAAGGGTTTGAACCTCTGGATCTAGGAAGAGGTCATTGACATAAACAAAAGGTCTCCCATATAGCATCTCATAAGGACTAAGACCAACCTGTTCCTTAGGGGCAATGCGGGTGTGGAGGAGAGCTATTGGTAAAGCCTCCTTCCATCCCAGGGAGGTCTCCTGGGTTATCTTTTTTATTGCTGATTTTAATAATTGATTGGCTCTTTCTACTTTTCCTGAAGATTGAGGCCTCCAGGCACAATGGAGATAGTAAGTAATGCCCAATGCTTTCGAGACTCCTTGGGTGACCTTAGAAGTAAATGATGTCCCATTGTCACTTTGTAATGACCTGGACAGACCAAATCTTGGAATGATTTCATGGAGCAGTTTTTTTACCACCTCCTCAGCCTTCTCAGTCTGGGTGGGAAAGCCTTCAATCCATCCTGTGAATGTATCTATCATAACGAATAGGTATTTATACCCTTGAGAAACTGGTTATCTGGGTGAAGTCCATCTGCCAGTCCTCTCCTGGGTAGGCCCCACGTCGTTGGATGGGCTGGGCCAGCTGGGGTCTTCGAGCTCCTTGGGGGTTGTTTAATTGGCAAGTGGGACAAGAGGAGACCAGCTGTCTTATAGTTGTTTGGAAGCCTGTTTGTTCCTCTGAAGGACCTTTCTAGTAATCTTTGGAGGGCCTTTTCTCCTAAATGAGTAGTGGCATGTAAGGAGTTAACCAACTTCCATTGGAGGTTTCCAGGCAGAAAAAGGAGTCCCTCCTTTTGGAACCACCCCATATGATCTTCTTGAAAGCCCTCGCTCTTAGCTTTAAGAGTCTCATCTTCAGTATATGAAGGAGTTTCTGGCAAATTAGTCTGTGGAACTAAGGTGGCAATCCCTATTAGGTCATGGTTCTGTAATGCTGCTCTCCTAGCTGCCTGATCAGCTGCTTGGTTCCCTCGTGCCACTTCTGTGTTCCCTTTTTAGTGTCCTTTACAGTGGGAGACTGAAACCTCAGTGGGCAGATGGACTGCCTCCAAAAGTCAAAGAATCTGATCACCATATTTGATTGGGGACCCTCGGGTGGTCAAGTGGCCCCTTTCTTTCCAAACAGCTGCATGTGCATGTAGCACCAGAAAGGCATACTTGGAGTCAGTGTAAATGGCTATTCTTTTTCCTTTTCTCAGCTCTAAAGCTCGAGTCAGGGCTATGAGCTCAGCTAATTGGGCTGAAGTACCTGGTGGCAGAGGCTTAGCCTCTATGGTCTCAAAATTGGAGACTACTGCATACCTGCTCTTCTTTTTCCATCCAAGACAAAGCTGCTTCCATCAGTGTACCAGATTTCCTCAGGATTTGTCAGAGGATCTTCTGACAATCCCTCTCGGGGTTTTGTCCAGCGGTCCAAGGTTTCTAGAGAACAGTGAAAGGGGAGAGAGCCCTCGGGGGTAGGTAGGAGGGTGGCTGGGTTAAGAACCTCACAAGGGGATATAGTGAGGCCTGGATTTTCCATCAGCATTACTTGATATCTGAGGATTCTTTGATCAGATGTCCATAAATGGCCTTTCCCATTTAGGAGTTGTTTTACTTGGTGGCTGGTAAAAATAGTTAGTACGCCCCCAAAGGAGAGTTTTAAAGCATCTTCTATCATGATTGCAATAGTTGCAAGATTTCGAAGGCAGGGGGCCAAACTCGGGTAGTTGGATCGAGCTTCTTGGATAAGTAAGCTACAGGCTGGGGCTCAGATCCCAAACTTTGAGTTAACACTCCCAAGGCTATTCCCTGTCTTTCATGGACATAAAGTTGGAATGCTTTTTCTGGGTCTGGCAACCTCAAGGCAGGTGCCTGAGTTAAGGCCTGTTTTAGTGTAGCCTCTGCCTTCTTTTGAGGAGTTCCCCACATCAGTGGGATTGAATCATCTCATCCCTTTAAGCTTTCATATACAGGCTGAGCAATTAGACCATAGTTGGGTATCCAGATTTTACAATATCCAGTTAGCCCCAGGAAAGCTCGCAATTGTTTTCCAGTCATGCGGGAGGGAAACTGGAGGGTTCTTTGTACCTGATCAGAGGGCAGCCTCCTGGACCCGTGTGTAATCTGAACTCCCAGGTAAGTTACCTTTGTCTCGACCATCTGTGCCTTAGCACGGGAGACTTTATATCCCCTTTCTGCCAAGAAGTTTTGTTGCATGTTGTTGGACACTTTTCTCATCTGGAGAGCAGATTAGTAGGTCATCTACGATTTGTAATATTTTCCCATTAGGTCCCAGATCCAGATCTAGGAGATCCTGGCTTAGGGCCTGTCCAGACAGGTGGGGGCTATCTCTGAACCCCTGAGGTAATACTGTCCAAGTCATCTGTTGGTGTTTTTCTCCTGGGGCCTCCCACTCAAAGACAAAAAGGTATTGGGATTCTTTAGCCAGTGGTATGCAAAAAAAAATGCACCTTTGAGATCCAAGACTGTAAACCACTTGGCACTAGGTAGAATTTCTCCCAAGATTACATAGGGATTGGGTACTGTGGGATGGAGGGGGACTACAGCTTCATTTATGATCCGGAGATCTTGAACCATTCTCCAGGTTCCGTCTTTTTCTTTACTGAGAGGATTGGGGTGTTACATGGCAGCCCACAAGCAAGGAATTTATTTATTAAAGGCTGTAGTCCCTCCCAAGCCTCTCTTTTGAGAGGATATTGTTTCCGGTTGGGAAACCGAGTGGGATCTCGGAGGACAATGATGACCGGTTCAGGTTGGTGGGCTCGTCCAGGAATCCCCTGGTCCCACACCTGGGGGTTAATTTTGTCTTCCCATAGTTTTTGGTCCCTCTCTATTGAAGGTGTAATGGGTTCTTCAGTAGTAACCAGGAGCTGTAGAGCTCTAGGGGCTGAAAAACTTCCCATCACAAGGGTGGTCCCCAGTTTAGTGAGTATATCTCTTCCCAATAAGGCAGTAGGACACTCAGGGACCACCAGAAACTGGTGGGAAAATATTTGTCCATCCCAGCAACAAAGAAGTGCTTGGGTGAATCTTTTAGTAGTTGCTTTTCCTGTAGCACCCAAAATGGTACAGATTTGGGAGAAGAAGTCTCCAGAGTAGGAGATCAAGACAGAGTAGGTAGCCCCTGTGTCAACTGAGAAATTCTCAGACCTACCTGCCACATCCAGTTGCACCCTTGGCTCCAGCCCCGTGATGAGTATCTGTGACAGGCGGGCTGGCTGGAGCGGGCCCCTTCAATCCTCTTGAACCATGGTGAGGGTAGGCTTGGCGCTTGACCTTGAGGCTCTTGGGTCTCAAGGGCAGAGTGCCGCCCAATGTCCCAGTTGATGGCATTTGTGGCAAGCCATTCTAGAAGACTTGTCACGGTTTGGACACTCTTTGGCCCAATGTCCTGCCTGTCTACAAATTAGGCATTTGTCTCGTGCCTTGTCCTTCAAGGACTCGGGGTTTGCCATAGGGCTTCTCTGGAGGGCGGCCAGCATCTGGGCATGCCTTGTCTCTCTTTCTCTCCTTCTCCTGGGCCTTGGCCTCCTTCTGTTTTCTGTTATAAAAGGTACTGGTGGCTGTCTGGACCATCTCATCTAAAGAGGCAGCAGGGTCCTGCTGTTTTAGCTGTTGTAACTTAATTCTGATATCTGATGCACGTTGGGACAGGAATTTGTCCTTTAAAATCACCTGTCCCTCGTAAGAGTCTAAGTCCAGATTGGTAAACTTTTGGAGTTCCTCTTTTAGCCTTTCCAGAAAGGCAATGGGGTTCTCATTGGGCTCCTGAGTTATTGCTGAGACTGGGCACAGTCTCGCAAGTAATAGGCTTCTTTATGTTTCCATGGGTGGACTTCCTTAGGGGTGAGTCTTTCTGAAGCTTATCCTACCCAGAACTGTTGCAACCTGAGAGCCAGGCGTCCCCAGGTCAGGGTGCAGATCCCCAGGCAGGCTGAGGTGTGACAGTCTCCTAGAGATCGAATCCCTGGGCAGCTCGAGGCGTGACGGCCTCCCGAGAATTGGGTCCCTGGGCAGATCGAGGCGTGATGACCTCCTGGGACCCCTGGGACTAGTGGATCCCCGAACAGGTTCAGGCGTGACAACCTTTTGAGGACTAGATCCCTAGGCAAGTCAAGGCGTGATGACCTCCTGGGACCCCCCAGACTGGAGTTGGGCGTCCCCAAGATCTCCAGTGTGACCAGTATTGGGTAGGATTAGGAGGTTGGATATTATACAGTATTTCCCTCCCAAGGCCAGCTATTTTCTGGTTGTCTCTCCAGAAGATTGTAGAGGCAAACTTATGGGTCTGGATGGGGCTCAGGAAAAGAGAATGAAACAGGAGGGAAGGGGGCAGAGCACAACCTTTGAAAGAATAACATAGCACAAGGGTATAATGTAAACCAATTAAAATCATTTGGGTCCAAGATGACAAGTCAAATTCAAGTAAACCTTAATCCCCAGTCTATAAGCCAACAGACACACTCAGAGGTGGTAGGACAGCTCCAAGGCACAAGATAAAAGAGGGAGGAGTGGGTGGTTCCCCAAAGGCTGGGATGATCCTCTCATTAGCATATGAATTCTATCCCCTCACAAAACCTAGCCAGGCCTAATACCAAGGCTGCAGCCCTTGCCCTCAGCAATGGTTCACACCCTGAAGAGTGGCTTCTCTCTGGATCCTAACAAATCCACCTCTTATCGCTTTGTCTCTCAATGAATTTTTGCAATGAGACATCAGAGCCTGAGTTTCATTAGTTTTGGCCGGGCTTGAGTCCCGGTAGAGAGCTGAAGGACAGGAGGAAAAAGCAGTGGGAAAAACGTGCCAAGGTATCTCCTTCATAGCCCGCCAGAAAATTTACTAAATATCTGACTGGTGCTCACAATTTCATTGCTCTGATCCTCAGCACAGAGAAGAGGAAGGACCCCCACTGGCTTGGGTAACAGCTACTGGGGCTCAGCAGATAGCACCTTTGGGACATGCTAAGGAGTAGCCTCTCCAGAGTCCCTCAATTGTGCTCCCTGCCGCCCGCCTGTTCGCAGGAGGTTTGAAGAAACAAGAAATGAGAGATTGTAAAGGTCCCTCTGGCCATAGGAGTGAGGACCTCTTACCGTAACCGGAGGTCTTCTGGAATCTGAGACTGGGCCATGTGAGCTTTCTGCTGAGTTTGTTTTTCGCTGTCCCAGTTTCCAGCACAATGGGCCTTCCCCTGTGCTGGGTTTCTTCGCCTTCCGCTTCTAGAGCGGGAGCTTCGCTGAGTTGGGTTCCTGATGTGCTTGGTCTCTTCTGCGCTGAGGTCCTTTCAGCCAGGTTAAATCCGAGTCACGGCACCATATAAGTCACACGAGTGTATGTTCCTCGGTCCTTTGTCTCGTCACAACAAAGATTTGGAGCAACGGACATTAAAGCCCTTGGTGCGTCACAGCTCTCGGGTCTTGGACAAACCATGCTACAACTCTTAGGCAAATCAGTGTTACAGCTCCATTTTATTTAGAAGATAGCAGGAGAATCCATCCTCGAAGTGGGAGGGCATGCCAACCCAAAACTCGAAGAGAAGAGAGTGGAGGAGTGCGTGGGGAGGGGGAGGGGGGGAGAGAGAGAGAGTGAGAAAGCACTTTGGCTCCTCCTTTTATATGTTTTTTCCTCCACCTGGGCCTGCCCTATGCAAATTGGGCAAAGCCAGGAGTGCTGTTTGTTCTGCCTGAAGTCTTCACTCTGGTCCTCGGACCTTCGTTTGACCTTCCTTGTCTTTTAGCCACCGCCATTTTGGATTCCTTTTCCCTATTCTATCTACCTAACAGACCTAACAGAAGCAGAAGATATTAAGAAGAGGTGGCAAGAATACACAGAAGAACTTTATAAAAAAGATTTTCATGACCAAGATAATCACAATGGTGTTATCATTCACCTAGAACCAGACATCCTGGAATGTGAAGTCAAGTGGGCCTTAGAAAGCATAACTACGAACAAAGCTAGTGAAGGTGACGGAATTCCAGTTGAGCTATTTCAAATCCTGAAAGATGATGCTGTGAAAGTGCTGCACTCAATATGCCAGCAAATTTCGAAAACTCAGCAGTGGCCACAGGACTAGAAAAGGTCAGTTTTCATTCCAATCCCAAAGAAAGGCAATGCCAAAGAATGCTCAAAACTGTCCAAGCTAGGCTTCAGCAATATGTGAACCGTGAACTTCCAGATATTCAAGCTGGTTTTAGAAAAGGCAGAGGAACCAGAGATCAAATTGCCAACATCTGCTGGATCATGGAAAAAGCAAGAGAGTTCCAGAAAAACATCTATTTCTGCTTTATTGACTATGCGAAAGCCTTTGACTGTGTGGATCACAATAGACTGGAAAATTCTGAAAGAGATGGGAATACCAGACCACCTGACTTGCCTCTTGAGAAACCTATATGTAGGTCAGGAAACAACAGTTAGAACTGGACATGGAACAACAGACTGGTTCCAAATAGGAAAAGGAGTTCGTCAAGGTCGTATATTGTCACCCTGCTTATTTAACCTCTATGCAGAGTACATCATGAGAAACCCTGGGCTGGAAGAAACACAAGCTGAAATCAAGATTGCCAGGAGAAATATCAATAACCTCAGATATGCAGATGACACTACCCTTATGGCATAAAGTGAAGAGGAACTAAAAAGCCTCTTGATGAAAGTGAAAGAGGAGAGTAAAAAAGTTGGCTTAAAGCTCAACATTCAGAAAACGAAGATCGTGGCATCTGGTCCCATCACTTCATGGGAAATAGATGAGGAAACAGTGGAAACAGTGTCAGACTTTATTTTTCTGGGCTCCAAAATCACTGCAGATGGTGACTGCAGCCATGAAATTAAAAGATGCTTACTCCTTGGAAGGAAAGTTATGACCAACCTAGATAGCATATTCAAAAGCAGAGACATTACTTTGCCAACAAAGGTTCGTCTAGTCAAGGCTATGGTTTTTCCAGTGGTCATGTATGGATGTGAGAGTTGGACTGTGAAGAAGGCTGAGCACTGAAGAATTGATGCTTTTGAAGTGTGGTGTTGGAGAAGACTCTTGAGAGTCCCTTGGACTGCAAGGAGATCCAACCAGTCCATTCTAAAGGAGATCAGTTCTGGGCGTTCTTTGGAAGGACTGATACTAAAGCTGAAACTCCAATACTTTGGCCACCTCATGCCAAGAGTTGACTCATTGGAAAAGACTGATGCTGGGAGGGATTCGAGACAGGAGGAGAAGGGGACGAGAGAGGATGAAATGGCTGGATGGCATCACTGACTCAATGGACATGAGTTTGGGTGAACTCCAGGAGTACATGATGGACAGGGAGGCCTGGCATGCTGCAATTCATGGGGTCACAAAGAGTCAGACACGACTGAGCAACTGAACTGAACTGAACTGAGAGCTTAAAGGATGGCAGTTTGTGGTCAGAGCATGGGCTTTTATAGTTTCAGATTTTAGAAATGAAGTTCCTCAAGTCCAAGATCTGACCATTAAAAAGGGGTGACCTTTGGTATAAGGTCCAGAGGACAGAAACAATGTAGAGAAACATCTACAGAGAGATAACCATCTGACCCTCTGCTTGGAAGTCTAAATTTAAGAAGCATAGCCCTCAGCAAAAACCAGCCCTTGAGATCATGGGTTCCCCTCTGGTAGCTGTAGGTGACCTGGAATGAGAATTTGATAAGAAGTTGGAGATAGAGGAAAAAATTTCCCTATGTGAGCTGGATGTTCTATTGAGTTGGCCAGAAAGCCAACTCAGTATAAGCAAAGAATGAATCTTATCAGAAGTTGGCAAACTTAAGGTAAAGAAAAGGATGCCAAGATTCTTAGGCCAGCCAAGGTAACCATAACGTGAAGTATCTTTGTTAACACAAAGAGTGTCTGTCTGGTTGTGACTGGTTTGGTAAATGAAGCATGAATGGCAGTCAGAGACACAGACTCTGACTTAACGCTTCTCACACCAGGCCAGTGTGCACACTGCTGTCCCACCCCTAGGCCAGCATAGCCCAACAGCCAGATTCCTGCCACTTATATAACATGAGTTATTAAAGTCATCCAGTTGTTCTCCTTTGTGCTAATCCTGTGCCCTCTAAATAACTTTCTTATTGGCTTCTGGCTTCCCACATGGATTTTGCATATAGGACAACAATGTGTTGATCAGCAACATAACTCTTTGATCATGATCAGTATCATTCTAATGGTTAATTAACAGGCATTTTAAGTTTATATATGTGGATATGGTCAAAGGGAGTCAGGCCCCCAAGCCCAAACACTTATGGATGCCCTAACAATTGTATTTCTGATTCTAAAACACCAAGTACCATCCCTTGGAAAATAGCACAAAATATGGCCATGATATGATGTTGGATTAGGAGGCAACCGTCCTTTCCTAGGTCATGCTTCTGTAATCTACTGCCCTCCTGAAAATCCACCACAGATTTCTTCACACAATCTAAGCAGGAACAACATTCATCTTCTGTTTCTAGCTAACCAGAGAGTACAGATCTATTGTTAAACTAATCAAGCTGTGGTGATTATTACATGGTGCCATGCTGTCGTTCAGTATTGTGCAACTCTTTGCAACCCTGTGGACTGTAGCCTACCAGGCTCCTCTGTCCATGGGATTCTCCAGGCAAGAGTACTGGAGTGGGTTGCCATTTCCTTCTCTGCTGCTGCTAAGTCACTTCAGTTGTGTCCAACTCTTTGCGATCCTTCAGACTATAATCCACCAGGCTCCTCTGTCCATAGAATTCTCCAGGCAAGAATACCAGAGTGGGTTGCCATGCCCTTCTCCAGGGGAAGGGATTGAACCCACATCTCTTACATCGTCTGTCGTCTGAGCAGGTTCTTTACCACTATTGACATCTGGGAAGCCCTTATATGGTGCCATGTGGCTAAGTCGCTTCAGTCATGTCTGACTGTGCGACCCCATAGACAGCAGCACACCAGGCTCCCCCATCCTTGGGATTCTCCAGGCAAGAACACTGGAGTGGGTTGCCATTTCTGTCTCCAATGCATGAAAGTGAAAAGTAAAAATGAAAGTGAAGCCGCTCAGTCATATCCGACTCTTAGTGACCCCAAGAACTGCAGCCTACCAGGCTCCTCTGTCCATGGGATTGTCCAGGCAAGAGTACTGAAGTGGGGTGCCATTGCCTTCTCCAATATGGTGCCATATAATGATATAAATATTATACAGGATATATATATTATAAATATATATAAATATCTGCGGATCAATGTGATATTTATAAAAGATTGTATCAAGGCAAAGGAATAAGAAGAAAATATCCTGTGGTCATAAAGAGATAAGGAAATGAACAGGTGTCATCTTAGTAATAATAAGGTTGATAACTTGGTATCATGTCTAGAGCTAAGTAAACAGGCAAGCAAAATCCAGGTTTGGTCCTGCCTGCATGACCTGTGCTGTGCAAGTAAGTCTTTCTAGAGCTGTTATTTTGTAAGCATTATATTGAATAGCGTGCCCTTGGTGTTAAGCATTATATTGAATAGTGTGCCCTTAGTGTATGAGAAAAGTGAATTTATCTCCCACCTTCCTTTGAAATGTACTCACAGTGCCTTATTCTTCCTCTTCCTCTGCAATAGAAATGGAAGCAGACCTCGTGACTTTTCTAATTACTGTCAGGTAATACAAGATTCCCTGGTCAATTTTTAGCATTTCAAGTCTCAGGTAATAGTCAAACTTGAACTTCATGTTAAGCTGGGGCCTTTCCTCCCAGTTCTAGTTTATTGCCAGATGTTATCAGTTTCTTTCCTTCTATATCTTTGGGTTTTTACTCCTCCACCTCTCTTTCATTACCCGTGTTCCTTATGTTTCCAGAAAAATTATTACCTGAACTGTTACAGTTAACTGTGTGTTTGTGTGAGTTGCTCAGTAGTGTCTGATTCCTTATGACCCCATGGACTGTAACCCATCAGGCTCCTCTGTCCATGGGGGTTCTCCAGGCAAGAATACTGGTGTGGGTTGTCATGCCCTCCTCCAGGGGATCTTCCCCACACAGGGATTGAACCCAGGTTTCCCGCATTGTGGGCAGATTCTTTACGGTCTGAGCCACCAGGGAATCCCACGGTTAACTAGTTGGCACTCTTTCAAACTGCCAGATAATCAAAGATTTATCTTTCTCCAGAGTACATTTGTGAATCTTGGGGAGATCCCTGATGAGTCATGGTCCTAGCAGAAAATAACATTTGCCCCAGATAGTAATGTTAGGTAGGTAGAATAGGGAAAAGGAGTCCAAATGGCGGTGGCTAAAAAACAAGGAAGGTCAAAGGAAGGTCCTAGGACCAGAGTAAAGACTTCAGGCAGAACAAACAGCACTCCTGGCTAAGCCCAATTTGCATAGGGCAGGCCCAGGTGGAGGGAAAAACATATAAAAGGAGGAGCCAAAGCGCTTTCTCACGGACTCTCCCGTGTGCGTGCACTCTTTTCTCTCTCTCCTGCTATCTCCTAAATAAAATAGAGCTGTAACACTGATTTGCCTAAGAGCTATAACACGGTTTGTCCAAGACCTGTGAGCTGTGACGCGCCAAGGGCTTTAATGTCCATCGCTCCAAATCTTTGTTGTGACGAGACAAAGAACCGAGGAACATACACTTGCGTGACAGTAACAAAGAGACTCTAATGAAGGGCCTTCTTATAGAGGCGGGCACAGGATTCGTGGAACACAGAAGGGAGGAGGTCATATACAGGTTTGTAACAGCGAAAGCCATTACCACTCCAAGTAGTAGAGGGAATGGTAGCACCAGAGCCCAGTGAGGGCGAGACTGCAAGAGAGGCCTGGCTACAGTGTAGTCCTGGAAGGATGCAAACACTGCCAAAGACACAATGCCAGTGCAAGGAGACAGCGGAAAGAAATGCCTGGAATGCCCTCCTCTTGTTAGTGATTTCTGCCAGTGCCTCACATTGGCCAAACTCAACTGGTAGCTAGCCAGCAAGGGAACTCAAATAATAGAGCTCTCAGAAGTTAGCCTTCTGGGAAGAATAATGTATCTAGGAGGACACCCCTGCCAGTATACTCCTGCCACAGGGGACCTCTCCCCTCCTCGTCTCCTGCCCAAGGCAAGTATATCTCTATTATGATGAGTTGCTTACTCTTTCCTAACCCTCTGGGATTTATTCCTGCAATGTTATCACTCTGTGTATGGAAGGCCACAGAAAACACATATGTCCTTTACATATCATGTTTACTATTTAATATTCAACATGTGACATTTAACATCCTGTTACATGTAACATTTAGTAGTCATTGAACTACTTGGAGCCAGGTGTTGTACTAGGGCGTCCTGCATGTGTCCTCTTTGAACCTCAAGATTGCTCATCAAGACAGATATTAACTTTGAAGAGAATGACTGTGGGAGAGAAGACAGAAAGAGAGAGGCCAACCCACAGTGATCAAGTGACTTAAGCCACAAAACCATCTTTCTGTATCAGGTTGCCTCTGGGAACCTCAAAACACAAATTATCATCCTTTGCTTTTTGTTACTACTCCACCTCATCTTTGAAGTCCTTTGTTTGCTTTTTGTTACTACTCCACCTCATCTTTGAAGTCAGTATTGGTATACCTAGCTTAGATATTGCAAACTACTGAGCTTAGCTCTGCACTCTGAGATTTCCACTGGGAACTGCTTTGCGTCAGACTAGTAAAAGAAACTGAATCCCATGGGTCCCCTCCTACACCATTGTTGGCTCCTGCTTTTAGCTCATTGGCTGTTTCATTTGGAGTCTTTTAAGAAATGACTGCCCTTCTTGTTCTCCCTTGAGTAAAGTTTATTTCACAAGTTGAGACATAACATAAAGGGCATCATTTAAGGGATATCAACAGTATATGGTACAGTTATTTCATTCTGGAAAATTCTGAAATGGCAATGTGCAGCTTTTGCCGGGAGGTTGGTTTTCATCAAGAGCTGTCTCTTTTGCAGATCAGATATTTAGAGAAGCAGAATGTGTTCAGCCCTGCGGGAACTCTCCAGAGTGAGCTCAGAACAGAACACAGACTGCATTTCCACTAACAAGTGTGTTCCCTTTGGGCTATTCTGAGTGTGGAGTGAATATACCTGGCAACCCTCTTCTGATACCTTAATTTAAGCAAAGTGTGAGTAGGAACAAGAGTAGGAACAAGTAGGAACCTTCCTTGAGTAGGAACAAGACAGCCTTACCTTGACTGCCAGGTGTTAAGAAGGAACTCTCTATTGAAGATTCAGGGAGTGCAGGTCTATTGTGTGGTGTTGTTAAACCTAGCTGATCAATTCTCGGGTACCTCTCTCTAAGCAACCTCTTTGGATGTCTCTTTTTTTTCCTAGTAAGCCTTATAGAGTTTCACTCTGAGTATTATTAAACACAAATTGAAGTTTCTGAACTTGATAGTCTATTTAATTGCTATATTTTCAGAAAAGCTATAAGCTTTATTTGATTCAATAAGTAAATAAAATGACTCTAAAGGCAATATTTTTTCCTAAAAATTAGTTTTATTAAGATGCAATTTACATACAATAAAATCCACTCATTTAAAATGCAGACTTGATAGGTTTTGACAAATGTAGACAATCCTATAATCATGACTCCAAAGAAGATGTAAAACATTCCATCACCCACAAAAGTGACTCAGGCCCACTTGTAGTCTTTCCCCTACCCCAACCTCCAGGCCCAGGTGACCACTGATTTTCTGTCACAGTGATTTTAGAAATAGAAATTCTTCTTTGACTCAGCATGATGCATATGAGGTTTATCAATGCATTGGTATGTGTCAGCAGTCTGTTTCATCTTATTGATGAGTAACATTTCATTGTAGGGAACAGAATTGGTTTTTGTGATTTTTTTTTAACATTACAATTTGTTTATCTATTTGACAGGTGCTGGACATTCAGATTATTTCCAGTTTTTACTATTGTGAACAAAGCTGCTATGAACATCTAAATAGAAGTCTTTGAGTGGACAAATGTTTTCATATCTCTTGCGAAAATATCTAGTGAGTTCTTGGGATGTATGGTAAGTGTATTTAACTTTACTTTTTAAAAGTCCAACTGTTTTCCAGAGTAGAAGTTGCTTCAGATCCTTACCAAAAAGTAGTCATTCATTGAATTTTATCATTCTAGTGATTTGTAGTGTTTGTCTTACAGTGGTTTTAATTTACATTTCTCTAAGGAATAATGATGTTCAGCACCTTTTCATGTGCTTATTTGCCAGTTTTTAAAATATTATCCTGTGAAATGTCAGTTCTACTCTTTTGCCCATTTTAAATTGCATTGTTTATCTTATTATTAAATTGTAATGTATATATTTTAAATATAAGTTTTTAATAAGATATGAATTTTACAAATATTTTCCATATTTGGCTTGCCATTAATTTCCTTAATAGTGTTTTTGGAAAAGCAAAAGTTTTTCATTTTGATGTAATCGAGTCTATTCATTTTTATTTTATGGTTATAATTTCGTTTCCTACCTAAGAAACTGGTGCCTAGCCTAACACCATGAAGATTTTCTTATTTATTTTCATCTAGAAAGGTTATGGTGGCTCAGAGGTTAAAGCATCTGCCTGGAATGGGGGACACCCGGGTTTGATCCCTGGTTGGGAAGATCCCCTGGAGAAGGCAATGGCAACCCACTCCAGTACTCTTGCCTGGAGAATCCCATGGAAGGAGGAGCCTGGTAGGCTACAGTCCATGGGGTCACAAAGGGTCCAACACGACTGAGCGACTTCACTTAGAAAGGTTATAGTTTGTGCTCTTATGTTTATATCTGTGGGATTCCCTGGTAGCTCAAAGAGTGCAAAGCAGAAGAGCCAGGTTCAATCCCTGGGTGGAGAAGATCCCCTGGAGGAGGGCATGGCAGCCCACTCCAGTATTCCTGCCTAGGAAATCCCATGGACACAGGAGCCTGGTTGGCTGCAGTTCATGGGATCATGAAGAGTTGGACACGACTGAGCAACTAAGCATGTAGGCACGAAGATATAAAATAGATTACTAGTAAGAACCTGCTGTATGGCACAGGGAACTCTACTCAACACTCTGTAATAGCCTATATGGGAAAAGAATCTTAAAAAAAAACAAAAAAAGAAGAAGAAGTGATCTTTGTGTATGTATAACTGAATCACTTTGCTGTATACCTGAAATTAACACAACATTGTAAATCAACTATACTCTAATAAAAATTTAAAAAATAAAATAGAGATTAGTAATAGGATCTAGTTCCTATGGTGTTTAGATTAAATGTACCAAATATGTTCCTTGACACCTAAAATACTTGATACATGATAGTTTCTGCTTTCAGTGATTTAATTTTGTTTATGTGGCACTCAGCCCTGGTCCTCATTTTTAGCCCTACTCACCTGCCCTACACACACAGATAAAGAACCCCTCTCACAAAGGGTTTTTATGTGTGTTGCAATGTTGTAGAGATGGACAGGATTTTCTTCTGTTGACCTCCTCCTATTGACAGGCATGATGCTGGCTAGGACTGCCTGGGGTCCTTACCTGGGCCTGTCCTCCTTGTGACAACCCCCTCAGACATCTTCCCACCAGAGCCAATGCTGTGGTAGGACCAGTCCTTGTGGTTTTTCTTGTGATTGCAAGACTGACCTAAGCAAAAGATCATCAGGGAACTTTCCAGAACAAGTTTTGTTATCCACCATTCCTGGAGGGTTCATTGCATGCCTGAGGGCTACAGAGCAAGGTAGAGTGAGCGAGGGAGGGGTCTTGAACCTGGGGCTCTGCCTTTATTTGGATCAAAGGTGTGGTGCCTAGGGCTTTACAGGTTTACCTTCATTGGCAAATTTAAAACGTAAGAACAGAAATTGGGGTGCAGGAAAGGGAAAGCAGGATCTCTCAAGCTGTCAGTTATCTAGGTTTCCAGGGCTTTTCATGTGGGGAAATCCATCAGTGTGGGCAGGCTGGTTCATTTATCTAGTTTTTTAACTAGTAGCTGTGATATCGGAGAAGGCAATGGCACCCCACTCCAGTACTTTTGCCTGGAAAATCCTATGGACAGAGGAGCCTCGTAGACTGCAGTCCACGGGGTCGCTAAGAGTTGGACACGATTGAGCGACTTCACTTTCACTTTTCACTTTCACGCATTGGAGAAGGAAATGGCAACCCACTCCAGTGTTCTTGCCTGGAGAATCCCAGGGATGGGAGAGCCTGGTGGGCTTCCGTCTATGGGATTGCACAGAGTCAGACACGACTGAAGCGACTTAGCAGCAGCAGCAGCAGCTGTGATATACCACTGGCAATATGTATATTCAAGATAGGTATCTTTGAAATGGATGCCTCAACAATCAAAAGCTTAATGTTAGGCACTTCACTCAGATTTCCGTCACAGAAACCTAAGAATTCAAAATAAAATATGAGACATACCTCACTCCTAGAAAAGATCCTTCCATCAGTTTCAGGGGCCTTGAGTTCCAGCCTAATGCTATACAGCTGGGCCCTTTCTCTACTCTCTTATGCAGTCCTTCCACCTCCAAATTTCTGTTCACTTCTGTTGCAGGAAGGTAGACCCCTTCCAGGGCCTGAAAGTAGGCTCTTGTCTAACACTCAGAAATGACTTGTCTGAGGAGACACATGCTGACAAGGCAAGAGATTTTATTGGAAAGGGGCGCCCAGGTGGAGAGCAGTAGGGTAAGGGAACCCAGGAGAACTGCTCTGCCATGTGGCTCACAGCCTTGGATGTTATGGTGATGGGATTAGTTTCCGGGTTGTCTTTAGACAATCCCTCTGCCTCAGAGTCCTTCCTGGTGGTGCACACCTTGTTCAGCCAAGATGGATGCCAGTGAGGATTCTGGGAGGTGGTTGGACACTTGTGGTGTCACTTTTTTATCTTTCCTGAACTCTCCCTGCTGGTGGTGGTTTATTAGTTCTGTGTTCCTTACCAGGACCTCCTGTCCTAAAACAACTCATGCAAATGGTTACTATGATGCCTGGCCAGGGTGGGTGGTTTCAGTCAGTGTGCTTCCCCTAACACTTCTATTGCTTGAAAGTTTAAGCTTCATTTTGTATCCATAAAATTATTTTCTAATCCAAAACCCACTTTTCTCCCAGAAAGATTTTTTTCTCAGCTGTTGTTTCTTTCTTTCCTTAAAAAAAAACAAAACAAAAAAACAACTTTTTATTTTGTATTGGTGTATAGCCGATTAACAATGTTGTGATAGCTTCAGGTGAACAACAAAGGAACTCAGCCATACATATACATGTATCCAGTCTCCCCTAAACTCCCCTCCCATCCAGGCTTCCACATAACACTGCGCAGAGTTGCCTGTGCTTTACAGTACTTACTTGTTGGTTATCCACTTTAAATACAGCAGTATGAATCCAAGAGACAAGGTGTTGAGGCAAGGAAAATTACTTTATTTGGAAAGCAGCTGACGGAGAAGATGACAGGCTAGCGTCTCAAAATAACCATCTTATTGGGGTCTGGATGTCAGATTCTTTTATAGATCAGAGAGAAAGAAGTAATGAGGAACTAAAGTCAAAAGGCAGAATAGAGAGGGAGAAGCAGTGGACAAATAAAGTGAAAGGGTCTTCAGTCTTGTAAACATCTCTGAGAATGGCCTGCCTTTGGAAAAGGTGTGTTAATCTCTCTTGTTCACAGGTGGTTTTGGTGATGGTTTAGTTGCTAAGACATGTCTGACTTAGCACCTAAGTCATGTCTGACTTAGCAACTTACAGTCCATGTGATCCCATGGACTGCAGCCTGCCGGGCTCCTCTGTCCCTGGGATTCCCCAACAATACTGGAGTGGGTTGCCATTTCCTTCTCCAGAGGATCTTCCTGCTCCAGGAATTGAACCTGGGTCTCTGGCATTGCAGGCAGGTTCCTTACTGATTGAGTTACAAGGGAAGCCTTGTAGTTCACAGGTGGACAGAAACAAACTATCTTTCCATGAGCTGAACAAAGGCACTTTAGTTTGTAGTCAAGCAGAGGGGCAGGGTCCTCCAGGTAAGCCATGAATTATGATTAGAATAACAAGAACAATGAAAAGCAAGTCAAAGAAACAGTTTCCAACATGGAGTCAGAATTGGTTTCCTCCCTGCAACATGTGTACATGCTGATTCTAAACTTTCTAACGACCCCTTCCCCCATCCCCACTGCAACCATAAATTCATTCTCCAAGTCAGTGTAACAATTTATTTTACACCTGCAGTTACATTTGGTTTACATTTTGGAGTTCTAAGTCATAATTTCATTTGAAAAACAATTTTACTACTAAAACTGCAGGAAAAAGTTTAAAACCAACTTTTATGGGCCAGTCCTGAAAGTAAGATAACAATGTACCTTATCCGTGAGAAACCATATAGGTAAGTTCAAAGACTCTTTGGGAATCCCGGAGCACTCTGATGTGGTATACAAATCTTCTTCACTGAATGATATATGATACCACATGAGGAGTAAAGAAAAACATCAAAAATACAATGTATCTTTGCAGAAGCTAACAAAGTGTGGCGTTAGTATGGCATATAGATACAGACCAAGTTAAAGTTCCCAAAAACAGAAGTGATCTTTAACTGCCACAAAGGCTATGAAACCAGAGACATGGCATTGTTAAATATTTATTTTTATTTACTTATTTGACTGTGCCAGGTCTTAGTTGTGGTATACAGAATCTTTAGTTGAGGCTTGTGAACTTTTGGTGGTGGCATGTGGGATCTAGTTCTGTAACAGGAGGGTAAGGGACAGGGCACAACTTTTGAAAGAATGACATAGCCCAAGGACACCACATAAACCGATTAGAACCAAATGGGTCCAAGATGGCAGACAGTTCAGTTCAGTTCAGTCGCTCAGTCGTTTCTGACTCTTTGCGACCCCATGAACCGCAGCACGCCAGGCCACCCTGTCCATCAACAACTTCTGGAGTTTACCCAAACTCATGTCCATTGAGTTGGTGATGCCATCCAACTGTCTCATCCTCTGTTGTCCCCTTCTCCTCCTCCCCTCAATCGTTCTCAGCATCAGGGTCTTTTCAAATGAGTCAGCTCTTTGCATGAAGTGGCCAAAGGATTGGAATTTCAGCTTTAGCACCAGTCCTTCCAATGAACACCCAGGACTGATCTCCTTTAGGATGGACTGGTTGGATCTCCTTGCAGTCCAAGGGACTCTCAAGAGTCTTCTCCAACATCACAGTTCAAAAGCATCAATTCTTCGGCGCTCAGCTTTCTTCACAGTCCAACTCTCACATCCATACATAACCACTGGAAAAACCATAGCCTTGAGTAGACAGACCTTTGTTGGCAAAGTAATGTCTCTGCTTTTTAATATGCTGTCTAGGTTAGTCATAACTTTCCTTCCAAGGAGTAAGCGTCTTTTAATTTCATGGCTGCAATCACCATCTGCAGTGATTTTGGAGCCCAGAAAAATAAAGTCAGCCACTGTTTCCCTATCTATTTGCATGAACTTATGGGACTTAATGCCATGATCTTTGTTTCTGAATGTTGAGCTTTAAGCCAACTTTTTCACTCTCCTCTTTCTCTTTCATCAAGAGGCTCTTTAGTTCTTCTTCACTTTCTGCCATAAGGGTGGTGTCATCTGCATATCTGAGGTTATTGATATTTCTCCTGGCAATCTTGATTCCAGCTTGTGCTTCATCCAGCCTGGAATTTTGCATGATGTACTCTGCATGTAAGTTAAATGAGCAGGGTGACAATATACAGGCTTGACGTACTCCTTTTCCTATTTGGAACCAGTCTGTTGTTCCATGTCCAGTTCTAACTGTTGCTTCTTGACCTGCATACAGGTTTCTCAAGAGGCAGGTCAGGTGGTCTGGTATTCCCATCTCTTTCAGAATTTTCCACAGTCTATTGTGATCCACACAGTCAATAAGCAGAAATAGATGTTTTTCTGGAACTCTCTTGCTTTTTCAATGATCCAGCAGATGTTGGCAATTTGATCTCTGGTTCCTCTACCTTTTCTAAAACGAGCTTGAACATCTGGAAGTTCATGGTTCATGTATTGCTGAAGCCTGGCTTGGAGAATTTTGAGCATTACTTTACTCGCGTGTGATGGCAGACAAGTTGACTTTGATTAGACCTTGATCCTCAGTCCTATGCAATATTGTTCTTTACAGCAATGGACTTTACTTCCATCACCAGTCACATCCACAACTGGGTGTTGTTTTTGCTTTGGCTGCATCTCTTCATTCTTTCTGGAGAAGGAAATGGCAACCCACTCCAGTGTTCTTGCCTGGAGAATCCCATGGACGGAGAAGCTTGGTAGGCTGCAGTCCATGGGGTTGCACAGAGTCGGACACGACTGAAGCGACTTGGCAGCTTCATTCTTTCTGGAGTTATTTTCCCCTGTTCTCCAGTAGCATATTGGGCACCTACTGACCTGAGGAGTTCATCCTTCAGTGTCCTATCTTTTTGCCTTTTCATATGGTTCATGGGGTTTCTCAAGGCAAGAATACTTGAGAAGTGGTTTGCCATTCCCTTCTCCAGCGGACCACGTTTTGTCATAACTCTCCACTATGACCCGTCTGTCTTGGGTGGCCCTACATGGCATGGCTCGTGGTTTCATTGAACTAGACAAGACTGTGGTTCCATGTGATCAGTATGATTAGTTTTCTCTTATTGTGGTTTTCATTCTGTTGGCTCTCTGATGGATAAGCATAAGAAGCTTATGGAAACTTCCTGATGGGAGAGACTGACTGAAAGGGAAACTGGGTCTCCTTCTGATGGGCAGGGCTGAGCTCAGTAGGTGTTCATAGAACCATTTAACTTCAGCTTCTTCAGCGTTACTGGTTGAGGCATAGATGTGGATTACCATGATATTGAATGGTTTGCCTTGGAAATGAACAGAGATCAGTCTGTTGTTTTTGAGATTGCATCCAAGTACTGCATTTCTGACTCTTTTGTTGACTATGATGGCTACTCCTTTTCTTCTAAGGGATTCTTGCCCACAATAGTAGATATAATGGTCATCTGAGTTAAATTCACCTATTCCAATCCATCTTAGTTCACGGATTCCTAAAATGTCGATGTTCACTCTTGTCATGTCTTGGTTTCTTTACAGCATCGAACCTTGCTTCCATCACCAGTAACATCCACAACTGGGTGTTGTTTTTGCTTTGGCTCCATCTCCGTTCTTTCTGGAGTTATTTCTCCACTGATCTCTAGCATATTCGGCACCTACTGACCTGGAGAGTTCATCTTTCAGTGTCCTACCTTCTTACCTTTTCGTACTGTTCATGGGGTTCTTAAGGCAGAAATACTGAAGTGGTTTGCCATTCCCTTCTCCAGTGGACCACATTTTGTCAGAACTCTCCACCATGACCCATCTGTCTTGGGTGGCCCTACATGGCATGGCTCATAGTTTCATTGAGTTAGACAAGGCTGTGGTCCATGTGATTAGATTAATTAGTTTTCTGTGATGGCGGTTTTCAGTCTGTCTGCCCTCTGATGGAGAAGTATAAAGTGAAAGTGAAGTCACTCAGAAGTTGCTCAGTCATGTCTGACTCTTTGCAACCCCATGGACTGTAACCTGGCTCCTCTGTCCATGGGATTTTCCAGGCAATAGTACTGGAGTGGATTGCCATTTCCTTCTTCAGGGGATCTTCCCAACCTAGGGATCTCCTGCATTGTAGACAGACCGCTTTACCCTCTGAGCCACCAGGGAAGTCTTCAAGATAAAGAGAAGGATAAGAGCGTTATGAAAGCTTCCTGATGGGATAGACTGACTGAGGGGGATACTGGGTCTTATTCTGATGGGCAGGGCTGAGCTCAGTAGGTGTTCATAGAACTGTTCAACTTCAGTTTCTTCAGCTCCAAAAGAGCATTAAAGAGTAAATCTTTAATCCAATTTTCTGTTGATGGGTGGAGGTGTGTTCCCTCCCTGCTATTTACCTGGGGCCAAACTATGATGGGGTGGGCTTCCCTGGTGGCACAGAGGTTAAAGCGTCTGCCTGCAATGTGGGAGACCTGGGTTCGATCCCTGGGTCGGGAAGATCCCCTAGAGAAGGAAATGGCAACCCACTCCAGTATTCCTGCCTGGAGAATCCCATGGACGGAGGAGCCTCATGGGCTACAGTCCATGGGGTCACAAAGAGTCGGACATGACTGAGTGACTTCACTCACTCACTCAAACTATGGTGGAGGTAATGAAGATAATGGTGAGTGAGTGAGTGGTGCCCCCAACCCTGCAGTGGGCCACCACCAACACACGCCTTCACCCGAGATTTCTGGACACCCACAGGCAAGTCTCCCTTGGGGTCACTGTTCCTTTCTCCTGGGTCCTGGTGCACAAGGTTCTGTTGTGCCTCCAAGAGTCTATTTCCAGTCCTATGTAAGTTCTGGCAGCTCTGTAGTGGGGTTAATGGCGACCTCCTCCAATAGGACTTATGCCATACTTGCACTCAAAGCCCCTGTCCCGTGGCAGACCACTGCCGACCCGAACCTCCACAGGAGATGCTCAAACACAGTTCTGTCTCAGTCTCTGTGGGGTCCCTGGGTTCTGGTGCGCACAAGGTTTGTTTGAGCCCTCTGAGCATCTCTGGCAGGAACAGCGTGAATTCTAAACGTGAATTCACTCCTCCTACCATCTTGCTGGGGCTTCCCTGGTGGCTCAAAGGTTAAAGCATCTGCTGGCAATGCAAGAGACCTGGGTTCGATCCCTGGGTTGGGAAGATCCCCTGGAGAAGGCAATGGCAACCCACTCCAGTATTCTTGCCTGGAGAGTCCCATGGATGGAGGAGCTTGGTGGGCTACAGTCCACGGGGTAACAAAGAGTCGGACACGACTGAGCAACATCACTTTCACCGTCTTAATGGGGCTTCTCCTTTGTCCTTGGACATGGGGTATCTCATCACAGCCACTCCAGTGCCTATGTCTTACTGGGGTTTTTCTGACCTTGGACGTGGGGTATCGCCACACAGCCGGTCCAGTGAAGTGCAGCCGTGGCTCCTGACCTTAGACGTAGGGTATCTCTTTTCGGCTGCTTGCTACTCCGGTGCTGCGCAGCCACCGCTTGCCGTTCCAGCGATGGGGAAAAAAATCAGTTTTCATTACATTTCCTAAGAAAGGCAATGCCAAAGAATGCTCAAACTACCACACAATTGCACTCATCTTACACCCTAGCAAGTAATGCTCAAAATTCTCCAAGCCAGGCTTCAACAATACATGAACCGTGAACTTCCAAATGTTCAAGCTGATTTTAGAAAAGGCAAAGGAACCAGAGATCAAATTGCCAATATCTGCTGGATCATCGAAGCAAGAGAGTTCCAGAAAAACATCTATTTCTGCTTTATTGACTGTGCCAAAGCCTTTGATGTGTGAATCACAAAAAACTGGAAAATTCTGAAAGAGATGGGAATACCAGACCACCTGACCTGCCTCTTGAGAAACCTATATGCAGGTCAGGAAGCAACAGTTAGAACTGGACATGGAACAACAGACTGGTTCCAAATAGGAAAAGGAGTACGTCAAGGCTGTATATTGGCACCCTACTTATTTAACTTATATGCAGGGTACATCATGCAAAATTCCAGGCTGGATGAAGCACAAGCTGGAATCAAGATTGCCAGGAGAAATATCAATAACCTCAGATATGCAGATGACACCACCTTTATGGCAGAAAGTGAAGAATAACTAAAGAGCCTCTTGTTGAAAATGAAAGAGGAGAGTGAAAAAGTTGGCTTAAAGCTCAACATTCAGAAACAAAGATCATGGCATTAAGTCCCATAACTTCATGCAAATAGATGGGGAAACAGTGGTTGACTTTATTTTTCTGGGCTCCAAAATCACTGCAGATGGTGATTGCAGCCACGAAATTAAAAGACGCTTACTCCTTGGAAGGAAAGTTATGACCAACCTAGACAGCATATTAAAAAGCAGAGACATTACTTTGTCAACAAAGGTCTGTCTAGTCAAGGCTGTGGTTTTTCCAGGAGTCATGTATGGATGTGAGAGTTGGACTATAAAGAAAGCTGAGCACCGAAGAATTGATGCTTTTGAGCTGTGGTGTTGGAGAAGACTCTTGAGAGTCCCTTGGACTGCAAGGAGATCCAACCAGTCCATCCTAAAAGAGATCAGTCCTGGGTGTTCATTGGAAGGACTGGTGCTAAAGCTGAAACTCCAATCCTTTGGCCACCTGATGCAAAGAACTGACTCATTGGAAAAGACCCTGATGCTGGGAAAGCTTGAAGGCGAGAGGAGAAGGGGACGACAGAGGATGAGATGGTTGGGTGGCATCACCGACTCAATGGACATGGGTTTGGGTGGACTCCGAGAGTTGGTGATGGACAGGGAAGCCTGGCATGCTGCAGTCCACGGGATCACAAAGAGTTGGACACAACTGAATGACTGAACTGAACTGATCCTCAATCAGCAAGCTAATGACACACCCAGAGGTGCCATGACAGTTCCAAGGCACTGTCAAAAGTCCAAGGAGTGGGTGATGGCCCAATTCCTGGAATCTCCACCCCTTCCCCAAAATAGTTGGAATAATCCTTCCACTCATTATCATGTGAAATTACCCAGGCTATAAAACCTTACCACACCATATTTTGCAGCCACACTTCCCCTCTGCAGTGGCCCACAGTCTGTCTGTGGAGTGTGCTCCTCTCTGGTGGTGATTTAGTTGCTAAGTCGTGTCCGACTCATGCAACCCCATGGACTGTAGCCTGCCAGGCTCTCCTGTCCATGGAACTCTCCAGCCAAGAATACTCCAAGCAAGTGCTCCTCTCTGAATCTGAATAAATTAATCCACATCTTACCTATTATTTTGTCTCTCACTGAATTCTGTCTGTGATGAGACATCAAGAACTCGAACTTATTAGGACCTGAAACCAGGTACAGTGGGTTTTGATTGGGTTCAAGTCCCAGCCATGTGGGTTCAAGTTCCAATCTGAGGTAAACGGTTTCCGCTCCCCAACCAAGGATGAAATCCGGGACCCCTGCTTTGGGAGCTTGGAATCTTACCTGCTGGACCACCAGGGAAGTCCCGACATGGCATAAAAGAGCCTTGATATCAGTTAGTTCAATCCCCTCACTTCACAGATGTGAAAACAAAGCCACCACCTAACTGATAACACAACTGAGCCCAGAGTTGGGGATTCCTTATTCCAAGTACATTCCATTATCTGTGACAGTATGGCTGTCATACAGTCACTATCAGGAAAACAGGTCGAGTGTGTGTCTTGTGATGAGGTCCAAAAGAGTCTAGAGAGTGCTGTGAAGAAGGAGATATGAGCCCTGGGGTCTGAGAGAACTTTGTTCAAATCACTAGACCCTGTGCTCTGGTCTGAATGTTTGTGTCCCCCCGGTAATTGTATGTTTCTCCAGGTCATTGTATCAGGCGACAGGGCCTCTGAGAGGTGACGAGGTCCTGAAAACAGAGCCCTTATGAGCGGGGTTAGCACCCTTATAAGAGAAGCCTCAGAGAGAATGCTCCCTAGCACTTCTGCTAAGTGAAGTTACAGCAAAAAATAATACATCTAGGAAGTGGGCCCTTCAGTTCAGTTCAGTTCAGCCGCTCAGTCGTGTCTGACTCTTTGCAACCCCATGAATCGAGCACGCCAGGCCTCCCTGTCCATCACCAACTCCCGGACTTCACTCAGACTCATGTCCATCGAGTCAGTGATGCCATCCAGCCATCTCATCCTCTGTCGTCCCCTTCTCCTCCCGCCCCCAACCCCTCCCAGCATCAGAGTCTTTTCCAATGAGTCAACACTTCGCATGAGGTGGCCAAAGTCCTGGAGTTTCAGCTTTAGCATCATTCCTTCCAAAGAAATCCCAGGACTGATCTCCTTCAGAATGGACTGGTTGGATCTCCTTGCAGTCCAAGGGACTCTCAAGAGTATTCTCCAACACCACAGTTCAAAGGCATCAATTCTTCGGTGCTCAGCCTTCTTCACAGTCCAACTCTCACATCCATACATGATCACAGGAAAAACCATAGCCTTGACTAGACGGACCTTTGTTGGCAAAGTAATGTCTCTGCTTTTCAATATGCTATCTAGGTTGGCCATAACTTTCCTTCCAAGGAGTAAGCATCTTTTAATTTCATGGCTGCAGTCACCATCTGCACTGATTTTGGAGCCCCAAAAAATAAAGTCTGACACTGTTTCCACTGTTTCCCCATCTATTTCCCATGAAGTGATGGGACCGGATGCCATGATCTTCGTTTTCTGAATGTTGAGCTTTAAGCCAACTTTTTCACTCCTCTTTCACTTTCATCAAGAGGCTTTTGAGTTCCTCTTCACTTTCTGCCATAAGGGTGGTGTCATCTGCATATCTGAGGTGATTGATATTTCTCCCGGCAATCGTGATTCCAGCTTGTGCTTCTTCCAATCCAGAGTTTCTCATGATGTACTCTGCATAGAAGTTAAATAAGCAGGGTGACAATATACAGCCTTGACGTACTCCTTTTCCTATTTGGAACCAGTCTGTTGTTCCATGTCCAGTTCTAACTGTTGCTTCCTGACCTGCATACAGATTTCTCAAGAGGCAGATCAGGTGGTCTGGTATTCCCATCTCTTTCAGAATTTTCCACAGTTGATTGTGATCCACACAGTCAAAGGCTTTGGCATAGTCAATAAAGCAGAAATAGATGTTTTTCTGGAACTCTCTTGCTTTTTTCATGATCCAACGGATGCTGGTAATTTGATCTTTGGTTCCTCTGCCTTTTCTAAAACCAGCTTGAACATCAGGAAGTTCACAGTTCACATATTGCTGAAGCCTGGCTTGGAGAATTTTGAGCATTACTTTGCTAGCATGTGAGACGAGTGCAATATTGTGGTAGTTTGAGCATTCTTTGGCATTGCCTTTCTTTGGGATTGGAATGAAAACTGACCTTTTCCAGTCCTGTGGCCACTGCTGAGGTTTCCAAATTTGCTGGCATATTGAGTGCAGCACTTTCACATCATCATCTTCCAGGATCTGAAATAGCTCAACTGGAATTCCATCACCTCTACTAGCTTTGTTCATAGTGATGCTTTCTAAAGCCCACTTGATTTCACATTCCAGGATGTCTGGCTCTAGGTCAGTGATCACACCATCGTGATTATCTGGGTCATGAAGATCTCTTTTATACAGTTCTTCTGTGTGTTCTTGCCACCTCTTCTTAATATCTTCTGCTTCTGTTAGGTCCATACCATTTCTGTCCTTTATCGAGCCCATCTTTGCATGAAATGTTCCCTTGGTATCTCTCATTTTCTTGAAGAGATCTCTAGTCTTTCCCATTCTGTTGTTTTCCTCTATTTCTTTGCATTGATCGCTGAGGAAGGCTTTCTTATCTCTTCTTGCTATTCTTTGGAACTCTGCATTCAGATGCTTATATCTTTCCTTTTCTCCTTTGCTTTTCGCTTCTCTTCTTTTCACAGCTATTTGGAAGGCCTCCCCAGATAGCCATTTTGCTTTTTTGCATTTCTTTTCCATGGGGATGGTCTTGATCCCTGTCTCCTGTACAATGTCACGAACCTCAGTCCATAGTTCATCAGGCACTGTTCATCAGGGTCTATCAGATCTAGGCCTTTAAATCTATTTGTCACTTCCACTGTATAATCATAAGGGATTTGATTTAGGTCATACCTGAATGGTCTAGTGGTTTTCTCTACTTTCTTCAATTTAAGTCTGAATTTGGCAATAAGGAGTTCATGATCTGAGCCACAGTCAGCTCCTGGTCTTGTTTTTGCTGACTGTATAGAGCTTCTGCATCTTTGGCTGCAAAGAATATAATCAATCTTATTTCGGTGTTGACCATCTGGTGATGTCCATGTATAGAGTCTTCTCTTGTGTTGTTGGAAGAGGGTGTTTGTTATGACCAGTGCATTTTCTTGGCAAAACTCTATTAGTTTTTGCCCTGCTTCATTCCGTATTCCAAGGCCAAATTTGCCTGTTACTCCAGGTGTTTTTTGACTTCCTACTTTTGCATTCCAGCCATCAGAGGGTCCTAAATAGTCCTTCCTGACAATCTGCACTGCTCAGTCTCCCATGACCAGACACACAGTATTATGAGCAACGTACTGAAGTTCATCACCCAGGGGCAGGCTGTAACGGTGTCGGACTTTATTTTGCTACACACCAGAAAATGCCTTCCAGACTAGATCTTCAGAAACAGGGAATCTCATAAATGCTCCCTCTCTCCCTCCTTCGTCAACTCTTCTCCAGCTATGTAGTCTCTCTTTGAAGCCCTCAGTGAAGTGCCCCCACACCCGCCCACTCCCTCAGTAAGCCCTTGCCCTCCCTATAGGAAGAGGACAGTCCTTCTATCTTTGGCTGGGACTTGTGAACTTGAGCCCCTGAGAGGCTTTGCTTTGTTTAGTCACTGCTGACTCTGGGAGGGTGAGGGCAATCCGTGGTGTTTGATATGCTTAACATCTTCAGAAACATCCCTAAAAAGCAGGGCACACTCTCCAAGGTGAGTGGTTTCTTCTCAGCTTCCATGACCAATCACATACAAAGAAAACACATGTGAAAATGGCATTAATTTGACAAGTTGCAGAAGAGGAATTGTGTGGAGAAGGGATTGTTTTTTTTTTTGTCTCCCTGGGACTAGCTTTCGTGACCAGAGGTGTACACTGGCTCTCCTTACCATCCTGGGGGGGGGGCAGTGAGGGGGTGGTGCCAACTTTAATTAAATCTTTACTATCTCCTCCTTTCTAACCTAGCTAGAAGGGGAGATTCCCCCCACCATTTAGCAGTGTACATACAGAGCCAGTGAGAACTACCTGATAGAGGGGAAAAGAGTGGAGCGGATGTGCACAATGAAAGCCAAAAAGCCTTGGAAGAAAATGTAGTGTGGATTCCTGGCATCAGACGCCATGAACACTTCAGTTCATGTTTTGGATTTCCATAAGACCTCTATTCTTAGAGAAATAAGCAACATGGAGAACAGACTTGTGGTTGCCAAGAAGCTGGGGGAGGAATGGATTGGAAGTTTGGGATTAGTACATGCAAACTATTATATGTAGACTGGATAAATAACAAGGGAACTATATTCAATATCCTGTACTAAACCATAACAGAAAAGAATATGAAAAAGAATATCTATAACTGAATCACTTTGGTGTACAACAGAAATAAATGCAATCTTGCAAAACAACTATACTTCAATAAAATAAGTTTTGAAAAGAAGCACATCACCATTTACAAAAGGAGTCAGCAAACATTTTTACTATAATTACATTTTTAAATTTTTATTGAGATATAACGCACTGGTTTCAGATGAATCAATATTTGTATATATTGTGAAATGATCACACAGTAAGTCTAGTTAACACCTATAAAGGGCCAGATAGTAAATATTTCAGGCTTTGCAGACCAGTCTTCTGAAACTACTAAACTCTGCTGTCGTAATGCAAAAACAGTCATAAACTTTACGAAATCAAATAAACATGACTGTGTTCCAACAGAACTTCTATTTCAAAAATCAGTGGTGACGCCATTCAAGTGAGGAAACGAATGCTCAAACTTTGGGAGCTCATGTCTCCCTATTCCTACTTTTCAACCAAGAGCCATGATTTTGGTTTATGCTACCACTATCCCATCTCTCAACTCTTTGCGACCCCATGAACTTGTAGCCCACCAGGCTCCTCTGTCTGTGGGATTTCCCAGACAAGAATACTGGAGTGGATTGCCATTTTCCTTCTCAACTAATGCTACCATCTCAACTTAGTGGTTGGTTCCAACATCCACAATTGGGAAATCTTAGTTTTTTTGTTTCTGTTTTTCTCTATCAGAAATCATACAAAGCTCACCCAGATTTATAAGGACTCTTTCCTGCAATGGTAGACTCTTTCTACCTCCTTTCTGCTTTTGTCTGGTCCTAGAGTTAGGTCTAACAATAGTCCCATTTTCTGCCAAATTTGCCACAGGGCCAGAAGCTGCCTTTGTCCCAGCTATGTTATCAGAGAAAAAACTTCTTCTAAACTTTTATATTGTCATTTGGGGCCTGTGAATTAAACGGACAAAAGACGAATTAACAAGAGTTCACAGAAAAATGTGACTCTAGGAGGCAGTTAGAATTTGGGCTTTTGTACTATCTTAACAGGATGAGGGGAAGGGGAGCAGGCAGTTTCAGGAAAGCAAACGGCTTTCAAGTTCTCCTTAGGAGAAGTGAAGGAAGATACAGCTTTATGACCATGTATGCCTGTGATGCCCTCTAGCCCACCTTCTCTAGTTGTGAAAGTGAAAGCCGCTCAGTCCTGTCTGACTCTTTGCGACCCCATGGACTATACAGTCTATGGAATTCTCCAGGCCACAATACTGGAGTGGGTAGCCTTTTCCTTCTCCAGGGGATCGTCCCAAATCAGGGATCTCTAGTTGTGGGAGGGGATTTATGAAAATGGAGTCCTTTGGGAAGTCTTCACATTTAGTTAGATAATGGAGTTCTGAAAAAAATTCAATTCTCAAATGCCTTCAGCTCAAAATAATTTTTATGCTGCAGAGGCTCTTCCAGACTCCTTCAGCTTTATTCTGCAGAGGGGCCTCTGATGAGAAGACTCAAGGGAAAGCTGAGTGGTACTCACCACTAATCCTTCCCTGAAGTGAAGTCGCTCAGTCGTATCCGACTCTTTGCAACCCCGTGGACTGTAGCCCACCAGGCTCCTACATCCATGGGATTCTCCAGGCAAGAATACTGGAGTGGGTTGCCATTTCCTTCTCCAGGGGATCTTCCCGACCCAGGAATTGAACCCAGGTCTCCAGCATTGCAGGCAGATGCTTTAACCTCTGAGCCACCAAGGAAGCCACAATAATCCTTCCCTACTTGACCCTGAGATCCACACAGCTCAAGATGCAGTTCCAAAATGAACCATCTTTCCCTGCGGTGTTCCATCCGGCCCCACCCCTTCCCACTGCTTCTCAGGAACCATCCTCATCTACACTTCCGCTTCAGAGAAAATGTTACTGAATCCCTGAATATATGTTAGAGTTCTTCTACCTGAAACTGTAACCTCATTCTCTGGAATAAAGGGATTTGGACCAAGGTTTACAGGCCCTGAAAAGACTAATTGTACTCAGATTGGAAGAATTCAACTCAAACTAGCTAAAGATGAAAGAAATCACAGGCTTACAGCATGGCAAGTTTAGGGGAGAAGACGACCTTAGCCCCACTATTCCAAGTCATCCAACTTCTGTCTGTTTTCTGCCTTTGCTTACTTAAACCCTTGGTTCCCCCTGCCCCCAACCATTCCAGTGGCTGACACAAGCTTTGTCTAGGGTACCTCCTTAAGTCCTAAATATGGAGAGTTTTTTTTAGTTTATAGATAAAAGTCCAGCGATTCTGACCTTGCTTCTGTTAACTAGCAGTTAACTCCTTCCTCAAATAGCACAATGGGGATGATAAATACCTGCCTGGAAAGGGTGTTGTTGGAGTTCTTCCCTACACTGGCAAGTGGATTTTTTTTTTTTTTTTTCAACAGCCATCTGTATTTTTTACAATTTTAATTGGAGAATAAATTGCTTTACAATGTTGTGTTGATTTCTACCATACATCGACATGACTCAGTCATAGGTATACAAATGTCCGCTGACTTGAACCTCCCTCCCTCTTTGCACTTCATCCCACTGCTCCAGGCTGTCACAGAACAGGGGGTTTGAGCTCCCTGTGTCATACAGCAAATTCCCACTGGCTATCTATTTTGCATATGGCAATATATATGTTTCAATGGTACTCTCCCAATTTGTCCCACCCTCTCCTCCCCCCACCCCCTTCACAAGTCTGTTCTCTTTGTCAGGCTGTCGGATTCTTTACCACTGAGCCACCACTGGGCCACCTGGGGCCGTTGGTGAGGTTCTAAAGGAACTGGATCTGGAGAGCTGGTTGTGTCCCAAGTCTCTCAGACTCTGGGGCACTGAGGCAGCAGCGCAACTCTTGAACCCTGGAGTCAAGGAAACGTCCTGAGCCCTGGGGCCGAGAAAAAAGGAAGAGCGAGACCAAAGGGCATGTCAGCGCCGCCCTGCTCCGTAGGAGAGCGATGCTGCCTAACGGTGGGGGCTGAGAACCCAGCCACTCTGGCCGCAGCAAACAGCCGCAACGGCTCAGCTGTGCGAATGAAGCGGAGAACAATGCGCTCAAACCCTGCACGCGGAGGCTTGCGGTACCCCGCCCAGGGCGGGTCCGACTCGGAGCCTGCCGGGAAATGTAGTGTCTAAAGCTTCGCCAGTGCAGCGCGGCTCCCCGCCATACTGAGTCACGCGCAACTACAGGTCCCAGCACGCCCCGCGAGGCCTTGATCAGCCGCTGTTCGCAGGGAAGGGAGTGGGGCGAACATGGCTGAAGACAGCCGAGGCGACCCAGCGTGCGGTGGAATGGATGGCAGGAAGGACCCGGTCCCCAGCAGTGGTGGCTTTAACTTTCCAGAGTACGAGTTTCCTGAGCTAAACACGCAGGCTTTCCATGTGGCCGCCTTCGGGGAGCTGTGGCGTGGCCGGCTGCGCGGGGAAGAGGACCTGTCGCTGAAGGACCTGTCGGGGGGCCGAGAAGTCACCGACTCCGGCTGCGAGGATGCCGCCGTGGCCCGCGATCTGGGCTGCAGCCTGGAAACGGCAGCGGAGCTGAGGGCGGTGTGCGGGTGAGTGCGGGGCCGAGGAGACTCTTGCTGTTTGGAGTCATCCGGGGTGCAGCCTTACTTCTGGGCTCCCCCAGGACTCATCCTTGGGCTGGCCTATGGTTTACTCCCCGGAGTAGAAGGGCCGCCCTATCAAAGCTTTCCCGGAACAACGGGAGAAGTCCAGCGAGGGGAATGCACGATTTCTTCTAGTTGGAGAGAAGGGACGAGGCAGCTGCATCAAAGATTAATTTTTCTATTCACTAGTTTTTAAAGTGCTTATTAATATAGGAAAGTAGTCAGAGTAGCTGCGACGTGTATCTGTCATTGACAGACACTTTGACGACGGAGGAACCTTAGTAATGATGAGACTGGAAGGAGATTTAACCACAACAGTGTTAAAACCTTGATTGCCTGTGGTCTCTTTTGGGGATCTTTTGAGTATGCCATTACTAAGATTTTCTTCAAAGTGTCTTATTTTTGGATGAAAATATAAAAATCAGTAACGATCTTTTTCTCCATTAAACAATATTGGCCGACTTCAGTCAGCCATGTATCCTTTTCATTAATAGAGTATCGGCGCAGAATTCGCCTTTAATTCTCGCTCTCTGATTATTCAGTGATGTATTTGGGACACAACCCAAATGGTTGCGTGATTGCTTTTTTGTGTGTGTTTTTGTTTTAGTCTTGATAAACTGAGGTGCCTTGAAGAAGGGGAGGATCCAGAAGTCATCCCAGAAAATACTGACCTGGTGACTTTGGGGTATGGAGGACTTAACTTTTATTACAAAATACTTATTTAACTATTTTTTTCAACATTATATTATTCAGAAGTTGACAGTATGGTATTGTTATCATGTGTGTGCTTAGTCGCTCAGTCTTGATCTACTCCTTGCGACCCTCTTCCCCACCCCCTGCCACCCCCAAATGTCAACTGCTGTTGACATTTGGCCCTATTTGATTTAGCTGTATGTAACTGAGGTAGCTGCTGTGTGTCTTTTTCTATTGCTTAACTGTTACGGTAAGTTGCAGATCTGATTCATAGCTAAATACATCAGTGTTAACTCCTAAAAGTATCATTCTCCTACTAAATCAGAGAAGTATTATTATACCTAAGAAAATTAACAGTTGATGCATTCCCTCTAATATCTACTCCATATTCAAATTTGTGTTTATTTTTAAATGTTCACAAAAGTACAGTTAATCTGCTTAGATTTTTGGGTGCAAGCTAAATACTCTGATGGTGTGGTAAAAGGACTAAGTTTTTTTTAAATTTTCTGTCAGATCTATACATTTGTAAAATAGGATAAAAATGAATTACTAGAAAAATGAAGTTAAAAGATAAGCACGGTAGAACTCCAGGATTTTTATTACTAAATTCAACTGTAAGATTACTGTCATATAAGTGTGATCATTTCTAAATGCTTCCTCTCATTATACTAATTGGATAACAGATGGCTCAGAGGTCAGTTCTGCTCTGCCAGCCGTATCTTGAGAAACGCTGCTCTATGATGATACTGTTATAGGGAAGCTGCATGTAATAGTGAAATTTGTAATTTCCAGTTTGTAACCTGCCTACTTCACACCATCTCAGCGATGTTGTCATCCTTTATCCTATCCTTTCTGTTGTCACCCTCAAAAATTTACTCAGGCGATTTGACTCTATCTTGTTTTTTTTTTTTTTTTTGTAATTGCCAAATCAGTTTCTTTTATGCCTGTTGCTGATGTTTACATTAGCAACACTTGGAGCACTGTAAAAGGTTCCTGTCTTTTCTTCTGACTTCCCCATCATGTTATCACCTAAGTGTGCTCATTTGCTGAGAAATTGTCAATGGCTCAGCCTCCCCTCTATGGACGAATTACAGATTCCTCACTCAGATTCCTCATTTGAAACCTTCCACATAGCCCAAATCTGCCTTTCTTGATACATTTTCAACCATTTTCTCTTTCAGTGGCTCAGGATGCACATGGCCCCTCTCCCAGCGGAACCCTACTCTTTTTTTGAGTCCCTAAGATTCCTTTCCACATCTCTGCAACCTATCTGTCTCCATTAGGGAGTAGATGCTCTTGTAATGTCTAGAGCACTTCTAACATTCCTAAAGTATTTGAAGACTCATTCAGAGTCCAGCTCCTTCATCTTTGAATTGCCCTTAAGCCTATAGTACTGCTTTGCTCCAGTTAGTGCCTTTGAACTGTTGTTGATTGATTAGTTGGATTTTTTTTTCGTATAATGCATATCTGATTGTGTCACTCTCTTTTTTAAAACCTTTGTTCTTAAATGGATCACAGAGGCCTCTATAGAAGGGATCTTGCTGACCTTTTCAGCTCTATGTGCTCCAGCCATGTTACACTTCTTCTGTTCCTAGAATGTGCTCTCTCGTCCTAGATCTTTGCCTAGAACACTCACGATTCCTTATCCCTGGGTCTTGCTGACTTCTGCTCATTTTTCAAGTGTTAGCTGAAGGACTGTGGACTCTATCTAGCTTCCCTGTTATGTTCATGTGGTCCCCAATTCTTCTCTATCGAAATATTCATCACACTTATTTAATTTTTTGTCTTCTAGACTTAAAAGGTCCATAAACAGTGTCTGTCACATGCACTGCCATGTCCCCCATACCTAGAATTTTGGCATATAATAGGGAGTCAGTAGATATTTGTAGAATGAGTGGGATAAATGAAACTTGTATGAACCTAAGGAAGTGATTTTTTTCTGAGATTGACTAAAAGAAAGTCAATGGTAATTATAAAGTAGGCTTTTTTTGGCTATAATGACATGCTCATTGGCTTATAATGACTTTATTAAGCTATATGAAATGGTAATTTTCAGACTACTTCACACACTGGCTATTTTCTGTTACTAGAGTCAACTGAATCACCTTGGTTGTCTTCTGGTCCCTTCCATGGGAAATTTGAGTAGAATTATATGTGTAATCAGGAGAAGGCAATGGCAACCCACTCCAGTACTCTTGCCTGGGAAATCCCATGGACGGAGGAGCCTGGTGGGCTGCAGTCCATGGGGTCGTGAAGAGTTGGACTCAACTGAGCGACTTCACTTTCACTTTTCACTTTCATGCACTGGAGAAGAAAATGGCAACCCACTCCAATATTGTTGCCTGGAGAATCCCAGGGATTCTGGGAGCCTGGTGGGCTGCCGTCTATGGGGTCGCACAGAGTCGGACATGACTGACGTGACTTAGCAGCAGCATATGTATAATCTAATGCAAAAGGAGTTAGTGCAGCATTTCTTAGCTGGGATTATTTTGATGTACTTTAAAACATATTTAAAATAGAACTAATATTAATCTAAACAGTACCATAAGTAAATCAGACTTACTCAAAAAGCCAAAAATCTGTATCTGTGCTTTCTTTTCCCCTCCTAAACCTTCCTTTCTTCTCCCTACCAATAAATTAAATACATAAAAGGAAAAACAGCACCTAAGTACATGACCCCTTGATTATGGCATAAAATACATTTCTAGCACTTATTTTCCCCAAAGGAGCTACTGGACTCCTTTTTATGTATGTTAAGAGGAAAAAGGCAGTTGATAGACTGCTGCTCTCCCTGATCCGTAGCAAGCTGAATAACTTATCTTCAGCATTTTTGAAATTTTTATTACTACTTAAAGAGATTTTAATTCCTAGGAATAAGAGAGTTGTTACTATATGGGTGCTACTGAAACTTGTCACCCCAGAAGGTTAAGCAACATTGTTTTTAATTCAATAGCTTGTAAATAGAATATTTAAAAATATAATCTAAGAAAAATTTCCAGAATTGGGAAGAAAACCCAAATCTACAAATTAAAAGGTCTCACTGCTTACCTAGGAAAATTAACCCAGAATTATCAACTCTATAACAAAAATGCAAATACCAGGCCTTTCTTCCCAATTTCTAAAAAACAGACAAGCAAAAAAACACATCTCATAATGAAAAAAAACAGCTAATATAACAAAATATGTATAATTAGGAAATGTAATAGAATTGAGGCCATAGGCATCAGTTTTTCTACAGCCTTATGAAAGTAGTTTAGGCTTACAAAACAAAAACCTTGAAGAGACAATAAACACATCTAAAATAAAGTAATCCAGAGAGACTAAAAATAAGTGGTGGGACAAATGTATATCAGATGAATGGAAAGAAATTGAGCAGATGTAATTAATGGTTTTGATGGACTTCCCAGGTGGCGCCAACGTAAAGAAACCGCCTGCCAATGCAGGAGACGTAGGGATGTGTGTTCAGTTCCTGGGTTGGGAAGATCCCCTGGAGAAGGGCATGGCAACCCACTCCAGTATTCTTGCCTGGAGAATCCCATGGACAGAGGAGCCTGGCAGGCTGCAGTCCGTAGGGTCACACAGAGTCAGACATGACTAAAGCAACTTAGCACAGGCACACAATAGTCTTGATATCAGAATAATAAAGTTCAAGGCTCAAAAACATTACACCTGACAAAGGACACATTTTAACGCTAAAAACCACAAACCACAGTTAAGAGAAAATATTTATATATACACCAAATAATATAAAACAACCATAGGGAATATAAGCTTTATAAAATAAACTATAGGGGATATAAGAAATTAGCTAGAAATGCATTAACAATAGGGCACCTTAATATACTAATCTCAGCACAAGACAGATCAACTGAGAGCTCTAATCAGTAGGATATGTCTTATGGATATGGATATATATATCTATATATATAATATATACATAAAATTTATAACCTGTGTTAGAGACTACCTGGCACATTCAGAAGAATTGGCTCTATATTAGGTCACAAAGGAAAAATCAGTACCATACATAGAGTAGAAATATAAACAACACTCTGATTACAACAAAGTAAAGCTAAAATTTACTCAAAAAATGGGCCATTCCAACATGGAACTGTTCTAACGGGGCTACTGTTCCAACATGGTAAAATATGTATGCCTTAGTTGTAAAGCTAGTATCTTATTTAATAGAGAAGCATTAAAGCAGTACAGGTATTCTTACTAAGATCTGGAGTAAGGCAAGCATGCCTAGTATCTCCACTTACTTTGCAGCCTTGTACTGTTGGATTAGCCATGCAGTTTGACAAAAGAAATCAGTTAGAAACGTAAGAGTAGATGAAGAAGAAAAATTAGCTCTATTTGTGAATGATAAAATGGTATTACCTGGAAAAGAAATAAGTGCTAAAACAGGCCAAAAACGAAAGAATTTAGTGTTAGGGTAGGATACAAAGTTGATATATAA
Organism: Bos mutus; assembly: GCF_027580195.1. NCBI lineage: Eukaryota > Metazoa > Chordata > Mammalia > Artiodactyla > Bovidae > Bos > Bos mutus. Next base: position 83,429,028 of record NC_091624.1, read on the forward strand.
AAAATAATAGCCTTCATATAAACAATAAACAACTAGAGGACATAATGGTGGAGAAAATTCCTATTTACAGTAGTCAGAAAGATTAAACACTTAAGAATACATTTAACAAGAAATGTGTAAAGCTGAGGTAAACAAAAATTGTAAACCTTCCTGAAAGACTCAGAAGAAATCTTGAAAAAAATTGAAAGATATCCTCTGTTCTTTGAGAGAAATATTCAGCTTTATGCTGTTGTCAGTTCTTTCTAAGTTAATTTACAGATTAAGGACAATCCCAATAAAAATACCAAAGTATTGGTTCCTTCATGGAGTTAAGACAGTTGATAATAAATTTCATATGGAATATTTGCAAGAATAACTAGGAAAAATTGGGTGGCGGGAAGAAAATTGTGACTTTCTAGTAATTTTGCTACATATTAAAATATACGACAAAGTCTTTATAATTAGAATAGTTACTAGCTCATGAGTAGACAAATAGACATTTAGAATAAAAGAGAAAGTCCAGTTAGATTCAAATGCATATGGGAGTTTAGTATGACACTGTACACAAGAATAAACTCCAAAGGGACTGGGATCAAAATGTAGAGAATGAAACATACCTACCTTGGTATAGTGAAAGGCTTTCTAACTGTGATTTAAACCAAGAGATAATAAAAGGGAAAGATTGATAAAATTGACTACATAAACATGTAAATTTTTGCATGAGAAAAAAAAGCACCATAAAGTCAAATGCTGCCAAACTTGGAGAAAATAACCCTAATACATAAGCCCTTAAAAGTTAAGGGACAAATACCAAAAACCCAAAGGGAAAATGGGAAAAAGATACGAATCAATAATTCACACATACAAAAGGATCAAAATGATTCACAAACATGAAAAAATGTTCATGCATATTCATTATTTGAGAAATGAAAGTTAAAATGACCTTTTTTCTCTTATTGTTGTTGTTTGCTAAGTTGTGTCTGACTCTCTGCGACCCCATGGACTATAGCCCACCAGGCTCTTCTGTCCATGAGATTGTCCAGGCAAGAATACTGAAGTGGGTTGCCGTTTCCTATTCCAGGGGATCATCCCAAGCCAGGTCTGCATTGACAGGTCTGTTCTTTATTACTGAGCCACGAAGGAAACCCTTTCTCCTATTAGACTGGCACAAATGTTAAAATACACATTCTTTTGAGGAGGCTGAGGGGAAGCAGGCATTTTTATACCTTCCTGATGGAAACGTAAACTGATGACAGCGCTCCTCTGGGGAAATCTGGTAATGCCCGACACAAAGTTACCCAGGCACTTAACTTTTGACTCAGCAGTCCAACTTCTAGCATTCTCTGCTGAAGATACACCTCTAACAATATGAAAGTATATTATGCACAAGGTTATTCGTTACAGCATTGTTTGTAACTGCAAATATTTGAAATATCCTAAATACACATATGTAGGAGAATGTCGAAGGAATTATATTGGACATCCACAAGTGGAGTATGGTACAGCTGTGCTAAAAGATGAGGAAGGATGAACCAATAGATTTCTAGGCAATACTGATTTGTGAAAAAAAAGCAAAGCCCAAAAGCATATGCTCCCCTTTATGTAAGAAATATTACTGAGTATCAATTTATTGGCTCTCATCTAAAAATGTTCCCTTGTTGCCTGCTCTGTAAAAATGAGTCTCAGCTCTTTAAATATTTTTCCTTTCCCAGCTGGCACAGTATTAAGTAAGTTTTGTCAGTAAAGGGCACAGGCTAAACTTTAGTGAGGACAGAGTTTTGCTTCTTGGTCCAGTGTTTAGCAAGGACCTGCTGCGCTTCCCAAGCACCCAGCTCCTGTGTTACCAGGCAGTCAGGAACACAGCTGCTTTCTCCGCCACTCCACTCCACTTGAAACCTCCCTATAAAAGCTTTTCCTGGCACCCTTGCGGGCAGATTTCCAGCAGTTTTCACTGATGTACCCTAGCAACTTCTCTGACATTCAGCAAGTCACAGCCATTCCCCCTCCTACAAGGTCTGGATCTGAGTCCTGGGGGAAGAAAAGGGAGCCGCCTTTGGGTTTTCTTTCTTAGCACAAGGGAGGATACGCCTTGCGTATCCTATTCCTGCTATTCCTGTATTCTCCAGATTTCCTACTTCTTATTTGCCATTCCCTCATCCCTCAGTCCTAAGTTAATAATTCATTAGATTAAGCTTTGTCTGGTTACTGTTTGGGCTTCCCTGGTGATTCAGACAGCAAAGAATCCGCCCACAGTGCTGGAAACCTGGGTTTGATTCCTGGGTTGGGGAGATCCCCTAGAGAAGGGAACGGCTACCCACTCCAGTATTCTGACCTGGAGAATTCCATGGACTTTTTAGTCCATGGGATCGAAAAGAGTCGGACACAACTGAGTGATTTTCACTTTCACTTAGCTACTGTTTAATTTTTTTCTCCTAATTGAACTCAGACTGATAGAAAAAGTAATCTAAGAAAATTTGTAGGTATCTATGTATTTGAACAAAACAAAGTAGAGGATAAATCAGAACTGCAGAGGTTTGTGGCCCACAGTGGGTAGATAGGAGAGTGTTGGAAAGAAAGGAGGGAACAGGTACAGGTTAGTGGTCCAGACAAAGAAGGAATGACACTTCTCTAAATACATATACTTTTTATAACTCTTTTATAACTCTCTTAGAACCATAGTAGTGGTTCACATATCTTTTACACACCTCAAAAGTAATCAGACAATTAAAACCAGCCAGGATGTTGGGGGAGACTGAAGTAGTTAGTCTAATTGTGTTACAAGTAAATAGCATAACAACACTGAAGAGAATTAGGAAAAAAGATCTAATCTGATTCTGTACAAAAGCATACTTTGATTCAGTGTTGTAAGGCTGAAGACAAGAAGAACTGTTCATGATTTGTGGTTTTCACAGGGGTGTTAGCAGGTTAGCAGTTCTGAAACCATGTATTTTAAAGAACCAAACACTTAAGCAAATAGATTTAGATACAGAGAGCTGCGTTTCTCACTTGTGGAGAAAAATTGTAAACAAGGAAAGGTTGAAGGCTAAAATGAATCCTGTGATTCTTGGGATTAGAAGTATTACTTTAAACCATGGATTTAAAAATACATAACAGAAAAACACAAAAACACAGCTGTGTGTACATGTGTGGTTTAGTGTATTTTTCCTTTGAGGCTTCCCTGGTGGGTCAGTCGTAAAGAATCCACCTGCCAGTGCAAGAGACGCGGGTTTGATCCCTGGGTCAGGAAGATTCTGTGGAGGAGGAAATGGCAACCCACTCCAGTATTCTTGCCTGAAAAATCTCATGGACAGAAGAGCCTGGCAGACTGCAGTCCACGGGGTCACAAAGAGTCAGACTCGACTGAACACACACACAGTATGTTTCCTACTCTGCTGAGAGTCCTGGAAGCAGTGACTGCAGGGACAGTGAGAATGCCTCATGCTCAGATACAAGTCTCTAAGCCTTTCCAGTGAAGGAACTAGGTCTCCTAGCAGGAGTGGCTGATTTAGGGCTGAGACATGAAAATGCTGAGGGTGAGCCTTGAGCATTTTATGGCACCATAAAATAAGGAAATGGTTAAATAGGAAAAACAAAACTTTTGAGAACTTGTTGATAGAACAGGAGCTTCTAATGGCCAAAGCTAGAATAATTTGAACAACCGAATAACAATACTAATACTAATACCAATACAGATTTCAACCTGTAGAATAAGGTAAGTATTTATGAATTCGTACTAATACAAGTAACCAAATAAATAAATGGGAAGAAAGAGGTAATATTCATAATACCAGTAAATGAATGTTAAAGGAGAAAATAGAGGATCATTGTTAGGCATAAACCACAGTAATACATGTTGCAGACGAAATCTACTAGTGAATGATAAATTACTGGATGAAAGTTTCAAGAGTAACAAGATTTGCATAGTCTCAAAGTATCTCCCCCCCATCCCCCAAAGACTTACCAGGTACAAAGGAAAAGAAAATATCTTTCTAGTGTGGGAACCTGGCAGATAGGAACTTAAACAAGCTAAGTATCTCCAGGAATAAGATATTAATATTATGAATGACATTGTTAACCTCATGATGATACAGTGAGGACATGATCTTATGGTATTCTTGCCCAAAGAATATAAGCTTACTCCAATTACAAGGAAACAGCAATTAAGGACATCCTACAAAATCACTGATTAGGGTTTTTTCAAAGTGTCAAGATGATGAAAGACAGACTGAGGAACTTTAAAAGACTGGAGGGGAAAGGAGAAATAAAAAAGTGTTTGCATAGGATCCTGAGACAGATAAAAGAAGCACTAAACTTAATAATTGGTGAAATTTGAAAAAGTTTTATAGTTAATAATACTGTATTAATGTTAATTTCCTGGTCTCAATAATCTCTGAACAGGTAAGATGTTAACAGGGAAAATTGGGTAAGAGATATAAGGGAACTCTGTAATATTTTTTCAGCCTTTCTTTAAGTCTAAAATTAGTTCAGAATAAAAAGCTAAATAGTAAAGATATTTTTGAAGCCCTGCAAAATATTGAAGTCTGATTTTTCTTGTAACAGGGTTAGAAAGAGGCTTCTGAAACACCGGGAAGAAACCTTAAGGATAGATCGAGCCTGCAGACAAGAAACATTTGCTTACGAGATGGTAAATGTCCTGTCTTTTCCACCTTTTCCCATGAAACAAAATCTCTTTCTTGGCTGTTACCCATAACTGTATGGTAGTTTACATTGGATATGCTTAGCTAGAAACAAATGAGAGAACCTTCACTGGGACTAGTAGGAGAAAAAGACGCATAAAATTCAGGTGGTGGGGAATTCCGTGATAGTCCAGTAGTTAGGACCCCACGCATTCACTACCTGGGGTGTGGGTTTGCTCCCCTGTTGGCAAACTGAGATCCTGCAAGTCGTGCAGCACAGGCAGAAAATAAGAAAGTTCACGTGATGGCACATTTTCCTCTCAATGCTCGGCCTTTATTTTTGTCTTTACTTTGGTCTTGCTCTATTAGGCTAATTTCATGCCTTTCACCACCCTATTTCTGATGTTTTTGTTCTGCTCCTGGTTTTGGTCTGTAGTGTGTGCTCAGTGGTGTCTGACTCTTTGCAACCCTGTGGACTGTGGCCCACCAGACTCCTCTTGTCCATTGAATTTTCCAGGCAAGAATACTGGAGTGGGTTGCCATTTCCTTTTCCAGGGGATGTTCCCAACCCAGGAACTGAACCCATGTGTCTTACATCTCCTGCACTGGCAGGCGGGTTCTTTACCACTGCACCACCCATTCTTTTCTAATCCATTGTTTCTTAGGTAAAACCCTCAGAATGACTTAAGATGAATACCGAGGAATTTACATAACATGAAATTTAACATTTTAACCGTTTTATTAGTTTAGCTGTGGGTTTTTCATATATGGCCTTTATCATGTTGAGTAAGTTCCCTTTAGTTCCTATTTTATTTAATGATTTTATCAGAAAGGGTATTGACTTTTGTAGAAATTTTTATTTTTTTTTTGCATCAGTTGGGATGATGCTTTTTTTTCCCATCATTCTGTTTGGTGATTTGTTATGTTGAAATACCCTTGCATCTTCAGAATGAGTCCCCCTTGGCTTTGTGACATGCAGTCCCTTTTATATGCTGCTGAACTTGATTTGCTAGTATTTTGTTAAGTTTTATCTTTATATTCATAAAGGATATTGACCTGTAGTTTTCTCACAGTGTCTTTGTCTGACTTGGGTATCAGAGTGTGCTGATCTCATAGAATAAGTTAGGAAGTATTTTCTCCTTTTCAGATTTTTTGGAGGACTTTAGGAAGGATTGATAAATTCACATGAAGCCATCTAGTCCTGGGCTTTTCTTTGTTAGGAGGTTTTTAATTTTTGATTCAGTTTTCTTACTTGTTACAGTTCTATTCATACTTAATATTTTTTCTTGAGTCAGTTTTGATTATTTCTTTCCTTCTGCTAGTGTTGGATGGAGAAGGCAATGGCAACCCCCTCCAGTACTCTTGCCTGGAGAATCCCGGGGATGGGGGAGCCTGGTGGGCTGCAGTCCCTGGGGTCGCACAGAGTTGGACACAACCGAAGCCTCACAGCAGCAGCAGCAGCTAGCTTTGGGTTAAATTTTCTTTTTCTGGTTCCTTGGGGTATGCACTCGGAGAAGGCAATGGCACCCCACTCAAGTACTCTTGCCTGGAAAATTCCATGGACTGAGGAGCCTGGTGGGCTGCAGACCAGGGGGTCGCTAAGAGTCGGCTCGACTAAGCGACTTCACTTTCACTTTTCACTTTCTTGCGTTGGAGAAGGAAATGGCAACCCACTCCAGTGTTCTTGCCTGGAGAATCCCAGGGACGGGGGAGCCTGGTGGGCTGCCGTCTCTGGGGTCGCACAGAGTCGGACACGACTGATGTAACTTAGCAGCAGCAGCAGCAGCAGCAGGGTATGCACTTGGGTTATTGGTTTGAGATTGTTCTTTTCCAGTGTAGATGTTTAGAGCTAAAAGTTTTCCTCTTTCTACTGCTTTTGCTGCATCTTATTAAGTTTCTAATGTTGTGTTTTTGTTTCTATTTGTCTCAAAGTATTTTGTTATTTCCCTTGTGGTTTCTTTTTTGACCTATTGGTCTTTTAAGAGTGTATTGTTTAATTTCCACATGGAAATGTTCAGTGTTCTGTCTCAATGTTTGGAGTTCCTCAGTGGTAGTTTCTGTCAAATTCTTTTTTCTTGTGAATGGGGCATATTTTCCTGTTTGTGTGTTTTATAAGTTTTTGTTGAGAACTGGACATTCTGAGTGTGTTTTTTTCCTTGTTGAGGGCTAGAGCTCTTTTGAATTTTCCAAACTATTTTTCCAGTGTGTAGTCCTTGTTGTGTACAAGCATATCTCATTTTACTGCGCTTTATTATGCTTCGCAGGTAGTGTGGTGGTGGTTTTTTTTTTTTAAATTATGAAGGTTTGTGGCAACCCTGCATTGAGTAAGTCTATTTGGCACCATCTTTCCAACAGAATTTGCTCCCTTGATGTCTCTGTCACATTTTGATTATTCTCACAATATTTCAAACTACTTCATTAATATCATTCTTATTATGGTGATCTCTGATCATTAACATTACAACTACAGCTCACTGAAGGCAAAGAAGATAGCGTTTTTTATCAATCAAGTGTTTTTAATTATGGTTCCAGTCTGTACATTGTTTTTTGGGACATGATGCTATTATTACACACTAAATAAACTACAGCATAGTGTAAATATAACTTATGTGCATTGGGAAACCAAAAAATTCATATGACTTACTTTATTGAGATACTTGTTTTTGTGGCGGTCTGGAGCTGAACCCACAGTAGTTCAAGGTCTACCCATATGGTTGCTGATGTTTCTGATTAATTATCTCTAGTCAACCAGTGACCTGATCAAGATTTCCTTAAATGTATGACTCCACAAAGGGTCCTTTGTCTTCAAATTTTCCAGTTGATGCTGCTGGGGGAAGCCACTTGCTGGTAAGAGCATTGCAGAGAAGCAGCCAATTCTGACTCCATGTTGCAACTGTTTCTTTGACTTGCTTTTCATTGCTTTTGTTATTATAATCATGTGTAATGGATGCTTTAAAGGATCCTGCCCCTCAACCTGACTGTTAAAAGTGCCTTTTTTTCAGAACCCTGTCCTCCTGTAGATGGCAGGAAGGAAGAAATGAATACATCCCCCAACTGAGGCTTGCCGTTTTAGGAGATGTTTGCAAGATTAATGGCCTTTTTCTTTGCTTCCTCACCTCGCGCCATCTCTGATCTATAAAAGAACCTGGCATCAGACCCCAATAAGATGGTTATTTTGAGGCACTAGCCTGCCATCTTCTCACTCTGCTAGCTTTCTGAATAAAGTCATTTTCCTTGCCTCAACACCTCATCTCTCAGATTCATTGGCTTGTCATGGGGTGAGCAGAGCAAGCTTGGACTCCATAACAAGAGGGCCAGAACCAAGGCAAGCTTCTGCACCAGGGCCTCAGAGCATTGCCAGACCAACCACAGCATACTTACCTCTATTTTTTGGAGAACATGATCCCACATTGCTCATCATGGCATCAGCTACTTTTTCCAGGACCACAGGCTGCTATCTCTACATCTGCAGTGGGGCTAAGAGTGGGGCCTGGTAGTTGGTTTATACCCTCTGCTTACCTAGGAAACATCAGCAGCTGTTTTTCTTCATTGGGGCACTCACCTGGTTGATATAAGAGTTTGATCAGAGTCCAGCATGCCAAAATAGTTAATTCTAATCTCTTTCTGTCTTCATGGTTGCTTTGCTGGAGGGACTTAGCTTACTGTGCCTCTGTTTCCTACTGTGCCATTTTGCATGACATCACTCCCACCTACTTTTAAAACATCTTTTGCACCTTCTTAACCAGTCTACTCTGATGGCCTCTATTTTATAGTTATTGGGGCTCAAATGGTAAAGAATCTTCCTACAATGCAGTAGACTGGCATTTGATCCCTGATGGAGAGATCCCCTGGAGAAGGGAATGGGCCACCCACTGCAGTATGCTTGCCTTGAGAACTCCATGGACAGGGGAGCCTGGTGAGCCAAGCACATATAAAGGGAAGTGTGATGTTGTGATGGATTAAATGTGATAGCAAATTTGGAAAACTCAGCAGTGGCCACGGGACTGGAAAAGGTCAGTTTTCATTCCAATGCCCAAGAATGCTCAAACTACCGCACAATTGCACTCATCTCACACGCTAGCAAAGTAATGCTCAAAATTCTCCAAGCCGGGCTTCAGCAGTAGGTGAACCATGAACTTCCAGATGTTCAAGCTGGTTTTAGAAAAGGCAGAGGAACCAGAGATCAAATTGCCAACATCCGCTGGATCATGAAAAAAGCAAGAGAGTTCCAGAAAAACATCTATTTCTGCTTTATTGACTATGCCAAAGCCTTTGACTGTGTGGATCACAATAAACTGTGGAAAATTCTTAAAGAGACGGGAATACCAGACCACCTGGCTTGCCTCTTGAGAAACCTGTATGCAGGTCAGGAAGCAACAGTTAGAACTGGACATGGAACAACAGACTGGTTCCAAATAGGAAAAGGAGTGCGTCAGGGATGTATATTGTCACCCTGCTTATTTAACTTATATGCAGAGTACATCATGAGAAATGCTGGGCTGGAAGAAGCACAAGCTGGAATCAAGATTACCGGAGCAATATTAATAACCTCAGATATGCAGATGACACCACCCTTTTGGCAGAAAGTGAAGAAGAACTAAAGAGCCTCTTAATGAAAGTGAAAAGGGAGAGTGAAAAAGTTGGCTTAAAGCTCAGCATTCAGAAAACGAAGATCATGGCATCCAGTCCCATCACTTCCTGGCAAGTAGATGGGGAAACAGTGGAAACAGTGACAGGCTTTATGTTTCTGGGCTCCAAAATCACTGCAGATAGTGATTGCAGCCATGAAATTAAAAGACACTTACTCCTTGGAAAGTTATGACCAACCTAGACAGCATATTAAAAAGCAGAGACATTACTTTGCCAACAAAGGTCCGTCTAGTCAAGGCTATGGTTTTTCCAGTAGTCATGTATGGATGTGAGAGTTGGATTATAAAGAAAGCTGAGCACCGAAGAATTGATGCTTTTGAACTGTGGTGTTGGAGAAGACTCTTGAGAATCCCTTGGACTGCAAGGAGATCCAACCAGTCCATCCTAAAGGAGATCAGTCCTGGGTGTTCATTGGAAGGACTGATGTTGAAGCTGAAACTCCAGTCCTTTGGCCACCTGATGCGAAGAGCTGACTCATTTGAAAAGACCCTGATGCTGGGAAAGATTGAGGGCAGGAGGAGAAGGGGATGACAGAGGATGAGATGGCTGGATGGCATCACTGGCTCAATAGACATGAGTTTGTGTAAACTCCAGGAATTGGTGATGGACAGGGAGGCCTGGCATGGTGCAGTCCATGGGGTCACAAAGAGTTGGACATGACTGAGTGACTGAACTGAACTGACTGAAAGATGTAATACTGTAGTAAAAACAGGGTTTTAGAGTGAAACATATCTGTATTTGCATTCTAACTGTCTGATTTACCCTGGGTAAATTGGTGAAGCTGAGTTTCATCTGTCAAATAACTCTCTTGATAATATGGAGGTGAAATTGCTCAGTTGTATCCAACTGTTTGTGACGTCATGGATTGCAGCCTGCCAGGCTCCTCTGTCCATGGAATTCTCTAGGCAAGAATATAGGAGTGGGTTGCCATTTCCTTCTCCAGGGATCTTCCCGTCCCAGGGATCGAACCTGGGTCTCCTGCATTGCAGGCATATTCTTTATTGTCTGAGCCACAAGGGAAGCTGTGATAATATGGAAGGAGTTATATAAAAGTGTTAATGACTGTAAATGTCAGTATTATACCAATGTTAGGTGATACTCCTATTTTATCATCAGTTGCTACGCACTTAGTGCCAAGCATCTTATTAGGTGCTTTATTTTACATTCCCAGAAACTATTCTGTAAAATAAATATTTTCTTTTTTTTTTTTTACAGATGATGAAACTAAAGCTTAGTGAGGTTTTTTAAACAATTTTCTTGAAGTAGAATTAGGAGCTAAATCCAGGGCTGATGCAAGCCCTTGCTTATAGCCCTTATTCTACACTGCCTCTGATCTGGGTCACAGTGTCTGATTTTAATGTCTCTTATTGTTTTCTTTCTTTAGGAGTCACATGCTGTAGGGAAAAAGCCTGAGAATTCAGCAGACATGATTGAAGAAGGAGAGCTTATCCTATCTGTAAATATCTTTTACCCTGTGATTTTTCATAAGGTCAGTAGTAAAACCTTTTGGACTTTACAGATAATATGAGTGACTTTTACCAGAGAGTGTATTTAAACCTTATTTGAACCAAAATAAACACAAGCATATGCTGTTTTATATGACATTCTATTTTCTTGAGTTCTTTGTTTTACAAAGAATGTCATAAAGTCAGTTTTCATATAATCTCTTAAGTAATAGGATTATAGTTAGTGTTGGAATGTATACCTGATTTCTGTACTAGTAGCCACTGAAAGTTTGTAAATCTGCAGTGATTCTGATAGTATTATTTCTTGAGGGTTTTTTTTTTTTTTTGGTAGAAAAACTGGTTAAGGAGGGTTTTGTTTTGTTTTCACCAATTCAAAATTCTTGGGAAGTTATTGAACTAGCTAAGGACAGCTCTTCTTAGATGAAAATGCAGAAAGTTAGCAGGTCAGGGGTACCCAGGAATTTCTTAGGAATCTCTAGTAAAAAGAGCTCTATCGCAGTTAATATATTCTTAATTTCCCACATAGATGTATCATAAACTTTAATAAGATTTCATTGAAATATTACTGTACATAAATTGCACTTGTGAATAAACTTTTATGATTCATCTGTGGTATAGTTAGTTAGCACTAATTATTAGATTGGTACAAAAATAATTGTGGTTTCAGACTGTGAATTTTAAATCATTATAATTAGGCTCAAACATATCTTTATTAATCAAAATAGGAAACATTACAATCAACACATCTTGCCAATGAGAAATAAGTTTTTTTATTCCTGTAGCATAGAAATCCACACTTCAGGATTTGATGAACTCTTGGAAAGCATTTTCTTCCTCCTGCTGGTTGTGGAAGTGTTTTCCCTTTAAGAAGTTGTCAAGATGCTTGAAGAACTGGTAGTCAGTTGGTAGTCAGGTGAATATGGCAGGTATAAACATAAAATAAAACCTTGTGGCCCAGTTGATTCAACTTTTGAAGCATCGGTTGTGCGGTGTGTAGGCAGGCATTGTCATGCATAAAAATTGGGCCCTTTCTGTTGACCAGTGCTGGCTGCCAGTGCTACAGTTGCATCTCATCTATTTGCTGAGCATACTTCTCAGATGAAATGGTTTCACTGGGATTCAGAAAGCTGTAGTGGTCAGACCAGCAGCAGAACACCAGTGACCATGATTTTTTTTTGGTGCACATTTGCTTTGGGAAGTTCTTTGGAGTTTCTTCTCGGTCTGACCACTTAGCTGGTTGTCGCCAGTTCTCATATAAAATCCACTTTTTGTCCCAAATCACAATTTGATCGAGAAAGAGTTCGTTGTTGTATAGAATAAGGACAACAACACTTCAGAGAGAAAGGTTTTTTTGATTTTCAGTCAGCCCATGAGGCACCCACTTACTTTTTCACCTTTTTCACCTTTCCAGTTTGTTTCAAATGAGGAATAGCTGTAGAATGGTTGACGTTGAGTTCTTAGGAAACTTGTGTAGTTTTAAGAGGATCAGCTTCAATGATAACCCTCAACTGGTTTTTGTCAACTTTGGTGGCTGTCCACCATGCTCCTCATCTTCATGGTTCTCGTCTCCTTTGTAAAACTTCTTGAAGTTTTGCACTGCACTGTAAGTTTGTTAGCAGTTCCTGAGCCAAATGCATTGTTGATGTTTCAAGTTGTCTCTGTTCTTTAGAACCCATTTTGAACTCAAATTAGAGAATCACTCAAATTTGCTTTTTGTCTAACATCATTTCCATAGTCTAAAACAAATATAAAATAAACAGCAGGTAATAAGTCATTAGCAAAAAAAGAAAAGTGAGAAATGTGCAATAATGTGATGTATAACACAACCACGTTTATTTAAGAGTATATTCCAATATCAAACAACAAATTTCAACAGTGTAAAAACTGCAATTACTTTTGTACCAATCTAATACCCTGTTTGATTAAGATCCTAAATTATCAATCAAAGAAAACAAAGCAAAGCAAAACTAATAAGACCAAATGTCAGTAGTGTATAGATTCCTTGATTTCAGTAAGATAGCTTTCAGGACAATTTAAAAGTCAGTGAAATTATATTCCTAAGACTCTTCATATTAATGTCACTTTAGTAGCAACTTGGTTATAAATTTTCACTTAAACTAAAAAAAAGTTTTATTGCCACGTGTATTAGTCCATTCTGGCTGCTATAACAAAATAGCACAAACTGGGTGGCTTATAGGCAGCAGAAACTTGTTTCTCACAGTTCTGGAGGCTCAAAGTCTAAGATCAGGGTGCCAGCATCTGGTAAGCGCCCTCTCCCAGGTCACATCCTTTTTATAAAGGCACTAATCCCATTCATGAGGGGGTCCACCCTCATGACCTAATCACCCTCAAAGGCCCACCTCCTAACATCAGCACACTGGGCCTTAGGATTCCAACATGCAAATTTTGGGCAAATGTAAGCAGCGCAGCACCAAGTGTCTGTTGTACTCATAGGATTTTAATTTATGGAGGCGACTGAGTGACAGCACTAGAGACCAGTATCACTGAAAGATTTTCATTATTTACATTTCCTGGGGCTAAGAGTATGCCATGGCATGCAGCACCAAAGGGGCAGTACCAGGATCATTCAGGAGGCAAGGGGAAAGCACAGGCCACAGCCCTTACTGGTTTCCACAGGAAAGGCAAGGCAGAGCGGAGTAAGCAGTTTGGGACTGGCTAGCTTGAATAATTCCTGTGGGCTCTGGGCTGTGGGGCTGTCCTTGTTGTCTGGTACCTGGCTGTGGTTTGACATAGGACAGAGGAGAAATACTGACTTGGTATAATGAGAGTTGGATAGAGATAGTTTCAGAGTATGGGCTCTGGATCACAGGGGAGAGGTAAATAGCTGACAATTAGTTTGGACCTATAATTAATAGATGCTGGGACTTCCCCGTGGTAAAGAATCTGCCTTCCAATGCAGGGGACATGGGTTCAGTCCCTGGTCAGGTAGCTAGGATCCCACATGCTGTGGGGCTACTTAGCCCACATGCCACATCTAGAGAGAAGCCCTTGTGGCACAATGAACGATCCCACATGTCAGTCACAGGGAAGAGCCTACATACCGCAGCTAAGACCCGACACAGCCAAATAAATAAAATGAATAAATATTTTTAAAAGATCAATGCTGAGTGGACAAATGCAGAATCTAAGAAAACTCAGGACAGCATATTATGGGTATAACTTAAGATAACCAGTAACTTAATTTAGATCTGGTCATGACAGGATTTACAGTTGAATTGCTTTGTCTCTAAGTGAACACTGATTTATTTACTGTCTGACTCGTAGCACAGAGAACACAAGCCCTACCAAACGATGCTGGTATTGGGCAGTCAAAAGCTCACGGAACTGAGGGATTCCATTTGCTGTGTCAGTGACCTCCAGATTGGTGGGGAATTCAGCAACACTCCTGACCAGGCTCCTGAGAACATCAGCAAAGTAAGGTGATTTTTAAAATTTCTAACCATCATAGAACAGGAGAAAATAATAATCATAAGCTAAGGAAATAGGATTACAGGCTCATAAGCATTCCAGTAAATGCTTTCTTCTGTGCCATTCCATCAAGCTTATCCCTTCTTTTTATCATCAAGACCTTTTCAAAGATGAGGCTATATTTGGTTTTGATTTCATCTCCCATTTATTTCTCAACCATTCTTTGTACACTCTTCTTTCTAAGGGCACAGTACCAACCAATAGGTCTCTTTTCCATGTGCATACAACTTGATCTCACTGTAGCATTGGAATTTGCTGTTCACTCTCTCTTCTTTCAAACTCTGTATGAGTTTGTCTGTCATAACTGACCCTAGCAGAGGGTTGGAGTCCACCCAAGAGCATCACTGCCTACGGAAGAACCTTTCAACCCACGACAGAAGCAAATAGGGACATACCCTGTGACACTGGGCCTTGCTGGTACTTCCCAGGGTGCTGCTCTCAAAAGGACGGAGAAACCTTCCATACTTGCTGAAACAGGATAGAAAGGCAGACGGGCCACCCACAGTTTTCAGAAGGGATTGCTTACTCAATAATGTAGTAGGGCCTGGATCCTTCTGAATTTCATCACAGAGCAAGCTTGACCCAGTTCTATTAGCTGGTACAACCCTGGCAGAGGACCTCAGATTTACTGGCATATTTAAGAGGGACAGCATCTCCTGTAAGTCACTAAAAAGCCGTTTGGAACAATTAGTATGTCCAATAGAGTTTGGACATGAACCATTAGAATCTCTTTATGCTCATTCCTTTATCATCAGCCACATAAATGCCGTTATAACTTAGGTCTCATCTTAATTCTTATTCTAAATTCATCTCCTGGGCTTTCCCCCCAGTTTTAATTTTCATGGTTTTAAGTATACTCCAGTCTTTATGAATCTCTTTCTCTCTTGGTTTCCAAACTCATTCTTTGTAAGTGTCTACTGGACATTCTCATTAGCCTCAGTGCTGCGTGACATTTTTACCATGTCTCTATACTTGATACACCCTTCCACTTTTAAAGGTAACTGTTTTGTTCCTTCTGAAACTGCCAACATCTTTTCCTTATCACTCCCCCTCAGGTGCTATTTATTTCACTGAGAAAATACGTTATCAGAAAAGAATTTTCTGTCATCTCTCACCCACATTTACCCATCTGCCCATGCATTCTCCTTCCCACCTGTTACAGTGGATGGATTAAAACTGCTGCTATCAAAGCCAGTCTAGGTGTCTGCTAGATTCCAACCCCACTGCATAACCAAGGACTTTGTTCTTGTACTATCCCCTTTTTTCCTGCATCATCAGCTTTTCCCTTCTGTTGCCTGTCCCATCAGCACACAAATAGACTGTACTATCTCCTACCCTAAAACCTTCTCTTACCATGTATCTTCCTCTGGCTACCATCTCATTTTTCTGTTTTCTTCTCATTAAACTGACTCAAGAATCATGAATTAATAAGTGCCTCAGCTCATTGTTTCTCTTTTTCTCTCCCCTTTGTCCTACACGCACTCTTGTTCATCACCACTCCACCAAAATCACTTCATTGTTGTCGCCACAGATTCATTTCTCATCTTACTTGATCTCTAATCAGCACAACACAAGTAAATATTCCTTCTTCCTTGAACCACTTTCTTAACTTGGCTTTTAAGACATTACACCCGCCTCATTTTCTTCTTATCCGACTGACTTTTTTACTCCTCTGCTGGATGCTTCTGATCCTCCCAACCGGTGAATGTTACTAAGCCCTTTGAATCAAAGTGAACTTGTCCAGATTCCTAGTCCAGATTTGTTATCTCCAATCTCAGTATCTCCAAACTCCAGATTTATTTTTTCCAATTGCCACCTTGACCATTACTGAACGTCTAATAGCCACTTTAAACCTAGTATGTTCAGAAACAGACTCTAGTTCTGTCTTCCTCCTCAAATCTGTACCTTCCCCAGTGTTTCCATCTCAGTAAATATGCTCATTCTACACCTGGTTACTTAAGCCAACAACCTTGGAATCATCTTTGCCTCCTTTTCATCCCACATGGAAGGTGTCAGCAAGTGCTTTGGCTCTACTTTCAAATTATGTTTAGTATCTGTCCGTGTATCTGCTTCACAGGTAGCAGACTGAGAAACCACCGTCATCTCTTGCCTGAACTGTGGAGTAGCCTAGTGACCATTCCCGCTGCTCCCTTTCACACTTCTGTTTATCCTTTACACCAAGCCAGAATGATACTCTAAAGTATCAGGCAGACCCTGTTGCTTTTCAACTGGAAAGTCTATAGAGGCTTCCTCTTACATCTAGAATAAAATACAAAGTCCTTTTTGTGGTCCTGTCTGCCTCTGAACTTTATATCTTAACACCCTCTTTGTCACTTGTTGCCTTCACACCATGAGCCATTCTTGCTCTTTCTCATATATGCTGAGCAGGGTCTTGCTCAGAGCCTTTGTTTCTCTTGTTTCCTCACCTTAGATATTGTTTTTCACCCAGGTATTCAGATGGCTCACTCCTTCATTTCTTCATGTTTCTGATGTTGCCTTGACAAAGAGATCTTTCCCTCTCTTCCCCAGACTTGCTAATAACACTACCTAATGTTAAGTTATATGTTTGTCTGTCTTCTCTTGAACCATGAGGGTAGGGTCTTTGTTTTAGGAATATAGGAATACAGAGGAATTTAGAAATTAGGAATACAGAGGTGTATTTCTGTGATGATGTGTGGCACAGAGGAAGTGGTCAAGTCCTTGTTGAATAAATAAACGAACCAGAATACCTCAAGCTCAACGTTTAGTCTTGAACTCATTACTCTACCATCTCCCTTTTTCTTCAGATGAAACTCTCCTTTTCCATTCCTCTTTATTCTGCCTTAATAGCTCCAGACTCTGTTTTTTCCACTGCTGTGTGCTTTAGTTTGGGCCCTCAGTGTCTTCTCCAGGAACTATTATAGAGACTTCTTAACTGGTTTTCCCACCTTAAGACTGTCCTATACATGCCACTCAAGATGTCTTTTAAAAACAAATCAAATACCAAGAGGGAACTCTCTGGACATTGGGTAATTGTGATGTGTTGTTGTAGGTTTATCCTTGGTAACAAACGTATCATTCTGGTGAGTGGTGTTGATAATGCAGGCAGGCCGTGCATGTGTGCTGCATGGGAAACCTCTGCCTTCCTGTTTTATTGTAAACCTAAAACCGCTCTAAGAGAATAAAATGTTTAAAAAATTGATCCTATGATTCTCCAATCCAAACATCTCAGTGGTTCTCCATTGTCTGTAGTCTAAGCTCCTTAGGCTGACAAATAAGGCCTTTTGTGAAGTGTTTCACAAGTTAACTTTCTATACTAATCACCCGCCCTCCTTTTACACCTTAGGCTTCGGCCACAGTGACTTTATCTTCCTCAAGCATACCATACTGTTTTATGCCTCTGAGTGTTTGAACACGGGTGGGAAGCCCTTACTGTCACTTATGAGATTCTTCTTGAGGGTCCTCTGTTTGCCACTCTGGCATGTTTCATGTATCGATTCTAATGCTTTGTAATAATATGCGATACTATTTGATACGTTTGTCTGCCCCACAAGACTGGCTGTGTTCCAGTCTTTTTGGTGACTGGCATGGAGAGCAGCATACTTTCTGAGTTACATTGAAAATGGTTATAAGATACTGGGGTTCTTCAGGTTTGTCAGCTTGGTGCTTTTGGAGATAAACACTAAAGAGAAACAACTGGAATCTCAAGTCTGTATGCACACTAGGAAATAGAAGGTTTATCGTTTCTTTTAAAGGAGAAGCAATCTTATGCAAAGTTTCTCTACCCTATGAGAAAAAAAAAAAGGGTATAGCTATAAGTTTATAAGATGAGTTTAATAAGAAAAATATGAATTCACCTTCCTTATTTCATCCGTGTGATAACTGCTCGAAGCAGTGAGTCAGATCTGGGAATCAGTCTTAGCTCCAGGAACCCTGGGGAGTGTTTTTAACCAGACTTGTTTAGTTTAGTGTGTTTGTACATCAGCGCTCATGCCTTCAGCAGCTTTCTAACCAAGAAACTAAATGACCCATAGTCCTATTTTTAACTATTTACACATCTGCTTTTACATTGTTTCTCCCTCTTGCATGTATTAAAATAATATCCTCTTATTATTTAGCACTTATCATGTGTCAGCTGTATAATACACTAGTTGATAGTTCAGGATTTTTGGAAAGAATATCACCATTTTACAGGTAGGAAAAAGGTGGTCAGAGCACTGTTGTAAGTTAACCCTGTTGGGTCAGGAGTGGTGGAGGCTAGATTCAGACCATGGTCAACTTGCCTTCAAAGCCCCATGTTTGTTCTTTGCTGTGTTGGCACTATGCCTAGCTTTAGACATCTATCCCCTACCCTTTTGTTTATTTGGTGAACAAGCACTGCATGAAAACTTGAGTTGTACTGGTTAAGGGCAAGATTCTAGTACTTGCACTTTGTGGAGTCTTTGCGTGTTCAGGGACCTGTTTCATTTGTCTCCTTGTTCTCCAACTATGTTTTTAGAAAGGTGAACTCATATAATTAAGTGAAATTTTCCTGATGCTAATACTTGTTAGGTCTGTGGAAAAATTTTTTATTTTATTGATTAACATTTGTATTTTATGGTTTTAAGTTTTCCCTTGGAAAATTCTAAATACACACACAAAAAAGACAAGCATATATGTATGGCTGAGTCCATTCACTGTTCACCTGAAACTCACAATATTGTTAATTGGCTATACCCTCATATAAAATAAAAAGCTTAAAAAAAAAAGAGAGACTAGTATAATGAGTCTTATGTACCCATTATCCACCTTCAACAGTTCTCAGCATTTTGCCAGAATTATTTCATCTGTTTACCCCATGCCATTGTCACACCTAACAAACTGAAAATAAGTCCTACGTTATAACGATTTTTTTTAACAGAGAGATGTTTGGCATGTATTCTATTGGTAATCATGGAATAAATTATTTACCTGCAAGTCTCGTAGCTGAGAAAATAAGAATCTTTATTCCAGTCAATAAGCAGGACTTAAATAAAATACTTTCCTTGAGTAATTTGGTATGTGACAGGACTAGGAGGACTGGGCCAGGGTATTTAAATCTTTTTTAAAAGCCATGTCTAAAATGTAATGTGTTTTGCTAATGTTTGTTTTAGACTCTAGTACTTCAGGAATGAAGTAAAATTTTAAAATATGTGTATACCTCAAGCAACTAGAAAAGGAAAAAATGAGGAACTCCAGGGTTCGAAGGAAAGAAATCATAAAAATTGGGGTAGAAATAAATGCAAAAGAAACAAGAGAGACCATAGCAAAAATCAACAAAGCTAAAAGCTGGTTCTTTGAGAAGATAAATAAAATAGACAAACCATTTGCCACACTCATCAAGAATCAAAGGGAGAAGAATCAGATCAACAAAATTAGAAATGAAAATGGAGAAATCACAACAGACAACACAGAAATACAAAGGATCATAAGAGACTACTATCACCAACTATATGCCAGTAAAATGGACAACTTGGAAGAAATGGACAAATTCTTAGAAAAGTATAACTTTCCAAAACTGAACCAGGAAGAAATAGAAAATCTTAACAGACCCATCACAAGCACGGAAATCGAAACTGTAATCAGAAATCTTCCAGCAAACAAAAGCGCAGGATCAGACAGCTTCACAGCTGAATTCTACCAAAAATTTAGAGAAGAGCTAACACCTATCCTACTCAGACTCTTCCAGAAAATTGCAGAGGAAGGTAAACTTCCAAACTCATTCTATGAGGCCACCATCAGCCTAATACCAAAACCAGACAAAGATGCCACAAAAAAAGAAAACTATAGGCCAATATCACTGATGAGCATAGATGCAAAAGTCCTTAACAAAATTCTAGCAAACAGAATCCAACAACATATTAAAAAGATCATACCTAATGACCAAGCAGGCTTTATCCCAGTGATGCAAGGATTCTTTAATATTCACAAATAAATAAATGTGATACACCACATTAACAAATTAAAAGATAAAAACCATATGATTATCTCAGTAGATGCAGAGAAAGCCTTTGACAAAATCCAACATCCATTTATGATAAAAACCTTCCAGAAAGCAGGCATAGAGGGAACATACCTCAACATAATAAAAGCCATATATGATAAACCCACAGCAAACATTATCCTCAAAGGTGAAAAATTGAAAGCATTTCTCCTAAAATCAGGAACAAGACAAGGGTGCCCTCTCTCACCACTACTATTCAACATAGTTTTGGAAGGTTTAGCCACAGCAATCAGAGAAGAAAAAGAAATGAAAGGAATCCAGATTGGAAAGGAAAAAGTAAAACTCTCACTGTTTGCAGACGACATGATCCTCTACATAGAAAACCCTGAAGACACCACCAGAAAATTACTAGAGCTAATCAATGAATATAGTAAAGTTGCAGGATATAGAATTAACACACAGAAACCACTTACATTCCTATACACTAACAGTGAGAAAACAGATAAATTAAGGAAACAGTTCTATTTACCAAACAACAAAAAGAATAAAATACTTAGGATTAACTCTACCTAAAGAAACAACAGACCAATATGTATATATATATATAAAACACTGATGAAAGAAATCACAGATAACACAAATAGATGGAGAAATATACCATGCTCATGGATCTGAAGAATTAATATAGTGAAAATGAGTGTACTACCCAAAGCAATCTATAGATTCATTGCAATCCCTATCAAGCTACCAATGTTATTTTTCACAGAACTAGAACAAATAATTTCACAATTTGTATGGAAATACAGAAAACCTCGAATAGCCAAAGCAATGTTGGGAAATAAGAATGGAACTGGAGGAATCAACCTGCCTGACTTCAGCTATCCTACAAAGCTACAGTCATCAAGACAGTATGGTACTGGCACAAAGACAGAAATATAGATCAGTGGAACAAAACAGAAAGCCTAGATATAAATCCACGCACCTATGGACACCTTATCTTTGACAAAGGAGGCAAGAATATACAATGGAGAAAAAAAATCTCTTTAACAAGTGGTGCTAGGAAAACTGGTCAACCACTAGTACAAGAATGAAACTAGAACACTTTCTAACACCATACACAAAAATAAACTCAAAATGGATTAAAGATCTAAATGTAAGAGCAGAAACTATAAAACTCCTAGAGGAAAACATAGGCAAAACACTCTGTGACATAAATCACAGCAGGATCCTCTATGACCCACCTCCCAGAGTAATGGAAATAAAAGCAAAAATAAACAAATGGGACATAATTAAACTTAAAAAAGCTTTTTTAACTATAAGCAAGGTGAAAAGACAGACTTCAGAGTGGGAGAAAATAATAGCAAATGAAGCAACTGACAAAGAATTAATCTCAAAAATATACAAGCAGCTCCTGCAGCTCAATTCCAGAAAAATAAATGACCCAATCAAAAAAATGGGCCAAAGAACTAAACAGACATTTCTCCAAAGAAGACATACACATGGCTAACAAACACATGAAAAGATGCTCAACATCACTCATTATCAGAGAAATGCATATCAAAACCACAGTGACATACCATCTCATGCCAGTCAGAATGGCTGCTATCCAAAAGTCTACAAACAATAAATGCTGGAGAGTGTGTGGAGAAAAGGGAACACTCTTACGCTGTTGGTGGGAATGCAAACTAGTACAGCCAGTAGGGAGCATAGTGTGGAGATTCCTTAAAAAACTGGAAATAGAACTGCAGTGTATCCCACTGCTGGGCATACACACCAAGGAAACCAGAATGGAAAGAGACACGTGTACCCCAATGTTCATTGCAGCACTGTTTACAATAGCCAAGACATGGAAGCAACCTCGATGTCCATCAGCAGATGAATGGATAAGAAAGCTGTGGTGCATATACACAATGGAATATTACGTAGCCATTAAAAAGAATGCATTTGAATCAGTTCTAATGAGGTTCATGATACTGGAGCCTATTATACAGAGTGAAGAAAGAAAAGTAAGTCAGTAAGTCAGAAAAACACCAATACAGTATACTAACACATATATATGGAATTTAGAAAGATGAGAACGGTGACCCTATATGTGAGACAGCAAACAAGACACAAATGTATAGAACAGTCTTTTGAACTCTGTGGGAGAAGGCGAGGGTGGTATGATTTGAGAGAATAGCATTGAAAATGTATATTATCATATGTGAAACAGATCTCCAGGCCAGGTTCCATGGATGAGACAGGGTGCTCAGGGCTGGTGAACTGGGATGACCCTGAGGGATGGGATGTGAAGAGAGGTGGGAGGGCATTTAGGATGGGGAACACATGTACACCCATGGCTGATTCATGTCAATATATGGCAAAAACCACTATAATATTGTAAAGTAATTAGCCTCCAATTAAAACAAGTTAATTAAATTAAAAATAAAATAAAAAAAGAAAGTATTCCTTTTACTCAATCCTATTAATAAAGATTTTAAGAGTAAAAAAATAAAAATATGTGTATAAAATCAGAATCATTTTCTGCTCAGGTTTTTTTTTTTTTTTTTTTTCCCAGATAGCTAGTTTGGGTTTATTTTTATTTGTTTTTTTAGTGGTTCTTCAGGTTTTAATGTCTGATCTATTGATCTTTTTAATATTGCTCAGATTAGAAGATCTCTTTTTGTCACTAATCCCTTAAAAGAACTCTCAGGCTTCCCTAGTGACTCAATGGTAAAGAGTCCACTTGCCAGTGCAGGAGATGCGAGTTCAGTCCCTGGTCAGGGAGAGCCACTGGAGAAGGAAACGGCAACCCACTCCAGTATTCTTGCCTGGGAAATCCATGGAGAGAGGAGCCTGGTGGGCTAGTCTGTGGGGTTGCAAAGAGTCGGACATAACTTAGTGACTAAACGACAACGAAGAGGAACTTTTAGACAATACTTTATGCATATATTATTCTTTATTCTAAGTAAAGCCTTGGTATAGGAAGAATGGTAACATAAATTTAAGTTGTAAAACCTTTCCTACCCAAGCTTATCTGACATTTCTTTCACCCATTACCATTTTCCTCCTAGCAGATCTTAGGAATGTTCCTGAGGTTCTGATGTTCCAGACTTGAATGTCAGCAAGAGAATAAATGACTATTAGATACCTAACGACTTTGTTAAATGATCATACTGGTTATCCATAGTTACCTTGATAGATCTTTATCTTACCTTAGATTAATAGTGAAAGTGACTTCTTGGCACTAATTTTTCCATATCAGTTGGTAATTTCCCTCCCTTGGAACTTGTTTGGCTTAAACTAGGTGACAAAATAGGGAAACTGGTTAGGATCTCTGGTTACCATTAGAAATGAAAGTTAACTTATTGATGGTACTTTGGGCAAGGTTGCTTCAGTAAGAATAGATATTCACATTCTGCTTGCCTACAAGTTATTTGAAAATACAAAAAAGGATAACATAATTCCATGATCATTGTCATTATCACTGGGGAAACATCAGTGAGGTGACTTTAGTTTTCAGTTCTGGTATCTAAAACAATTGTCACTGCTGTGTATGCATATCATAAAATAATACTGACACTGAATCTCAGGACAACATACAAATTTAAATCAAACCTAGAGATTAAAACTGCAATAGAAAAGAATTGAAAATAGTAGCAAGGATTGTATCTGTCTTTATCCCTGGTGACCAAGATAATACCTTATCATATAGGAGGTTCCTGTTAAATGTTAATAAGCTGAGCATATTCTGTGAAGGTGCATGAAATTACTGTAAAATGTACTAGTGTGATTTTATGACATACAAATTTGGAATTAATACTTAGAGCAATTTTATAATGGTTAATACTGAATTTTTTCTCAATACCATCTGTTTTCTTTTAGGACCTATACAAATCAGCCTTCTTTTATTTTGAAGGAACATTTTATAATGATAAAAGATACCCTGAGTGCAGAGATTTGAGCAGGTATAGTTTGCAAAAATCTTCTCAAAGTCTTTGCTATTTCTCATCAAAATAAGATTATCTCCACAAGTCCTATTATTGGTGTGTTAAGGATCTTTGCCAAGGAATCATTTTGTTAGATTGTTTTACTAGTTTTCAGATTAAAAAGTCTCTCTCAAATTTTTAAAATATTTTCAAAGTTATTTCATCCAGTTGGCCTAGGTTATAGTAAGTTAATCAAATTTTTACCACTGTAAGAACATTTTTTTTTAACCAAAGACATACATAGATTATTTCAAGATCTTTGCCAGCTATCTAAACTTTTCTTAAAAAAACATATTATCTACTGTTTCAGAATTATAGTTTATCTTGTGTTGAGTCTTATAGATAACATCTGGAAAAAAGTAAATTCTCCTTCAACACTTTATTATCTCTGTTCTTCACATTTAGTTAAAGTGTAGTAAATTCACTTTTTTTTGACTTGTCAGGTGTATACCATTTGTCCTAGGTGAGTGGATATATATAAGTTGTTTATGTATATAACATGAAAAATCTATGTCTGACATCGTGCTATCTACATAAAAGTATTACTATACTTTTATTACTGGTGTCCTGACAACTGAGTCTGTATATATGTATAAGTTATTCT
This sequence comes from Bos mutus, assembly GCF_027580195.1. Taxonomy (NCBI): domain Eukaryota; kingdom Metazoa; phylum Chordata; class Mammalia; order Artiodactyla; family Bovidae; genus Bos; species Bos mutus. The sequence continues at coordinate 83,453,762 of NC_091624.1, forward strand.
GAGTGTTTATATAAACTCTTTCATTCTCTTTCATTATAACCACTTGTATCTATATTCTAATGCAGCAGTTCTCAAACTTGGTCTCCACACTCCTTCATACTGTAAATAATTGACCCCAAAGAGCTTTTTATGTGGGTTATAGCTGTAAATATTCACCATACTAGAGATCAAAACTAAGAAATATTTAAAAATTTTAACTAATTTAAATAATCTGGGCTTCCCTGGTGTTCCAGTGGTTAAGAATCTGCCTTGCAATGCAGAGGACACCAGTTCAGTCCCTGGTCTGGGAAGATCCCACACGCTACAGGGCAACTAAGCCACAGCCAGTGAGCCTGCACTCGAGTCCACATGCTGAACTGCTGAGCCCACGTGCCCTAGACCCATGCTCTGCAACATGAGAGGCCACCAGAATGAGAAGCCCACACACCACAGCTGGAGAGCAGCCCCTGCTCCCTCCAACTAGCGAAAGCCTGTGTAGCAATGAAGACCCAGTGCAGCCAAAAGTTAAAACATAAAAAAAAAAATCATCATTAAATAGTCCAATTACAGTCACCATTAATTACATTTTTATGAAAAATAACTTTTCCAAACAGAAGAGTGATGTTATACATTTTCCATTCAATCTTAAGTGATTACACATCATTTAGCCTCCTGAAAACTGGTGTTTATGAGAGAAAAACAGCTGAAAGAGCAAATAACATTTTAGGATTACTGCAAAGAGATTTTTGACCACATCAACATCTCTGGGGGTTTCAGGATCTTACTTTGTGAACTGCTGCTCTCATGGATACAGAAAAATTCAGACTTCCTTCCTACTTGGCAACATGTATCAACCACTCTGATTTTCGCCTCAAGATGGTAATTGTCCAATTAATTGAGTGAGCCAGCTTTTGTGAAATACTGCAGTTGCAAACTGTTTGGAGCAGTGATATCCTTGCCTTTTTCCTCCTCAGAACCATCATTGAGTGGTCAGAGTCACATGATAGAGGCTATGGAAAGTTTCAGACTGCTAAGATGGAAGACTTCACCTTCAATGACTTGTATATTAAAGTGGGTTTTCCTTACTTATACTGTCACCAGGGAGACTGTGAACACGTTGTTGTCATTACTGACATAAGGTAAGTGGTAGCACTCAGAACATTTGTCCTGTTTGATTTCACAGTAGAAAACCATGGGTAGATTTGTTTGAAATAAGAGGAATAAAAGAAATGATCACTGCCGCTTGACTCAGGAGCAGCAAAAATGTTTGCTTTTTCTACAGTGACCAACTCTGCATCTGCATCAGTGTGAGCCATTTGAAATGGTCCAACTCTTTGTAACACGACGGTCTGTCCATAGAATTCTCCAAGCAAGAATATTGGAGTGGGTTCTCTGGAGAACCCCCATATTGGATCTCTGAAGAAGATCCCTTCTTCAGGGGATCTTCTTGACCCAGGGATCAAACCCAGGTCTCCTGAATTGCAGGCAGATTCTTTACCATCTGAGCTACCAGGGAAACCCTATTTGAAATGGTAGAATGTGCCAAAAATCCAGAAAAATAACTGAAGCTCCTCCTCTGCCCAAAGACAGTGTATGACTTCTCTGAGTCTCCATGGGCCCCCCTCCTCCATTAAAAAATACTAAAAATTATATTTTATCACAGTGCTGCTATAAAGACAAATATAATACATGCTAGATTTTTGCTATAAAAGTATTAGGGGTTAGAAATCTATAAATACTCTCTTAAAGTATCTTCATTTGTGTATTGGACAGCTGTTATTCTAGTAGTAATCATCCATTTTGTATTTCATATAGACCCTTTGCTTTGCACTTGTATTTCTGTGCGTGTTTCTTTTCATCAGAATTTGAAGGAAATAAAAGGGAACTGGAGGAAGAGAATAATTCTACTGTTTGACAAATATGAAGACATAGTGCTTTGATAAAGATTTATAGTGGGAAGGACTTAAGTAATCTAAAATGAGAATTAGGGATTATAAAGTTTGTGTAGCTGGTATCTCTAATGAATAAAGCTTTTCATTTCCTTATTAGGAAATCTCTGTTTATGAAAGACTACCATAGTATAGGAATAAGCTCTGCTCGATCCTTGGTCTTGGTTTGATTTCTTCTGAGAGACAGTGAAGATGTTCTTACGGAGCAATGACTCACGCTGATAGCTTTCCCTGCCTCTACTTTTTTTCCTTTTTTTTTTTTTGGTTTTAGTGACCAGTCTCCAAAAATTTACTTCCCATGCCCTCATTCTCAAGAATGTACTTTGTGTAAAGTACTTTACACAGAGAGTAAACCTTGAAAAAGGAAAACATGGAATACAAAGCAGGATAGATAAAGACATAAAAGGAACTCTCAGATGATAGCTGTAGAGCAGACCTAGAGAACAGCTTAGTTCAGAGACTGGAGCTGGACCCGAGGACTCAGGAAGCATGTCCCAAGACTGCTAGACCTCCCACTGTTGTGTGGCCCATGTGAAGAGCACTGTCCCATTCTGTCAGCAAATAAGGAACTGAATTAGTGACAGGTACACTGAAACCTAATAAGGAAATGCAAACATGAGAGAATTAGTAGCTAGAAAACAAGTGTTACATGAGAAAATGAACCTATAGTCAGTTGTGTGGTTTAGGGAGATGTTTAATTCATTAGTCATAATTTAAACATTAAATATCTATTTATCCAAAGTTTAGTAGTTCTGTTGAAAAGCTGTATTAAAAAGAGGCAGTTAAATGAATGGCAGACAGTTGCCTCTTAGGAAGAATTGCTGAGGCAAGAGCCAGAAGCGCTCATAAACCTCATAGATTTACAGGAATTAAAATTATATATTTCTTTGATAATGTATTTCTTTTCTAAGTTTCATATAAGCTGTTCTGCTTGCTCTTTACTCAAATGAGGGGGAATGTGCCTCAGAATAAGCATGAAATGGAAGACAATCCACTTTTCTCTGATGATCTAAGTGTCCTTACATTTCTCATAGTGTAGGCTGTACAGCATCATTCCTAAAATTCAAGGCAACTTAGAAAAGCAATTTTCACTTACTAAGCATTTGCTATGTCGGACTTTCCTAGGGAGTTTTTTAATGTAATTGACAAGTAATTCTTCCTTCAGTTGGTAAAGAATCCCCCTGCAATGCAGGAGACCCTGGTTCGATTCCTGGGCTGGGAAGATCCCTTGGAGAAGGGAAAGGCTACCCACTCCAGTATTCTGGCCTGGAGAATTCCATGGACTGTAGAGTCCATGGAATTGCAAAGAGTTGGACACAACTGTGTGCCTTTCACAAGTAATTTTTATCTTAGAGGAGGATTTAATCATTCATTGCTATCCCATAGTTTAATAGTTGGTAAGCTATCAGGTTTATTAATCACTTTCTGATGAAGGACATGGAAGCCTTCATCTTGGAACAACATGCTGCAGTCCATGGGGTCACAGAGTGTCAGACACAACTTAGCGACTGAACAACAAATCATTTTCTGATGGCGAAGTTAATATAGTGCTACCCTTTGTTACTGGAAAAAAAAATATCAAATTTTATAATTCTTAAAGGGTTTTTAGAATACTGTTGTACATGCCCTTCATTTTTCAAATGAAGAATTGGGGGGTCCAGCATGGTTAAGGATTTATCCAAACCCACTATGCTGATAAATGGTGTAAACTGACTTTCCATTTTTAAAATTTCTTAATTCTTATACCTAGAACTAAAATCCTACCAATTCACATTATACCAAAGCCAGATTTGGATTTTCAGTAAAGGAGTTTTTTAATTAGAGAGAGCCATGTTTGTAATTCAAAACCACTTAATCTGTAGCACTGAGTACACTTTCTCAAACTGTGTTCCATAAAAAAAGAACTAAGTAAACAAAGCATGGATTTGAAGAAATTCACCCAGGTAATGCTGCCTACGTTTCCCTCTCAAGAGTCACAGTGTACATGGCCCTGAAGAGGTTTGGGAAACTTCACAGAAAAGTGTTTAATCCCAAATGTCTTTTGGAGAAAGTGTTTTATGGAACACAACAGATTGAAAATATACCTACTGTATTGTTCATTTTGAGGTAAGGATGTGTTTCATTACAGATTACAAAAATTTGCACGTCATTTATTTTTTCATGTACAAAAGGCTTGTGCATCATGACGACTGCCTGGATAAGACACTTTATCCCCTTATCATCAAGAAGCATTGGCTCTGGACCAGAAAATGTTTTGTTTGTAAAATGTTCACAGCTCGGTAAGTGATTCTGCTTTTTTCCTTGGGAAGTACTGGTTTTCAGTAGTGAAGCACTTTCGATCTTTGGTATTTGTTTTTTTCTGTTTTGAATTGAGGACTTATACTTTGGTATATAAATAACATAAAGAGTTTTATCTAGTTAGAAAGCACTACAAATAGTAGTACAAATCAGTTTAAGCTACAGCTGTGTTTTTAAACAATAACCAATTGAATTATGTATAATAGAAGTCTAGGGATTAGGTCAGACTTTATAGTTTGGTGATAACTTATGCTGGATGATGTCATCAGGGAGCCAGGTTCTCTTTCTGCCTCTTGTCAGCAGTTTCCAAAATGGCTTCATCCACAGCTTCTCCATGATAAAAATAACACTTCGTCTCGTTTTTATTTTAATGAGGTCAAAATATGGTTTTATACAGTTTTGTGGTTTTGCATGTTTAGACGTTTAACTGTGAATCACTCATAAAACTATCCAGAGGAAAATGCAAGAATTTAGTGTCATTAGTGTGTTTTGGGTTCCCCACCACCACATGCTTTTCTAAATGATCAATTGAAAAACACGACAAATCAGTTATCAGATCAAAATGGCAATCAGGGAATGTCAAAACATTCCATGAGATGCACAATTCAGACAGACTGAAAAATATCATTTTCACTTAATGTGATATCCTGGTTAAAAAACAAAATCTCAGGTGACTAATAGTTACCCATATTCCTATTTGCATACCCTCTGTATATAACATTTTATCCTAAACTCTAATGTTTGAAGGCTAAGTATGTCGTTAAAATGTATGATACTTTCAAATATGGATTTATATTCTTTTCTACTTACCTTTAAGGAGAAATCTTTCAGAGAAAATTGTCCTTTTTGCCTTGTAGAATACTGGTAGTGTTACGTCTGTACGTATATATGTGTATACAGTATTATTTATATAAAGGATTATACTGTATAAATAAGATAGAATAAGGCAATAGTGGGAATGTTACCTATACATATTACTACAGCACATTAAAGCATGAAAAAGTTGACTGTAATGACGTACATCTTTTTTAACTACAGATGGGTGACGAACAATGACAGTTTTGCACCACAGGACCCATGTTTCTTTTGTGATGTTTGCTTCCGAATGCTCCACTATGATGCAGAAGGCAACAAACTGGGGGAATTCCTCGCTTATCCCTATGTCGATCCTGGAACCTTTAATTAATATCCAAAAGTGTACCCCTGTGAAATAACTTGGTTACTTTACTTCCAAGAAATGCCAACGAGGAACAGGATCCACCAGAAACAATCGGCTAAAGTTGTCATCCCTGCAAAAAGTTCAAATCACAGATCTTCTTAAGCAGTCTGAATGTATTTAAATGTTTGAATTAAATTAATATTTATTCCAAAGTATAGTTTCTTGCCCATTTTTAAGTGAGTTGTCTATTGAGTTGTAGGACTGCTTTATGTATTCTGAATACAAATCCTTTGTCAGACTTAAGTATTCTGGTTTTCTCCCAGTCTGTACTTTGCCTATTTGCTTTGTCCAGAGGGGTTTTTACTCATCTACCATTAGCAAAATTCTCCTAAAGATACATCAAGTGATGGAAGTGTTTTGAAAATTCTTAGAAGAATATGACAGCTACACCTTGTACCATGAGGCTTCCAAGGTAAATATCCTTCAAATATCTGTAATAAAAATGGAGAGGTTAAGAATAAAAGTACTTAATAAATACAGTATTCAGAAGAGCTATTGTGTAATTTTACACTGAACTCTTTTATAATGTTAACTAAACACTTCAAGACTCTCACTACATGAATAATGAATGTATAAAGAACTTGGATATATACTCATAACTTCATAGAAGTAACACTTAAATTGAAGCTTCATTTCTTGAGAACTTTTTGGAATCACAAATGCTAAAGTTTAAAATGTATGACAATTTTAGTATTTTTATGATTAAAAAAATAGGTTTTATATAACATAACCACTGAGTGGACATGGGAAATCAAGATCCCATGGATTGCTGGCTCTGCATCGCTGTTGTTTGGCAGTAATACCCAGCATTCTATATGCAAAAATAAAACAATTATTTTTCTAGCCCAGCTCTCCATTCTTCTGGTACCTTTGTTATGATAATCTAGTTATCCAATTCTCATTTGGGGCCAGAGGACAACTTCGATAATTTTGAGGAAGGTCTAGATCCATCAGAGAAAATTGTAGCTACTTATTTTATTGAAGATCTTCACGACCCAGATAATCATGATGGTGTGATCACTGACCTAGAGCCAGACATCCTGGAATGTGAAGTCAAGTGGGCCTTAGAAAGCATCACTACGAAAAAAGCTAGTGGAGGTGATGGAATTCCAGTTGAACTATTCCAAATCCTGAAAAATGATGCTGTGAAAGTGCTGCACTCAATATGCCAGCAAATTTGGAAAACTCAGCAGTGGCCACAGGACTGGAAAAGGTCAGTTTTCATTCCAATCCCAAAGAAAGGCAATGCCAAAGAATGCTCAAACTACCGCACAATTGCACTCGTCTCACATGCTAGTAAAGTAATGCTCAAAATTCTCCAAGCCAGGCTTCAGCAATATGTGAACCGTGAACTTCCTGATGTTCAAGCTGGTTTTCGAAAAGGCAGAGGAACCAGAGATCAAATTGCCAACATCTGCTGGATCATGGAAAAAGCAAGAGAGTTCCAGAAACACATCTATTTCTGCTTTATTGACTATGCCAAAGCCTTTGACTATGTGGATCACAATAAACTGTGGAAAGTTCTGAAAGAGATGGGAATACCAGACCACCTGATCTGCCTCTTGAGAAATCTGTATGCAGGTCAGGAGGCAACAGCTCGAACTGGACATGGAACAACAGACTGTTTCCAAATAGGAAAAGGAGTGTGTCAAGGCTGTATATTGTCACCCTGTTTATTTAACTCCTGTGCAGAGTACATCATGAGAAATGCTGGACTGGAAGAAACGCAAGCTGGAATCAAGGTTGCCGGGAGAAATATCAATCACCTCAGATATGCAGATGACACCACCCTTATGGCACAAAGTGAAGAGGAACTAAAAAGCCTCTTGATGAAAGTGAAAGTGGAGAGTGAAAAAGTTGGCTTAAAGCTCAACATTCAGAAAACGAAGATCATGGCATCCGGTCCCACCACTTCATGGGAAATAGATGGGGAAACAGTGGAAACAGTGTCAGACTTTATTTTTTTGGGCTCCAAAATCACTGCAGATGGTGACTGCAGCCATGAAATTAAAAGACGCTTACTCCTTGGAAGGAAAGTTATGACCAACCTAGATAGCATATTCAGAAGCAGAGCCATTACTTTGCCAACAAAGGTCCGTCTAGTCAAGGCTATAGTTTTTCCTGTGGTCATGTATGGATGTGAGAGTTGGACTGTGAAGAAGACTGAGCACCGAAGAATTGATGCTTTTGAACTGTGGTGTTGGAGAAGACTCTTGAGAGTCCCTTGGACTGCAAGGAGATCCAACCAGTGCATTCTGAAGGAGATCAGCCTTGGGATTTCTTTGGAAGGAATGATGCTAAAGCTGAAACTCCAGTACTTTGGCCACCTGATGCGAAGAGTTGACTCACTGGAAAAGACTCTGATGCTGGGAGGGATTGGGGGCAGGAGGAGAAGGGGACGACAGAGGATGAGATGGCTGGATGGCATCACTGATTCGATGGACTTGAGTCTGGGTGAACTCTGGGAGTTGGTGATGGACAGGGAGGCCTGGCTTCTCGATTCATGGGGTCGCAAAGAGTCGGACACGACTGAGCGACTGATCTGATCTGATTTTATTGAAATACTCTGGAAATCTTTTTTGTTGGAAAACTTAATATTTTGCTGGAAAAGTATTAATCAGAATTAAATTTTTAAACACTTGAAATGTTTAAAAATATACTTAAATTTCACCTTCTCTCTTCTAGGTTATATTTATATTCAGCTGAATTCAACTTTCCCTGGATGGCTGAGAACATTTACCATATAAATCAAAAACTGATGAAGCCTGTAAGATGTGTGTTTAAAAAGTTAACAATAAAATGTTTTATGGACTTAAATGCCACTTACATCAGTTGAGTCAACTGGGGTATGTAGAAGACCTGTCACCTGTGTCCAGTGGTTATATTCATTGGTTCAGTCAGTACACCAGAGAATCAGCATAAGAAACAAGAGCTCTGTCCCTTCATGGCTGGCTGGCTACTATCGCCTAAATGTTTACTTCCATGTCTCCAATGAGTTCAATTTGAACAAATTGAAAATCCTGCTGGAAAACCTGAGATTTATCTATTTCCTTAAAATTCCACAGGTAAAAATGAATTTTTGCTTCCTTTATTTTTAAACTGCATTCTACAAGGGTCTCCTTACTTTGATTTTCATCATTTCATATTCTCAAAACAGCAAATTCCAGAAAGTGTATTATCTTAAAGCAGCATTAATGTATGTGTTGTACCAATCAACTCATTTTACTGGCAGAGAAATTAGAATGTCAGTTAAAATGTTGTACTGCTATTAAAATTCCTATTTTGTTATTTATGGAGATTATTACTCTGTGATTCTTAAAGTTAACATCTCCACCAAAGTTACAAAGGCTGAGATACCTATCTTCAGTTCCTAATGAGATCTAGAGGAAAAGTAGCCGTATTGTCTTAGAGCTTGCCAATGTGCTGCATATCAATTATACATGTCTCCCTCCTAAGTTCATGTTGAAACTCCTAATTTTGAAGTAGGTATAAAAGATGCCTCAAATCAGGGATTTCGTAGCTGTAAAATTCAGTATTAAACACGTAACTGTTAAATTACATATAACATTTTATCTAATGAAGGCAGATATGAAATGTCATGAACCTATTAATATCCTATGTTAGAAATGAATCAATTTTGATAAAGTAATGGATGGACATGCACAAAATTATTATCCAGAATAATAATTCTAGATACTGAATTATTTTAGGCTCAGTATCCTTTAAAGATTATTTGAACTTTCTCCTGATCATATTGCAGTGTTTTTATCATCTCTAAGGTTAGAAAATTACACAGCAGATTATGAATAAACAAATTATAAACACATTTCTGCCTAATATAACTATGGCTTTATTATTTCCAGTAGATCCTTTCTCTGGCCAATGGGACAAAATAAGTTGTGTTAGTGAAGGCTTCAGAGCCTTATGAAAGCCTTTGTACAGGATTAGATGGCAGACCTCATCTTGACCTGACATCTTTAACCAGGTAAGTGTGTGTGGGTATGCTATAATCAATGCATCAGCCAACTGGGTAAACTCTATCATCCTACTATTTGGAAGTCACAGGATATACTAGCAAATATGAGGCTTAAGATACTCTAGTCAAGCTGTTTACACAAACAGCCTGTTAAGCATCTCCAGTTTGGATACATTTGAAATTTTGCCAAAGCAGTTGAGAAAACATGCAACAATGGATTCTTCTGGGTCACTGCATAACTTACTCTTTGTGAACTTATTTTTAAATGTTACCTGGTGGTTTAAAAAAAAAAAAAAAAGGAACACAAAATAGATACTGCTTATACATTTAAAACAACATGCTTGGTTGGGGGCACTAGCTATCTCATTTAAAATATCTCTTCCAGACTTATTCAGCTGTGGAGTTTTGACCAAATACAAATTTAAATTGAGCCAGTGCTCCTTAAGATTGGTAATTGTTCATACGACTCTTCCTTAAGAGTTTTGAGAATGGTTTATCTGTCAATCAGCCTATGCAAAAATTTTCTTAGAGACTAAAGAGAAGGCAACTGTGTTTTTAACACGACATAAATCAACTGCCCTGAGCAAAGTATGAGACATAAAGTTTCAGAATGACAGTGTTATCTCCAGAATTTCAATCGTCTATGGTTTCTTGGTAAAACTCTGTAGATCCCTTGGGTCACTAAAGGGCATTTCCTTAATTTTTGTCATTTTGAGCGTACGTTTTAGTAACCTGTGTCCCCAAATAATAGTTTCTATGACCACGTTATACTCTCTTAGAAGCAAATCCAGAATTCCATCCCACTTTATATGGCAACGAAGTAATTTACTAGTGAAGTTTGATAGAAAAATTCTTTAATCAAAACAAGTTTACATGTTGACACTTATGGCTTAACTAGAATAAATCTGTCCAAGTTTAAATTGTGTAAGGACCAAACAGATATAATAGCTAGAGTTCCCTCAGAACAGTGGGTCCTAGTTCCATTGTAAGGCCTCTCAAAAGCAAGACTCCCAATTACTGAAATGATTCCAAGTTTTCATCTAAAGATGAAAAAAATTACCCGAGAGGTCAAAGCATACAATGCATGTCACATGCAAACACTGGTATTTAAGCCTTTTTCCCGTATTCCTAGTTTCCAAACATGAGAAGCATCTTTTAAGCTACTGCAAACCACCAACTGACCTAGTATTCAAAATATCTTAGAAATCCTGTTTGTTAAGGTTGTTCTTAAAATTCTGTGTTAACCTTTGTTCACTCTGATTTAGTCCATATACATGAAAATACAGACAACTCCTTCACTTTTGTCTGCTGCCTCAGAGTAACTTTTTGCAATCCTGTCACATGATGCATTAGAAATAAAAATTCCCTTCTCATAGTCATGTTTTCAAATAGGTTTGTTTCCTTAGATAGTATTTTTTATTTACTGCAAAAAGCATTAATGGATTGCATTTTTTCCAATTAAAAAAATACTTGACTTCTTTAATGAATGGGACATTTTAAAAAATTCAGAAACTCGAGACATTTCTCAAAAATAAACTTTTATCATTTAGTTTTCAGTTTCAGCTACTAATGCCTATAAAGGATCTTAAATGGTTGAACCCTAAAAGCCAGATTCATTCCTACGTACACTCCTGCTTACTGCAGGAAACTCACATGTGACTTTCACTGAATTCTCAGCCACAAAACTAAATTACCTTCAGAAGTTAACATGAGTTTTGCACCTTGTAGAATTGTCAGTTCAGTGTCAGTTGGGTATCTAGTTGTCATACAAAAAGGCATACAGACTGCACATTATTACAAAGCAGCAGGATAATGTAGCACAAGGTAGACTGAGATTAAAGTCAACTTTTGATAAGAGAAAGGAAGGAGTGAGTACTTGTATAGAAGTAACATTTTATCAACCATAAAAATGCTTAACTTCTACAAAACCCACAACAGTGAAAAGACAGTCTGGTAAATCCAATTTTTGTAAAAACTATGCACAAAACCCACAGTATCTGGGAAAAGAGGAAAAGGTTTATACAAGTAGCAGTTTTAAAAATGTAACTTTTTTCTACTATCAATTACACATTAACATACACACACTAACTGAAAATATACTACAACCGATGTCTGGAAAAGCAGTGTAACACTTCCTAAATGAACTTCCCCTCACATTTACTGTATAATGTAGCTGTTAATACTGCACAAGTACAATTAGCAATGTTTAGTCACTTTTAAACAAAGATAAGGGGATTCTCCCTCAAAACAAGTTTTAAACATCAAAACCTATGTTTATAAAAATTTAAAACTTTCAGCAGTCTAAATATTTCAAATGAAAACCATTACAAACTTCTCAAATGTTCTTTATATTCCAGGTATGTCAACCTAGTTATCTAGTGTAGAATCCTTCAGAGATATTTCAGTCTCTCTCTCTTCACTGGATGGCCTAAAGAAAAAGGGGGAAAAAAAGGTGTGACAACTGGGATTAGGGGGCTTTTGTTCCTCAGGAGAAAAAAAGATACTACATCTGTGCATTATGTTTTTAAAAATATTAATTATTTTCTGTTGTAAATTTTATTTTACTATGTTGTGTTTTCTTCCCAAAGTAATATGCAGATCAAGCAAAATAACTAAGGGAAGCATCACGGCCCAGGCCCTTTTCAGTCATTTCAAAGCTTCAAAATGAGTTCTCTTTAAAGAACATGAAAATGTATCTATGGTACCAGCATTTTTATAAATCTTCAGAAGAGAAAGATTTCCCTGATTTCAAAATTAGAAAGGATGCTTCTTGGTTCCAAATCCTTGAAATGTACAGTGGACAGATCAAGATTTAGTAACTATGGTTCCATATCTAGTTTTTTTAGCATGGGTATTATTATAACATAACCTATGATTCTAGATCTGATTTCTGCATTATTCTGTCAAAAGTCAAGAAAGTGTGGACATGAGTCATTAGTACAGGTGTTATCAATGGAATGAGTTCAAGGAATATTTTTTTTTAAACAGGATTCCTGCTTAGCTCTATTCTCTTGAATACAATGACATATTAGTTTTAAGTAAAGTTTCTTTATAGTTTGGCCATTTTGATGTCTTGAACCCTGAATTCAGGAAGTGAGTCATGAAAATATAATCCCTTACACAAACGATCTTGGATCAGCAATGTGATTTAAAAATTAAAACATTACAATGCACTAAAATATGTCCTCACTTTTTCTTACTGCTGGCCTCGTGGTTGTCTTTGCTTTCTTCATTGCTGTCTCCATTGTGTTGTGGTTGATTACTGTCTTGAGCATCGGATCCTCCATTTAGAGTCTTTGAACCTTTAGAAAGATACCAGTGGGAAACTGTTAGAGCTTTGAGGACATCTTAAATACTAGGAAGACCCAAATTCAAGAACTAACATAGCCCCAAACTTCCTAATAGTGTATTTTATATGATATTGCATTGTAATCCTTTGGGTAGACAAGGCACAGTAAGAAACAGGGTTACTATCTATATCTGTCCACAAAACAACAGACTACTAATCTGATTATTCCATTTGTTACTGTTGTCAGGAAGTTACAAAAGGGTGATACAACTCTTTAGAGCATTGTGATTTATTCCAGTTGTTAGAAAAAGCAATGTAAATCACAGTAAAATTTTGTATTTAAGAACAGAAGGTGGCAAAATAGTTAACATGATTTTGTCTTCTTACTAACTTAGAAAATGAGGGCTTCCCTGTAAATATTATTTCATTATCAAACCTCTGGTTTGTTATCATTATCATTCCCTAGTAAATGAGTTAAGAAAATCCAACTCCTTTTGAACAGTCTTCTATGTTAGGGAGCTGCCGCTAACATCTTTAGTGCCATGGAGTCGGGGAGGCTCCCAATGGAGCAGGCACACTTCAGTGTACTGTGCTTCACTTTACGGTGCTTTGTACATCCTGCATTTACATTTTATAAATTCAGTGTTTATGGCAAGCCTGCATCAAGCATATTTATCAGCAACGTTTTCCCAACAGCATTCGCTCACTCTGTTTCGGTGTCACATTTTGGTAATTCTCACAGTATTTCGCACTTTAGACATCTATTATATAGTGTTATGTCTTTGATGTTACTATAATTCATGAAAGGCTCACAACATTTTTTAAACAACATTCTAAAAATAAGGTATGTCATTTCTATAGACATAACCCTACTGCACACTTTAGACAGACTAACAGACTTTAGTATAGGGTAAACAAATCTGTATGCCATGTGACTCACTTTATTACAGCAGTCTGAAACGAACCCACAGTATTCCTGGAGTACAAGCATACCTGTACTATAGGTTCGGTTTTAAGCTTTGCTCATATATACACCTTAAAATGTTTATGACTGAATAATCTTCAGGAGTGTCACTGAAAAACTTGCGGAGATATAGTAAGACCAGTGATCATACGTTGATAGCTGCTGACGCCGACTCAGGAAGTTCATTTCTCCTGACTTCTGTGTAGGTTAGAAATTTTCCCTAGTTTAAATGAAAACAATAGCAACCACTACTACTAGTAACTACTACTAAGTAACTACTAGTAATTTAAACTTGATAAAAACTTAGCCAAGATTGAGCAGACTCTGCTAAGTTTTTCTGGGACTCCCATCATCTACTATAGGTTAAGGCATTAATAAGATTAAATATCAAAGCCATTTTTAAAAAGTAATTCCAACAAAGTATTACCACATACCTGTTTGCTCCTTTTCTAGCTTTTTGTTTGGCCCTTTCTTCCCTTGATCTTTGGTTTTATTTGCTTCCTCATGCTGTCTTTGTTCGGCCAGAGATTTGTTCAGCACTTGTGTGATCACAGAATCTCCTTCACCAACCAAAAACATGTTCTTAAACTTGTTATACAACATTGTAGACTTTTCCATGATAACCTGACTAACTTTGAATCGCCGTATCTGGGAAAACAAAAGATAAGCTCAGAATTTTCCTAATTGATTTCTGAATGTTATTTAACAAAGTGGTGATGAGGAAATTTTAAAAATCTGCATAACTAAAGATCACTTACTTTTTTCAGTGTTGTAATCATCTCTGTGTGTTTTTGAGCTTGTTGCATTGTGACCTGAAGTGAAGCCAGTTCATCCAAGGCCTCAATACATCTGTTGACATCCTTCATGACAAAACAGTAATTTCATAACTGTTAATTACCACAACCCATAGAATCCAGAGATTACTTTCAAAATCTCAAATAACAAGGCATACAAAATAGCCAGTAACATTTTGTTATCTCAAATTTACACGTACTTATCAAACCATGTTAGAAAAAAACATGAAGCTAAAAAAGCAGCACTGTATTTTTAAATGAGGTATTAAACACTTACAAGATTATCAATTTTGAGTGAATTTTTAATTTCAGCATGTATCCTTTGAAGTCGAGAATCCATTGATGTTTCTATAAATTAAAATGTGAAACACAGTAAATAGGTTTTCCAAAACCAGTATTTTCGTATAATCTAAAGCAAAGTATAATGGAAAGAAGTGGTAATTTTTAAAAAATGTTCTTAGTAATCTGCTTACATCATTAAGAAATTATCTGCCATTTTCAGTCTTTAGTTTAGGAAACCAACATTCATCATACAAAGAATCACTGACTAGCTGCATGTCTCTAAAATAAGCGGTCTGCATCCACTAACTCCTTCTCAATTCTTTAGCACCTGCCTCTCTCTTACATATATAACCAGAACTAAAATATCCATCTGAAACCAGATTTGTCAGAAATGGGGAAACACCTTGCTTTTAGGCAGTGTTACAATAAAGTAAATCTGACTTCATAATATAAGGAGCAATAAAATAATAAGCATGACCACCTTTGCAACTTCACCTTATAATACTTAAAAACAGTGCAAAACACAATCCATTAGGGATTTAAAATGTGTACTTGTACAATAAGAATATCAAATGACTGATTTCAAAATGTATACAATTAAGTGTCTGTAAAACTTCCTTTCTGTGTGTAACATTATACATCTTAGAAAGTGAAATAACTAACCTCGCTTCTTCTCCACTTTCTTAACTTCTGGCTTCTTTCCTTCATCTTTATTCTGCCTATCAAATGTTAACACAAATATTTCAAAAACATTGGAACTCTGTGACTGATTACCAAATGCCCACAATCCCTTTTGTAAAAGTTTTTTTTTTCTTTAAAATAGTTAAGTGACCTAGATCACAAGGAACTGACTGTAATTTTTAGACCTTTGCAATGCCACATTAGTATTAACAACATAAAAATTAACATGCTAAAATAATCTAACAATCTAATTTTTCAGTGGCATTACAAATTTTAACAGCTGCTTTTGTGCAATTTTATTCCAACAATAGTGTGTTAAAAGACCAACTGCAGGGTCAATGGACAAAATAGGCCATAGTGGGAAGAGAATGCCCATGTTTCATGAATTCTAAAATAGCATGTCAAATTAGACTGATTTAATTGTTCCCATATCTCCAAAAGGTAGGTAATTTGAGGGGTTCAAAGTTAGTTACAAGATTAAATAGACTATAATGCTACTATATTACAAATAAAGTGGGATTTATTTTTGCCACTGTATCAAACTTAAATGACATTCACTAGTGTTTACATACCATTTCACAAATGAAAAGGTACCATTTTATTGTAAATCACAAAAATAACCATTTAAAAATGAATTCTTAATAATTTCTAGTACCTTGACTTAGAGTTCGGGCCCTACTATAATAAACCAATTGAAATAGACAAGAACAAAAAATATCTAAAAATCAGGTTTTTTTTAAAAAAAACTTTATTTTAAAATTTTGGTTACAGTTTCATTTTTGTTTTCTTAACAAGTCTACTGTTTAATCTCTCAGGATTAAAAAAACAATTATTAATATTCTAAAGAATTAAACAACAAAGGAATGTCAAGGGAAGGGCACAACTGCCCCATTCTCTAGGGGAATAATATAGCTACTCCAGTTTAACACCTAGCTTCAAAACAAAATGTATTTTTATATTTTCTAAATGAAGTAATGTACAACCACCATCTTCATCTGAGCTTGTAACTTTCAAACACAAAGCTTCATTTTAAGCTTGGTAAAAAACTTAACAGGAATGATGGCCGACCTTAGTATGTAGTGTGTACCTTACAGGAAATGTTTTTTAACAATCATAACACAGTAATAATGCCATTAATGAAGTCCTCAATTTAGAATCTGGAACATTCTTCCATCAAAGGGGGGGAGGGGGAAATTCAGTCCAATGAGTCTGTCTCAAGATCTTCATCTCTTGTTTGCTCCACTTGTATTCTCTTTTCAGTAACTGGATTAATGCTTTGAGCCCAAAATGAGATATATTTTTTATTACTGTAGATTACATGTTGTTTGGCTGGGAATACAATACAATAAACTTTATTTTTGCATAATGCATTTCACACAAGCTGCATCTGAAATGCTTTACAGAGCAAAACTGTCCAAGTACAAAGTTTTGTAATAACAGAAGAAGGAAAGAAAACACAAATATTAGAATTTGAGAAAGTTACATTCGGAGGACATTCAAAAAGAAATTGAAACACATAAAGATTAACTTTGAGATACTAAAGGATTGGGCTAGATTTACTAAGCAACAACTAATTTTATATCTTAATTTGGGGAGCACAATAAAGTTAAAAGCAACAAACAGTCCAACAACTTTTCAGTGAAAGGACAGGAAAGGATAGGTAACAAAAAAATAACTCTAATATTTACATAAATGGTTCAAGTCTAACAGATTAAAGGGAGTAACATTTCTGAGCTTTAAATCAATTTTTAAATTACTCCCTCTTATAGCTAAAACTGCTTATATATCCTCCAAAAACTAAGAAAGGAGATGGTCAAATGCTATACTTAACAAGACTTTCAGCTTATAGATTTATTATATAAAGAAAAGGTACAAAATTATTTAAGAATATTTTTAAGAATTTCACTGCTTAAGTTTGTCTTAGTGACCTACAGCATATTTTTAAAATCACCTCACTAAAACAACAAAAAAAACAGTTTAGTCAGAATAATGCAAGACGTTTCACAAAGAAAGAAACGTTTTTCAGAGAAAGACCTCAGAAGAGACAGTCTGAAGATAACCAAGAAAACAAATGTAATAAACACATGAAGCCTAATCATCGTCATTGCTATTTTCCTTATAAAATTATTTTATAGAATAAACTTAAAGGGGGAAGAAATTCCCCATGGTAAGTATATATTATCTGCAAGTATCAAAACTTATTATCTTGATTTATATTGCACACATCTAATGCAAACCCTGTCAGCCTTTTAGATTTACTTGTACTGGCTTCATGGGTTTCCAACTGTGCTTTTGTTATTTTTGCTGGTCTTCTGGGGGAGGCCTGCTGGTGGTATGACAAAGATAGATATTTCTTTCATTCTTTGTCCACTCATTTATCATCTTTCTGTATTTAATATTATACGAGAAAACAGTAGAGGATGAGGACATTTTCTACAAAGCCTTGAAGCAGTTAAACCCTATCTGCACTTTCCGTTTAAATTAAAAATAATTCATAGGGTGATTATCTCAGTGAATTTCATCCTCTTTACTTCAGAAAAGAATGAAGCCTGAAATATAATTATATACTGAAGACATTTTTTAAACACACGGGCAAAGTCACTTTAGAAGGCTTCAGAAAGTCTGGAAAATGAGATTCTACTGTTTAAAATTTTCATGCTGGCTTAAAGAAATTGAAATTTAGAATAAGAAAATACTTACTGCTCAGTTTCCATTTGTTCTTCTTGCTTGCGTTTTCTATCTGCAGCTTCTTTCTCATGTTGTCCTTTGAGCATATTCCTTCTATGAGCAGTTTGAAAGTTCCTTCCACCTTTTCTCTTCTGTTTTATTTGAGAATTAGGATGGTTTTAGTTAACTATCAAGTCAGTGACTAATGCTTCTATGATTACAGTTGTGGGAGAAGAGCAGCAACTAGTTTTCTTAAGGGACAAATACCAAAATTACTAATTTAAAAAAATCTTAGAATTACACATGTTGTTGCTATCTAAATTTATCTTTCGCCTTGATGAATTTGATATGCATAATCTATTTACTGCATTGCTATAGGAATGACATGCTTTGGTTAATATGGATTAAAATGAAGTACATTAGGCTGTTTGCCTCTACACCGTGACTTCAATACCTGTTTACTGACAAGTGCCTGCTCAGCCTATGGAATTTTAGGTCCGGGGCTTTTGAGGCTATTAATAAATTAGATAAACATAAATGAAAGACCTACACAACCAGGGTCTGTAGATTTCCAAGACTATACACAAAACTTTTGTTTTTATACAGAAAAGAATGCATAACTTTAATGAAATTCCTAAATTGTTGCATCCAAATAAAGTACCACTAATAAACTGTACACTAAATAGGTCTGAAATGCTTACTGAGGTCAATAATATAAATCTATGTATAAATTTACCTTTTTACATCTGTTGTCACTGGTCACAACTTACTTGGCTTAATTCTTTACTTTCCTACCTTTTCTAGGTAGATGGGGTTATTGGAAGTTTATCATGCAACATTTAACTCCCATTTAATTGTGAAAAGGTAAGGTGAACTTACAATGTACAATAAAGCTTCAAATTTGCTTTTTAACACTGCCAACTGAAGTTTATTCAGAAAGGTAAAGAAATTCATTTTAACTTTTAATCATATTTATAGACTTTCTTAAAGATACTGAAATCTTGATCTAAAGATTAAGAACTACACAAGAAACTAAAAATAAAACAACAGTTTTATTTGATATGCAAACATTCTACCTTTTCACCTTCTTGATCATCTCCTTCTTCTTCAGAATCAGAGGTTGATGTAACCCCTGTTTTGGCTAAATTTTTCCTTTTTGATTCAACTTCCTTTTTCCCCTCTTTTTTATCTGGCTCTTTTCTTGGCTTTTCTTCTTCCTTCTGGCCCTCTTCATCCTTTTTAAGCTGTTTTTTAGGTTGTTTTTCCTCTTGCCCCTTTTTCTTGCTTTTGTCTTCTTCAGTTATCCTATTTCACAGGTAAAACAATGAAAAATAAACTTTTATGTATCTTGTCATTCAACCACAATCTCTGAGTTAATAACTATTTTGTATAACAATAAGCTATACATAGTTTTTTATTTAAAAACACATTTTAAATATCTTCAAGTAAAATGTAAGGAAGGGTCATTATCAGCCTATCACACACACAAAAGAACATCCTTTTAATATGTCAGAAAAATTACAGTGGCATTAGGGTAATAGAAGAGTGATTCCACCCGCCCCCTCCTCATTTTCTAAGTTCTTTGTAACTCATTAACTTATTCACTTAAAAATAACACTGGGTATCATCTCAGATGCCATGGTACTATTCTTGACTCTGGGGAACAGCAGTGTATAAGGTGTGTGAGATCCCTAGATTTCAGCCACGTTGGCAAAAATACAATTGCAGAATCAAACTAGTATGGTGAAATACAGCCATTTTAAAATTTGAAGAAATAATCCTTGCAATTTAAAAGGCTCAATTCATGCATATAATGGTTATATATATGGCCAATTAATATTATGCAGTGTTCAAGGAATTTTATTGAGAATTTCACATGTTATTTAAAAGCTGCAAGGAACTCCAGATCATTTAGTCCAACCCATTCCATTTAACAGGTGATAAAATGATGGTGCAAAAAGGTCAGTTAGCCCAGTATCTCAATTCCAAATCAACTGACTTTCCAGACAACTGCATCCTTGAACCCTTAAGAGATTATTAACTTGCAAAAGAAAAAAAAAAAAAAACATATTTTATTTCTTCAGAAATTTTTTGTCACATAACTGTCATTGGCTATGTTTATTTTCAAATGTTATACATATTTCACCCTTTACTTTTAATCAATGGAAGATAAAGCAAGGAAGTAAAATCACTTTAGTATTTCCACAAGTTAAATATTTTGATAATGATCATTTTGTGGAGATGCAGAAGAGAGGATCAAATATAAAAGGCATTTCCATGGCTCTTAAAAGTTACTGACCAATTGCCTCCCCCAAAATGTTACCCCCTGTGCAAAGAGGCAGGTATTAAAAATAAAAATATCCTTTTAACCCCACAGATCTGCTTCTAGCAACGTATTCTAAATAAGAAAATTGTATACATACAAGGAATAAACATTTTAAGAACTGCTGGAGAAACATGTGACTACTTTTCTTTTTTAAAGGTAGACTTATTAAAATGTGTATCATATGCTCTTAAGAAATGGATAATTTCTAAGTTTTAAAAACAGTATCAAAGCAGAGAATTCCCATAAACATAACTACAATTAAGTCTTTAGTTAATTCCCTCCTTACCATCTTCCATGAAAAATAGACCTCTTGGGGATGGGTTCTCTATTAATAGCTCAAGATATGGTAGGAAAATTATACTAAAGGAAATTATAAATACAGTTTATTTAAAAAAATGGCCCCAAATATCTCAATGACATCTAACAGATTTTTACATGAGGATTAGGAGATGGTTTCAGCTTTTCTGGACTCGATTCCACTGTCTTATCATTTCAGGACCCACTGCAAGGAAGCTGTCACTACCAGAGATACCCATTGTTCATATGTTGACGCTTACATTTTAAAAGGCTTTACATAATTTTGCTCTGCACTCCACTAAGTTTCTGTCCAGATACAGAGCTAAGAGTAGCTGTAACAGCCAATGCCTAGCCTACATACAGCACAAATGAGAAATAAACATTGTAAGCTACTGGAGTTGTCCATCATGGAAACCTAGAACGTGTGACACTTGCTTTGCATTTGAAACCCTACTATACACAACACACAAAACTATCATCTGTGATAACTGGAAAGAAATTTTATTCAGTGAATTTGTGGCTTTGGGTGAAGAGGTTTCAAGACAAAATATTGGCATCTTCAGTTGATTGTTATCAACATAAATTTGATCAGGTACTTCAAGAAAAAGGAAGTTCAAAAAATAATAGGACAGCAAAGGAAGGAGAAAAATATTCCATGCATCTCAGTGTTGAAAGTTGTTTCCAGCCTATAAAAGATTTTTAAATTCAGACAAAGACAGGAGTCAAAGACCCAGTAAAGGTAATGTATTAAGTTGCCAGCCTTTCCTTAAGAACTCAAACTGAGATACCTTGATCCTTCTGATAAGCAAATGACTTGTAGGCAAATGAAACCAGAAGTGGGTTTTCAAGAAAACATATAAACTCAAAGTACTTTTACTTAAGTGTAAAAAGATAAGCATGTCTGGGCAAGTCTTATGAGTTAGACCACTGCACATGAAGCTAACTAGAATGAAATGGACACACACACTAACAGTAAAGTATTGCTGCACTACCAAAAGTGATGCCAGTCTACAGGAAGGGAAAGTAATGGAGATTTAAAAAGGAATCTTGGGTCAAACTCCCTGAAGTATGAAAGGAGACTAAGAAAGCTGCTCAGCTAGTAAGGAGGATAGTACTTTCCAGTGCAACTATTGATACTGAAAAAGATCAACTAAAGATGATACTGAAAAGGTAGAGAACTCTCCAAAGAATGGGCCAAAAGTCAAGGAGAGAAATGGACTAGGAACAAACCTAATCAAGGAAATATCCTATATATAAAATGGGGATCTCACAATATTTCCCCAACAGAATTTCTTATTTCCTAGGGAGCAATGACTGCTATATGCCTCATAATCTTCTCCTTGGGAGTATTTATGGTTCCCTATCCCAGATCAATGTGCACATATAAAGGGGAGAGGGGAGCAGATGACCTGTGTTTTAGTTCCTACGTCTCTACATCAAGGCCTTAAGTTGATCATGAAATCCTAGACTTGATGCCTTGATTAGAGAAGACATCTTACAGAGGGGATGAGAGAGATTCATTTGAAATGTTTAAAACAAACTCACCTGCATGTACTTAATATTTTAATTTCAGCATAGTAATTAAAACCATGTTGTAGTTTTTTGCCACTAGTTTTGAGAATATTTAAACAGCTGGCTTGGCAATAAAATAAAACTCTTTCAACATATATTGGTTAAAAAGTACCAACACTCTTGAGTTGTTCTATAACTGAAATTTCCAATAAATTGTTTTCATTCAAAACATTGTAAATCCATTAAATAAATTGTTTTCATTCAAAACATTGTAAATCCATTCTTAAATGACATTACTTGAGCCTTTTCCTACAAAATCCTCAAACACAATACCTACAAAGTTTTTCCCTTGTTTGTCTAGACGTACATTCCTATTGGTGAAGTTTCTATCCAGAAAGCTGACACAAACAAGATCCACATAAAAAAGAAAGGTGGCAAGGAAGAAAAATGGAAAATACTGATTGTTTTGGTTGCTAACTAAAAGCAGTCAATATTCCAAAAGACTTTAAAATTTTACATTTACAAAAATAATTTTAAGTGTTATTTTGAAATAAAGGCTATTCTGGAAGAGCAAGATTTGTGGAAACTGCTTCAAAAATACTTTGGGGGTGGGGTAAAAAACACTTTGTCTAAAAATTTCTTTAAACAAAGATTATAAATTTTACCCTGCATTATCTGAGTATCTTACATCCTGATATATAAGAAAATGTCTTAGATTAATGAAATCATATCAGATTTTTCTTGATTCCCTATCAACTTTAACTTTTTTATATAATAAAACTATGTTTTAAAGAATTTCTCTCATAATTCTAAGAAATACAAAATAGCGATAATAATCACCTGTAAATAAAAACTTGTAGAAACTCAAATAAGTTTATACATATTTAAAGTGAAATGTCTCTTTTATTGCATAATTATAATACTCACATGTCACTCTCTGAAGGACAAGGTTGTTTTACCATTTTGGGTCTGCCTCTTGGTTTTGGAATCTTGACCTCTGTGGCTAACATTCACAGGAAAAAAATTTTTGTAACTACCAGTTTTCCCACCAAGATGTAGACTTATCAAAGTTATAAATATACATACTAAGAATATTAATTAGTAATTATTACAGATATAATTAGTTTTTTTTTTTTTTTACTTTAGGTTTTATATATTCTTGTTCAAATGAGTAACAAGTAAATCAAGGTTATTTTCAATTTACCCTTAGTATGGCTGAGGACTTAAAAGAACATCCTTCACTGTTGGTTTAACAGGAATGTCACAAAATTCAACTTTATAGTAGATAATAGCTCTTATAGTCAACATTCATATACATAGTACAGTATCATTTGTAAATCTGTGTTCACAACTTTGAAAATTCTTTATCAGAATTCACTAAATTTTCTAACAATACCATTAATTTGATCCATTACAATATTAAAATCCAAAGAAAAAGGTAAACAAATTTGGGGGGGAGGTATTACTCAGTTTAAATCTGTCTCATTAAGAATCCTATATAATGAAGTAGGAAAAAAAAATTGTCTCTATCCTGGCTAACTTTCTTTGTTTTACTTTGTAGTAGAGATAGATCCTTCCAAACTATTTCCTATTTGCCAAATTAGGAAAATATTGTAAATAGGCTGAAGACATCTGCATATTGTATAGGTCCTAATAAAGAAAGAATACAAAAATTTAAAAATTAATAACTTTGATAACTCAAATGTTGTTTTCTCTTGCTTTCATTACGATTCCATTTGGAAAGCTTAAGTTTTCTAAAGTTAAGAGATAAAGTAAACCATTAGTCATGGAATTTATATCTCGCCACAGCCTCCTATGCTGCTATTAATGGAAAATGTAATGGGGATAAACAGAAAATGAAAAAGTCTCAAACAATTATTTCAAATTTAAATACCTTATCAGAGAGCAGAAATCTTAATGTTTATCTTCTTTAAAATGTGTATGTTACACATAACCAAGTGTCTATTCACCTATTCCAAAGTAGCTGAGGTACAGCACTTAAATGGATTAGAATACTGATCACAAGCCAGATATTTAAACATTAACAATCCTACCTGCAGGTCGTCCTCTTTTAGGACTCACTTTTAGATTAGCAGATGCTGTTGCTGTAGTCACTACTCCAGCCTCCTCAGTTTCTACTTGTTTTTCTGCCTGAATAACAAAGATTTAAATTATTTAGCATGGCAGGCATTCCAAGTTTATTAGTTTAATGGCAAAAACATGCCACTGTAAGATAAGTTCAAATATAAGCATAACTTTAAAAATATATATTCATTTATTTGGCTGTGCTAAGTCTTAGTTTTGGCATGTGGAATCTAGTTCCCTGGCCAGGGGTTAAACCTGGGCCCCCTGCATTGTAGCACAGTCTTAGCCACTAGACCACCACTAAGCATTACTTCTATATGATTTTCACTTTTCAACAGCTGACTCAGTGATAGCCTCAAACTTAGCTTATAATTCTAGGAAATAAACAATAAAACTTCACTTTTTAGATTTTATCAACCTAAAAAGAGTCATTTGTAAAAATAAATTGAATATTCTTGATGCAAAGTGTTAAATAAAGTATAATTACACTGACTAGCCCACATATTGCTTATAAATGTACTTTCATTGAAAGTGAAGTCGCTCAGTCGTGTCCGACTCTTAGTGACCCCACGGACTGCAACCCACCAGGCTCCTCCGTCCTTGGGACTTTCCAGGCAAGAGTACTGGAGTGGGTTGCCATTTCCTTCTCCAGGGAATATTCCCAACCCAGAGATCGAACCTGGGTCTCCCGCACTGCAGGCAGACGCTTTATGGTCTGAGCAACCAGGGGAACCATTAACTATCTCAAAATGCTAACACTTTACACTGTGTACTTATGATATACAACCTAAATTAATGTTAGAAAAGGCACTAAAGTTGCTGATATTTCCATCCTTTGTTAATATACACATTTTATTTTTGAAATGAGACAGATCTGCTGTTCTTCCCTAGGAGTTATTCTTATTTTCCATAAAGAAGGACTTACTATAAAGAAATCCCAACAAACCTTTGCAAACTATAATGCCCTAATGGTAATGAGACAACAGCCTCAAATGAGAATCCATTTAATCAATTCAAGCATTAGAGTAGAACCAAGGTTAATAACCACCAATTAGAAAGGAAATGCAAGCATAGCATCATAATGGAAGAGAGAAAAGAATGAAGAGATCAAAAAGAGCATGAGGATTACTATGAGCTGCTTCCTCACCCTCAACTACTTAGAATTCAGCCTGAACTATCTAACAAAATAAAGGCAATAAAGCATCTCAAAAACTTGCATAATCCAATCTTACTGATAAAAAGTCTTAACTTTTAATCAACAATCTGATTTGCAAACACTTGAGATAATGACAAATACTGGTAAGGACAGGAGGATTATTCGTATGTTGATTAAGTGATCAAATCAACAAACTGGCAAAACATTACTGATCATTATGAATATCAACAATACAGAACATGCAAATCTGACTCAGGAATCCCACTGAAGAATTTATCCAGCTTTTCATTATAAATAGTTTAATTTTAAAAACTCACAGACCATCCCTGCCCCACTCCTAATTTGATAGCTCTGGAGTAAGAAGCCAGGCATCTGTTTTTATAACAAAGGTTGAGAACCCAAGACTGTATGAAAGCTCCTATTAAGGAGTTAGGAGGGTGAGGAGTTAGGAGGGCCAAAGTTCTCTGAAATTCAGTTTAAACTGATAAGCTCTTTCAGTACCAAAAGAAAAACCTCTCTTCAATTACACTTTCAACTTTTGGAAATAAATCATGACACTACATTAAGAATTAGAGGTATGAATCTTTTTGAGGAGATACCAATTAGAGATAGCAAGTTCATCTATAACTAATATCATAAACAAACACTTAAATAAGCCAAAGTACAGCCCTTCCATAGACATGTATTTTTGACTATTACAGCAAAATCATGCAAGTCAAAACCATTCCTCATGAAAATATTAACTTAAGAAATATTTTATCTAGAGAAAGGACTATTATTTCAAATATATATCTAAATATCTTAAATGCAAATATTCTGACTAGATTAATTTTTTCCACGTTTTATCTCACTGGGACCTCTACTGTTCAGTTGCTAAGTGGAGTCTGACTCTTTGCGACCCCATGGACTGCAGCACACCAGGCTCCTCTGTCCTCCACTATCTCCTGTAGTTTACTCAAATTCATGGCCATTGATTTGGTGATGCTATCTAACTATCCCATTCTCTGCCGCCCCCTTCTCCTTTTTGTCTTCCATCTTTCCCAGCATCCGGGTTTTTTCTAATGAGATCTCATGAAATTAAAAGACGCTTACTCCTTGGAAGGAAAGTTATGACCAACCTAGATAGCATATTCAAAAGCAGAGACATTACTTTGTCAACAAAGGTCCGTCTAGTCAAGGCTATGGTTTTTCCAGTGGTCATGTATGGATGTGAGAGTTGGACTGTGAAGAAAGCTGAGCGCCAAAGAATTGATGCTTTTGAACTGTCGTGTTGGAGAAGACTTGAGGGTCCCTTGGACTGCAAGGAGATCCAACCAGTCCATCCTAAAGGAGATCAGTCCTGGGTGTTCATTGGAAGGACTGATGTTCAAGCTGAAACTCCAA
This sequence comes from Bos mutus, assembly GCF_027580195.1. Taxonomy (NCBI): domain Eukaryota; kingdom Metazoa; phylum Chordata; class Mammalia; order Artiodactyla; family Bovidae; genus Bos; species Bos mutus. The sequence goes on from NC_091624.1 coordinate 83,480,619, forward strand.
TCCTTTGGCCACCTGATGTGAAGAGCTGACTCATTTGAAAAGACCCAGATGGGAAAGATTGAAGGCAGGAGGAGAAGGGGACGATGGAGGATCAGATGGTTGGATGGCATCACCGACTCAATGAACATGGGTTTGGGTGGACTCCGGCAGTTGGTGATGGACAGGGAGGCCTGGCGTGCTGTGGTTCATGGGGTCACAAAGAGTCGGACACAACTGAGCGACTGAACTGAATCCTTTGACAAATTTTGTCCCCATTTATTACCCCATTTGCTAGCTCTACTCCCTTCATGACTTTACATAAAGGCCTCCCAACCCTACAAAAACCTCCTGGGACTGTTACTCATCTGCAATCTTGTTTTGCTGCACCTGTCCCACAAATCTCCAACAGAGGATTACCATAAAGCTCTACTTTCCTTGCTTTATTACTGGCTACTGATCTGAGCCCTGCTGGGAGCGGGGCCGGGGGCGGGGTGGGGGGCAAACATGCATTCTATTTTATGCAGCTTCATTTGTAGTCAAAGTTATCCATTAATCCTTTACCCTGTCTTTTGTCATTGCCTTTCCTTCTCCTCCCTCTAGCATAAACTTTCAATCCTTTCTTCTTGCCTTATACTATTTATGCAGTCTTGCTTTGAATTCAGTGAGGGAGAAGGGAGAGACTGAGGCTAGCAGGAAGGGAGTCCCTTAATTTCCAAGTCTCCCCTAGAAATTTTTAGTAGTCTATTCCCTTCAATATTATAAAAGATGAAAAATGTCTCTTTCCCATTAAGTCAGTTTCTTTAAATGTGTTCTCCCTTTTCTCTCACTCAGCATTATTAACTTTCAATAATTTAAACTCAATATCTTTGCTATTTCCTGGTTTCACAAAGAAAAGGTGTTAAAGCCTCTCTCTTTTTTTTTTTTTACTTTAACACCATCCCTTAACCATGGCAAATCCTTGTTGCATTCTCTCTCCTCACTTCAAAGACTTCAAAACCACAGTGTAATTTTAACATTAAACATTTTATTCTTTAGTCTACTTCACCTGTTCTTACCATTTGATCTTAAAGTATCCTGGCAGATCCTAACTGTCAAACCTTACTGGGCCCCCTCTGCATCAGGACACTTCTAACCACTCCCTCATTCTTAAAATTCTTTCCTTCTTTATCTTGATAGCTTCTCTTAGATTTTCTCTTGACAGTTCATTCTCCACCACAGTTTTACAAGGCAACCTTTCATGGCCACTATATTACCTCAGGATTCTGGTTTCTGTGTGGTTCTTGGTAAACTTTCCCCCTTGACTAACCATCTAATATCCTGTATTTATGAGACCACATCTGTAACTTCTACCTTTACCCCTTTTGGTGTCAGAGAAATAGATATTTTCAGTCTAATTCTCAAAGGTGTTCCACATTCCCCTCAACCTCTACTCCCAAAACATCTCCTGCATCTCAGTATATAATCCAGTCATCCAAGCCAACACCCTAAGTCATCCTGGCTTCTCCTCCTCCCTTCACACCCACTTTCAATCAACTATTAACCCCCTAAGGTGCTCTCAGCATCCCATCTTTCACCTACACCACTAAAAATGTGAGGCTAACTCTTTAGAAAGGTTTTTGTAATTTAGTTACCAAGTCACAATCATAACTCTCCATTTTAATTGTCTTATGTATTTACTGTCTGTCTCAACAAAAATGTAATTCAGTGAGAACAAAGACATTATCTTCCTATTCACTGATGATTTTCTGCCTGGGCCAGTCAAGTGAGTACCAAAATTCTGAATCAATTTATCAGGAAACTAGTCTCACTCTGCTTCAATTCAATTCCCATCATTTACACTGCTTTAAAAGGAGAAGTATCTGAAATTTAAAATGATTCAATGGCTATCCACCAGTTGTCTAAGTTGAAGTTAACACACTGGTGTTTTCATACTTGTTCCCTCATATGTTATGGTCTGATAATACTGAAATGCAACACTAGAAATGTTTGAAGCAAAGTTTTCTCTTATGCGTCTGTCCTCCCCTACTCCTCCATCTGCCTGTCAAAATTCTGCCTATCTTTTAAAATCTTGTTCAAGTTATCATAGCCCCTTCACACACACACCCCCACAGGGGATAAAAAGCCACTGGAAATAAAATATGAAAACAAATAATTACAGTGGCTGTAATTAAAGATGCTGAACTCACACTACAGTACTACGAGAGAAAAAGGAACAATCAACCCTTTTTAAAAGACTGAGCCCTTGGAGTTCCCTGGTGGTGAAGCAGTTGAGAATTGTGAGAATCTGTGCTTCCACTGCAGGGGACATAAGTTCAATCCCAGGTGAGGGAACTAAAATCCCACGTGCTGCATAACAAGATCCCATGTGCTGTGTGGCTTGGCCAAAACAATAAACTAATAGCATAATTTGCCATTAAAAGAAAAACAAACTGAACACAAGTTTTCTTTGTAGCTTTGTCATATAATAATAGTTTTTCTGACCTAGTTATGTCTGAGACATAACTAGGTCAGAAAAAGGTGTGATGAACAAAACTTCACATAGGAAAGAAGAAAACATTAATTAAAATCCTAAGATGTACTTCATCCCAAACTGTCACATCCTCTCATTTCATGCAACAATGTTGTAAAGTAGTAACAACAGCATAATAGTGGACATTTATAAAGCACTTACCATATATAAGGATTTATTACAAATATTTTATATGTCTTAACTGATTTAATCCTCTCAATAATCTTTTAAGTATATATATTATCCATTTTATAAAGAAAACTTAAGGCAGCAACATAAAAAGCAATGAAAATTGGTGCATTTTATTTTATCATTCAACTTAGAGAGAAGGAAATGGCAACCCATTCCAGTATTTACTTGGAGAATCCTATGGACAGAGGAGCCTGCAGGGCTGCTGTCCATAGGGTCGCACAGAGTCGGACACGACTGAAGTGACTTAGCATGCATGCAATGGAGAAGGAAATGGCAACCCACTTTAGTATTCTTGCCTGGAGAATACCAGGGACAGAGGAGCCTGGTGGGCTGCCGTCTATGGGGTCGCACAGAGTCAAACACGACTAAAGCGACTTAGCAGCAGCAGCAACTTAAGCATGTTGTATCATTAAGAAAGCAACAGTTTTAATATGTAAACATAACCTATCCTTTACAATAAGGACTTAAGAGTGAAACGCTAAGTTTAAACAGTACAGTTTTTTCACTATCTACACTTCCTCAATCCAGCTAAAATAAAAATTCTTTTAAGATCTCTGTGGTTAAGCTGTAGAATTACCTTTCTCTTCCTCCCTCTTCTGGCAGCTTTTGGAGTGGTTATGTCAATTGCTTTAGTCACATCCTATAAAAAAAAAAAAAAGAAAAGATGAAACTGATAAATTATGCCACAACTGAAAGAAAATTTCTTAAATTAAAAATCACAAACATGTTTCACTGAAAGAACTAGGGAACTTGTTTGAAATTATAAACTTTGAAAGTCTTAATATTATCATTACGAAGTAAGAGGAATTACTGGTATCTGTCCAAAAAAACAAAAAAATTTGTCAGATCAAATATTAAAGTCACACTTGCTAGTACACTGGGAAGTTTGTCTATTTAAATTTACAAAACATGAATCTTTCTACAGCAGAATCTTCAGTTTTAGGACTGTTAATGTTAAGAGGTGGTCAGGACTTGATCATATAACAATTTTATGAAGCCTAGAAGGGCTAAATAAGTATTCCATTCAGATAATCAAATACGGAGTTGGAAATAAACATAGGTTTCCAAAAATTTGGTTCAATGTCCTTTCCCATACATCCATCTACAACACCTCGCTTTAAAAATATTCCTAACAAACAGTAAGCCAGTCTTTTAGCTGTACCTCATATTTTGCACAGCAAAATAACTTAACAACATCCAAGGTCCTCCTCCCTAGTGGTCCAGTAGCTAAAACTCCGCATTCCCAATACAGGGGGCTTGGGATGGATCCCTGATCAGGAAACTAGATTCCATGTGCTGCAACTAAAGACTCCTTTCCACAGGCTACAACTAAGACCTGGAGCAGCCAGAAAGTATAAAAACGAAAAAAATATTTTATAATATTTAATATTCACACAAGGAAATAAGTCTTTAATATTTTCCCATTAATTACTTGACTACTTTAAAGATTATTTTCTACTTTGCCACAATCAACTCATTTTACAATTCTTCCTTGCAACAAGATGGATTTAGAATGCAAGAGAAATTAAACACACCTCATTGCTGGCTTTTTCTTCATGGTCGGTATCTTCCTTTGATACACTTGTTTCTTTTTCTTCAACTTCAACATCAGATGACGCATTTGACTGTTTAGCTGATGCCTATGAACAATCGAATCTATTAGTTTCACAAAACAATTTTATCCCAACTTTAAAATTTGTGCCCATAAAAAATCAAAGCCTGTTTGTAAGAAAGCTAGAAAAGTACCCTTATTTCTGTTGCACAGGATACTTCTAATATGCACAATTTATAAACAGTTTTAAATGCTGTTATTCCTGCAACTGACGGATACAAGCTCAGCAGATAAAATGATGAAGCAGAAATTAAAAGTACAATTACAAAGTGTCAGTAACGCCTAACGCGGCTCGCTGCGTTAGGCATTACTGACAACAAAGAATACCACCCTGATGTTCTAACGAACATCCAACAAGATACAATGTAAGGTGATTTAGAACAGCACAGACCTACACTATATTCAACTACTGTAATATTCTGGTTAAAGAAGCTAATCTAAAAAAGTATATCTATCTATCTATATATATATATATCAAAACTTTATTTAAGGACCTTGACTGATCTATATTTCAAACTTAGTTTATTTAAAATGCAGATTCCTGAAACCCAAACTTAAGTGATTCTGATTTAACAGACACTGAACGGGAGTCAATAATCATTAGTTTTTAAAAGTACCCCCAGATGAGAAAATACGTGTAAACAGGTGACTTAGGGTCACCTAGAGTTTCAAAATACCAACCAAAATGATGACAACCAGAGGTGAGGGTAAAGCATGTATTTACAAGACGATGGCAATGTAATCCAAACTGTGCACCTTTCTAGCTTCTTCCTTTGGCTAGTCTTCTACACTGTTAACCCTTTTCCTTTTTTGTAAAAAAATCAATGCTGATAATCCACAAATTTTATAAAGGTATTTAAAAAAATGTACAAATGTGTCCAAAATTACTTATAGCACTATAGAGATATTTATAAATTAATGATGGCAAATTTTTGGTGTTTCTTTTATGTAAGTTTGGGCTTGAATGCTTGCACCAAACCCCAGGAATGTGCCATTGAGGATGTTCTGGGCTGGGAACACAGAGTACATCACACCAGCATCATCATTCACACTTAATGTCAAGAACAGAAAATTGTTGGGTTTCATGCACACAACCAACCAAATATTTCACTGTGAAATAGAAAACTCCAAGTATCAACATGTATAATGAAAACTACCTGGAGATTAAGTAGGTAGATGGGAACAGAGAATAGAGTGACTATGCAAGACAATCTGGAGAATGAAAATGACTTTGAAGGCACATTCATAGGATGCATAATCCAAGTTAAATCACAAAAAGTTATTTTCAGGAAATAATCAACTCAGTCTCTTGGGACTCCCATTACACAGTCAAGGCAGTAAGGATGGGTAATCATTCATCAGTTCTTACATTTGTGCAACAAACATTTAGTGGATAACTATTCTCTCCACATATACCAATGCCAGGCACACAGGACACATACAACTTCTCTGTTGATAGAACAAGCCTGTGGCAGTTAACACTAGTACAGAAGCAATTATGATGTAAGTACTGTAACAAATAACTTTTGGGTGCCTAATGAAGGCACTTAGGATCATCTAATGCAGCCCTGTAAAATCAAAAATTTAAATATTCCAGACACAACAGCTTCTGAAGGTTTCAAACAAGAGAAAAAAGCCTGGCACAGACAAAGAACTAAAAAACATATAGATTAAAAGATGCAAACTTGCAAAATTTTCAGTGTGTTGCTATTTCCTTCAGGTTTACTCACACTCATCCAGGTTTTAAAAACTCAAGTCTGAATACATACACACACACATAACACACACACACAAACCCAGAATAAAAAGGTTTAAAGGCTGCTCTTATAGAAACCAAAAACAAATATGATTTGCACAGTGCTATAAGTATTTTTGTCACATATTTAATTTAACCCACATGAAGTTCATATTCTAATTTTATAGATTTAGGAATTAAAATAAAAAACATATCCTTTTTAGTTATTGAACCTAAATTTAAGAAAACAGTACATATGGCTTTAAATTCAATACATTAAATAAACTTCCAATCAGGATTTAAATAACTGAATATTTCCTAGCTTTCTGAGATCTGTTTGACCACGAAGGCAATATTTTCAGTTATCTAGATATAAAAGTCCAAGGTTCAACCTCACAAAAACTTCATCTGAAATTTACAAGGCTCTTCAATTATTTTTCTATAGCTAGAATACTGATTATTCACCAAAACTGAGTTAAGTAATACTAAACTAAGTTTTATGTAATATGACGCACCTGTTGACTTGAAAATTTCACTTTCGGATTGTTATCTATCTCCCATAAACCTTCATTAAAGCCTTTTCGTTTATTTGGTTTGCCGTACTTTTCCTTATTTTCTGAGTAAGGAAATATGTCCTTTGGGCCTAAAAAAGCACTAAAAAAGGAGGGGGGGAAATATGAGTGTAACGCAATCTCAAATGTAAGTGATTAAGTAACACTACTCTATGAACACAATTATCAAAAATTCTTAATCTAAATGCATTAAACATCATACATAAGTTAAAGGGTAGCCACAAATAACTGTTTAATTCCAAACACCTTTATTAAATTCAGTCAGAAATTTAATCCTAGATCCATAATTCTATTTAAAAAAACACACAAGCTGCACAATAATGTACTGAATGCCACTAAACAGTACATTTGAAAATGATTAAAATGGTAAATTTTGTGTAATTTTACAAATTTTGCTATAAAAATGAAAAAAAAAAAAGACAAGACCACATTAATCAATACAGTTAAATGAATTCCAACTATACTTTTACTTCAAAGTAATTTGGAATATTATACAACTCAAAACACTGTCAATAAGGTATATATGTTTTAATTTTTATTTATGTGTGTAGATTTTTGGAATAAATGTTCAATGTTATTGTATTCAATGAGGGAATCAGACCTTATCACTAGTTTGTTCATTTATGTGTGTATGCACATATATACACATGTACATGTATACACATATTTATTTTAGTCAATTCTTTTATTCATGATAATTGTATTCTAAAATGTCACCATGAACACCGAATTAAGGAAATACTATACCACTGCTGCAGAGGAAAATACAGGGTAGGTTCCTCTGGTCATATTTTTGTCAACCAATCAATATATAACATTGTTTTATGCATTTTTCTGTTTAAAGACACCTTGTTTAATATATATCAGTAATTCATTAACACTGAACTTACAGCTAACAGCTTATATAACACTCGTTTTCTCCGTAAAGGCATAGCAGTCTTCTTGCACTGAGGAACACTGACCAGCACTTCAGCACCACTTTAGGGTGCTATTATAAACAACAACAGGTTCTTCGCCACCTGATGCGAAGAACTGACTCATTTGAAAAGACCCTGATGCTGGGAAAGATTGAAAGCAGGAGAAGGGGACGAGAGAGGAGGAGATGGTTGGATGGCATAACCTACTCAATGGACATGAGTTTGAGTAAACTCCGGGAGTTAGCGATGGACAGGGAGGCGTGGCGTGCTGCAGTCCATGGGGTCGCAAAGAGCTGGACATGACTGAGTGACTGAACTGAACTGACTGATAAAAAACAAAATGACCAAGGAAAAGGCACAAAAATGCAAAATCCATGACACTAAGCAGACTGCAAAAAGGACACTTGTTTACAGTATGACAGCTGAAACAAGGTAGAGCACAGCCTTCCTTCAGCCTCAGCTAGGAATGCGTACATCAAGTTACTCCATTTTTTGCCACTGCACACAGACAGTACCATGAAGACCCCACAGTTAATGACTCAGGATTACAAGTAATTTCAGTAAGCAGGCAGGCAAATAAATATGGAACCTGTGAATGATGACAATCAACTATTTGTGTGTGTGTGTGTGTGTGTGTGTGTGTGTGTATATATGTCTTTAGATATAATCCCTAGAACAAACCCCTTGTTTATCTCCCTAGGTCAGTCAGTTCTGCAGAAGTTTGTCAATCCTATAAAGGTAGATACAGAGAATGTATAAGGTTTTTGCCATAATAGTTGATATATATGTATTCTCCAAAGCAAGAGGAAAATCAAATTACTACTCATTTCCTCTAAAATATGCTACAATTTAAGATTACTAATTATTAATTATGTATCACAAATTCCATATCTGCTGAAATTTTTTAAGAATTAGGGACCTATGACTACAGTTAACATTCTAGTTTAGAATATTTTAAAAGGCTTTAGAATAAAATTTCAACAAGAGACTAAGAGCTCTACTTAAATATGATCAATTATATAAGTCAGCTTTAATTATTATTTAAATTTTTCAGTTTACAAATACTCAAAAGTATCCATGTATTTTAATTGCACATCAGTTAAGGCACACAAATTATCATGATTTCAAGTGATCTAGAAATTCAGATTTTTACTAAGCATTATTCACTCCTACCCGCAATCTAAGCTTAGAAAATTTAACATATTTAGTTAAAACAGTAAAGCAATTTCTCCAGCATAATCATCTCCAAATTCCAAGTAAATGACTTGAATTAAAACTCCATCAAATATACAATATATACTTCTGGTAAACACAAAGTAATTCTCCCTTCTAAAACCTCACAACTTCTATAAGGCTAAGAGATGTTATCAGATTTGGAAGCTGTAAAGACTGAGAAAGTTGGGTACTAAACAGCAATACAGAAAGTCAGACTAATTTATAGTTTGAAATCCCCAAAGGGTTCAAAACTGGTGGCACCATGAACTTCAAGAAGTGGAAGGGACCTTAAAATATTAAATATTTAATAAAATTACAGAAAAATGTCTTAAAACCTCAAACATGGGGCATTTTTAAATGATTCTAAACCAAAACGCTATTCAAAAGAAAAAACTGATTGTTTTGTTGTCCAATCGCATCCGACTCTTGCAGCACACCAGGCCTGCCTCCCTGTCCCTCACCATCTCCCAAAGTTAGTCCAAGTTCATGTCCATTGCATCAGTGATGCCATCCAGCCATCTCATCTTCTGACGCCCTCTTCTCCTCCTGCTCTCAATCACAATTGATCCCATCATGGTATTACTTAGTGTATAAAGGTTTCAGTTAAATTTATATGGATTATTTTTCTTTTCACAAAACAGGTGGTCCCCACTTTGCATGACAACAAGAGACCACAAAAATGACCATGCAAGGCAATCTTATTGAAAGATAGGAAAACTTATAATTGTTTCATAACCTTCAAAAGTTGTCAAAATATTAAATGCACTATTACTGATAGTGTATAAGGAAATTGGGTTGCCATGCCCTCCTCCAGGGGATATTCCCAACCCAGGGACTGAACCCACGTCTCTTACCTCTCCTGCCTTTTCTGATACATTTACACAAACACTTGTACGCCAAGTGTTTACAGCAGCACAGCAGCAAAAGTCATTAAAGACCACATATTGTACAGTTCAATTTGTATGAAATACCCAGAATAGGCAAAGTGATTACTGATTCCCAGGACTTCCCTAGTGGTCCAGCGGTTAAGACCCCACGGTCCCAAAGCAGGGAGCCCGGGTTCTACCTCTGGTCAGGGAACTACATCCTATATACTGCAACTAAGACTTTGCATGCCACAAGTAAAGAACCCAAGTGCTGCAACTAAGACCCAGCACAGTCAAATAAAAATAAATTTTTTTTTTAATGATTAATGGTTTCCTATGGCAATACAGGGGAGAGACAGGAGAAACAAGAAGTAACTGCTAATGGGTACAGGGTTTCTTTTTGGTACGATGAAGATGTTCTAAAATTGTACTAAGGGCTATTTAATTCTGGATATACTAAGATCTATTATATGTTTTAACTGAATTGTTTGGGATATTAACATCTTAATAAAGTTGTTAAAATATTTTTCAGTGAATAGCACAGTCCAAAGAAAACAAAAATGATCCAGAACTTTACCAACTACAGATAGCCACTGTTTTCACCCACTTGTTTGTAGCATATGTACCTACATAAACACGTAATTTTCATGTATATGCTGCTGCTGCTAAGTCGCTTCAGTTGTGTCCGACTCTGTGCGACCCCATAGACGGCAGCCCACCAGGCTCCCCCGTCCCTGGGATTCTCCAGGCAAGAACACTGGAGTGGGTTGCTATTTCCTTCTCCAATGCATTAAAGTGAAAAGGGAAAGTGAAGTCGCTCAGTCGTGTCCAACTCCTAGCAACCCCATGGACTGCAGCCCACCAGACTCCTCCATCCATGGGATTTTTCCAGGCAAGAGTACTGGAGTGGGGTGCCATTGCCTTCTCCAATGTATATGCTACTGACCCATAAATATTTTTTCAGATTATAATGAACATGTTTTCACATCAACAGTTACTTAACAGCTAAATACTATTTCACTGAATAACTTTCCCAAAATTAATTTGTCTACTGTCGGACCATTTCCTGTATCAAATTTTCTATTATAAAATATAACTATAATAAATAATGTATTACTCCATCTTTTCACATATTTTCCTAATAAATTCTAAGTAGAACTGCTGCCTCAAATGGTATGTTCAAGACTACAGAGCTCCTTAATGAGATTCAAACAATTATGGTGGATGAAAAAAGAATCCTCCCATGTTGTCACCACAAAAAAGAAAATGACTAATTACAGGACCTGATGGAGGTTGGAGGCGTTAGCTATCGCTATGGTGGTAGGTAAGCATATTGCAATATATAAATGTATCAATTCATGGTGGTAATAACACTGCAATATATAAATGTATCAAAATCAACATATATTAAACTTGTGCAGTATGTATCAATTACATTTCAATTTTAAAAAAATAAGAAGAAAACACATGCACACACAAAAGAATCCTCCCCAGGGATACAATCCCATAGGTTTGGTGAACAGGGATCAGATTAATTTTTAAGCAGCCATCACTAGTCCCCAAGGGCACAACCTTCTGTAGCTGTAGCTTTGATTCATCCTTCAAAGCTTTCAATTTTTAAATGACATATAAATCTCAAAGAAAATACATTAAAAACAGTAATAGGTTTAGGGTTTTTTCCCCTGAAAAACAGTAAAAATGATGTGCTTCCTTTTAATGTTGTTTAAAAAAATTTTTAAGAAAAAGATATGCATTAATTGAAAGCACATTACCCACCAAATTCCAAAGCTGAAAGGAAAGTTAGGGATCACCAAGATCTTCCTGTTAAAGATTAGAAAACTGAAAGCCAGAAAGATTTACTGATGCAAGCAAGGTTACTGAGCTATTAAATAGCAGAGCCTTCACTCTGTACAATGTTCCCTTAAACAGATTCCCTTTAACCACTGTAATACAGTCTCTGAAACACTGACTTATATATTAATAAAATACTGATGCCATATCCCTATACATATGAACTCAGTTCAAATACCAATTGTCAAAGCCCACAAGGATTAAAGTTAATGGAAAATGTCTTAAGAAAAAGCAAATCATTAACTACAGTATTAATTTTATAATTCTGAAGCAACTTAAATAATTCCAAAGCCTGCAAGTGTGTTTCTTACATGGCATATACCTAAAGTGTGTTCCTGTTTACCCCGATTTTTCAGAATCCAAGTACACATAAAAGCAGTCATCTCTCTAAAGTCACTTTTCTGGAAACAATGAATATACCTTCAAGAACATACACATACATGCCTCAGAAAAACTCAATTACCATACACCTAAAAGAGTCCTTTAAAGCAAACCAGAAGTTGCATATAAAAAAATGGGATAGGGAAATTTATCATGGCTGAAGACTTGAAGCTCAAAACTCATTTAACTGTTGTCAATTAATAATATAATACAGAAACTTATACCTTTTAAAACACTGACTATAACTTGATGTTTCATTTCCCTATTATTAAATCACAAAATATGAAACATACTGTTTTAAACTACATTTTATAACAGCACTCACTCCTTTATGACAGAAAATGACTCAATAGACAATTGATACATCTACTATGTGCCAGGAACCTGACAATACAGAGATGAAGAAATAGTTCCTCTCATTATAAGAAATCATACAAACTCCACACCAACACATACAACTATGTCTGTAGTACTGAAATTATATAGAACAACTCAGTGTAGAAGAAAATAAAATCCTATCCTATGATTCATTT